>NW_022681462.1:36600537-37990037 GCF_009764315.1 Trachypithecus francoisi
CTGTAATCCCAGCACTTGGGAGGCCAAGGCAGGCAGATCACCTCAGATGGGGAGTTCAAGACCAGCCTGCCAACATGAAGAAACCCCGTCTCTACTAAAAATACAAAAATTAGCCAGGTGTGTGGCACATGCCTGTAATCCCAGCTACTCAGGAGGCTGAGGCACACGAATCACTTAAACCCAGGAGGCAGAGGTTGCAGTGAGCCAAAAGTGCACCACTGCACTCCAGCCTGGGTGACAGAGTGAGACTCTTTCTCAAAAAAACAAAAACAAAACATAGAAAAGGTGCAGTAAAATCTGGTGTAAAAGATAAAAGATGGGTCGGGTGTGGTGGCTCACACCTGTAATCCCAGCACTTTGGGAGGCCGAACAGGTGGATCACCTGAGGTCAGGAGTTAGCGACCAGCCTGGCCAACATGATGAAACCCCGTCTCTACTAAAAATACAAGAATTAACGGCGTGGTGGCGGGCGCCTGTAGTCCCAGCTACTCGGGAGGCTGAGGCAGGAGAATTGCTTGAACCCAGGAGGCAGAGGTTGCAGTGAGCCAATATCGCACCATTGCTCTCCAGCCTGGGAACAAGATCAAAACACTGTCTTAGAGAAAAAAAAAAAAGATAAAAGATGGCCTAGCTGTATAGGGCATTTCCCAGGCATGGAGCGTGCGGGACTGGGAGCTGCTCTGGGTGTGTCAGTGAGTGGTGAGTGACCGTGACGCTGTACACTTAGGCAACACTAGGTTTATACAGAATTATTTTTCTTCAAGTATAAATTAACCTTAGTTTAACTTTTTTACTTTATCAACTTAAACACTTTTTGATTCTTGTAGTTAACACTTAGTTTAAAACACAAATACATTGTACAGCTGCACAAAAATATTTTCTTTATATCCTTATTCTGTGAGCTTTTTTCTAATTAAAGTCTTTTTGGGGGCTGGGTGGAGTGGCTTATGCCTGTTAATCCCAGCATTTTGGGAGGCCGAGGTGGGCAGATCACTTGAGGTCAAGAGTTTGAGACCATGACCTTGAAACCCCAACTCTACTAAAAATATAAAAATTAGCCGGACATGGTGGCGGGCGCCTGTAATCCCAGCTACTAGGGAGGCTGAGGCAGGAGACTCTCTTGAACCCGGGAGGTGGAGGTTGCAGTGGGCTGAGATCACACCACTGCACACCAGTCTGGGCAGCAGTGCGAGACTCCCTCTCAAAGAAAACAAAAACAAAAACTTTTTTTTTTTACTCCTTAAACTTTTTTCTTTAAAACAATAAAAGTATAGCAAATACATAAACCAGTAACATAGTCATTTCTTTCATTAAAAAGTACTATAGGCTGGCGTGGTGGCTCACGCCTGTAATCCCAACACACTGGGAGGCCGAGGCAGGCGGATCACCTGAGGTTAGGAGTTCAAGACCAGCCTGGCCAACATGGTGAAACCTTCTCTACTAAAAATACAAAACTCGCCTGTAGTCCCAGCTACTCGGGAGGCTGAGGGCAGAGAATCACTTGAAGCTGGGAGATGGAGGTTGCAGTGAGCCGAGATCGTGCCATTGCACTCCAGCCTGAGAGACAAGAGTGAGACTCTGCCTCAAAAAAAAAAAAAAAAAAAAAGTACTATTTACTGCACATAATTCTGTGTGATAGACTTCTTTATATCACTGGCAGTGCAGTGGGTTTGTTTTCACCAACATCACCACAAACATGTGTGACACTGTGCATTGCCTTAGGATGGCTCTAGTATCACTAGGCAATAAGAATTTCTCAGCTCCATTATAATCTGAGGGGACCACCCTTGTATATGCAGTACATTGTTGAACATAAGCAGTTATTCAACCCCTGACTGTTTCTTTGAAAAGGAACTCTGACAGCAGAGAAAGCCCTGGATTTCTATCAGATGGGCTTCAACCCTTGAGGTTTCTCCAGGGCTTTGGGTAAAGGAAAGACAGAGTCCATACACACACAGGAATGGATGCAGAGCCAGGGAAAGGAAGCCCAGGGCAGTTATAGGATAGTCTGAGAGCCCTTAAAGATATTCACTCACTTGGCAATTTCCCAGGGGCCTGCCCTGCCTGAGTCTAGGTAGCTGGACTCCAAGGTCTGAGCAACGGGCACAGTCAGAGAGAGATCCATGGGGGCCGTGGGCCTTCCTCTTTGTCCTGGAGCTCACAGACCCTCAGCCAAGCACTTGTGCCTGCAGGTGTCAGTGTGAGGAAGGGGCATGAGCTGGTGAACATCTATTGCCCCGTCGTGGTCTCCAACGCAGGGCTGTTCAACACCTATGAGCACCTACTGCCGGAGAACACCCGCTGTCTGCCAGGTAAAAGGCGGGTCTGCACTGCCCCTCTTGCAGGTTCCCCACCGTGTCCCCTTCTGGAGCCAACTTGCTCCGTCTGGGTCATGCTTCCCCTCTTCTTGGCCGGCCCTCTGATTGTCCTTAAGCAACAAGGTGAGAACGCTGCCCCTAATGTCATCCTAACCCTAGCATTTAATGTTGGGGAAACTGAGGCCCATACAGATTAATTACAGTCCTGAGGACACTCAGCTGAAAGGGGCAGGGCTGAGTGGAGCAGCTGGTCTGATTTGAAAGCTCTGGCTCCTCCCACTCCTCCGGACTGAGCGGGTTTCCAGAGAAGAGGCCTCAGGAAAAGAAGCAGGAGAGCAGGCAGCCCACAGGGAGCAGAGCAGTGGAGCCACCGCGGCCGAGAGGTCCCGCCACTTCGTGTAATTGGATGCATCTGGTGTGATCTGAGGAAGGGAGGCCGCTGGGAAGAGGGAACCAGGAACCCAGCAGGGGTGAGAGAGAGGGGCCCAGATGAAGGGCTCAGGCTGGGGCGGGAGCTGGAGAGCACGGAGCAGCTCCGGATGTGGTATGGTGGAAACCCTGGCTGGTGCAGGAGCCAGAAAGCAGGGGAAGGAGTCCTGACCCCGGAGGGTGGGCCCAGGAGCTGCTCCCTGAGGAACCGGGGAAAGGGACAGCAGAGCAGGCTGGGGGGTAAAGCGAGGTCCTGGCTTTCCTCATGGGGACTGGGTGGTATGTGAGTTGTGATTGTCTCCAGGGCATAGGGTGGCTCCACCAATGCCAGCCTCTCCTTCCCTTGCCCCACGTGGCTGAGCCCGCAGCCTGCACGGCCTCCCCTCTTAGACCTGAGGAGCTGAGGGGGTGAGGCAGAGACAGCCCAGGGGCAGAGCAGGGGGGTTGGGCATGGTGCAGAGACAGGCTCTGCCTTTGCTACTTCCTGCCTTTCTCTCTGTGACACTGATCTCCCTTCTCCCCTGTCCCAGGACCTCTGGGCAGTGACACTGTCCTGGCCAGGCCCAGCATCTTACCCAGGCAGCCCAGCTAGAGCCATCTGTCCCCCTTGCCCTCCATCCCTGTGCCTGTGCCTCTTCCTCCGGACTCACAAATATTTAGTTACATGAATGAAGCAGGCCGGGCGCAGTGACTCATGCCTTCAATCCCAGCACTTTGGGAGGCCAAGGCGGGCAGATCACTTGAGGTCAGGAGTTCGAAAATAGCCTGGCCAATGTGGTGAAACCCCATCTCTACTGAAAATACAAACATTAGTGGGTGTGGTGGTATGTGCCTGTAATCCCAGCTACTGGGGAGGCTGAGGCAGGAGAATCGCTTGAGCCTGGGAGGCGGAGGTTGCAGTGAGCAGAGATCACGCAACTGCACTCTAGCCTGGGCGACAGAGCAAGACTCCATTTAAAAATAATTATTTTTTAAAAAAGGAAAAAGCAGAGGAGCCAGGGGCCCAGCATCCCTCAGGCGGGTGCCAGAGCTGGTCCCGGGAATGGGAAGACAGCAGAAGAATCTGTGGGGGCAGGTTCTGGAACACCGGTCTCGGGTCATCTGCTGAGGAGTGGGGAAGCCCAGCTGTTTAGGTCTGGGGGACATCAGGTGCCCCACAGTGGCTGCGAACTCTGCCATAGTGCGGTTCTTTCCTCCTCCCTCCAGCTGAGTCCTGAGATGCCAAGTACCAGTCAGGCCCCCTGCCTTTGCTCACATGCATGGCATCCCTCTGGAGGCCTATGTGTTCTGATGTCACACTAGGAATCATGCATGTTCACTCACTCCATGGCTGCATAAAAGTTAATCCTGAAATCAGGCTGGTAATGAGCTGCTGTTCACGTGTGTGGTCTTCATAGAGGGACCCCAGTCACATGCTTCCCACTTCAAGACACGAAGGGCAAGATGGGAGGCAGTAAGCCTGACCTTCCTGCAGGTGCTAAGCCAGTTCATGGGGGCTGAGGACCAGGGCTGGGCGTCGCCTGCCTCTGAAGGGGCTTGAAGCAGAGACGGGGGAGGTGGAAGAATAGGAACCCAGGGCAGTGTCCTTCCCAGGCAGGAGGAGACAGAAGAGCAGGCCGCTGCCAACGTCAAGTTGAAACAGCTGTAAAACTGGCCTGGGCACTGAGGATAAGGCTCAGGACACAGTGAGCGGGCACCCTGAAGCTCTCCTGGGAGCAGGGAGTGGCTGTGTCCGGTCACAGTTCCACAGACACCAACCACTCCTCTTGGCAGGTGTGAAGCAGCAGCTGGGGATGGTGCAGCCTGGCTTAGGCATGTCTGTTTTCATCTGCCCGCAAGGCACCAAGGAGGACCTGCATCTGCCATCCACCAACTGCTATGTTTACTATGACACGGACATGGACCAGGCGTAAGACGCACGTGTGTGTGTGTGTGTGTGTGTGGCCTGTGCCTCCCTGCTTGACTCAGAGAATGAGCAGAGGATATGAAATGGGAGGAAATGGGCAATATCTAATTTGTTCCTGGAAGTTTGTCACCTCAAGGCTGTGGTTCAGTTTCACCCTGTGGGGAGTCCCTAGGGCTGAGCAGTCCTTGCAGTAGTTCTGGAGTTTTGAGGACAAAAGCCTGGAGATCGCACCACACTCCTGTCACACGCAGGATGGAGCGCTACGTCTCCATGCCCAGGGAAGAGGCTGCGAAACACATCCCTCTTCTGTTCATCGCTTTCCCATCAGCCAAGGATCCGACCTGGGAGGACCGATTCCCAGGTGGGGCTGCGGGTCCCGGGTGAGGGGCTGGAGGGAGGGGCCGGGCAGTAGTAACATCAGCTCTGACCCCCAGACCGGTCCAGCATGATCATGCTCATACCCAGCGCCTACGAGTGGTTTGAGGAGTGGCAGGCGGAGCCGAAGGGAAAGCGGGGCAGTGACTATGAGACCTTCAAAAACTCCTTTGTGGAAGCCTCTATGTCAGTGGTCATGAAACTGTTCCCACAGCTGGAGGGGAAGGTAGGGGGTAAAATATTTGGGGTGGTGACGGACCTCATGGTGCCATTTCTGCCCTTTCCTTGCAAAGACAGGGGAATTGGGCCCCACGACATGAGCCCCAGGGAAGGACAGGGCACCCATACCCGCAGTCAGCAAATGGGAGACAGTGGAAGAGGGAGGGGAGTCAGGATCTCACGTGCCCGCCCCACCTTTTGTGCCCTCAGATGGAGAGTGTGACTGTAGGATCCCCACTCACCAACCAGTTCTATCTGGCTGCTCCCCGAGGTGCCTGCTACGGGGCTGACCATGACCTGGGCCGCCTGCACCCTCGTATGATGGCCTCCTTGAGGGCCCAGAGCCCCATCCCCAACCTCTACCTGACAGGTATACTCACTGCCCCATGTTGTCAGGACCTGAGACCCTGGGCCCCTGTCACCCAACGTCCTCTGTTCCTGTCCTCAGGCCCTGCTGTCCCCTGCAGCTTCCCATCCCCTGAGCAGGGCTACCTGGGCAGGCTGTGGCCCCGTTTCTGATTGGAGCCAGCTCTGGGTGACCCTCATGTGGAGGGAAGAGCACCAGGGCCCCACCCTCCCCTGGGCCTGCCTGGGTCACGCTCAGGGGCCTCTGCTCTTGCCTCCTAGGCCAGGATATCTTCACCTGTGGGCTGCTGGGGGCCCTGCAAGGTGCCCTGCTGTGCAGCAGTGCCATCCTGAAGCGGAACTTGTACTCAGACCTTAAGGATCTTGGCTCTAGGATCCAGGCACAGAAGAAGAAGAATTAGTTCCATCAGGGAGGAGCCAGAAGAATCTGCCCAATGGCTGGGGCATCTCCCTTGACTTACCCATAATGTCTTTCTGCATTGGTTCCTTGCACATATAAGGCACTCTAATTTGGTTCTGATTCCTGAAGAGAGGTCTAGTTTAAATCACAATTCCGAATCTGGGGCAATGGAATCATTGCTTCCAGCTGGGGCAGGTGAGATTATGATGCCTTTTATAGCATCCTGTCCCTACTAACAGGATATTGACTTGGATAGCTTGATGTCTCATGACAAGCAGCACTCTGCATCCCTCACCCATGCCTCCTCACTCAGTGATCAAAGAGAAAATTCCACTGGTGGATAGAACCCCTGGCAGTGTTGTCACCTAAAGCTGGTCGGTTCAGTTCTGTCCTGAGGCTTCTGCTCTCATTCACTTAGTGCTGTGCTGCACAGTTCTACACCGTCGAGGGAGAAGGGAGACTAATGAGGCTTAACTCAAAACCTGGGCATGGTTTTGGTTGCCATTCCATAGGTTTGGAGAGCTCTAGATCTCTTTTGTGCTGGGTTCAGTGGCTCTTCAGGGCACGGGAAATGCCTGTGTCTGGCCCGGTGTGGTCTGGAGCTTTGGGGTAACAGCGGGATCCATCAGTTATTAGGGGGCACGTCAGATGATCATATCCAATTCATATGGAAGTCCTGGGTCTGTCTTCCTTATGATCGGGGTGGCATCTGGTTCTCGATGCGCCAGCATCAAGGTACCTTCGGGGAGCTCAGTACCTGAGACTCAATCAAGCCTCATCCTCCAAATATGCAGGGAAGGGTGACGCAGCGAAGGGTGATGTCAGGAGTCAGGCCATGGACTGGTTAGAAGATTATTGTGTTGAGCCCGGCTGCAAGGCATTCCAGACAATGGCACAGCAGGGGACAGCACAGGGAGGCAACAGAGTGTTCCCAGCAATGGCCCAGCTACTGAAAGCAACAGAGGCAGCCAGGCTGGGAGGAGTCAGGTGGTAGGAGAGTTGGTCAGGAGCAGAACATGGAAAGCCAGAGAAAGTGTGCAAAGCCCAAAAATGGCATCTGCAATTTATTGGTACCTGTGTGTGTTGGATGGAAGGTGAAGGAAGGCTCAAAAGGCATAAAAAGGACCTTTCACTTATGTTAAACTGACATGCCCAAGGTCTTAGTGTAGTTCATCTTAATGTAATATTCATAAATTTATTGACCGGGTGCCGTGGCTCACGCCTGTAATCCCAGCACTTTGGGAGGCTGAGGTGGGCGGATCACGGGGAAGAGACTGAGACCAATCCTGGCCAACATGGTGAAACTGCGTCTCCACTAAAAATACAAAAATTACCTGGGCGTGGTGGCGCGCACCTGTAGTCCCAGCTACTCGGGAGGCTGAGGCAGGAGAATCGCTTGAACCTGGGAGGCAGAGGTTGCAGTGAGCCAAGATCGCACCACTGCACTCCAGCCTGGTGACAAAGCAAGACTCTGTCTCAAAAATAAAATAAAATAAATAAATGTATTAAATCCATTGCTTTAACATTTTGAAATTTATTTTGGTTTCTGTTCAACAAAACAAAACTACATTGGGATGGCATTAACAGAAGCTCGGAAAAACATTATGCACTGAAAAATACTTCTCATTAGACCGCAACAAGCTTTAAAAAAATAAAATTAAGTAATTATAGTTAAGTGACAAAAAGCTGAAAATATAAAACATTGTGGAAACAGTAGCCATCTATTAACTGGGAAAATACAAAAGAAGAGAAACAATTTCAACTATTAATAATGTATCGAACATGAAGTCTGGTGAATTAAAGGAATATCTATCAGAGGGTGAAGGGCTGGCTTACCGACTGACATACTATACAGCTCAGACCCAAACCCTTCACAAAGGAGACTCTAAGTTTACATCTGACTTGTGGAACTAGCTGAATTGAGTCACTGTTAGCTCTGGAAATATCATTAAATTAAACCTCAAAATCTCTCCCAAGGACTCTTGCTCAAGCAAGTCACACTAAACCCAACCTTTCTAACCGGAGTTTTCAGGAAATGGCCTGCAGAAGCACAGGGTCTGGTGCCTCACACAGCTTCCTCCACACTGCAAGTTCTCTAGTTCTCATCATGCCCACAGCATCTGGCATCAGGTTACCCTGTATAGTCAAGGGCCATAGAATTAACCAGCAGGGAAATTCCAGAGGTTTAGAATTCTATCAGCACATGTGTCACTGGAAGCCATCACAGAGGTACTATGTCAGAGCATATGTAACTAGCTGTCAAGTCTTTCCCTGCTGCCTCAGCCTTTCTACACAGACTGGCCTTCAACTTCTCCTGAGTCCAGAAGTAGACTCTTTCAGCAACTCTATTCAGGAATCTGCAGCAGGAAAACTGCTTCCTCTATTAACATCTATGACTGAAGCACAGATTTGTCTAACAGAAATCACCCTTCACCCAAAAGCTGGGAGCAAAAAGGGAAGCCCTTAGCTGACTATAGGAGGTGCCTCTTGTGGCTGCACGTGCTTCTTATACACCTATCCCCAGCTTGAACGATGCCTCAGCCAGCTCACCCTCATCCACACAATCTCCAGGAAACATGCTTCAAATATTCTATCTTTGAAAAGACACCATGCAGAAAATAAGTTTTCCTTTGATGTGTGGTATTTTCTTCAGTGCTTTTTTTTTCTTTTTGAGATGGAATCTCGCTCTATTGGCAGGCTGAAGTGTAGTGGCATGATCTCGGCTCACTGCAACCTCCAGCTCCCAGATTCAAGCAATTCTCCTGCTTCAGTCTCCCTAGTAGCTGGGACTACAGGTGCACGCCACCACGCCCGGCTAATTTTTGTATTTTTATTAGAGACGGGATTTCACCATGTTGGCCAGGATGGTCTCGATCTCTTGACGTCGTGATCCGCCCACCTCGGCCTCCCAAAGTGCTGGGATTACAGAGGTGAGCCACCACGCCCTGCCTTTCTTCAGTGCAATTTCTAAAGAGAAACTTAAATCCTGTTGTATTCTTTCAACACAAGCAATGATACTTCTCAGAGTCTGCTCAAAAGCTCAGCTCTGTGGACTCTGTGACAAAATATACTCGTCCACTGCCATCCCTCTTGGTTTCTGAAACCAACCTTTCTTCCTGCTCTCCTTTTCAAGAGCAAAACCCAACATGTATAAGGTCACAGCAAGTGGTAGCCAGGAAAAGCTGTGGGACCCCACATTTGAGTCACATCCATATGGCATGGAGAAAGAAAACATATCTGCCAGAAGGAACTGAACTCTGGAAGTCCTAAGGAAGGTCACCATGCTCAGCAGACAGGAAAGCATTGCCAAGGGCTGTCCCTCAAGAGCTTAGTTTCCTTGGGGAGACCAGAAAGACTTCAGTTCCTGACTGTCCTGGTTTGTTGAAGTTCTGAAAGGAGTGGCATGATGAAGAGCTAGTGGGGCTGAGGGAAGGAGTCGACAATTTGGGGTGGGGTAGTGAAGAAGGTGTATGAGGAAACGAGCTGGGCCCTGAAGAAACAGGCAGATTGGGGAAGGCAGGAGAAAGAAGAGAAGGAAGAGAAACCTAACCAAAGAACCATGGGAAGCCAGAAAGTGGAGGGCACAGCCAGAATAAAGGCACAGATGGGTACCCCACAGGAGGGACCTTGGCCAGGTTGGGATGCAGAGAAAGACAGGCAGGAAGGTGTCAATCTATAGCATCTTGAACCCCAAAAGGTCTGTAACTGGGTTCTCTAAGCCTCGAGAAGTTCAGACCAACGCTTCAGACCAGGGTAAATATTTTGGAAAGATCAGTCTTTCCAAGATTGAACTTCTTTCCAAGAAGCTGCACAGGAAACCCAGTAAATGTGGATCTGAAAAAACAAAATGCAAGAGAAGTAAAACGGGCTGGGGGCGGGCAACAAGAGAAGCAAGGAAAACGAAAAGTCTGTAGCTAAGGATCTTTTATTTTTTAAAAAACAGATAGGACTTTGGTGATGAGAGAGAAAAAGGGCAAAAGTCTGCAGTTAGGAATTCAGGTGACTGAAGACTGACCTGGACAGTTGGAAGGGGCAGGCTGATGGGCAGAAGAGAGAAATTCCTTTCTGTGACAACCAAGCTGAACTCTTCGATCCCAGCAGCACTGGGTTCTTTAGGTACTAAGCCAAGACAAAGACTTGGGAATCACTCACTCCAAGGATGAAGAATGGATGTGAATGGCTGAGGAGACAGTCAAAGGAATAGAAAGGCCTGGCTTTGAGGGCCTCTTCCCCACCAGCACAAGATAAGGCAAAGGACCATTTGTCAGAGACATCAAGAAAGGGGAATTTCCATTTTAATGGTCAATAGTGTCCAGTTCTATCAAGGACAAGACTAAGCTTTGAGAAAAAGCCATGGATTTGGTAATCTGATAACTGGTAACCTTCAGCAAAGCATAGGTGACAGACAGAGACCGAAATGAGTTGGTAAAAGTCATGAAGAGAATGAATGGCAACTTAAGGGAAGCAACATGCTAGAGAAGTTGAGTAGCAGGATGAATAACAAATAGGACAGTTGGGAACAGAAAAATCCAGGTGCATACGAAGGTGGAAGGAAAGGAGCTGGTATAGATGGGTACGATCAGAAAACATGAGCTGGGGAAAGGCAGGGATAAGGGAGGCAGGCAGGGAGAGAGAAGTGCAATAGCCAGTCTTAGGGGATGCTAGAGGAGCCTAAAAGAAGATTCCTCAGGTTGGTGCAAAGTATTAGAAGACTGCTGCATCAGTACAGAGAATGACCCAAGGGGAGGTCTTCATTCCTTACCTCCATAAAGTAGGCTACCTGCCAAGAATGAAAATATCAACTCAAAGCTATGGGCTGTTTTAAGCAAGGTGGAAGATAATATAAGCAGCATGGTCCTTTCTTCAGACTTACACAGAATCATCTTTTGTCCCTCATCTCCCAAGTCATTTGTACTTCCCTGAGATCAGCTCAAAAACAACTCCCTTTAGGCTGTCTACAATGTGGAAGAGCATGACTAGAAGAGATAAACCTTCAAACAATAGTGTGGTCTAAGACACTAACCTCACTTATCCCAGGGGAACGCACGGAATCTCTTCATTTGCATTAACTCCTGACACGGCATGGAAGAGTAATTTTTATCAAATACCCTTGGCATCTTATATCAGATTAAAGGACCACTAAATACAATGAGGTAAAAATGGGCAGAGAGTATGGTTAGTTTCTATTAATAAATCTAAGTCTATTTTGTCTGTTGTAGGCAACAAAGGCCAAATGGACTTTGTGGGAAATGTATCTCATAAAAGCCCTTTGGAAAAACTGCAGACCAAAACCAAAACCCTCCTTCATGTTTTCTCGCACGAAACATGAACTTGCCCTATTTCAAAAAGTTCCTACTGAGTATGATTGTGTGAAAGATCACACTATTTCAAATCATATTTATTTTAAAAATCTGTGATGGGACAGTGGCCTCACTGCCAGGAAGCCCAAGTTCTGTTTTATGCTCGGCACAACCAAGTGGAAGCTGATTCACTTTGTTTCAAGTTACATAAAATAACCAGAAAATCAAGAAGATCTCATGCTAGACAGCTTAGACTTGCACCCAGAAAAGCATTTTTTTTTTTAACCTGCTGTTTTGGTTTGCTGCTTAAGTCTTTGAAGAGAATTATGTATTCAAAGTAGCTCTTTGCCCATCGGTATTTCCCCATCTTCTATGTCTTCTGTAGGGCACATCCCCCCCAAAGAAGCCTTAGTAGAAAAGCACTTCTACCTGCAGTTTTCCCCTAGGTCTGCAGAGAGAAACAGTGCAGAGTGCAATGCCACAGTCAAGGGCCAACTTTCCTACAGAGCCCGGGCCCCAGGGAGGGTGGTCAGCAGCGCAACCTGCCCAGACTGGGATATCCCTTTGGTCATAGCCATGTTTCCACATGGCCCTCCACTCACACTCAGAGGAGGAATGGATGGAAGCCACCAGCATAAATAAAGGGAACACAGAAGAACGATGTCACCAAAGTGCAGGTGCAAACCCCAAAGCAACCCCCTACCTCTGCCAGCCCAGACTTGCCACTAAATCCTAGAGGAGGGTGTCTCTTAGGTCACAGTACTTTTTTCTTCATTTCTTTTGATTCAGAAACAAATCAGCAGGGAGGACAAGGTTCTCAAGGACAAAAAATTCAAAGCTGAAACGAGAGCAGCACAATCCATTGGTGAGGTTCATCTTTTTCCAGAGGAATATACCATTCTGTTATGACTTTGGGGAGAAAAAAAGATCTTTTAGGAGGTACAGGGAACACATTCAGAATTAAGACATACTGACCCACCATCACAGACACAGCAATTAATTAAAATAGCACACAAAATGATTTTTAAAGTTTGAAATGAAATACAACACTAGAAAGATACACTGGGAGAGACAGGAATCCTGGCTTCTGCTTCATACTGTTCTGTATTGTGAATTATTTACATGTGTTTTTTATTTTTGTTTTTGTTTTGTTTTTGAGATGGAGTCTTGCTCTGTTGCCCAGGCTGGAGTGCAGTGGCATGATTTTGGCTCACTGCAACCTCTGCCTCCGAAGTTCAAGCGATTCCCCCACCTTGGCCTCCTCAGTAGTAGCTGGAATTACCACGCCCAGCTAATTTTTGTATTTTTATTTTATTTTATTTTATTTTATTTTTTTTGAGATGGAGTCTCGCTCTGTCGCTCAGGCTGGAGTGCAGTGGCCGGATCTCAGCTCACTGCAAGCTCCGCCCCCCCGGGTTTACGCCATTCTCCTGCCTCAGCCTCCAGAGTAGCTGGGACTACAGGTGCCCGCCACCGCGCCCGGCTAGTGTTTTGTATTTTTTTAGTAGAGACGGCGTTTCACCATGTTAGCTAGGATGGTCTTGATCTCCTGACCTCGTGATCCACCCGTCTCGGCCTCCCAAAGTGCTGGGATTACAGGCTTGAGCCACCGCACCCAGCCAATTTTTGTATTTTTAGTAGAGATGGAGTTTCACCACGTTGGCCAGACTGATCTCGAACTCCTGACCTCAGGTGATCTGCCTGCCTCGGCCTCCCAAACTGTTGGGATTACAGGTGTGAACCACTGTGCCCAGCCACATGTGTATTTTTTTAAAAATCATAAGCTGGGCATGGTGGCTCATGCCTATAATCCCAGCACTCTGGGAGGCTAAGGTGGGTGGATCACTTGAGGTCAGGAGTTCAAGACCATCCTGGCCAAAAGGGTGAAACCCCTTCTCTACTAAAAATCTAAAAATTAGCTGGGCGTGGTGGTGGGCGCCCGTAATCCCAGCTACTCGGGAGGCTGAGGCAGGAGAATTGCCTGAACCTGGGTGGTGGAGGTTGCAGTGAGCCAAGATTGAGCCACTGCACTCCAGCCTGGACAACAGAGTGAGACTCTGTCTCAAAAACAAACAAACAAATATCATAAAAAGGGGAAATCCTTAAAGTCAATTATCTGAAAAGGTAGTAGTCCAAAGCTAAATTGTAAATCTGGCTTACTGGACTAGTTAGCAAAGATATTCTGAGCTCAGTGGCTCGTTCTGTAGCTAATATTGAGTTGTACAAGAGAATCATGTTCCCTGCAGGAAGTTTGGGAACAATTCATAGTTGGGCCACCAATGGTTCTTTGCCAATGTCCTGCTTGTTGCTATGCTGAAAGCAGAAGGAACGGTGCATGCTGATAGCAACGCAGTAGAGTACAAGAGTGTACTTCCTACTTAGACAGGTTGTCTTTAGAGAGACCCTTGCTCAGCTCTGCTGCCATGGGGTGTGTTGAGGGAAGTCAGCGACCCCAAACGGAGGGACCGGCTGGAGCCACAGCAGAGAGGAACATAAATTGTGAAGATTTCATGGACATTTATCACTTCCCTAGTAATACTCTTATAATTTATTACGCCTGTCTTACTTTAATCTCTTAATCCTGTTATCTTCGTAAGCTGAGGATGTACGTCACCTCAGCACCCTGTGATGATTGAGTTAACTGTACAAATTGATTGTAAAATGTGTATATTTGAACAATATGAAATCTGATTGTAAAACATGGGTGTTTTAACAATATGAAATCAGTGCACCTTGAAAAAGAACAGAACAGCAGCAATTTTCAGGGAACAAGGGAAGGCAACCATAAGGTCTGACTGCCCTGTGGGGTTGGGCAGAATAGAGACATATTTTTCTTCTTGCAGAGAGCCTATAAACGGATGTGCAAGTAGGAGAGATATTGCTAAATTCTTCTCCTAGTAAGGAATATTAAATATTAAGACCCTAGGAAAAGAACTGCATTTCTGGAGGGAGGTCTATAAATGGCCGCTCTGGGAGTGTTTGTCTTATGCAGTTGAGATAAGGACTGAAATACGCCCTGGTCTCCTGCAGTACCCTCAGGCTTATTAGGGTAGGGAAAAAAATCCCACCCCAGTAAACTTGAGGTCAGACCTGTTCTCTGCTCTTGAACTGTTTCCTGTTGTTTCAGATGTTTATCAAGACAATATGTGCATAGCTGAACACAGAACCGTATCAGTAATTCTAATTTTGCCCTTTGCCTTGTGATTTTTGCTTTGCCCTTTGCCTTGTGATCTTTATTACCCTTTGAGGCATGTGATCT
Organism: Trachypithecus francoisi; assembly: GCF_009764315.1. Lineage (NCBI taxonomy): Eukaryota > Metazoa > Chordata > Mammalia > Primates > Cercopithecidae > Trachypithecus > Trachypithecus francoisi. The sequence goes on from NW_022681462.1 coordinate 36,615,110, forward strand.
TTGTGACCTACTCCCTGTTCATACACCCCCTCCTCTTCTGAAATCCCTAATAAAAACTTGCTGGTTTTGCAGCTCGGGGACATCACGGTCCTGCCAATATATTATGTCACCCCCGGAGGCCCAGCTGTAAAATTCCTCTCTTTGTACTCTTTCTCTTTATTTCTCAGACCAGCCGACACTTAGGAAAAACAGAAAGAACCTACGCTGAAATACTGGGAGCGGATTCCCCCAATGGGGTGGAAGGAGGGCTTATCTCTCTGACAGAGGAATCGATTGGCTGTACTCAGGAACTCCAGCCCACAGTGCTTAAGCCAGGCTGATGTGGGGAGTTGGAGGCCTATGTGCTTCTGGGCTTGTGTTTCCAGGGAGCGTAGTCTAGCGCTTTACCACATAAAGTGTGGATCCAGTGGCATTTGGTTTCACCTGAGAACTTCCTAAGAATGTAGACATAGGCCGGGCATGGTGGCTCATGCCTGTAATCCCAGCACTTTGGGAGGTTGAGGCGGGTGGATCACCTGAGGTTGGGAGTTCAAGATCAGCCTGACCAACATGGAGAAACCCCATCTCTACCAAAAATACAAAATTAGCTGGGCGTGGTGGTGGCACTTGTAATCCTAGCTACTTGGGAGGCTGAGGCAGGAGAATAGCTTGAACCCAGGAAGCAGAGGTTGCAGTGAGCCGAGATTGTACCACTGTACTCCAGCCTGGGCAACAAGAGCGAAACTCTGTCTCCAAAAAAAAAAAGAATGTAGAAATATAGGCTCCACCCCACATCTAATGAATCAGACAATGCTTTTTATCAAAATTCCCCAAGGTGAATCAAATGCCTATTAAAGTTTATGGAGCGCTGGTAGAATGCAGAAAGCTCAGGACTGGGAGACCAGGGAGTTGCTATCAGGTCCTGATTTTGCCACTAACTTGCAGTAGAAACTTAGTGGAAAAAAAAAATGAGTGTTTCTGTGTCGGCCTATTTCCTCATCTGTCAAGGGAGGGAGCTGCTGTAGAGTATTCGAAGGTCTCTTCTAGCTCTAACGTCAGAGATATGTGTATCTAGATGTTTCTAGTTTGTTGTCTAAAAAGGGCGAATGCAACAGCAACAGCACCTCCAGAATCGGCCACTGCTGCCATGGCAAACACAAGCCCACTACGGGGTCCATCTAACGTTAACTATCCCTCCTGTGGACCTGGCTCCTTCCTTACCTTCTGGTCCAAACGTTGGTAGTCACTGGCCTTTGGCCGCCGGGTGACTTTAGATCTTTTTCCTTCCAGGACAAAAGCAATGATCTGAGGAAAAGAAAAATAAAATGATTAACAGGTAATGACATAGTTCAGTCTCTGAAATCAGAGGCAGTCACCTGGTAGCATATTTGTTAATGACGCTGACTGCAGAAAGAGCAGTACACTCACAGAGGTCTATTTAAACTATAACCAGTTTAAGAAAGACAGAGCCTAATTACATCAGAATCTTTTGTATTGCTTAATAGGAAATAAATAGAATGCTGTCTGAGTTCTAGCGTGTAGGAGGAAGTCTGTATGATTCATTCAAAGGTACACAAGTCAAAGATCTATCAACTCCTTCCTAGAGATATCTACAATAGGGCATTCCTTTGAAAATAATCATAATCAGAATTTCCTATCTACAAATGTACTCTTTCACCCCACGCTGCTACATCAACTATACTCTCTATCACTCTCATTTCATGACCAAGGTTACCCTGCATAATGGACACTTGGACATAGAATAAGAAATGCACTTTTTTTCTTTGAGGCAAGGTCTCACTCTGTCACCCAGGCTGGAGTGCAATGGCGTGATCATGGCTCACTGAAGCCTCCACCTCCCACAGTCAAGCCATCCTCCCACTTCAGCCTCCAGACTAGCTGGGCCCACACACGTCCACCACCACATCTGGCTAATTTTTTTTTTATTGTATGTAGAGATGAGGTCTTGCTATGTTGGCCAGGCTGGTCTCGAACTCCTGGGCTCAAGCGATCCTCCCACCTCAGCCTCCCAAAGTGCTGGGATTACAGGCATGAGCCACTGCACCCAGCCAGGAATGCACATTTTTACTAAAGGTCTTCCCCTCTATTCTTTCTAGCCACAGGCCTCATGGCCAGAAATGGACTCTCCAATTTTAAGCAGGTTACAGAAACTAGCTTCTAAATTTTGGGGGCGCAATATGAAATGCAATCATTTTGTCATTAGAGTGGTTGCTAATAAACCAAACCCTGCTGAAAAAGTAACAGGTGTACGTGTCTGTGCAATTTCTGGGCTTTCTTCTAATTATTATTAATTGCAGAAGTCCCTGGGCTCCTTGCTGCTGGTATTGAAGATGGAGTAATTGAAACTACTCTTTGTGCCACTGATGGAAGAGAGAATGTTGGGAAAGGAAACTAGAAATGATATGTCGTCTCAAGAATGGAAATAGGATGGAAGGTACGTGCTTTAACTGTCAAGTACTCAGGTCCTCTGAGGCTGTGAAGGGCCCAAGTGCAAAGTTATGGGAGGAGATTCCACGTCAGGTCAGATCCTAATAATGGCCTAACTTGGCTCCTAATGCAGTAGCAGAGGACACTCAAAGTAAACAGATCACAGGATGAAAACACGATTCACAAAACAAGAGTAAAAAGGCCTAATGGGGCCTGAGGAAAAAAACTGAAGTTTGTTTTAAAGTCCTCAGTGCTCACGGGCATCCAGTGATAGGATACCCACCCAAACCCAAGCTTCCAGGGTGCTGAAAACCCCACTCCCCTCCCGAAAGCCGTTCTAGACCTACCTTCCGCTTGTTGTGATGAGCGATATAGAGGACTGCCACAAGAATGGCTGCAGTCACCAGATATGCAAAGAAGTGGCTGCTCTCCGCGCTGGCATTTCCAGAACTCTCCCTATAAAGGTCATCCTTCTCGCTACCCCTGGAATCCAAAAGTGTCCCTTCACCGTTTTCACTGGAGGCAGAACCGGTCATCTTTTCTTTCTCTTCTTTGGGCGGGGAACCCTCCTCGGGTCCTGTATCATCATCTTCAGCCTCTTTGGGCTCCACATCCTCAGTAGGCTTTGAAGACTTAACTTCCTCCTGTGGGGAAGAAATGAGGTCAGTGTCCTCCCCAGGTTCGGTTTTGAAAGCATGAGGAGAAAGCTTCCCTTTGTCAGCTAACTGGTTTGTGTCGGCCTTGGGGAGCTCCTTGTTATCAGAAGGGTTGGAGATGGGCTTGGAATGGTCTTTCCTGGAAGGCTGCTCTGGAACCACCTTGCTAGGGCCGTCTTTTGGGGTCTGCTCCTCCGCACCTGACTTGCTAGGCCCGTCTATTGGGCCCTGCTCCTCTGCACCGGACTTATTAGAGGCGTCTTTTGGAGTCTGCTTCTCCGCACCTGACTTGTTAGTGACGTCTTTTGGGATCTGATCCTCTGCACCCGACTTGCTGGAGCCGTCGGCACCCGACTTATTAGGGATGTCTTTTGGGGTCTGCGCCTCCGCACCCGATTTGCTAGTGCTGTCTTTTGTGGTCTGCGCCTCCGAACCCGACTTGCTAGGGCTGTCTTTTTGGGTCTTTGCCTCCGCACCCGACTTGCTGGAGCCGTCGGCACCCGACTTATTAGGGATGTCTTTTGGGGTCTGCGCCTCCGCACCCGATTTGCTAGTGCTGTCTTTTGTGGTCTGCGCCTCCGAACCCGACTTGCTAGGGCTGTCTTTTTGGGTCTTTGCCTCCGCACCCGACTTGCTGGAGCTGTCTTTTGTGATCTGAGCCTCCGAACTTGACTTGCTAGAGCTGTCTTTTTGGGTCTTTGCCTCCGCACCCGACTTGTTGGGGTTGTCTTCTGGGGTCTGTGCCTCCGCACCCGACTTGCTAGGGCTGTCTTTTGAAGTCCGCAGCTCCGGATCCGACCTGGTAGGGCTATCTACTGCAGTGTGCGGCTCCGGATCCGACTTGGTAGAGCCTCCAGGCGGTTGGCTCAAGGTGGGGTAAGTGGAGACGTTTTCTGTAGAAGGCCGAACTCCAGCTTCTTCTTTCTTGACACTTGCGGTTTCCGAGAGCTGCGCGGCTCCTAAAATAGAAAAAGGAGTTAGCACCAGAGAAGCGCAGGCCGGAAGAAGGAACTCCTCAGAGCTAGAAGATATCGGGAGCAGCGGGGGAATGGGGATTGGGGGGTGGGGCGGGAGATGATGGCGAGCGGAGAGGTGGGTCGGGCAGGGAAGAAGCAAGCCTAGAAGTTACCTGCCGAGGTGAGAATGGGGGACCTGGGGGCAAGAGTGGGATGCGGGATGGAGGGTCTTACCAGCCGCTGCGATGCTCAGGAGGACGAACGCAACCACGAACCTCATCCTGCTCGAATAGCGCTTCCGCCCTCTAACGCTCTCGCGAGATCAGCGCGGGGCCCCCTCTCCAGTCCCGCCCCTGCGGCGCGCGTCTTTCCGGCTCCGGCTTCCGCCAGGACAAGGGGCGAGATTTGGGGGGCCGCTGCTGCTGATGTCTGCGCTCGCCTTCCGCTGCGGCGGTTATAGTCGCCGAGTGGAAGGTGAGCCTCTTCTTCCTGGTTTCTCGTCTCCACCACAGCCGCAACAGACTGGCCCTCCGTTTTTCGTCCTCTCCGCCGCGTACTTCCGAGACCTTACAGGCAGGGCTGGAGCTCCCTCGCCTCTCGCACTGACCGCGGAAGTGAGGTCACTAGGGGCAGGCGCCTCTTGGCCACCACCATCCTGTGCTTGCGTTTCTATGCTCTGCTTTTTTCGTGTTTCCCTCCTAGTAGTACACAAATATGCTGTGCTCTGTTCTCTCCCATGTGGGAACAAATCCATCCGATCACCTGCAAAGCGTTGCCTTCGCATCCCGGCCCTCCTCCTTCCCGACTCCACAGAGACGGTGTCCTCCGAGGTCGCCGAACATCTTTTCCAAAAAGTGCATCCTTTTTCTGGTCGTAAAAGTACAGAAGCAGAAAACAAAACCTGACTCCCACCCTTCCGGGATAATCACTATTAATGTTTTAGTGTATTGTCTGCCCTCTAAACATTTAATGTTTTTGAATAGATAATACAGTATGTTTCAGAAATGATAACCAGATTTTAAAGTAAATAGACTTTTCTTAGAAGAGTCTTCGTACTTCTCCACAGGTTACCGTTTACATTAGTTTATTACGTTTCCTTTTAGTTTTGTTAAAAAAAAAAAGAAAAGATACTTTCCCTTTTTTTTTTTTTTTTTTTTTTTGAGACGGAGTCTCGCTCTGTCGCCCAGGCTGGGGTGCAGTGGCGTGATCTCAGCTCACTGCAAGCTCCTCCTCCCGGGTTTACGCCATTCTCCTGCCTCAGCCTCCTGAGTAGCTGGGACTACAGGCGCCCGCCACCACGTCCGGCTAGTTTTTTGTATTTTTTAGTAGAGACAGGGTTTCACCGTGTTAGCCAGGATGGTCTCGATCTCCTGACCTCGTGATCCGCCCGTCTTGGCCTCCCAAAGTGCTGGGATTACAGGCTTGAGCCACCGCGCCCGGCCGATACTTTCCCTTCTTAATTAGTGTATTTCTCCTTTCTTCTATGCAGATTTATTTTCTCCGCATATTGGGATAGTCAGGTAAATGGTTTTGTATCCCACCGTTTACAGTTACTGTTATGTTTATACATTAAATGTTTGAAATCACTTTATGAACGATTGCCAGGCTTGGTGCTTTGGAGACAGTGATTTAAGAAATGATAGGTCTTAAATGAGATTACATCAAGTTAAAAAGCTTCTGCACAGCAAAGGAAACAGTGAAGAAACAACCTACATAATGGGAGAACTATTCGCAAGCTATCCATCCGACAAGGGATTAATAACTAGAATATATAAGAAACTCAAGGAAAAAAATATAATTTAAAAAATGGGCACCAGCCAGGGCAACATGGTGAAACCCTGTGTCTACCAAAAATACAAAACATTAGCCGGGCATGGTGGCCTGTGCATGTAATCCCAGCTACTCAGAAGGCTGAGGATGGGAGGATTATTTGAGCCTGGGAGGCAGAGATTGCAGTGAGTGAGCCAAAATCTTATCACTGCACTCCAGCCTAGGCAACCATCTCAAAAAAAGAAAGAGAAAAAAATGGGCAAAAAACCTGCTGAATAGACATATCTCAAAAGATGACATACAAATGGCCAACATAGAAATGGTATGTGAAAAAATGCTCACTATCACTAATCATCAGGGAAATGCAAATCCAAACCACAATGAGAGATCATCTCAGCCCCGGTTAGAACGGCTGTTATCAAAAGAAAAAAAAAACATAATGGTGACAAGGATGAGAAGAAAAGGGAATGCTCATATCCTGTTGGTGGGAATGTAGATTAGTACAGCCATTATGGAAAACAGTATTGGCAGGGCATGCAGGCTCACACCTGTAGTCCCAGCACTTTGGGAGTCTGAGACAGGCAGATGACTTGAGCCCAGGAGTTCGAGATCAGCCTGGGCGATGTAGCAAGACTCTGTCTCTATAAAAAAATAAAGGGGCCGGGCGCGGTGGCTCAAGCCTGTAATCCCAGCACTTTGGGAGGCCGAGACGGGCGGATCACGAGGTCAGGAGATCGAGACCATCCTGGCTAACACGGTGAAACCCCATCTCTACTAAAAAATACAAAAAAAAAAAAAACTAGCCGGGCGAGGTGGCGGGCGCATGTAGTCCCAGCTACTCGGGAGGCTGAGGCAGGAGAATGGCGTGAACCCGGGAGGCAGAGCTTGCAGTGAGCTGAGATCTAGCCACTGCACTCCAGCCTGGGCGACAGAGTGAGACTCCGTCTCAAAAAATATAAATAAATAAATAAAAAATAAAGGAAGACAGCACAGAGTTTCTCAGAAACTAAAAATAGAACTGCCATATGATCCAGTATTCCCACTGCTGGATATGTATCCAAAAGAAAGGAAATAAGTATATCTAGGAGATATATACTCTTGTAATCCCACCACTTTGGGAGGCTGAGGCAGGAGGATCGTGTGAGCCCAGAAGTTCCAGACCAGACTGGGCAATATGGTAAGACCCCATCTCTTGCTCTCTTTTTTTTTTTTTTTTTTTTTTTGAGACAGTCTTACTCTGTCACCCAGGCTTGAGTGCAGTGGCACGATTTCAGTTTACTGCAATCTCCATCTCCTGGGCTCTGGTGATCCCCCACCTCAGCCTTCCAAGTAGCTGAGACTAGTGGATCTCATGGAAGTAGAGGTGGCTGCCAGAGGCTGGGAGGGGATGAGGAGAGGGAAGATGAAAAGAAGTTGGTTAATGGGTGCAAAAATACAGATACATAAAAAGAGTAAGTATGTTCTGTAGGCAATACAGTAGGAAAATTATGGTTAGCAATAACATTGTGTATTTCAAAAGAGAAGAATTGTAATGTTCCTGATACAAAGAATAGATAAATATATGAGGTGATAGATATCCCAGTTACTCTGATTTGGTCATTAAATATTGTATACCTATATAAAAATACCACATGTACCCCATAAATATGTACAACTATATAAAAAATTTTTTTTTTAGGCCGGGCGCGGTGGCTCAAGCCTGTAATCCCAGCACTTTGGGAGGCCGAGACGAGCGGATCACGAGGTCAGCAGATCGAGACCATCCTGGCTAACACGGTGAAACCTCGTCTCTACTAAAAAATACAAAAAACTAGCCGGGCGAGATGGCGGGCGCCTGTAGTCCCAGCTACTCAGGAGGCTGAGGCAGGAGAATGGCGTGAACCCGGAAAGCGGAGCTTGCAGTGAGCTGAGATCCGGCCACTGCACTCCAGCCCGGGCAACAGAGCGAGACTCCACCTCAAAAAAAAAAAAAAAAAAAAAAAAAAAATTTTTTTTTTGAGACAAGAGTTTCGCTCTTGTTGCCCAGGCTGGAGTGCAATGGCGCATTCTTGGCTCAGCGCGACCTCTGCCTCCCAGGTTCAAGTGATTCTCCTGCCTCAGCCTCCCGAGTAACTGGGACTACAGGCATGCACTAGCACACCCAGCTAATTTTGTATTTTTAGTAGAGACAGGATTTCTCCATGTTGGTCAGGCTGGTCTTGAACTCCTGACCTCAGCTGATCCACCCTCTTCAACCTCCCAAAACGCTGGGATTACAGGCGTGAGCCACCGCGCCCAGCCCTGTATCAAGTTTTTAAGGTAGGTATTAACTTCATGGAGCATGCAATCTTTTGGGGTACATAAATATTAAATATCTACACAAACGTGTGCATGCATGCACATTCCAAGAACTGCCAGAAAGAAAAGTACAGAAACTATGAGATCATTTGAGGAAGGGACCCTTAAGCTGAGGACTGAAGGTTGTAGCTGTGTCCCAGGTGAAGATGAAAGGAAGAGGAGGATGAGCTTTCCTGGCTGAGTGTACAGCATGTATTAGGTTGGTGCAAAATCAATTGCGTTCTGGCCGTTGTGACAAAAACAGCAATTACTTTTGCACCAACCTAATACAATGGCCTGCAGACAGGTGGGAACCTGGTATTTTGTGTAAGTCTAAAGACTACAGTTGTCAGATAATAGAGAAGAAGGAGAAAGGCAGGAAAGAGGCTGGAACAGAGCCAGATTAAAGAACAAATGATCTGAGAATTGTCTAGAACATGAATCTACCAAGCACAAAAAGTACAACAGAAAATATGCCAGTTAACTTTGTGGCTTTTGTTTTGTTTTGTTTTGTTTTGAGATGGAGTCTCCCTCTGTTGCCCAGGCTGGAGTGAAGTGGCGTGATCTCAGCTCACTGCAGCCTCCGCCGCCCGGGTTCAAACAATTCTCCCACCTCAACCTACTGCCTAGCTGAGATTACAGGCACCCACCACCACGCCCGACTAATTTTTATATTTTTAGTAGAGACGGGGTTTCACCATGTTGGCCAGGCTGGTCTCAAACACCTGGCCTCAAGTGATCCACCCACCTCGGCCTCCCAAAGTGCTGAGATTACAGGCATGGGCCACTGCGCCCGGCCATATGCCAGTTAACTTTGATTGAAATGTAAACTAGTCCCACTCCTGCCAGAAAGAACTACAGCTGCCGGGGAAATAACTCCTCTGTAGTCTACTGAGTGCAATATTTGGCTTACATGATGTGCAGTTCTAGTCAATTAGAATTCTTGAGAATTTCAAGGAATAGTACATGTAGTGGCATACAATTTTCAGGAACGAGTGCTTTATTTTTATTTTATTATTATTTTTTGAGACAGGGTCTCATTCTGTCACCCAGGCTGGATATTTTTTAATTTAAAAAACAATATGTTCTCAGTATGTTTCTGTGTCGAAGAAAATGTCTGTCACACATACACTCATTACTGAAGAGAATATAAGAATTACAGGAAGTGAGAAATCTTTTGCCAAACTATTTCAGAACCTTGACTCCACTTTGGCTGAAAGAAATGAATTAGTAAATTAATTTGTTTCTAAAAGAAAACTCTGGCCAGGTGCAGTGACTCTTGCCTGTAATCCCAGCACTTTGGTTGGGAGGCTGAGGCTGGCTGATTGTTTGAGCCCAGGAGTTCAAGATCACCCTGGGCAACGTGGTGAAACCTCGTCTCTACAAATAATTTTAAAAATTAGCTGGGCATGGTGTGCACCTACAGTCCCAGGAGCACTGAGATGGGAGAATTGCTTGAGCATCGTATGTGGAGGCTGCGGTGAGCTGTGATCAGGTCACTGCACTCCAGCCTTGGCAACAAAACGAGACTCTGTCCTAGAAAATGAAAAAAAAAAAAAAAAAGAAAGAAAGAAAGAAGAAAGAAAAGATTAAATTCTGGCTGGGTGGGGTGGCTCAAGCCTGTAATTCCAGCACTTGGGGAGGCCGAGGCAGGCGGATCATTTGAGATCAGGAGTTCGAGACCAGCATGACCTACATGGTGAAACCCTGTCTCTACTAAAAATACAAAAAAAGTTAGCTGGGCATGGTGGTGCATGCCTGTAATCTCAGCTACTTAGGAGGCTGAGGCAGGAGAATCACTTGAACTTGGGAAGCAGAGGTTGCAGTGAGCTGAGACTGCACCACTGCACTCCAGCGTAGGCAACAGAGCAAGACTCTCTCAAAAAAAAAAGGAAAAGAAAATTATTTCTATCTCCCCTAAATAAATGTCTGACTAACATTTAAAGATACTGGCTTATCAAGGGTATGTGTGTCTGGTAAGGGAACAGTAAATTATTAAGGCTGACCGGGTGTCCAAATTACTAGACAATAGAGGAAAGGAGTCCAAATCATGCAGAACTCATGGCCCATGTCCAGTGTTTTATATTTTATCTTAACAATAATGATATTGCTAGAGTTTTAAGTAGGGGAAAGATAGAATTGGGATTTTTTAAAGACAGTCAAATTTAGCAATGGGGTGTTATATATTAACACCAAGTGTAGTGATACTAATGTTAATAAGTTCCGATAACCCAATACCATCACACCAGCTAAGGGTGGGGAGTTTTTGTTGTTTCATTTTATTTTTTATCTTATTTTATTTTTGTTTTTGAGACAAGAGTCTCACTCTGTCACCCAGGCAGGAGTGCAATGGCACAATCTCGGCTCACTGCAACCTCCGCCTCCCGGGTTCAAGCATTTCTCCTGTTTCAGCCTCCCAAGTAGCTGGTATTACAGGTGCCCACCACCACACCCAGCTAATTTTTGTATTTTAGTAGAGGCAGGGTTTCACCATGTTGGCCAAACTGGTCTTAAACTCCTAACCTCAAGTGATCCGCCCACCTTGGCCTCCCAGAGTGTTGGGATTACAGGCCTGAGCCACTGGGCTCAGCCAAATTTTTAAATATTACTCTGGTTGTATCATGAAGAACTTGAGTGGGGAGGGAGGAGTGAATTTAAGAGTTAAGAGACTAATGCAATAGTTCAAGTAGGACTAGTGTAGGGATAGTGAGAATGGAGGGAAGTAATTGGACTCAAGATAAATCTGAAGATAATACTAACAGGCCTTGAAGATGGGCTGGGTGTGGGGGAAAGGAGTGATGGTGAGGAAGGTATGGAGGTGTCCTCTCCCTGAGGGAAGGAACACTAATGGAGAAGCAAGTCTGATGGGGGTGGGGCATAGAAAATGAATTTGCTTATGGTTAATTGCTTCTGTGTAGTTTGGACCATGAGACAGCCGGGTGAAAGTATCTAGTTGGAAATGTGATCATGGAGTTCAAAGTATAAGTATAAGTATAAGTATAGGAACAATTTTTCTAATTAAATATTGTTCAAAACAGGATTAATGGTTTCATAAAAAGTAATCTATTAGTTTATCTTAATTGTGACAGTTCTCTTACTATTGGACATCTGTATTATTTTTAGTTTTCTATTGTTAGTAACTATTGTTAAGTACTGGTTAGGTGCCTTTTAAGATAAACCCTCAGAAAGATTAAGTAGGCCTGGTAGAGTGGCTCATGCCTGTAATCCCAGCACTTTGGGAGGCCAAGACAAGAGGATCCCTTGAAGCCAGGAGTTTGAGACCAGCCTGGTCAACAAATTGAGACCCTGTCTCTATAAAAAAAATTTAAAAATTAGTCTGGCTTGAGACCAGGAGTTGGAGATTACAGTGAGCTATGATCTCTGCATTCCAGCCTGGGTGACTGAGTGAGAACCAATCTCTAAAGAAAAGAAAGAAAGAAAGATTAAGGAATTCTATTATTTTGCCAAAGCTTTGATAGCAGTGAGTATTATTAATCTGCCAAATAGATAGGAAAAACATAGTCCTTAAGTGTTATTCTTTAATACTTATTGCACAAGTAATTTACATGACCTTGGATTATTTAATTACTTTAAATATTTGTTTCTTTATTGTTGTTATTATTATTGTGTTGAGACAGGGTCTCGCTCTGAGCCCAGGCTGGAGTGCAATGGTGTGATCTTGGCACACTGCAACCTCTATGTCCTGGATTTGAGCAGTTCTCGTGCCTCAGCCTCCTGAGTAGCTGGGACTACAGGTGTGTGCCACCACACCCAGCTAATTTTTGTATTTTTAGCAGAGACAGGGTTTCACCATGTTGGCCAGGCTGGTCTTAAACTCCCGACCTCAAGCGATCCGCCCACTTTGGCCTCCCTAAGTACTGAGATTACAGATGTATGCCACCACACCCAGCCTATTTCTTCATTATGAAATGGAAATTAAAATGTTAAGAATTAGATGATTCATGTAAAATATAGTGTTTAACACTGTATGTAGCATATAATGCTCTAAAATTATTATTGTAATATGTTCATTATAGAAAAATTATAAAACAAAGATAAACCAAAGTAAGAAAGATGTTTCTTTTTTTTTTTTCCTTTTTTTTGAGACTGACCGTAGCTCACTGCAGCCTTGACCTCCCAGGCTCAAGTAATCCTCCTACCTCAGCCTCCCAAGTAGCTGGGACTACAAGTGCACGCCACCACACCTAGCTAATTTTTAAACTTTTTGTAGAGACAGTAGTTGCCCAGGCTGGTCTTGAACTATGTTGCCCAGGCTGGTCTTGAATTCCCGGGCTCAAGCAATCCTCCCACCTCAGCCTCCCAAAGTGCTGCAATTACACATATGAGCCACCACACCTGGCCAGAAAAATATTCTTAATCGAGAGCTATTATCATTAATATTTTGTTGGTCCTCCTTTCCTATATTAATATATGTGCATATAATTGTTAACCAAAAATAAAGCAAGTTATAAAGCCATATGTTGGCCGCGCACAGTGGCTCACACCTGTAATCCCAGCACTTTGGGAGGCCAAGGCAGGTGGATCACTTGAGGTCAGGAGTTCAAAACCAGCCTGGCCAACATGGCGTAACCCCATCTCTGCTAAAAATACAAAAATTAGCCAGGCATGGTGGCGGGTGCCTGTAATCCTAGCTACTTGGGAGGCTGAGACACAGGAATCACTTGCATCCAGGAGGCAAAGGCTGCAGTGAGCTGAGATCGTGCCACTACACTCCAGCCTGGGCAACAGAGCGAGATTCTGTCTAAAAAAAATTAAAACAGGCCGGGCATGGTGGCTCATGCCTGTAATCCCAGCACTTTGGGAGGCCGAGGCGGGAGGATCACGAGGTCAGGAGTTCAAGACCAGCCTGACCAAAATAGTGAAACCCCATCTCTACTAAAAATACAAAAATTAGTCGGGCATGGTGGTGTGTGCCTGTAGTCCCAGCTACTTGGGAGACTGAGGCAGGAGAATCACTTGAACCTAGGAGGTGGAGGTTGCAGTGAGCCGCGATCTCGCCACTGCACTCCAACTTGGGCAACAGAGTGAGACTTCGTCTCAAAAAAAAAAAAAACCATATGTAAAATTTTTACCTTGCAGGCCTCTTTGTGGCCTTTAATGCTATACCTAGTCAGGTCAGTTATCTTCTGGGACACTATCTCATTGTTTTCCATTGTTTCTTTTCTCCACATCCTTTGAGATCAACATACAGAAATCAACTATATTTCTATACCTTTGCAGTGGACAATCTGAAAATGAAATAAGAAATAATTGCATTTCTGAATAGTATTTAAAAAATCCATAGAAATAAATTTAACAAAAGAATTGCAAAATTTGTGTTGTGAAAACTACAAAACGTTGAAAGAAATTAAAGAAGACCTAAAGAAATGGAAAGATATCCTATATTCATGGATTGGAAGACAGAATTTTGTTAACATAGCTATGCTCCCCAAATTGGTCTACACACAGTTTCTATTAAACACAGTCTCTATTAAGATTCCTGCTGGCTTGGTGCAGAATCGACAAGCATATTCCACAATACATATGGAAATGCAAGAGGCATAGAAAAGCAAAAACAGACTTGAAAAAGAATAAAGCTGAAGGACTCATACTTCCCAGTTTCAAAACTCACCAAAAAGCTGGAGTAATTAGGGCAGTGTGCTACTGGCAAAAAGACATGAAGAGAAACATCTTTGTTAACTACCTCAAGAGGTCAGCTTCACAGTTTAGCCCTGGACTACTAGCTTCTCAGATAATTGGCCTTAAGGAGTTTCCCCTCTTCATTATAACTTTTCTTTCAATTGGGGGAAAGAAAACTACATGTAAATAATTCAAAATAATACAGAACAGTGTGAAGCAGAGTCAGGATTCCCATCTCTCCATCAAGTGTATTTCTTTCTAGTGTATGTCTGATTTCTAACTGACTTTAAAAATCATTTTGTGGGGCCAGGCATGATGGCTCACACTTGTAATACCAGCACTTAGGGAGGGCTGCAGGTAGTAGGATTGCTTGAGCCCAGGAGTTTGAGATCAGCATGGGAAACATAGCAAGACCTCATCTCTACACACACACACACACACACACACACACACACACAATTAGGCATGTGGCTCTTGGCCTGCTGTCCCAAGTATTTGGGAGGCTGAGGTGGGAGGATTGTTTGAGCCCAGGAGGTCAAGGCTGCAGTGACCTGTGATCGCACCACTGTACTCCAGCCTGAGAGAAGAGTGAGACCCTGTCTCAAAATAATAATAATTTTGTGTGATTTTTTTTTTTTTTGAATTAGAGTCTTGCTCTGTCGCCCAGGCTGGAGTGCAATGGTGGGATCTTGGCTCATTGCAGCCTCCGCCCTCTGGGTTCAAGCGATTCTCCTGCTTCAGCCTTCTGTGTGGCTGTGATTACAAGCCACACCCGGCTACGTTTTATATTTTTAGTGGAGACAGGGTTTTGCCATGTTGGCCGGGCTGACCTCGAACTCCTGACCTCAGGTGATCGGCTGCCTTGGCCTCCCAAAATGCTGAGGTTACAGGTGTGACCCACCACTCCTGGTTCACAAACTCCATTTTGTCTTTGGCAGAGGACATGTTTTCTTTCTTCATGCCCTCTGGGTATGAAAGGGGTCCCCAGGCTTTTCCTGGCTACCACTTGCTCTGACCTTATACATGTTGCGTTTTGCTCTTAAAGAGGACAGCAGGAAGAAAGGTTGGTTTCAGAAACCAAGAGGGTTGGCAGTGGATGTGCAGATTTTGTCACGGAGTCCAAAGAGCTCAGCTTTTGAGTCTCTGAGAAGTTTCATTTCTTGTGCAGAGAGAGTACAACTGAATTCAAGTTTGCCTTTAGAATTGTACTGAATAAAATACTGCACACTAAAGGAAAGCTTATTTTCTGCACGATTGTCTTTTCAAAGACAGAATATTTGAAGCATGTTTCCTAGAGATTGTGTGGATGAGGGTACGCTGGCAGAGGCATCACTCAAGCTAGGGGTAGTGTGTAAGAAGCACATGGAGCCACAAGAGGCACCTCCTATAGTCACTAAAGGCTTCCCTTTCTGTGCCCAGCTTTTGGTTGAAGGGTGATTTTTTTTTTCTTTTTCTTTTTTTTTGAGATGGAATTTTGCTCTTGCCCAGGCTGGAGTGCAATGGCACGATCTCGGCTCACCACAACCTCCCGGGTTCAAGTGATTCTCCAGCCTCAGCCTCCTGAGTAGCTGGGACTACAGGCATGTACCACCACGCTCGGATAGTTTTGTATTTTTAGTAGAGACAGGGTTTCTCCATGTTGGTCAGGCTGGTCTTGAACTCCCGACTTCAGGTGATCTGCCTGCCTCGGCCTCCCAGAGTGCTGCAATTACAGGTGTGAGCCACCGTGCCCGGTGAAGGGTGGTTTCTATTAGACGAATCTGTGCTTCAGTCACGGATGTTAATAGAGGAACCTGTTTTCCTGCTACAGATTCCTGAGTCGAATTGCTGAAAGAGTCCACTTCTAGACTCAAGGGTAGTCGAAGACCAGTCTATGTAGGAAGGCTGAGGCAACTCGGAAAGACCTGACAGCTAGTTACATATATTCTGACATAGTCCCCCCATAATGACTTTTAGTGACACATGTGCTGATAGAATTCTAAACCTCTAGAATTCCCCTGCTGGTGATGCTGGTGTCTTCTCTTGTGCTTGTTTGTACAGGGTAACCTGATGCAAAATGCTGCAAGTGTGCTGAGAGCTAGAAGGCTGTGAAAACTTGCTAGGAAGGTTGGGCTTGGCATGACTTGCTCCAGTAGGAATCCTGGGGAGAGATTTTCAGCTTTAATTAAACAGTACATCCAGAGCCAAGGGTGACTCTCAACTCAGGTAGTTCTACAGGTCAGATGTGAATTTACCAAATCTCCCAATTTGTTTGTTTGGTTTGTTTTTTCAGAGAGAGGGTCTTGCTCTGTCACTCTGGTTGGAGTGTAGTGGTGTGATCATAGCTCACTGCAGCCTCACACTCCTGGGTTCAAACAATCCTCCCACCTCAGCCTCCCAAAATACTGGGATTACAGACATGAGCCACTGTACTTGGCCAAACCTCCCAATTTAAAAATGCCTCTGTAAAGGGTTTGGGTCTGAGCTATGTTTGGTTTTTTTGTTTGTTTGTTCTGTTTTGAGGCGGGGTCCCACTCTCTTGCTCAGGCTGGAGTGCAGTGTCACAATCTTGGCTCACTGCAACCTCCACCTCCCGGGCTCAAGTGATCCTCCCACCTCAGCCTCCTGAATAGCTGGGACTACAGGGGCACACCACCATGCCCAGCTAATTTTTCTGGGCGGGGATGGGTGAGGTGGGGACTTTATTTATACAGACAGGGTTTTGCCATGTTGCTCAGGCTGGTCTTGAACTCCTGAGCGCAAGTAATCTACCTGCCTTGGCCTCCCAAAGTGCTGGGATTACAGGCATGAGCCACCGCACTCAGCCCTGAGCTGTATGGTACTTCAAACTGCCAATACGCCAGCCCCCGACACTCGGATCGGTATTCCTTTCATTCATCAGACCCCCATGTGCAATAAAGGACTGAACGTTGAAATTGTTCTTCTTTGTTTGCCCAATCAGTAGATGGCCACTTTTTATAACTTTATAATTACTTAATTTTATTTTTTAAAGCTTATTTTGCTGTTTTTCGTGTATAGTATTTTACTGAGCTTCTGCAAATGCCATCGCAATTTTGTTTTGTTGAACAAAAAACATAAACTTCAAATGTTAAAGCAAGGGAATCAGTAAATTTATTGTTACATTAACACGAACTACAAAGCAACCTTTCGTATGTCTGATACCAAAGACACAACTGAAAAGTCATTTTTCCAAACCTTGAGCTTGCATTCACATACCCATCTAACTCTCACATGTGCTAATTAACGGCAAATGCCATTTCTGGACTTCACACACATTCTGTCACTTTCCCTTTTCTGAGGTGACTTCCCTTCCTTACCCCACACCTCCCAGAGCTGTCCTCAGGTGTGCCCTTGCCTGGACAGCCCTGCAGCCTGCTTTAGCCCAGCAAAGTATTCATCTAACCAGTCCATGGCCTGACTCCTGACATCACCCTTCGCTGCGTCACCCTTCCCTGCATATTTGGAGGATGAGGCTTGATTGAGTCTCAGGTACTGAGCTCCCCGAAGGTACCTTGATGCTGGCGCATCGAGAACCAGATGCCACCCCGATCATAAGGAAGACAGACCCAGGACTTCCATATGAATTGGATATGATCATCTGACGTGCCCCCTAATAACTGATGGATCCCGCTGTTACCCCAAAGCTCCAGACCACACCGGGCCAGACACAGGCATTTCCCGTGCCCTGAAGAGCCACTGAACCCAGCACAAAAGAGATCTAGAGCTCTCCAAACCTATGGAATGGCAACCAAAACCATGCCCAGGTTTTGAGTTAAGCCTCATTAGTCTCCCTTCTCCCTCGACGGTGTAGAACTGTGCAGCACAGCACTAAGTGAATGAGAGCAGAAGCCTCAGGACAGAACTGAACCCACCAGCTTTAGGTGACAACATTGCCAGGGGTTCTATCCACCAATGGAATTTTCTCTTTGATCACTGAGTGAGGAGGCATGGGTGAGGATGCAGAGTGCTGCTTGTCATGAGACATCAAGCTATCCAAGTCAATATCCTGTTAGTAGGGACAGGATGCTATAAAAGGCATCATAATCTCACCTGCCCCAGCTGGAAGCAATGATTCCATTGCCCCAGATTCGGAATTGTGATTTAAACTAGACCTTTCTTCAGGAATCAGAACCAAATTAGAGCGCCTTATATGTGCAAGGAACTAATGCAGAAAGACATTATGGGTAAGTCAAGGGAGATGCCCCAGCCATTGGGCAGATTCTTCTGGCTCCTCCCTGATGGAACTAATTCTTCTTCTTCTGTGCCTGGATCCTAGAGCCAAGATCCTTAAGGTCTGAGTACAAGTTCCGCTTCAGGATGGCACTGCTGCACAGCAGGGCACCTTGCAGGGCCCCCAGCAGCCCACAGGTGAAGATATCCTGGCCTAGGAGGCAAGAGCAGAGGCCCCTGAGCGTGACCCAGGCAGGCCCAGGGGAGGGGGGGGCCCTGGTGCTCTTCCCTCCACATGAGGGCCACCCAGAGCTGGCTCCAATCAGAAACGGGGCCACAGCCTGCCCAGGTAGCCCTGCTCAGGGGATGGGAAGCTGCAGGGGACAGCAGGGCCTGAGGACAGGAACAGAGGACGTTGGGTGACAGGGGCCCAGGGTCTCAGGTCCTGACAACATGGGGCAGTGAGTATACCTGTCAGGTAGAGGTTGGGGATGGGGCTCTGGGCCCTCAAGGAGGCCATCATACGAGGGTGCAGGCGGCCCAGGTCATGGTCAGCCCCGTAGCAGGCACCTCGGGGAGCAGCCAGATAGAACTGGTTGGTGAGTGGGGATCCTACAGTCACACTCTCCATCTGAGGGCACAAAAGGTGGGGCGGGCACGTGAGATCCTGACTCCCCTCCCTCTTCCACTGTCTCCCATTTGCTGACTGCGGGTATGGGTGCCCTGTCCTTCCCTGGGGCTCATGTCGTGGGGCCCAATTCCCCTGTCTTTGCAAGGAAAGGGCAGAAATGGCACCATGAGGTCCGTCACCACCCCAAATATTTTACCCCCTACCTTCCCCTCCAGTTGTGGGAACAGTTTCATGACCACTGACATAGAGGCTTCCACAAAGGAGTTTTTGAAGGTCTCATAGTCACTGCCCCGCTTTCCCTTCGGCTCCGCCTGCCACTCCTCAAACCACTCGTAGGCGCTGGGTATGAGCATGATCATGCTGGACCGGTCTGGGGGTCAGAGCTGATGTTACTACTGCCCGGCCCCTCCCTCCAGCCCCTCACCCAGGACCCGCAGCCCCACCTGGGAATCGGTCCTCCCAGGTCGGATCCTTGGCTGATGGGAAAGCGATGAACAGAAGAGGGATGTGTTTCGCAGCCTCTTCCCTGGGCATGGAGACGTAGCGCTCCATCCTGCGTGTGACAGGAGTGTGGTGCGATCTCCAGGCTTTTGTCCTCAAAACTCCAGAACTACTGCAAGGACTGCTCAGCCCTAGGGACTCCCCACAGGGGTGAAACTGAACCACAGCCTTGAGGTGACAAACTTCCAGGAACAAATTAGATATTGCCCATTTCCTCCCATTTCATATCCTCTGCTCATTCTCTGAGTCAAGCAGGGAGGCACAGGCCACACACACACACACACACACGTGCGTCTTACGCCTGGTCCATGTCCGTGTCATAGTAAACATAGTAGTTGGTGGATGGCAGATGCAGGTCCTCCTTGGTGCCTTGCAGGCAGATGAAAACAGACATCATGCCTAAGCCAGGCCGCACCATCCCCAGCTGCTGCTTCACACCTGCCAAGGGGAGTGGGTGGTGCCTGTGTGAACTGTGACCAGAGACGGCCACTCCCTGCTCCTAGGAGAGCCTTGGGGTGCCCGCTCTGGCACCTGCCTGAGGCATGCCAGGTCCGTGGCCACTCTGCTTCCTTCATTTAACTAAATATTTTTGAGGCCTTCACATCATGTTCAGGAGGAAAATTCACAGACAAGGGAAAATTGTAAGCAGATGGTGAGGGGGAGTAGGAGGGACAGGTGACTCGAGCAGGGCTGCCTGGCCAGGACAGTGTCAGTGCCCAGAGGTCCTGGGACAGGGGAGAAGGGAGGTCACGGTCACAGAGAGAAAGGCAGGAAGTAGCAAAGGCAGAGCCTGCCTGTGCACCATGCCCGACCCCCCTGCTCTGCCCCTGGGCCATCTCTGCCTCACCCCTTCAGCTCCTGAGAGTCTGAGAGAGGGGAGGCCATGCAGGCTGCAGGCTCAGCTACGAGGGGCAAAGAAAAGAGAGGCTGGCACTGGTGAAACCACCCTATGCCCTGGAGACAACCACAACTCACATACCACCCAGTCCCCATGAGGATAGCCAGGACCTCGCTTTACCCCCCAGCCTGCTCTGCTGTCCCTTTCCCCGGTTCCTCAGGGAGCAGCTCCTGGGCCCACCCTCCGGGGTCAGGACTCCTTCCCCTGCTTTCTGGCTCCTGCACCAGCCAGGGTTTCCACCATACCACATCCGGAGTTGCTCTGTGCTCTCCAGCTCCCGCCCCAGCCTGAGCCCTTCATCTGGGCCCCTCTCTCTCACCCCTGCTGGGTTCCTGGTCCCCTCTTCCCAGCGGCCTCCCTTCCTCAGATCACACCAGATGCATCCAATTACACGAAGTGGCGGGACCTCTCAGCCGCAGTGGCTCAGCGGCTCTGCTCCCTGTGGGCTGCCTGCTCTCCTGCTTCTCTTCCTGAGGCCTCTTCTCTGGAAGCCCCCTCAACCCAGAAGGGTGAGAGGAGCTGGAGCTTTCAAATCAGACCAGCTGCTCCACTCAGCCCTGCCCCTTTCAGCTGAGTGTCCTCAGGACTGTAATTAATCTGTATGGGCCTCAGTTTCCCCAACATTAAATGCTAGGGTTAGGATGACATTAGGGGCAGCGTTCTCACCTTGTTGCTTAAGGACAATCAGAGGGCCGGCCAAGAAGAGGGGAAGCATGACCCAGACGGAGCAAGTTGGCTCCAGAAGGGGACACGGTGGGGAACCTGCAAGAGGGGCAGTGCAGACCCGCCTTTTACC
Organism: Trachypithecus francoisi; assembly: GCF_009764315.1. Lineage (NCBI taxonomy): Eukaryota > Metazoa > Chordata > Mammalia > Primates > Cercopithecidae > Trachypithecus > Trachypithecus francoisi. The sequence continues at coordinate 36,635,871 of NW_022681462.1, forward strand.
TGGCAGACAGCGGGTATTCCCTGGCAGTAGGTGCTCATAGGTGTTGAACAGCCCTGCATTGGAGACCACGACGGGGCAATAGATGTTCACCAGCTCATGCCCCTTCTTTACACTGACACCTGTAGGCACAAGAGCTTGGCTGAGGGTCTGCGAGCCCCAGGGAAAGAGGAAGGCCCACGGCCCCCATGGATCTCTCTCTGCCTGTGCCCATTTCTCAGACGTTGGAGTCCAGCTACCTAGACTCTGGCAGGGCAGGCCCCTGGGAAAATGCAAAGTGAGTGAATATTTTCAAGTGCTTTCAGCCTATCCTACAACTGCTTGGGCTTACTTTTCCTAGCTCTGTACCCACCTGCATGTGTGTGTTTGTGTGTACTCTGTGTTTGAGCCAAATCCCAGACAAAGCTCAAGGGCTAAAGCGCTTCCAGTGGAAATCTAGGCCCTTTTCTCTGCTGCCAGAGTTGCTTCCAAATACTCTTTAATACTCTCCAATCGGGGCTGGGCACATTGGCTCATGCCTGTACTCCCAGCACTTTGGGAGTCCAAGGTAAGAGGACTGATTGCTTGTATACAGGAATTCAAGACCAGCCTGGGCAACATAGTGAGACCCTGTCTCTCCAAAAAAAAAAATTTTAATTAAGCTGTATGGGGTTGTGCACACCTGTAGTCCTATCTCCTCAGCCAGACGAATGGGTTCAGCCCAGGAATTAAATGCTACAGTGAGCTCTGATGACAGTACCACACTCTAGCCTGGGCAACAGAGTAAGACTGTGTCTCTAAAAAAATGAATGAATGAATAAAATAAAAATCAAACCCTGCAATGATGCCTCATCCTAGATAAGAGAACCTCTGAAATCTTACAGCAGCCTGTGCAATGTGGTCCCTTCTGTGTGTCCAGCTCCACCCATCTCTGCTCACTCTCACTAAACTCCCACTAAACTATTAAGCAGAACCAATATCAAACAGCTGAGAGTCAACCATTTCTCACCTACAAAAATGGCAGTTTCTCATTGTTCAACCTAATACTTCTGGATGCCTGAAAACACTCAGCTCTTTCATGTCTCCATGTCTTTGTGCATGCTGCTTCCCCTTCCCAGAATATTCTCCAACCTCATCTGTTTGCTAGGTCCATCTCACCCTTTATTACTCAGCTCCACACCTGTGCCTCCGGGAGGTTTCCCCTGTTCCACCATGCTGTCTGTTACCCCCATCCTTAGCACACTCCTCCAGATGGCACGTAAATGAATGGTTTCTGTTTTTGTTTTTAAGACAAAGCCTCACTCCATTGCCCAGAATGGAGTGCAGTGGCGCGATCTCAGCTCACTGCAACCTCTGCCTGCCGGGTTCAAGTGATTCTCCTGCCTCAGCCTTCCAAGTAGCTGGGATTACAGGCTCCCAGCACTGTGCCTGGCTAATTTTGGTATTTTCAATAAAGACAGGGTTTCACCATATTGGCCAGGCTGGTCTTGAACTCCTGACCTTGTGATCCATGCACCTCGGCCTCCCAAAGTGCTGGGATTACAGGCGTGAGCCACGGCGCCCGGCCCTGGCTAATGTTTGTATTTTTGGTAAAGACAGGGTTTCACCATGTTGGCCAGGCTGGTCTCAAACTCCCAACCTCAGGTGATCTGCCTGCCTTGGCCACCCAAAGTGCTGGGATTACAGGCATGAGCCACCGGCGCCTGGCCTCTTTTATCTCTATCTTTTATTACCTAGCACTTGAAAAACAAATATATCTGGATTGTATTTACCTCAATTGATAAACCTACCTTGCTTCCTGGACCCCTTTCAGCTAGGAGAACTTGTTCACAGACATCAGAGAAAACCTTGCCCAACTGACAGCCACCTCTCTCTTACCACCCAGTAACTTCTCAGTCTCTTCTACTAATGGATTATCTCAGATCACTGATGGCCTTTTCTCCTCGATTTTTTATTTTGCACTGGGTCCCCCACTTATCACCTCCTTGAAAGGTTCCTCTGATAAATGCATGCCCAGTTTTTCTCAGGCCTCTTTTTGTCTGCTTCCTGGCTTCTTTAAGCACCCATTAGTCATGGATGGCCTATTCTGTTTAACAGACTCCTTCTTGCACAGACCCTCTATTCCAAGAGTCATTTATACTGGGATTCGGAGTCCCTATCCAGGTTACAGCATCAATCTGAGCCAGTGTAATAAGGTTCTAGGCCTCACTTTACAGACAGAGGCAGGGAACCTTGCTGGCCTCCATACTACCCTGTGGAATCCAAAGTTATTCATTCATTCCGTCAGTCACTGAGCAGCATTTATTGAGCCTCTAATATGTGCTAAGATTTATAAATACAAAGATAAAAGACAGTCTCTACACTCAAGAAGACAATTGGCTGGTCATAGTGGCTCACGCCCGTAACCCCAGCACTTTGGGAGGCCGAGGCGGGCGCATCACAAGTTTAGCAGATCGAGACTCTCTTGGCTAACACATGGTGAAACCCCGTCTCTACTAAAAATACAAAAAATTAACTGGGCGTGGTGGCGGGCACCTGTAGTCCCAGCTACTTGGGAGGTTGAGGCAGGAGAATGGCGTGAACCCTGGAGTGGAGCTTGCAGCGAGCTGAGATCGGGCCACTGCACTCCAGCCTGGGAGACAGAGCAAGACTCCATCTCAAAAAAAAAAAAAAAGACAGTCATAGATTACTGGGTAAATAATTTTATCTATTAAATAAATAACTAAATACTGTTCTTTGGGGACCATGCAATCCTTTATTTTTCTTTTCTTTTTTTTTTTTTTTTAGACAGTGTCTCGCTCTGTTGCCCAGGATGGGGTGCAGTGGTGCAATCTCGGCTCACTGCAATCTCTACCTCCCAGGTTTAAGCGATTCTTCTGCCTCAGCCTCCCAAGTAGCTGGGACTATAGGTGCGTGCCACCACACCCAGCTAATTTTTGTATTTTTAGTAGAGATGGGGTTTCACCATATTGGCCAGGCTGGTCTCAAACTCCTGACCTTGTGATCCGCCTCAGCCTCCCAAAGTGCTGGGATTACAGGCATGAGCCACCATGCTCGGCCATATTTTTCTTTTTTTTTTTTTTTTTTTTTTTTTTGAGACGGAGTCTCGCTCTGTCGCCCGGGCTGGAGTGCAGTGGCCCGCCCCCTCGCCCGGCTAGTTTTTGTAATTTTAGTAGAGATGGGGTTTCACCGTGTTAGCCAGGATGGTCTCGATCTTCTGACCTCGTGATCCGCCCGTCTCGGCCTCCCAAAGTGCTGGGATTACAGGCTTGAGCCACCGCGCCCAGCCCTTTTTTTTTTTTTTTTTTTTTTTACTTTTCTTTTTTTTTTTAAAGAGACAGGGTTTAACCATGTTTCCCAGGCTGGTCTCAAATTCCTGAGCTCAAGCGATCCTCCCATCTCAGCTTCCCAAAGTGTTGGGATTACAGGTGTAGACCACCATGCCCGGCTGATCCTTTATCTTTCCTGCTTCCTTTTTATTTCTGGACTAATCACTATCCCTGGACCGTGCTCTGGGGCAGATTCTCACCTTTAGCCCCCATAAGGAGTTCAGTTCTCCTACTCCGTCTGGTCTTAGGGACACCCTAGGTCTCGTCCACACCAACCCAGGGACCCAGAAGAGCAGGGCAGGGCTCTCACCACAGGCTTTCCCAGCTGAGTCCAGCAACACACTCTGCACAGTGGCCCTTGTAAGGACAGCGCCCCCAGCCCGCTGAATCACAGGGATGGTATGGAAGGCAATTTCACTGGAACCCCCTCGGGGATAAAAGCCTCCTTCCAGGTAGTGGTTAACCAGCAGAGCGTGCATGGAAAAGGCACTGTGACGGGGGGTGACACCTGCAGAAGGAAGGAAGGGTAGTGAGCAGGCAAAAGCAGGCACCAGCACCAGTCAGAAACGAATGTGGAATTCTGTGAGATAACACATAGCCCAGTCTATCCAAGGATCCACACGTTCCTCAGGGTTCAAGGCAGTCAGAGGAGACTTTCCATCCAGTCATGGGGTACCTTAGAGATCTTGGCACCAGTAGGAATATCCTCCCTGCAAACTGCCATGCTGCCAAGACCAGGGAAGACAGTGCTGGTTGAACTGAAAAATCATCCAGGGCATGGATGAAGAGAATTTTGACCAAGGAGTCCAGTAGGTGGCCAGACTTCTCATCCACAAGCTCCAGAGGGCCTGGGGTTTACACTGCTCCATATCAGTCAGTCAGGCAGGGTCAAGAAGAAAGACTGAGAGACGAGAGGGTAGCCCTTCCTCCTCCAGAAGCTGCCCAGAGCCCATGGCCAGTACCCACCGTAAGTGGGGAAGATGTAGCTGAGCACTGCCTGGAGCTCAGAGGAGGCCCCCAGCTGCTGCAGGACCTCAGCCAGGCTCTGGGTGGATGCATGAAGGAATGGAGAGAAACGAGTCAGCAGCCCACACCTGTCGAGGAGCTGAATCACGGGCAATGGGAGGAACTTCAACAGGATGGCATGAGGGACTCCATTGGATACCACCTGGGGGAGTGAATGAGGAGAGCAGGCCTCACCTCTGGAACCGCTGTGACAGAACTGCTATCCCCATAGCCTGGACCAGCCCGAGGATCTAGCAACACTTACCCCTGACTGAACTTTGCTGAATTTGAATTTTTAAAAAAATCTATACTCTGTGAATTTTTCCTGTCCTATACTTGGATGAGTCCTTCTTTTACTTTTTATTTTCCTGCTCAAATTCCTTTCCAAAAATCCCAGTCTGGTCTCGGATGAGTAAAAAGGAGTAGTGATCTGATGTCACGGAAGCCAGCCTAGTCAGGGAGGAGAGCAGGGCATCCCTGGAGGCCAGGGGCACAGCAGCAGTCGTGGAGCCAAGGCTCCAGAGAGAGAGAGAGACAGAGAACTGGATGGACTCGGGTGGAGGCTGAGCTAAGAACAGATATGACTCTTCCTCCCTTCCTGCCTCTCCCCACTGCACTCTTCACCCCCAGTGCCTCCATTAATAATGAAGAAAGTCAGTCTTCTCGGGAATAAACTCTGGGTCCTCAGCATGTCCATGTTACCTTAACCAGCTTTATATACTTGTCAATGATAGCTTCCTCCTGTGGAAACTTCTCTTTGAGGCCCTGAATGTAGGCTTTCTCTCCACTGTACATGGGGTACTCCTTTCGGCCATTAGGCCCTTCCAGTACCATGATGTCAAAAGGAGAAGACATGGGAGCCCAGTCCAGCTGCCCTTCAGTGATCTGGTCCAAGATAAAACGGCCAGTGCTGCCCTCCTCCATACGCCCAATATAATGGATTCCTGTTGGGAGATGGAAAAATGAGGTAGTAAAGGCATAGGAGGATTGAGCCCTGGAAAGGTGGCTGAGGAATTGAGGTGGAAGAGGTTATCTGGCCTGGCCAAGTTCATGCCCAGAGTGAGCTGCCCACCCTGTCTGTAGGGAGGTGTCACAGCAGAAACCACCAGATCCCTGCCTCAACTCCCAGTAGCTATGCTGTCACAGAAGAAAAGTGCCCAGAGGCTGGGCACGGTGGCTCACACCTGTAATCCCAGTACTTTGGGAGGCTGAGGGAGGTGGATCACTTGAGGTCAGGAGTTCGAGACCAGCCTGACCAACATGACAAAACACCATTTTTACTAAAAATACAAAAAAATTAGCAGGGTGTAGTGGCCCACTTGGGATTACTGAGTGTAATCCCAGCCACTCGGGAGACTGAGGCATGAGAACCACTCGAACTCAGGAGGTGGAGGTTACAGTAAGCTGGGATCACACCACTGCGCTCCAGCCTGGGTGACGAAGTGAGACTCTGTCTGAAACAAACAAACAAACAAACAAAAAAAGTGCCCAGAGAGAAGACGGCACTTCCAAAACAACAGAAATGCTCAGTATCACCCCACAAGGACTGCTCCAAGCCTCTTCAACATATAGCCATGCTCCCAACCCTTTTCCACACAAGCCTTACCTGTGTCAAATTCAAGGCCGTTCTTTCCAAAGGTATGACAGGTGCCCCCTGCCTTGGTATGTTGTTCCAGCACCAGGACTCGCTTGCCAGCTTTAGCTAGAATTGCAGCTGCAGCCAGACCCCCAAAGCCACTGCCAATTACCACCACATCCAGCTTCTCCGGCACTTGGCTGGCTGAAAAAACTACAGCAGAAGGGCCAAAGGGTGGGTTTCTCAGGCAGGGGCAGGGAAATAGCAAAGATAGGGAAACCAAAGAAGACTTCTCTAGCTTGTACAGTGCAAGAAACCTCTAGAGCAGTTTGGCATGGAACTCTTGACTAACATGTTTCAAACATTTTACCTGGGAATACTCAGAGCCAGCCAGGCAGATTTGGGGTTTTGTGTTTTTGTTTTTTGAGACAGGATCTCGCTCTGGCCCAGGCTGAAGTGCAGTGATGTGATCACAGCTCACTGCAGCCTTGAACTCCTGGCCCCAAGCAATCCTCCTGCCTCTGGCTCCCGAGTAGCTAGGACTACAGGTGCATGCCACCATGCCTGGATAATTTATTTTTATTTTTATTTATTTTTGAGACAAGAGTCTCACTCTGTCACCCAGGCTGGAGTGCAGTGGCGCAATCTCCGCTCACTGCAAGCTCCGCCACCCGGGTTCACGCCATTCTCCTGCCTCAGTCTCCCGAATAGCTGGGACTACAGGCGCTCGCCACCACGCCTGGCTAATTTTTTTTTTAATATATATTTTTTAGTAGAGATGGGGTTTCACCATGTTAGCCAGGATGGTCTCGATCTCCTGACCTCATGATCCACCCGCCTTGGCCTCCCCAAGTGCTGGGATTACAGGCATGAGCCACCGTGCCCGGCCTATTTTATTTTTTATAAAGACAAAGTCTTGCTATGTTGCCCAGGCTGGGTCTTGAACTCCTGGCCTCAAGTGATCCACCCACCTCGGCCTCCCAAAGTGCTGGGATTACAGGCATGAGCCACCATGCCCAGCACACAGGCTGGGTTTCTTTGGAAGATGCAGGGTCTGCAAGCAACAGTGGAGTAGCTGGGTCTTATGGTGGCTCTTCCAGGTCCTGATGGAAAGGCTTGGGCAGGACAGAACTGCTCAGAGGCTGCAGCTCTGAGAAATCACAGCACCAGCCTGTCCCATAGGGAAGGTCTGGGGCATTGCTGAGGGAGGCAGCACCTTCTCAGAAAACAAAACTGGATAGCAAGTGGTGCTATATGGTACTTCCAACACAAGATCTGTTCTTTAAATCACTGGCAAAGAACTGAGATCTGGGATGTTTCAAGATACAAGAGAACTTGGCAAACTGCTTATTTTTTTAATGTTTTTAGAGAGATCAATAGTAAAAAAGAAATTTCATATGTAAGTATATAAGATAAATATAACACAATGCAATACTTAGTGGAACTACGTATAATGCACTGTGATATTTTCTATTCTACTGCATTCTAAAATGTTAGTTGTGGCCCAGCACGATGGTTCACGCCTGTAATCCCAATACTCTGGGAGGCCAAGGTGGGCGGATCGCTTGAGGCCAGGAGTTCAAGAGCCTAGACAACATGTTGAAACCCTGTCTCTACTAAAAATACAAAAATTAGCTGGGCACGCACACCTTTCGGGAGGCTGAGGAACGATAATCACTTGAACCCAAGAAGCGGAAGTTGCAGTGAGCAGAGATCGCACCAGGGCACCCTAGCATGGGCAACAGAGCGAGACTCTGTTTCAATAAATCAATAAATAATGCCAGTTGCAACTCACTAAATTGATTTCATAGCCCACTAATAGATCACAACGCGGTTTGAAAAGCAGTTAAGCTAGTCATCTCATTTTTAGACCAGCCCAGGTAGGTGCTAATGGTTATGCAGCAAATTAGTGACAGTTCAAGCTAAAACTCAGTTCTCGGAAGTCCAGATGATTAGTCCTTCCACTTAGAACAGTACTGTCTCCGATTGTGCAGCAAGATACGACACGGAGAATTCTAAAATTTACAAGTGAGAGGGACTCTGTAGATCAAACAGGTGATCCATTATTTTTTAAAGCAGCAGAACTCTTTAAACCCTAGAAGCAACCACAAAATATGTTTTAAAGATGAGAGTGGAGAGCAGGCTCTGAGCCTGAGGCACCCTGTTGAATCTCTGCCAAAGTTTCAGAACTAGGGTTCAATCCTTATGACTCGAGACCATGCAAAGCCTGTTAAATCACCGGACGGGCAAAATGCAATTTCCTATGCAAGTTGGGACACATTTCTGTGTTGTCCCCCACACACTGAGCTCTCATGGGAGGGTAGGTGAAAAAGTTAAGGTCCTGGAACCAAGGGGAGGAATGTCTCTTATCAGTTCCGTGAGCTGCCGGGATTACAAGTGGCAGGGCGGGTGCCAAGACCTTGCAAACCAAGGACAATCACCGCGCCCTTGGGACTACTATTCACGGGGCCTGCTAGGGCGAAGGCTATGGGGCCTGCTAGGGCAAAGGCTATAGACAGTGTCGGACACTAAAGCAGGGCTCCTCCCCGTGCAAGGAAGCCCTCCCAGTACTTTATATATGGGGAAACTGAGGCCCGGGTCTGGTAGCGGCTGCCTTGGCAAAATGAGAACCCAAACCTGTGAGAATGCCTGAAGTGCAGCCCCGGATCCCAGGGTCCCTCCTACTACCTTGTTTGAGAACCTTCTTCCTGGCCTCCTTGTCAGTTACCAGGGGTGCTGGTGGCCGTTTGACATCTTCGGAGAAAGGATTCGGGGATTTGCCAGAGAGCAGTCCCAAGTAAATTTTGCAGACGACGGCCAGCAGCAGCACGGTCAGGAGCAGCACCAGCGGAAGCCACATCTCGCTGGCGTCGGGTCAGGTAAATGGGACAGCTCCGTCTGCGCTCAGCCTCTAGGACTGTGGCTCCGCCCGGGCTAGTTCGCTCTCCAGTCAGGAGGCGGAGGCAGCTTTGAGCACTGATTAACCAGCCAGCCAGCCAGCCAGCGGGAAGCTAACAATCCGGTGACGATTGACCCTCTCGGCTCTCCGTACTTCTTTTGCAGTGCATGGTTTCCATTGCCTACTGGGAAATGTAGTTCTCGGGGCCAGGGGAGACGGCACGGAAGTGGCCTGTGCGCAAGAGCAGATGAGGCCTAGCCGAGGCGGCGGGATCCCCAAGTTTGGAAAGCTGTGTTAAGTGTGAGAACGCCATAACACCTGCCAAGGAGTTAACCCCTTTGATAAGCTCCCTAACCCCTTTGATAAGCTGGTTGGTGCCTTTGTGGAGCTAGCAGCCGGCCTGAGGAGGGAGGGAGAATGTGATCCGGTGGAAATGATCACTGCAGGGCGAGACAAGGCCCAGAGTTGTAAGACAGAGAGAATTCCGACTGGGAGACAGGAGTCTTGAGTTCTGGTTCTGGCTCTGCCCTGGACTCGCTGCCCTGAGGTGTTAAATTGCTTTCCTCCTCTTACGCCTCCAGGCAATGCGAAAGTTCTGTCCAAAGTCCGTACACAACCCCTGTCTGACTGGGTGTCTTGAATTGAAATCTCTGTTCTGCGCATCGCAGCCGGTGAGCGTGTGGCTCTGTGCCCCTCAACATGGCCCATAGTTTTGTCCTGGGAGCCTGCCTGGGACGGAGTCCTTTATGGCGGGTCCCTAATGACACCCCATCCGTGGGGAACCTGGGGAACGGGGAGCCGCCTACGGACGAGCACGGTGAAAGGATCAGCGAAGGGCCGGTCTAATTTAAATTCCTATGCGGAGAGTCTAACCTCCAGCAAGCAGTTGAAGAATCATACCCGCTCCTTGCCTAAAGTGGATGCACAATGAATACTTGATTTGAGAAGGATCCATTTTTATAGGAAGGCCGTTAACTTAGGTCCAACTATCAGGAACTTGCCTTTGAGTACTTCCTTTTTTGACAGTTGTTGCTCTTTTCTTCTCTGATACAGATAGTAACTGTCCCTACCGAAGGCCCCAGCAGTACTCCAGCCAGGTGTGGAAAGCTGGTCACGATTCTACGCTACTTGGTTCATTTTCTACACAGCAACAGAAGAGCCCTCCTGAGACTGCTATTACCATACCCGCCTGTCATCTTGCCAAGGCTGGCCAATGTGTGTTTTGGCATAGGCTGTCATGGAGGCCATGGTGGAGGAAAAGGAAAGGGGAGGCAGATGTTGAGGCCCCAGAGGCCACAGTGAGAACAGTTTAGTTCCTGAGGTGCCAAGACTAAGGGGGCACTGTCCTGCCCCCAGGATTACAATGAGCCACATGTCCAGCCCAAGAGCCAGGAGGTATTCTTCCTCTCAGTGTTAATAATCAAAGCATCCTGACACCAGCAGCCAGTTCTTATGGAATCCTGATCATTATTACCACAGTGGAGGGCTGACCTCATAGAGGCTACCCTCCTTCCTTAGTCACCCAAGCCTGTGAACTATGATTGTCAGTTGTATGTGGACCATCTGCCCACTTAGCATGCAATTTTTGATGTGACAGACATCCCAGATGTCCAATTCCCCCGTGATGAGGTATGAGCCTTGTCCAGCCCTTTTCCTCAGGGAAGCAATGTCAGATGAAAGACTTAGAGTTGCCTAAACTGGCTAGCCAGTTTGTACTGCCACATGTACAGTATTGGTGATAACTGAGAAAGGTTAGAACATTGTGTTGCATTTTGAATTTCTACCATCGTTGGAACCAGGTCTAGTATTATAAGCCCCAGACCCAACCTGTGTGTGAGGCCTAAACAAAGCCTGAGCACTTCAACTAAGACGACCCACCAAGGTGCCACCTTTAGCCTAACCCCTTTGATAAGCTGGCCCAGGTCCCAGTAACTCCATTGTCGGAAACAGACCCCATCCCTTCTAGTGGTGCTGCTGCCTTCTGGGCACAGAATCCAGCCCACAGACCCCTGCATGGTCCCCTTTTTGCCATCCTGTGGCATGGGTAGTAAGAGGGAAGCATTTGGCTGAGGCAACTCATTCATTCAGAATAAATTCACAGCTGCTTAAATTTTGTCAACAGGCCGGGCGCATTGGCTCAAGCCTGTATTCCCAGCACTTTGGGAGGCCGAGGCGGGCCAATCACGAGGTCAGGAGTTCGAGACGAGCCTAACCAACATAGTGAAACCCTGTCTCTACTGAAAATACAAAAACTAGCCGGGTGTGGTGGTGCATGCCTGTAATTCCAGCTACTCGGGAGACTGGGGCAGGAGAATTGCTTGAACCTGGGAGGCGGAGGTTGCAGTAAGCCAAGATCGCACCACTGCACTCCAGCCTGGGCAACAGGGCAAGACTCTATCTCAAAAAAAAAAAAAAAAAATTGTCAACAGTGGCATAACTGAATGATGAAACTAGTTTTCTTTTTCAATTTCCTTTTTTTCTTTTGGGCAGAGCTGAGGCTTCAAAGACCTCAGGGGACTTCTCTCAGTACTCACAGAAACCTCCTACACCCTCAGATGGCACAAAGGGACCGTTTTCTTACTCTTGGTCTGAGTGACTGCCAAGAAGGAAGGCAAAGGTAGAGCAACTGGATCTCTGGCTCTCCACATAGCTTCTGATCTCAGACCTTATTAAAACCCTTTCTGGGCCCAAAGACAAAGCTCACATGAACAAGTGATTTTGAGTCATGAATGAAAAATCTTTCCATAGTAAAGAAGAATTCAGAGATGGACAGGTAAGCATGCACTCTTATTTGGGAAAGATGGTGTTGGTTTGAGGTATATCATTAAGTATAGTAAGAATATATTAAGAGAATATGAAGCTTTAGAAAAATTTAGAAACCTTCATGATAGTTCTCTTTGTTCTATGAGAAGGAGCTTCTGTTCACCTCAGGGTCAATTGCTTTTTCCTGATAGCTTGTTTTCTGACTAAGTTATGAGATTTTTGTTTTCTTTTTACTTGGGTAGTGGGGAGAATTTCATTGAGAAATCACCCTCAATGAAATTGATTTGTATTTCATTGATTTGGATCATTTACCTTACTAGCCTCTTCCCTGTGAAATGCTTGCTTTGGCCTGATCATCCTCAGGACTCAGTTCAGTGTGATATGTCTTTGTGTAAGCTGGGCACCTAACCCTACATGCCTTACCTTTCATGCTACCTTGCCTACCCAAAAATGGTCTTAAATGGTGGCTGTGGGATTCAGTGGCCAGACTGGAACAAAGCCTTTACTTTGGGTCTCCAGAAAGATTTTCTTCACTGTAGTAAGATGCGAACTGTTCCAAAGAGGGAAGTCTTTGGACACCGTAGGGGACTGAATTGGAGAAGGAAAGGAAGGGTGAAATGAATACCAGGTACACAGACCCCTGCAGGAAGTTGTTCAGCACAATGAATCACCAAATATTTTAGAGATAAAATTTCAACAAAAATTTGAGACGAATATTTTCTGCTTAGTACTGTGCCAATGGGTGTGAAACATATAAAAGAAATATAAGAGCCTGGGCACAGTGGCTCACACCTGTAATCCCAGCACTTTGGGAGGCTGAGTTGGGTGGATCCCCTAGGCCGGGAGTTGGAGAGCAGCCTGGCTAACTTGATGAAACCCTGTCTTTACTAAAAATACAAAATTAGCTGGGCATGGTGGTGCATGCCTGTAATCCCAGCTACCCAGGAAGCTGAGGCAAGAGAATTCCTTGAACCCAGGAGGTGGAGGTTGCCATGAGCTGGGATCACACCATTGCACTCCAGCCTGGGTGACAAAGTGAGACTCTGTTTCCAAAAAAAAAAAAAAAAACAAAAAAGAAATAAAAGAGAAGGTCCTTATACAGGCCTTTTGCAGAGGAACTTTTGCTGTATACAAGGGTTACTGGACTTACGGGCACGAGACAGCATTGTAGCCCCAGCTAGTAAGGTAGGTTGCCTTGAGAAGGTGGAATTGACCTTGATCAGAGAAGAGGATGAAGGTGTATTCTGAAGGAAAACTACATGAATGAAGGCATGGAAGTGAGGAGAGGATCTGCGGCAGGTGTGTTGATTGTATTACAGTGGGAAATCATAATGTTTAGCCATCATGAGCTCCATTACCAGGGAGTCTGGTCGGCTGTGGGGTGTTTTGGCCTCCATCCTTGCTCTGGAACATGAAGAAATGAAAGGTATGCTTAATGAGCATTAGTTGGAAATGGAAAAAAAAAAAAAAAAAAAGCAGAAGGATTAGAGTAACAGGATGAGCTGGGATTCCAGGGCTTTGGCATAATACATTCACATGGTTCAAAATCCAAAAAGTACAGAAGGATATACATATTCTGAAGAAACTACCTTCCACCCTTGTCCCCCAGCCACTCAGTTTTTCTGCTGGAGACAAAGCTACTGCTTCCTTGGGTATAACTCTGAAAATGGTCTCTGCAGAGACAAGCAAATGTGCTTATGTACTTTAAAAAAATAAAATGGTAAAATAGTGTATAGACTTGTCCTTTGCTTTTTCACTTAATACATCATGAAGATTGTCCCATATTGCTTGTAAAGCACTTTCTCATTTGTCTTTATGGCTATATAGTATCTTACTGAGTGAATGTGCTTTTATTTATGTAATCAGCCCATTAGTGAACATTTAGGTTTTTCCAGCCTTTTGCTATTATAAACAATGTGACAAAGAATCACACCATAAATGTAAACATGTCATTTTGCACATGGATGACTATATCTGTTAGATAAATTACTAGAATGCAGTATCAGGCCCCACATATACAAAACATGTATGATTTTGTTAGGTACTGTCAAGCTGTAGAGGTGGTAATAGTTTAATCTCCAGTGTTTTGTGCACTCTAGCCAATGTACATGTTATCAGACTTTTCGATCTTTGATAATCTGACTAATAAAACAGTAGTTTTACATGACTTTTTTTTTTTTGAGATGGAGTCTTTTTCTGTTGCCCGGGCTGGAGTGCAATGACACCATCTCGGCTCACTGCACCCTCTGCCTCCTGGGTTCAAGTGATTCTCCTGCCTCAGTTTTTCGAGTAGCTGGGATTACAGGTGCATGCCACCACGCCCAGCTACTTTTTTGTATTTTTAGTAGAGACGGGGTTTCACCACATTGGCCAGGCTGATCTTGAACTCCAGACCTGAGGTGATCCACCCACCTCAACCTCCCAAAGTGCTGGGATTGTACAGGCGTGAGCCACCACGCCCGGCGATGTGTTTTTTTGTTTGTTTGTCTGTTTGTTTTAATGAATGAGGTTGAGCATTTGCTCATATGTTTAAAACCAATTTGTGATTGTGCAGGATGGCTCGTGTCTGTAATCCCAGCACTTTGGGATGCCAAGGTGGCTTGAGCCCAGAATTTGAGAACAGCCTGAGCAACCATATGTAGACCCCATGACTACATGGGCATGGTAGTGTGCACCTGTGGTCCCCGCTACTTGAAAGGCTGAGGTGGGAGAATCCCTGGAGCCAAGAAGTGAGTGAGCCATGATCGTGCAGTCCCAGGTGGAGCAACAGAGCGAGGCTCTATCTCAAAAAAAAAACAACAACAACAACATGGAGAAATCCCATCTCTACTAAAAATACTCTACTAAAAATTAGCCAGGCGTGGTGGTGCATGCCTGTAATCCCAGCTACTCAGGAGGCTGAGGCAGGAGAATTGCTTGAACCCAGGAGGCATAGGTTGCGGTGAGCTGAGATTGTGACATTGCACTCCAGCCTGGGCAACAAGAGCAAAACTCCCATCTCACAAAAAAAGAAGAAAAACCATCATTTGGGTTACCTTTTGCATAAACTGTCTATATCCTTTTTCTAATGTTTCCACTGGGTTGGTTTTTCTTTCTTTCTTTCTTTTTTTTTTTTTTTTTTGAGACAGAGTCTCACTCTGTTGCCCAGGCTGGAGTGCAGTGGTGTAATTTCAGTCTACTGCAACTTCCACCTCCCAGGTTGAAGCAATTCTCGTGCCTCAGCCACCTGAGTAGCTGGGATTACAGGCATGTGCCACTACACCCAGCTAATTTTTGTACTTTTTAGTAGACATTGGGTTTCACCATGTTGGCCAGGCTGGTCTTGAACTCCTGACCTCAAGAGATCCTCCTGCCTTGGTCTCCCAAAGTACTGGGATTACAGGCGTGGGCCACCATGCCCGGCTGGTTTTTCTTTTTTGCCTTAATGATTTTTTTTTTATCTGAGATTAAACTTTATTAAAGTTACTTTTCCAGAAAATTCAGTAAATATGGTAATGTAGGAAGAAACTTAGGCTCATAAGTCTTTTAAATTTTTACATAATCTTTAATGATGTTGATCAGGAAATTCTTTCATTGGTAGAATTACTTCTCCAGTCTGCAGAATTGTATCACTTGGGAATATTCTGGGCTTCTTTTCAACGATGCCATATGGTTTTTTTAGATACATGATACTTCGCGGTGCTCTATATGTTCAGAGAAATTTCTCTAGTAACGAAATGTAGAAATGATGGTTTTTTTTTTTTTTTAAACAGCAGAGACAGGGTCTCCCCATGTTGCCCAGGCTGCTCTTGAACTCCTGGGCTCAACAATCCTCCTGCCTCAGCTTCCCAAAGTGCTGGGATTATAGCTGTGAGCCACCACACCTGGTAATTTTTAGGATTTTAAAAGAACACATTGAAAAATTAGCTCTGTATCTGTGACATGAGTTACAAACGATTGGCTGAGTATTTTGGTCAGTTTTTTGTTTTTAATCTGTAGCAGGGGATAGGTTTGGCTGAGCAGAAAGGCCATAGCAAACTGCTTCACTAAACTTCACTCACTCGGAACCCTCAGACTTTAAAGAGCCAAGAAATCGGTATAAAACTTTTGAGACAACATTAACTAAGCTTTTTGCAGTTTTTCTTAGGACCAGATTAAATAGAAGTTTTCCTTTACAGTATTCATTATGGTTGATATCTCTGGAGTTCAACCTTTTTTTGTGGTGCTAGGAAAAGGTGCGACATTTACCTTTGCAGGGACACAGATGGAGCTGGAGGCCATTATCTTTAGCAAACTAACACAGAACAGAAACCTATATACCACATATCCTCACTTATAAGTGGGAGCTAAATGATGAGAACACATGGACACATAGAAGGGAACAACGCACACTGGGGCCTATTGGAAAGTGAGGAGGGAGAGGATCAGGAAAAATAACTAATGGGTACTAGGGCAAATACCTGGCTGATGAAATAACCTGTACAACAAACCCCTGTGACACAAGTTTACCTATGTAACAAACTTGCACATGTACCCCTGAACTTAAAAGTTAAAGAAAAAAAAGGTATGACATTTAAACTGTTATCTTTGGGGGATTAATATGTGCCTGGGAGATTGACCCTTGTCTGTTTTACAGGGTGAAAGAATGTCTTCTGGATATTCTCCATCATATGACAACGACAAGAGTGTTCTGGCTTTCAGAGGAATCCCTGTATGTATCCCCCACACTTTTGGTACCTTCTGCCAGGGCTTTTGTTGTGTGTTACTGTGTGGTGTCAGAACTATGCTAGACACTGGGGACACAAGGGTGGCGTAGACCTTCGCTTTCTGGAGCTCACACTTGAGGGGAGTGAGGGGAGGGTGTATTGAATACAAACATACAAAACAACTTCTATTTAATAAGATAATTGCTATAATGAAGCAGGCTATAAAATGCAGAGAAAATACCAAAGGCATACCACAGTCTGAAATGAGTGTATGAATTTTTGTTTATTTACATTCAAGGTGGACATACACTTGTCCCCAACATCACCCAACTTCCACATCATAGTTGAAGTTTTACAGGTACCTCAATTTAAAATTGACTTCAGGCCGGGCGCGGTGGCTCAAGCCTGTAATCCCAGCACTTTGGGAGGCCGAGACAGGCGGATCACAAGGTCAGGAGATTGAGACCATCCTGGCGAACACGGTGAAACCCCATCTCTACTAAAATAATATGAAAAACTAGCCGGGCAAGGTGGCGGGCGCCTGTAGTCCCAGCTACTAGGGAGGCTGAGGCAGGAGAATGGCGTAAACCCGGGAGGCGGAGCTTGCAGTGAGCTGAGATCAGGCCACTTCACTCCAGCCCGGGCGACAGAGCAAGACTCCGTCTCCAAAAAAAAAAAAAAAAAAATTGACTTCAAGGCCAGGCACAGTGGCTCATGCCTGTAATCCCAGCACTTTGGGAGGCTGAGGCAGGCAGATCACTTGAGGTCAGGAGTTCCAGACCAGCCTGGCCAACACAGTGAAACCCCATCTCTACTGAAAATACAAAAACTAGCTGGGTGTGATGATCCACACCTGTATTCTCAGCTACTCGGGAGGCTGAGATGGGAGGAGCATTTGAGCCCAGGAGGTGGAGGTTGCAGTAAGCCAAGATCAGGCCACTGTACTCCAGCCTGGACAACAGAGTGAGACTCCATCTCAGAAAGTAAATGAATAAAAAGTAAAAAAAATAAAATTGACTTCAGTCACCCCATCAGGGCACCCTAGATCCTTTTGGCCTCCAGTGTCGAGGACATTCAGTACAGTGGATGGGAAGTGTTTGTGTATATGGGGGTATGTGGATTCCATCCTCACACTAAAGATCAGCTGCCTCTACAGATCTCAGAGTTGAAGAACCACGGCATTCTCCAGGCTCTGACCACAGAAGCTAATGAATGGGAGCCACGTGGTAAGGTTCCCTTCAGGGCCCTTGGAGTCTGGGTGTGACCCAAGTCAGATCTTCCCATGGATCTGCTGTTCATCATTTGAATTTCTGTCACTCCTTGTCTTTCAGAATTTTGTAGATTTATCATTCGTTGGGGAAAAATAGAATCAACAATGAATTAGGAATCAAAAGACTTGAGTTCTGATCTTCCCAAGTCAGACCTTCCCATGGATCTGCTGTTCATCATTTGAATTTCTGTCACTCCTTGTCTTTCAGAATTTTGTAGATTTATCATTTGTTGGGGAGAAATAGAATCAACAATGAATTAGGAATCAAAAGACTTGAGTTCTGATCTTCCACTGCTAGTGGTTTACTCTGTGCCTCTGGGCAAGCCATCAGATCTCTCATATTAGTACCTCCCTTATCCTCAAAGGGATGTTATGAAAATGAGACACCATATGGGAAAATCCTTTGAAAAATTGTTCTACTTTATCTGCTTTGCAAGGCACTTCCCCATACTATATTTAAAGTTCACTTCACTTGCCAAGTGATTACGGAGAAAGGTATAGTCCAACCTGGCCAACATGGTGAAACCCCATTGTATTAGTCTGTTTTCATGCTATTGGTAAAGACATACCCGAGACTGGGAGGAAAAAGAGGTTTAATGGACTTACAGTTCCACATACCTGGGGAGGTCTCACAAACATGGTGGAAGGCAAGGAGGAGCAAGTCACATCTTAATGGATGGTGGCAGGCAAAGAGAGAGCTTGTGCAGGGAAACTCCTGTTTTTAAAACCATCAGATCTTGTGAGACTTACTCATTGTCATGAGAACAGCACAGCAAAGACTGACCCCCATGATTCAATTATGTCCCACTAGGTCCCTCCCACAACACATGGGAATTATGGGACTTACAAGGTGAGATTTGGGTGGGGACACAGAGCCAAACCACATCACCATCTCTACTAAAAATATTTTAACAATTAGCCAGGTGTAGTGGTATGCACCTGTAATTCCAGCTACTCTGGAGGCTAAGGCACAAGAATTGCATGAACCCAGAAGATGGAGGTTGCAGTGAACCAAGGTTGTACCACTGCACCCATACCTGGCCACTAGAAATATGAACTTTTAAAAAAATACTAATTTTTTTTTTTTAGAGACAGGGCCTTGCTCTGTCTCCCAGGCTGGAGTGCAGTAGTGCAATCATAGAACCTGTGGGTTCAAGCAGTCTTCCCACCTCAACCTCCTGAGTAACTGTGTATCACCAGGCCTAGCTAATTTTTTTTTTTTTTTTTAAGAGACAGGTTCGCCGGGCGCAGTGGCTCACACCTGTAACCCTAGTACTTTGGGAGGCCGAGGCAGGCAAATCACGAGGTCAGGAGTTCAAGACCAGCCTGACCAACATGGTTAAACCCCGTCTCTACTAAAAATACAAAAATTAGCTGGGCGTGGTGGCATATGCCCGTAATCCCAGCTACTCAGCAGGCTGAGGCAGGAGAATCACTTGAACCTGGGAGGCAGAGGTTGCAGTGAGCTGAGATCGTGCCACCATACTCCAGCCAGGCAGCAAAGCAAGACTCCATCTCAAAAAAAAAAAAGGAAAAGAGACAGGTTCTTGCTGTGTTGCTCAGGCTGATCCTCACCTTAGCCTCCTGAGTATCTGAGAATGTAAATGTGAGCTTCTGTGCATAGCTAAAAAAAATTATAATATAGGAACATCATTTGGACATCTGTGAAGTTTCTTTTAAGGGAATTTTATCTTTATGGTGACAAACCCAGCATTAATATATTAATAATTTTTAGTTTAAATGCATATATATATATATTTACCCCCTCCCAGGGACAGGGTCTCGCTCTGTTGTCCAGGCTGAAGTGTAGTTATGTGATTATAGCTCACTCCAGCCTTGAACTGCTGGCTCCAGCAGGGACTACAGGTGTGCATTACCATGCCTAGCTAATTTTTAAAAATTTTTATGTAGAGATGGTCTCATTATGTTGCCCAGTCTGGTCTCAAACTCCTGGCTCAAA
This sequence comes from Trachypithecus francoisi, assembly GCF_009764315.1. Lineage (NCBI taxonomy): Eukaryota > Metazoa > Chordata > Mammalia > Primates > Cercopithecidae > Trachypithecus > Trachypithecus francoisi. Next base: position 36,655,334 of record NW_022681462.1, read on the forward strand.
TGATCCTCCCACTTTGTCCTCTCAAAATGCTGGGATTACAGGCATGGTGGCATATGCCTATGTCTCTGGCTAACTAAAAAAAAAAAGCAAAAAATAAATGTAGGCTGGGCACAGTGACCCACACCTGTAATCCCAGCACTTTGGGTGGCTGAGGTGGGCGGATCACGAGGTCAGGAGTTCTCTACTAAAAATATAAAAATTAGCCAGGAGGATCGCTTGAACCCAGGAGGCGGAGGTTGCGGTGAACCGAGATCGCACCACTGCACTCCAGCCTGGGCAACAGAGCGAGACTCCTTCTAAAAAAATAATAATAATATAATAATAAATAAAAATGTAAAAAAAGAATTAATAAGCTGACTCAATTGGCAGTGCTGTTGACTATATGAGTAAGTGGAATAGAGCTGAAATAAAGGAGACAATTATAAAAAGGAAAAAAGATAACCGAATTAATGTGAGCTGTGTTAATTATCCTGAATATTTGTCCTTTGCCCCCGTGTTCTTCTGTTGGTGGGGGAAGACAGTATTTATGTCACATGTAGGAAGCGTCTGCCTCGTTCCAAGAGAAAAGGAGAAGAAGCTCTTACGTGGTTTGGGCATTTGTGTTTTTAAGCACCAGCTTGCTATTGCTGGTGGAAACCTTGAACTTTTGTTGACTAACCTGTTTTGACAGCATATTCCCACCCCCTTGCCACTGTGGTTCCTGCTCCTGGCTCACAGACTTTGATCAAGCTGTGTGTTGGCAAGGGTGTATGGGGTTGGGGAGGGATTGGTTAAGTAGCTAGTACATGAGGCTCTGACAGGTGAAGAATAATAAATCAATAAAGCTACATGAAGGTAAAAGGGTGAAGGATCCTGTTCAACTTCACAATTAGCATTGCGTCCTGCTGTTCTACTCATGCCCTAACCCCCTCTTTTTTTTTTGAAACAGAGTCTCACTCTTGCCGCCCAGGTTGGAGTGCAATGGCGCAATCTTGGTTCACTGCAACCTCCGCCTCCCAGGTTCAAGTGATTCTCCTACCTCAGCCTCCCAACTAGCTGAGATTACAGACACCCACCACCGTACCCAGCTAATTTTTTTTTTTTTTTTTGTATTTTTAGTAGAGACAGGGTTTCACCATATTGGCCAGGCTGGTCTCGAACTCCTGATCTCAGGTGATCCACCCACCTCAGCGTCCCATAGTGCTAGGATTACAGGCATGAGCCACTGCATCCAGCCTTCTCTTCCCTTTGTGTTCAGCCACTTTGTCCCTCCTTTTTAGCTTTTATGCTGAAAGCGAGTTTTATTTTCTTGATCATCCAAGGTCAAATATTCTCTTCAAGCTGTCTTAGAAACTCCAAGGCTCAGTGTCTGCTACTCCGGAGTGGAGCGGGTGAGATGGAATTTCCTAGAGGTCCAGACATTTAGGACCTTGGACCCATCTCACCCGCTGCCTCTGGCCATTGCCGTGCTGGACCTGAGCCCACACCTGTGTTGATGATAGTGGCTTACCTTTGGGCCACATACTGTCCTAGAAAGTAGAAGAATTACCCCATCCTCACAACAGCCCCATGAGGGGTTACAGATGATAAGTAACTTGCTTGAAGACATACAGCTAGTAAGAGGCAGAGATGAAGCATTCACATGTAGTTTGGCTCTCAAGTGTACTTTCAGTAACTATCCTCTACTGCTTCCCAGCCGCTTTCTCTTTCTTATATTCTATTAGTGTCTGGTAGCATTTCATTTAATCTGCAGGTATATTCTCCCTACAATTTATTGCCATGTGATGTCCTCAGCCAAGATTGTGAGGCAGAGAGGAGCTGTCCTAACCTACTTTACCACTGAGGCTGGAGAGGTCATATTTTTGGTATTAAACTGGAGCCTCTCTATCCTTCACATTGTTGATGTCCTCGGTAGCAAACTGGAAAAGTCAGTGACAGAAGATGCCACTAGCAGTTTGAGCCAGAGAGTGACAGCTCTGGTTTGGAGAAAAGGGCTGGGTGGTGGCTCTAGAAAGCCCATCCTTCTGCTTTTTTTCTCCCCCTTGTATTTTGCTTTCATTCATTCATTCATCAAACATTTGTTGAGCACCTATTATGTGTCAAGCTCTGTGCTAGGCTCTGGAAAACCTGGCCCCATGTAGCTCACCATGGAGCAGGAGAAACAATGACTAGACTATGATAAGCACGGGTTGTCAGGGTCTCACAGAGCAGTGACCCCTCATCCGGACCCATGAGGTCAAAGAAGGCATCCAGGAGAGGATGGTGTCAGAGCTAACTGAAGAATGAGAAGGAGCTGCACCAGCAGGGGTTGGAACTGATGGTGGCAGTGCCTGGAGTCTTGATTCCAGTAGAGGGAGAGCAGTCTGTGAAAAGGCACCAAGGGTGGGAGAGGGCAGAGCACATGGAGGAACTTCAGGTAGTTCTGGATGACCCTGGGGCAAAGCTAGAGAGGTAAGAAGAATCTACAAATGTTCCTCGAGTTAAGGTGAACTTCCATCCCAATAAACCCATTTGGAAGCAAAAAATATAAGTCGAAAGTGCATTTAAGGCTGGTCCGAGTAGAATGATGTTTACAACGAATTGATCACAACCAGTTACAGATGTTTCTGTTCCTTCTCCACTCCCACTGCTTCACCTGACTAGCATTAAAAAAAAAAAAAAATTAAAAACAAAAGAAAAGAAAAGAAAAATGCATTTAATATCCTGATAAATCCATCTAAAAGTCAAACAATTGTAAGTGGAACTGTCACGAGTTAGGAACCATCTGTAGATCGTGAAGTTATGTGGATACTGTGCTGTAGAGTATGGGTTTTATCTGAAGGACTATGGAGAATCCCTGAAGGGTTTTCAGCAGTGATGTCTGATCTTACTTTTCTTTTTTTTTTGAGGCGGAGTCTCGCTGTGTCGCCCAGGCTGGAGTGCAGTGCCACGATCTCTGCGCACTGCAACCTCCGCCTCCCGGGTTCACGCATTCTCCTGCCTCAGCCTCTGGAGTAGCTGGGACTACAGGTGCCCGCCACCATGCCCGGCTTATTTTTTGTATGTTTAGTAGAGACAGGGTTTCACTGTGTTAGCCAGGATGGTCTTGATCTCCTGACCTTGTGATCCGCCCACCTTGGCCTCCCAAAGTGCTAGAATTACAGGTGTGAGCCACCACGCTGGCCTGATCTTACTTTTTTTTTTTTTTGAGGCGGAGTCTCGCTGTGTCGCCCAGGCTGGAGTGCAGTGCCACGATCTCTGCGCACTGCAACCTCCGCCTCCCGGGTTCACGCATTCTCCTGCCTCAGCCTCTGGAGTAGCTGGGACTACAGGTGCCCGCCACCATGCCCGGCTTATTTTTTGTATGTTTAGTAGAGACAGGGTTTCACTGTGTTAGCCAGGATGGTCTTGATCTCCTGACCTTGTGATCCGCCCACCTTGGCCTCCCAAAGTGCTAGAATTACAGGTGTGAGCCACCACGCTGGCCTGATCTTACTTTTCTTTTTTTTTTTTTTTTTTTTTTTTTTTGAGACGGAGTCTCGCTCTGTCGCCCAGGCTGGAGTACAGTGGCCGGATCTCAGCTCACTGCAAGCTCTGCCTCCCGGGTTCACGCCATTCTCCTGCCTCAGCCTCCCAAGTAGCTGGGACTACAGGCGCCCGCCACCTCACCCGGCTAGTTTTTTGTATTTTTTAGTAGAGACGGGGTTTCACCGTGTTAGCCAGGATGGTCTCGATCTCCTGACCTCGTGATCCACCCGTCTCGGCCTCCCAAAGTGCTGGGATTACAGGCTTGAGCCACCGCGCCCGGCCTGATCTTACTTTTCAAAAGCTCACTCTAGCAAACCTGTGAGGAGAGGATCAGAGGGTGTTAAGACCCAAGGCAGCCGGATGTGGTAGTGCATGCCTGTAGTCCCAGGTGCTCAGGAGGCTGAGGCAGGAGGATTGCTTGAGTCCAGGAGTTCTGGGCTGTAGTGTGCTGTGCTGATCAGGTGGCCCCACTAAGTTCAGCATCAATATGGGGACCACCCAGGAGTGGGGGACCACCAGGTGGCCTAAGGAAGGGTGAACTGGCCCAGGTCAGAAATGGAGCAGTTCAAAAATCCTGTGCTGATCAATAGTGGGATCATGCCTGTGAATAGTCACTGTACTCCAGCCTGGGCAACACAGTGAGACCCCATCTCTTAAAAAAAAAATAGGCCCAAGGCAGGCAGACAAGGCTGGGGTCTGCAGTAGAGGCCCAGACATACCTAGATCTCAGAGGGTCTCCTTTTCTCCCACTATTGCAGTTGTGAGTACAGAGGTGGTCAGAGCCCAAGAAGAATGGGAAGCTGTGGACACCATCCAGCCAGAGACAGGTAACTGTAGGAATGTTGCTATCTCCCCATAGCCTCTCTGCCAGCAAAGGCAACATTCACACATATGGCAGATGTTTCTGTGAGTCTGGGACTAGGAGACAGAGTTCCTAAGAGTGCTCATTTTAACTATATAACATAGATTACAATATCTTTTTCAAATCCGAATATGATGACATCCTACCTATGGAGGAAACCAGAGTGAAGGCCATGGAGAAAGGGCTGCCATCCCTGTCCATCTTCCACCCAGCCGTGAGAGAAGACAGGGTTGACCTTGGTTAGGGCAGCTTCTACAGCGTGGTGAGGTTGGGCAGGAGGATGGAGACAGGGCCCCTGTGTGAGGCTGCTCAGGTTGTTTACTGCACAAGGAAATCCCTGGGGATGGGAGCTGAAGCAATCTGCTGGAAGGCTCTGAAGGCTGAATCAAAGTTGTCTCCTGTTTCTTTCTAAGAGGTTTGGATGAAGCAATAGAACTAGGACCTATATCTAGCCTGAGCCTCTATGGAGCTCCTGGGCCAGTGAATAGTATCAGCCATCACCTATATTGCTAACTGATCCGTGAATTCCCTATTGGCTATCACAGAGGTGTGTGGTTGGGGGTTCCTATATAGTGTGTAAGAAGGGAAGAGTGGAAATTAGGAAAGGCCCCTAAACAAACTGGTTGCATGCTCTTATGTGGGTACCCACCCCAGGCAGTGACTTGCCCCCTCACAGATGAGAGAGTTTAGGGATCGCCTTGTGGGGCAGATCTGCCCCATACTCACTGCAGAGGTTGGCCTAGCACGACTGAATAGCCTAGTCCAAAAAGAGAGTCATCTTCGCAGATAATGCCAGCCTCTTGAAAGAAGATTGGTTGTAGCTGTAGGTGTCTGATGTTCAACTGAAAGTCAGTGCTTGGCTTGGAGGTGACAAGTAGGAGGACCTCAGTAAATGTTTGCTGACAGAATGACTCCTATAAATCCTGGCATGTCTTCCTTTTTGCCACAGGGAGCCAGGCTAACTCAGAGCAGCTTGGGCAGCTAATCTCCTTCAGTGAGGCCCTGCAGCACTTCCAGACTTTGGACCTTTCCTCCTTAAAGGTATGATGGTAGCAGGGTTTGGAGTCTCAAGCAAAGTGCCTTTTCCCTAGGAGCCAAGCTTCTGTCCCACCAGGATAGGGCATTGGGCAAGCAAATCTCCCCTAAGATCTTGGTGCCCAGGATCATGGGTGGCTTAGGACCCATGCTTCATTTGGGGCCTTGGTAGCTTTTGTGGGACTGTGCCCTTACAGCTCCTGTGGCCCTGTCATTCAGAGGCCTGTATAGCTGTTTCTCTACTCTTCCCTTTTAGGGATGGGGACATGTAGAATCAAGTACTAGGCAAGGCAAACTGTTGAGGGAGCTGAGTAATTCATGGCCAGTGGAGGAAAACCTTCCATTCCCTCAAGGAACCAGAAGCTATTTAGGAATTTAAGAAAGATATAAGTTAGAAAAAGAAGAAATATTTGGGGGAATAAATGCTAGGGGTGGGTTAGGTGCTGGGCATAGTGGCTCACACCTTTAATACCAGCACTTTTGGAGGAGTTTGAGGTGAGGGGGTCACTTGAGCCCAGGAGTTCAAACCTACATTAAGCTGTGATCACACCTGGGCAACAGAGTAGGACCCTGTCTCTGTGAAAAATAAAAAACACTAGGGAGCTTTCTGGGACATATTGAGTAACAATACATTTAGATAAATGTGATTTCAGGTCTTCTACCTAAATCCTGGCTCAGGGGAGAGAGGCTAAAAAGATAGGAACCAAGTTGTTTTTAGGACGCAGAGAGCCAAAAGCTACCAAAATCAGAATGTTCTAAGGCTTGCAGTAGTGACCCTGGGCCATGAGAAGCCAACATGACCTCATTTGGGAAGTGCTGGTTGTGACCAAAAGATTCCAGCTGCCCCTCAGAGTCATCTAACTCCAGTGAATCCCCACCTCCTGGGAAACCTGTCCTGGCACTTGTCTGACTGCCTGGGGGAGCTGGGCATGTGTAACCCCTGTGGGAGTTAGTGGAATAGCTAGTTCTGGAAAAGCCCAGAGGACTAAATGCAAATAATGGCTGATAATACCTACCCTTGGGGATGTCTCTTTCACCTTGCAAAAAATCTGGGAGCTGGAAGAGCCTGGCTCTAGAGACAACAGGTGCCTTGCAGCTTCTGCCTCCTTCCCCTGGCCCAGAGACCAGCCAGCTAGCTGGGGGAATTACTTTCTGCAAGCGCTGCCTCTGGTCTGAGCCTGATGGGAAGTTGGTTAAGGGAGATGAAGCAGCACTCTGCCCATTGCCTGCAACTTCTTCCCCAGAAAAGAATCCAGCCAACTATTCGAAGGACTGGGCTCACTGCCCTTCGACACTACCTCTTCGGGCCTCCAAAGCTCCACCAGGGCCTTCGGGAAGAAAGGGATTTGGTCCTGACCATTGCTCAATGTGAGTGCAATGTGAGCCCACAGGGCAGTTGCTGCATCTGTGGTGAGGCAAGACCCTGTGTGCTGACACTGTTGCTGAGGCTAAGCCAGGAATATTGCATGTACGATGGTTGGCGGGTGAGAGTGGGAGCTGAGAATTGGAAGTCTTTTTTTTTTTTTTTTTTGAGACGGAGTCTCGCTCTGTCACCCAGGCTGGAGTGCAGTGGCCAGATCTCAGCTCACTGCAAGCTCCGCCTCCCGGATTCACGCCATTCTCCTGCCTCAGCCTCCCAAGTAGCTGGGACTACAGGCGCCGCCACCTCGCCCGGCTAGTTTTTTGTATTTTTAGTAGAGACGGGGTTTCACTGTGTTAGCCAGGATGGTCTCGATCTCCTGACCTCGTGATCCGCCCGTCTCGGCCTCCCAAAGTGCTGGGATTACAGGCTTGAGCCACCGCGCCCGGCCAGAGAATTGGAAGTCTTGAGCACAGTCCAGATCTCACATTCTCTGAGCAGCACCCAGTTCTCCCATGAGGGGCAATCTGGCAGACAGTGTGGGTGTGTTTTGGGGCAGGTGGCCTGGATAGCCAAGACCCAGTGCATGGCCGAGTCCTCCAGACCATCTATAAGAAGCTGACCGGCTCCAAGTTTGACTGTGCCCTTCATGGAGACCACTGGGAGGACCTGGGCTTTCAGGGTAAAAGGGAGGAGTAGCTCATCTTCTTTTTCATGCCTCTGATTCCAGGACTAGAGTGAGAGGCCAGGTCGTTCTCATCCAGCACTATGAGGGGGAAGATCTCAGGGGAGTATTCTGGGAGGAGGGTGTAGCAAATGCAAAAGCCCTGAGAGGGCACCTGCTTTCTCTGCTTGAAAAATAGCCAGAGTAGGTCTGGCGTGGTGGGTCATTCCTGTAATCTCAGCACTTTGGGAGGCTGAGGTAAGTGAATCATGAGGTCAAGAGTTTGAGACCAGCCTGGCCAACATAGTGTAACCCATCTCTACTAAAAATAGAAAATTTAGCTAGGCATGGTGGTGTGCACCTGTAATCACAGCTACTCAGGAGGCTGAGGCAGGAGAATTGCTTGAACCTGGGAGGCGGAGGTTGCAGTGAGCTGAGATTGCACCATGGTACTCCAGCCTGGGCGACAGAGCAAGACTCTGTCCCGGAAAAAAATAAAAAATAAAAATTAGCCAGTCATGGTGGCACGTGCCTGTAATCTCAGCTACTCAGGAGGCTGAGGCAGGAAAATCACTTGAACCAGGGAGGCGGAGGTTGCAGTGAATGGAGATTGCACCACTGCACTCCAGCCTAGGTGACAAAGGGAGACTGTCTTAGAAAAGAAAAATAGCGAGAGTGTGGCTGAGGTGGAGACGAAAGTGACAGAAGAAAAGGTCACTTGGTGGTCTTTTAGGCTGTTGTAAACATTTACTCTAAGTGATATGTAAAACCCTGGAGTGATGTGACTTAGAATCTGGCATTTTTGGGTTTTTTCCTCTCTAAAAATTATTTATGAAAATTTTATCATATATTATTTTACTTTCTGAGTGAAACAGATCATTTCACCAGTTTTTAGGTTGTACTTTTTTTTTTCAAAACCATATCAAATTGGCCGGGCATGGTGGCTCACGCCTGTAATCCCAGCACTTTGGGAGGCCAAGGCAGGTGGATCACCTGAGGTCAGGAGTTTAAGACCAGCCTGGCCAACATGACAAAACACCATTTCTACTAAAAATACAAAAATTAGCCGGGTGTGGTGGCACGTGCCTGTAGTCCCAGCTACTCAGGAGGCTGAGGCAGGAGAATCGCTTGAACCCAGGAAAAAGAGGTTGCAGTGAGCCGGGATTGCACCACTGTACTCAGCCTGGGTGACAGAGTGAGACTCCATCTCAAAAAAAAATAAAAATAAAAATAAACAAAGCCATATCAAATTATATTTGTATAGAATAGGGAAATATCTTAATTTTGAAAGGAAACTTTAAGGCAGGGCACAGTGGCTCACTCCTGTAATCCCAGCACATTGGGAGGCCGAGGCAGGCAGATGACTTGAGGTCGAGTTCGAGACCAGCCTGGCCACCATGGTGAAACCCCATCTCTACTAAAAATACATAAATTAGCCGGGCGTGGTGGCATGCATGTGTAATCCCAGCTGCTCAGGAGGCTGAGGCAGAAGAATCGCTTGAACCTGGGAGGTGGAAATTGAACCCAAGATCACACCACTGCACTCCAGCCTGGGTGACAGAACAAGACTCTGTCTCAAAAATTTTTTTTTTAATTTTAAAAAAAAGATAAAAGGAAACGTTATGTACTCCTAATTAACTGGTGGTCTGTTGGTGTGGCAACATGGTTATGTCGCTGTTCCCTCTCTCATCTATCACGTAATCGTCTTAAATGTATCCTCTCTATATGTAGAGAATCACACCAGCAATGTAAGATTTTTGTTTCAATCAACAAACATAATTTTTTTGAGGAGGAGTTCTCATGAAGAACCAGAAAAACTGCTAGACAAATTATAAAAGAGCTGTGACACTGCAATAAATGTAATTTCTAAATCTCTGGAGAAAAAGGAAAATCTGGGCCAGGCACAGTGGCTCACGCCTGTAATCCCAGCACTTTGGGAGGCTGAGGTGGGAGGATCACGAGATCAGGAGTTTAAGACCACCCTGGCCAAAATAGTGAAACCCTGTCTCTACTAAAAATATAAAAATTAGCTGGGCATGGTGGCACGTGCCTGTAGTCCCAGCTACTTGGGAGGCTGAGGCAGGAGAATCACTTGAACCCAGGAGGTGGAGGTTGCAGTGAGCCGAGATCTCGCCACTGCACTCCAGCTTGGGCAACAGAGTGAGCCTTTGTCTCAAAAAAAAAAAAAAGAAAAAGAAAAAGAAAAATGTTGTGTTTACTCTTTCCATTGTTTGTTCTTCCTTCCTAATATTCCAAAGTTCCCTCTTTTATTTTTTTTCTATTTCAAGGACTTCCTTTAGTTATTCTCTTAGGATAGGTCTGCTGGCTATAAATTGTCTTTGTTTTCCTTCATCTGAGAATGTCTCAATTTCCTCTTCACTTCTGAATTCTGTGGATATAAAATTCCAGGTTGACGCTTCTTTTTATTCAGCACTTGAAAATGTGCTGCTTCCTTCTGGCCTGCGTAGTTTCTGATGAGAAATCCACTGTCATTTGAATGATCTCTCCCTCATAAGTAAGGAGTTCATAGTCTCTTTCTGCTTTCAAAATCTTTTCTGTGCCAGGCATGGTGGCTCACACTTGTAATCCCAGCACTTTGGGAGGCCGAGACAGGAGGATTGCTTGAGACAAGGAGTTCAAGACCAGCCTGGGCAACATTGCAAGACCCTATCTCTACAAAAAAATATTTTTTTTTTTCTTGAGATGGAGTCTCACTCTATTGCTCAGGCTGGAGTGCAGTGGCACCATCTCAGCTCACTGCAACCTCCACCTCCCGGGTTCAAGCAATTCTCCTGCCTCAGCCTTCTAAATAGCTGGGACTACAGGCCTGTGCCACCATACCCAGCTTCTTTTTGTATTTTTTAGCAGAGATGGGGTTTCACCATGTTGGCCAGGCTGGTCTTGAACTCCTGACCTCAAGTGATCCACCTGCATGAGCCTCCCAAAGTGCTGGGATTACAGGCATGAGCCACCATGCCTGGCCAAAAAAAAAAAATTTTTTTTTTTTAGTAGCCAGGTGTGGTGACACATGCCTGTAGTCCCAGCTACTGGGCAGGCTGAGGCAGAAGGATCACTTGAGCCCAAGAAGTGGAAGCTGCAGTGAGCTGGGATCACACTACATGCCAGCCTGGGTGACAAAGTGAGACTCTGTCTCAAAAGAAAGATCTTTGCTGGCCGGGCACAGTGGCTCACGCCTGTAATCCCAGCATTTTGGGAGACCGAGGCAGGCGGATCATGGGGTCAGGAGTTCGAGACCAGCCTGGCCAATATGGTGAAATCCCGTCTCTACTAAAAAAATACAAAAATTAGCTGGGCGTGGTGGCACATGCCTGTAGTCCCAGTTACTTGGTAGGTGGAGGCGGAGGTTGCAGCAAGCTGAGATCACATCACTGCACTCCAGCCTGGGCAACAGAGCAAGACTCCGTCTCAAAAAAAAAAAAAAATATTTGCTTTGTCTTTGGTTTTCAGGAATTTGACTGTGATGTGTCATTGTGTGGATTTCTTTGGGCCTCTCCTGTTTGAGGTTAGCTCAGCATCTTCAGTCTGTAGGTTTGTGTCTTTTGCCAAATTTGGTCAATTTTCAGCCATGATTCCTTTGAATACTTTCTTCAGCTCCACACTTTGTCCTCTCTTGTGGGATTCCAATGATACAAATGCTATCTTTGTTCATTGTTAAAAATCTTTGTTATAGCCTCAGATCTCTAAGGCTCTGTTCATTTTGGTTTTTGCTCTTCTGTCCCTCTGTTGTTCATATTATGTAATTCTGTTGTTACTGTCCCATATTCAAGTTCACTGATTCTTTCCTCTGCTGTCTCTGTTCTCCTGTTGACCCCATCCAGAGAGTTTTTAGTTCTAGTTATTCTATTTTTCAGTTCTAAAGTTTCTATTTGGTTATTCTTTATATCTGCTGTTTCTTGACTGAAACTTTATATTCTTTCATTTTTTCAAAGTATATTTGTTCATAATTGCTTACCAAAGGCATTTTATGGTAGATACTATAGTCATTTTCTGTCATTGCTGTAACAAATTACCGCAAACCTAGTGGCTTAAAACAACACAAATTATGATCTTATAGTTTTCTAGTTCAGAAGTCTGACTCAGGTCTCACTGAGAACCTGTGTTCAAGATCAAGGTGTTGGCAGCAGTGTTCTTTTTGGAGGCTCTGGAGGAGAATCCATTTCCTTGCCTTTTGCAGCTTCTAGAGGCCACCTCCATTCCTCCGTCTTCAAAGCCAGAAACAGCATCTCTCTGAGCCCCATTCTTCACAACTCTTTCTCTGGCTCTGGGCTTGTGCCTTTCTTTTCTACTTTTAAGGACACTTCCGATGACATTGGGCCCACCTAGACACTCCAGGATCATCTCCCTTTCTGCTGATCTGCTGAATGCTACCTGCAATCTTAATCCCCTTTGCTATGTTACATAACATAGTCATAGCTTCTGGGGACATGGCCATCGTGGGGCGGGGGGATTATTTTGCCTACCACGGCTGCTTTAAATTCCTTGTCAAATAATTCCAACAACTGTGTTATCTCAGTGTTGGTGTCTGTTGATCATCTTTTCTCATTCAAACTGAGAATTACCCAGTTCTTGGTGTAACAAGTGATTTTTTATGGTATCTTAGACATTTTGGATAGTTTGTATGAGACTCTGGATCTTACTTAAATCTACTTTAGCAGGCCTCCTCTGTTACTGTGCCAGCAGGGGAAGGAGGGGCGTCACCTTGTTACTGCCGGGTGGGGGTGGAAGTCCAGGTATCCCATCTGGCTTATACTAATACCAAGTTCGAGACCAGCCTGGCCAACATGGCTGGTGGGGCAGGGGTACCTCGTTACTCGTCCTATGTGACTTCCACATTGCAGAGGAGGCAAGGGGTCTCCTTACCCCTGGGAAAGATAAAGTCCCAGCTCCCCGCTGGGCCTTCTCTGATGCTACCCTTGTGGAGCTAAGGGTGCCTTGACAGTCAGGCCAGGATGGAAGTCTAGGGTCCCTACTCCGCCTTTTCTGGAGAAGAGTGGGGATAGGGCCACAGTTTTCTCTGTGGTGTTTTGCTGCAGTAGGGTGGGTGTTGGCTAAAGCTTTCTGTCTTGCTACACTGCCTCTTTCTCCACCCTTTGGCTAGAGAGAGCAGCTTTCCTTGGGGCTTTTTAGTCTGCTCCCATTGGCATTTCTGGGTTGCTGTCTTCTCCAGCACCACTTGGGCTATATTAGGCAAAAAGAAACCCAGGAATTCACCAGAGAGTCATTTCTCAGCTCTCAGGATTCCTAGTAAGTCTGTCTTCCCTCCTTTCAGAGTCTTCTGTTTATTTTATATAGTAATGTCCAGGGCTTTTAGCTGTACTTAGTGGGAGGAATAGGCAGAAAGTACATTATTCATCTTGTTCCAGAACTGTAAATTCAGCCTTTTTTGTAAAGGATCACTCTGGTTGTTTTGTGGAGAAGTAACTGTCAAGGGTCACAGACAGCAGCAAGAAAACTAATGTGGGAGGCTGCCCCAGGGCCCTGGGATCCCCATTTGGTACATAGCCCCTGCTTAGCTCATTAGAATGAGCCCCACAAGTGTGGCAGAAAGTGGACCTGTGCTGCTCATGCTCTCCTAGCCTGGGAAGAGGCCAGTGTCAGGGCAGCTTCCCACGGCAAGCTCTTAAAGCATTGCTCGCTGCCACACCCTGTTTCCTCATGGCCTCTGTTACAGGAGTGAATCCAGCCACAGACCTGAGAGGCGCAGGCTTCCTTGCCCTCCTGCATCTACTGTACCTGGTGATGGACTCAAAGACCTTGCTGATGGCACAGGAGATTTTCCACCTGTCTCGTCACCCCATCCAGGTGAGACTTTGGTGGGAAGCCAGAGGAAAGGAAAGGGCTGTGGAGCTAGGACCTGAGTGGCCCAGAGGGCTCCCAGGACAGCTGAAACAAGCCAGGAATGGGCCTCCCCATCAGTCTGACCTGCATTGAAATAGGAGCTCTACCATTTATTAGCTGTGTAGCTCAAGCAAGTTCCTGAACTCCTCAGAGCCTTGATTCCCTCATCTGCAGAATGGAAATCATAGTGTTGTTAGAAATGCTTGTTCTTTGCTGCCGTAAAGAAATAGCACTTGAACGTTAATTTCTTCAGCAAGGCTATTTTTTTACTTTCTACAGAAAGGGTACACTAGCTAGCAGTTTTGCCATGAGAGTACACTGAATAAAGGAGACAGGGTCATTTATAACTTGACCCATCTACTTTACTGCTGTGTCCGGTTTCTATTGGCTGGAACAGGACTTCACATTCTGTATTTGTCCTGATTGGCTAGCAACTTAGAACTTTTTAAAAGAGGCAAAGGCAGAGGAGAACAAAGGAAGGGGGAAGTAACTTGTGGAATACTGAGAAAGGTAAAAACACCTTCAAATAAGGATGAGGAACAGGCTATCACTTAATGCTTGCTTGGACTAGTATAAGCATGCCAGGGCAATACTTAGGCTAAATTGTGGGAGCTAAGAACATAAAGTACATTGATTTCTTTATTACGGCTAGTAGATGTTTAAGAATGTTAGCAGAGGTCTTTGAATAAATTTTGCTTCTAAGAGAAGTTACTATTTAACTTAAGTAGATGGGGAGGAAAGTCTTTGAAGAGGAACCTCTACTCTACTTTTTACAGTGTGAGCCCCAAAAATCTGAGGTCTCAGTTAATTTAGAAAGTTTCTTTTGCCAAGGTTGAGAACACAGGCCCGCCCGTGACACAGCCTCAGGAGGTCCTGATGATACGTGCCCAAGATAGTAAGAGCACAGCTTGGTTTTATACATTTTTAGGGAGACATGAGACATCAATTAACATATGTAAGAATGAACATTCATTCCGTCCAGGCAGGATGACTAGCAGCAAAAGCAGGAGGACTCTGAAGCAGGGAGGGGGCTTCCAGGTCATAGGTAGATAAGAGATAAATGATTACATTTTAATTTCTGATTAGCCTCTCCAAAGGAGGCAATCAGATATGCATTTGTCTCAGTGAGCAGAGGGGCAACTTTGAATAGAATGGGAGGCAGGTTTGCCCTAAGCAGTTCCTGGCTTGACATTTCACTTTAGCTTAGTGATTTTGGGGGCCCAAGATATTTTCCTTTCACATTTTCCCCCTTTTCTTTTTTGAAATCTTTTGGAGAAAGCATTTTAGAAGAAAATGAATCTCTGGTCTTAGGTTCATCTGATCTCTTATAGCTAGGATGGTTTATTCCTAGACGGGTAGGTTCTGAGTTATTAGGAAAGTTCATTTTTGGAAGGTTGTGAAGTCTCATGTCCTGTGAAGAGAAAATACGGGAAGGAAGGGAGAAAACAACAAACAAAAGAACAATCCTGGAAAATCAATATAGGCCACATTACTCTGAAGTCTATATCAGTAGGCAGGTATGAATGTGGCTTATGTATGTAAATAGGTTGCTGTTATTTTCTTCTGAAGTTGTCTGGCTTCAGTTTGCAGGGCTGCAAGAAAGCACGGCTTAGTTTTCAGTAACTCCAAATTAGAAAAATGGAAAAAAAAAAAAGAGGAAAAGAAATTGAAAACATTATTTTGTTTTGTTTTGTTTTGTTTTTTTGGAGACAGAGTCTCGCTCTGTCCTGTCAACCAGGCTGGAGTGCAGTGGCGCGATCACGCGCACTGCAACCTCTGCCTTCCGGGTTCAAGCGATTGTCCTGCCTCAGCCTCCTGAGTAGCTGGGATTACAGGCACACGCCACCATACCCAGCTAATTTTTGTATTTTTAGTAGAGACGGGGTTTCACCATGTTGGTCAGGCTGGTCTCAAACTCCTGACCTCGTGATCCGCCCACCGCAGCCTCCCAGAGTGCTGGGATTACAGATGTGAGCCACCGTGCCCGGCCAAAAACATTATTTTGAAGACTTGTAGCCAAGAAAATTAGAATTCAGCCCAAACTGTAGAAAATTATTAAAATTGAAAAACATTAGGCAATATTAGGATCTCATGACAGGTGTACTATAGTTTTTAAAACATAATTTTTCTTTCTCCAGTTTCTTGTTTTTACTAAAGACAAGCATGGTAGGACCGATTTGCTTTATAATACTTGGCCAGATTATTTGTATAAAATACAGCAAGAATAATTATTTTAAACATAGGCTTTTTAAAAACATTGACTTTGATGGAACTTTGTTATTTAGAAGGAATCTCAGGCAAGACTTTTTTAAAGCCAAGCCTTGCCAGGGATTTGTACCATCAAATATCTATGAGTTGGGTGAATTTCCTCTCCTCTTGAGGTTCCAAGATAAATCTGGGGCTCTTGGGCCTGTCGTAAAGTAACATTCTTTACTTAACACAAGTCAGAAACCCTGTTCAGGGACTGTGTACACAAAATATGAGGCCAGTTTCCCAAGGGCTTTATTGGCTCCATAAATCAAGTTTGATTCCTTAAAAGAAAGAACACGGTTCCAGTCAAAGCCTTGGTAAAATAATCAGTTTCTCCAGTTGTGTCCTGTTACCCGTGAAAATAGATTCTTATGGTACTTATGCAAATAACTATATTGCCATAAATTAAGAGTACTCACAAATAGTTTCCAAATCCCGGAGAAATTAGATAGAGAGAAACAAATATGTTCCAAATTTTGGTCATAGGAGTATACTAAATTGTTAAAAGCTGTCAATAGCTCAAAAGAAAAGTTTGAAGACTCTGAAAAACAAAACAAAGGATCAACAATGTTTTAAGCAAAAAGCCAAAAAAATTATTTCAGTCCATGTAGTTAATTCCTGTTCTGCTTTGATATTCATGAGCATTTGAGCTCTCCATGAATCTGAAAGTTTTTCCTCTATTCTGATGTCACAATCTCCAAAGTTATCAGAAACCTGCATTCAAGAGCCCCTTTATAGATGATGATTATTATTCATTTGTTTTTAGACTAGTCTTGCTCTGTCACACAAGATGAAGTGCAGTGGTGCGATCTTGGCTCGTGGCAACCTCCACCTACCAGGTTCAAGCGATTCTACTGCTCAGCCTCCCAAGTAGCTGGGATTACAGGCACCTGCCACCACACCTGGTTAATTTTTGTATTATTAGTAGAGACAGGGTTTTGCCATGTTGGCCAGGCTGATCTTGAACTCCTGACCTCAAGTGATGTGCTCGCGTCAGCCTCCCAAAGTGCTGAGATTACAGGCATGAGCCACCATGCCCGGCCTATTACAGCTGATTATAAAACCACCTTCTAAAGAGGACCAAGCAACACAACAATTGTCTGTGGATGACAAAGTTTTAGGGAAGCCATCCAAAGACACAGTTGATAAGGAAATTTGTTACCTCTGTGGCACAGAATAATTTAGCATAACAGTTATAATTATTACTGATAATGTACACTAAGTTATATCAGAATTATAGGAGTTTCCCATAATTTTAGATCACATACCAATAACATATTTTTACAAATACAGCCCGAAGAAAATAATACACCATTTCATATTTGACAATGCTTCCTGTATAATTTTTTTTTTTTTTTTTTTTTTTTGAGACGGAGTCTTGCTCTGTCGCCCAGGCTGGAGTGCAGTGGCCGGATCTCAGCTCACTGCAAGCTCCGCCTCCCAGGTTTGCGCCATTCTCCTGCCTCAGCCTCCCAAGTAGCTGGGACTACAGGCGCCTGCCACCTCACCTGGCTAGTTTTTTGTATTTTTTTTTAGTAGAGATGGGGTTTCACTGTGTTAGCCAGGATGGTCTCGATCTCCTGACCTTGTGATCCGCCCGTCTCGGCCTCCCAAAGTGCTGGGATTACAGGCTTGAGCCACCGCGCCCGGCCTCCTGTATAATTTTTATACCAAATAAGCCAAATTATGTCATTTTTGGACATTATGGAAACTTATATCTTAAAGGATTAATCGGGTCAGAAAAAGACATAATTTATGATTTGATTTTGGAAAGTTTGTCAAATATCAAAGGTTTAAAACTTAACATCACAAAATAGGATCACAGGTCATTGTAAAATAAGTTATTCTTTTAACCAAAGTGATAACTCAAGGATTTCAAAAAGAAGGTGAAAATATCCATTCCTTGAGAGTAGAGACTTGACTTTTCAATCAGTAAGGCCTAATAAAAATAGCAGGAAGCCAATTAAATTTGTTTTTCAAAATTTTATAAACAATCTATAAAATTTTAATCTTGACCATAAGATATAACTTCCAGGCCGGGCGCGGTGGCTTAAGCCTGTAATCCCAGCACTTTGGGAGGCCGAGACGGGCGGATCACAAGGTCAGGAGATCGAGACCATCCTGGCTAACACGGTGAAACCCCGTCTCTACTAAAATTACAAAAACTAGCCGGGCGAGGGGGCGGGCGCCTGTAGTCCCAGCTACTCAGGAGGCTGAGGCAGGAGAATGGCGTAAACCCGGAAGGCGGAGCTTGCAGTGAGCTGAGATCCGGCCACTGCAGTCCAGTCCGGGTGACAGAGCGAGACTCCGCCTCAAAAAAAAAAAAAAAAAAGATATAACTTCCATAAGCCTTTTATAACCTTTATAACCTTTCTTAAGGAGTTGCTTAATGCTTCAAGAATATCCTGTTAATTTGACACAGGGGGTCATGTGCTGCTTTTGCATCAGTGTATCTTTGACATTCATGATTAATTTATAAAGAAACTTTACCTATTTTATCTTTCAAAAATCAGCTCTTACAATCTCATGCACCCACCTCTTCCGCAAGAGTCCCTGGGCCTTGAGGAGTTGAGTAGCTTTAATTTCTGGCCCTGTGTCTTAGGGATGCAGTTTATCCTGATTGGCATCTTCTACCAGGCTTGAAGTTGAGGCTTTAATTGCTGTCAATGTTTAAGATTTGGCAGGACATAGGGCCGGGTGCGGTGGCTCACGCGTGTAATCCCAGCACTTTGGGAGGCCGAGGTGGGCAGATCACAAGGTCAGGAGATCGAGACCATACTGCCTAACATGGTGAAACCCCATCTCTACTAAAAATACAAAAAATTAGCCGAGTGTGGTGGCGGGCACCTGTAGTCCCAGCTACTTTGGTGGCTGAGGCAGGAGAATGGCATGAACCCAGGAGGCGGAGCTTGTAGTGGGCCAAGATCATGCCACTGCACTCCAGCCTGGGCGACAGAGCAAGACTCCATCTCAAAAAAAAAGATTTGGCAGGACATGGTGTTCTTTTTTAGACCCGGGAGTTAAAGCCCTGTAACTCAATGTCGCAAGGCCTTTTTTTTTTTTTTTTGAAACAGAGTCTCATTTTTGTCACCCAGGCTGGAGTGCAATACGTGATCTTGGCTCAGTGCAACCTCCACCTCCCCAGTTCAAATGATTCTCCTGCCTCAGCATCCCGAGTAGCTGGGACTACAGGTGCGCACCACCGTGTGCATCTAATTTTTGTATTTTTAGTAAAGATGGGGTTTCACTATGTTGATCAAGCTGGTCTCGAACTCCTGACCTCAGGTGACCCACCCGCCTTGGCCTCCCAAAGTGCTGGGATTACAGGTGTGGGCCACCACATCCGGCCAGCACTTTAAAAGCACATACAGAAAGATACATGGATGTAATAACCTTAATTTAAAAACAAGATAATTCAGTTACTTATCTAGGGATGGGTCTCAGGCTGTAGACTGCTGTCTACCATCCTAGAAGCAGGAAAAAAACAAAAACAAAACCAAAAAAACCAGCTCATCTTCCCTGTTAGAAGTGAGCTCAAACTCCAGAAAGGAGTCACCTGCCTTCCATTGTCATCAAAATAGGAAATCTTGCCTTCCTTGTTAAAAGCAAGTAAAACTCCAAATAAAAAGAGGAGTTGTACAACAAAATAAACTTTAGATCTTGTTTGTTTGTTTTGAGATGGTGTTTCACTCTGTCACTCAGGCTGGAGTGCAGTGGTGCAATCTTGGTTCACTGCAACCTCCACCTCCCGGGTTCAAGCAAGTCTCCTGCCTCAGTCTCCTGAGTAGCTGGGGTTAAACAGGTGCCCGCCACCACACCCAGCTAATTTTTTGTATTTTTAGTAAAGAAAGAGTTTCACCGTATTAGTCAGGCTGGTCTTTAACTCCTGACCTCAGGTGATCCACCTGTTTTGGCCTCCTAAAGTGTTGGGATTATAGGTGTGAGCCACTGCGCCCAGCCAAAGATCTTCACCAAATTTGGGGAAATCAGGGATTCTCTGGAGGGGGGTGCTCTCAGACCCTCCTCAGCAAATTGTCCTATTGGTTTGAGCCATAAAATTAGCTCATTCTGGTACCAAGCACTGATAGGAGATTTGTCAAAGGTCAGGGGCATCACCACTCAGAATCCATCCATAGTTACCAAAATGTGAACCTTGAAAATCTGAGACAGATCTCAGTTAACTTAGAAAGTTTATTTTTCCAAGGTTGAGAATGCACGACTGTGACACAGCCTCAGGAGGTGCTGATGACATGTGCCTGAGATCATCAGAGCACAGCTTGGTTTTACAGGTTTTGGAAGATGTGAGACATCAATTAACACTGTAAAATGAGCATTGGTTCCTCCGGAAAGGTGGGAGGACTGGAAGCAAAAGTGAGATGAACTGGAAGCAGGGAGGGGGTTTCCAGGTCATAGGTAGATAAGAGACAAATGTGTTCTTTTGAGCTTCTGATTAGCCTTTCCAAAGGAGGCAATCGGATATGCATTTATCTCAGTGAGCAGAGGGGTGACTTTGAATAGGATGGGAGGCAGGTTTACCCTAAGCAGTTTCCAGCTTGACATTTCCCTTTAGCTTAGTGATTTGGGGAACCCAAGATATTTTCTTTTCACAATAGAAACTTCAGCTGGCTCACTGGGAAAATTAGAGACAATGTACAAAAGTAGCAAGCACAGCTGTGATGTTGCTGTTTCAACTCTTTGCCCTCCCTGAGGAAATCCCTTGCACAGGGGTAGCGTCTCTTGGCCCTGAAAGAGAAGAGTTAGCCTTCACGTGTCCAAGAGGAGGAGATGGACCTCCATGAGTCATGTGAGCCACAGTCTTACCAACAGGCCAGAGGTGCTTTGGTAGCTCCTCTGTCTCTGTCTGGACCTGCTCTCTGGTGTTGGGTTTTATAGTTTTCTCAAGTAGCAAAAGGTGGCAATCCCTCCATCTTATTTTTATTTTTATTTTTTGAGACAGATTCTCACCCTGTTACCCAGGCTGGAATGCAGGGCACAATCACAGCTCACTGTAACCTCGACCTCTCAGGCTCAAGCAGTCCTCCCACCTCAGCCTCCCAAGTAGCTGGGACTACAGGTGTGTGGTACCATGCCCAGCTAATTTTATTTTTTAATAGTCTCTCCATTTTAGAAAACAAATTTGACCTGTTTCCTGCCATCTGTCTATCCCATATTCATGGGACCTAGGATTCATTCATTCACTGAACGAAGATTTTTTCAACATCCCTTGGTGCTAGTTATTCTTCTTGGTGCTTGGGATACATCAGTAAATAAAATAAAGATTCTTTCAGCAGAGATGACCATAAGCTCACTATAGTAATACATTATAGAGTGCTCTAGAAGGTAATAGGTACTAAGGAAAAAATAAATAGGATAGAGTTGACAGAATGTGAAGAGGTGGTTATAGTATTTTTATAGGGTGGTCAGGGTAGCTGTCAAGAGAGGGTGAGACTTAAACCAAACCTTGGAGGTGGGAATGTTAGCCAAGCTGATATCTGGGAGAAGAACACACCAGGCGGAGGGATTACCTAGAACTAGGGACTCAAGAAAGGAATGTGTCTAGCATAGGTAATGAGTAGTAGGGAAGCCACCTGGAGTGGAAAGAACACAGGAAGAGCAGTAGGAGAGGCGGTCATAGAGGTGATGGGCCAGAGGGTACAGGGCCTAGCAGGCTATGAAAAGGACTCTGGACTCTAGGTTTTACGCTGGGTAAAATGAGGAGCCACTGCAGGGCTTTGAGCAGCAGAGTGACACAATCCAACTTACTTTTTTTTTTTTTTTTTTTTAAATGGATCCTACCAACTGGTAAGTTAAGAATAATTTCCAGCCGGGCGCGATGGCTCAAGCCTGTAATCCCAGCACTTTGGGAGGCTGAGACGGGCGGATCACAAGGTCAGGAGATCGAGACCATCCTGGCTAACACGGTGAAACCCCGTCTCTACTAAAAAATCCAAAAAACTAGCCGGGCGAGGTGGCGGGCGTCTGTAGTCCCAGCTACTCGGGAGGCTGAGGCAGGAGAATGGCGTGAACCCGAAAGGCGGAGCTTGCGGTGAGCTGAGATCCGGCCACTGCACTCCAGCCTGGGCGACAGAGCGAGACTCCGTCTCAAAAAAAAAAAAAAAAAAAAAAAGAATAATTTCCAGTGAGGGCTTTTGTAATAAGTTAGAGATGATACTGGTTTGGACCAGCATTATTTTCAGAGGTGTTGGTGCAAAGTGGTCAGATTCTGGATGTAGAATGTCGAGTATATGGGCTTAAGAGAGTAGAGCCAGCAGGTTTTTCTAATGGACTGGATGTGAGTTTAAGAAAAAAAAAAAAGGGCTGGGTGTGGTGGCTCACGCCTGTAATCTCAGCACTTTGGGAGGCCAAGGTGGGTGGATCACAAGGTCAAGAGATCAAGACCATCCTGGCCAGTATGGTGAAACCCCGTCTCTACTAAAAATACAAAAATTAGCCTGGCGTGGTGGCGTGTGCCTGTACTCTCAGTTGCTCAGGAGGCTGAGGCAGGAGAATTGCTTGAACCCAGGAGGCAGAGATTGCAGTGAGCCGGGATTATGCCATTGCACTCCAACCGGGCAACACAGCAAGACTGCGTCTCAAAAAAACAAAAAAACACACAAAGAAACACTTTAGCTTCCTCTCTTATAACATGTGAAAATAATTTCAACCTCATAGAGGTGTCCCAAGTTGTAGATAAACAATGTAAAGTGCCAGGCACATTAGGCACTATCTTGTGTTTTTTTTTTTTTTTTTTTTTTTTTTGAGACGGAGTCTCGCTCTGTCGCCCAGGCTGGAGTGCAGTGGCCGGATCTCAGCTCACTGCAAGCTCCGCCTCCCGGGTTTACGCCATTCTCCTGCCTCAGCCTCCCGAGCAGCTGGGACTACAGGCGCCCGCCATATCGCCCGGCTAATTTTTTGTATATTTTAGTAGAGACGGGGTTTCACCGTGTTAGCCAGGATGGTCTCGATCTCCTGACCTCGTGATCCGCCCGTCTCGGCCTCCCAAAGTGCTGGGATTACAGGCTTGAGCCACCGCGCCCGGCCTATCTTGTGTTTTTTAAATCAGTTGAATACATATCTGCTTACACACACACACACACACTCACAAGCATCAGTAAGGTGGATCTGTTCTTGAATCTGAAACTTTTTCTATGCAAAACAAATACTCATACAGTTCCTGCCACCCAAGCAGTTTTTCATTTCTAACTTGTACTGAATATCTCTATCTTTGTAGAAGAAACACCCATTAAATCTCAAGGCTTCCCATATGCCTGTCTATTCTGGGACACATTGGAGGGGACCAGAGTGGGCCTTCATGAGTATCTGGTCTGGAGATATACTGGGACCTCACAAACTGAGGAAGTAGGCATATTCTCTGGTCTTCATGATTCAGGAAGGGAATATCTGGGTCAAGTTTGAGGACTGTGGTTGTTAGCTTATGAAACAGTGTGGTCTCTTGCAGGGACATTGCTTTGTTATATCAGATGCCCAGAGGTTGAGGAGTATCTTAGCTATCACTGGTCCAGCCCTCTCATTTTAGAGGTAAGAAAACAGAGACCAGACAGGGGAAATGGATTCCTCAGAGTCCTCCAGCTGAGATCAGTCTCGAAGTCTCAGAGATCAGTCATCTCTGACCTCAGGTCTCCTTCTTGTGGCTTATGAAGGCTCTCTTGTAAGATCTGCCTGCAGAAATATGGAAACCATGGTAGAAACCACGGTATATTGCCGGCTTAGAATCCCCCATTTGTTTTGAAAAAAGGGCTTGAATGAGGTGAGGGAGCAAGTCACTCAGATGTCAGGGAAGAGCGTCCAGGCAGAAGGAACAGCAAGATGAGAGAGGATATCCTGCGTACTTCAGTCTTCACACACCTAGACTGGCCACTCTCACCTGTCTGTTTCTTATCCCTTTACCTGCTGTCCTTTGAGGAATTCATCAGAGACTTTTATTTACTCCACATCAGACAATAAGAAACAATAGCAGGCTGGGTGCAGTGGCTCACGCCTGTTATCCCAGCACTTTGGGAGGCTGAGGCAGGTGGATCACGAGGTCAGGAGTTGGAGACCAACCTGACCAACATGGTGAAACCCCGTCTCAAAAAAAAAAAAAAAAAGAAAAAGAAGCAATAGCAGTAAAGTCAACAATAATGTATCATATACTTAAAAATTTGTTAAGAGGGCTGGGCACAATGGCTCACGCCTGTAATCCCAGCACTTCGGGAGGCCAAGGCAGGCAGATCACCTGAGGTCAGGAGTTAGAGACCAGCCTGGCCAACATGGTGAAACCCCATCTCTGCTAAGAATACAAAAATTAGGCAGGTGTGGTGGCACATGCCTGAAATCCCAGCTACTCCGGGCTGAGGCAGAAGAATCATTTGAACCCGGGAGGCAGAGGTTGCAGTGAGCCAAGATCGCTCCACTGCACTCCAGCCTGGGCAACAGAACCAGACTCTGTCTCGAAAAAAAAATTTTGTTAAGAGGTTAGAGCTGGCTGAGTGCGGTGGCTCACGCCTGTAATCCCAGCACTTTGGGAGGCCGAGGTGGGTGGATTACCTGAGGTCAGGAATTCAAGACCAGCTTGACCAACATGGTGAAACCCTGTCTCTACTAAAAATACAAAAATTAGCCGGGCATGGTGGCAGGCACCTGTAATCCCAGTTACTCGGGAGGCTGAGGCAGAAGAATAGCTTGAACCCAGGAGGCGAAGGTTGCAGTGAGCAGAGATCATGCCACTGCGCTCCAGCCAGGGCAGCAGAGCAAGACTCTGTCTCATAAATAAATAAATATATATATATATGAAATTTAACTTGACCGGCAACACTCATGAATCTTGAAAACAAAGAGTTTTCCAGGAGAGAATCTATAAGATCAGAATACCAGCTGGGGGATATAGCCCTGCCAGCAGCCAGTCTCGTGCTCTCCTAAGGAGAGAGTTGAAGTTTTAGGTACCCATAGGACAACCTGTTAAAGGAGAATTGTCCAAAATTGCAAACACTAGAGGGACTCCCAGGCTCCCATCCGTCCCAGTAGTATGGAAGTGCTTCAGCCACGCTCTCCTAAGAATAGCGCTACAGCACAGTCGCACTGAGAGAGGCACCATGCATCGAGTTCCTTGCTGGCAGGCCAGGAAGCACGTTATAATGATGCTTACTGGCTGGGCACGGTGGTTCACGCCTTTAATCCTAGTACTTTGGGAGGCTAAGGCAGGCTGATCACTTGAGGTCAGGAGTTTGAGACCAGCCTGGGCAACATGGCGAAACCCTGTCTGTAATAAAAATACAAAAGTTTGGCTGGGTTGCTGGCACATGCCTGTAATCCCAGCTACTCCGGAGGCTGAGGCATGAGAATCCCTTGAACCTGGGAAGCGGAGGTTGCAGTGAGCCGAGTTCACACCACTGCACTCCAGCCTAGGCGACAGAGTGGGACTCCGTCTCAAAACATACACACACACACACACACACACACACACACACACAGAAATAATGCTTACTTACAGATAACAATTTGTATAGTTTTCCAAGCAGTTTCCATCACTCCATTCCATCAACACGCCCATCCTGTGAGAGAGGTAGGGCAGAGATGAGCCTCATCAATCTCCCCTTGCAGCAGAGGAATGTGCAGGTAAGAGAGTCCAAATGTTTCTGAACAAAGCCATAGCTTGTGAGTGGTGAAGCTGGGCCTAGCCCTGTCTCCTGGCCTGGTGGTGGCGGTGGGCTCTGTACAGCATTGATTCCCAGCCAGCAGCACACCCTGAAGGGTCACATAGCAGTGGGAGTGCAGATGCTTAGACTTTCCCCATCAGAACCACTCAATTGGAATCTTCAGGGTTGGGGCCAGGTCAGCAGCAGCCACAAAAGATGCTCTGGTCTTCCTGTTTCAGCAGACAAAGGTTTTTAAGCCCAAATGTGAGGCATGAGGATAAATGAAATTGTAAATGGAAGCATAAAAATGTCCAGGTCTGAGTTCCTCTGTTGTGTTTTAGTCAGTTTCCTAATCATAGCCTCAGTGCAGTATTTTAGCTCTAAACAATGCTTCTTAGGTCTGAGGGAACTTCTGAAGGAAAGGAGACATGTAGATCTGAAATCCAATTTTTTACCGTTTTTTGATAAGTAGGCTTTTTTTTTTTTTTTTTTTTTTGAGTTGGAGTCTCACTCTGTCACCAGGCTGGAGTGCAGTGGCATGATCTCAGCTCACTGCAACCTCCGCCTCCTGAGTTCAAGCGATTCTTCTGCCTCAGTCTCCCAAGTAGCTGGGATTACAAGTGCCCACCACTACACCTAGCTAACTTTTGTGTTTTTAGGAGAGACGGGGTTTCACCATGTTGGCCAGGCTGGTCTTGAACTCCTGACCTCAAGTGATGCGCCCACCTCAGCCTCCCAGATTGCTGGGATTACAGGCCTGAGCCACCACGCCTGGCCAATAAGTGGGCTTTTTAAGAATGTTCCCAGGCTGGGTGTGGTGGCTCACGCCTGTAATCCCAGCACTTTGGGAGGCCGAGGCAGGCAGATCACCTGAGGTCGGGAGTTTGAGACCAGCCTAATCAACAGATCAACATGGAGAAACCTCGTCTCTACTAAAAATACAAAATTAGCCAAGCATGGTGGCACATGCCTGTAATTCCAGCTACTCAGGAGGCTGAGGCAGGAGAATTGCTTGAACCTGGGAGGCAGAGGTTGTGGCGAACTGAGATCGCACCATTGCACTCCAGCCTGAGTAACAAGAGTGAAACTCCGTCTTAAAAAAAAAAATTTTTTTCCTGAGAATGGATGAACATTAAGTCCAGGTCCTCTTGTTAATAATGTTGTTACTATACTGTTCTTCTCATATTTATTTTTAGATTGAAAAAAAATCAAGGGAAGGGATGATATTATGCAAGTATATATGATCATTAAATAGGCAATACATGAAGGTACAGAGGTGTACATGAAGGTCAGCACCAATGCTGTTCTCAGCTACTCATGTTGAGGCAAGGATAATAATGATGAACATTTGTTAATACCTACTTGGGCCAGGTGCTATGCCTAGTATTTTGCACATGTGCTCTTAAGTAATGCTCACAGCAACTCTGTGAGATGGGTGGTGGGATAAAATGTTAACTGTTGGCCGGGCGTGGTGGCTCAAGCCTGTAATCTCAGCACTTTGGGAGGCCGAGGTGGGCAGATCACGAGGTCAGAAGATCGAGACCATCCTGGCTAACACGGTGAAACCCCGTCTCTACTAAAAAATATAAAAAACTAGCGGGATGAGGTGGCGGGCGCCTGTAGTCCCAGCTACTCGGGAGGCTGAGGCAGGAGAATGGCGTAAACCCGGGAGGCGGAGCGTGCAGTGAGCTGAGATCCGGCCACACTGCACTCCAGCCCAGGCCACAGAGCGAGACTCCGTCTCAAAAAAAAAAAAATGTTAACTGTTGACAAAATCTATCTCATAAGGCCAGGTGCGGTGGTGGCTCATGCCTGTAGTCCCAGCACTTTGGGAGGCTGAGGCAGGCGGATCACTTGAGGTCAGGAGTTCGAGACCAGCTTGGCCAACATGGTGAAACCCGGTCTCTACTCAAAGTACAAAAATTAGCCAGGCGTGGTGGCACGTGCCTATAGTCCCAGCTATTTGGGAGGCTGAGGTAGGAGAATCCCTTGAGCCCAGGAGACAGAGGTTGCAGTGAACCGAGATCACGCCACTGCACTGCACTCCAGCCTGGGCAACAGAGCAAGACTCCATCTCAAAAAAAAAAAAAAGAAAAAATCTGTCTCATGGAGTTGTTGTAATGATTAGTGACTTGACTCTACCCAGTGTGGCACTAGCGCTAGATTTCCAAGACCACCCACAGGTTCAATGATTCCTAAGAGACACAAGGGACTCTACTTACAGTTATACTTAACAGTTCTGATTTAGTACAATGCAAGCAAAATCAGCAAAGGGAAGAAGTGCATGGGACAAAGTCCGTAGGAAACCAGGTGCCAATGTCCAAGAGGCCTCTCCCAGTGGAATCACACAGAACGCACTTCATTCTTCCACTGCCAAATTGTGCAACACGTGTAAAATGTCACCAATCAGGGAAGCTCATTAGAGGTACCCTGTACTCAAAGTTTTTACCATGACATGCTGGTCATGTAGGCATCCTCTGCCTGGCACATACCAAAATTCTAGAATCATAGAGGGAAAGCTGGTGTTCTGCATAAAGTATCTTTTTTGTGTTTGCTTTTTTGAAAAAAAAAATTTTTTTGTAGAGACAGGATCTCACCAGGCTGGTGTTGAACTCCTAGACTCAAGTGATCCTTCCACCTGTAATCCCAAAGTGCTGGATTGTGAGCTCTGGGCCCAGCCAGCAAAAACTATCTTGTTTGCCTGAGCAGTTGAGGAACAATGTTAGGAAATGATGGGAACCATCTCAAAATCCAAGTTCTCACCTGTCAGCCAGCCATGGCCTGATCTAAGAATTTTCTAAGGCTCAGGCTCTAAGGAGTTTCAGGCCTGCTGTTTTAACTTTTTTCTGCACAGCACTCAAAGTTTATTTCCTTTTTGATTTTGAGAGATGGGAAGGCTGAGTTTCACAGAGGTTGGGTGGCCTTCTCAAGGACACACAGCTACCAGGTAGCCAGGCCAAGATCTGGAATTCAGGTGTCATGGAAGACCCTGAGAAAAATCTCTGTGGAGCCAGAAGACCTTCTGCAGTTCAACCCTGTCCACAACTTTCTGCAGTGACAGAAATGGTCTAGATACTGGAAATGCGCCATCCAGTACAGCAGCCACTAAGCACACATGACTACTGAGCACTAGAAATGTGGCTAGTACCACTAAGGAGCTGAATTTGTATTTGTTTTTAATGTTTAATTCATTTAAATAGCTACATGCAGCTGGTCACCACCATACTGGGCAGTACAGTTCTATACTATAATGTAATGGAATTTTCTTCAACTGGGAAGCAGGTGGGATAAATAGATCTTGGTTCTTGATCTGTACTAAGGAATGCACTGGTCTATGTGTTCCTCTTACCGGGTGCCCTTGTGTATGTGCAACAGGGGAAAATAACATGTCATGTCTGCAAGTTCCCTGAAAAAAAAAAAAAGGCCCTTTCCATTCAGCGATTAGGCAAGCTTGGTTTCATTGTTATTAAAGAAAGGAGCTTGTCTGACTAAACGTAGAGCATTAAAGCCGCCCCCGTACGGGATTCTGAGGCCCGTCCTGGTGAAGCTCCCTTGCTGGACTCAGGCTGCCTCCTCTCCGCTTCTGACCTGCACAGCCGGTTCTCAGGCCTCTGTGTTATCACAAAACGGGGTGTGCCCACAAGTCAGGATGACCTACCCACGTGCATCCTCTCTGTCTGCCTTAGTATGAGGTGCTCATGAGCAGCCAGACAACCAGAAGCCCAGAGAAGGGGAGAAGAGACTTTAAGAACCTGTAGGGCTAGTTAGAGCACTGAACTTCTCTTCTGTCTTCATCCTGACGCCAGGAGGTGATGTGGGCCCAGGGGGTGGGTCTGCTGCAGGCCAAGGAGAGCTCTTGGATGATGAAGAGGCTGGAGAGCTAGCATGGGGGTTATAAACACCAGCTCTGGAGCAAATAACCTCAGCTGGTATCCTGGTTCCCATGCCTTAGGAAAGTTACTTAAGATCACTGAGCCTTAGTTCCTCATCTGTGAGATGGGAAGAAGATTATTGGGAAAATGAAGTGGGAGTAATAATAATATCAGCTGTTGCCTCTGGGGCTGTGCTTGCCTGCGAGCCACAGCAGGCTGCAGATGACAGGAAACACAGTGAGAGCGGGAGTTGCTACTGACTGGGCGCCCCCTCCATTCCAGCAATTCCCTTTCTGTTTGATGTCCGTGAACATCACCCACATCGCCATCCAGGCCTTGAGAGAGGAGTGTCTCTCCAGGTGAGTCCCCAAACACCAGCTGGTTAGAATGACCCAGCAAAGCCTGGTTCATCCCGACTCTGGCTTCATTTTCCCCAGCTCTACTCCACCTGCCGGCTCCTAGAGGGCCTGGACAAAGTCCCCATGCACCAGTCTCCCCAGGACTCTCCTCCCACCCATGGCTTTAGATGTCAGGCTCCTGGGGAATGGTGGGGGCATCCTGGGTTTGGGCTGGCTCCCCTCGGGAAATGGGGAGAGCGGGTGGGAGGGCACCCAGGTCTCAGCCTTCATCCACTGCTGAGCAGGTCACCCCACCTTCTTCCGGCAGAGAGTGTAATCGGCAGCAGAAGGTCATCCCCGTGGTGAACAGCTTCTATGCCGCCACATTCCTCCACCTTGCACGTGTCTGGAGGACACAGCGGAAGACCATCTCAGACTCCAGCTTTGTCCTCAGAGGTGTGCCCTTTCTTCTGGGGAGGCCTAGGCTCCTGAGTGCACAGTGCCCCAGGTTCAGAGAGTCCAAGGTGGTTGCTAGACTGGTTTTGGCTGCAGTTCTTCCCCATCCACACTTTCTCAAATTCCAGCTTACCAAAATCTCCATCACCCACCCCCTGGAGCTTGCTAGTTCTCCTTTCTCTGCCCTGAGTGTTGCCCCTTTCTGGCCTTATACTTACGACGAGCATATATTCTGATCAAAAATTGGGAGTTGGGGTCCAATAGTTGGACTATTCAAAGTTGCAATTGTCTGGACAAGGTAGAGTGTATGGTCCCTGTGTCTGTATCTGGCTCCCTGGCCTACCTCTCTAGTGATCTCTCCATCTGAGGCTCCTTCACCTTTCTCTCCATGGGATAGGGGTTGGGGGTGCTCCCTAGAGCTGCTAGGCTTGAGGCCCTGACTATTGTGTCACCGAGACCCCCCTCAAGCCTTCTGCTCCCCAATTCTCTCTGTTGCAGACTTGGAAGTATTGGCCAAGAAGAGCCCACAGCGGCTGCTGAAGACCCTGGAGCTGTACTTGGCCAGGGTGTCAAAGGGACAGGCCTCCTTGTTGGGGGCACAGAAGTTTTGTGGGCCAGAAGCCCCTCCCTTCAAGGATCTCACCTTCACAGGGAAGAGTCACCTGCAGCCTCACTCATCCTAAGGCATATGGCTGATCTGAACTCCGAGATGGATGGAGGTTTAAAGGCTGAGCTGCAGGGGCTTTCAGAGGGTCAGTGGAAACCATGTCAGGAGGCTGGCCGGGCCGCACCCCTTGCTGTCTCAGCAGACGGGATATAGGAAGCTCCTGGGCTTAGCTGTGCAAAACCAAGTACCCTCACTGGGATGGGACATGAGGGGCAGCTAGACTTCGTCCCCTCCCCGCAGACCTGCCTCCAAAGCAAGGAGAATTCTGCCTTAATCTGTTGGGCTCCAGTCTCCAAGGTTGAGTTCCAGTGTATCCCACTGGGAGTGAATGGATCATGAGGTGGGATGGCCCCATCTGGATGTTCTGCAGATCCACACATGGAAGGAGATTCCCAAGTAGAGGCAGCCAGAATTCTAACTCCCTGGCAGCGGCAGGGCTTTCAGGCGCTGGTGTCTGTGTTGTTAGAACTCAGAGGAAGAGGGCAGGGGCAGCACCCGATGGGGCAGCATGATCCAAGCAAGGGGCCTGAGTCCTCAGTGGGGCTGGGGCACGGAGGTACCTCACCAGGTGGGTGTCAGGCCCCCTCTAGAGTTTCTGGCCATTCACTTACCACTGTGTTCTCCCCCTGACCCCCGCTCCATTGTTTGTGATGGGAAAATGGACATGTGGCTGGGTGTCTCTCATGGCTGCTCCATCCTAGCCCCCGCAAGCTGGGACTTCCTCGTGTAGAGGCTGTGCCCGCCCCATGATGGGTTTCTGGCCTAATTGAGGGAAGGAGGAAATTCATACCAGCGGTTTTCAAATAAAGGAATTGTTCTAAGTAAGCATCTTATGTGTTTTTTTCCAAGACAAGTCTTGCACCATCCTGTGGTCCTATTGTTCCAGGACCTGGTTAGAGCCAGGCACACCCAAGGGTGAAAGCATAGGTAGGTTCCAGCCTGGTCATGGGCTCCAGGAGACAGAAGGTTGCGTGCTACAGCCAAACCCTGCTGAGTTCATAGGGTGTCCATCCTCTGCTATACTTACAAGCCCAAAGACTCCTTGTAGGGTCTAGCCAGTGGACGAGGTAGCCCAGTTCTTGTTAAGATTGACTGGTATAAGGCATCCGCACAGCATTTTTCCTGCATCTGCTTCTAGGAAAGGCCAGCACTGTTGGTTCCTTCCCAAAAGAGCCTCCAGGCCAGGGTACCTGAGCTGGAGAGTGGGGGGCAGGTGAGAGCCCCACTATGCTGCCTTCTGTCCTCTGGACTCCCTCAAGTGGAATGCTATGAAAGACCACTGTCTAGCCCTGCAGGCCTCTTTAAGTCTGACCCACTGCAGGGGGGAACCATCACAGAGGTGGGGAAGAGAGGTGGCCACCCAGGCATGGAGGGGAACTCCTGACTGCTGTCAGCAGAATGCCTCAAGGGTGGGGCTGGTAACAAACCAACCCCATAGTTTGCCTTGTGTTGTCTGCTGGACCTGAACTAACCCTTTCATTCACAATACTTCCTCCAGTCTGGTCCTCAGCTAACCAGCAAAGATGGCAGGGAGATTGCTGGGCATGGCATGGCAGGAGTTGGAACGCAGGGGAGAAAAGCTGCAGCTCGGCCTCCACTTTGGAGCATCAGGTTGGGTGATTCTTCCCTCTGCAGGGTCCTTTCTTCCCCCCTCCCACCTGTTTAGTGCCCCCCAGATGACAGTACTCACCGCTTCAGACCCTGGAACGTTAGCAATGATGTAGTCTGACAGTATTAAATTTACAGTTCTGTTAATGAACTGGTGGTGAGAGGTACCTGAACCCTCTGAAAGTAGATGCAAAAACCTTTTTTTTTTTTTTGAAATGGGATCTCACTCTGTCACCCAGGCTGGAGTGCAGTGGCGTGATCTCGGCTTACTGCAACCTCCACCTCCCGGGCTCAAACCATCCTCCCACTTCAGCCTCCTGAGTAGCTGGGACTACAGGTGTGTGCCACCATGCCCAGCTAATTTTTGTATTTTTGGTAGAGATGGGGTTTCACCATGTTCCCCAGGCTGGTCTCAAACCCCAAAGCTCAGGCACTCTGCCTGCCTCTGCCTCCCAAAATGCTGAGATTACAGGTATGAGCCACCGTGTCCAGCCACAAAAATCTTAATCTGTGTATATTTATAGGGAAAGGGCCTAGCCTTTCATAGGAGGATTAAAATACTCCCTACCTCTACAAAGGTTGTCGGAACCACTAATGTAGTGCAACCTTTATTCTCTCCCCTTTAAAAAACCATCCCTGGCACCTGCTCTTTGTGTAGACTGTCAAGTAGGGCTGAGAAGTCTGCGGAGAAGATAGGGAGGCAGATGCACAGAGGAGCTCATTTCTTTTTTACTTTTATTTTTTGAGTCAAGAGTCTCTGTCACCCAGGCTGGAGTGCAGTTGCACAATCTCGGCTCACTGCAACCTCCACCTCCCGGGTTCAAGCAATTCTCCTGCCTCAGCCTCCCAAGTAGCTGAGATTACAGGCATGCACAACCATGCCTGGCTAATTTTTTTGTATTTTTAGTAGAGACGGGGTTTCCATGTTGGCCAGACTGGTCTCAATCTCCTGATCACAAATGATCCGCCCGTCTCGCCCTCCCAAACTGCTGGTGTTATAGGCATGAGCCACCGCACCCAGCCGGGGTATCTATGGTTCTTGGCACAAAATCAGCAAGCTCAACTTGCCGATTGATCAGAATTTTTGTTTTGGGATGAAAGAATCCAATTTCTAGAGCTTGGAAGCCACATAGCCCAGAGGACCTGGGGGTGAGGGTGAGTCAGGGTGGTTGCAGCCTTGCCAAGCCTCATGGCCTCTGGTCCGAGCTGACACAGGCTCACTCACACCCTGCTCTTGGCCCCCAGGCATGCCTTCTCAGATGGGACCTCTTTTTGGCTACTGCATTCTCCCTGCTATTCAGCTCTCTAGCCTCTGACATCCAACCACCACTTCATTACACAAGAGAATGAACCAAGGTCTAGCAAAGGAAAGTAACTTGCCTAGGATCACAGAGGCAGGGTAAGAACCAGACTGAAGACTGTCCATGCTAGCCTGGTGCTTTTCGCACAGCCCTGCAGTGGCCCTGGGCTCACCAGCCAAACATGCAGTGCAATGTGCCTACGAAGTAATAAGCCAGGCTTGCTACAGTTGTGAAAAGCTGTCCTCTCTTGCTCAGCGAGTGCTTTATTAGGGCATCTGAGGAAATACTGGCTTAAATGGAGCTGCATCCCAAGCCCATCGCCACAACCTTCTTCCTGTTGGGAACGTGAGACTGAACTGAACCCCCGGGTGAAAGTGATCCTGAGGGCTGGCACTGTGCCACCTCCTTAGTGGGTTCACAGCAGTCCCTGCAAGCCTGGCTGGGACTCCTCAGTCATGCAAAGCAGCTCTGGTACCTCCAAGGCTGTGCAATTGTCATCTGTGTGCTACTCCACCCCCGTCATGGGGATGAACCCAGGTGAATAGGTGGGTGACAGAATCAGCCCAGGTCAGGCAGTGCAGGAAAAGAGCTGGGAAAGCACTTATCTCCTTTATTGAACACCTGCAGGGGGCATCTCTGCACTGACCAGGCAGCCAGAGAAGCAAGTAGGCAGGCGGTGGGGGGCAGGGAAGCATGGGGCAGGAAGACGCCCACCCTCATTTCCAGTCCTTGAAAAATTGCTTGAAGATGGGACTCTCACGGCCCTGGGGCAGAATCTCCACCTGCAGGGACAGCGGGGGAGAAGTCTGGTTCACAAAGTTGCACCTCTGCCTCTGCCCGGGAGGACAGGACGGGGCCAGAGCCAGGGAGGAGGGTGTGGGCACCCGGCCTGAGTCCATGTGCAGTCCAGGCCAGGAAAGCTCCCCTGGATGAGCCACGAGATGAGAACCAAGGTTTCAGGGACGCAGACTGAAGCAACAGACTGCTTCAAGGACGTGGATGCACAGTTCAATAAACGCCACCAACTGTAGGTGAGCCTTCTCAGCTCCCTGCGGGATGACTTGTGGACACTGTGCTGCGGCTGGAGGGGTGGCACCAGCCAGGGGAAATCACCCAGAGGAGGAGCACCCAGTTCTCTGTGTGCCCAGGGGAGTGCTGCCCAACATCCTCTTTGAAAATAATAAGTATTTTGACATTTTGAAGGATTGAGATGGGCTTTCCCACTGGATGGGTCTAAGAGGGAAGCCTGGTTGTTCCTGACAGTGCCCGAGGCGCTCTTGCCCTTCCTGGCCAATTTGAGGGGTCAGGGGCCACAGGAAGAGCCCTAGGAGAATGGCTGGGGCATGGGCATCTCCTCACCTGAGTGTTCAGGGCGTACTGCATGCGCGAGATGAAGCCCTCGGCCACTTGCAGGGCTGCCTGCCGCTCCTTCTCATTCGCTTTTCGCCCTGGATCATAGGAAGGAGATTTTGAAAAAGAGCAGGGACCCTCTTTAGCCCCCATCCCATTTTTCTTGAGGAAATTTAAGGGAGTCCACAGAAGAGCCAGCAATTTTTACAATAAATGGACCAGGGGTCTCAAGAATGCTGAGGGGCTCTTTGGAGATGGGGAGTCAGTCCCTTAAGAATTTTCCCACACTGGCAGCACCAAGGTAGATGAAAACCCCTCTTCTGCCCGGGTCTGATCATGCAAACCTGTTCTGACCTGGGCCCCTTGAATATTTCAGGGAGAGGAACAGGTGTTCACCCTAGCATCAGACTATGAGGTTACAGGTCTCCTTTTCCCCCAGGACCCCTCACCTCTTGAGTTCATCAAGCCTTTTCTGAAAAACTAAATAAGACAAAGGGTACAATTTATTATAGAGGTGAACTTACTCCCATAATGCCGGCAGGGCTACACTGGCCAAACGGTTATGCTAACTAAGTGCTTACAAAAATGAAGACCCCGGCCGGGCGCGGTGGCTCAAGCCTGTAATCCCAGCACTTTGGGAGGCTGAGACGGGCGGATCACGAGGTCAGGAGATCGAGACCATCCTGGCTAACACGGTGAAACCCCGTCTCTACTAAAAAAAAAATACAAAAACTAGCCGGGCGAGGTGGCGGGCGCCTGTAGTCCCAGCTACTTGGGAGGCTGAGGCAGGAGAATGGCATAAACCCGGGAGGCGGAGCTTGCAGTGAGCTGAGATCCGGCCACTGCACTCCAGCCTGGGCAACAGAGCGAGACTCCGCCTCAAAAAAAAAAACAAAAACAAAAACAAAAATGAAGACCCCACATAATCCAGTCATTTCTGCTGGCAGTCCTGAGAACTCCAACTGCTCATTCCAGGCTTTTTTATTTTTATTTTTTCTGAGACACAGTCTCGTTCTGTCGCCCAGGCTGGAGTGCAGCGGCACCATCACAGCTCACTACAGTCTCAACCTCCCAGGCTCAAGCAATCCGCCCACCACAGCCTCCCGTGTAGCTGGGACCACAGGTGCACGCCACTACACTCAGCTAATTTTTGTTTTTTTGTAGAGAAGTGATTTTTTGCCACGTTGCCCAGGTTGCCAGACATTTTTCCAAGGAAATGATGCTGAAACGATGCCATGATGTGGTTGGCTCTCTAGGCAGGCTTTAAAATGCCGTGAACTACAATGTATCTGAAATTAATATGCTGGATTCCTTCCTCTGTCAACTGATCAGCTGCCCCCCTACCCATGAGATCCTTCTCTTCCTGGCCTCCCAAGTCTCCTGTTTCTCCTCTGGTTTCTCTTTCCGTAGTGGTTGGGTTCCTTGCTCCGGTTTATACATGCTTCTGTGGGCCTCTGGGAACCCCCCTCTGCTTGGCATTGGTTCTAAGGGATATGTGCCCTCTGGCAGTAGAGAAAAGGCAGCCCTGCAGCGCACGCACGCCTCTCTCTTCCCACTTTTGCTGCTCCCAGCTCCTTCCTTTCATCTCTATCTCTGCTGAGTTTCAGAAGCAATACTATGAAATGCCTGGTAGCAGCTATCTGTAGATACCCACCTACTTGTCTGCCTTCCTGACCAGGCTAGGGTCTCGCATTTTCTCTGCCTTGGTTGACCCCACAACTGGGTGTTGAGCAAATGCTATTGGTGAAAATTATCAGACCCTAGACAGAGACTTAGAACAAGTTTGTTTCATTTTCAGTCAAACCAAGTAGAAGAGGCTCTGCCCAACAGTGTTTCTATTTCCAGAAGATAGAATCTCTTGGAAAAACAAGTTCTACAGGTTCACCACTCACTGCATAAGATGATGTTTAATTTGTCTAAAATTCATTTCTGTCAAACCTTGAGGCAGAATCCCAGGATCAGGGATCCCAGAAGCCCCGAAGGTCTAGAGCTCGGCTAGGGCAGTGGTTCTCAAAGTGTGGTCCCTGGTGCCAGTGGCACAGACGTAACCCGGAAACTTGTTAGAGATGCCCGTTCTGCCCCACTCCCGACCTAATGAGTCAGAATCCCTGGGGATAGAGCCCAGCCATCTAAACAGGCCCTGAGGTGATTCTGAGGCTTGCTGAAGTTTCAGAGTCATTGTCTAGAATTTAGGAGGTGGGAACAGCAAAGAGAAAATGGTGAGGCAGTGGCACATGTCTGTAATCCCAGCACTTTGGGAGGCCGAGGCAGGCGGACCACTTGAGGTCAGAAGTTTGAGACCAGCCTGGTGGTGAAACCCCGTCTCTACTAGAAAAGACAAAAAAATTAGCCGGACGTGGTGGCGGGCACCTGTAGTCCCAGCTACTTGGGAGGCTAAGGCAGGAGAATCGCTTGAACCCAGGAAGCAGAGATTGCAGTGAGCTGAGATCATGCCACTGCACTCCAGCCTGGGTGACAGAGCGAGACTCCATCTCAAAAAAAAAAAAAATAGACAGAAAATAGCGATGCCTGTGCCATGGCTCACGCCTGTAATCCCAGCACTTTGGGAGGCCAAGGTGAAGATCACTGGAGCCCGAGAGTTTGATACCATCCTGGGCAACATAGAGAGACCCCATCTCTATCTTTAAAAAACATTTTTTAAAGAGAGAGAAAATGGCCAGCCAGAAGCATGCAGACTCCCTGAGGCTGTCTTTTACAAGCAGCTGGACAGGCTGAGCCCTGCAAAGGGAAGCCTGCCCAGGTCAGAGAAGCTACAGGCATCTCAGGCTGTTACAGAGGAGCCACGTACCCTTCCAGATATAGATCTTGCCACAGAGCCCATTGTCCAGCACGAAGCAGTCATCAGATATCAGCAGTTCAAGGGCAAAGGGGCTGGAGTCGGCCACCTTGGTCAGGTTCATCTGTCCAGTGGCATCAGAGACCTAGGGAAGACGGACAGTGCCTGATCTCACCCCCCACACATCAGCCCTCACCTCAGCCTGAGGAGGGGGAGGCTGGCCCTCGCTTGCTCCCTCCCACTCTGCCCCACTGCCCACCGCCCAGGTCCCAGGAGCAGACAGGAGAGTGAAGACCTGAAAAGCAAATTCCAGGCAGCCCCACTCCCTCCCATCACCCCAGTCCCTGCAGCACAGGGGCCCCAAACCCATTTGGAAATTAGGTGCATTCCAAATTACAAAGAAAGGCACAGAATTCAAGAAAGAAAAGTTCAGCATTGGCTTCAAGCCTTCACCAAGCACGGGCTGGAAGTGAGGTGCACTCATCTCCTCAGCAGGGCCTGCCTTCCGCCCACTCCCCATCCTCCTCTCACTCCCAGTCCTGTATAACTCCCCACCTCCCACCCCGGTTCCAGCCCCACCTTCCCCCTGCCTTCTCCCCTCCACCCTGCTTGCACACAGCTGTGCTGTGCAGGCTCCCACCCTCCCTGCTGCTGGGTCCCAGGGCAGGCTTGTGGGGCCCACCTTATACAGAGCTGCGGCCTGGGCATTTGCCTTGTCAGCTATGAGGTCTTCCTCGGGGTTGCCCTCCTTCAGAGCAGGCTTGGGGCCCAGGACCTGCAGGGGCCAGAGCAGGCCAGGTTTATAGGGACCCCTGCCCTGGAACTTCCCAGCCCATCATGCCCAGGGCCATAGCTTCTGGTGGGGCAAACTGCACCCTGCACTAGGGCACCCAGCAGAGGTGAGGTGAGTGTCCAGCCCACCCCACCAGCGAGGCTGCTCAGCCTCCAGGATGAGCATCTACTCAGAGGGGCACCCTGTGAGCTGGCCACAGCCCAAGGCAGTACCCCAGATGCCCCCTGTCACCCTCCACCGGCCACCCTCAGCCCTCAGCTCATCACCACCTCTCTTGGCCACTTTCAAGCAGAGGCTCCCGGCTGCCCACTCCAATGTCCCCCAACCTGGATCATCTCAGCAGGCTCCTCCCCATCAGTGACAATCTCCACCTGGGCTTTGCCCTGTCGCTCACTGTCCCGGATGGCCAGGGCCAGGTCCCTCGCCTTGTTGCGTTCCAGGATGTTGGACTTTCCACCACACCAGGCGAAGATGTTCTGCAGGGAAGCAGGAAAGCCTGGGTCAGAGCCAGGTGCCTGTATCCTGCTCCCCCGCTCAGAGAAGGGCCCACAGCACTCCCTCTCTCCTCTCTGAACTGTCCCTGAGGCACGACAATCAGGAAGGCAGAGCAAAGCACAGAGGGCTCTCTGAGAATGCCCACGACCACCCTCTGCAACTATTTCTCTGCCCACCTGCCATCTGTCTTCCTTTCTTTTTTTTCAAGACAGGGTTTCACTCTGTCATCCAGGCTGGAGTGCAAAGACACGATCATGGCTCACTGCAGCCTCGACATCACAGGCTCAAGCAATCCTTGCACCTTAGCTTCTAAGCAGCTGGGACTATAGGCACGTGCCACCATGCCTGGCAAATTTCTTAATTTTTTGTAGAAATGGGGTCCCACTATATTGCCCAGGCTGGTTACAAACTGCTGGGCTCAAGCCTCTTTCTTTTTCTTTTCTTTTTTTTTTTTTTGAGATGGAGTTTCACTCTTGTTGCCCAGGCTGGAGTGCTCACCGCAACCTCCGCCTCCTGGGTTCAAGAGATTCACCTGTCTCAGCCTGCCAAATAGCTGGGATTACAAGCATGTGCCACCATGCCCGGCTAATTTTGTACTTTTAGTAGGGATGCGGTTTCTCCATGTTGGTCAGGCTGGTCTTGAACTCCCGACCTCAGGTGATCCGCCTACCTCAGCCTCCCAAAGTGCTGGAATTACAGGCGTGAGCCACTGCACCCGGCGCCTCTTTATTTTTCTTCCCATCACACATCTCCTATGTTTAAACATCTCTTACCACCTATCTCCACCTACTAGAAAGTGAGCTTCATTAGAACATGAAGGTTTTGTTTGGCTTTGCTCACTGCTGTGGGTCCACTGCTAAAACAGAGCCTAGCATGGATTTAGGTGCAAAATAAATATTGACTGACTTGAGTGAAGGACTAGATGGGTGAATGGCTGAATGTCTCCTTGAGTGCAGCATCTCACACTCCTACCTGCCACCCTGCCTGGCAGAGGCCCCGTCACCTCTCCTCTTCTGGTAATGGCGAGGTCTGTTCACCCATCCCCTTCCTTGTCTCAGCACGTGTAGTCCTCCTCACCAAGAGCTCCTGGATTGATTTCTCTGCCCCAAATCTTCAGCGTCACAAGATGCAGCCCATACTCCTCAGCCAGTCAATCTCCTCATAACCTGGGGCTCACCTTCCACCTTCCTTAGCAATTTCCCTCTCGCTGCTCCTGTCCCCCAGCCCAGGTCCCAGTCTCATTAGACCCCTGGTGTGTGCATGTCTGCACCTTTCCCCACCTTGGTGGCTCAGCTCACCTTCTCCCTTTGCCTGGAGTGGCATCTCCCCTCCTATAGGTCTAGTCCAATGTCACCTTCCTGGGACAACTGGCTTCGGCTCAGGCTAGAGGGCCCCTCCCTGCCTCAAGCCCCCAGCACATGGCAGCTGTCCCCCTTAAAGTCCTCATCACATCCTGCCTCAGGTTATGGCAAGTGACCGGCCCATCTTGGCTGTCTCCCCAGAGCGAGCTTTTATGGTCCCTGTGCTGGCTCAGAGAGGGCATCATAGATTCACTGAATGAAGAGATCAGTGACTGAATTAATGAATGGTCTGGCAGGCAGTGAACTCAGAGGCTTCCAAGAGGAGGGAGAAAGCTCCAGAGCATCAGAGGCAATGTCTAGATAGCAGAAGGAGGCTGGCATCAGTCCTTACAAATATAGGGACGTTCTCTAATGGTCAGAGGGCTCTGACTTGGAATGGGCTTACAGCTTCTCAGCTTCTCTCCCTCTTTCCTGGCCTCCTGCCCCTCTGTCCTTGTAAAGGATGGTGCCAATACGGAGTGCTCAGTCTGGCCAGCCTACCCACCTGGCCCAGGTCCAGGATGAAGCAGTCCCCAGTGTTGAAGCTGTCCCAGTTCAATGCCTGCTCGGTGGCACGGATGTTCTTCTTCCCCTTCACCTGGTAGAGTTTCTTGATGGCAGCTGGGGCTCCTGTGGAGGTCTTGTGAAATGCTGACTCCACACCACCTTCCTGCAGCCCAGACAGCCCATCTGAGTGGACTGACAGGAGACCCAGAGCCCTTTGCACCCCATCCCACTGGGAGATGGGCAGAAAGGTGGGGATCCAGCCCCAAAGGCACCTGGGTCTTCTGCAGGTTAAGAACCAGCCAGAAGCGGGGCTGGCTCTGAGAGAAGCTGCAGGGTGGGGGTGCCTGGAGGTGGGCTCTGACCTGGTACTTGAGGCCTCGTGGGAAGTAGCTCATGAAGAGGTCAGACTCATTGCCCTGCACCTCGCGGTGCTGCACAGGCCGCTCTCCCAGCAGCGTGTTGAGGTGCACAGCCAGCACAGCACAGGCCCCCTGCTCATCCCGGGATGACTGCTGACCTGGGACAAGTGGGAGAGGGCAGGGCAAGGCCCCTGCGATCCATGCCAGACCCCTCCCTCCCCTGCCTGGGCCCAACCTTCCCCCATCCAGATCCCCTTACCTATCCACAGGTGCAGATGGGAAACCTCTTGTGGGCCATTGTGCAACACTAGGTAGGAGTGCCCCGAGAAGAAGACACCCTGGTTCTCTCGTGCCACAGGCACTGGCTTCAGCTTCTCTACCCGCCACACATGCAGGCCTGGATCCTGCACTGAGCCTGGGAATGGAGAGCCACTGCGAGAAGAGAGAGGGTTGACAGCAGCCAGGACCCACTGGCCCAAGCACAGCCCTGGGCAGGCCTGGCGACTGCAGTCTGGGGATGAGGAAAGCGGTGGGGAGGGGCAGCCCTTGGAGGTGAAGAAGGGGAAGTTGTGAAAGGAGATGGGGCATGCAGCTTACCTCTGGGGAATGGCTGTGTACATGCTGTCTTCAGATCTGGAAAGAAAGAAGAAGCCATTATTATTACAAATGCCGCAAAAAGGACCTCTCACATGGGGCTGGAGAGGCCCTTCCCAGTGGCCAAGTACTTTCATATTCATCAACTACTTCATCTCTAGGAGCCCTAGTTCCATTATGCAGACAAAGAAAATGAGTCTCACAAATTCTAAGTCTAAGGCCACACAGTTAGTGAGTGGTTCATGGAAATAAGGTCTCTGATCCCTGGGCCAGGGTCTGCCCTCTGCTGAGATCTCACAGAAATTAAAATAAGAGCAGAAATTAACAGAAAACAGAAACAAGAGAGAAGAGTAATGAATCTTTTTTTTTTTTTTGAGACTGAGTCTCACTCTGTTGCCCAGGCTGGAGTGCAGTGGTGTGATCTCACCTCACTGCAACCTCCGCCTCCCGGGTTCAAGTAATCCTCTGGTCTCAGCCTCCCAAGTAGCTGGGATTACAGGCACCACTATCACACCTGGCTCATTTTTGTATTTTTAGTAGAGACAGGGTTTTGCCATGTTGCCCAGGCTGGTGTTGAACTCCCGACCTCAAGTGATTTGCCCACCTCAGCCTCCCAAAGTGCTGAGATTATAGGCATGAGCCACCATGCCTGGCCTCAACTTGGCTTTTTTTTTTTTTTTTTGGAGACAGAGTCTCACTCTGTCACTCAGGCTGGAGTGCAGTGGTGTGATCTCGGCCCACTGCAACCTGTGCCTCCTGAGTTTGACTGATTCTTGTGCCTCAGCTTCCCAAGTAGCTGGGATTACAGGCCCACACCACCACGCCTGGCTAATTTTTGTATTTTTAGTCGAGACAGTGTTTCACCATGTTGGCCAGACTGGTCTTAAACTACTGACCTCAGATGATTCACCTGCCTCGGCCTCCCAAAGTGCTGGGATTAGAGGCGTGAGCCACTGCGCCCGGCAAGTTGTTTTTTTAAACCAATAAAATTGATAAATCTTTAGACAAACTGATTAGCAGAAAGAGAAAACACAAATCTCAATACAGAAATGAGAGATATGAGATCACCACAGATTTTACAGATATTAAAAGGATAAAAGGAATATTACAAAAACTTGATGCCAATATATTCAACCACTTATATAAAATGGGCAAATTCCTTCAAAGATACAAATTATGAAAGTTCACTCAAGAAGACACAGATTATCTGAACAGTGGCCATATCTATTAAGGAAAATAAATCTGTACTAAAAAACTCATTCCCCCAAAACCCAAGCCCAGATAGCTTCATTGGTAATTTCTACCAAAAATTTAAAAAGGATATATCAATTATACACAAAATCTTCAAAAAAATAAGATGACAGAACACTTCTCAATTCATCCTATGCTGCCACCATTCTCCTGATAACAAAACCAGATAAATAAATTACACAAAAAGAAAATTACAGATCAATATTGCTCATGAACATACACATAAAGAAATTTACAAAATTTGGCTGGGCACGGTGGCTCACACCTGTAATCCCAGCACTTTGGGAGGCCAAGGTGGGTAGATCATGAGGTCAGGAGTTTGAGACCAGCCTGGCCAACATGGTGAAACCCTATCTCTACTAAAAATACAAAAATTTGCTGGGTGTGGTGACACGTGCCTATAGTCCTAGCTACTCAGGAGGCTGAGGGGTGAGAATCGCTTGAACCTGGGAGGCAGAGGCTGCAGTGAACTGAGACCACGCCATTGCACTCCAGCCTGGGTGGCAGAGTGAGACTCCGTCTCAAAAAAAAAAAAAAAAAAAAGAAAATTAACAAAATTTTAGCAAATGAAATCAAATAATATATAAAAAATAAACCATGATGACCAAATGAGGTTTACCCCAGGAATGCAAGGTTGGTTTAATATCTGAAAATCAGGGTGACAATAGCTAATAATAATGCAGTGTATATTTCAAGATAGCCAGAAGAGAGGATTTGAATGTTATCATCACAAAGAAATGATACATGTTTAAAGTGATGGATATGCTAATTACCTTGATTTGATCATTATACAATGAAACATCATACTGCACCTGCTAAGTATGTACAACTATTATCTATTATAAATTTAAAATAAATAAATAAAGCAGCTCACAATGCAAAAAAAAAAAAAAAAACCACCAAAATTTGAAAATCAATGCTATCCACCCTATTAACAAACATCTATGTGTAATCATCTCAATAGATGCAGAAATAGCATTTAGCAAAATTCTACATTCATTCCTAGTTTTAAATTTTTTCGGCCGGGCGCGGTGGCTCAAGCCTGTAATCCCAGCACTTTGGGAGGCCGAGACGGGCGGATCACGAGGTCAGGAGATCGAGACCATCCTGGCGAACATGGTGAAACCTCGTCTCTACTAAAAAAAAATACAAAAAATCAGCCGGGCGAGGTGGCGGGCGCCTGTAGTCCCAGCTACTCGGGAGGCTGAGGCGGGAGAATGGCGTAAACCCGGGAGGCGGAGCTTGCAGTGAGCTGAGATCCGGCCACTGCACTCCAGCCTGGGCGACAGAGCGAGACTCCGTCTCAAAAAAAAAAAAAAAAATAAATAAATAAATAAATAAATAAATTTTTTCAAGCCTGGGCAATATAGGGAGACCTCAACCCTACAAAAATTTTAAAAATCAGCCAAGGCCAGGTGCAGTGGCTCACATCTGTAATCCCAGCACTTTTGGAGGCCGAGGTGGGCGGATCATGAGGTCAGGAGTTCGAGATCAGCCTGGCAAACATGGTGAAACCCCATCTCTAATAAAAT
This sequence comes from Trachypithecus francoisi, assembly GCF_009764315.1. Classification (NCBI taxonomy): domain Eukaryota; kingdom Metazoa; phylum Chordata; class Mammalia; order Primates; family Cercopithecidae; genus Trachypithecus; species Trachypithecus francoisi. Next base: position 36,699,745 of record NW_022681462.1, read on the forward strand.
ACAAAAATTAGCTGGGCGTGGTGGTATGCATCTGTAATCCCAGCTACTCGGGAGGCTGAGGCAGGAGAATTGCTTGAACTCAGAAGGCAGAGGTTGCAGTGAGCCAAGATCATGCCACTGCACTCCAGCCTGGGTGATAGAGTGAGACTCTGTCTCAAAAAAATAAACAAACAAACAAACAAACAAATAAATCAGCCAAATGTGGTAGTGCAAGCCTGTAATCCCAGCTACTCAGGAGGCTGAGGAGGGAGTATCGCTTGAGCCCAGGAGGTAGAGGCTGCAGTAAGCCAAGATCATGTCACTGAACTGCAACCTGGATGACAGTGAGACCCTCTTTCAAAAAAAAAAAAGAAAGAAAAACAAAATTTTTTTTTTTACCAACAAACTAGGAATAGAAGGAAACCTCCTTAACTTGATAAAAAGGTATCTATTTAAAATACAACAAACAAACCAACCAACCTTCATCTAACATTATACTTAGTGGCTGCTCTAATCCTAAACTCCCTCCCTGGGAAATTTCACCCACTCCCAGGCATCAGCTATCAATTCTGTACGCCCAGCTTCCCTCAAATGCCAGAATGATGAACATCAGACTTATTCTGTGGGCCAATGGGAGCAACTTTTTCTGGACAAAAGTCATTCAAAGGAAAAAATGCTAAACACAAGCATTTTTTTAAAAAATTATCTTTTTAAAAAATTCAGAAAATGCAACAGCTACAGCTCCACTCACTGTCGCTTTCATAAGTTCCCATCACTACAGGATTTCTTTTTTTGGCTCAAAATGCAGAGATCACAGAGCCAGCATGTACTTTGTACATAATACAATTCATGCTGTGCATCCATTCGGACAGAGTTTGTGTAAGGTGAGCCCCAGTGGCACGGGGTAAGGGCTTGGGGAACTGGAAGGTAAAAATGCAAGTTGGCACCATCAGGAGATTCTTGGGGGCTGGGGCATCAGGATCAGGAAGTGCAACATTTGGCAGGGGCCAGGGAAGTCGGGGGTCAGGGGAAGGTAGATGACAGAGCAGAAGGTATTAAGTCTGAGTAGGAAACAAAGAGGGACAGGTCAAGGGCAGTGGTAATGGATATGAAATGCTGTGTGAATTATGACTTTCCTTTTCCTTTCCCAACCTATAAAATAGTGGAAGGCATATTTTGGCACCACGATTCCGGAGGAGGAGCCACAGAGAGCAGAGGTTTGCAGAGGGAAACTTTAAGGTTTCTCCATCCCACAGAGGATCACATGCTGTGCCCACATCCCCTGCAACAGGCAGCCCGGCTTGTGACCCAGGCCTGGGATGGTGAAGTGGCTGCCCTAAGCTGAAGCCATCAGGGAGAGCTCAGGAATGAGACATGGAGTGCGCCAATTGTCAGCTTTACTATTTTTCATTCTGTGTTTAACTCAAAATCAGGCAGCCAACATGCCAGAGAGCCACATCAGGGTTTGGAGTTTGGCAGGCTGGGTGCAGTGGCTCAGGCCTGTAATTCTAGCACTTTGGGAGGCCGAAGTGGGCGGATTACTTGAGGTCAGGAGTTCGAGACCAGCCTGGCCAACATGGTGAAACCCCGTCTCTACTAAAAGCACAAAAATTATCCGGAAATCACTTGAACCCGGGAGGTGGAGATTGCAGTGAGCCAAGATCTGTGCCACTGCACTCCAGCCATGGCAATGGAGCAAGACTTGTTCTCAAAAAAAAAAAAAAAAGAAAAGAAAAAAGAAAAGAAAGGAGTTTGGCTGCCCATTAGAATGACATGGGACCTGATTAAAATGTTGGTACTGAAAAATATTCTTTGCTTTGCTAAACTTTAATCAGGCTTCTGAACCTCCCCGTAGGCCCATCTGTGTGCTTGTAAAATCCAGTTTTAGCAAAAGAACCCTGCTAAGGCCATTTAGCCAGAACCCCCTACCCTTGATATCTGGTCAATCTGATAATCACTGATATCTGAATGGGTTCCTCATCCCCCTGCCCCCGCCGCCCCTGTAATGTCTGATCACTCTGGCCTGTATTAAGCAAGAATCCTGTTAGGGGCCAGGCGCAGTGGCTCATGCCTGTAACCCAGCACTTTGGGAGGCCAAGGCGGGCAGATCACCTGAGGTCGGGAGTTCCAGACCAGCCTAACCAACATGGAGAAACCCCATTTCTACTAAAAATACAAAATTAGCTGGGCATCATGGCGCATGCCTGTAATCCCAGCTACTCAGGAGACTGAGGTAGGAGAATCACTTGAACCTGGAAGGCAGAGGTTGTGGTGAGCCGAGATCATGCCATTGCACTCCCGCCTGGGTGACAAGAGCGAAACTCCGTCTCAAAAAAAAAAAAAAATCCTATTAGGTCAGTCTAGCCAGAATCTCTTTATCCTTGACATTTCCTCTTAGTAATTTTCTTTCTTTTTTTTGTTTTTGAGACAGAGTCTCACTCTGCTGCTCAGGCTGCAGTGCAGTGGCACTGTCTCAGCTCATTGCAACCTCTGCTTCCTGAGTTCAAGCAATTCTCCTGCCTCAGCCTCCTATGCAATGGGATTAGAGGTATGTACCCCGTCACACCTGGCTAATTTTTTGTACTATTAGTAGAGATGAGGTTTCACCATGTCGGCCAGGCTGGTCTTGAAGTCCTGACCTCAGTTGATCACCCACCTTGGCCTCCCAAAGTGCTAGGATTACAGGCATAAGCCACTATGCCCAGTCCGTATCTTTTTTCGTTAACAGTGCCCAAGCCCCTGGTCTGAGGATCTGATTCCACAGGTCTGGACTGAGGCTTGATCACCCATACTTTGAACATATGTTCAAAGTGATGGTAGTACTTCCAGTGAATTCTGTCCAGAACAGTGTCAAATGCTCGCCTGTACATTAGAATCATTTGGGGGCTTTTGAAAAACCCCAGTGCCAGCCAGGCATGGTGGCTCACACCTATAATTCCAGCACTTTGGGAGGCCGAGGTGGGTGGAATGCTTGAGCTCAGGAGTTCAAGACCAGCCTGGACAACATGGTGAAACCCTGTCTCTACAAAATATACAAAAATTAGCTGGGCGTGGTGGCACATGCCTGTAATCCTAGCTACTTGGGAGGTTGCAGCACAAGAATTGCTTGAACTTGGGAGGTGGAGGTTGTAGTAAGCCGAAATCACACCACTGCACTCCAGCCTGGGCGACAAAGTGAGAGTAATCTACAGAAAAATAAGAAAGAAAAACCCCAGTGTCTACCTTCCGTATTGGACTCATTAAAACCAGACTCTCTGGGTGGAGCCTGGATGTCAGTGTTTGAGAAGCTCCAGATGACTCTAATGCTTGGTCAGGGCTGAAACTCCTGCTGCCTCATCAGATCTCTGTCCCAAGACCTTTTGTTCCAGTCTCTCCTGGGGAAGGGTCCACCCTAACCTCTGGCCTTTCATTCTCTCCCCTTTCCCAGCCCTCTGTCCAAGCCCACAGCTCCTCGAGCTTCCTCAGTGTCCACATTCACTCTTATACCCATTAAAGCCCCCTCATCCTAGGCTGGGCGCAGTGGCTCACGCCTGTAATCCCAGCACTTTGGAAGGCTGAGGCAGGTGGATCACCTGAGGTCAGGAGTTCAAGACCAGCCTGGCCAACATGGTGAAACCCCATCTCTGCTAAAAATACAAAATTAGCCAGGCATGGTGGTGTGTGCCTGTAGTTCCAGCTACTCAGGAGGCCGAGGCAGGAGAATCGCTGGAACCCGGGAGGCTGAGGTTGCAGTGTGCTGAAATGATGGCACCACTGCACTCTAGCCTGGGCAACAGAGCAAGACTCCGTCTCAGACAAAAAAAAAAAAAAGGGTTCCTCATCCTTCCAGGCCTGTATCAAGCCCCAGCTGTCCAAGGAAACTTCCAGGTCAGTGGCCTCTGCCTTCTCTGGGAGTTCTCCCAGCCCTCTCCCCTGGGAGCACATACTTTAGCCTATTTTATAGCATAACCTGGCTGCTTCATGTCTCAGGACACACCTGATGCCTCTGTTCCTCAAGCAGCCCAGGAATGAGTCTATTCAATTCCACTCAAGGTCTGTGCTGGGGGCTTGGCACTGGGGGAGAGGTGCACAGAGACAAAGAATAGCCCATGTTTCATGGTTTAGCTGCAGGGTGCAGTGAACAAGGGGGCCATCGTACCCAGTGAAACCGCAGACAAATTTCCTCTAGGTGGGGAATGTCACAGAATCACAGACGTCAGCATTAGAAAGTGCTAAAGTTCTTATCTAGTCCTGCTCTGCCTGCACCGCCCTACACATACCCACACATGCATAGTGCAGAAATCTCTTCTATAGCATCCCTTACCATCCTCTTCTTGAAGGCTTCCAGTGATGGGGAACTCACCACCTTACCAAACAGCCTCTTCTACACCTCTTAAAGACTTTACTTTTCCCCACTCTGCCATAGTGTGGTGAGTTATGGACCTGCCCAACTCCACCACCACACTGTAGGGTCCTATAGGGCAGGAAGTGTATTTTGCCTCTGGATCTAGCTGGAACCTCATGCAGGTGCTCAAAGAATGCATCCGATTAACTGGACCTGCTGGGCTCCGATTATTAGACTGGGGTGGCACCTAAGGAATAGCCCAGGATTTCAAAAGGCTGGGACAGGCTGGAGCAGCCCCAGGAGGCAGACAGCAGGGGCTAGAGGTCCCATCAGACTGCCATGGGGCTGGGAGTGGGGAGGAGGCAAGCCCTGCCGGTTGTCCCATGGTCCTGACTTAGGCTGTCTTTGAGGACACACTGGGGGACCTGGGAGAGGGGGTTGCCATTACACACACCTTTAAGGAAAGACTTGACAGCCGTCAGAGGGACAAAAATCCTGCCGGGGTCCAGTGGTACCTTTGCCTTCCTCAGATCCTGATTCCACTGACCCCCAACAGGTCTCTTCCCTTCACAGTCCCTGCTTGTCCCTAGGTGTGAAATGAAACAGCACCTCCCCTTCTCCTGGAGAAGGGGTGGACAGGTAGGTGTCCACACGAGAAACCACATGGAATCTCCCAGCCTGGGACATGGCACTCTCAGAACCTGGGTCCAGAGGCACCATGTGGGGATTCCAAATGGTTTTTCCCCTGATACCAAATAGGTCTCCTACCCTTCCCCAGGTTCCACCACTTCCTCGCTCCCCACATCCTACCTCAGACAGTCCACCTAGACCCTTAGCCAAGGTCTTCCAGAGTTTGCAAAATAATCAAATGTGCCACTTGCATTTGAATTCAAATGGCTAGGACTGCCCTGCCCCCTCCCCAAGCCACTCCCAACCAAATAGCCAGTCACACCACAGTCCTGTCTTGGGGACAGGCAGCTTCTAATCTGATTTCACCTCCAGTCTGGCTGAGGGCCTTCAGGAGCAGTGTGGTGGCCTCTTTCAGGAGGTCTGGCACAGCTGGGACAAGCCCTGACCCAAGAGTCCCTCCATGTGCAGCGTGGGCACAGCCCACCCATCCTCCTGGGCAGCTTCGCAGCTGCCATCAGATCAGGTGCCTGGAGCCTGGCATTAGGCTGGCAGGAGAGCGGGCTGAGACAGGGTCTCACCTGTCACGGGACCTGGAATGCGGTGGTGCGATCATGGCTCACTACAGCCTCAACCTCCCAGGCTCAAGCAATCCTCCAGCCTCAGCCTCCTGAGTAGCTGGGACTGCAGGCATGTGCCACCAATGCCCAGCTAACTTCTTATTTTTTTTTTGTTTTTTTTGGAGAGACTGGGTCTCACTCTGTTGCCCAGGCTGGTCTCAAACTCCTGGGCTCAAGCGATCCTCCCGCTTTGGCCTCCCAAAGTGCTGGCATTACAGGCACGAGCCACCGCACCCAACTGCTGTACCAGGATTCTAACTCAGGCTGATCTGACCTGCAACACCCGATCCTTCTCTTCTTTATTCAGAGGAAAACAGGCCAACCAGTGTCTGCACCAGGAGGCCTGGCCTTCTGGAAATGTGTTAGACAGCAAAGGGTCTACACTTCCGCTTTGGCTCCTGAATGTGACATAGCCAACCCATGAGAGATGTCAGTTGACAAAGAGCATGAGGGTCAGGCCATGGCCTCGTGACACAGTGGTAAGATCATTTTCTGGGAGGCAGCTTCAAAAATCCCAAGCAGAAAGAGTTTTTCTGAAGCCCACGGGTGGGGCCTAGGGTAAGGAAACAATCTTGCTATCTGGGTGACCTCAGACAAGCACACTCCAGCAAGGAGTGCACAGAAACCATCTCCCTCTGCCTACTATCTGCCTTTCTTTGACCAATTCTGCTCACTCTGCAGACTCAGCTTAAATATCCCTCCTCTGAAACTCCCACCTCAGGCTCCCCAGGTATTCTGGACATCAAGCCACTAGGCCACCTGCATCTACACCCCCATGGAACACTTCTCAGGCATACCCGATAGCAAAAGTGGACTTGGATCCATGGGCAGCCCAGCCTGCTTCCAGACAACTGGGTCTCTCCAAGGTCGCTCAATAGTCCTCCCAGAGCATTCAGTTTTGTTTTGTTTGTCAAATTTATAGTGAAATGCACAAACCATGTGTAGATTTAAATGAGTTTTGACAGATGCAACACCTATGTAACCCACATCCCTACCAAGATATAAAACACTTCTATCACACAAGAAAGTTCCCTCCCCACCATGTTTTATGGTGTACCACAGGTGCCTCCACCACAATGTTAGCACCTCTAGCCAGGTACCATATCAAGTCATCCTTGCAACCTCAGCACCCTGCATAGCACCCAGCAGGTAAGAGGCACTCAAAAAAAATTTTTACTGAATGTATTAACAGATCAGACAGCAAAACCCCCACATTCTAATACTGCCCAGACTCTGTTGCCTTGGGATAACCCCTAAAGACTTCCTAGCTGCAGATTCCTTATCTGTGAAACAACAACAGAAGCCCCCATCCTCTTACCTTGGAAGGTTGTGAGGATTCAATGAGAGGCTGCTTTTTTTTTTTCTTTCTTTCTTTTTTTTTTTTTTAAGACAGGGTCTCGCTCTGTCACCTAGGCTCTGGAGTGCAGTGGCATGATCATAGCTCACTGCAGCCTTGAACTCCTGAGCTCAAGTGATCCTTCTGTCTCGGCCTCCCAACGTGCTGGCATTACAGGAGTGAGCCACTGTGCCCAGCCAGGAGGATCTGCAAAAAGAATGAAGGCCTGGACAATGCAAGGTACCATTACCATTATTAATAAATTCCTACTTCTAGGATGAACATCTGGCTGAAGAAAACCAGGAGAGAGAAGCATTGGACACTGGCTTCCGGGCTTGGCTGCTTGGGCTCTGGCCAAGGTCTGGGGATGTCCAGGACAATCAGCTTTCTGCTTCTGTGTCCATAATCTCGGGGTATGGACTCATTTCCAGTGCTGAGAAGTTCTGAAATTGCAAGATTCTTCCCAGCAAGTTCCTGACCTGTCTTCTAACTACCATGCCATGTGGCCCTCTCTGGGCCTCAGTTTCCCATCTGTGAATGAAAGCACTAGACTCGAAGGGTCCCTTCTGGCTCCTCTAATTCCAACCCAGAGGCACAGCTCAGGCTGAGCAGTTGCATTTCCTCATCACGGGGAACTGACAGGGATCTTTTGCAATGCTTAATTCCAGCATCAAAATTCCCCTAAATATTCTTTCTTTTTTTCTTTTTTTGAGACGGAGTCTCACTCTCGTCACCCAAGCTGGAGTGCAATGGCACAATCTCAGCTCACTGCAACGTTCCCCTCCCCAGTTCAAGTGATTCTCCTGCCTCAGCCTCCTGATTAGCTGGGACTACAGGCACACGCCACTATGCCCGGCTAATTTTTTTGTATTTTTACTAGAGACGGGGTTTCATCATTTTGGCCAGGCTGGTCTCGAACTCCTGATCTCAGGTGATCTTCCTGCCTCGGCCTCCCAAAGTGTTGGGATTATAGGTGTGAGGCACCTCACCCGCCCCAAATATTCCTTTGAAGACATTGATTCGGGATGCTTCTAGCCATTAAATTTGATTTGCAAATGAATTTTTCTGGATCACCTCACAGGCCCTGGGGAATGGCCAGGGGTCTGGATGGCCATATTTTCTGAATAAAGCTCAAAACCAAAACTTCGGTTTTGCCTTTTCTTAAATCACTGGTTGGTGCTCAGGGGCAACCAGAACCGTGACATGCTGGAATTCCTTGTGACTTCTTGGGAAAGTGGGACTGTCCAGTACAGCATGAGTGGTCTGGGGAGGGCACCAGGTGCCTGGGATGGGGGGACGAGTCCCCCTAGAAGACAGGTTTACCCCCGTACAGCCAGCGTCACACTGGGTACTCAACACCATAACAGCTAACACTACTGAGTGCTGCCACTATATGCCAGGTGCTATCCTCGATATGATTTTCTCATTTAATCCTCGCATTTACTCTCTAACATGGATCCTCTTATTATCCTCCTTTGACAGATGAGGAAACAGAGATAAAGTAGGTCAAAATCACTTGTTCTAGGTCCCACTTAGTAAGCGGTAGAGGATGGGTGGGAAGCCACATTGTGGGAGTCCATGCCCTCCCCACTATCACTGCATGCTGGCGCCAGCTGCGAGTCCTTTCACATGCAAAGAGCAAAGAGCTAGCTCAGCTCTTTTTATTTATTTATTTATTTATTTATTTATTTATTTGAGACACACTCTGGCTCTGTCGCCCAGGCTGGAGTGCAGTGGCACCATCTCGGCTCACTGCAAACTCAGCCTCCTGAGTTCAAGTAATTCTCCTGCCTCAGCCTTCGGAGCAGCTGGGATCACAGGCATGTGCCACCACACCCGGGTAATTGTTTGTATTTTTAGTAGAGACGGGATTTCACGATGTTGGCCAGGCTGGTCTTAAACTCCTAACCTCAAGTGATCCAGGAGACCTCAGGAGACCTCAACCTCCCAAAGTGCTGCGATTATAGGCCTGAGCCACCTCGTCTGGTCTCAGCTCTTGTTCTAGATACCTTGCTTAAAAAAATATATTTCAAAATAATTATAGACTCACAAAAAGTTGCAGAAACAGTACTGAGTACTGATAGATGCTACAACCTAGATGAATTTTGAAAACACGTTGCTAAGTGAAAGAAGCCAGTTACAAAAGACCACATACTATATGGTTCCATTTATATGAAATGTTCACAAAAGCCAAATCTATAAAAAGTAGATTAGTGGTTGCCTAGGGCTGAAGAGGATGGAGGTGGCTGGGGAAGGGACTGCTAATGGGTACAGGTTTATTTTGGGGATGATGAAGTGTTCCAAAATGAGATTGTGATAATGGTTACACAACTCTGAACATACTAAAACACTGAATTGTACACTTCAAATGGGTGAATTATATGGTATATTATATCTCAATAAAATTGTCAACAAGCAAACAAAAAGTGAAAGGGCTCTGTAACCTTTGAGTTTCTTGACCCATCTGCACCCCACTTAAAAAAATTAAAAAGGTCTAGGGAAATCCTATCACCCAGCTTCTCCCAAAGGGGATTTCTTACATAACTATAGTAAGTGTACCTTCCCTTTTCCTTTTCTTTTTTTTATTTATTTTTTTTTTTGAGACAGAGTCTCACTGTGTAACCCAGACTGGAGGGTAGTGACAAAATCACACAATCTCAGCTCACTGCAACCTCTGCCTCCTGGGTTCAAGCGATTCTCCTGCCTCAGCCTCCCAAGTAGCTGGGATTATAGGCATGTGCCACCACCCCCGGATAGTTTTTGTATTTTTAGTAGAGATGGGGTTTCGACATGTTGGCTAGGCTGGTCTTGAACCCCTGATGTCAGGTGGTCTGCCCGTCTCGGCCTCCCAAAATGCTAGGATTACAGGCATGAGCCACTGCGCCCAGCCATATCCTCCCTTTTAAGGCGAGGCTCTTGAAGGCCCAGACCTTTTCTCCAGTGCTTTGAGGTCTGATCCTGATGATAATAACACCCACTCATACTCTGGACTTTACAGTTTACAAAACACCCCTCCTCCTCACCCCCTCCCAAACTCGGTTTATTTTTATCGTTAAAGCAGAGTTGAAGGCCAGGGTGGACCATAGGTTTTTTGGTCACAAGAGACTTCCTCCCTCCCTGGGCTCCCCTCTGTAGTGGTGCCAAATAAAAATTTGATCCGTCAAGCCTGTGGTAACCAGCGCTAACATGCACAGCCAGTCCTGGGCAGGCCTGTTCATTATTGTGAAACACTACTGATTGCACACTCTTACATTGAAAGGGCCCAGGACCCTCGCCTGGCCCAGCCTTGCCTGCCAGGCCTGGGCTGGGTCTCCCAGTCCAAATTCTCACAGGAGGGCCGACTCGGGCCAGAGCGCGCCCCTCTTTGTGCCTCAGTTTGCCCACCTAGAAGTTAGTCCCGCAGGCGTGGCGGGTACATCTCAGGATCGGCAGAAAGTGCCACTGGGAGCCCAGCCGGAGTCGCGGGCCTTGCGCCGGGCCCACTGTCCAGGGACTCAGGAGAGCTGCACGCCCGGCCAGGGCCCTAGAACCCTACGAACTACAAATCCCAGTGGGCCACGGGGCGGGGTCTCGGAAGTTGCGGCCTGCGGTGCCTTTGCTGAGCCCAGGTCCGGAAGGCCTTCGGGGACGGGAGCACCACAACAGACCGGACACACTTACACACACAGTCTCTCACACACACAGTCACACACACACGCTCGCGCGCGACGGGAGCACAACAGACCCCCCCCCCCGAAACACAGTCACACACACACACACACACACACACACACACACACACCACACACACACACGCTTGCGCGCGCCCGCGCGTTCTGGCCCTACCCCTACAAACTACAAATCCCGGCAGGCAGCGGGCCGTGGGGGCGGGGCCTTGGGTGCTGATCCGGACGCAAAGATTGCACCTGGCAGGGTGGGATTCCGGTGGCTGGGTGGAGGCTCTCCTGCTGGGGAGGAGATGGCCTTCTCACAAACCCAGTTCCCCACCCCTGCACGCGCCGCTCTGCCCTGGAGTCGCTGGTCCGAGCCCTCCTTCTCTGCGAATCTGAGCCCCGCCATGCCCTCCCTACGAGGTTGGGGCCGTGGGAGAAGAAGATGGTGGGTGGGGGGTTGGGCCCACAGCCTGGTAGGGACGCAGAGTGGCCTCCTGAACCCTTCCTCCATCGCCTACAGCAAACTCCCATTCCTGGAGGGAGGAGCAGCCCAGAGCCTGAGACTGGACTAGGTCCGTTAGGGTCCCTGTGTGGCCTGCAGGACTCATGGAGAAGCCCCTGGAAGGCCTGGATCCTCCAAGTCAGGGATGTAGGTTCCAGGGTGTTCAGGCCGCGGTATCTGACCATCGTCGGCGCCCTGCGCCCAGGCATCAATTTTGCATGGCAGAGTCAAGGTGAGGTTAGGAGGCTGCCCGGAGGTAATAACCAGGTCACTCGCATTCACCATGCTCTCTGTCAAAGCACTCTCCTCACACCTCAGGGTCAAATGTCAGAACTCTTGTCCTAACTTCCCAGGTTGCCCAAGGAGCTTCTGAGGCGCTACAGAAGGGACTTACCCAGACCCTTCAGTGCAAGCCAGGAACTCAGGGTCCGGTCTGCTCGGTGGGATGAGCTGTGCTGAGGCCCTACTTCATCCACCCTCCTGGGCCAGGGTGGCCTGTTTCCAGAGGCCTCTTCTCAGCTGATTTCTGGCTCCCAAGTGGGAGACTCAGGTTACACCTGTATCGGGAGCAGTGACACCACAGTGACCAGCAACTCACTGGACTTTCTGTCTCCAACTCCATTTTCAGCTTTTACACTTCCTGATCTGGGCATATACTGCTACATCCTGGATCATCAAGGAAGGAGGACAATACCTAGTCAATGAAGGTTTAGCCATGACCTTGTGTGTCAGTGAGATGTCATTCTTGTGTGATTAGGTCTAGGCGACCTACTTCCTAGAAATACTTCATTTAATCTCTAAACAACCTAGAAACAGCTCCAGAAGGGATATTCAAAGTAGATTGCCCAGACTCTCTTGATAGCAGATGTGGGGTTCATATTAACTGGTCGAGTGGTCTCTCAGCATGCCCATTTCTGCTTGGGAAATTCTCAAAGGTTCGATTTTCTGAGTGTTTCTGTTACAACAATCAGCCTTTTCTTGAGTAGCCCTTCTGCCCCTAGAGATGAGAGATAGGTACCATAGAAACTTGGAGACAGCTATTGACTAAGTCCCTGGACTCTTTAATAAAAGTCCATTTTCTCTTTTTTTGAGACGGAGTCTCGCTCTGTTGCCCAGGCTGAAGTGCAGTGGAGCAATGGGTCCACTGCAACCTCTGCCTCCTAGCTTAAGCGGTTCTCCTGCCTCAGCCTCCCAAATAGCTGAGATTATGGGATTACAGATGCACACCACCACGCCTGGCTAAATTTTGTATTTTTAGTAGAGATGGGGTTTCACCATGTTGGCCAGGCTGGTCTCGAACTCCTGACCTCAGGTGACCAGCCCACCTCAGCCTCCCAAAGTGCTGGGATTACAGGCATGAGCCACCGTGCCTGGCCTGAGCCCATTCTCTTATTATTAGAAATCTTATTATCAGAATGTGAGCTTCTGCATTCCAAGGCTTAGCACCAGACCCCCAAGTCAGTAATGACCCTTGGGACACGCAGTGTGCCAAAAGTCATTTAATGCCCATTCCTGCCCCCTGAAGATCCAATCAGCAAATCAGCAGGGTACAGTTAAAGTCACAGAGCGGTATTGTTAGGTCATTACAGGGAACGTGGCTAAGGAAGGGCAAAGCCCAGCAAAAGTTGGGTTCTTTCGCTCCACGGGCCTTGCCTTTATTTGCCTTCCTGATGACTAAAGCCTGAGTCGGTGGTCCTCCAGGCCTGGCCTCTTCCACCGTCAGCCTCTGGGCCCAGGAAATGAGTGACAGGCTGCCATGCCCCACCTCACCACTAGGGGTCGCCCTCTCCCGTGGAATGACTGCTCAGGTCCCCACAGTGGCCCGGGAGGGGGATGAGGGGACTGTGGCTTTGGCTCCGTGTACATCATATGGCCTTGGCCAACATCCATTCTTCTTTGGCCTCGGCTTTTCTATTGGTAAAAGGGAAGGGGGGTGATCTCAGGACCATCAAGGAAGGAGGTGGGGTTGGAGATGTCGGGGAGACACCAGGTCCAGTCTCCCCTAAAGGGGAGGGTAGAAGAGTGGCTGAGAACAGGAGAAGCTTGGCTCCCGGGCTCTGTGCTGAAGAAGGAAGCCTAAGCAGGGCCATGTTACATTTGGTGGAGGAGGGACAGGGTAGGGGAGGAACAGACGCTGGCCGCTCCCGCTAAGGGAGGCAAATAGAGGAAAGGACCCAGTGGGGTGGGGAAGGTCGGCCAGAGGTATCCAGAGAACCAGAGAAGGTGAGTGTGAGGGAGTCCTTGGTGATCCATCTGCACTGGGGAAAAGGGTTTTCAGGAGATAAACAGCTGGGACCTCGGGGGACTGTGCCTCAGCCTAGGCCTGGTAGTTGATGACATATGGACAGGAAATGGGCAAGACACGGGCCTTTCAGAGAGGAGAGACCAAAGATGTTTGCAGGGAGGCAGGCTTTGCGCAACCTGTAAAGAATGAGTAAGATTTGAGGCTGGGCGAGGTGGCTCAAGCCTGTAATCCCAGCACTTTGGGAGGCCGAGACGGGCGGATCACGAGGTCAGGAGATTGTAGACCATCCTGGCTAACATGGTGAAACCTCGTCTCTACTAAAAAATACAAAAAACTAGCCAGGCGAGGTGGTGGGCGCCTGTAGTCCCAGCTACTCGGGAGGCTGAGGCAGGAGAATGGCATAAACCTGGGAGGCGGAGCTTGCAGTGAGCTGAGATCCGGCCACTGCACTCCAGCCCGGGCAACAGAGCAAGACTCCGTCTCAAAAAAAAAAAAAAAAGATTTGAATAGCAGCTACAACAAATATTGATTGAGAGCCTGCTGTGTGCCAGGCTGTGGGCCCGGCACTTGGAATTTGGCCGTGAACTTGGCAGACACAGTGGCTGCCCATTTACATAGCATGTAGTCAAGTGTGGGAGTTTATAGTCTAGCTTTGAAATAAACCTGTAGGTTTAATTATGGTGGGAGCTCAGAGAGTGGGGTAGGGGACTGCCCTGGTCTGGGACTCCTGCGGCTGAGGAAGGGTCACCTAAGCTAGGGCCTGCAGGAGGAGGGAGGAAAGGGGCCAGGATGTTTCAGAGGAGGAATAGCAAGTGTACACACCAGATAAGAAGGCCCTGGTGGAGATTAGACAGGGTGGAAAGAAACCATGTCACACTGTGTTTGCAGCCACTCTCCCCCACACCCAGCCTCACCCGGGTTTCCTGTGCACTTGGTTACCTCCTGGGCTCTCTTGGGGGCAGAAACTGGACAGCCAAAGAGACTGTGACTGAGCTCAGGATAAGGAGCCGAGGTGGAGGGGAGAGGGCTGGGCTCTGGGAGACGGGGACATCTGTGAAGAGGATGTTGCCATTTTGGGGGCAACAGTTTTTGAAGTATGATATACATATAGAAGAGTCCTTTCTTTCTTTCTTTTCTTTTCTTTTCTTTTTATTGTTTTGCTGCATATTAAGAATGCCCTCTTGGCTGAGTGCAGTGGTTTATGCCTGTGATTCCAAGACTTTGGGAGGCTGAGGCGGGTGGACTGCTTGAGTCCAAAAGTCCAAGATGAGCCTGAACAACATAGTGAGACCCCATATCTGTTTTTAAATTTAAAAAATAAAAAAGAATGCTCTCTTTGTCATATTCCGTAAGAATTGAGTAAATATCTAGAAATTTAACTAAAAGTTCCTTAAGTCAACAGGAAGCAGAATGGTCTGCCTGGGCCACAGTCATGCTGGAAGAGCAGAGAGAGAAGGTGAATGTGAGGAAGTCCCTGGGAAACAATGGAGGGACTGGGACTGGGGAGGTATGAGGGGCCTGATCTTTCCAGGCATCAAGAAGCATTTGGTCCCTGTTCAAGGAGCCATGAGGAGTCACTCAAGGGTTTTAGGCAGAGCTGTGACACAACCAGAGCTACTATGAGCAAAGGTTCTGGAACAGGGCAGGGCAGGACAGGTAAGTGGGACAGAGGGAAGAGGGTGCTTGTGGCTCGGACACTGTACCCTAGAGGCTGGGGAAAGCCGACTTCAACTTTCAGCCCTGAGCCTAACCCTTGGAGAACCTGAGCAGAACTAGTGGGATGCCCTCCGGAAAAACAGACAAACTACACACCAGACTTTTGTTCGTTTGCTTGCTTGTTTGTTTTGTTTTGAGACGGTGTTTCACTCTTGTCACCCAGGCTGGAGTGCAATAGTGTGATCTCAGCTCACTGCAACCTCTGCCTGCCAGGTTCAAGCAGTTCTCCTGCCTCAGCCTCCCTAGTAGCTAAGACAGGGTTTCACCATGTTGGCCAGGCTGGTCTCGAACTCCTGACCTCAGATGATCCGCCGGCCTTGGCCTCTCAAAGTGCTGGGATTACAGGCATGAGCCACCGCACCTGGCCTGTTTTTTTTTTTTTTTTTTTTTTGAGACGAGTCTCCTCACTCTGTTGCCCAGGCTGGAGTGCAATGGCACAATGTTGGTTCACTGCAACCCCCACCTCCCAGGTTCAAGCGATTCTCCTGTCTAAACCTCCCGTGTAACTGGGATTATAGGTGTGTGCTACCATGCCCGGTTAATGTTTTTGTGTGTATATATATATATATTTTTTTTTTTTTTTTTTTTTTGAGATGGAGTCTCGCTCTGTCACCCAGGCTAGAGTGCAGTGGCCGGATCTCAGCTCACTGCAAGCTCCGCCTCCCGAGTTTACACCATTCTCCTGCCTCAGCCTCCCGAGTAGCTGGGACTACAGGCGCCTGCCACCTCGCCCAGCTAGTTTTTTGTATTTTTTTTTTTTTAGTAGAGACGGGGTTTCACCGTGTTAGCCAGGATGGTCTCGATCTCCTGACCTCTTGATCTTCCCGTCTCAGCCTCCCAAAGTGCTGGGATTACAGGCTTGAGCCACCGCGCCCGGCCAATTTTTTATATTTTTAGTAGAGATGGGGTTTTACCATGTTGGCCAGGCTGGTCTCGAACTCTTGACCTCAATGGATCCACCTGCCTTGACCTCCCAAAGTACTGAGGTTACGGGTGTGAGCCACTGTGCCTGGCCAACAAACTACACACCAGACTTTCTACCCACTGCCAGGGGAGACAGAGGGATGATCTCTCACAAAGCTCTGAAACTGCGGCAAGAAATGATTGTGCACCAGGGAGGGATGGGGCAGAGGCCTCTTCTAGGGAGCCATCTGTCCCTTGCTCTGTCAGCCCTTCATTGCCCATCACAACTGTCCCCAGAGTCAGCTGAGTCAGCAGGCCTGTGACGGCAGCAGGCAACGGAGGAAGAGAGGCCTCTGCCAGCTTGTGCGAAGCCAGCCCCATCATCCATTGGCCCAGGACAGCCCCTTCCCTCCATACTGCAAACTGCTGTCCACCGGGATTGCCCCTGGCTTTAATGTGAACCCAACCACAGAGTTCAGTTGGCTGTAGGCCCTTCCACCAGGAACATCTTGGGCCTCTAACCTGAGCACCTGCTCTGGCAAAAATGTCCTGAGGACTCAAGGCCCCTTGCCCTCGTGAGGGCTCCACATGCAGCTCCCTGCCCCACCACGTGCCCCTATTTCCTCAGGGACAGACCTCTCCCCACACACTTGGCCCTAACTTCATGTTCAGAAAGTTCTTTCCTTTCTACCCCACCTAAACTTCATTTGCCTTTGTGGGTTCCCACTCTGCTTGGAAAGGAATCCTTGTGTCATCAGTACCTCTCTTCCACTCCCCTCAAGAATGGAAACCTGGCTTTCCCATAGTGGCCCCCACATAACCTCCCATTGGCCTGGCCTCCTGCTCCCTGGCCCTACCTTCCCCTGGTATCTCTGTCTTCCTGTGCTTCCTCATATTTGAAGTCCAGATCACATCTCCCTCCGTCTTTCCCTTCCTCCCTTCTTTTTCTTTCTCTCTATATTGATTTTTTTTAATTATAAAAATAATTTGGCCGGGCGCGGTGGCTCAAGCCTGTAATCCCAGCACTTTGGGAGGCCGAGACGGGCGGATCACGAGGTCAGGAGATCGAGACCATCCTGGTGAACATGGTGAAACCCCGTCTCTACGAAAAAATACAAAAACTAGCCGAGCGAGGTGGCGGCGCCTGTAGTCCCAGCTACTCGGGAGGCTGAGGCAGGAGAATGGCGTAAACCCGGGAGGCGGAGCTTGCAGTGAGCTGAGATCCGGCCACTGCACTCTAGCCTGGGCGACAGAGCGAGACTCCGTCTCAAAAAAAATTAATTAATTAATTAAATAAATAAATAAATAATAATTAATGGTGTGGCACAGTAGGTCACACCTGTAATCCCAACACTTTGGGAGGCTGAGGCAGGAGGATCACTTGAAGCCAGGAGTTTGAGACCATCCTGGGCCACATAGCAAGACCTCATGTCTACAAAAAACGTTTAAAAATTAGCTGGGCCTGGTGGTGTGAGCATGTAGTCCTAGCTGCTTGGGAGGCTGAGGCTGGAGGATCACTTTAGTCCTAACCTAAACTTGAGGCATGAGTTTGAGGCTGCAGTGGTCTATGGTGGTGCCACTGCACTCCAGCCTGGGTGACAGGGTGAGACCCTATCTCTAAAAATAAATAGTCCTGGCTGGGCACGGTGGCTTACACCTGTAATCCCAGCACTTTGGGAGGCTGAGGCAGGTGGATTACAAGGTCAGAAATTTGAGACCAGCCTGGCCAACATAGTGAAACCCCGTCTCTACTAAACATACAAAAATTAGCCAGGCATGGTGACGCGTGCCTGTAGTCCCAGCTACTCGGGAGGCTGAAAAAGGAGAATCGCTTGAACCTGGGAGGCGGAGGTTGCAGTGAGCCGAGATCATGCCACTGCACTCCAGCCTGGGCAACAGAGCAAGACTCTATCTCAAAATAAATAAATAGTCCCAAGACTATACAGGTATAACGCTATCACACTTAGTTCTTTCTGGTTCCACCTTCCCAGGAGACACCCATACCTGGGTTCACTGTTTGGGTTTCTTGGCATCCATTTGGTGGTCCCACTGACTCTGAGGTTCCATCCCCAGATTAAAGTTCTTTTTTTTTTTTTTTTGAGATGGAGTTTCACTCTTACTGCCCAGGCTTGAGTGCAGTGGTGCAATCTTGGCTTACTGCAACCTCTGCCTCCTGGGTTCAAGCCATTCTCCTGCCTCAACCTCCTGAGAGTTGGGATTACAGGTGTCCGCCACAATGCCTGGCTAATTTTTTTGTATTTCTTTAGTAGAGACAGGGTTTCACCATGTTGGCCAGACGGGTTTCAAACTCCTGACCTCAGGTGATCCACACGCCTCAGCCTCCCAAAGTGTTGGGATTACAAGCGTGAACCACCATGCCTGGCTGGATTAAAGTTCTTAACTGAAAGTAAGAGAAACAGACTCTAGCTAGTTTAGGCTGGAAAATAATTTATTAAAACTATTCTGTAGCTCATAGTATCTCCAGCAGGGCCAGAGAGTTAGCCAGGAATAATGTCCCAAAGGTCACAGCCAAGCCAGCCTGGCAGAGCCATCCTGGGCACTGACACCACTGTTTGCCAATGCCACTGATTTGGGCCCTGGGTGGTGGCGCTAAGGGCTCACCCCCCTAAGCCTCTGGAAACAGGATTTGGCTGTCACCACCCTCCCAGGGTGCCTTCGTCTTGGTCCCTGCTACAGATTCAGAGTCTGGCACGGGGCCTCTGGCTGGCACAGCCTGCACCTCAGTGGCAAGGGGAGGTTGAGAAGGCCTCACCTGGCTTCTGGAATTGGAAACGAGGATTCATGAGGTGGAGAACTCCCCAAATGTAGGGCATGTTTAGCAGCCAAAAAGGATGGCAGATGTCCCCTTCTGTTCTTGGTGAGCCCAGCCACCCACATCTCTGCGGCTCTTCCTCCACGTGCTGTGCTCTCCCACCTCTGAGACCTCTAACCACAGCCTGCTTACCTGTCCCCCTGCAGGTCCTCAGAGCCACCTCCATCCTCCTCCTTGCAATGGATCCCACTCCACTCACACCAGGGGTCCCGGCTACACTTCGCCATCTGCTCTGTCTGCTGGCAAAAATGACCTCAAGTATTTCTTCCATATGTAGGTTTTTGTCCACAGTTCCAGGCTCATAACTCCCACAGCTATGTTTAGAGCCTTTGGTTATGATGTTGGCTGTGTTAGGCTTCAGGAGCAGGCCTCAGGAAACAGAATCTCTCTGGCCTTGTCCTGTCCTCCTTTCACCTGCCCAAGGCTGGACTCTAATCTTCCTCCACCTTTCTGATTGTGTGACCCTAATTCCAGAGAGGGGCCTGCCCCATACTCTGGGGGAAGGACTGCTGTAGGCATGAATCTTCCATAAAAACCCAAGAGGCCTGGTTCAGAGAGCTTCTGCATAGCTGACCATGTGGAGGCTCCTGGAGTGTGGTATGCCCAGGGAAGGCACGGAGCCTCCATACCCGTTCCCACTATTTCTGCCCTACGCATCTCTTCATCTGTATCCTTTGCAATATCCTTCATAATAAACCAGTAAACATAAGTAAGTGTTTCTCTGAATTCTGTGAGCTGCTGCTCCAGCAAATTAATCAAACCCAAAGACGAGGCTGTGGGAACCCCAGCTTGAAGCCAGTTGGTCAGAAGTTCTGGAGGCCCAGACTTGTGCCTGGTATCTGAGGTGGCAGGACGGGCCTGTTGGGGACTGAGCCCTCAACCTGTGGGCTCTGACTCTGTCTCCAGGTAGGTAGTATTGGAAGTGGATTGGAGGACACCCCGCTGTGTCTGCTGCAGAGCTGATTGCTCATAGGTGGTGGGGAGAACTGCTCACCCCGCCACCACATTTGGTCACAGACGTCTGCTCTGTGTTGATTGCTGTTGTGTGAGAGCAGGGGAGAAACCCATTTGAGTTTTTTCTAAACTAGGCTGTGTGTTTTCTGAGGGTGGATTTAGACTACCTTGGGCCCATGGTCTGTTCTCAGTAGCTGAGACCTGAAAAATTTGGAGAATCACTTTGTGCTATGGAAGGACCATAAAACAGGCACTCAGGTGCTGCCGGACAATGGGGCATTATACCTTCAAAATGTGAGTTTCTAGCAAGTCCGCTTCCAGGAATTCATCCCAGGGAATATCTATGGTGTGTACAGAGCAATTCCGTGCCAAAGATGGATAAAGAGGATATCCCAATCTGCCTGTGTGACGACATGAGGCCACTGAGGCAGGCCCCTTTCCTTTCCCTTCTCCCAGATCTGCCCAGGCCAGTGCCCCACCCAGATGGCATGGACTCTGCCCTCTGCCTGGGGCCCTTTCACTCACCCAAGCCCTGGCATTTGCCTATGCAAAGCCCTGAGCAGAGAAGGGAGGTGGCTAGAGGGAGGGCAGCAAGCACTGGGAAACTCGCTCAGGCTGAGGTTTACAGTGGGGTGGTGTCCGGAACCTCCTACTGACCCTGATTCCAAATGAGGCCCCCTTGGGTAAGGGAAATTGCCCCCTGCCTTATGGTTTAAATGCGGAAGAAAGGTCAGCTGGGAGTGGAGGACAAAGAATAGACCCAGTAGAACCAATTCTGGGTGAGGATTTGTTCTTCTTGTTTTTTCAGTTTTTCCCTTTGTACCAAATGGGCCCCCTGTGAAGCCACCCCAATGACTCTTCTTGGTTTCTTGGATGCCCTTTTGCCGGCAGGTCCCAGGAATTGTCTGGTCTTCCCCTCCATCCCTGGGTGTCTCCCCAGTGCCCCCAGCCTGGCAGCCTCCAAAGATGCAAGTACATGGACTTATTTCTCCTTTGCACCAACAACCAGGATGCTACCGAAATAATAAGCACAAGAAAGCTCCAGGGCCTTAGAAGTCCTCGTGTCATCATTCATGTTCGGGGTCTGTGTTTCCTCATTCCCTGACTTAAACAGTCAGACACCAGGCCCCGGCCCTCATTTTTATCGCGACCCTTCTCAGAAAGTCAGAGTTCCAAAGTTCACTCAGGTAACAGAGTCCCTGGAAGTCATAAGCTCCTTAAGGAAGGTCACAATTAGCACTGCTAATTCCATCGTAGGAAAGGAGGGTCCAGACCCAATCCTGGTGAGGTACAGGATGCTTAGCTTTTAGGGCACAGGCTCTGAGGCAGGCCGAGCTCAGGTTGAATCCCATTTCCAACACTTGCTAATTGCATGACCTCAGGAAAGCTATTCAACTTCTCAGAGCCTCAGTGTTATGACTGAATTGTGTTCCCTTAAAATTCATATGCTAAAATCCTAACCCCCCCATGTGACTATTTAGAGATAGGGTCTTTAGGGAGGTCATTAAAAATAAATAAGGTCATGGGGGTGGGGCCCTAATCTGAGAGTGTGGGTGTCTTCATAAGAAGGAGAGTTACCAGAACCGCCTCTCTCTGTGCGCGCACAGACAAGAGGCCATGTGAGAACAGAGAGAAAGCAGCTGTTTACAAGCCAAGAAGAGCGGCCGCATCACAAACCAACCCTTATGACACCTTGATCTTGGACTTCTAGCTCTAGAACAGTGAGAAAATGATATTTCTGTTGCTTAAGCCACATAGTTTGTGGGTTTTGGTTATGGCAGCCCGAGCTGACTAATACACTCAGTTTCCTCATTTGAAAAGCAGGGATAAAACCAGTACTTGCAGCATGACGTTACTGTAAGAATCCAATGAGGAAACACACGTAATGCCTGCCTGCTTCATTTTCCTATGGCATCTTCAATGCCTGGAACAGTCTCTGGCAGACAGTGGATGTTCAATAAATACCCACTGAATGGATAAATACATCCATCAAAAATGAAGCTGCCACACTAAATATGAGAGCCTCTTTCTAGGCACTTCCCTCTCCTTCATTTCCTTAATCATTGGTTACCACTCACTAGCAAACGACAACAGCAGTAAAGCGTTTAAGAAAAGTGTCTGCAAGGCCAGCCTGCTGTTTTTAATTGGATCTGCCAAATAATGTAATGCTGTCTATGAGTTGAGAAAGGTGACACTGATCAGAGAGCTGAAGGAAGCCTGAGAACCCTGGTCCAGCTTAACTCTTCCTCTTGTTGGGCAGAGGGGCTGGAGACCACAGATGGGGGAGGCCGGCCTTGGGGAGGCTCAGAGACCTGGGGTTGGGCTCTGGGAGTGTCCTGGATGAAGTTGGTCTGGGGTTGGAGGCCACAGCAGATCTACCTTCCTGGTGTTTAGGAGATGCAAATGATGGGAACAATGGAGCCCTTGTCCCCAGGCCATTTGTGGCAGATCCTGGGCTCCAGGAAGGCAAAGCTTCTCTGCCTCTGCCATGGTAAGATGTGGTCCCAGAACGGGACAGCCCCAGGCACACAAACCTGCCCACCCGGGAGGCCCAGGACTCCGCCACGGAGAGGCATCCCGGCTGCACTGACCCCTCTACTCTCCACCCTGGCTCTTTCCAGGACAAGCTCAGTGGGAGCAGGCCCCGGTGAGTACTGGGGCTCCTCTCTCCCCTACCTTCCCGTCTTGTCTCTCTCTACCCCTCCTCTCCTGGGCACAGCCATCCCAGGAGCTGTGCTGACTATGCCTGGCTCCTCTCTGCCCAGGGAGACCATTCACACGCCTCCACTTCCTGTCAGCACTAGGGCTCCCTGACTCCCGGCCTTCCCAGGGCACCAACTCATGCAGTTATGTGCCCACTGGCACCAGCTCTGCCCCCAGCCTCCTCCTCTGCTGCCCTGCTCCCAGGGCCTCTGTCAGTCACATTGTCATGGATGTGAATGTCCCACAACACAGTGTCTCGTACAAACTCAAGGGCCCCTTGGGCAGAGTTGACTAGAATGTGCTTGCAGGCTGTGGCCACCGCTCCCACCCCCTAGATGTGTAGGTAAGTGACACAATGGGTCAGAGGGGCCCAACAGACTGGGATCCCTTGCAAGTCAGGTCCCCCCAGAGTGACTCTGCACACCTCCTGCCTCCCAGAGCCCAGCACTGCTGAGTCACAGGGGCCTAGCTCTCCCATCTGTCTTGGCCAGAATCAAGGGTGCAGGGGACAGGGGATGGGCATTGGTGGAAGGGCCCCTTGTTTCCAAACTGCCTACCTCAGTGGCCCTGCGGCAGCATTGGAAATGCCTGTGATGAGTGGTTTCTTTGAGTTGAAGCACTGAAGCTGTCAAGGGCAGGTGGTTTATTATACTGAGGAAAGGTGGGCAGGGAGGAGGTGAGGCCAGCCTGTCTGTCCAGACACCCCAGGTTGGAGAGAAGATGCTCCCAGCCCTTCCTTTCTGCCTGCCCCAGGGACTTGGAGACACAAGGTGAGTCTGGCTGTTGAGGTTGGGGTGGGGGAGGCAGCTGCCAGAGCCTACCCTGAACACCCTCTCCCCTCCATTCCTGCTGTGCTGAGCATCCCTTCCTCCAGGCCCAGGAGGAGGACGAGGAGGAGAATAAGTATGAGCTGCCGCCTTGTGAGGCTCTGCCCCTCAGTCTAGCCCCTGCCCACCTTCCTGGCACTGAGGAGGACTCCTTGTACCTGGGTGAGGGCTGGGAGGTGGGAGGCAGGGAAACCAGGTGCTTGGGCAGGGCAGGAGGGTCCCCACAAGACAAGAGGGCATAGGCCTCACCTCTCCTCCCCTCCCCGCACTGAGGCAGCAAGGGAGGCCTCAGCTGGCAGTCACCAGGGCCTCTTGGTTGGGCAGGGAGAGAGAGAGAGATGAAGGAACTGAGGGAGGGAGGAGGGGAGGGAGGAAGAAGAGGGGGAAGGGAAGAGGAGGAGTGGTGTAACCAGGGCAACAGCGGGGGCCTGGCATTCCCCTTCTGAGATCCCAACACTTCTTCAGGCCAAGGGCGGGGGTGCTGGGAGAGCCCCGGCTGCCGCTGGCATCCCACTCCCACTGCTCAGCTCCTCGGCCAGGTGGGGGCAGGGAAATTGCCCGCCTCCAGTTGCCATGGAGACTGGGCTGTCAGGAAGCCAATGAACAAGGGGAGTGAGGGAAGGAGGAGGAAATGGAGGCTGGTGTGGGGCGGGCAGGAGGAAAATGGGAACCCACCTGGGAGGAACCCACCAACTCACAACACATGCGGTCTTTTCCAGATCACTCTGGCCCCCTGGGTCCATCAAAGCCATCGCCACCCCTGCCTCAGCCCAGCATGGTGAGAGGCCTCCCCAGAAGTCCCTCCTTCCCCACTCGCCTCACCCCAGGCTGCCATTTCCCACTGAGTGAATCTTAGAGGCATCTCATTTGCAAGATTCCCCCACATTTGCATTCAAGAGGCCCCTGAAAAATCAGATGCCAGATGCATGAGAAGCCAGAGCCTTGCCGCTGTCAGTCACTCCTCCAGCTCGCCTGACCTGGTCCTTCCACCCTCCCCTTCAGCTTCACCCACAGGGCCCTTCTCATCTGTCTGAGGGGGAGCGGAGGGGCTCAGCTGCCCTTCCCTTGGATTCTGGTACCTGAGGACCCTCCCCATCTCTAGAGTGAAGAAATCCCTTCCTCAGCTGCCAGTCACTGCCAGCTCCCATTCTCACCTTTATCCCAGTGGGACTTTATGAATTTTGAAAGCTACCACCTTTATCATACATTTCACTGGAATTTTTGTAAAAAGCAGGGAGCGATTCACAACAAGGAAAGAGCCACAGGGTAGAAGCAAAGAGAAGAGTCATCCCTTTTGTACATTTTTAAAGCTACACAGATACAAGTGGTCCCATCCCATCCTATCCTGCCCCATCCTTGCCCTCCTGGAAGGAAACTGGTGCCTCAGTTTCCTTCCCCCATCCGCCCTCACGGGCCCCACAGTGCCCACAGCTGAAGGGAGCAGTGAGCCTGCTGGTGGCCAGGAAGCAGAGACCTGTCTTCAGCAGGCGAGGTAATGGTGATGTCCTCTCTTTCTGTGGCTCCACCCTGGGACGGGGAGTCCTCCCACCACGGAGTAGAGCTGTGCTTGCCTGACATGGGTCTCATACCCTGCCCTTTCATGGCACTCCCCTGGCTGTGCCCCTTTTTACCTACCAATCCTCTAAGATAGGCAGGCAGGCGACGCTGTCTCTAATGAAATGAATGAGGAGACTGAGGCCCAGGGATACGAAATGCTGTGCCTAAGATCCCATAGAAGCAGAGTCTGCTCTTTTTCTTTTGGCTCGGCTGCTCTGAATTTATTTTATTTTATTTTATTTTTTTTGAGTCGGTGTCTCGCTCTGTTACCCAGACTGCAGTGCAGTGGCACGATCTTGGCTCACTGCAATCTCTGCCTCTCGGGTTCAAGTGATTTCTGGCTAATTGTTGTATATTTAGTAGAGATGGGATTCCACCATGTTGGCCAGGCTGGCGTCGAACTCCTGACCTCAAGTGATCTGCCTGCCTTGGCCTCCCAAAGTGCTGGGAATTACAGGCATGAGCCACTGTGGCTGGCTGCTATGATTTTTTGAACAGTCCAAAGCCAGGAGCCAGGCCTGGCAAGTTTGTTGGGAGGTCAGGACAGGCGACACCATAGGGCTGTGCAGAGAACCACCAGGGGATGAGAAAAGCTTTCTCATGGGATTTCAAAGCTGGCTCTGAGATGCCCTCCCCAGAGGCGCCCTAAGGAGTCTCTGTTCTTTCAGCCTCAGTCCCACTGAATTCCTTTCTGCTCCCTGCCCTGTGTGACAGGTGGTTCTCTCCTTTTCCTTCCAGAGCAGGGTGCATCGTCCAGAGTGGTGAGCAGCCCCTCCGTCTCCGCCTCACTTTCCAGGGTTCTGGTTAGGAAACCGCAGCGGCGGGGTGGGGGGCTAGAGAGGAGAAATATCCCTGAAACCAAGGGAAAAGGCCCAGAGCAGGGCCCCTGCCCCTCGGCCACAGGCCCCTGGCAGGCAGTGAGCCAGCTGTCCTGATGGTGCTGCCCAGGGCTCCTCCTCACACCCTCCGAGAGCTGGGGCCCATGGGCACCTCTGAAGGGGAAGGTGCTAGTGGGATGCCCCCTCTTGGACAGAGGAGAAATTGTAATCATTCAAGCTGGCTGCCAGAAAGGATCACCATGTGAGGAGGGAGTGAGGTGCCTGCTACCCCTCCAAATCGATGGCTCCTCCCCCAAAAACCCTAGTCCTTAATGGAACCCCAGGACTGGTCAAACCCATCGTCCCACACACCCCTCCCTACCTTAGGTGCCAGGCCCTCCAAAGAAACCTGATGAGGACCTCTACTTGGAATGTGAGCCCGATGCAGGTGAGCCCCTCCCTCAGCTCCAGATCCCTCCTGCCCGAGTCCCTCAGCTGCCCACAGCACAACACTCTCTCCTGGCTCCATCTGCTTCCCTTGCCATGCACACCTCAGGCCCATGCACGCCTCCTCCTACCCCCTGCCCCCGCAGCTGTCCCCTAGAAGCCACCTTTGTCCACCCCCACCCCACCCCAGCTCAATAATCTCCTTCTTCTAGCAGGAAGGAAATCGTCTTTTCCCTCTGTAGCCCCAGTTGGGAGCGCCTCCACTGCTGAGGTGAGGAGGGGCTGGGAGCAGGCTGTAGGGAGGGGTTCTGGGAGCAGAGCCTGAGAGTCCTCACCCAGGAACCCTCTTGGGCTGAAGGATGCACCACCGTGAGAACACATATTGAACACACATGTGCGGCACCCCGCCGTGCCCCACAAAAGGACACCTTTTTTCTGCCTGCGGAGGACTCAGTTGAACAAAGGCGATGGGAATGCAAATAACCGCACCCTGCGTCCTCGGATCCCCATGCCTGATCGAGTGCCCTGGCACGTCTCTGAGTGGCTGTGTGTATACACAGGACAGTGACCTGCTGGCTCAGCCTTGGTACTCAGGGAATTGTGACCGCCATGCTGTTGAGAGTGCCCTGCTTCGCTTACAAAAGGTGGGCAGCCACGGACCCTGGGTCTTCTCCGAAACTCCTTCCGCTCACAAGCTGTAGCTGGCAGAGCAGTGGGGAGCAGGAGAGCCAGGAGGGTTCTGGCCTCATGATGGCTCAGGGCAGTGGGAGGCCCATTGGAAGATGAGGTTGATGGCTGGGGTCTCCTCCACAGGATGGGACCTACACCGTGCGCCCCAGCTCAGGGCCTCATGGCTCCCAGCCCTTCACCCTGGCAGTACTTCTCCGAGGCCGGGTCTTCAACATTCCCATCCGGCGGCTGGATGGTGGACGCCACTATGCCCTGGGCCGGGAGGGCAGGAACCATGAGGAGGTGGGAGCTGGAGGAGGCAGGGGCCTAAGGAGGGACAGCAGGCAGTATCCCTGGCCCAGCCAAGAGCATTTGTCTCGGGAAAAACCCTCATTTTGTATCTTTCTGGGGTAGGCAGAAATGACAGAGCCCAGAGCCCTGAAATCCTTCCCAGACGCCTGGCCCTCTGGTGGGGGAGGTGCCCCTCCTGCCATGACTCAGTCTGTACAGGGTCGAGGTAGGGGCCTTTGTGCCTTTAATGAACCCAGCTGGGAGGAGGGTGGAGTCCAGGATCTTCAGACTCTCGTCTACTTCCCCCGAGGACTCAACGTTGCACCCAGCATTTGCCAGGATGCAAACTAGAGACACCCATCACACCGCTCCCCATCCTGGAGTACCAGGGCAGAGGCGTGCCCTAGAGTCAGTATGATCTAGCCTTGGACCTAGGAGTCTGGCCAGCGGCGTGCCCATGGGTGCAGCAGCAGGAAAGTTGTCTGAGGCCTGGAAAGGGGCAGTAAAATGGCAGTGGAGCGGCATGGGGCAAACAGGAAGGAAGAGATCTAGAAAAATGTCAAAAGTCCCTTTGCCACAGTCCCATAGTTGCCTCAGGAAGTTGCTCCCAGCATGAGGCTCATGGGACTCACGGATGCTCTGCCTCCCTGGCCAGCTCTTCTCCTCCGTGGCCACCATGGTCCAGCACTACATGCGGCACCCTCTGCCCCTTGTGGACAGACACAGCGGCAGCCGGGAACTCACCTGCCTGCTCTTCCCCACCAAGCCTTGAGGCCACAGTGAGGTACACAGGGCCTTTGGCCCCAGTTTGCTTCTTGCCCCGCCCAATCTTGGGCTATCTTCCTCTCTCCTTTCCCATCCCTCCTCACCCTAGCCTTTCCCAGTGCCTGCAAGCAGCGTTAATGGGGAACGGCTGCCTGGAGACCCAGGGAAGGGTCCTGGAGTCCCCACCCCGTGCTCACCTACAGCCTCACA
The DNA here is from genome assembly GCF_009764315.1 of Trachypithecus francoisi. Classification (NCBI taxonomy): domain Eukaryota; kingdom Metazoa; phylum Chordata; class Mammalia; order Primates; family Cercopithecidae; genus Trachypithecus; species Trachypithecus francoisi. The sequence goes on from NW_022681462.1 coordinate 36,727,724, forward strand.
CTGCCCTCTCTGTTGCCTCTCCAAGACTGACACCCTCTTCCCAGCCTCCAGGAATGCAGGTGTCTGCCCAGTTCGCTAAGTCCTGGATGAAGGAACCGTGGTGACCTCTCACATCTACTTGGGGGCCTAGGGCACCCTGAGAGGGACTGGCCTGCCTTGTACAAGTTTGCTTTCAATAAATAAGAAAAAATTGTTGAATAAATTATTGAATCTGCTAAATGAAGCAGAGGTGGCCTGCACTAGGGAGGCCCCACGGTTCTCAAGTGTCACAGGGCAGACTAGCCTGGAGTTATGGAGATGCAGGAGCCAGGACGGGGCAGAAAAGGCCAGTCGTTTCTACCCTAGATTGAGGCTTTTACTTTTAGATGCTCTGTGTCGGTGGAGGCCAGGCCGAGGGGCTGATTTTTGTTTTGATTTGTGGGAGTTGGAGTGGGGAAGGGAGGGAGGCTCAGTGCTGTCTGACAACCCATTAGAGGAGGAGAATGGAGTCCATTACCTACTCCTCCAACACCTACTTGCATACAGTGTTCCCAGGGGAGTGATGAGCCTGATTTTGGGAGCTTGGTGTTGTCTAGAGGAGGGGAGACCGTGGGCCCCGATCTGATGCTCCAGTCTAGGGTCAAAGCTAGGGAAAGCTGAACAGTGACGCTCAGAGAAGACAGGATGGCGGGCGAGAGCTTGGGGGACGGTGGGAGGTGGAGGGGCACTCCAGGTCCCCAGGCGGTCAGGGGGAGCTTGGGACAGGGCGCGGGACAGGGCGCGGACCCCGAGGCCCAGGGAGCTCCGGGTGGCCGGCGGCCTGCAGGAGGGCGAGGGCGTCGGGCGGCGCAGGGCAGGCCACGGGGCGGAGGCGTCTCGGGCCCTGGCGTGGCGCCCGGAACACCCCGTGCCGGAAGCTCCATGTGACCGTGACTCCGCAGAAGCCGCGAGCGCCGCGAAACAAAGGGCAGCTCTGCGGCTGCCTCGCGCTCAGGCTGGCACCGAGGGCCCGGACCCTCATCCCACTCCGCACCCCCGGGCCTCCTGGCCCTGCTTGCCCTGCGACCCTGGACTCTGGCAGGGCCGGGAGGCGCGGGAACCCCGCTGGGGATGGGGCCGGCGGGCGGGCACTGAGGACATTGAGATGCAAGCGGGAGGCTGGGGGCGGGGTGCGGGGCGGCAGGGCGTGGACGGTCTCGGTCACTGCCGGCTCCTGCGGATTACTGCCTTGGAACCTTCATTTCTTGCTTGTAATAAGGGGAAGATAATCGTCCCTACGTAATCGTCCTCCGGTTAGGAAGCTTAAGTGAGACATGCCACATAAAGGGATGCCTGCGTAAAGGGGTGCCCGATGGGAGGAAGGAAACACTCACCGAATTTGGGCCAATTAGCTGCCACTGTCAAAATCACTGGGAAGGCACAGTTATCGGCCAGGGCACCGGGAAAGGGTACGGGCTGGGGCAGCCGGCATGGGGTGGGGGGCGGGTGGTGGGTGGACACCGGTGTGTGTATGTGAGGAAGAGACCAGCAGCGGGGGCCTCTAGCAGAAACAGGAGAACAGGAGACCCCAAGACACGCCCTCAGCCCCACTGGCCCATCCCTGGCTCTCTCCAGACCCTGGCCTGGGTCCTCCACACCTTCCCCAGCCTCATCCCGCAGGCCCGCAGGGGCTGTGGAAGCTGGGGAGCTTGGCACCTTGGGCTGGGACCCAAAGTACAGTCAGCCCCCTAGTATCTCCACAACAGCTTTACAGGTTCCAGTTCCCTAGGGGAACTCTCCACTGTGTGGCCACAAAGGCCTGGGGGCTCAGGGGCCTGTTATGATTGAGCCCCACAGCCATGAGGCCTTCAGTCAGGGGAGAAGAACTTACAGCCCAGAGCTCCTGAAGTTAATGGCCCAACAGGGACTCTGATTTTTCCTAGCTTAGGGACTAACTTCAAGGAACTAGCCTCCATTCCTCCCCTCCCTGGGGACAAAGAGAGGAGGAACAGCCAGGCAGTGGGACAGTCTGTAACTGGGGCCCTTGAGGGAAAAAGGAACATGTTGCCTGCCCAGTGCCTCCTAGGCTTGCAGGCCTGATCAGATGGCCCCTTGTCCAGGAAGCCTTCACCACTCCCCGAGCCTGGACCCAGGTACTTAGGCCATCATCTCTTCACTCCCAGGACAGACCGGCTACTACTACCCACTACTGTGTATTCAGGGCCTGGAATACAGTAGGTGGCGCATATTTATTGAAAGAGTCATCAAATAGGTCAAGTCTATTCTGGATTCCTCTAAAGCTGATAACATTCTTTTATCAGGGCCTCCTTTGTTAAGAGAAAAGTCCCATCCAGTGCTGTCCAATAGAACTTTCTGTGACGATAGAAATGTTCTATATCTGCATTGTGGAGTACAGTAGCCACCAGCCACTGGGGGTCATTGAGCACTTGGAATGTGGCTAGTGTAACTGAGGAACTGAATTGTTCATTGACGATTTAATTACTTTTAAATAGCCACATGTAGCCAGGGATTCCAAGTCTCATGCCTTCTCAAGTGTGAGGGGCAGTGGGAAAAGCTGGAGAGGTCGGCAGGGTCTAGGTCTGGAGGAGTCTGGGAGGCCTCCATAAGGCACTGGGGAGTCATGGAGGCTCTGAGCAGGGGTAGATGCAGGAGGGATGATGGTATCCTAGGAGCATCTCTCTGGTTGTGTAGTGCTGAACGGGCCAGAGGGGCCGCATAGAGGCAGGGGGAATATTTAAGGGCTGCAGGTATTCTGATCATTCAGGTGAGACATCACTCTCCTTGATTTTTCACCATGCCAGCATCCCTCCAAGTACCCCATCCCCATTCCTCCCACCCAGCAGGCCAGATTCTAGAAAATTCTAGGCAGGGTCACCAACTAGGGGATTAAGTCTTTGAGAAGTGCTGTTTGGAGGCTGGGTGAGGTGGCTCACACCTGTAATCCCAGCCCACTGAGGCGGGCAGATCACTTGAGGTCAGGAGTTTGAGACCAGCCTGGCCAACGTGATGAAACCCTGTCTCTACTAAAAATACAAAAATTACCTGGGCCAGGTGGCACATGCCTGTAATCCCAGCTACTTGGGAGGCTGAGGCAGGAGAATTGCTTGAACCCGGGGAGGTGGAGGTTGCAGTGAGCTGACATCGCGTCACTGCACTCCAGCCTGAGCAACAGAGCAGGACTCCGCCTCAAAAAAAAAAAAAAAAAGTGCCTTTTGATGAAGAAGCCCAAGTATTATACACAGACAGTGGGTTATCTGTCTCCAGTGGCCGGGGAGGGTCTGTAGGACAGGGAAGCTGAGGGAGTGTGCAGCTGAGAAGGGCACGAAAGCCTCAGCAAAACCACACCTGCCGGGGCTCAGAATATGGTCTAAGCAAACTTCTGCTAGGCGTTCAGCTTTTGGTTTCTGAAGAGGCAGCCTGATTTTGGTGAAAACACGGACAGAAGGATCCAAGTTTCATTCTGGCTCAGCTACTCACTTCCTGCTTAACTTTAGCCTCAGTCTCACCACTTTTATTTTATGTTTTTGAAACCTAGTATCACTCTGTCACCCAGGCTGGAGTGCAGTGGCATAATCTCGGCTCCCTGTAACCTCCACCTCCCAGGTTCAAGCAATACTCCTGCCTCAGCCTCCTGAGTAGCTGGGATTACAGGTGCCCGCCACCACACCCAGCTAATTTTTGTATTTTTTTAGTAGAGATGGGTTTCACTATGTTGGCCAGGCTGGTCTTGAACCTCAAGTGATCCACCCACCTTGGCCTCCCAAAGTACTGGGATTACAGGTGAGAGCCACCGTGCCCGGCCAGTCTCTCCACTTTTAAAATGGGGTTAATAATACATATGTCTCAGGATTGTTGTGAGGATGAGAAATGATGTAAATAACACGTATAGGCTGGGCGCAGTGGCTCACACCTGTAATCCCAGCACTTCATGGGACCAGGGTGGAAGGATCACTTGAGCTCAGGAATTCGAGAATAACCTGGCCAATAAAAAAAAAACCCATCACTACGAAAAAATTCAAAAATTAGCTGGGTGTGGTGCTGTGTGCTTATAGTCTCAGCTACTTGAGTCTTCAAGGTTGAGGCTGCAGTAAGCTGTGATCACGTCACTGCACCCTAGCCTGAGCAACAAAGCAAGACCCTGTCTCAAGAAACAAAACATGGATTTAATGTATACTTTGCGGCCATAGAAAAAGAATGAGATCTTGCCCTTTGCAGAGACATGGATGGAGCTGGGGGCCATTATCCTTAGCAAACTAACACAGGACCAGAAGACCAAATACCGCATGTTCTCACCTGTAAGTGGGTGCTAAGTGATGAGAATACATGGATATATAGCGAGAAACAACACGCACTGGGGCCTATCGAAGAGGGGAGGGTGGGAGGAGGGAGAAGATCAGGAAAAATAACTACTGGGTACAAGGCTTAATATTTGGGTGATGAAATAATCTGTACAACAAACCCCTATGACACAAGTTTACCTATGTAGCAAACATGCATATGTACCCCTGAACTTAAAAGTTAAAAAGATCCATATACTGACTGAGTGAGGTGGCTCACTCCTGTAATCCCAACACTTTGGGAAGCCAAGGTGGGATGAGGTCAGGAGATTGAGACCATTCTGGCCAACGTGGTGAAACCCCATCTCTACTAAAAATAAAAAAATAAAAATAAAAAAAAATTAGCTGGGCGTGGTGGTGGGCACCTATAGTCCCAGCTACTCAGGAGGCTGAGGCAGGAGAATCGCTTGAACCCAGGAGGCAGAGGCTGCAGTGAGCCAAGATCACGCCACTGCACTCCAGCCTGGGAGACAGAGCGAGACTCCATCTCAAAAAAACAAAAACAAAACAAAACAAAAAACCCTGTATACTTAGCCTAATACAGAGCTTGACATGTAATAGGAGCCATATGATTGGTACCTAATAATAATAATAACTGTGATTTGGCAAAGCTTGGTTCAGGTCACTTTTGTGCCGCATTTTTAAGGACTCAGTCTTTCCCAATATACACACATACTTATGATGCCTTTAGGCGCTGTAGGTACTGTAATAATTATTGTTGTTGTTTTTAAAAATTTTTTTTTCAGGGAACTTTCTGGTAAAAACTGGAAAGCCTGCTAGACGAATTCTAAAAGAACTGTAACATTAATAATGATTGTTTTGTCTGCCCCACCGGGCTTTCCTGTTCCCCTTCTGGTAACATAATCCACTTCCGCCACTATAGATCAGGCATGTGACCTAGGTCTGACTGGGACCAAACACGGCCCATGAAAACCTCTTCACGTTGAGAGAGAGAAGCCAGCCCTCTTTCCAAATCTGAGCTGCAAATGGCCACCTTTCCTGCCATGTGAAAAGAGCAGAAGAGAAGCAAAGACAAAGGAAAAGAGTCTTGGAGACTTTGGGTCCTGCCCCAAAGCCACAGTATTTGCCTTAGTGCCCCTCCCAGTTATGTGAGATAGAAATGTCCTTTTTGGTTTAAGCTGGTGGGAATATGGCTTCTGATCTTTGTAAAGAAGACTCCAGGCCGGGTGCAGTGGCTCACACCTGTAATCCTAGTGCTTTGGGAGGCCAAGGAGGAAGGATCACTTGAGCTCAGGAGTTTGAGACCATCTTGGGCAACATAGTGAGACCCCTGTCTCTACAAAAAAATAAAAAGAAAACTATTAGCAGGGGTAGTGATGTGTGCCTGTAGTCCTAATTAGTTGGGAGGCTGAGACAAGAGGATTGCTTGAGCCTGGGAGTTCTGGGCTGTAGTGTGCTATGCCGTTCTGGTGTCTGAACTTAGTGGCATCAATATAGTGACCTCCCAAGAGTGGGTGATCACTAGATTGCCTAAGCAGGGGTGAACTTGCCCAGGTAGGAAACAGAGCAGGTTAAAACTCTTGTGTTGATCAATAGTGGGATCCTACCTGTGAACAGCCACTTGCAGTACAGCCTGGGCAACACAGTGAGACCCCATCTCTTAAAAAGAGAAGAAGAGGGAGACTCCTGCCCAGTACAGGCACTCATGTCAGGGAGGTCAGGAGATTCATCTGAAGCACAGAGCAGTTAGTGGTAGAACTGTTAATAGAACTTAGACATGTCTGGTCATCTCTGAATTTACCATAAACTATACCATACATTCCAGTGTTCACTCACAAATAGTAATTGAGTGCTTATTATGTGCCAGGCACCAAACCAGCATCTCACTTTTTCTCTACACCTGCTGAGGGATTCTCCCTCCCCAGCTTCACTCCCAGTCTCTAGGAACCCTTGAGTCAGGGGACATGAGAAACAGCCTTTCTCTACCAGGATAGGGCCCAGCACACTCACTGTCTTCCCAGAATCAATACTCCAAGAACTCTTAAGTGCTAAGGATATAAGAGGAGTCAGTCAGCTACCCACCCACCTACCCTCGTACTTACCTGCCTACCTACATTCTGTGGTTCTGCCCAGCATGGAGTAAGTCCTAGCCCTGGCCCAGGGACCCCAGCTGGGCCCCTGCCTGCACACCTCTCTGAGCAACTGTGTCCCTGTTGCCCTCATGTCTGCAGTGATCATTTTGGGGGATACTGAAGTTGTTTTCAAAGTGCTTTTGGGCTGGGCACAGTGGCTCATGCCTGTAATCCCAGCACTTTGGGAGGCTGAGGTGGGCAGATCACTCAAGCTCAGGAGTTTGGGATCTGCCTGGGCAACGTAGTGAGACCCTGTCTCTGTAAGTAAATAAAAGTACTTTTGATCTAAATTCTCCTGAGTGTTCCCTTTCTTTACTTTTCAAAGCTGGTTGAAGAGAAAGAGAGTTGGCAGGAGCAGAAAGATGTCAGGACAGTAGTTTCCAAATCTGGTCCTCAGAACACCCATGGACCATGATGATGATCACCATGTCATCATTGGTGACCAAAAAAAAAAAAGTAAAAATAAAAAAAAGAGAGAAAAACACAACCTGTGGCATGAGCATTTTTTTTTTTTTTTTAAAGAGTCTTATTCTGTCACCCAGGCTGGAGTGCAGTGGCACGATCTCAGCTCACTGCAACCGGCATGAGCTTTTTCTGTGCAAAACTATTCCATTTAAGGGCCCTCTTTTAAATGGAAGTCAAGTTCTTCCTCCTTTCTTGGTGTTAAATTACATTTTCTTGGCTGGGCGTGGTGGCTCACGACTATATTCCCAACACTTTGGAAGGCCAAGGCGGGTGGGTCACCTGAGGTCAGGAGTTCAAGACCAGCCTGGCCAACATGATGAAACCCTGTCTCTACTAAAAATACAAAAAATTAGCTGGGCGTGGTGGTGGACACCTGTAATCCCAGCCACGCGGGAGACTGAGGCATGAGAATCGCTTGAACCTGGGAGGCGGAGGTTGCAATGAGCTGAGATTGCGCCACTGCACTCCAGCCTGGGCAACAAGAGCGAAACTCCATCTCAAAATATATATGTGTGTGTGTGTGTGTGTTCTTTCAAGTCACTTGATTTTGCTGGGCCTCAGTTTCCTCATCTTTAAAATAGGGTGAGATGGGCAGGGTGGTTGGCCTCAAGGATCCCTAAGGGTCTTTCCAACTCCAATATTCCTATTAGAGGCTGTCTGGGACTATGCCTCTCCCACAGCCTGGGCCGCCTCCCAACTCCCACCCCACTTACCCCAGCACCCGCTCCCCTGTGCCCCTCACCAGCCCTTCTACTCAGCTTCACAAGGTGTGCCCTCCTAAGTGTCCTCTGGGGAGAAGTGCCCCCTCCACCACTCACTCCGGATTCCCAGGAGATACAGTGGATAAAAGGCAAACGTGGGTTTCAGACATTCTAATGTGGATTGACCCAGCTTCCATGCAGCTGGGAAGTTGGAGGGACAGAAGATGGGAGATGAGGAGCAAAAGCACAACAGGCACCACGGTAGGGGCTGGGTGGGGGAAAGAGCATTGAAAGGGAGGTTCTGGCCGAGTCATAATAGCATAGATTCCTTGGACATCTGAGCTGCTGGGCTCCAAGGCTGCCTTGTCCTGGATCCTCACAATATAGATGAAGAAATTAAGGCCCACGAAGGGGAGAGGAGTTCGTGAATGGAGGGAAGCCAGTAACTACATTTTTCCTCTAGCAGCTCCTCAGCTGAGGGAAAGTCCTGCCTGTGGGAAGGAATCAAGGAAGAGATATTGGGAAACTGAGGCCAGAGTACTAAGTTAGGACTCACCAGGACAAGGGCCCCGGGTTCCCGTGAGCCTGTGTTCCTGCTCCCCCGCCTACTTTCTGTTCCAGCCCCTTCTCCAATCTCCTTTCCTTTGCCTGTAGACCTCAGTTCTGCTCTCAGGACATCCCAGATAGCAGCCCTGATGCTCAGAACAGACTTTTCTCCCCAGCGCACATCCACTTTTGCACCTCAAGAAGATCCAGGGATAAAGAAGGTACCAGGCAATCCCAAACACTGGGGCTGTGTCCCAGGGACAACAACTGAGCCAGCCTTCTCACCTGTGAACCTCCCATCACCTTCAGCCCTGAGATGCAATGGCAATAATCCATGGCCACTTTGGAAGCCTCCCTGATACACTGTTGGCTTGCACCTGCGGCACCTGCAGCTGTTGGTGGGGGCTCATTTTTATATTTAATTTTTTGGAGACGAGGTTTCTCTCGCCCAGACTGGAGTGCAATACTGCAATCATGACTCACTGCAGCCTTAAACTCCTGGGCTCAAGCAATCCTCCCACCTCAGCTTCTCGAGTAGAGCTGAGACTACAGGGCACACCACCATTCTGGTTATTTTTTTAATTTTTTGTAGGGACAGAATCTCACTATGTTGTTCAGGTGGGTCTCAAACTTCTTGGCCTCAAGTAATCCTCCTGTCTTGGCCTCCCAAAGTGTTGGGATTACAGGCATGAGCCACTGCACCCAGCTGGAGGGTCATTTTTAAAGCAGTGATGTCATGACCAGAGAGAAACCAGCCCCCACAGTTCCCAGATTAGCCTGGGAGGTGCCCACCAACTTAGGAAGGCTTCCAGCAAAGAGGCCTTGTGCAGGCTGGGTGATCTCCCAGGCCCTAGGCTGTGTCTGCCCTTGATTGCACAGAATGTTCACTGCCTGGGAAGCTGGGAGCTGGGACAGCTGGGTGACTTGGAAATGGAGGGGCTGAGGAGCTCTAGGCTGGCCTGCTCCTCCTTGCTACCCTCTTCCTGATAATAACAGACAAGGCTGGGAGGCTCCTGAGAACCTGCTGCCTAATTCCCAGGGCCTGGCAGCCAGCCCTGCAGCTGATGCAAGGCCAGGGGTGGGTGAGCTCAGCCTGTCCCCAGCACCCAGAGCCTCTCGCACCTGGCATGCCCTTGAAAATGCATCTATTCATGCCCCCTCTGCCTCAGCCTCTTAGAGTCCAGCTCCATTCCTTCTGAAAGTATAGGGGGGCCACCTAAGGATCTGGAAGGAGGCCTTGCTTGTGGAATGGGGTGGGAATTAGGCAGCAGGTTCCCAGGAGCCGCCTGGCCTTGTCTGTTGCTATCAGGGAGAGGGTGACAAGGAGGAGCAGGGCAGCCTGAAGCTCCTTAGCCCCTCCATTTCCAGGTCATTTCTGAGCATCTCTGAGTCAACCCCACACCTCTGCAAGGGCAGCCTAAGAGCAGTATGGGGACTAGAGCCCCACCTCTAGGGACCTCTGCAGTGGAATAGAGGGGCTGGGCTCCCTGCGGGCTCTGCCCCTCAGGGTCTGTCCACACCAGCCCACTTCCTCTTCTGGGAGAGGTCAGACAGCCCCTGGGAAGTCTCCAGCCCTTCTTATGCTGTGAGAAGATGGACTTTCCTCCTCTGATTCTCCCCTTTTACTGGGCATCCAGGCCCAATGTAGGAAGGCTGGGGCCTATCACTCTTCAACAGCCCTCAGGTGTCATCAGCTCAGGACCAGGATTCATTCAGCATCTATTTACTGAGAGCTCTTTGATAAGAATGTGACAAACAATAACTGGACACATATCAAATACATGCCTTATCTTACAAAGTACTCTTGCAATTAGTGTTTTGAGGGATCCTAATGACGATGCTGTAAAGTAGGGAGGCCCTAGGTGGAGAAGCTGAGGCCCACGGAACTGGAGTGGCAGAACCAGGAGTCACACCACAGGGTCTTCCCATATCCTCCTGTTACTTTAGTCCTGCCCCATGCACATGCACTGAGCAGGAGGCAGGCTTCCAGCCACATGCTTGACTGTCACAGGACACCAGCTGGCACAGGGAGCAGAGAACAGTATTTCCCATGGGCAGTGGTGGGTGCAGGAGGCTGGGAGACCAGGACTTGTGGATTTAGGGTAGTGGCATGCCAGAGCCACACCTGTCTGCGAGGGACTGGAGACAGGCTGAGGAGCAGGGAGGGTACCTGGAGCACTGGCACTGTGCCTCCTTTTACCGTAGCTGTTTGCTTAGACAATACTCAGCTGTCCTGCTGAGCTCAGGCTGGCACCAGCGAGATTGGGTCTGTTGCCTGGGGATTGAGGCTGGCTACAGGACCGGCTCTTCCAGTTCTGGCCAAGGACCAGTGGCCTGGGCCATTACTGGCCTCGCTGATGCCAGGGTTGAACAAGGCCTTTCCAGTCTGCCCATTTTATCTAGGGCCTGCCGTTTCTCCTCAACCCCGTCTGACCATCTCCGGGGGCCCCTGCACCCACCTTCATGACTCCCGGCCAACCCTCCCAGCAGCTCTTGCAGCATATGCAACTTCTGCTGCTGGTGAGCTCAGGCAGCTGGACTCATGGGCAGGCGAGAACATGGTGCCCTGCACTGGAGGGCAGGCACAGGCTGTGCCAACTGCACCCACCTCTCCCAGATGTAGGCCTGGCAGGGAGGCCTGTGGTGTAGGCAAGGACTCTCTGGAAAGAGCGATGAAGAGGCCCAGCCTGCTGAGCCCTCCAAACCCTTCTTCTACTCTCCTGTCCTTTCACTGAGAGGAGATCTAAAGAATAAAGTTTGGTTGGGTGCGGTGGCTCACGCTTGTAATCCCAGCACTTTAGGGGGCCGAGGCGGGCGGATCACCTGAGGTTGGGAGTTCGAGGCCAGCCTGACCAACATGGAGAAACCCCGTCTCTACTAAAAATACAAAATTACCCAAGTATGGTGGCACTTGCCTGTAATCCCAGCTACTCGGGAGGCTGAGGCAGGAGAATCACTTGAACCCGGGAGGTGGAGGTTACAGTGAGCTGAGATCGCGCCATTGCCCTCTAGCTTGGGCAACAAGAGCGAAACTCCACCTCAAAAAAAAAAAAAAAAAAGGAATAAAGTTTAACTCCTGACTCTGCCCTAACCCGGAACCAATTCCTAGAACCACCTGAATCACTTTTTTCTTTTTTTTTTGAGACAGAGTTTCACTCTGTGCCCAAGTTGGAGTGCAGTGGCATGATCTCAGCTCACTGCAGCCTCTGTCTCCCGAGTTCAAGCGATTCTTGTGCCTCAGCCTCCCAAGTAGCTGGGATTATAGGCACCCACCACCATGCTAATTTTTGTATTTTTAGTAGAGACTGGGTTTCACCATGTTGGCCAGGCTGGTCTAGAACTCCTGACCTCAGGTCATTGGCCCGCCTTGGCCACCCAAAATGCGGGGATTACAGGCATGAGCCACCGCGCCCGGATCATTTGAATCATTTTTTTTTTTTTTTTTTTTTTTTGAGCTGGAGTTTCGCTCTAATTGCCCACGCTGGAGTGCAATGGCGCGATCTCGGCTCACCACAACCTCCGCCTCCCGAGTTAAACATTTCTTCTGCCTCAGCCTTCTGAGTAGCTGGGATTACGGGCATGCACCACCATGCCCAGCAATTTTATATTTTTAGTAGAGACAAGGTTTCTCCATGTTGGTTAGGCTGGTCTCAAACTCCCAGCCTCAGGTGATCTGCCGGCCTCGGCCTCCCAAAGTGCTGGGATTACAGGCGTGAGCCACTGCGCCTGACCGAATCACTTTTAAGTTTGAATTCTCTTTATTTGTTACTAGACATTACAATTACATTATATTACCTTTAAAAAGTGCAAAAGAGTATAACACAGAAAAAATCAATTCTCCCCCCATGCACCTGTGGCTCAGCTGCCCCGTTCTCCACCCTCCAGGGGCAAGCAGTGCTACCAGTCTTTTGTATATCTTTCCAAAGATAAGGCTCCATTAACCACTGAAATTTTTTATTATCTGAACTCACACGGCAAGGTCACAACTCACTTAACTCTTATGCTTGGGATGAGGAAGGACAAACTCCTCTGCTTTGAACACTTCTTGAGAACCAAAAGGAAATGACCAGAGACAGGGTCTTCCCATCACAGGCCCCCGCTCCAGTGCGCTCTCCCCTCATAGCCCTCCACCTGTTACCCCACTGGACTCCCAAGGCAGAAGCAAAGAACAGATGGTATTGGCCTCCTTCTTTCTTAGGAAAGCTGAGGATCCAAGAATTAAGGAGACCCAAGGTCACAGCTAACAGGGGCACCCTCAGTTTTTCATATCATCGCCCCACTTCCCTATTATCTTCTCTTCCCTTTGTACATGAGCTTGAGTTCTTAAATATCTCACCAAAACTTGTCTATGGAGATCTCAAGGACACGGTCAAGGACTCTTCTTCTTGGATCATCTCTTGTGAGCTGGACTCTGAGCTGGGCCCCAGAGCAGCCCCTCAGCAGTGGCTGAGGACGCTGGCTGAATGCAGTGAGAGAGGGAGGGGGTCTGCTGTTCTTTCAGGGGCACCCCGAGGCCCTGCGGTTTCTCCCAGGACACACACACATCCCTGGCCACCAAACCCACTGGCCCACGGACCCTGTGCCTCATGAGTTCCTTTTTGCGCAGCTGGCTCTGTTAATGCCCCTACTCAGAAGACCAAGGCCGTGGGTTGGCTCCCTGGGGGTGGGGCCTCCCATGGTGAGACAGTCTGTTCCTTGGCCATGAACTGAACAGAGTGTTGCACATTATAACAGTATGACAATAAGAGACTGTCCCTGCATGAAATGGAAAATGCACAGTTCTCTAGCGGAAAGGGTGACTCCTGTGCTCCCCTCCTTCTCTCAGTTCCTTCTTACCCCACCTCTACGATCTGTGGGGTTTTTCTGAGATGAGCCCTCATCTGTTATATCTTCACATTCTGTCTTTGACATAAAAGCTAACTTCAATAAAGCAGGGCTTGGCTGGGCGTAGTGGCTCACGCCCATAATCCCAGCAATTTGGGTGGCCAGGGAAGGTGGATCACCTGAGGTCAGGAGTTCGAGACCAGTCTGGCCAACAAGGTGAAACCCAATCTCTACTAAAAATATGATAACAAAAAAAATTAGCCGAGCATGGTGGTACATACCTGTAATCCCAGCTACTTGGGAGGCTGAAGCAGGAGAATTGCTTGAACCTGGGAGGCAGAGGTTGCAATGAGCTGAGATCGCACCACTGCACTCCAGCCTGGACAACAGCCAGACTCCGTCACAAAAAATAAAAATAAAAATAAAATAAAGCAGATCTCTCTCTAAACATCACAGAGTGCCTGGAAGAATCAGGTTCTCAGGAAACAGGATAAGAATCAGGCTTCAGAGGGTATGAGCTGTGGCTGATTAGTAGTGCAACAGGGACAAGAGGAGAGTTTTATTTATTTCAGAGAACAGAAAGTAGCTGCCATGGCTGTTTTGTGAAACCAGGCTCAGTTCTAGGGTGGGTTTGAGGACATCACTGCAGTGAGAGACCCTGAGACGGGACCCATGAGCCAGAGGGTCTCTGACTTGAGAGGATCAGAAGGCCGGGCTGCTGGAGGGAGAAGAACAGGTCAAGTTACGGGGCTGGAATCAGAGAGGGGATTCCTGAGGATGGAGAAGGGTGAGGGGATGGCGAATCTATGGTGTGACAGGCCATGGGTCACAGAGAAGGGATCTGGAGGCTCCATTTGGGTGTTTCTACCACCTCAAAATTTGTGTGCTCACCAAATAACTCATCTGTTCTAACACCTGGGACCCCTTCCTGCTTCCTCATTCTGCCCAAGGTGTCACTGTACTGAAGGGCCAGGGTCTCACCTGACACTCACCAGGCTCCCGAGAGACCAAAGCTCTATTGTGGCTGTCAGGCCCCACCTGCCTACCTGGAATTTCATCCATGGTCTCCTGACAAGTGCTGCTCCCCACGGCACCCTCACCGCCTGTTCCCTCCTGATTTTCACTGCGGTGTCTGTGTGAGGCGGAAGAGGATGACTGCTGCATTACATTGGATGGATTGGCTGTTCAACCATTGGCCACTAAAAATGGCAGCCTCTGTCAAGTGTGGTGGCTCATGCCTGTAATCCCAGCACTTTGGGACACTGAGGCAGGAAGATCGCTTGAGCCCAAGAGTTTGAAACTAGCCTGAGCAACATAGGTACCCCATCTCAACAACAAAAATTTTTAAAAATATTAATGGCTGGAAGTGGTGGCTGACTCCTATAATCCCAGTGCTTTGGAAGGCCAAGGAAAGCAGATCACTTGATCCCGTCGGGAGTTCAAGACAAGCCTGGGAAACATAGCGAGACCCTACTTCATTTAAAAAAAAATAAAAGTAAATTTTTAAAAAAGTAATCAGCTGTGCTGGTGTGTGCCTGTAATCCCAGCTACTCAGGAGGCTGAGGCAGAAGAATCACTTGAACCTGGGAAGTGGAGGCTGCAGTGAGTCATGATCATGCCACTGCACTCCAGCCTGGGCAACAGAGTGAGATCCTGCCTCTCAAAAAAAAAAAAAAATACAAAGCAGCCTTTCTTTAATATAGCCGTAATGACACCAGGCCTCCAGAGTAACTATTGATAAAGTGCTAGCAGAATCACCCACCTATAGCATGAATTCAGTCTATCAACAACCCTAATAACAGAAACACGAGGGTTCACATTTTATTTTTTTAGAGACAGGTTCTTGCTTTGTAGCCCAGGCTGGCCTGAGCTCCCGGGCTCCAGTGACCCTCCAGCCTAAGCCCCCCGAGTAGCTGGGATTACAGGTGTGCTCCACCACACCTGGCTGGGATCATGTTTATTAAACACATCCTTACTTGGCCTCTAAGACACCGCCCTTTCTGGGATCTTCTTTAACATCACTGGCCCCTGCTTCCCCATTTATATTTCTGGTTTCTCTTTATTTTTCCTGATGTCAAAATACTGCGGGGCCCCAGGAGTCAGTCCTTCTCTTCTCTGTCCTTGTTCACACTCCAGGTGACCTCATCCAGGCTCATGGCTTGAACCAATCTCTCTATGCTGACTTCTCCCAAATCTGTATCTCCAGCCCTGACCTGTCCCCTGACTCCGGGTTTGAATATCCAACTGCCTAATCAACACCGTGACCTGGGTGTCTAACAGACACAGCTGGCACAATATCCAAAATTAAAGTTTTATTTGTACCCCAGACCTGCTCCTTCCGCAGCCTTACCTAGCTCAGTAAACAATACCTTCATCTTCTCCATGCTCATACCAAAACCAGACAAAGGACTCTTCCTTGACCTGTTTCATCTACTCCCAATTGACATTAATATACCAGCAAGGCTAGACGTGGTGGCTCACGCCTGTAATCCCAGCACTTTGGAAGGCTAAGGTGGGAGAATCACTTGAGTACAGGAGTTCAAGGCCAGCTTGGCCAACATGGCAAAACCCCATCTCTACAAAAAATACAAAAATTAGCTGGGCATGGTGGTGGTTGCATGTACACCCAGCTACTCGGGGGGCTGAGGTGGGATGATCACCTGAGCCCGGGAGGGCAAGGCTGTAGTGAGCTGAGATTACAACCACTGCACTCCAACCTGAGCGACAGAGCAAGACTCTGTCTCACACACACAAAAATAATTAATTAAATAAAATAAAATAAAAATAAATAAATCAGCAAACCCTGTTGACTCTACCTTCAAAATATACCCACCACTGGCCCTGCTGCCACTAATCCTAGCCACTGAAGTCTTGACCACAGCCTACCAGGCCTTGACCCACTGCCACCTCCCTGGCTCCATCTCCTGCCACTGACTTTTCCCTTGACCCCTGCCGCACTGGCCTCAGACACACAAGCCCACTCTTGCCTTGAATGCATTGCTGTCTTCTCAGCCTGGAATTCTCTCCCCCAAACACTCACAAAGCTGGCTGTTTTGTTTCCTTTTGGTCTCTGCTCAGATGTCACCCCTCAGTGAGGCCTCCCCACACTACTCTAAGACAAGCAAATCTTCCCACACTCCACATTCTAGATTCCTCCTCTTTGCTTTTTTTCATATCATATGTGTGTGTGTGTGCACGTGAGTGTACATTTGTAAAAATAAAATATCACGGCTGGGCGCAGTGGCTCACACCTGTAATCCCAGCACTTTGGGAGGCTAAGGTAGGCAGATCACAAGGTCAGGAGATCGAGACCATCCTGGCTAACAAAGTGAAACCCCGTCTGTACTAAACATAAAAATTAGCCGGGCGTGGTGGCAGGCGCCTGTAATCCCAGCTACTCAGGAGGCTGAGGCAGGAGAATGGCATGAACCCAGAAGATGGAGCTTGCAGTGAGCAAGATCCCATCACTGCACTCCAGCCTGGGTGACAGAACCAGACTCCATCTCAAAAAAAAAAAAAAGAAATCACAAATTTCCAAATTTCCTGAATTGGGCGATGACTGCTCTAGCTACTCCCTGCTGGATAGGGGCAAAGAAGTCTCACTCTGTCCCCCAGGCTGGAGTGCAGTGCCACGATCTCAGCTCACTGCAACTTCTGCCTCCTGGGTTCAAGTGTTTCTCCTGCCTCAGCCTCTCGAGTAACTGAGATTACAGGCGTCTACCACAATGCCTGGCTAATTTTTATATTTTTAGTAGAGATTGTGTTTTGCCGTATTGATTAATCTGGTCTCAAACTCCTGACCTCAAGTGATCCGCTCACCTTGGCCTCCCAAAGTTCTGGGATTACAGGTGTGAGCCACTGTGCCTGACTTTTTTTTTTTTTTTTTTTTTGAGACAGGGTCCTGTGCTCTGTTGCTCAGGCTGGAGTGCAGTGGTGGTATCATGGCTCACTGCAGTCTCAATCTCCCAGGCTCAAACCATCCTCCAGCCTCAGCCTCCTGAGTAAATGGAGCTACAGGTCTGTGCCACCATACCTGGCTAATATTTTAATTTTTTGTAGAGATAGGGAGTCTCACTATATTGCCCAGACTGGTTTTGAACTCCTGGGCTCAAGCGATTCTTCTCCCTTAGCCTCCCAAAGTGCTGGGATTACAGGCATGAGCCACTACCCTTCTTCTAGGCTATTTATTATGTCCCTCTCCTCTCTAAACTATAAAAACTCAATGAGGATGAATAATTTACCGGAATCGTTTCCTGCTAGAGCCTAGCGGGTAGAACAGTGTTTGGTACATAGTTTGTGTTAAAAGAAAAGCTTCAGCTGAATTAAATGTAAAAGCTGAGCAACGAATGATTCCCGAATCAGGCAGCCTCCTGAGCCAGAGTAGGCCCAGAGACTGCAGTGTAGCCACGTGGTAGAAGAAGATTTATGGACAGAAAAAGGAAAGTGACATACAGAAAACAGAAGCGAGGTTCAGAAACAGCTGGATTGGTTACAGCTTTGCATTTGCCTTATTTGAACACAGTTTGAAGAGTTGGCCACATTTGATTGGCCAAAACTCAGTGATTGGCATGAGAGTAGATCACAGTTTGTTTACACTTCCATTTAGGCTGTAGTTCACGATGTACAGAGAAACCTTTAGGCCAAACTTAAAATATGTAAGGAGGCCAGGCGCGGTGGCTCACACTTGTAATCTCAGCACTTTGGAAGACCAAGGCAGGCGATCACCTGAGGTCAGGAGTTCAAAACCAGACTGCCCAACATGGTGACACCCTGTCTCTACTAAAAATACAAAATTTAGCTGGGTGTGGTGGTGTGCACTTGTAATCCCAGCTACTTGGGAGGCTGAGGCAGGAGAATTGCTTGAATCCGGGAGGCAGATGTTGCAGTGAGCCAAGATCATGCCATTGCACTCCAGCCTGGGCAACAGAGTGAGACTCTGTCAAAAAGAGAGAGAGAAAGAAGGAAGGAAAGAAAGAAGAGAGAGAGAGGAGGGAGGGAGAGGAGGAAGGAAGGAAGGAAGGAAGGAAGGAAGGAAGGAAGGAAGGAAGGAAGGAACAGCAAGAAAGAAAGAAACAAAGAAACTCAAAAAAAAAAAAAAATTAGCCAGGCATGATAGTGGATGCCTGTGTTGCCAGCTACATGGGAGGCTGAAGCAGGAGGATCACTTGACCCCAGGAAGTCAAGGCTGCAGTGAGCCATGTTCATGCCACTGCACTCCAGCCTGGATGACAGGGCAAGACTCAGTTTAAAAAAAAAATTAGGCCGGGCGCAGTGGCTCAAGCCTGTAATCCCAGCACTTTGGGAGGCTGAGACGGGCGGAATACGAGGTCAGGAGGTCGAGACCATCCTGGCTAACATGATAAGACCCCGTCTTTATTAAAAAAATACAAAAAACTAGCCGGGCGAGGTGGTGGGCGCCTGTAGTCCCAGCTACTCGGGAGGCTGAGGCAGGAGAATGGCGTAAACCCGGGAGGCGGAACTTGCAGTGAGCCTAAATCCGGCCACTGCACTCCAGCCTGGGCAACAGAGCGAGACTCTGTCTCAAAAAAAAAAAAAATTGACCGGGTGCAGTGGCTCAAGCCTGTAATCCCAGCACTTTGGGAGGCTGAGATGGGCGAATCACGAGGTCAGGAGATGGAGACCATCCTGGCTAACACGGTGAAACCCTGTCTCTACTAAAAAATACAAAAAAAAAAAAAAAAACGAGCCGGGTGAGGTGGCGGGTGCCTGTAGTCCCAGCTACTCGGGAGGCTGAGGCAGGAGAATGGCATAAACCCAGGAGGAGGAGCTTGCAGTGAGCTGAGATCCAACCACTGCACTCCAGCCTGGGCTACAGAGCAAGACTCTGTTTCAAAAAAAAAAAAAAAAATTATAACCCATCCACTAGTCACAAATCCTGCATTCTAATCTTCTAATGCCAACAGGAAGGAAGTAAAGGCATGTATAATGATGTATAATGGGCATAGAAAGACAGTCAGGCTTTGGCCAGAGGAAACATAGAAAGGATGTCTCTCCCATTGTGTCCAGAGTTGGTTCCTTCCAGTGGATTCCTGGTCTCACTGATTTCAAGAATGAATCCACGGACCTTTGTGGTTAGTGTTACAGCTCTTAAAGGTGGCACGGACCCAAAGAGTGAGCAGCAGCAAGATTTATTGTGAAGAGCGAAAGAACAAAGCTTCCACAGCGTGGAAGGGGACCCGAGTGGGTTGCCACTGCTGGCTGGGGGTGGCCAGCTTTTATTCCCTTACTTGTCCCTGCCCATGTCCTGCTGATTGGTCCATTTTACAAACCTCTAGCTAGCCACAGAGTGCTGATTGGTGCGTTTTTACAGCGCACTGATTGGTGATTTTACAAACCTCTAGCTAGCTACAGAGTGCTGATTGGTGCATTTTACAATCCTCTTGTAAGACAGAAAAGTTCTCCAAGTCCCTACTCAACCCAGGAAGTCCAGCTGGGTTCACCTGTCAATCCCCTCTCTAAACAGGACACCCCAACTGCTGTTGGGAATTGGACAATGACCGCTCTAGCTACTTCTGCTGGATAGGTGCGAAGAAGGGGCCCTGCAGTGGTAGTGTCCCCCAGAGGGGAACTCTCTAGGTCAGCCAAAGGGTCAGTGGGTCAGTCCAGGGGTCCTTGGTAGAAGTTGTTAGTTGAGCTTATTTGGGGTTCCTCCTACCACCTGTAGCTTGATGGCATTGATCCTGGAGGAAACAAATTTGAAAAGGAGGTTAAAAATACAGGGCCCGAAAGCGAGTAATAGCAAGATGACTGTCACAGGACCTAGAAAGGGGAGAAGCCATGTCGCCCAACTCCAGAGGTTGGTATAAGAGTTTGAAAGGCGTTGTCTGATTTCAGAAGCCTTTTCCTGTAAACTCTGAGCGGTGTCTCATACTATCCCTGATTGCTTAGTGTGAAAACAACACTCTTCCCCTAAGAAGGTGCAGAGTCTTCCTTTCTCAGCAGTGAGGAGAGTCACTGCTGCCAAAGAGTCTATTTGGGATCATAGAATAAGGATAGATTTTTTTATTTCTTGCAAACTGTCTGAGAAATCCTTTGAGAGTGTGTGGTAGTAGGACAGTGAAGTGGACAAACCTGCTATTCCGGTTCCTGTGGCAGTGGCCATTCCTAACCCTATACATAGGGATATTAGTTATATGACCCTGCACTGATGGACTTGAGCTTTGAGGAGCACTGATAAGAGTCTGATTTCCTGGGGCAATGTTAATGTTGGGACTTGGGAAGACTAAGGTGCAGGTACCTGTCCAGTTGGTGGGGAGCCAGATAAAGGTTGAAGTTCCACATAAGAAGAATATGCCTTGGCTGAATAGACAGAAATTTACCCTGGCTTTTAAGGAATAGGGTACAGTGTTTTTTCTTAACTACTTCTATCTCTCTCTCTTTCTCTTTGACTTTCTGTCTTTCCCCTCTGTCTCTCTTTCCTCTCTGCTGATCTTTCCCTGCCTCTGCCAGCCGCTTATGCTGCTGTTCTCCCCTCTCCTTCCCCTTTTTGATGACTTCAGCCGTGTAAGACTGCCACCTCCTTGGGTTTTTGCACTGCATGCAATAACTCCATGATTTCCTTGTGGTATTTAATGGGGGTTCCCCCAGAGGTTAGGAACTCCCTTTCTTTCCACATTGCAGCATGGGCATGTAGGATTAGATAAGCATACTTGCTATCAGTATACACATTTATTCTTGTCCCCTTTCCCAGTTCTAAGGCTCGGGTAAGTGCCACTGGTTCTGCTAACTGGGCACTGGTCCCTGGGGGAAGAGGCTTACTTTCAAGTACTGTTACATCGCTAACTATGGCATAATCTGCCCTTCATATCCCATTATCCACAAATGAACTTCCATCGGTATATAGGTTAAGGTCAGGATTAGCTAAGGGGACTTCTAAGAGATCCTCTCGGCAGCATAAGTCTGGGCTACAATTTGTTGGCAGTCATGCTCAATTGTTTCCCCATCCTCTGGGAGAAAAGTGGCAGGGTTGAGGGCCACACATGTGCATATTTGAAGCCCCGGTCCCTCAAAGAGTAGCACCTGGTATCTAATCAGGCAGTTGTCTGATAGCCATAAACTTCCTTTGGCAACTAGTATGCCATTTACATCATGAGTAGTCCAGACAGTGAGATCCTTTCCTTGTATTATTTTGATATCCTCTGATACTAAGATGGCCACCACCACAACTACCCATAAACAGTGAGGCCAGCCTTTTGCTATTATATCAATTTTCTTTCTTAGGTATGCCACTGATTGTGGGGTTGTCCCATGAGTCTGAGTAAGGACTCCAACAGCTATTCTGGATCTCTCCATGACATATAAACAGAAGTTTTGTCCTGTGGGAAGGCTTAAGGCTGGAGCTTGTACTAGGGCCTGCTTTAAGGTTTTGAAGGCTGTTTCTGCCTCTGGTTCTCATTCTACTAGATGAGTATTTGCCCTCTGGGTCTCTTTGATTAGAGTATAGAGGGGCCTGACTATCCTGCTGTATCGGGGATCCATAGTTGGCAAAGGCTGGTGATTCCAAGGAACTCCTGCAACTGTTTGGTGTCTTAGGGCAAGGATAAGCCAGTATAGGCTGTATTCATTCCTTGCTGAGGGCCCTAGTTCCTCTGGCTAAGATTAGGCCTAGATATTTGACTTGTTGTAGGCAGAGCTGGGCCTTCCATTTAGATGCCTTGTAGCCTTGATTAGCTAGAAAGTTCAAGAGATCTAGAGTAGCCTGCTGGCACGAGGCTTCTGAACTGGCAGCCAAAAGGAAATCATCCACATACTGGGAGTCAGAGTGCAGGAGAATAGAGAAGAAGCAGAACCGTGAACCATTCTTCTTCCTCTGGTATTTGAGAGAGCAGGGTATAGGGGTTGGGCACAACTGGATATAGAGGAATTACTGCCTCATTGATGAGTCTAAGATCTTGCACTAGTCTCCAGTGACCATTCGATTTTTGAACTCCTAGAATTGGGGTGTTGCAGGGACTGCTGCATTTTCTTACTAAGCTTAGAGCTTTTAAATGTCTAACCATATCTTGTAATCCTTTATGAGCTTCAGGCCTTAAGGGATATTGCCTTTGATAAGGTAAAGTGGTGGGGTCTTTTAGCCTGATTTGGACTGGGCAGGTATTTTTGCCTTTCCAAATTGTCCTTCCAATGCCCAGACTTTAGGGTTGATTCCCTCCTCAAGCAGGGAACAACAAATGGGTAACTTGTTCCCCATGTTCATGTAGATAATAGCTCCAGCTTTGGCTAATATGTCCCTCCCTAATAAGTGTATGGGACTTTCAGGCATAACAAGAAAGGCATGTGAAAAGAGCAAAGTCTCCCAATTACAACTGAGTAGGTGGGAGAAATACCTGGTTACAGGCTGTCCCAGGATTCCTCGGATGGTAACGGACCTTGAGGACAGTCGTCCAGGACAGGGGATTAACACTGAGAAAGCCGCAGCAGTGTCCAGGAGGAAGTCAATTTCCTTGTCTTCAATGGTTAAACATACCTGGGGCTCAGTGAGGGTGATAACATGAGCTGGCATTTGCCCCAGGCACCCTCAGTCCTGTTGTTGGATCATCTGGTTGGGGGCTTCTGGCCCAGAGAATCTTTGTCCTCTGGGGTAGTACACCTTCCAGTGATTGTCTCAGCATAGTGGACAAGAGCAAAGGGGCGACTTGTTTCTCATTGGACAATCTTTTTTAAAGTGTCCTTGCAAACCACACTGATAACAAGCTCTACCACGTGAATGACCTGCTCCATTTTCTGTCCTTTTGAACTACAAGTTTTGTTTGTCTGAGGGCCATGACGAAGGCTGCAGCCTTTCTCTGATCTCACTTTTACTTTTTGGCCTGTTCCTCTTGGTCCCCATTATAGAACACCGAGGTTGCCAGGTTTAATAATGCCTCCAGATTTTGTTCAGGGCCCGGGGCTCACTTTTGGAGCTTTCTTCTGATATCTGCAGCTGACTAGGTAACAAACTTATCTTTGAGGATCAACTGACCCTCGAGGGAGTTGGGAGGGAGTATATTTTCTTAAGGCCTCCCATAGCTGCTTGAGGAAGGTGGAAGGATTTTCTTCCTTTCCCTAAGTTATGGTGGACATCATTGAATAATTCATGGGCTTTTTCCTAATTTTCCTTAGTCCTTCTAGAACACAGGTCAACAGATGTTTATGACTCCAGTCCCCATGATCTGAGTCAAGGTCCCAGTGAGGATCCATACGGGGGATAGCTTGCTGACCGGTAGGGAATTTGTCCCTTTCTTCAGCTGTCATTCTATCATTTACTTGACTAAGATACCAGGTATCTCCAAACTCTTGGGCTGCAGCTAAAGCCGCATTCTTTTCATTAAAGACCAGGGTTTGATCTAACAATAGCATGACATCTCTCCAAATGAGGTCAAAAGTTTGCCCTAGAACCTATAGGACATCTGTGTACCTAACAGGATCATCTGAAAGCTTCCCCAGGTCTACCTTGATCTCCTTTAAATCAGAGAGGGAGAAGGGGACATGTACCCGGGTTGGGCCAAATTCCCCTCCCCCTACAGCTTCAAGGGGACATAACCAATAGCCAGGGGTTTTTTGTGGTCCTTTGGAGATTTCTTTGCTTGTTTCCTTCTGGGTGGGGGAGATTAGAGGAGGCTTAACTTTAATAGGAAGGGGAGCTATAGGAAGACTAGGATATGGAGGTAAGCTGAGAGGTCCTCCTGTGGGATGTAAACTGCAAGCTTTGCATAGTTGTGGATTATCCTTCAATGAAAAGAAAGCTTGGACATAAGGTATCTCACTCCATTTGCCTTCCCTCTTACAGAAAAGGTCAAGTTGCAGGATAATATTGTAATTTATACTCCCCTCAGGTGGCCATTTTTCCCCATCAGAGAGAGAATACTGGGTCCAGGCCACAGTGCAGAAAAAAACGAGCCACCTCTTTTTCAGGGTTTGCAGGTCAAATTGGTCCCAATGGCTTAGGATGCATTTCAAGGTGAACCTGTTGATGCCTGAGTGTTTCCCATCTGAAAGAAAAAAACGCCCATGGTTTTGGTTTGTTGGTTCCCCCCCTTGCTCAAGAACCCACAATGGTCCCTGGACCCTGCTGATAGGAATAGCTGCACTCACCAACACAGCAGCAGATCCCCCTCTTGCCCAAGAATCCACAGTGGTCCCTGGACCCTGTTGATAGGAATAGTTGCGCTCACCGATGCAGCAGCAAAAACACTAGTTTTCCTCCTAGACCACAAGGAGGACCGAGGAAGGTCAGATTTAGTGGCCCTTACCAATGCATTCTTGAAAACCTATTAGTGTCCTAAGAATTTTTTCCTGTTAGCATTGGGACTTTACCCTTGTCCTATAAAGATTATATGCCCCAAAAGTTGAGTGGAGGGCCATACCCTGAGGGAAGGAAGGGATTTCTAAGGTTGGAAGAGTGACGCCTTTTGTCCTCACTTCTCATCATATGAATAGGAAGGATATCATTTCTGAGGCTCCCCATATCCTAGCTTTGGGAATAGCCTTTGTTAGGCCTGCTAGTCTGAGGAGGGATCCTAAAATTCCAGATAGTTCTCCCTGACAAAATGGGGCTTTGGGCAAAAATTATGCCTTTCTGATTGGTGAACCTGGCTGCCTAAGGAAAGGAACAGAGTCCCAAAAATTATACTAGAAATCATTCGTATAGAAGAAACTGGAAAAGTACCAGAAACAGGGAGTGGTTTTTAGAAGTAGGACTAGCCTCAGAGAAGAGAGGCGAGAGGAAGTTTGTCTGAGAGGTGTTAGGACCCAGGAGGCAAGAGTCAGGATACATAGAATAGATGGGCAAGTGTCGCTTGGGCGATGTGATTTTGAGAGTTCTGCTCATGGCTACAGGGCCAACCAACTTTTTGTTGGAACCCCAAAGCTGAATGGCTTTCCTCTCTGTTGACCCTCGGCTCAGCCCAGAAGTACAGGAAAAGCGGAAGCTGGTTCCAGGCAAACCAATGCTCCTAACTCCAAAGAGTTGGGGTTGTTAGAGAGCGCTTTCCCAGAAAGCCTGACACCCGTGTCTTTAGGCCGGCAGCTGCACTAGTCACTTTTAACTGCTTGACAGGTGCCTGGTGTTTAGCCCCCAAATTCTAAGGAAAAGTAGGACAGAATAGTAAGCAAAAAAGGTCTGATGGTACTCACCACTTGGCAATAGTCCCCTCGTGGTTGCAAAGATGTGTCCAGAGTTGGTTCTTTCTGGTGGGTTTGTGGTCCCGCTGACTTCAAGAATGAAGCTGCAGACCTTCGCAGTGAGTGTTACAGCTCTTAAAGGTGGCACGGACCCAAAGAGTGAGCAGCAGCAAGATTTATTGTGAAGAGCAAAAGAACAAAGCTTCCACAGCGTGGAAGGGGACCCGAGTGGGTTGCCATTGCTGGCTGGGGGTGGCCAGCTTTTATTCCCTTACTTGTCCTCACCCATACCCTGCTGATTGGTCCATTTTACAAACCTCTAGCTAGCCACAGAGTGCTGACTGGTGCATTTTTACAGAGCACTGATTGGTGCATTTTACAAACCTCTAGCTAGCTACAGAGTGCTGATTGGTGCATTTTACAATTCTCTTGTAAGACAGAAAAGTTCTCCAAGTCCCCACTCGACCCAGGAAGTACAGCTGGCTTCACCACTCACCAGCAGGGGACAGACAAGCAGGAAGGGACAAGGAGATCAGAGGGCAGGAGTGGAAGCAGGGTGGGAAGAAGGGGGAATTGGGACCCTGGGAGCAGTGACAGGTAAGATAAGGTAGGAGGAAGGTATAGAGAGCTATGAAAAATAACTCAGGCTGAGGAATTTGGACCCAACAAAGGAAGCCTGAGAGTGGGTTGGAGACACTGCAGGTGGGGAGGCTGCTTAGGGATGATGAAGGATTTTTAGCAGAGGTAACTCAAAGAGCAATGCAGTGTGAAGGTTACAGGACCGGGAGGAGTCTGAGTTCACTCCCAAGGTGAGTGGCCAGTGACTGGGTGAGAAGTGGTGGCTCTTTGGAGGCTCAGGAAGAGGGAAAGGACAGGATGGGCTCAATTCTGGTTGTTGAGACTTGGCTGGGAACAGGTCTACGAGCTATAATGTACCAGAGGAGACTGTCAAGATTATCAAGACAGATGTTTCCATGAGGAGACGCCAGTGAGGGAAACAGAGGGTGGAGGAAGAGGCACAGGACACCTCTCCAGCGTAGACTTTCCACTGCCCCTAGACCAAGCCTGCACTCCCCGGCCAGGTGTGCAGGGCCCTCCACATCCCAGGCCTACTCACCTCTTCCTGCTTTCTCTCTCACTTGGGGAGGCCCTCCACTCCCAGGGGACTGTGCCTCCTCCAGCACTAACTCTTCAGTCACACCACTTTACTTGCCTCCATGGGCTGGGCTGCCATCTTCCCTGATGGTCTCATGCTTCCCAATCCTCAGCTGCATTGTCTGTTCTGGAGCACCTGATGCCTGGAGCCACAGCAGTGGGCACACAGCATAATCCCCACAAACAGCCCTTGACTTGACTTCCCTTTTCGGCTCTCCTCTCACCACCCAATCCTCAGCTCTGTCAGCCTCACTCCCTGCTGATGGCTGAGCTTGTCTCAGAGTTGTAGGTAACCTTAGCGTTTGTGCCACACATTGCTGACCAGGGGCAGACTCAGCTGTGTTAGGCTGGTTCAGACTCCTCCAGCAGTCACATAGATCAGCTTTAATGTGCCCACGAATCCCTGGGCTTCTTGTTTAAATACGCATTCCAGTGGGTGAGCCTGGGATAAGCTGGAGATCTGTGTTTCTAACAAGCTCCCAGGTGACACTGATGACCACACTTTGAGTAACGAAGACATGGAGGACTTTTGGCTTCAGTTTTCACATTCACCAGAGAGGGCTCTGACCACTTCACTGGGTTACCACGGAATCAAATGAATTAGTGTTTGTGAAAAGAAAACAAAAACCAAAGGTGCCGGCCAAATGTCAGATTCACCATCTATCCCATGTCTTGCTGCCAGGATGAAGGTAATAAATACACAAAAGGCCTTGATTGCTTAGCAGATGCCCAACAAATGTTAGGTTCTCCTCCCCCAGAGCCTTCAAGTTTGAACTCAGCTGCTGAATGGGCTCTCAGCTCATGACTTCATTCCTCTGCTCACTCCACTTATTGGATCTGCTGTCACTCTGGCTTGGCCTTGATCATATCTCCCCATCCCCTCCCATCAGCCCCACCATAACACCACTTTTTTTTTTTTTTTTTTAGACAGGACCTCATTCAGTTGCCCGGCTGGAGTGTGGTAGTATGATCATGGCTCACTGCAGCCTCAAATTCCCACCTCAACCTCCTGAATGTGTGGGACTACAGGCACAAGCCACCACACCTGGCTAATTATTTGTGTAATAGAAATGGGGTCTTAGCCGGGCATGGTGGCTCACACCTGGAGTTCGAGACCAGCCTGACCATCATGGTGAAACCCTGTCTCTACTAAATACAAAAAATTAGTCAGGAATGGTGGCGCATGCCTGTAATCCCAGCTACTCTGGAGGTTGAGGCAGGAGAATCGCTTGAACCTGGGAGGCAGAGGTTGCAGTGAGCTGAGATCGCACCACTGCACTACTGCAGTGAGAAATACTCTGTCTCAAAAACAAAATTAAAAAAATGTTTTTAAATAAATAAATAAAAGAAATGGGGTCTCACTATGTTGCTCAGGCTGGTCTTGAGCTCCTTGGCTCAAGTGACTCTCCTGCCTTGGCTTCCCAAAGTGCTGGGATTACAGGCATGAGCCACTGCACCCAGCCCACAGACGGTTTTTGATGTTTGTAACAGAGTTCCATGCTGACGCCAGCCTTTTCTGGGTGGGGTTTTATTCTGCCTGATTTGTGTGTCAACTTGACAGCCACAGCCCTCTCACTGCCCAATACAATAGGATAAATGTCACAGTCATTACCAGCAGCGGATGATTAAAATGGTGACTAATTGGATACCTGTGCCAAGGGAGAGGTAGGAGTTGAAAATAATTGCTAGGTTTCAAGCCTGGGAGGTACAAGAATGATGAGGTCATTTTGGAGCATTGAACCCTGGGGCCAACGTGGGTGAGACAACAGAGTGG
This sequence comes from Trachypithecus francoisi, assembly GCF_009764315.1. Taxonomy (NCBI): domain Eukaryota; kingdom Metazoa; phylum Chordata; class Mammalia; order Primates; family Cercopithecidae; genus Trachypithecus; species Trachypithecus francoisi. The sequence continues at coordinate 36,755,721 of NW_022681462.1, forward strand.
AAGAGTTCCTCAGGCGGGTGGAAGTGTGGGACTGAAGGTGAGGGAGAGGTCGTGGGGGTTTACAGATACCCATAGAGATGTAATCGCTGGATCTGTGTAGAGAGAAAAGAGCAGAAGACTGAGGATAAGACATTTGGAAACATCTGTTTATTCATGTAGCCAAAATAAATTCCACAAGAGGGTCATTTTGGCCAGGCTCTCAAGCAGGCCATGTTTCTTCCCAGGTCCCAGATGGCTCCCATCCGGGCCCTAGCACAGAGGGGCATAGGGTGGCAGGCAGGAGGGCAGTGGGGTCTGGGCCTCACTTTCACAACAGGTCTCAAATTTAGACTCTTGATGTTATTTCCAAAAAGGATTATATCATACCTTCAGTCACAGACAGAGAGGCCCTGTCAGCTCCCTTGTCCCATCCAGGTATAGCAAGCATCAGGTTTCCTGTGAACATCAGTTCCCACTAGGAGCTGGGTAGGGTCCCTTTGCTAGGGATTGTCCTTCTCCATCTCTGTGACTGTGTGAGCCACCATGTGTGTAATGTGTCTCCACTGTCCCTGCCACACTGTCAGTCCCTCTTGGGACAGGGTCCTATTCCCACATACAATCACGGTGCTGTACTCCTCTTACCAAAATTAATTGGTAGAGGGGAACACCTGACTCAAACTGGACCAACGTGTCACTTAAAGGGGGTCAATGTGTCACTCTCCAGGGGTTTTGTTGCCCTGTTTGAGAGTCAAATGTATTTCCCTATGTAAAATTTAAAATAACAACAACAAAAAGGTGGCAGAAATCAATGAATATTTCCCCTCTGGAATCCACTAACATGCTGGTGGAGGAATTTGTAAATAGACATAAATGAATAAGAACAACGGGAACCTGTGAGGAGCTAGAGCAACAGATTTTGGAAGCTAGATATCGGTGATTACTGAGAAGACCTGAGAATGTTGAATACTGTCAGCTGCAGGAAAAAACAAGTGGCAACAAAGTAGTAACCCAAGAATCCCCTAAAAGCCTCCAGGTACCACCTGAAGCAAAGTTAAAGATGAGACTAAAAATGAAGACTCATTAAACGTCTATTTTAGAAACAGTTAGGGCTGGGCGCAATGGCTCACGCCTGTAATCCCACCGCTTTGGGAGGCCAAGGGCGGGGGGGTGGATCACCTGAGGTCCGAAGTTTGAGACCAGCCTGGCCAACATGGTGAAACCCAGTCTCTACTAAAAATACAAGAATCAGCTGGGCGCAGTAGCATGCACCTGTAATCCCAGTTACTTAGGAGGCTGAGGCAGGAGAATCGCTTGAACCCAGGAGGCGGAGGTTGCAGTGAGCTGAGATCGCGACACTGCACTCCAGCCTGGGTGACAGAGCAAGACTCTTGTCTCAAAAAAAAAAAAAAGAAGAAGAAGAAGAAGCAGTTAGACCTCAATCCCTCCCCCATTGCCCTCCAGTGAGTGACTGTCCCTCCTCCACCCCAGCAACAGACACTCGTGGCTTCTACTAGGAAAGGATAAAACTGAGGTTTTCTGTGCTAAGAGTCATCAGTTACAGTTGAGGTATTGGACTAGGATCACCCTTCACACTAAATGAAGATACCGACATCTCTTGTCCCCCACTCAGTAACCAGAATTCTGGCAGTCATATTTTTTCCATCTGGGCAGGAGATTGGAAGAAACATTTCCAGGAAATCTGACCAAGCCAATTTAAAAAAAAAAAAAAAAGAAAGAAAAGAAAAGAAAGCCGTGCAGATATCGACATCAGAGGTTTCCCAAAGAACTGGCCTAGCAGGATCATCTACTGTGAAGTCCGCAGTGGACAAGCCCCCATGTGTCCATGGGGCTTCCAACTGGTTTTTCTGCACCCCACTCTTTTCTTTTTTCTAAGTTTTATTTTTTTTAAAGACTAGTCAAATGCAGCAATGAGAAGGGAAGAAAGAGTAGAACAAGGAGTTTGATCTGTAAGTGACTATGAACAATCAATTCAGATAACTCACTACCTTCAGATCAGTCAATGTACCTCACTCTTTAAAAATGTATGCAGACAAGAAATCCCCAGGATGGTGACCAATTGAGATCCCAAAATCCTCCTAAATGGAAGGCCTAGGCCAGGTTGTGGTGGCTCATGCCTGTAATCCCGACATTTTGGGAGGCTGAGGCAGGTGGACCGCTTGAGATCAGGAGTTTGAGACCAGCCTGGCCAACATGGTGAAACCCTGTCTCCACAAAAAAATACAAAAATTAGCTGGACATGGTGGTGAGCCCAGCCCATGGCCCACCAGCCACGCTCTTGGGGCACAAACAATACTCTTAAGTCTTTATTAGTAAGGACATTTCTCCAGGCACCTGAGAAGAAGGTTCAGAGTTCATGTGGCCTAGAATAACACCTTGTGATAGTGAGGGCGTAGACAGGCAAGAACACTTCCCTGAACTGTCAGTAAGAATGTGCAACTAGGTGGGCCTCTCTGGCAAGCAACTTGGTAATACACACAAAACACTTTCAGAATTTACATTCCCTTTGACACAGCAATTCTTCTAGAAATTTCTATGGAAGAAATAATTAAAGATGCTAGCAAAACTGTTTATACTAGCAAAAAAACTAGAAATGACCTATCTAACAATAGAGAATTTGCCAACACATTTATATGATGGAATTAGAGTCAGCTGGCAACATCCACTGTAGTAGTTTTAAAACAAATTTTGAGTGGGTGTGTCAATAGGTAAAATTTATTTTTATTATGGAGTAACCATTTTGATTAAATTTTTTTTCAGGTTTTTTTTTTTTCTTTTCTTTTTTGAGACAGAGTTTCGCTCTGTCACCCAGACTGGAGTGCAATAGCACAATCTCGGCTCACTGTAACCTCCGCCTCCTGAGTTCAAGCCATTCTCCTGCCTCAGCCTCCCGAGTAGCTGGGACTATAGGCACGCGCCACCACGCCTGGCTAATTTTTGTATTTTTAGTAGAGATGGGGTTTCACCATGTTGGCCAGGCAGGCCTTGAACTCCTGACCTCAGGTGATCTGCCCGCCTCAGCTTCCCAAAGTGCTGGGCGAGATTACAGGCATGAGCCACCGTGCCTGGCCCATTTTGGTTAAGTTTTAAGAGGTACAGAAATTTAAATTAAGTTATTATACATACTGTGAAAGTTGTTGATAATAAAAGGAAATTTCAGTTTGTCACAAATACAGTAGTTTTTCTAAATTGCATGTAAATACATCTCTTCAAAGATAGAGACTGTGCTGCCCACAAATCTCCTGCAGTGCATTTGTTTCACTTTTCAAATAAACTCCGCACAGGTAGTGCATCTGCTGTTACACAGCAAATTATAATCTGCATCACACATTGCATTTTCAGGTACTGAATTACTAATGTGTCTTTACTACAGCCAATTATATTTACAAGGTACTTCAACTAGAACATACTATTATAGTATAGATATTACTTAAATCATATTCCTAAGGCTACGAACATATTAATAAAGTACATTACACATATATTTGTGAAATTCTGATACCTTTGAATAGCAATAGATTGATACAGAATAAACCAGAAAATCTAGTAATCTGGCTTATCCTATAACATAACCATGGTCTTGGTCTATGTGTCTGGTCTACACATAGATATTGAACTTTCACTGTATTATAAAAATTTGAAGCATACCAAAATTTTTCAAGGAAAAAAGTAAAAAACAAAAATAAAATAAATTTGATCTAAATTATTCCACTCAGAATAATTCACTGTTGACATTTAGTGACTATCATTCCAGATGTTTCTATGTAAATATACAGACAAAAATGAGAATGAAAGATTGTGTGTGTTTGTGTGTGTGCACATGTGTAGGTGATAAAGAGAAATAGTTTACAGAGAATGTAAACACCCATGATAGCAGTACAAAAAAATGAGATCACATTTTCTTTTTTTTTTTTTGACACAGAGTCTCTCTCTGTTGTCCAGGCTGTAGTGCAGTGGCATGATCTTGGCTCACTGCAAGCTCCACCTCCCGGGTTCAAGTGATTTCTCTGCCTCAGCCTCCCAAGTAGCTGGAATTACAGGCGCTCGCTATCATGCCCAACTAATTTTTGTATTTTTAGTAGAGACAGGGTTTTGCCAAGTTGGCCAGGCTAATCTCGAACTTCTGACCTCAGGCGATCTGCCCGCCTCAGCCTTCCAAAGTACTGGGATTAAAGGCGTGAACCACTGCGCCCAGGCCCACTTTTTTTTTTCTTTTTTTTAGATGGAGTCTCGCTGTCGCCCAGGCTGGAGTGCAGTGGCTCAATAGCTCACTGCAAGCTCCACCTCCTGGGATCAAGTGCTGGGATTATAGGCGTGAGCCACCCCGCCTGGCCACATTTTCTTAAAAAACAAAAGCATGACTTTTTTTTTTTTGAGATGGAGTCTCACTTTGTCGCCCAGGCTGGAGTGCAGTGGTGCTATCTCAGCTCGCTGCAACTTCCACCTCCCACATTCAAGCAATTCTCTGCCTCAGCCTCCTGAGTAGCTCGGATTACAGGCGCCTGCCACCAAGCCATGCTAATTTTTGTGTTTTTAGTAGAGACGGAGTTTTACCATTTTGGCCAGGCTGGTCTTGAACTACTGACCTCATGAATCACCCACCTCGGCCTCCCAAAGCACTGGCATTACAGGCATGAGCCACCGCACCTGGCCCTTTTTAATTTTTAAAATCTTTTTGACTCTTTTGTGATAACACTTAGCTTAAAACACAAACACATTGTACAGCTTTACAAAAATATTTTCTTTCTTTTCATCTTCATTTTATAAGCTTTCTGTTTTTTCTCTTTTTTTTTTTTGAGACAGAGTCTCCCTCTGTAGCCCAGGCTGAAATGCAACGGCACGATCTCGGCTCACTGCAACCTCCACCTCCCAGTTCAAGCAATTCTACTGCCTCAGTCTCCTGAGTAGCTGGGATTACAGATTACAGACATGCGCCACCATGCCCGCTAACCTTGGTATTTTTAGTGGAGACGGGGTTTCACCATGTTGGTCAGGCTGGTCTTGAACTCCTGACCTTGTGATCTGCCTGCCTCAGCCTCCCAAAGTGCTGGGATTACAGGTGTGAGCCACCACGCCTGGCCTTCTTTTTTCTTTTTTGAGACAGGGTCTCACTCTATTATCCAGGCCAGAATGCAGTCGCATTATCAGGGCTCACTGCAGCCTCAACCTCCTGGGCTCAGGTGATCCACCCACCTCAGCCCTCCACCTTCCACCCAGTGGCTGGGAGTACAGATGAGTACCGCCACGCTGGCCTAATTTTTAAAGTTTTCTTTGTAGAGACAAGGTCTTGCTATGTTGCCTAGGCTAGTCTCGAACTCCCAGGCTCAAGCAATACTCTCACCTCAGACTCCCAAAGTGCTGGGATTACAGGTATGAGCCACCATGCCTAGTCAAAAGTTTTTTGTTTTGTTTTGTTTTGTTTTTTGAGACAGGCTCTCCCTCTGTTGCTCAGGCTGGTGTGCAGTGGCTCAATATTGGCTCACTGCAACCTCAACCTCCTGAGCTCAAGCGATCCTCTCACTTCAGCCACCTAAATAGTTTGGGACTATAGGCACACACCACCACACCTAGCTAAGCTTGCTTACTTTTTGTAGAAATGAGGTCTCACTATATTGCCCAGGCTAGTCTCAAACTCCTGAGCTCAAGTGTAATCCTAAAGTGTTGGGAAAAAAGTGACCAGGCATGGTGGCTCACACCTATAATCCCAGCACTTTGGGAGGCTGAGGTGGGAGCATCGTTTGAGCCCTGGAATTTGAGGTTGCAGTGAGCACTCTAGCCTGGGTGGTGACAGAGTAAGAACTTGCATCAAACAAACAAACAAACAAAAACAACTAAGACACACACACTCACATGAGCCTAGGCCTACACAGAGTCAGGATCATTGATATCCCTGTCTCCCACCTCCACATCTTGTCCCAGGCAACAGAAATTTTTCAGGTCTATTATAATCTTACTGGATCATCATCATATATGCAGTCCATTTTTTATCAAAACACTGTTATGCAGTACATGACTGTATGTATTAGTCTGTTCTCACATTGCTATAAAGAAATACCTGAGACTGGGTAATTTATAAAGAAAACAGGTTTAACTAGCTCCTGGTTCTGCAGCCTGTACAAGAAGCATGGCAGCTTCTGCTTGCCTTCTGGGGAGGTCTCAGGGAGCTTTCAGTCATGGTGGAAGGCAAAAGGGAAGCAGGCATTTTACATTTTACATGGTGGGAGCAAGAGGAAGACACAGAAGGGGAAAGATGCCACAAACTTGTAAACAACCAGATCTCATGATAACTCACTCACTATCACAAGAAGAGCTCTGAGGGAATGGTTCCAAACCATTCATGAGAAATTTGCCACTGTAATCCAGTCACCTCCCTCCAGGCCCTACCTCCAACACTGGGAATTACAATTTGACATGAGATTTGTTGGAGACACAGATCCAAATCATATTACTGTACTTCTATCATTTTAGTCTTTCATCATCTATACATTCTTTGAAATCATAAAGTATTTACTGGACTCTCTTTTCCACAAAGTAATCCTTATTCTGATGTATGTTTTTCATTTACTTTTTGCTTATGTGTCTTAGTCCATTTTGTGCTGCTATAAAAGAATATCTAAGACTGGGTAATTTATAAAAAGCAGGAAGTTATTGGCTCATGGTTCTAGTCCAAGAGCATGGTGCTGGCATCTGCTCAAAATTTGATGAGAGTCTTCTTACAGCATCATCCCATGGCAGAATGTGGAAGGGCAAGAGAGAGCAAGAGAGAGTGGTCAGGGAAGGGAGCCTAACTTGTCCTTTTATAAGTAGCATATTCCTGAAATAATAGCATTAATTTATTCCTGAGGACAGAGCCCTCATGACCTACTCACTTCTTAAAAATCCCACCTCTCAACACTGTTGCATTGGGAATCAAGATCCCAGTACATGAACTTTGGGGGACACATTTAAACTGTAGCAGGTGGGGACCACTTATGATCTAGGAGCAAAGTGAAGGAAGGGGGTTGGAAGTTTCACCATTTAGGGAACAAATTTACTTTTTTCCCCTCCATGGTTAACATTTGGTATTTAGCCTTCCAGACAGATACATACATAATTTTTCCTCACAAAATGAGATTACCATATACATGCTATTTTTTGTTGTTGTTGTTGTTGTTGTTGTTGTTTTTTGAGACAGAGTCTTGCTCTGTTGCCCAGCCTGGAATGCAGTGGCACCATCTCGGCTCACTGCAATCTGCGCCTCCCAGGTTCAAGCAATTCTTATGTCTCAGTCTTCTGAGCAGCTGGAATTACAGGCACACACCACCACACCCAGCTAATTCTTGTATTTTTAGTAGAGATGGGGTTTTGCCATGTTGGCCAGGCTGGTCTCGAACTCCTGACCTCAAGCAATTCACCTGCCTCAGCCTCCCAAAGTGCTGGGATTACAGGTGTGAGCCACTGTGCCCGGCCTTACATGCTATTTTGTAATCTGTTTTCTTCATGTCATACATGCCAAGCATGTTTTTATGTCATCAAATATACTACTCTCACATTATTTAAGTAGCATTCCATTGGCACGATATATCACATTTTGTTTAATCCAATCCCCTATTCATGGACATTTCTATTGTTTACAGTAATTTATTATTGGAGTCAAACTGATGCACAATTTTAATTTTAATTTTTTTGAGACATAGTCTCACTCTGCTGCCCAGACTGGAGTGCAGTGGTGCGATCTTGGTTGACCGCAACCTCCGCCTCCCAGGCTCAAGCCATTCTCCTGCCTCAACCTCCCAAGTAGCTGGGACCTCCGGCATGTGGCACCACACCCAGCTAATTTTTGTATTTTTAGTAGAGATGGGGTTGTACCGTGTTGGTCAGGCTGGTCTCGAACTCCTGACCTCAAGCGATCTGCCCACCTCGGCCTCCCAAAGTGCTAGAATTACAGGCTTGGCCACCGTGCCCAGCCAGACCTCCTCTTAATCCCTGTGTTTCTAATTCCACATAATTTTACTGGCGCCCTTAAGGTCTGTGTCCCCAAGTCCAGAGCATTTCAGATTTGGTTCCTTCAAGGCCCGAATCCCCAATTTCCTGCTTATGCTGGTGGTCACCCTGGTTTTTTTTTTTTTTTTTTTTTTGAGACGGAGTCTTGCTCTGTCGCCCAGGCTGGAGTGCAGTGGCCGGATCTCAGCTCACTGCAAGCTCCGCCTCCCAGGTTCATGCCATTCTCCTGCCTCAGCCTCCCGAGTAGCTGGGACTACAGGCGCCCGCCACCTCGCCCGGCTAGTTTTTTTGTATTTTTTAGTAGAGACGGGGTTTCACCATGTTAGCCAGGATGGTCTCGATCTCCTGACCTCGTGATCCGCCCGTCTCGGCCTCCCAAAGTGCTGGGATTACAGGCTTGAGCCACCGCGCCCGGCCAATCACCCTGGTTTTAATGAGTGGAGGAAGGGGCCTATGATCTAGCAATTCAATATTCAGCTGTTTACACTCCCACCTCACACACAGTCTCTGGTGCCTTCATGGAGTCTGCAGACGTGTCATACCATACCTTCCTGCATTTTGCTACCTTAGTTGCTTATCTCATCTACCGATGTTTCCTGAGTCATGTGGGTGCGGGTGAGGATTGGCCCTTTTCTATTCCTTCACTGGCTTTTCAGTAGGGTTTTGGGTGGGGGAGGATATAAATACGACCTTGTTTAACTGGAAGCTGCATTAATTATACAAAAATCTTTGTGATCATTGCTCATCTTTGAAAGAGACCAGTTATTGGTTAAAAATTAATCTAGAGAAAGATGAGGCAAGTGACCTGGAACAGACCACAGTTTTCAGCTTACTTTTTTTCTTCAAACGACTTATCACCAAATATGTTTTCTCCTCTGTCTTGGGCCATATCCCCCATTTTCAGGATGTAGGAGGTCAATGTAGCAACAGACCCTAAGATAGACTTTCTAATGATTGCTGTTCCCTTAGTCCTTCTTCTCTGACTCCCTCTCCAGCAGCAGTTTTCTCAGCTGGGAGGCTGAGACATAGATGGTTAACATGGATCTACACATAACTTCTCTGTTAGTTCCACCTCTCCCATTCCCTGCATCCTGCAGGGTAGAACTGACTTCTCTGGAGTCATTCCAGCTGCTTGCCTTTTGTGGTTCTAAACAATGGATCGTTAAGTTGGACCTTCCAGAACAGTGCCCTTATCTGTACTTGTCAGTTTGGAATTGTGCTGACACCTAGCCTTTGAAGCTAAAGACAGGTGCAGGAATGTTTAGCACTGTCTGTAATAGCAAAAAGCTGAAAACATACAAATGACTGTCACCAGGAGGATGAGTAAATACAACATCACATACTTATATCATCGAACACAATTCTTCAGTGAAAATGAAACTATCACTGTACACGGTAGTAGTTAGGGGTGTGTGTATGTGTGTGTGGTGGAGGGGGAGGGTGGTGGGCAGAGTCTCACTCTGTCCCCCAGGCTGGAGTGCAGTGGAGCAATCTCAGCTCACTGTAACAATCAATTCTCCTGCCTCAGCCTCCCGAGTAGCTGGGATAACAGGTGCACGCCACCATGCTTGGCTAATTTTTGTATTTTTGGTAGAGATGGGATTTCACTACGTTGGCCAGGCTTGTCTTGAACTCCTGATGTCAAGTGATCCGCCTGCCTCAGCCTCTCAAAGTGCCGGGATTACAGGTGTGCCACCACACCCGGCCGCAGTTGAGTCTTAAAAGCACACAGCTAAGTGAAAAAAGTTAGTCACAGAAGACTATATACTTGACTGAATGATTTCATTTATATAAAATGCAAAAGTTCCCTGGAACCGAAACATATTGTGTGGGAAAATATACAGGAAGAATAACACTCAGAAAAAGAAGGGAATCATTATTAAGTTACGTTCAGGATGGTAGTTATCACGGGCGGGAGAGGAAGAGGATGTGACTGAGGAGGGGCACACAGGAATCTTCAAAGTCACCAGTTAAATTCCATTTTCTTTTGTTTTGAGACAGGGTGTTGCTATGGTGTTCAAGCTGGCCTTGAACTCCCAGACTCAAGGGATCCTCCCACCTCAGCCTCCCAAGTAGCTGGGACTGCACGAGTACACCACCAAGCCCAGCTTCTATTTTCTTAAAGCTGGTTAATAGGTACATGTTTTCATTTTTGTTATTAGTCAAACTACACACATGTTAAGTACATTCTTTGTTGGAACTATATTTCCAACTAATAACTGGAGTGATTACTCTCTTTCCTCGTCTTTTAAAAGATGGAGTTGTTTCTCTTTTTCATTTTTGGAGGGTTTTAAGGTGGGGAGAGGAGTAAAAAATAAAATACTTTTTTTTTTTTGAGACAGTGTTTTGTTCTGTCACCCAAGCTAGAGTGCAGTGGAGCCATCTCAGCTCACTGTAACCTCTGCCTCTCAGGTTCAAGTGATGCTCGTGCCTCAGCCTCTTGAGTAGCTGGGATTATAGGCTCCTGCCACCAAGCCCAGCTAATTTTTGTATTTTTAGTAGAAACAGGGTTTCACCATGTTGGCCAGGCTGGTCTCGAACTCCTGACTTCAAGTGATCTGCCCGCCTCAGCCTCCCAAAGTTCTGGGATTACAGGTGTGAGCCACTGAGGCCGGTGTTGTTTGTTTGTCTGTTTGTTTTTGAAACAGAGTTTTGCTCTTCTCACCCAGGCTGGAGTTCAGTGGCACGATCTTGACTCACTGCAACCTCCGCCTCCTGGGTTCAAGCAATTCTCCTGTCTCAGACTCCCAAGGAGCTGGGATTACAGGTGCCTGCCACCATGGCCGGCTAACTTTTGTATTTTTAGTAGAGACGGGGTTTCGCCATGTTGGCCAGGCTGGTCTCGAACTCCTGATCTCAGGTGATCTGCCCACCTTGGCCTCCCAAAATGCTGGGATTACAGGTGTGAGTCACCATGCCTGGCCAAAAAATACCTTTATCACTCCCTCGCTCCAGCTGTCTATGACTTTCTCCAGGGGGTCAATAATTCACATACACAGCCTGTGAAGGCCCTGGCATTATGGACCTTGGATTTCCAAATAACACTGAAGAAAGCGAGTCCACGGAAAACTGATAATCAAGAAGCTTTATGACTTCCAGGATTGCTTATTATTAAACCCCTGAAAGGAAAATGGCTTTAATTCAGAAACTGGCTTGTGGAGTGGTGGCGGGGCAGTGGCGAGGCAGGGTTGATGCAACAGGAACCAGAGGAAGAAGCTACTGTGAGGGGAGGCCTACCCACATCCGGCGCCCGAGTGGACTGGCGCCACCTCAGCTGGCATGACATCTGCTGGAGCTGTGGGTATTTCTCCCACTCAGGAGCTCTGGATCTGTTGATGCCCGCATATGTGAATTGGGTCCCAGGGCTCTATGCCATGGGCTAGAAAAGGCTTCATGTCAGAACTTGGTGGATGGGGGTCGGGGAGGGGTGGGAGGTGGGGCAGGCACCATGTCAAGAAAGGTCAACAGAGTCTTGTGCCTGGGAGGGAATTTGGACTTTACCCTGAGAGAAATGAGAAACTGTTCAAGGGTTTCAGCCAGGAAAAGGCAGGATAATCTTTTTTTTTTTTTTCCCAGTAGGGTCTTGCTCTGTCACCCAGGCTGAAGTGCAGTGGTGCAATCGTAGCTCACTGCAGCCTCCACCTCCTGGGCTCAAGTGATCCTCCTGCCTCAGCTTCCTGAATAACTGGGACCACAGGTGCATGCCCTCACACATGGTTTATTTTTTATTAATATTGTTTTGTAAAGATGGGGTCTCACTGTGTGCCCAGTCTAGTCTCAAACTACTGGTCCCAAGCAAGCAAGCCTCCTGCCTCAACCTCCCACAGTGCTGGGATTACAGGTGTGAGCTACTGCACCTGGCCCAGGATAAGATTTGATTGAGAAAATACATAATGAAAAAATGCTACACACAGTAAAACCTCAGTGACTCATTTAAAGGAAGCTATACTGTATTCATCACATCAGCAGCTACATAGATTATGACAATGTCCATATGTAGGCAAAAGATATTTTCACTCTACAGACAATACTTAGGACATGTAAGGATTTAGGAACATTTGGCAAAGACCCTGTGCCCTAAGCCCCCACTCCCCTAGGGCTGAAGACTCACAGGTTAGGCATTCCTGATCCAGTTAATGGCAATGTTAAACTGTTCTTTTCTTTTTCTTTTTTGAGATGGAGTTTCACTCTTGTCACCCACCCAGGCTGGAGTGCAGTGGCGCAATCTTGGCTCACTGCAACCTCTACCTCCCAGGTCCAAGCAATTCTCCTGCCTCAGTCTCTGGAGTAACTGGGATTACAGATGCCTGCCACCATGCCCAGCTAATTTTTTGTATTTTCACATGTTGGCCAGGCTGGTCTCGAACTCATGACCCCACATGATCCACCCTCCTCGGCATCCCAGAGTGCTGGGATTACAGGTGTGAGCCAGTACCCCCGGCCTGAATTGCTCTTTTTGACAGCAATGAACAAGTTCAGCTTCATCTTTCCTTAGGTTCATAAGACCATGTCTCCAACATCAAAGGAAAGCATGCCTTCTTATTTGTTGTAAGGGACACACAACCAAGTTACCATTTAAATATATGTGGAAAATAAAAGAGGATCTAGTACTCAACATGTATTTATACTATTTAGGACTGTCAGCAAGACTCTATTGCCCATGTGATTTTATAAATAGTATTATGACAACAGTTTAGAATTTGTCTGACTGCACATTGACTCATTTAATCCTCACAATGCCTGCTGGGGTAGGTGCTGTTATTGCAGTTGGCATAAAATACAATTGATTATGTAATTTCTTATTGAATATTCATGTTCTATGATCAGTTCCATGAGAGCAGGAAGCTTGTCTTGTTTATCCTTGTATCCCTTTTGCCTACAACAGGGCCTGGTATGTGGTCAGCATTCAGAATGTATTTACTGAATAAATTTTGTATTCCCCTTTACAAGTGAGGACAGAAAGGCTTAGAGATGTTAAATAGCTTACCAACCGTTAGGTCACCAGCTAATCCAAACTCACATCTGTTGAACTTCATCTTCTTACCAGCTCTCAAGTAGTCTAAGGTTTTATAAAGATCACATAGCTTGGTCCAGTTCCTAGCTATTAAATAGAAAGCTATTGAGAGATTAACAAACACCTTTTTAAAGATTCTTCCTTTGTTTTTAACCATTCTGAAAACATCAAACAGAATTCAGAGGAGAGCAGTAGTGGAATGGTTGTGTTTAAACTTGCCATGTTTTATAAAGACATTACATTGAGAAATTCACACCTGGCATTTGAGAACAAAAGCTGGCATAGAACTTGGAGGAAGTATTGTTAGGAATTCACCCAATTAAATCTTCCTAAGCTTATTATCTATAAAGCTCATGTTTTATTAAAATATAGCTCATATGGCTTTATAGCTCTTTCACCTCAACTGAAATCTTTGGTAGGGTTGTTGGGGGGCCTCCAGTTTTCATAGGCCACCTGGTATTGATCATTCTTACTGCTAACACGGTGAAACCCTGTCTCTACTAAAAAAAATAATAATACAAAAAACTAGCCGGGCAAGGTGGCGGGCGCCTGTCATCCCAGCTACTCGGGAGGCTGAGGCAGGAGAATGGCGTAAACCCGGAAGGCGGAGCTTGCAGTGAGCTGAGATCCGGCCACTGCACTCCAGCCTGGGTGACAGAGCGAGACTCCATCTCAAAAAAAAAAAAAATAGTTGGCCAAGGAAGCCTGGGTCCTTGCCAGCCCCTTCACCACACCCAGCCCTGCCCCAGAACAAATTTCCTTACAAAATACCCAATACTCCAAGGCCTCTGGAAGAAGCATGGAAACCTAAGATTACCGTTTTCCATAGGAAGGATATTGAAGTAACTTTCACAAGTTACCTATGGTAAAAGAGGGAATGTAAAGTCTTGGAGAAAGGGCTCTAGTGGGAGTAAGTGACAAGTCCTGGCCTATTCCCATTCCATCCCATTTCTAGGCAGGAGTCTAGCCAAGCTGCCAGTTGGGCCCCAGCCAGACAAGACAAGAGCAACTGACATGTGAACATGCAGGTGTTACCCTGCCCAAGAGATGAGCCCAGACCTTGTCTTCTCTCTGGGTTCCATCACCCAGAGTGTGAAGAGAATGGGAACTCCAAAAAACCAGCCTGAGACTTCATACCTTCTCTCTCACTGCAATGTGGGCAGAGGCCCATGTGCAAAGGTCACAGGAACTTGAATTCCCTGTAGTTTTAGTAACTAATATTGGTATAGATTTTGACGGTACAACATTTTTTCACATGCATCTTTCCACTGAGGTTGATACACAAATATTACTGTCCCCAAATTAGAGATGAACAAAGAGATTTCATTACTTGTCTAAAGCTGTATCACTCCCTGCATATCCAGCCTCCTGGTGGACTATTGTTCAATCATGGGTTTGGCTTTCTTCCCTCTTCAAATCAATCATCTGTGACTTTTACATCACTAGCGCTCAATCTTTGGTGGATGCTACGTAGAGAATCTAAGGAACACTTTGGGTTCTCTTTCCAGAAAAAAGCACATCTATACACACACACACACACACACACACACATATACACGTCTGTTAGCTCTCAGGACTCTTGGTGATCCCCTGACAACCATAGACACAGGGCTGAGAATTCTTCTTTTATAAATAATGTATGTGAGACCAAAGGGACATAATAACCAAACATGGTGTAAACCATGATTGGATCCTGGTTCAAAAATTCAGCTACGGAACACATTTCAGGAACCACCATAAAAATGTGAATACGGTATATATATTAGGTTTCATTATGGAATTTTCTCAGGTGACTCAAGGGTAATTTTCTATGATGTGATAATAGTGTTTATTATTATCAGAGTATCCTGATTTTTAGGAGATACTTAAATATTTTGGGGTGACACAATATGAAGTTCTCAACGTATTTTCAAATGGTTCAGAAAAAAATATAGAAAGATACAAGATTGAACCACATGAAATTTGCAAATATATATATATATATATATATTTTTTTTTTTTTTGGCAGGGGATGGAGTTTCGCTCTTGTTGCCCAGGCTGCAGTACAATGGCAGGATCTCGACTCACTGCAACCTCCACCTCCCGGGTTCAAGCGATTCTCCTGCCTCAACCTCTCGAGTAGCTGGGATTACAGGCATGTGCCACCATGCCCGGGGAATTTTGTATTTTTAGTAGGGACGGGGTTTCTTCATGTTGGTCAGGCTGGTCTCGAGCCCCCAACCTCAGGTGATCCACCCATCTCAGCCTCCCAAAGTGCTGGGATTACAAGCGTGAGCCGATTTACAAGCACCCGGCTGATTTAACCTAATTTATAAAGGAAATTATAAAGGAAATATTGTAAACTATTAAAAGTAGTTTAATCTGGGTGGTAGTATATGGATGTTAATTGAAAAGTTATTTTAACTTTTCTGTACATTAGAAAATTTTGCATGATACATAAATTTTCATAATAAAATGTGGGGGGGAATAGTTTCTGTTTCTTTGTGATAGCTCTCAAATCTGCCACTATATTAGTTACCTATTACGGTGGAACATAACAGTTACCCAAAAATTTAGTGGTTTAAAACTACAAACATTTCTGGGTATAATCAAAAGAATTGAGAGCAAGGACTCAAAGAAACATCGCACACTCATATATTCATAGATCATTATTCACAATGTGCAAAAGAGGGAAGGAACCCAAGTGTCCCTCCACAGATGAGTGGATAAAGAAAATGTGGTATATACATACAATCGAATACTATTCGGCCATAAAAAGGAACATAAAAAGGAACAAAATTCTGACATGTGCTACAATCTGAATGAACCTTGTAGATAAGCCAAGTCACAAAAAGACTAATGCTATATGATTCTATTTATATGAGATAGCTAGAGTAGAATGGTGGTTGTCAACAGATGGGGAATGGGAGATGGGCAGCTATTTCTTAATGGGTAGAGTTTCAGTTGGTAAAGATGAAAAAGTTCTGGAGGTAGATGATGGTGGTGGTTGCACAACAATGTGAATGTATTTAAACCACTGAACTGTACACTTAACTTGTTCAAATGGGCCAGGCACAGCTAGGTGTAGTAGCTCGTGCCTGTAATTCCTGCACTTTTGGAGACCTAAGCGGGAGGATCACTGAGGCCAGGAGTTCAAGACCAGCTTGGGAAACATAGTGAGACCCATGTTTACAAAAATTAAAATTAAAAAATTATCTGGGCTTGCTGGCATGCACCTGTAGTCCTGGCTACTCAGGAGACTGAGATGAGAGGATCACTTGAGCCCAGGAGTTCGAGGCAGAAGTGAGCTATGATCATGCTACTGTATTCCAGCCTGGGAGCCTGGGCAACAGAGCAAGTGCATTCCAGCCTGGATGACAGAGCAAGACCTCAGCTCAAACAAACAAACAAACAAAAACCAACAACAACAACAACAACAAAAAACCCAAGAAACCTCAAAATTCCCATCTAGTTACTACATATAGGTCAAAGTTCAGTATCTTTGGGTGGCACAAAGGTCTTCTGAGCTGGTGACTTATAAACTAAAAAACAATCCATCCAAAATAGTGACTGAGAAGTATAGGTTAACATGGTGACAGCTCTCATTCAGCAAAAGGAAGAGTGGGAAGCATGCAGTTATCACTGGACCAAGTCCAACTGGGGAGGAGTGGAGGCTTCTAGCCACTGGTGTCACTGGCACCTTGGGTTATTGTAATCTCCCAGGATAGAAATAAAGGGAGATCGGTCAGGCGCGGTGGCTCACGCTTGTAATCCCAGCACTTTGGGAGGCCAAGGTGGGCGGATCTCAAGGTCAGGAGATCGAGACCATCCTGGTTAACATGGTGAAACTCGTCTCTACTAAAACTACAAAAAAATTAGCCAGGCATGATGGCGGGCACCTGTAGTCCCAGCTACTCGGGAGGCTGACGCAGGAGAATGGTGTGAACCCAGGAGGCGGAGCTTGCAGTGAGCTGACATCGCACCATTGCACTCCAGCCTGGGCAACAGAGCGAGACTCTGTCTCAAATAAATAAATAAATAAAGGGAGATTACCAGACACAGCAGCAAAGAAAAAGTTTATTTTAGCTTGTGCACAAGGGAGCCAGCACCAAGAAAGGAGAAGGCACAGGCTCCTCCCCAAGATTAGTCTGTGGGTTAGTCTTTCTACAAGGAAGGGTCACATCAGGGCGTGTAGAGGAGGGATTTTTCTAGTGCTTATGCAGTGCTAAACATGCTTCTTCATACATTGTATGTAGTATTAGCATTTTAAATCTCTACCCCTGGGCATGATTTTTAGCATTAAAATAAGAAAGGGGTAACTATAGTTGAAGTTTAAGTCTAACTGCACATGCAGGGCTCCAGAGAAATCCCTAGCCCCCTGAAATAGGAGCTTGTGGTTAATGGTTAATGGCTTCTTGAATCTTTTCTTATTGATTGGCTGAAAGTTAGATAAGCTAGAGCTTGAGTGAGGAACCGTTGTTTGTTTGTTTGTTTTGTAGGTACAGGGTCTCACTATGTTGCC
This sequence comes from Trachypithecus francoisi, assembly GCF_009764315.1. Classification (NCBI taxonomy): domain Eukaryota; kingdom Metazoa; phylum Chordata; class Mammalia; order Primates; family Cercopithecidae; genus Trachypithecus; species Trachypithecus francoisi. Next base: position 36,773,216 of record NW_022681462.1, read on the forward strand.
CAGTCTGGCTTTGAACTCCAGCAATCCTTTGGCTAAGGCCTCCCAAAGTGCTGGGATTACAGGGACCAGCCACCACACCTGGCCCGTGAGACAAGGACTTTTACCCTCTTCCTCCAGATCATCTTAAAAGAGAGAACCAACCAGCCTGCCTGTCCACTGGCAGTGGGGTAAGCTGCCTGGTTAGCCCGTCTGGCAGCCCTAGGTTCTCCCATCTGGGAGAAGCAACCTAGTCTATTGTCCTTTGTGCTCCATGGCTCTGCCTTCTCTGAAGTTCCTCCCTGTCCCTTGTGCCCCATGGCCACATCTGAGTGGGCATGGACAGTACGCTTCTTGGAGCTGCACAGCATTTACATTGTTTACTGCTGGTGCCGATTTAGGGCCTGGGGTATGCCTTAAGGAGTTGAACTGCCACAGATTGTGGCAGACCAGTCTTGACATTTCTTTGGCAGTCTTGAGATTTATCAAGCTGTACTCTATGACTTGTAGGCTTTTATGTAAAGATGTTGTAATTCAATAATTTAAGAAAGGTGTGTGTTGGAAGCAATGGAATACAGTATGTCAAGGGAATGGCCGAGCATGGTGGCTCACGCTTATAATCTCAGCACTTTGTGAGGCCAAGGCAGGTGGATCACTTGAGGTCAGGAGTTCGAGATCAGCCTGGCCAACATGGTGAAACCCCATTTCTACTTAAAAAATACAAAAATTAGCCAGGCGTGGTGGTGGGCTCCTGTATTCCCAGCTACTCGGGAGGCTGAGGTGGGAGAATCACTTGAACCTGGGAGGCAGAGATTGCAGTGAGCCAAAAGTGTGCCATTGCACTCCAGCCAGGCGGCAGAGCGAGACCCTCTCTCAAAACAAAGAAACAAACAAACAGCATATGAAGAGGAGACAGATGGGCAGAGCAGAGACAGCAACTGCCAGATGAGGGTCTCTAGGGTTAAAAGAAATAATCTTGGTTCCAAGTGGAAGCAAAAATTTGGGAGCCTAGTAAGTTTTCAAGGAAACTCTTGTTGTGTGTGGTTGTGTGTGCTAAAAACTACATTATTTTAAAACCATCAAAACTAACCTATAATGTTGGAAGTCAGGAAAGTGATTACCTGTGAAGGGAGTAGTGACTGGAAGGCTTATGTTATGGCTGATGTTAGGTTTCTGGATCACACAGGTGTGATCACTTCATGAAATTTTATCAACCTGTACTCTATGATTTGTGTGTTTTCATGTACATATATCATCCATATTTTTGTGTGTGACTGTGATTTGTTTATTCTTATTGCTGTCTAGTATTGTATCATGTTAATATTACCACAAATTATGTATCCATTCCACTGTTTGATAGGTGTTTGGGGGTAGTCACCAGTTTAGTAAATGGCGCTGCTATGAATATTTTCAGGTTTGTCTTTTGATGAATTTACGTACGTGTTTCTGTTGGGTATTGTTCCAGCTACTATTACTGAATGACAAAGTGTCCCAAAATGTAATGGCACCAAACAACACTCATTTTATTACACTCATGGGCTCTGTGAGTGAGGAACTTGAACGGGGCATAGAAGGTATGGTTCGCTCTGCTCCACCTTGCCTGGGGCCTCAGTTGGGAAACCCAGATGGCTGGGGGTGACTTGAATGGCCAGGGCTGGAGTCATGGGGAGACTTCTTGCTCACAAATCTGGTGTCTGGGCTGGAATAACTCGAAGCCTGCCCTCACCTGGGACTAAACCTCAGGTTCCCTCTCCCTAGCCTGCCCCTGTGACTTAGACATCCTCACAGCAGGGTGGCCTTGATGTGGTCAAACTTCCTACCTAGAGGGCCAGAAATCTAAGAGCAAGTATTCTAGAAAGAAAACGGGCTGGGTGCAGTGGCTCACGCCTGTAATCCCAGCACTATGGGAGGCAGAGGGGGGTGGATCACCTGAGGTCAGGAGTTTGAGACCAGCCTGGCCAACATGGTGAAAACCCGTCTCTACTAAAAATACAAAAATATTAGCCGGGCATGGCGATGGGCGCCTGTAAACAAAACTGCACATACCCAGCACTGGAATTTCTGGGCCACAGAATTTCATATGCTCAGCTTTAGTGCTGCCAGCCAATTTTACAAAGCAATTATATCGACGTTACCACCGTGAGCAGTGTATGAGCGCTTTGGTTGGACTACATTCCTTCATTTTTCATTTTAGCTATTCTGGTGGCTGTGAAGTAGCAGCACGCTGTGATCTTAATTTGCATTTCCTTTGGATTTTCCTGATGCCTAATGATACAAGCTATAGTGGACTGAATGGTGGCTCTAAAAGATATCAGGTGCTCAAACTTCAGGAAGTAGTGAATGTTGCCTTACATGGTCAAGTTTTTGCAGCTGTGATTAAATTAAAGATTTTGAGATGGGATTATTCTGGATTATCTGGAGAGCACTAAATGTCATCATAGGTGTTTTTATAAGACAGAGTCAGAGGGAGATTAGATATTCACATAGAAGCTGAGGACAAGGCCAGGTGTGGTGGCTCACACCTGTAAGCCCAGCTGGGAGGCTGAGGCAGGTGGATCACTTGAGGCCAGGAGTTCAAAGCCAGCCTGGCCAACATGACAAACCCCCATCTCTTCTAAAAATACAAAAATTAGCCAGGCACGGTAGTGTGCTCCTGTAGTCCCAGCTACTTGGGAGGCTAAGGCATGAGAACCACTTGAACCTGGGAGGTGGAGGTTACAGTGAGCCAAGATCGCTCCACTGCATTCCAGGCTGGGTGACAGTGAGATTTCCGAGACTCCACCTCAAAAGAAAAAAAAAAGAAGTTGAGGGCAAGATGGAGGAGTGATCCAGCCACAAGCCAAAGGGAGCCAGGAACTACCAGCAGCCCCCAGAAGTTAAAAGTGCCAAGGAATGGATCTTCCTCAGAGCCTCCAGAGGGAGCATGTCCTTGCCAATACCTTGATTTTGGACTCCTTGTCTCCAGAACTTTGAGAAAAAATTTCTGCTGTTTTTAAGCCACCATGATTGTGGGAATTTGTCACAGCAGCCCCAGGAAACTAACACAAGCATATTTTTATTTGTTTTTTCACCGTTATTTTATCTTCCTTTATGAAGATAAAATATACTCATTCATGCATATTGCCTATTTTTTACTGGGCAGTCTGCCATTTGTTTATTGATTTTTAGGGTTTTAAAAATATATATTCTGGATATAAACTGAACTGGTTCAAGTTCTCCTGGAAGCAGAGATTGAGGTGGAGTTAGATGTGTCAAAGGAGCCAGGCGTGGTGGCATGGCCATGTACTCCCAGCTACTCAGGAGGCTGAGGCAGGAGAATCACTTGAGCCCAGGAGGTGAAGGCTGCAGTGACCTATGATTGTGCCACTGCACTCCATGCTGGGCAACAGAGCAAGACTCTGTCTCTTTTAAAAAAATGTTTTTCAGGCCAGGCACGATAGCTCACGCTTGTATTTCCAGTACTTTGGGAGGCCGAGGCAAGTGGATCACCTGAGGTCAGGAGTTCGAAACCTGCCTGGCCAACATGGTGAAACCCCATCTCCACTATAAATACAAAAATTAGCCAGGCGTGGTGGTGAGTGCCTGTAATCCCAGCTACTTGGGAGGCTGAGGCAGGAGAATCACTTGAACCCGGGAGGCGGAGGTTGCAGTGAGCTGAGATCATGCCACTGCTCTCCAGCCTAGACAATAGAGTGGGACTCAGTCTCAAAAAAAAATTAAACCTGGAAGCCAGGAGCCGTGGTATGTGTCTGTAGTCCCAGCTACTCAGGAGGCTGAGGCAGGAGGATCACTTGAGCCCAGGATTTCGAGTTCAATCTGAGTAACATAGCAAGACCCCGCCACTAAAAAATAAAAAATTAATAAAAAAGAAATTAAAGCAGAGAAATGTTAAATAATATTTATTAATTCATTAAAAAAACAAACTCATCTGTAATCCCAGCACTTTGGGAGGCTGAGATGGGCGGATCACGAGGTCAGGAGATCGAGACCATCCTGGCGAACACAGTGAAACCCCGTCTCTACTAAAAAAATGCAAAAAACTAGCTGGGCGAGGTGGCGGGCGCCTGTAGTCCCAGCTACTCAGGAGGCTGAGGCAGGAGAATGGCACAAACCTGGGAGGCGGAGCTTGCAGTGAGCTGAGATCCGGCCACTGCACTCTAGCCTGGGCGACACAGCCAGACTCCATCTCAAAAAACAAACAAACAAACAAACAAACTCATTACATGTTAACATCAGAGTGATGAGGCAAGGCATGGTGGCCCATGCCTGTAATCCCTGTACTCTAGGGGGCCGAGGTAGGCGGATCACTTGAGGTCAAGAGTTCAAGACCAGCCTGGCCAACATGGTGAAACCCCATCTCTACTAAAAATACAAAAAAATTATCCGGGAATGGTGGCAGGCGCCTGTAATCTCAGCTACTTGGGAGGTTAAGGCAGAAAAATCACTTGAATCCGGGAGGCGGAGGTTGCATTGAGCCAAGATCATGCCACTGCACTCCAGCCTGGGCAACAGAGCAAGACTCTATCTCTAAATAAATAAATAAATAAATGGGCCAGGCACAGTGGCTCACACCTGTAATCCCAGCACTTTGGGAGGCCAAGGTGGGCAGATCACCTGAGGTCAGGAGTTCGAGACCAGCCTGGCCAACATGGTGAAACCCCATCTCTACTAAAAATACAAAAATTAGCAGGCATGGTGGTGGGCCCCTGTAATCCCAGCTACTCGGGAAGCAGAGGCAGATGAATCACTTGAACTCGAGAGGTGGAGGTTGCAGTGAGCTGACATTGCACCATTGTACTCCAGCCTGGGCCACAAGAATGAAACTCCATCTCGAAAAATAAATAAATAATAAATAAATAAATAAATTTACATAACAAGTCTTACCTTTCTTCATTGCCATCTTGTTTTAACTGGGTCTTCACATTCTTCTTCCTTGGTTTGGGCAAATGATGCTACAGTATTTAGATCTGAAGTCTCAGCTCCATGCTTTTTTTTTTGAGACACAGTCTTGCTCTGTCACCCTCTCTGTAGTGCAGGGATGCAATCTCAGCTCACTGCAACCTCTGCCTCCTGGATTCATATCATTCTTGTGCCTCAGCCTCCCAAGTAGCTGGGATTACAAGCATACATCACCATGCCCAGCTAAATATTTTGTATTTTTAGTAAAGATGGGATTTGCCATGTTGGTTAGGCTGCTCTCAAACTTCTGGCTTCAGGTGATCTGCCAGCCTTGGCCTCCCAAAGTGCTGGGATTACAAGCATGAGCCACTGCCCCCAGCCAGCTCTGTGCTTTTGAGATATAAATTTTCTATCTTGTTCCACCTAAGAAGCATCCCTTTAGAAATCCAAATTTAGGGTTGCTTAGCTAACAATTGTTTAGGGCATTGAAATGGGCAATTGAAAGGCTGATAGTTTGAATGGGGAAAAGAAAAACTATTTGAAAGCTGGCAAATGAGAATTTGTTAAGGAAACTATAAGTTAAGGAAGCTCTAAGTTAAGGAAGCTCTAAGTTCTGCTTCTGTCTGTGTGTCTCTAAGTCTGTATGTGCTATGCATATGTGATGATATTTGGTAAATAAAGCTAGTTTTTAAATTATTAGTAAAATGTGCTAGGTGCAGTGGCTCATGCCTGTAATCCCAGCACTTTGGGAGGCCGAGGCGGGTGGATCATGAGGTCAGGAGACTTAGACCATCCTGGGTAACATAGTGAAACCCCGTCTCTACTTAAAAAAAAAAAATTACAAAAATTAGCTGGGCGTGGTGGCACGTGCCTGTAATCCCAGGTACTCGGGAAGCTGAGGCAGGAGAATCACTTGAACCTGGGAGGTGGAGGCTGCAGTGAGCTGAGATCATGTCACTGTACTCCAGCCCAGCGACAAAGCTAGACACCGTCTCAAAAATAAATAAATACATAAATAAAATAAAATAATTAGTAAAAATGAAATTGGAAGGCCACATGTGGTGGCTCACACTTGTAATCTCAGCATTTTGGGAGGCCAAAGTGGGCAGATTGCTTGAGCCCAAGAATTCAAGATCAGCCTGGGCAACATGGAAAAACTCTGTCTCTATAAAAAATACAAAAATTAGCCAGGCATAGTGGTGTGTGCCTATAGTCCCAGCTACTCAGGAGGCTGAGGTGGAAGGATCACCTGAGCCTGGGGAGGTTGAGGCTGCAGTGAGCCATGATCACTCCACTGCATGCCATCCTGGGCAACACTGGTCTCTGGAGAGTGAGACCCTATCTCCAGAAAAAAAAAGAAGAAAGAAATAAAGAAAAAAGAAAGAGAAAGAGAGAGAAAGAGAGAGAGAAAGAAAGAAAGAAAGGGAAAGAGAGAGAGAGAGAAAGAGAGAGAGAGGAGGGAGGGAGGGAAATTGGAACGGCTTCAGAATTGTCAGTTAAATATAATTGTTTTTGCCTGGGTCTACTGATCAGACAGGTTTACATAGTCTCTATTACTTTTTTTTTTTTTTTTTTTTTAAGACGGAGTCTCGCTCTGTCACCCAGGCTGGAGTGCAGTGGCTGGATCTCAGCTCACTGCAAGCTCCGCCTCCCGGGTTTACGCCATTCTCCTGCCTCAGCCTCCCGAGTAGCTGGGACTACAGGCGCCACCACCTCACCCGGCTAGTTTTTTGTAGTTTTTAGTAGAGACAGGGTTTCACCGTGTGAGCCAGGATGGTCTCGATCTCCTGACCTCGTGATCCGCCCATCTCAGCCTCCCAAAGTGCTGGGATTACAGGCTTGAGCCACCGCGCCCGGCTGTTTTTTGTTTTTGAGATGGAGTTTTGCTCTTGTTGCCCAGGCTGGAGTGCAAATGGTGAGATCTCAGCTCACCACAACCTCCATCTCCCAGGTTCAAGTGATTCTCCTGCCTCAGCCTTCCAAGCTGAACTACAGGTGTATGCCACCACATCCGGTTAATTTTTGTATTTGTAGTAGAGACAGGATTTCACCATGTTGGCCAGGCTGGTCTCGAACTCCTGACCTCAAGTGATCTGCTCACCTTGGCCTCCCAAAGCGCTGGGATTATAGGCGTGAGCCACCGCACCCAGCCTATTACATGTTTTAAAGTCATAAAACTGCTGCTCCTGTAATATTTCTTAAACTTGCTTGATTTGTCTGCGAGCTAAAGCTGTAAGGTCTGGCTGCTGGGCTTCCTGAAACCTTGCACACATCTTACTGTATGATTGTATTTGGTTTTGAGTCTCTGGATTCTGGGGTCTGGACAGGTGACCATAGTGAGGCCTGCAGAAATATGCATGTCCTCACTGTTTGGACTACCAGCTGCAAGGCAGAGCCAAACCCAATATGGCCCCATCATCCCTGGCTCAGCTGTGCTACCTGGTCGTGCTGGATGTGGTTTGATCCTCCAGGAATTTGCTTCACAGCTCTTTCCTCTGTCCCAAGCTCTATGCCTGATGTGTAAATTCAGGACCCAAAGGGCACAAAAAACCAAAAAACTACTAAATGTAAGGAAAACAACCCTGTATACAGCATGTATAAAGAAAAGCAAGATATATTTGGGGGGATAAAAGTTTTAAAGGCATTAAGATGTGCATTTGTTGAGAAAAAATAATTTAGTGTATTTAAGAAGTTATTTAAAGGTTTTCTTTGTTTGTTTGTTTTTGACAGGATCTCTCACTCTGTGACTCAGGCTAGAGTGCAGTGGAGCAATCATGGCTGACTGCAGCCTTGACCTGCCAGGCTCAAGCAGTCCTCTCACCTCAGCCTCTTGAGTAGCTGGACTACAGGTGTGTACTGCCACACCCAGCTGATTTTCTTTTCTTTTTTTCTTTTTTTTTCTTTTTGAGACAGAGTTTTGCTCTTGCTGCCCAGGCTGGAGTGCAATGGCTCCATCTCGGCTCACCACAACCTCTGCCTCCAGGGTTCAAGCAATTCTCCTGCCTCGGCCTCCTGAGTAGCTGGGATTACAGGCATGTGCCACCATGCCTGGCTAATTTTGTATTTTTAGTAGAGACAGAGTTTCTCCGTGTTGGTCAGGCTGGTCTTGAACTCCTGACCTCAGGTGATCCACCTGCCTCAGCCTCCCAAAGTGCTAGGATTACAGGCATGAGCCACTGTGCCTGGCTTACCCAGCTGATTTTGAAACTTTTTTTGTAAAGATGGAATCTCACAATGTTTCCCAGGCTGATCTCAAATTCCTTGGGCTCAAGTGATCCTCCTACCTCAGCCTCCCAAAGTGCTGGGGTTACAGGCATGAGCCACTGTGCCCCGCCTTAAAGGTTGTTTTTAAATGAAGAAAAAAGATATCAATAACATTAAATGAATGTAGAAAGTTGGGAAGAGAAAGAGAATAGAGAAAAAACGTATAAGAGATTATAAAAGGTTTGTGAAAATCTTGTGGGTCAAAAGCTGACTGAAACTGGATGGATTTATAAGGTTTTAATTATTTATTTATTTTAGAAAACTGATGTTTATTTTCCATCAACCTTATTTCCACATTGCTTAAGAGACTATAGAAGAGTAGCTTAAACCCACTCAGTGGTTGTTCCTACCCATTTAGTGGCCTGAGCAGTGGGTGCTGCAGACCAGTCTTCTGCGGCAGGCTGAGCACTCCACTCTTCAGTAGGAACCTGCTAAATAGGCACAGAGGGCACCTGCATGCCTTCAGACCAGTGTGCAACTTCAGGCTGAGTAGCAGTGAATTCAGGAGGGGGAGCAGTCTATTTACCCTGAAATTCCTTCTTGATCACAGCTTTTTCAGCAGCTCTTCCTTATCAACCTTCCTTCTCAATTGCTTCGGGATCTCTAAAAAAGTAGAGATCAGGTATAACCTCCCTTGGGTGTTCAATGGAGATGGTGTCATGCATGCTCAGACCTTCCCAGGCCAGCCTCCACATCAGACCCACTGAATGAGCTCTCTTGATGTATTTAATGGCTATGTCCATACAGTACAGAGGAGAATCTGTGTTACACAGAGCTATGGTAGGCAGGTTAACATAAAAGGCCTATGTAGGATGCCACTGGTCAGCTCTGGGACCAGTAACCACCAGAAGACATGGCCCCCAGAAGGTTGTCTGGATCTGGTTAGTGAAAGTTCCTAGAATGAAACAGCCAGCAACAGGAGTGGCTCCAACGGCAGCAACAACTTCAGCACAGCCAACCAGGTAGTGTTCCTGGAGGATGTGATGCTGACATCAGCGGGGTTTTCAATGGCACAAGCTGCCAGCAGAAGCTTCTCCAGATTTATGATGTCGATGCCATCACTTTTCCTTTGATAGATGTGCTGTTCCATTTGGAAGTCAAGGTTGGTGCTACCTAAGTGGCTTTCTGCTGCAAGGAACTTGAGGACACCCTTCTCCTTAATTTCCAGAACAATCAGGCTCCAAACATTGTAAAAGTTTCTCTTTAAGTTATGACAGGGCTGGACACAGTGTTTCATGCCTGTGATCCCAGCACTTGGAGAGGTTGAGGTATGAGGATTGCTCAAACCCAGGAGTTTGAGACCAGACCTGGTAGCATAGTGAGACCCCATCTCTATTTTAAATAAATAAATAAAAAGTTACGATGGGAATCCAGAACAATGGATCTATGGTCCCTTCTCTAAGTAGTGAGGAAAGGCAAGGTTTCATTAAAGTTAACTTTAGTATTGATAATACATTATACGGAACTAAAATTTGATTTTATTTTTTGAGTAAGAATTTTGTATTGTTTTGTTGTTTTTGTTTGTTTGTTTCGACAGTCTTACTCTGCTGCCAAGGCTGCAATGCCACGGCACAATCTCAGCTCACTGCAACCTGCACCCCCTGGGTTCAATCGATTCCCATGCCTCAGCCTCTCAAGTAGTTGGGATTACAGGCGTGGACCACCATGCTCAGCTAATTTTTTTTGTATTTTTGGCAGAGATGGGGTTTTACCACATTGGCCAGGCTGGTCTTGAACTCCTGACTTCAAGTGATCTGCCCGCCTCGGCCTCCCAAAGTGCTGGGATTACAGGCGTGAGCCACCAAGCCCAGCCTGTGTAGGATTAATAAGAGATAGTAAAATATTTTTGTTCACCTTTGAGTAAACTGCAAAAAACAAAAAACAGACACAAACAAATAAAAACGGAAGAGAAGAGACAGATTCTATCTCAGGCTGTCTTTATTAAGTCTTTCGATTGTTAGAAAAACAGACTCTTTTCTATCCAAGAATAAAGGTTTTTGCTTTTTAAAAACCTTTTAATTATCACTTTGGCTAAATAAATTTTATCCTATTTTTGTTGTTGTTTGTTTGTTTTTGAGATGGAGTCTCGCTCTGTCGCCCAGACTGATGTGCAGTGGTGCGATCTCGGCTCACTGCAACCTCTGACTCCCGGGCTCAGCAATTCTCCCGCCTCAGCCTCCTGCATAGCTGGGATTACAGGCACTCACCACTACACCCAGCTAATTTTTATATTTTTAGTAGAGACGAGTTTTCACCATGCTGGCCAGGCTGGCCTCGAACTCTCCTTCAGCCTCCCAAAGTGCTGGGATTACAGGCGTAGTCCACTGTGGCCAGCCTCCTATTTTGACTTTTAAAATTTTTGACAGGCTTCTCAAATCAAATTTTAAATTCAAAACAAAGTCTTTTAGGCCACAAACTAACTTTGCAATGCTACAGGGGGCCCCTCAGCGTCCAAAACAGAGATAATAAGCAGGCTTATTTAATATGTTCAGTGACGTGGGAAGCATTGTAAAATAAGAAATAATGTTTAACTTTCTTTCTTTTTTTTTTGTTTTGCTTTATTGTTTTTTAGAGACAAAGTTTTGCTCTTGTTGCCCAGGTTGGAGTGCCATGGCGCAATCTCGGCTCACTGCAACCTCCACCTCCCAAGTTCAAGTGATTCTCCTGCCTCAGCCTCCCGAGTAGCTGGGATTACAGGCATGCGCCACCACACCCGGCTAATTTTGTATTTTTAGTAGAGATGGGGTTTCTCCATGTTGGTCAGGCTGGTCTCAAACTCCCGATGTCAGGTGATCCACCCTCCTCAGCCTCCCAAAGTACTGGGATTACAGGCATGAGCCACCATGCCTGACCTGATGTTTAACTTTCAAATTACATTTTGGATATGTTATTAATGTAGGTTCCAAACATTGGCTGGGCACAGTGGCTCATGCCTGTAATCCCAGCACTTTGGGAGGCTGAGGTGGGTGGATCGCCTGAGGTCAGGAGTTTGAGACCAGCCTGGCCAACATGGTGAAAACCCATCTCTACTAAAAATACAAAAAAAGTAACTGAGCATGGTGGCAGGCACCTGTAATCCCAGCTACTCAGGAGGCTGAGGCAGGAGAATAGCTTGAACCTGGGAGATGGAGGTTGCAGTGAGCCAAGATCACACCATTGCACTCCAGCCGGGGCAACAAGAGAAAAACTTAGTCTCAAAAACAAACAAACAAACAAAAACATAAAACTGTATGAGTTTCCTAAAATTCTGATATGTCTCGGTATAAGTCACAGTTATGGCTGTTATGTTAAATTATTATAGTCCACAGAAATAACCAAATTTCCTTGTCAATTGGGTCTTTAACTATGGCTATTTTAAATTGTTTCCACAGTTACTTACTTAATTCTGATGCATTTTCTGAAAGTTCTTTACAAGCAAGTAAAATCACAGAGTGTTGTGTCTTCAAGGAGGTTCATGGAAAGAATATAAAGGACCTTGACAAGCACTTTTTTTTTTTTTAAGACAGAGTCTCATTCTGTCACCCAGACTGGAGTGCAATAGCATGATCTTGGCTCATTGAAACCTCTGCTTCCTAAGTAGCTGGGACTACAGGCATGTGCCACCAAGCCCAGCTAATTTTTGTATTTTTTTGTAGAGACAGGATTTTATCATGCTGCCCATGCTGGTCTTGAACTCCTGAACTCAAGTGATCTGCCCACCTCAGACTCCCAAAGTGATAGGATTACAAGTATGACCTACCATGCCTGGCCATTGCCGGATTTTCATGCTAAATCAGCAAGTACCAAAATTGTTAGTATACGCAGTTTGAATGAACTCCATGGTCCAAGTCAGATTACCTGTGATAACCCAGTTTTTATTTATTTACTTATTTTGAGACAAGGTCTGGCTCTATCACCCAGGCTGGAGTGCAGTGGTACAACTGAGGCTCACCGTAACCTCCTTCGTCACCCCTTCCCCACTCCCCACCTAAGCCCTGCAAGTAGCTGGGTCTACAGACATGCACCACCACACCTGGCTGGTTTTTGTACTTTTTGTAGAGATGGGGTTTCACCATGTTGCCCAGGCTGGTCTTGATCTTTGAGTTCAAAGGATCCATCTGTCTCGGCCTCCCAAAGTGGTGGGATTACAGGTGTGAGCCACCACACCAGGCCAACCCAGTTATTAAACAGTACTATTCACCTAAATTGGAAAAACAAAATTGGTATTGAAGAAGATATACACCCAATGTTAAGCATAAACTCATGGATAGCCTGGACAGCTGCCTCATCTTCCACTCTTTTTTTTTTTTTTTTTTTTTTTTTTTTTTTTTTTTTTTGAGACGGAGTCTTGCTCTGCCACCCAGGCTGGAGTGCAGTGGCCGGATCTCAGCTCACTGCAAGCTCCGCCTCACGGGTTTACGCCATTCTCCTGTCTCAGCCTCCGGAGTAGCTGGGACTACAGGCGCCCGCCACCTCGCCCGGCTAGTTTTTTGTATTTTTAGTAGAGACGGGGTTTCACCGTGTTAGCCAGGATGGTCTCGATCTCCTGACCTCGTGATCCGCCCGTCTCGGCCTCCCAAAGTGCTGGGATTACAGGCTTGAGCCACCGCGCCCGGCTCATCTTCCACTCTTAAAAGCTCTGTACTCCATGACACATTATGGTAGAGATTAAATGATCCAAATAGAAAATGTGTGCATGTGTGTGTGTGTATGTGTGTGTGTGGTGTGACTGTTTTAAATTGCTAAAATGGTTTTTGACCAATGTTTGGTTTGTGAAATCCATACTTCTGGGGAAACAATAAAAACTTCAGGTACACTTCTGCTACCTGATTGGCCATTTGAACATTTATAGAGGGAGTTCATTCAATTGTCATTCAGAATGCTCATTTTCTGGTTGTATAGAAGCTTTCACATGAAAGAAGTCTGATGATCTAACAGTAGCTAAAAGTTTGTTAGGAAATGTGTTTTTTTCAGGGGGCATTCCTCGAGAAATCTCCAGTGATAAAGGTATTTGTTTCATTGAACAAATTGTAAAACAGTTAAATAAGAAACTACAGATAAGGCTGGGCGCGGTGGCTCAAGCCTGTAATCCCAGCACTTTGGGAGGCCAAGACGGGCGGATCACGAGGTCAGGAGATCGAGACCATCCTGGCTAACATGGTGAAACCCTGTCTCTACTAAAAAATACAAAAAACTAGCCGGGCAAGGTGGCAGGCGCCTGTAGTCCCAGCTACTCAGGAGGCTGAGGCAGGAGAATGGCATAAACCCAGGAGGCGGAGCTTGTAGTGAGCTGAGATCGAGCCACTGCACTCCAGCCTGGGCGACAGAGCGAGACTCCGTCTCAAAAAGAAAAAAAAAAAAAGAAACTACAGATAAAATAGTACTAGGCAAAGCTAAGTAAATCAACTGGATTGCCTTGGTCAAAGGTATTGCAGATTGATGACAATTAGATCCACTTTCAGCAGAAAACATAAGTTGACCCTTTATAAAACAGTCACTGGAAAGCCTATGCCCCTAATGATAGAAACTCATGGCTGGACGTGGTGGCTCACACCTGTAACCCCAGGAGTTTGGGAGGCCGAGGCGGGTGGATCACCTGAGGTGAGGAGTTCCAAGCCAGCCTGGCTAACATGGTGAAACCCCATCTCCACAAAAATACAAAAATTAGCCAGGCATGGTGGTGCATGCGTGTAATCCCAGGTGCTCTGGAGGCTGAGGCAGGAGAATCCCTTGAACCCAGGATATGGAGACTGCAGTGAGCCGAGACTGGGCCACTGCACTTCAGCCTGGCTGACAGAGCGAGACTCTATCTCAAAACAAAAACAAAAACAAAAACAAAAACAAAACAAAACAAAACAAAACAAAAACTCATGTATCTTCTGCTCCTAAACTTTGATATGACTGACTGTGGCTTTAATGCATTATGCCAAAGTGCATTTTTACCAGGTAAAGGAAGCTTTTCATGATCCACTGACTGAGGACAATTAAATCCTTCATGATCTAGAACACAGAGATTGGGTCTTCTAGAAACAACAGAGAAAGACTACCCTTGCCACTCACACTGCAGCAAAACTTTAGGACCTTGAACCTTGGGTCTGTAATCTCACAACTCAGAAGGGCCCCTCCAGACTCTTGGAGCTGTATACCTGTTGGAGACCTTAAGGTAAAGCTAACCAGGGAAGTTTCTCCCCAGAAGCAGATGGAATCCTAGATGTGGAAAGCTTTCTCAAGATCACAGATCAAGACTTCTTTGCCATCATGAGACTCTTACCTCTCTTAATTTTTTTCCTTGCTTATGCCTCTGTGAAGATTAGAACTAGAAAAAGTTTTGTGTGGACCCATATATACCCAAGTATATATAAAAAAATACACTTTTATTTGTGGAGCATTTCACCTTACATGAGAAACCTTATGCATGAGCAACCTTATGCCTTGATGGATAGAAGATGAAGGGCCAAAGTGGGTGAGGAATTTTCATGGTACCTTTGTAGCTCCATAATCAGTCAGAAACAGAACATTGGTCTATTTCTTTTAACCTACATTATAGGTTGAAGCCAACATTGCCAGGAGGCCTTCACCCTTCTGAATGGGCATCATTTGTTAGGTTGCTTTTTGCATGATTTGGGGTAAATGAGGCAATGATTAGAAATTTGTCCCTCATAATAGGCTCTATAGCAGATTGTACTATAAACACTGTGCTAAAGACTTCTTTAAATTTCTTGCTAAAGTTGTGCTACATAATAGAACTGCTCTAGGCTACTTACTAGGTGAACAGAGAAGAATCCGTGCAGTTGCTGACTATATATATATATTTAGAGACAGGGTCTCACCATGTTGCCCAAGCTGGTTTCGAACTCCTGGGCTCAAGCAATCCTCTTGCCTGGGCCTCCCAAAGTGCTGGGTTGTAGGTGTGAGCCACCATACCCAGCCAATTGCTGACACTTCTTGTTGCACATGGATGAATACATCAGGTACTATAGAGATTCATTAGCAGGGGATTAACAAACTGGCTGCTTGGTTGAAACTCATGGACCCTTTATCAAGCTTATTCTTTAATCTATTTAATTTTAGTTGGTTTAGTTCATGGGGACCCTGGCTAAGCAGCATACTCCAAACTCTCGGTATTGTCCTTCTGGTAGTCATAATAGTCGTCTCCCTGGTGAGGAGATGTAAATATTTACATGCAGCCATCCATAGAATGTCAAATGGTCTCTCTTCAACTGGGATGACAAAATATCAAAGAAATACATAATCATGAGGACACTGTAATCTATGAAAGACATGTTGAGACCAGAAGCCCAAAATGATCATAACTGAGAATAGCAATTAGCGATGTTTTGCTCACACTCTCACTTAAGTGACAACATGACCAAAAGGGGAGAATTGTTCAACAAAATTATGGGAGGCCACTGTTTTGGATTGAACTCATGCACTAGTCCCCAACAGGCTAGAGTGGATCTAACCAAATGGAGTCCCTCATGCTAAATGCAACACAATCAAACTAAAACTTTAAGGAAGCATATGGATCCCCAAAGAAACCAGGAATTTTTTCTCCAGAAAAGAAGGGATTATAGTATAATAAAGAAGTCCTCTCTGCTCTAACCTTTACAAAAAGGTAATCTAAATTCTTCGTTCTCATCTTATAAAACACACTCTTCTGCTGTTTCTCAGTGGGATTTGAAACCAAGTAAGTCTACTTGCTATGGTGACAGAGTGACAGCAATATATAAAGTTTGGTCAACCTCTTCATTTTAGGAGGTTGAGGTTGACTAAAAGGAAAAAATTGTTCAATTAAGTTTAGCCTAAAGCTGCCTGCTTACATATTTTAAGTTTAGTCTGTATACATATTAAACTGTAACCTAACTGGATGTGTAAACAGACAGTACCAATCACTGAGTTTTAGCATATCACAGGTGGTCAACTGTTCAAACCATGTTCAAATAAGACAAACACTGATCTGTAACCAACATGGCTATTTCTATACCTCACTTCCATTTTCTTTTTCAATTTTACTTATTTATTTATTTAGAGACAGAGTCTTACTCTGTTGTACAGGCTGGAGTGCAGTGGTGCAATCTTGGCTCACGGCAAACTCCGCCTCCCAGGTTCAAGAGATTCTTCTGCCTTGGCCTCCTGAGTAGCTGGGCTTACAGATGTGCGCCACAATGCCTGGCTAATGTTTGTATTTTTAGTAGAGAAGGAGTTTCACCATTTGGCTAACCTGTTCTCAAACTCCTGACCTCAAATGATCCACCCACCTTGGCCTCCCAAAGTGCTGGAATTACAGGCCTGAGCCACCACGCCTGGTCTGATTTCCATTTTCTGTATGTCATTTTCCCTTTTTTGTTTTTGTTTTGTTTTGTTTTGTTTTGAGACAAAGTCTTGCTCTATCATCCTCCAGACTGGAGTGCAGTGGGATGATCGTGGCTCACTGCAATCACCACCTCCTAGCATCGAGCCATCCTCCCACTTTACCCTCCTGAGTAGCCAGAACTATAGGTGCACACCACCATGCCCAGCTAATTTTTTTTTTTTTTTTTTTTTTTTTTGTAGAGACAGGGTTTCAACATATTGCCCAAGCTGGTCTTGAACTCCTGGGCTCAGATGATCCGCTCTCCTTGGCCTCCCAAAGTGCTGGGATTAGAGGCGTGAGTCACCACGCCTGGCCCATTTTCCTTTTCCTGTCCATAAATTCCTCTCTGACCACATGGCAGCACCAGAATCCCTCTGGTTCAGGGAGTTACCGGATTCATGAATCATTCTTTACTCAATTAAACTCTGTTAACTTTAAAATGTCTGAACTTTTTCTGGCCGGGCATGGGGACTCATGCCTGTAATCCCAGGTTGGTGGATCACCTGAGGTCAGGAGTTTAAGACTAGCCTGGCCAACGTGGTGAAACCCCATCTCTACCGAAAATACAAAAATTAGCTGGGCATGGTGGCAGGTGCCTGTAATTCCAGCTACTTAGGCTGAGGCAACAGAATCGCTTGAACCCAGGAGGCAGAGGTTGCAGTGAGCTGAGATGGTGCCACTGCACTCCAGCCTGGGCGACAGAGGGAGACTCTGTCTCAAAAATAAATAAATAAAATTTTCTTTTAACATGTGTAAGACACTGGGTGTGGTAGCTCATGCCTATAATCCCAGCACTTTGGGAGGCCAAGGCGGGTGGATCACCTGAGGTCAGGAGTTTGAGACCAGCCTGACCAGCATGGTGAAACCCTGTCTCTACTAAAAAATACAAAAATTATCCGGGCATGGTGGCAAGTGCCTGTAATCCCGGCTACTCAGGAGGGTGAAGCAAGAAAATCACTTGAACCCGGGAGGAGGAGGTTGCAGTGAGCTGAGATCATGCCATTGCATTCCAGCCGGGGCAACAAAGCAAGACTCTGTCTCAAAAAAAAAACAAAAAACAAAACACGTGTAAGACGAAAGGTCTTATAGTTACTAATATAAACGAATTGAGAACCGAATGCTCCATTTGCCTGTCCTGCTGCTCTGGAGATGTCACCTCTCTCCTACTGCTTTTGAGGCCCAGGTTTTCAGTTATTCCCAGGCTCCTCTGTCATGTCGTCCTTGCCTTCCCTCAAGCACTCATGACCAAAGAATAAGTAGGCCAAGTAGATAACGTTCTTTAAAAAGAGTGCAGAGTTCCTGCCCTATTCATCTCCACTTTCCAAATACCTTTTGGCTTCAGCTTATCTCATTTTTGCAGCTTTAGGACCTAATGAAAACTGCCCATGAAGGAGCAGGCAGGTTCTCTCTTTGTGAAGAGGCTCCTTGTGCCTCCAGCTGGGGGAAGCACTAGAACTGCAGTAACAAGAAGAGTACCCAAGAAATCAAGTCTGTTTCCTTCCCCATTTTCAGAGGACTGTGGAGATCTCAAACAAAGCCAGCTAGGCACAGATTTCTTTAGAGCTTTGGGTTCTTTCCTGTACCAAACATTTTAAATTGCTATGCAAATTATAAATTCATTAGCTTTATCCTTTATGGCTTTTGGCTTTTCAGTCTTGCTTGGAAAGAAGTTTCCTAATCCCAATATATATTTTTTAAGTTCTTCTTTACTTATTTCTGGTACTTTCATGTTATTTAACTCCTCAATCCATTTGAGATTTATTCTGGGGCTCTTCCCCAAATTAATGGGTTAATTAATCCCTCTAACAGCATTTCTCCACTTTTTTGAAATGTCCCCTTTAAGAAGTAAAATATTCTTTTATTCCCATTGTTGTTTCTGAATTGGATTCTGTTCCATTGATTTATTCCGCTGATTCAGGGTAAGCACCACCTTGTTTTTATTCTTATAGCTTCAAGGTATCTTTTGATATCTAAAAGGACATCCTCTTGTTTTTCTTATTTTCCCAATTTTTCTTGGTTGTTTTATACTTTAGTTGTGCAAACTAGAGCAAGTTATATAAATCTGAATCTGTTTTTTCACCTGAAAAGGTTAAGGTTGTGGGCTCTGCAGCCTTTATATTGTCTGGGTACCAGTAAGGGTCCACGCAGGGAAACAGAGTCTTCTAGGGGGGGCCATCTGGTGGGATCTGAAACCCCATAGAAGCTGCCTGATGGGAGCTGAGATCATGGAGGGAGGGCCTGCAGGGTAGATGTGAGAGCCACCTAGGGACATAACTGTTGCCAGAGACACTACAGGAAGAAGAGAAAGAGAGAGAGATACCTTGGCTTCTCTCTACCTCCTCCCTCTCTCCCAGCTTTCCATTGGCTGAACCAACCTGGAAGCCAGAGAGCAAGGGAGCCTGGGAAACGCAGTTCTCTGTGATATAACACAAAGGCTCAGAAAGGCAGAGAATTAATTGGAGAGGAAAAGGCAGTTGACCACAGCCGTTTGTTAGTTGTGTGACCTTGAGGAAGTTAGTTAACCTCAGTTGCCTTAGTTTCCTCCTTCAAAAAGTGGAGATGAATAATAATAGTACTTTCCTCACAAGGCCATTGTGAGGATTAAATGCATTAATACATGTTACATGTTTTGTATTGTTTAATTTAATAAGTATTATTTATTATTATTGTATAAAATGAAGATAGCAATACCTATCTTGCAGACAACTATAAAATGTTTACAGGCCAGACGTGGTGGCTCATGCCTGTAGTCCCAACACTTCGTGAGGTCAAGACAGGAGGATCATTTGAGGTCAGGAGTTTAAGACTAGCCTGGGCAACACAGTGAGATCCAGTCCCTACAAAAAAATTTTAAATTGGGGTAAGGGGGAGGGTTTCAAATTTTAAAAAAATTAAAAATTAGCCTTGGCCAGGGATGGTGGCTCATGCCTCCCAGCTACTTGGGAGGCTGAAGTAGGCAGATCACCTGAGGTCGGGAGTTCAAGACCAGCCTGACCAACATGGAGAAACCTCATCTCTACTAAAAATACAAAATTAGCTGGGCATGGTGGTGCATGCCTGTAATCCCAGCTACTTGGGAGGGTGAGGCAGGAGAATCACTTGAACCTGGGAGGTGGTGGTTGCGGTGAGCTGAGATGGCGCCATTGCACTCCAGCCTGGGCAGCAAGGGAGAAACTCCACTTCAAAAAAAAAAAAAAAAAAATTAGCCATGTGTGGTGATGCATGCCTGTAGTCCTAATTACTCAGAAGGCTGAGGTGGGAAGATCACTTGGGCCTAGGAGTTCGAGGCTGCTGTGAGCCCTAATTGCACCACTGCACTCCATCCTGGGCGCCCCCAAAAGAGGTTTGCACCTTTGCACCATGTTGTGCATATAATACTAGGTACTTCATAAATGTTAGTCCCCCTTGTAGCCCAGTGCCTTACTGTGTGCTCACTAATGTCTGTAGCTGATAATAACAATGGCCTTGACCTGGGGAGGAAGAAGCCTCCCCAGAGTGGGAAGGGACATTCTTCTTGCACCGCCAGAGATCTAGGAGGACTCTGGAGGGCTGGGACTTCAGTAGTCCAGGCAATGCACACCCCTACATCGGCGTATATGAACACACACAGGGATGCATTTGGAGTCACATCTGCATTCTTTTCTGGAGCTTCTCTTCTTGATCACATTGGTGCCCCTTCTTTGATTTTAGCCTGATTTTTTTTTTCCTTTGGCTCATGCTGATAATTGTCTGTTTTTGCACTCACATACATGCTGCCAACTTTCATGAGCATACAACTTCCTGTGTGCATTAAATACTTTACCACCTATTGCCCCAACTGATCCTCCCAACAAGCCCCCCGATGCAGCCAGGGAAGCTTCACTATCCCCATTGAACAGTAGCAGAAGCCAAAACTTTGAGAGGACAGGTGTCCGAACAAAGGCCCACAGGGAGTAGACTGAGTAGTCAGGACTTGGGACGAGGCCTTCTCACTCTAGCTCAGGACTCTTCCTGCTAATATCCCAGGCTGCCTCCACAAGCATGTGTGAGTTAATGCACACACACACTCACACTAATACACCCACCCCTAAATACACACATAATAGATTCAATATCTCTGAAGGAAGGGTTCATGCCTTATCAATTTCCTGCTACAGATAAAGTACCTGGCAGCTGAAATATAATAAGTGATTGTGGAATTGAGTTGACCTTGACTGCTCCACTGGACCCCCTTAGAGGACTAACAGGGAGAATGCAGATGAGGACCACAGCCAGAGCCAGAGCCAGAGTCCAAGTCCATCTTGATAGAACTCAGACAAGACTTTGGCCCTCACTTCTGGGTCCATCCATGCCCTTTGTAGCACCCACAGAGCAGAGGGGCCTGGTCAGAAGGAGGGGCTGAGATGCCCAGGGAAATGGATCTGGCCATGTGAGCTGAGGCTTCTCTGAAGGTGAGTCGTAACCGACCCCGCCCTAGTAGTGGTGAATCGCGTGCCCTGCCCTGTTCTATGCGGCCGAGAGCAGTGTCTGAACCACGGGCGCCTTTTAACGCTGCAGGTTCTGCCGCAGGACGTGGAACACCTTCTTCTAGAGGGGCACGTGAGAACTCTGGCATGCTCCAAAACTACTGTGCTGGTCAACCAATTGCCTCAGCTTGCACCCACACTGGTCCCTGGCAACCACACTGGTCCCACACTGGCACCCACCCTGGTCCCTGGCAAGCCATTCTGCACAGAGGTTTTCACACACATGGGCATGGAGCACTGGCAGGAAGTACGTGACATTAGAAATTAGAAGCCCAAGCTAGTAACACAGATCACCATCAGGGCTTCACTTTTTGCCAGCCACTTCTACATAAATATATCTGGTTCTACCCTTCACTCAGCCAAGGCATGGGCGCTACTGACCTCTGACTCAACTCACTTCACTGGCCTCAGCTGTTAAACCTGCTCCCTTCTGATATTCTGCAGATGCTAAGCACGCAACTGGTTTGGTATGGCTTTGCATCCGTGCTCTTTCTCATAATCCATAGATGGGAGGCCACTGTGTCCTTTGGGTCTGCAGGACTTCTAGGGCAGGGGCACAGGGCAGGCCCAGCACAGGTGTCCAGGGAGCTGCTCACACTGCTGCTGTGTGCTCTTGGGAGTCCTGTTGGCTATCCCATTCTCCTCTCTGCCCACCGAGGTCACAGTGCCCTTGTGAGTAAGCAGGAGAAAGCAGGGTCATGAATTAGCAACTGGAAAGGATACATGCCAAAGGCCTTGCTGTGAAATTCAGGACCCCGCACCAGCTGCCCCAAGGTCCCTCTGGCTCATTTCCTCCTGTTCTTTCCTCACGTCACTCCTTATTTTTCCTGGAACACGCCAGGCCCACTCCTGCCCCAGGGCCTTTACATCACATGCCATCCAGAGAACCTGGTGCTCCCTTCCGGATTCCTGCTTAGCTTTTGTTCTAATGTCTTTTTCCTTTTTATTTTTATTTTTATTTTTTTGAATCATGGTCTTGCTTTGTCACCCAGGCTAGGCTGCAGTGGTGTGATCAATGCTCACTGTAGCTTGGAATACCTGACCTCAAGTGATCCTCCCGCCTTGGCCTACCAAGAGCTGGGATTACAGGCATGTGCCATGGTGTCCAACCCTAATGTTATTTACTCATTGAGGCTTTCCTTAGCTGATGTCTCTATAATTGCAAGCCCCCACTCCTCCCCACCCCCCACCATCTGCTTTTTCCTTGGTGCCTGTCACTGTCTATCTTATCTCATTGATGGTTGCTCTCCCCACCTCAGTGTTTTCATCTGTTTGCCTGCTGCTGCATCACCAGCACTGCAATGGTGTCAGTGATATCTGTTAGATGCATGAATGAGGGGGGCTGGACTGTGAGCTGATGAGGTTCTTGCTATGGCTGACTCCAGGCAGCCATGTGGTTTGGCCCAGTTCCACTCCCTTCTGGGTCTGACTCAATTCATCTGGGTAATGAGGAGGGCACATGAGCTGCTACGTAAGCTGCTCTCCAGCAGTAATAATTGATGAGTCCAGGCAGTATCCACTTACCATGCCAAAGAGGTCCAAGCAGCAGGCAACAGGGGAAGGGAGGCAGGAAGCAGCTGCCAGGATGACTAACTGGGATCTCATGTCATTGGCCCCACGTGCCAATCCTTACAGGCCTCAGCAAAGCTCAGGACTATTAGCTCCTGAGACTCACACAGTCTCCTTGCCTGACCTGTCCCTCAGTGACATTTGAAAAATAACTCAGTCAGGCGTGATGGCACACGTCTGTATTTCCAGTTACTTGGGAGGCTGAGGCGGGAAGATCACTTGTGCCCAGGAGGTTGAGGCTGCAGTGAGCCCTGATCACTCCACTGCATTCCAGCCTGAGCAACAGAGCAAGATTCTGACTCAACAAACAAACAAACAAAAAAGCAAAAGAAAAATAAAAAATAACTAATAACTTCATCTTCATCTTACAGTGGTGACACAGAGGCCTGAAGCAGGAATACAGGCTGACACCAGGCAGCCATGTGGTTGGGGCCAGTCCCGCTCCCTTCTAGGCCTGATTCAGTTCATCTGGCTAATGAGGAGGGCACATGAGCCTTCTGTACTGGCTGGGCCTGCTGCCTCAGTGACCACCAAGCCAATTGTGTGTTCCCCTTATTCAGCACCTTCATACCTTCATCCGGTTTTGCCCATCTGAGCTGAATCAATTCTTCCATCTTCACAGGGAGGTAGCCTTCTCTCAGTCCCCAAACCCTTGATAAGGGAACGCACCACCACCTCGCAAGCCTACCTGACTTGAGTGCATCACAGTTTTCCACCTAATTATTTGTTGTCCCAGATTGTTTCATGTATGTATGTCTGATCTCTCCATAAGACTGTAAACTTACTGAGGGCAGAGACGACACTTACCTTTCCATATCCTACACAGATTTAGCCTGGTGCCTATTCACTGGGTGATCAGTGATGAGTTTACCTGGATTTACTAATTTGTGATATTTACAAAGAATACATTTGGGAAAATGTATATTTGTTTACAGATGTTAAAAGGAAAATGTAAAATATAAGCTTGTATGTACAGCCTGATAATCAAAGTGTCAACTATGTGTTCATATGGGTAAAACTGAAAGGCAATTGGTAAAAATAAAAATAGTAGTGTGAGGGCTGTTAGATCACGAGTGATTTGTTTAAATAATCTGTGAATATTGTTACTGAATTGTTTATGAATTTCAAAGCTCTTTTTTTTTTTTATCCTAACCAGTAGACCACCAGGGATAAAATGATTTTTAAAAATACATAGAGGGCTTTAAGAGTCATTGAAACATTCCACTTTTGGATGTAAGCTCATTAAGTCTTTCTTAGTCAGCGACTACTAGGGAACGGTAACAGGGTGGGTGGGGGGCTTGGCAGTCTTTTAGAGACTTTACTCACGGAATATTTATACAAAAATAGCTGAGCAAAGGAGGAAAAATATTCAAAGTTGATTTTTTTGCCTGCAAACGTTAATTCCGTGGGGAAAGGACAGAAGATAAACAGTTTAAAATAACCAAATGAAATCATGTGAGCTTTTTTCTCTCTCTCAACAAGGATGGGATGTCCATGAAGTCTCTTGGAGCTTCCCGGTTTTTTCGTGCTCTGAAGCTCCAGCAGTGGGGAGTGGGGCTGAAAGAGGGAGACAGTGGTTGGTACGCCCATCCCTCCAGGCAGGGACTGCCCTGGCACAGGTTTCCTCTTGATTCCCTAACTGCTCTTTACATGTTTATTTTATCTCTATCAGACTGTGGGCTCTCACAGATGAAGACCATACTCTTCCTGCAAAATGCTCAGTCCCACAGCACATGTAATATCTAAGAGGAACCTGAGAGGTCACTGGTCTAATCTCCTCATCAGACAAGAGAGGACCAGACTCAGAGACAGGCACGTGACACAGTGACACAGCCAGGTTTCTTTGGGGGCCTGGTCTCAGAGAGCTCTGGACTGCTCAAGCCTGTCCTTGACAGTGGCACTGCTCAGCTTGGACATTCAGAGTGTCCTTCTGATACGAGTGTATTGAGTCGTCACCCCTGGGCTAGAAAGACGGCAAAACAAAGATGAGAAAAGTTCAAAAAACCAAGCTTCCTAACATTAAGGATATTATAATTCAGAGGGAAAGACAGGGCACGTCCACAGACAACCAGAATACAAAGCAGAAAGCAAGGATGAGTTGCAAGAGGCACATACCTAGCCGGGAAAGAGCCCGCTGGGGAGATGTACCAAAAAAGGCTCCAATGGCATTAAGCCAGCCCTTGAATGGGGATCAAAATGATGCAAATGAGGTCAGAGGCACTGAATCAGTTCATTTGTTTAACAAATACTTACTGATAATCATGTGCCAAACAAGGATCTAGATACTCAGGAAACATATCTCTACTAGCCTCATGGAGCTTACATTCAAACAAGGGTGGGGGAGAGACGCTAAACAAAATATATAAGTAAAAGTAGGTTAGATGGGCTGGTGGGAATGTAAAATGATGCAGCCATTGTGGAAAACTGTATGGTGGTTCCTCAAAAAATTAAACATAAAATTACCATTTGATGCACCAATTCCACTTCTGGGCATATACACAAAAGAATTGGCCGGGTGCAGTGGCTCATACCTGTAATCCCAGCACTTTGGGAGGCCGAGGTGGGCGGATCACGAGGTCAGGAGTTCAAGACCAGCCTGACCAACATGGTGAAACCCCATCTCTACTAAAAATACAAAAATTAGCCAGGCATGGTGGTGCATGCCTGTAGTCCCAACTACTCGAGAGGCTGAGTCAGGAGAATCGTTTGAACCCGGGAGGTGGAGGTTGCAGTGAGCCGAGATCTCACCACTGCATTCCAGCCTGGGCAACAGAGCGAGATTCCATCTCAAAAAAAAAAAAAAAAAAAAAATTGAAAGCAGGGACTCGAAGAGATATTTGTACACTCATGTTCATAGCAGCATTATTCACAATAGCCAAAAAGTAGAAGCAACTCAAATGTCCTTTGACAGATGAATGGATAAACAAACTATGGCATATACAGACCATGCAATATTATTCAGTCTTTTTTTTTTTTTTTTTTTTTGACATGGGGTTTTGCTCTTGTTGCCCAGACTGGAGTGCAACAGCGCAAACTCCGGCTCCCGGGTTCAAGTGATTCTCCTGCCTCAGCATCCAAAGTAGCTGGGATTACAGGCGTGCACCACCACACCCAGCTAATTTTGTATTTTTAGTAGAGGTGGGGTTCCACCATGTTAGTCAGGGTGGTCTCAAACTCCTGACCTCAGGTGATCCACCCGCCTCGGCCTCCCAAAGTGCTGGGATTACAGGCGTGAGCCACCGTGCCTGGCTAGTCAGTCTTAAAAAGGAACAGAATTCTGGCTGGACACGGTGGCTCACGCCTATAATCCCCACACTTTGGGAGGCTGAGGCAGGTGGATCACCTGAGGTCAGGAGTTCAAGACCAGCCTGATCAACATGGTGAAACTCTGTCTCTACTAAAAATATAAAAATTAGCCAGGTGTGGTGGCATGCACCTGTAGTCTCAGCTACTCAGGAGGCTGAGACAGGACAATTGCTTGAACCTGGGAGGCGGAGGTTGCAGTGAGCCGAGATTGCACTACTGCATTCCAGAATGGGTGACAGAGTAAGACTCTGCCTTAAAAAAAAAAAAAAAAAAGGAGGCTCGGCACAGTAGCTCATGCCTGTAATCCCAGCACTTTGGGAGGCCAAGGTGGGCGGATCACGAGGTCAGGAGATTGAGACCATCCTGGTTAACACAGTGAAACCCCGTCTCTACTAGAAAAGACAAAAAAATTAGCCGGGCGTGGTGGTGGGTGCCTGTAGTCCCAGCTACTTGGGAGGCTGAGGCAGGAGAATGGCGTGAACCCAGGAGGCGGAGCTTGCAGTGAGCGGAGATCGCGCCACTGCATTCCAGCCTGGATGACAGAGCGAGACTCCGTCTCAAAAAAAAAAAAAAAAAAAAAAGAGAGAAACAAAATTCTGACACAAGCTACCACAATCCTCAAAGACATTGTGCTAAGTGAAATAAACCAGACATAAAAGGACAAAGATTGGCCGGGCTCGGTGGCTGGCCGGGTGCAGTGGCTCATGCCTATAATCCCAGCACTCTGGGAGGCCAAGGCGGGTGGATCGCCAGAGGTCAGGAGCTCGAGACTAGCCTGGCCAACGTGGTGAAACCTCGTCAATACAAAAATTCGCAAGGCGTGGTGGAGGGTGCCTGTAATCCCAGCTACTTGGGAGGCTGAGGCAGGAGAATCGCTTCAACCCAAGAGGTGGAGGTTGCAGTAAGCCGAGATCACGCCACTTCACTCCAACCTGGACAACAGAGCAAGACTCCATCTCAAAAAAAAAAAAAAAAAAAGCATTACAGTTACATGAGGCACCTAGTGTAGTCAAATTCATAGAGATAGAAAGTAGAATGGTGGTTACCAAGGGCTGGGGGGAGTGGGGAACGGGGGGTTAGTGTTCAAAGAGTACAGAGCTTCAACAGTTGAGGAAGATGCAAAGGTCTGGAGATGGATAATGGTGATGGCTGCACAGCAACGTGAATCTAATTAATGCCACTGAACTGAACACTTACAAACTATTAAAATGGTAATTTTTGTGTGGTGTATATTTTACCACAGTGAAATAAGTAAACAAAATAATTGGGAAGGGAGTAGGTTAGATGGTTTAAGTGTTACGGGAAAAAAATGAATAAATCAGGGAAGAGGGATGGGGTACTGGAGTGAAGCATCAATTTTCAACAGGGCAGCCAGGGTGGCCAGGGAAAGTCTCACTGAGAAAGCAGCATATGAGTAAAGACCTGAAGGAGGTGAGGGAGTGAGCCATACAGCAATTTGGGGGAAGAGTGGTCCAAACAGAGGAATCAGCAAGTGCAAAGTTCCTGAAGCAGGAATGGCAATGGGGCCACTGTACTAGAGCCATTTTCTTTATTTTATTTTATTTTATTTTACTTTATTTTATTTTTTAGATGGAGTCTTGCTCTATTGCCAAGCTAGAGTGCAGTGGTGTGATCTTGGTTCACTGCAACCTCCGCTTTCTGGGCTCAAGCAATTCTCCTGCCTCAGCCTCCCGACCAGCTGGGATTAAAAGCATGTGCCACCACGCCCCTCTAATTTTGTATTTTTAGTAGAGATGGGGTTTCTCTATGTTGGTCAGGCTGGTTTCGAACTCCTGACCTCAGATGATCCACCCGCCTCGGCCTCCCAAAGTGCTGGGATTACAGGCGTGAGCCACTGCGCTCGGCCAACTCTGTGCCTCTTCAATCAGTTCCAGTGGTACCAGGGAAACTGCTTATGAGTGGAATTTAGAAAAATCTCCCCCAGCAGTGGGGGAAAATGCACAGTGCATGGAGCCTTATTTGGGTGGGGAGTTGGGGGAATGAATTTATTAATCTTATAGTGAAGTCACCTTAGATCCTAGTAGTTATGTTTCTTTCAGGAATATGACCACTCAGACCATAAGAGTGGATGTGACCACAGTTTCATTTCTCTGGAAATGATTCTGCCAGAACAGGAACTGAGAATTTTTTCTCTGTGACCTCTGGGGGAGTTTGTGTTCCATGAGAACATTGAGCTTTGCATTTCTCATCACACTGCTCTCATAGCTCTTGGGTTTGGAAGAGGTCACTGTCATCAAACTTTTTATGACTTTAGCCCTCAGAGAACCAAGGACAAAGGTGAATAAAGAACATATCCAAGGTAGAAAGCGCCAACACCCCTGAGATGTTTACTTTCCATAAAACCTGGAGTCTCACGCCAGAGGCATTACATAAAAATAAAGCCAGGGTAGCCAAGTGCAAACTGTAGAGTTATCAACAGTGATGTGAGATGAAGTCTTTTGTTCAAGATCCTTTACTTGCCAGATGCAAAAGATAGTAAAATGGATTCTTTTATTCTTGAAACTTTGCCAGCCTCGTGGCTAATGCCCACTACAGCTGCATTAAAGGCTCTGAGGATCTCTGCCAAGTTGTGTTGATGGCCAAGAACCAGCGATGATTTCAGGGGACCTTTCTCAACCTGCCAGCCCTGCCATCTTGGCCTAGCCCACAGGCCACTGCCTGACCCAGTCTGATTTATAGCTCCCATGGGATTGCTGTCAAAAAAGGATCCTGTGGGATCCTTCCATAGAGGCTAATACTCACAGAACGCTTTTAGAAAACGAACTTAAAGTTTAATGTTGAGGGATGTTGTGGGCCTAAGGGTGGTCCTGGAGGGACCTTCTCTGAAATTCTGTGCTAGGAGCCAGGACTCAGTGTGTCTCAGCCACAGTGTTGTGGAAAGAGCACAGGATTGAGGGACAAGAAGTCCAAGATCAGTTTTTCTTCAACTTTATTTCAGTATAACTGGCAACTAACAACTGTACATATTTAAGGTGTACAACTTAATTTTTCTTTTGGAGGGGGTGGGGGTGTTTGTTTGTTTGTTTCTTTTGTTTTGTTTCGAGATGGAGTTTTGCTCTTGTCGCCCAGGCTGGAGTGCAATGGTGTGATCTTGGCTCACTGCAACTTCCGCATCCTGGATTCCAGCAATTCTCGTGCCTCAGCCTCCCGAATAGCTGGGATTACTGCCACCTACCATCACGCCCGGCTAATTTTTGTATTTTTAGTACAGATGGGGTTTTACACATTGGCCAGGCTGGTCTCGAACTCCTGAACTCAGGTGATCCACCCTCCTCGGCCTCCCAAAGTGCTGGGATTATAGGCATGAGCCACCATGCCCAGCCTGTTTTTTGGGGTTTTTTTAGAGACAGGGCCTCTCTCTGCTGTCCAGGCTGACTACAGTGGTGCAATCTCAGCTACACTGCAACCTCCACCTCCCAGGCTCAAGTGATCCTCCTGCCTCAGCCTCCCAAGTATCTGGGACTATAGGTGCATGCCCCACACCTGGCTACTTTTTTTTTTTTTTTTTTTTTTTTATTTTTTATCTTTTTTGAGACGGAGTCTCGCTCTGTCACCCAAGCTGGAGTGCACTGGCCAGATCTCAGCTCACTGCAATCTCTGCCTCCCAGGTTCATGCCATTCTCCTGCCTCAGCCTCCCCGAGTAGCTGGGACTACAGGCACCCGCCACCTCGCCCGGCTAGTTTTTTGTATTTTTTAGTAGAGACGGGGTTTCACTGTGTTAGCCAGGATGGTCTCGATCTCCTGACCTTGTGATCCGCCCGCCTCGGCCTCCCAAAGTGCTGGGATTACAGGCTTGAGCCACCGCGCCCGGCCTACTTTTTTATTTTTTGTAGAGATGAGGTCTATGTTGCCCAGGCTGGTCTCGAACTCCTAGGCTCAAATGATCCTCCCACCTCAGCCCCGAAAAGTGCTGGGATTACAGGCATCAGCCATCATGCTGGTCCAACTTAATGTTTTGATATAGGTATACATTATGAAACAATCACCACAATCAAGACTATTAACATGTTCATCACCTCACATAATTATCTATTCATTATTATTATTATTATTTTGAGACCGAGTCTCCCTCTGTCACCCATGCTGGAGTGCAGTAGCACGATCTTGGCTCACTGCAGCCTCTACCCCCAGGTTCAAGTGATTCTTGTGCCTCAGCCTCCCAAGTAGCTGGGATTACAGGCATGTGCCACCATGCCCGGCTAATTTTTGTATTTTTAGTAGAGTCAAGGTTTCGCTATGTTGGCCAGGCTGGTCTTGAACACCTGGCCTCTAGTGATCTACAAGCCTTGGCCTCTCACATTGTTGAGATTACAGGCATGAACCACCAGGCCTGACCTATTATTTTTTCTTTTGCTTTGTTTTGTTTTGTTAGAGTCTCACTCTGTCACCCAGGATAGGGTACAGTGGCAGGATCTTGGCTCACTGTAACCTCTGCCTCCCGGGTTCAAGTGATTCTCCAGCCTCGGTCTCCCAAAATGCTGGATTACAGGTGTGAGCCACCCCGCCCAGCCCTACTATTATTTTTTAAAAGGAAGTCTGAGGTTTACTCATGGATTCACCTCTGTGCTGAATATCTTCTGTTGCCTACTCCACCTGGGAGCCACTCCCTACTCTCTCTCTTCAGTGCCCAGGAGGCTGACCTGTGTAGAAACCTCAACAGGCTCCCTTGAACTCTGGCTTCCAGTAAGGCCAACAAGGGTCTCCGTTAGGGGATTAGAGGGGTTGGGTGTTAATTATCCTGAGTTCTTAGACCTAGGAGGTCTCTGTGCAGTAATACTATAGGCCTCTCCAGTTCTGGTGACCTAGCCCTCCTTCCTCCCTGCGTGGCAGGCCTATGTAGCTCCCCACAACAACACACTGTCCCTGTGGCTTCCCTGCACCCTGCCCCTACTTTTGTAAAGAGTTCCTTTATTAGGTTCTGCTGAAATCACCCAACTGGAGTGTGCCCTCTGTTTCTTGCCAAGACCCTGACCAATGCAGCCACCCATGAGTCCAGTGACCCTGGTCACCACTTAGGCGCCGTGGCTTTGGTTTCTTCATCTTTATTTATTTATTTTTAATTTTTTTATTATTAAAAAATTTGTTTTTATTTTTATTACTTTTGGGTTTTTTTGAGATGGAGTCTCGCTCTGTGACCTAGGCTGGAGTGCACTGGCAAGATTTCGGCTCACTGCAACCTCCACCCTCTGGGTTCAAGTGATTCTCTGGCCTCAGCCTCCGGAGTAGCTGGGATTACAGGTACCTGCCACCACGCCTGGCTAATTTTTGTATTTTTAGTAGAGACGGGGTTTCACCATGTAGGCCAGGCTGCTCTTGAACTCCTGACCTCAAGTGATGTGCCCACCTTGGCCTCCCAAAATGCTGGGATTACAGGCGTGAGCCACCGCGCCTAGCCTAAAATGCCAGTTCTTACACACTTGCTTCACGGCTCTTTCACAAGGATTATGATAGATACAAAGCGCTAAACAAACATAATCTTCTTTTTTAAAAAAAAAAAAAAAGATAATGTGCTTTCTAAGTATCACAATTCCAGAATGCCTAAAAATAACAAGTTGTCTTTTATATCAAGATACTGCTGCCAATATTCAATGGCTCAAATATGAACTTTGAGCAGTTTTTCTAAAATTCACAATGGTTTTTACTGAGTACCCAAAAGGCTAAACTAGATTTCACTCTGATAAACATAATCATATTACGTGACCCAATAATATTAAGTCCTAAAATCTATCCCAACTCAGGCAGATAAGAGAGCTAAGATAAAAACATTTTTAATATTTTGTACTCAACAGGGCAGTAATGATTTGTATTTTATTAGAAAAACTCTAAAGACATTTGCATATTTTTCATTTTAGAAAAATAAAAACAGATTTGTTATCACCATTGGCTACCAAGACATGGTGCTGGAAAAATATATATTGCTAGATTTGAAAGATAGGTCCCCACTTTAAGTGCAAGTTTTGATGCATTCTGTGCAATCTTAAGCAAAGCATTTAATCCCTCTAATTTTTTTTTTTATCAGGTCTGTATTCAGGTGAGAGTCTCTCACTTAAATATTAGATCAAAGTGAAAGTCCTTTGTAACTGAAATTGGGCTATTTGTAATTGATCCCCCAAGGCTTCTTTAAATACTGTCATCTCTGATTATTCTTATCTGATTAAGATATGGAGAGGAGGCACTGAGGGCTGCCCTGATTTGAGATTCACAGGGGAATGGCCCTAAGTCTTTGAGGAAGACAGTGAGGGGACCAGGCAGAAGGAGGGCCAGAAGTCCCAATTGAATTGACCTAGTAGTTTTTTTGTTTGTGTTTTTTAAAATCGAGTCTCACTCTGTCATCCAGACTGGAGTGCAGTGGCGAGATCTTGGCTCACTGCAACCTCCACCTCCTGGGTTCAAGCAATTCTCCTGCCTCATCCTCCTGAGTAGCTGAGACTACGGGTGTGTGCTATCACACCAGGTTAATTTTTGTATTTTTAGTAGAGATGAGGTTTCACCATGTTGGCCAGGCTGGTCTCGAACTCCTGACCTCAGGTGATCTGGCCACCTCAGCCTCCCAAAATGCTGGGATTATAGGCATGAGGCACCACACCCAGCCTGACCTAGCATTTAAGAGTTTTTAGCCATGCTATGTTGGCTACGGTTCAGACACAGAAGTGAGCTCAGGGGTGAGTAAGACAAAGGCCTTGCCTTCAAGGACTTTACTCTATAGCTAGGGAGCTCAATGTAACATGAGGAAATTTAGTGTGGTTCACACAAAGAGCTTTTCAGGACGCAAGGGAGAGGCTGAGCCTCAAGTGGAGCCTGGGTCCGAGAGGGGACATGACACCTGTGCAGGGAGGAGGCTGGCTGTGGGGAGGGGCAAATGACTTTAGGAAGGTA
This sequence comes from Trachypithecus francoisi, assembly GCF_009764315.1. Classification (NCBI taxonomy): domain Eukaryota; kingdom Metazoa; phylum Chordata; class Mammalia; order Primates; family Cercopithecidae; genus Trachypithecus; species Trachypithecus francoisi. The sequence goes on from NW_022681462.1 coordinate 36,805,965, forward strand.
GGACTGAGTGGGGCTGCCCAGGTCTTCAAAGTCAAGCTTGACAAAGTTTGCATTCAATGCATTAAGAAATAGAAGACTACTGTGCATTTTTTAGCAAAACAATACCAAGGTAAGGCCAGGCAAGGTTGCTCAGCCTGTAATCCCAGCACTTTGAGAGACTGAGAGGGGTGGATCACCTGAGATCAGGAGTTCGAGACCAGACTTGCCAACATGGTGAAACCCCATCTCTACTAAAAATACAAAAATTAGCTGGGCCTGGTGGCGGGTGCCTGTAATCCCAGCTACTCGGGAGGCTGAAGCAGGAGAATTGCTTGAACCCAGGAGGTGGAGGTTGCAGTGAGCCGAGATCACACCACTGCACTCCAGCCTGGGTGACAGAGCAAGACTCCTTTTAAAAAAAACATCCCAGGGTGAAAGTGAATTTTTAAGAAAATAGGTTTTGGCCCGGCATGGTGGCTCACGCCAATAATCCTAGCACTTTGGGAGGCCGACTCAGTGGATCATCTGAAGTCAGGAGTTTGAGATCAGCCTGGCCAACATGGTGAAACCCCATCTCCACTGAAAATACAAAAATTAGCTGGGTGTGGTAGTGTGCACCTGTAGTACCAGCTACTCAGGAGGCTGAGGCAGGAGAATCGTTCGAATCCAGGAGGGAGAGGTTGCAGTGGCCTGAAATAGTGCCACTGCACTCCAGCCTGGTCGACAGAGCCAGCCTCTGTCCCAAAAAAAACAAAAAACAAAAAAACGGGGTGGGGGTGGAGGCAGGGAATGGGTTTTGCAGCGATGGGCAGGATGAAGTGGCAAGAATGCAGGGGAAAAAAAATAACACCAAGCAGATTTTTTTTCACTACTTTTATTTCTTATTTTATTTATTTATTTATTTATTTATTTTGAGATGGAGTCTCGCTCTGTCACCCAGGCTGGGGTGCAGTGGTGCAATCTCGGCTCACTGCAAGCTCCGCCTCCTGGGTTCACGCCACTCTCCTGCCTCAGCCTCCCGAGTAGCTGGGACTACAGGCGCCCGCCACCATGCCCGGCTAATCATTTGTATTTTTAGTAGAGATGGGGTTTCACTGTGTTAGCCAGGATGGTCTCGACTCCTGACCTCGTGATCCGCCTGCCTCGGCCTCCCAAAGTGCTGGGATTACAGGCATGAGCCACCGTGTCCGGACTTTTTTTCACTCCTTTAAAGACAACTAGATACTTGCAGTGTAACCCATGAATTAGGATGGGTGGTTTTACTCCTCTCACAGAAAAGTCCTTCCCAGAATAATGTATGTTCTCCCTTTACATTTTTTTAAAACCAAGGTGTAAAATCAAGCAATGCTCTCCCTTTAAACATTGTTTATCTACCCTTCGGAACAAGAAGCTTGTGCTATTGTGAGGTGACTGTCATGGCACTACAGGTTCCAAATCATATGGGGACTTTGCTCAGTACCCTGTAGATTCACAATCACAGATTTCCACTCCTCACAGTCCAGCTACAAAAAAATATATTGTATAGACATTTATATGTGTGTGTATGGGCATTTTTTAAAAAACATTCGTGCTTATGCAATATTAACCCATTGGTATTTCAGAGATGGTGACAGAGGTCTGATCTGGCACCCTTAGTTTCTTTGGGAATCAGCGTTCCTTTATCAACTCACCCTCCAGACTTGGTTTAGCAGCAGAAGCCTATCCGGCTCTCCCAGGCACAGGCTTCGGCCCTTCCTGCACAGCCTCGGAAGTGCCTGGATCGCCTCCATCAGCAGCTAACGACCTTCTGTCTCAAGTTCAAGTTGTTTGTTTACCTTTCCTAGACTGAGTCATTAAAAGAAATGTATTAGTTTACTTCTTCAACTTCTCTGTTCTCTAGAATTTAGCTTCCTTATTTTACACATGAGATAAAAGAGTTATACTGGATATTTTGTAGCAGATTGGGGGTGGGGGATGACGGTGGGGGGAGACAGAAGGAGGGCCTGATCTGCAATAGAAAAAGACAGAATGATTCTTGTATTAATGTTTGTTTTTCATTTATTTTTTTTCCCTGCATGATCATGTTCACCATCATGTCCTGAAAGGCAACACCTATGGGCAGAGAAGATGCGGAAGGGCCTGCCCCACCTGAGTGCCATCACCCCTGCACTCTGGGGGTTGGCAATCCAGCTGGGCAGCATGCATAGAATGACCTGGATTTTCTGGGCCAGAATAGAAGTCAAGAGGAAGGGGAGATGCACAAAGGCCAAGGTAGTCAGAGAAGGTTTAAATGAGAAGAGGCCCTGAAAGGTGTGTGGGACCTGGAAACAGCAGAGTGGTGGGTTCTGGGCAGGGAGACATCCAAAGTGAAGCTGTGGCCGGGCACGATGGCTCACGCCTGTAATCCCAGCACTTTGAGAGGCTGAGGTGGGCAGATAACCTGAGGTCAGGAGTTCAAGACCAGCCTGGCCAACATGGTAAAACCGTAAAAATATTTTCTAAAAATAGAAAAATTAGCGGGGCATGCGCGTCCCTGTAATTCCAGCTACTCAGAAGGCTGCGGCAGAAGAATCGCTTGAATCCAGGAGGCGGAGATTGCAGTGACCCGAGATCCTGCGACTGCACTCCAGCCTGGGCAATAGAGGGAGAGATTCCATCTCAAAAAAAAAAAAAGATGGCTAGGCGTGGTGGCTCACACCTGTAATCGCAGCACTTTGGGAGGCCGAGGCGGGCAGATCACGAGGTCAGGAGATAGAGACCATCCTGGCTAACACAGTGAAACCCCATCTCTTCTAAAAATACAAAAAAATTAGCTGGGCGTGGTGGCGGGCACCTGTAGTCCCAGCTACTTGGGAGGCTGAGGCAGCAGAATGGCGTGAACCCAGGAAACGGAGCTTGCAGTGAGCCGAGATTGCGCCACTGCACTTCAGCCTCGGTGACAGAGCGAGACTCGGTCTCAAAAAAAAAAAAGAAAGAAACAAAAGGAAAATGAAGCTGCAGAGGCCAAGACGGGCTGGATGTATCTAAAGAATGTGGCATGTTGGGGGGCTGGGAATGCAGAGACGGGGTGATGGGTGATAACCTGGGAAAGCAGAGCCTTGTCACAGAGCAGGCACTTGGAACCCAGGGTCTCTGGCCAGCTTCAGGGGTCCTGAGCCCTGAAACTGTGCTTCAAATGGGGTGTGTTTATGCAAGCTTCTGCAGAGATGGCCATAGGAGTCAAAGGAGTTTGGATTTACGTGCCTTGGCTAAAGGTTCTGGTTTCTATGGAAACCAATGAGTTTGGGAGTGCAGAAGAAGCGAGGTATCACGGGAAAAACAGTTTTTAGATGTGGGTTTTGTTGTTGCTATTGTTTTATTTTTTATTTTTTATTTATTTATTTTTTTCTGAGACGGAGTCTTGCTCTGTCAGCCAGGCTAGAGTGGAGTGGCGAGATCTCAGCTCACCCCAACCTCTGCTCCCAGGTTTAAGCAATTCTCCTGCCTCAGCCTCCGGAGTAGCTGGGAGGGACTACAGGTGCATACCATCATGCCTGGCTAATTTTTGTATTTTTAGTAGAGACAGGGTTTCGGCATGTTGGCCAGGCTGGTCTCGAACTCCTGACCTCAGGTGATCCACCTGCCTCAGCCTCCCAAAGTGCTAGGATTACAGGCGTGAGCCACTCCGCCCAGCCTAGTTTTTTTTTTAAAGATTAATCCAGGAATGGTGAGTTAGAATGGAGAGGAACTCAGATGGGGAAACTAAGTTTCAGTCCCTTTTGGTATAGGCATGACGTGAAAAAAGGTCCCAAAACAATGAAGGAATGGGCAGGAGAAACATCAGAAAAGATGAATTGGCAAGATTTTATGACTGCATGTGATAGGAGAAAAAGAATGTCCCAGTGACCCACAGGTGACTAAGATTTTAGCCTAGGCAAGGTGTAACTAGGTTTCTGCATAATACTAGCTTATTTCTATAAGTTATTGTTTTTTGGGTTTTTTGTTTTTGTTTTTGTTTTGAGACAGAGTCTTGCTCTGTCACCCAGGCTGGAGTACGGTGGTGTGATCTTGGCTCACTGCAACCTCCATATCCTGGATTCAAGCAGTTCTTGTGCCTCAGCCTCCTGAGTAGCTGGAATTACAGACATGGGCCACCACGCCCAGTTAATTTTTGTACTAGTAGAGATGAGGTTTTTTCATGTTGCCAGGCTGATCTTGAACTCTTGGCTTCAAGTGATCCATCTACTTCGGCCTCCCAAAGTACTGGGATTACAGGCATGAGCCACCGCTCTCGGCCTAACTTACTGATTTTAACAAGAGGTTTTGCTTACAAATTGTACCAATCACAATTTCTGGAGGATCATTTTCTTGAGGGATCAGGGTGCCTTCTCAAAAGGATGTATGAGAGGTCAATAAACTTTGAACTCCTTCCTAGACAGGAAAGTTATGCCAGGACACCCTATCGAGCTGACAGTGTCAAAATAGGTCAGTTTCCAGGAGAAAGTCATGAAAGGCCTTAGGGATTCATTCATTGGTTTTCACTATTATATCCTTCTTTTAAATTATTATTATAAAGACAATGCGTAGAGTAGAAAAAATAAGAGAAAGGATTTCTACTTTTGGCTTTAGCAAATAGATCCCTGAACAATACTACTGACTGAAGTAACAAAATGCTCAAAAAAGTTTAATATTTATTGAAAGTCTACTACAATCAAGATAATTTTGAATTTTAAAACAATGAGGTTTTTTTTTTTTTTTTTTTTTTGAGACGGAGTCTTGCTCTGTCTCCCAGGCTGCAGTGCAGTGGCGCAATCTTGGCTTACTGCAATCTCCACCTCTCAGGTCCCAGCAATTTCTGCCTCAGCCTCCCAAGTAGCTAGGATTACAGGCACGAGCCACCATGCCCAGCTTAACAATGACTTTTAAAAAAAATTGAGATGAGGGTCTCACTATGTTGCCCAGGCCGGTCTCAAGCTCCTGGGTTCAAGTGATCCTCCCTTGCCCTTCCAAAGTGCTGAGATTACAGGCATGAGCCACTGTGCCCAGCCAAAACAATAATTTTTAAAGGCAAGCTATAATAAGGAAATTAATTTAAATTCCAATTTCACTTAGTTGAGGAAATATTAAAATTTTTATTAGCCTGAAAATAAAATAAGTGGATTAGTCAAAAACACTGCTTGTTTCCAGATACCTGTTTGGTTTTCACTGGGGTGTTTTGGCTTTGGGTCAACAGAGTTTGCTCTTGTCTGTATGGCTCTGAGTAGTGCCTGTAAGATGGAGAGAACACTACAGATGAGATCCGCCGAATCATCTAGGCCAAGTTGTCACCTTTTGCTCCCAGAAGTATGGCCACTGTGGTACAAGCTGACAAGCTTCTTCCTGGCCCTGCCTCAAAGTTCCTTTCCAACAGGTCTGATAGATCCCAAAGATGAATGCAGCAGGGCCTGAGGCTTGGGACTACATGGGAAGATGGAGAACTCCCCCGGAAAAACAATCGAACATCATAAAGATAAGTTGACAATGTGCAAACTTTAGGACCCAGAAATATCCCCAGAGAAACTCTTGACCATGGACCCCAGCAGTCACACACAAAAACGTTCATAGCAGCATCTGCGTGGCCAGGCGCGGTGGCTCACGCCTGTAATCCTAGCACTCTGGGAGGCTGAGGCGGGTGGATCACAAGGTCAGGAGTTTGAGACCTGCCTGGCCAACATGGTGAAACCCCGTCTCTATTAAACATACAAAAATTAGCCGGGCGTGGTGGCGGGTGCCTATAATCCCAGCTACTTGGGAGGCTGAGGCAGGAGAATCACTTGAACCCGGGGGGTGGAGGTTACAGCGAGCCAACATTGTGCCACTGCACTCCAGCCTGGACGACAGAGCAAGATTCCATCTCAAACAAACAAACAAATAAACAACAACAACAAAAAAACATAGCAGCACTTGCCAGTACTAGCAAAAAATCTCAAGGACAAGTATAGTGGCTCACACCTGTAATCCCAGCACTTTGGGGGGCCAAGATAGGTGGATCACTTGAGTCCAGGAGTTTGAGACCAGCCTGGGCAACATGGCGAAACCTGTGTCTAGAAAAAAAAAAAATTAGCCAGGCATGGTGGCACACGCCTGTGGTCCCAGCTACTTGGGAGGCTGAGGTGGGAGGATCACTTGAGCCTGGGAGGCAGCGGTTGCAGTGAGTCATGATCCTGCCACTGCACTCCAGCCTGAATGACAGAGCGAGACCCTGTCTCAAAAAAAAAAAAAAAAAAAAAAGGTAAACAACCCAAATGTCCATTGATAGGAGAATGGAGAAGAAAACAGCAGAAGGGTCACATGGTGAAATATGAGACAGCTACAGCTGCAGCAGAGATGTCACATACATCATGTGAAGAGGTGAGAATAGCAAACTGAAGAATACCTGCAGTATGATTTATTTTATACAATGTTCAAAAGCATGCAAAAACAGCATATTGTTTACAGATGCATATTTTGGAGGTAAAATTATGAAGAAAAGCAAGATAATTATAAACAAAATTTAGGAGGGGGATGGGATGGAGAAGGACAGGCAAAAGGGCTTTAATGGTGTTGGTTGCAATCTGTACCTTAAACTGGGTGTGGGTAGTAGGGTGTCCATTTTTTATACTCTGCTCATGTGATCTATTCTTTTGCAAGCATTTAACATTTAATTAAATTTTGAAAAACTAGATGTGGCAGAGGTCTCCTGAAAAAATATAATTACAAAATGTTATCCTCCTAATCCCAGAACTCAAAACTCATCAACTCTCTCTTTGTTTAACAGTCAAACAAACAAAAAAAAGACCAAGTTAACATATAGAGCAAATATAGATGGAGAAAAATGACCCAAGTGCCTGAATTTCTCTGTCTTCTCGATCACATTTGTCTTTTAGCAATTTTTTTTTTTTTTTTTTGAGACGGAGTCTCACTCTGTCGCCTAGGCTGGAGTGCAGTGGCGCCATCTCAGCTCACTGCAACCTCCGCCTTCCAGGTTCAAGCAATTCTCCTGCCTCAGTCTCCCAAGTAGCTGGGACTACAGGCGAGCACCACTACGCCCAGCTAACTTTTGCATTTTCAGTAGAGACGGGGTTTCACCATGTTGGCCAGGCTGGTCTCGAATGCTTGCCCTCAGGTGATCCACCCACTTTGGTCTCCCAAAGTGCTGGGATTACAGGTGTGAGCCACCGTGCCCAGCCTAGCAATTTTAAAAAATATTTAGGCCAGGCACAGTGGCTCACCCCTGTAATCCCACCACTTTGGGAGGCCAAGGCAGGCAGATCACCTGAGTTCAGGAGCACAAGATCAGCATGGCCAAAATGGTGAAACCCCATCTCTACAAAAAATGCAAAAATTAGCTGGGCGTGGTGGCAGGCGTCTGTAATCCCACCTACTTGGGAGGCTGAGACAGGAGAATCTCGTGAACCCAGGAGACCGAGGTTGCAGTGAGATCATGCCACTGGCACTCCAGCCAAACTCTGTCTCAAAAAAAAAAAAAAAAAATTCATTCATTATTGTAGTCACAAATACTTCTTCAGCATCTCATAAACTAAGCAATAAAGATAAACAAGGACAGATGCTGCACAGCAAAAGCACTGGAGGCTGGAGGAACACAGGGCAGCCACAGGCAACCGGGCCTTGGGACATGTACTTCATTTATTTACTTCATTTTTGTAGAGATGGGGTCTTGCTGTATTGCCCAGGCTGGTCTCAGACTCCCGGACTCAAGTGATCCCACCTTGGCCTCCCAAAGTGTTTGGATTACAGACATGAGCCACCACCCCCACTGGGATCCGTACTTTAGAACAGAGTGGTCCCCTAAACTTTTTGGCACCAGGAACCAGTTTTGTGGAAGATAATTTCTCCATAGACGGGTTGGTAAGGGGGATGATTTGTGGATGATTCAAGCACATTACACTTATTGTACACTTTCTTTCTTTCTTTCTTGAGACGAACTCTTGCTGTCACCAGGCTGGAGTACAGTGCAGTGATCGCCGTGATCTTGGCTCACTGCAATCTCCACCTCCTAGGTTCAAGTGATTCTCCTGCCTCAGTCTCCTGAGTAGCTAGGACTACAGGTGCTCACTACCACGACCAGCTAATTTTTATATTTTTAGTAGAGATGGGGTTTCACCATGTTGGCCAGGCTGGTCTCAATCTCTTGACCTTGTGATCCACCTGCCTTGGCCTCCCAAAGTGCTGGGATTACAGGCGTGAGGCATGAGCCACCACGCCTGGCCTATGCACTTTATTTCTATTATTACATTGTACTATGTAATGAAATAATATACAACTCACCATAATGTAGAATCAGTGGGAGCCCTGAGCTTATTTTCTTGCAACTGGATGGTCCCATCTGGGAGGATGGGAGACAGTGATAGATCATCAGGCATTAGATTCTCATAAGGAGCACATAACCTGGATCCCTCATGTGCTCAGTTCACAGTAGGGTTCCAGCTCCTATGAGCATCCAGTGCTGCTGCTGAGCTGACAAAAAACAGAGTTCAGGTGGTAACGCAAACCATGGGGAGCGGCTGTAAATACAAATAAAGTTTGCTTACTGGCCTGTGCTCACCTCCTGCTGTGCAGCCTGGTTCCTAACAGGGCACAGACTGGTATTGGGGTGGGGGATTGGGGACCCCCTGCTTTAGAGAGTAATAAGAGCAGATGTCTGTTGCATGGCAGGCCATGTTCTAAGCATTTTACATATTCCATACAACAAGTAGGAATTCACTGGGCCCTCACCTTACAACAATCCTAATGAGGTAGGTGTTATCATGATCCCCATCTCACAGAAGAGGAAATTGATAGGCACAGAGGGGTCGAGTGACCATCCATAAGGTCACACAGCTTATAAGTGCTGAGCCAGGATTCAAAGTCTGACACACTGGTGTTCCTGACCACCACACTCTGCTGCCCCTCATGCTTCCCTGAGAAGGTGACACTCTGGCTGAGACCTGAGCGATGAACAGCAGTCAGGCAACAGTAGAGGAGGGAGATGGATGAAAGGCCAGGCAGAGGGGGATGGATGAAAGGTCACCTGAAGGTCATACAAGGAGCTAAAATAAATATTTAGTCACATAGAGTGTGAAAGATCCGTCCAGCTAAGAATAGTCCTCCTTCCTTTCTTTTCTTTTGGACCTTGGCTGAAAAGGGCAGTGCAGGGATGAGGCGAGGTCTGGGGGAGGTGGTTTGAGCTCTGTGGTCATTTTCTCTGGGTAAGAGGCAGAGCTTGGTGCCAGGATCTGAGGGCTTCTAAAGGCCCTGGCAACAGCTACCAGGGCTCCTGGGAAAGTCCACAGGCATCCAGGACCCTGCAGCCTTGGCAGCCCCTCAATCCCCTTGGCCTTGTTTCCCAAAGGACCCAACATCAATCAGGCACAAGAACCTAAAGCACGACCTAGCAAACAGCTGGCAAACTATTTTTAAAATCCAATTTAAAGTTGTATATGTATAAGCTCCAGTGGATTTCTCTGGGGAATTCTATCTTTCAAGTGGAAAAATTTTTTTGTTAAGTCAAATAAGGTAATCTCTATTTTGATTCCCATCAAACCCCAGTGTGGGGCCCTGCAGCAAACGGTAAGTGCTAATCCACTTTAAGCACAAGCAAGTCAGAGCTTGGGAGTCAGCGAGCCTCCAGGATCCAGAGAGAAAGGTCAGGACTGCTGATATTTATCATGTTAACACTGTTAGTGTGCGTTTGACTCTGTCCAGCACAGGAAAAGAAAGAAAAGACATGAATTTTGGCTGCTGGAGCGGAGGAAAGCCAGGCTTCCGGGATCTGCCCATAAGTTGTGCAGCTCCTTAAACCTTAGATTCCCCCTAGCTCTCTTCCAAAAAAATAAATACATAAATAGAGGAACCAAAAGAGACAAGAGGGAGAGAGCAGGGTTCTGAGGCAGGAAATGGAGCAGTGACAGCGAGAGGCAGGGCAGAGGGATGGGGAGGCATCAGGCCCAGCACTCCACAGCCTGCTAGGCTAAGCTCAGCCATGGCCTTTTTGTGATTCTGCAGCCACCAAGCTTAGGCCTCAGGCGCCGATGGAGTGATAAAGCATCTTGTGCCAGGGCTAGCAGCACAGTGTACCCTGCAAGGTCGGCAGCTCTTTGCTTCTCCCAACAAACACCTTTTTCTGCATTCAGCAACCCAGATTTATTTGTCTAGGCTTTTCATCTTTCTGAGATCTAAAGTCACAAATTGGACAGGTAGATCTAGAGAAGGATTTCTCCTACATTTTCTCCCCTACAGTGCATTTTGCAAATGTCATTGCTCCTGCCTCACAGTTTCTGTCTAAACACAAACAAAACATAAACTTTAGGATAATCTAAAAGGACCCTTGGCTACCTGGGGGGGTCAGATCTGCTGTGGCTACCCTTTCCCCCACTCTGCCCCCACCAGTCATGTTCCAAGCAGGCAAGGTATTGAGACATTGGAAGGAGAGAGCAATGCTGGACAGACATCCTGGGGTGGAGAGGGGAGTGTCCCAGAGTGAAGAGAGAGAACTAGAAGGAAGCTCCTGACAGAAACACTTTGTAATTTGCCTACCATGAAGGGGTCCACAGAGGTTACAGGAGGCTGCTTACAGGAAAAAAGGCAGTTCCACTGGCAGAAGAGTAGGGCAGGGAGTCCTACCTGCCCCTTCTGTCTGCAGTCATGATGTATGTGATCATAGTTTCACCAGAAAGTTCATGTTCAAGTCTAACCATTTAAAAAGTCATTCTTGGCTGAGCGTGGTGGCTCATGCCTGTAATCCTGACAGTTTGGAAGGCTGAGGCAGGTGAATTGCTTGAGCCCAGGTATTCAAGACCAGCCAAGGCAACATGGCGAGACCCCCGTCTCTACAGAAAAATACAAAAATTAGCTGGACGTGGTGGCACACACCTGTAGTCCCACCTACTTGGAAGACTGAAGTGGGAGGATTGCTTGAGCCCAGGTCAAGGCTGTGATTATGCCACTGCACTCCAGCCTGGGTGACAGAGTGAAACTCTGTCTCTAAATAAATAAATAAATAAAAATTTAAAAATATATGGCAGTGGTCATAAACTGCTTATAACTGCATGCAACAGTATGGATAAATCTAGCAGATATGATATTGATAAAAAAGCCAGACACAAAAAATATACTATTTTTGGTCCATTTTTAAAAATTATAAAAACAGCAAAAACTAAACTATTAATTAGATTAGTTTAACTAATCTGATCTTCCTGGAGAAGCAGATAAAAAGTATAGGCCAGGCACAGTGGCTCACGCCTGTGATCCTAGCACTTTGGGAGGCTGAGGTGGGTGGATCACCTGAGGCCAAAACCAGCCTGGCCAACATGGTAAAACCTCGTCTCTACTAAAAATACAAAAATTAGCCAGGCATGGTAGTGGGCGCCCATCATCCCAGCTATGTGGGAGGCTGAAGCAGGAAAATTATTTGAACCCAGGAGGTGGAGGTTGTGGTGAGCCAAGGTCACACCACTGCACTCCATCCTGGTTGACAGAGTGAGACTCCGTCTCAAAAAAAAAAAAAGAAGGGGGGTGGTAAAAGAGTTCAAAGAGAGCTCTGGGGTGCCGCCATGCTTGGTTTCTTCTTCGTCTGGATGCTAGTTGTATGAGGTGTGCTAGTTTGTGGAAATTCTGTGATCTATACACTTCCCAATATGTACCTTTTCCTGCATGGATGCTGTATATCAATAAGAAAAAATTAAGGATGAAAAAGCCATCATGCATGGTATCAAGCTTATTGAAGGAGACAGTGAGATAATTTTAGTTCAGCATGGCAAATGCTGTAACAGGGAAATACATGATGTGTGTTATTAGCAATACAGAAAAGGAGGAACAAGTATCTCAGGCTCAGAGATGCAATAGGGTCATGGGGGCCTCCCGAAGAGACACTAGAGCAAAACAGGAGCTGAACCTCATCCTCAGAGGCTGAATACAATGCTTGAAAAAGAAGATGAGTATGGTTTCAGGCACATTGATGGAGGGAAAGATAAGATGTTAGAGGCACTCATCCCCGAGGGCCTTGTTTGGTCCTTGAAGTAGGAAGAGGAGATTGGCCACAAAGACGAGAGTGGAAGTGAGAGAGGAGAAGTGAAGCATATAAATGATATTCGAATCATTTAGAATAATTGGTGAATGAGAGCCAGAGCCCACCAAAGAGAAGTTTAAGGAAAAAAACTGACGGTTGCCATGGAAGTGTAAATCGTGAATTTGGAGGAATTTGGAGTGGAGTTATTCTTATTGGCTGAGTGGCCTTTTTCAGGAAGAGAAACAGAAAATCCAGAGGTGGGGTTTTAGTGGGCAGATGTGGCAAGAGCAGGAGAATTGGCACTGGTGAGGAGTGGCCTAAAAAACCAGCCATGGTGTCCAGCCAGGAGCACAGAACAGTCATCTGTGACCCCACTCCCTCCTGGTTTTCCTCTCCTGGATCTGATCACTCCTTCTCAGCCTTACTGCCGGGTTCCTCTTCTTCCACCCAACCCTTAAGGGTAAGGTGATCTCTAGGGTCCCACTCATTTGGTCTACACAATTTCTGTATATTGAGTTTCAACTGCCACTTTCTCTGATTTTGCTGTGTCTTCAAAAGCAAACTGCTCCACGTCTCATCTACATCATCCATCTTCTACCCAGAATTCTTGGAGCACTAGATAAATAGATCTGCTCAGTGTGTTCACATGCAGCATGTTCCTCAACTCATCATTTTCTTTTTTTCTTTTTATTTATTTATTATTATTATTATTATTATTATTATTATTATTTTTGAGACGGAGTCTCGCTCTGTCACCCAGGCTGGAGTGCAGTGGCGCTATCTGGGCTCACTGCAAGCTCCGCTCCTGGGTTCACGCCACTCTCCTGCCTCAGCCTCCTGAGTAGCTGGGACTACAGGTGCCTGCCACCACGCTCAGCTAATTTTTTTGTATTTTTAGTAGAGACAGGGTTTCACTGTGTTAGCCAGGTTGATCTCGATCTCCTGACCTCATGATCCGCCCACCTCGGCCTTCCAAAGTGCTGGGATTACAGGTGTGAGCAACCGCGCCCGGCCAAAAATACGCTTTTTAAAATGAGACTTACATTCACCTAGTATAGAAAATTCAAGGCCGGGCGCGGTGGCTCAAGCCTGTAATCCCAGCACTTTGGGAGGCCGAGATGGGCGGATCACGAGGTCAGGAGATCGAGACCATCCTGGCTAATACGGTGAAACCCCGTCTCTACTAAAGAATACAAAAAACTAGCCGGGCGACGAGGCGGGCGCCTGTAGTCCCAGCTACTTGGGAGGTGGAGGCAGGAGAATGGCGTGAACCTGGGAGGCGGAGCTTGCAGTGAGCTGAGATCTGGCCACCGCACTCCAGCCTGGGCGACAGAGCCAGACTCCGTCTCAAAAAAAAAAAAAAAAAAAAGAAAATTCAAATAATATAGAAAAGTGCCAAATAAAAAGCAAAATTTACCTTCTCCCTCCAGTCCCCAGTGCCACTCTCCAAACGCTACCACCACTTGTTTTGAATCCTTCCTGAAAAGTCTACATATACCTGTATATCTCTTTTTTAATCTAACACAAATGAGATCATATTACCTTGCATATTGTTTTCTGGCATAACATATTTAAAAGAACTTTCCCTATCAGCATATATACTCCTACTCCTATTTCAGTGATTGCATACTTTTCCATTATATGGATATATTTAACCAGTCTCCTGCTGATGGATGTCTAAGTGCTTTCCAGTTTTTTGTTATTACAATGTTTCAGTGAACATCCTTGCACATGATTTTGGCATAATTTTGCCAGCACAATTACCACTAGGCAAATTCCTAGTGGTAGAATTGCTGAGTCAACCAGTACCTGCACTCAAAATGTTGACAGACATTGCTAAATTACCCTCCAGAAGACCTGAATCTATTTGTACACTCCCAGCATGTATGAGGGTGTCTATTTCTCCATAATCTTGTAAATACTGGGCATTACAAAATTTTTATTTGTTTTCTAATATGATGAAAAAAGGAAACTCATTCTGCTTTACATTTCTTTGACTACGAGCGAGGCTGAATATCTTTTCACATACTTATTGACTATTTGTATTTCTTGTAATCTGTTCACATCCTCTGCCTGTATGGTGGTTACTTTATGAGTCCAGGTGTCTGAACCATTGTCTATTGACCTAGGGAAGTTAATAGAGTGACAGAACTCCATGAATTTCACCCTTTCCCAAGTAGGAGCCTCAGTCAATCAAAGAAGATTGAACAGCCCTAAAATGTTCAAGTAAGGGACTGCTCGCTCCTGGTGCTTTCTGTCCATTGGTGCTTAGCTGACCACCTGACTGCTAGAAACTCCTTGATCATCCAGAGCTTTCAAGTTGGAGCAGTCGGCTGGGTGCGGTGGCTCACGTCTGTAAAACCAGCACTTTGGGAGGCTGAAGCAGGCGGATCACGAGGTCAGGAGATCGAGATCATCCTGGCTAACACGGTGAAACCCCGTCTCTACTAAATATACAAAAAATTAGCCAGGCATGATGGCACATGCCTGTAGTCCCAGCTACTCAGGAGGCTGAGGCAGGAGAATGGCGTGAACCTCGAAGGCGGAGCTTTCAGTGAGCCAAGATCGCACCACTGCACTCCAGCCTGGGCGACAGAGCGACACTCCTCTCAAAAAAAAAACAAAAAACTTGGAGCAGTCACCATCTTCTCCCTTCTCCCATTTGGTGCATAACATCAGGAACAGGTGGCAAGGGAACTGACCAGGCCCAGAGCCATTTGTCTCTTTGGGAACTAACTGCAGCGGCACAAATCAATAAGCTTTGACCCAGTACTTCTACTCTGACCTATTATTCTACTTTGGGAAATCTTTCCTAAAGAAATAATTCCAAATATAAAAAAAACTTCTATGCACAAGAAGTTCATTTACAGTGTTAAGTAATGGAAAACTAACTTCAAACAGCCTGTATGTACAACACTCAGGAATTGCTCAGAAAATCCTTTGAATTTATTATCATGGAGTGGTTAATGATTACAAATATAAAGACAGGGTGATGACAGAAAAATGCTAATAATACAATGATTTAACATTTGATGAAACTAATACATTTACACTATTTACATACAAATATATTTAAATTATACTTTTTAAAAACCCAAAAGGGATGTTAACAGCAGTTTTGCTAAAGAACTGGCAGTATAGGTCTTTTTCTCTTATTTTTCCAAACATAAAAAGACAATTTTTGTAATTGAGATATAATTCACATAAAACTCACCTTTTTGCTGTATGTCAGTGATGTTTAGTATATTCATAGCATTTTGTAACCATTACCACTATGTAATTCCAGAACATCTTTATCTCCCCAAAAAGAAACTCCATACTCATTAGCAGTTACTCTCCATTCCCTTCTTCCACCAGCCCCTGGCCACCACAAATCTACTTTTTGTTTCTATGGATTTGATTTTCCTATACTGGCTTTTTTTTTTGAAACAGGGTCTTACTCTGTCATCCAGGCTGGAGTGCTGTGGCACAATCACAGCTCACTGCAGCCTCAACCTCCCAGGCTCAGGTGATCCTCCCACCTCAGCCTCCCTATTAGCTGGGACTACAGGCGTGTGCCAACCACGTCTGGCTAATTTGTGTATTTTTTCTAGAAATGGGGTTTCACCATGTTGCCCAGGCTGGACTCAAACTCCTGAGCTCAAGTGATCCTTCTATCTTGGCCTCCCAAAGTTCTGGGATGACAAGATGAGCTACTGCACCCAGCCCAGACATTTCATATACATGGAACTACACATTGTAAGGTTTTTGTCACTGATTTTTTTCACTTAGCATAATGTCTTCAAGATCCATCTATGTTGGCCGGGCATGGTGGCTCATGCCTGTAATCCCAGCACTTTGGGAGGCAAGGCGGTCAGGAGTTCGAGACCGGTCTGGCCAACATGGTGAAACTCCATATCTACTAAAAATATAAAAAACTAGCCAGGCATGATGGCAGGCACCTGTAATCCCGGCTACTTGGGAGGCTGAGGCAGGAGAATTGCTTGAACCCGGGAGGCGGAGTTTTGCAGTGAGCCAAGTTCATGCCACTGCACTCCAGCCTGGGTGACAGAGGGAGACTCTGTCTCAGAAAAAAAAGAAAAAGAAAAAGAAAAAGAAAAAAGATTCATCCATGTTGTGGCATGTATCAGTACTTTATTCCTTTTTATGGCCAAATAATATTCCATTATATGGATATACCACATTATATTTATCCACTCATCAGTTGATGTACATTTGGTTGCTTCTACCTTTTGACTACAATGAAAAGTTGCTATGAACATTTGTGTACAAGTTTTTGTGTAAACATGTGTTGCAGCTCTCTTGAGTATATACCTAGGAGTGGGCTTGCTGGGTCATATAGTAACTGTTTAACTTTTTAAGAAACTACAGAACTGTTTTCCAATGTGGCTGCACCAGTTTACATTCCCACCAGCAGTGTACATGTGTTCCAATTTCTCCACATCCTTGTTAACACTTGTTAGATTCAGGATTTGTCAACATTTTCTCTCATTCTGTGGGCTGTCTTTTCGCTTTCTTGATAGTGTCTGTTAACACCAAAGAAGTTTTTAATTTTGATGAGGTCCAATTTAGCTCATCTTTCTTTGGCTGCTTATGTTTTTGGTGTCATTTCTAAGAAACCAAGATCATGGGCCGGGTGCAGTAGCTCACACCTGTAATCTTAGCACTTTGGGAGGCCAAGGCGGGCCAATCACCTGAAGTTAGGAGTTCAAGACCTGCCTGGCCAACATGGCGAAATCCCATCTAAATTAGCCTGGCATGGTGGTAGGTGCCTGTAATCCCAGCTACTCGGGAGACTGAGGCAGGAGAATCGCTTGAACCCAGGAGGCAGAGGTTGTAGTGAGCCAAGATTGCACCACTGCACTCTGGCCTAGGTGACAGAGTGAGACTCCATCTCAAAAAAAAAATCATGGCGCTGGGCGCGGTGGCTCATGCCTGTAATCCCAGCACTTTGGGAGGCTGAGGCGTGCGGATCACAAGGTCAGGAGATCGAGACCATCCTGGCTAACACAGTGAAAACCTGTCTCTACTAAAAATACAAAAAATTAGCCGGGCGTGGTGGTGGGCACCTGTAGTCCCAGCTGCTTGGGAGGCTGAGGCAGGAGAATGGCGTGAACCCAGGAGGTGGAACTTGCAGTGAGCCGAGATGGCACCACTGCATTCCAGCCTGGGCAAGAGTGTCTCAAAAATAAATAAATAAATAAAAAGAAATCATGGCAGGAGGCCAAGGGCAGAGGGTCAGAGCCTGGCAGTGCCAGTGTTGGTGGCAGCAGTAGGCCTGGCATGGGCAGGATTCCAGGGAGAGTGCAGAGTCTGTACACACCAGGCCATGCCCACAAGGGCTACTCATCAGGTAACTTATGACAGGTAGTTCTCAAGGCCCAGCCAGACTGCAGACACCATGAGTGCAGTCCAATCTCCAAGTAAGATTCTCAAACTAAAGGAATGCCTAGGACAGTATTGCCCCTGGATATAGAGTATCTCAGGACACCGAAGCTTAGGCTGGGACTGTGACAGTATCCACGATATGTGTGGAGGTGGGGGTGTCTATTGTGTATATTTTGCATATTTAAAAAATAAAAAGTTCAATGGTCCATCAGGTGACAAATGACTTCAGAAGAATCAACACAATGAACAATGAAGCATGGGTTGGCTGTCCTTCTTTTCACAGAGGGCTCTGCAGTGGTGATGGCACCTCTGAGGCAGGTTATCTGGTATTTGGGAGCTTCCCCATAGAAGGTGTGCCATGGAAAATGCTTGCTTTGGCCAGGCATGATGGCTCATGCCTGTAGTCCCAGCACTTTGGGAGGCTGAGGTAGGCAGATCGCCTGAGCTCAGTTGTTCGAGACCAACCTGAGCAGTATGGTGAAACCCTCTATCTACAAAAAAAGATATAAAAATTAGCCAGGTATGGTGGCATGTGCCTGTAGTTCTAGCTACCCAGGAAGCTGAGGTGGGAGGATTGCTTGAGCCCGGGAGGTTGCAGTGAGCCAAGATTACAACACTACATAGAGAGAGAGACCATGTCTAAAAAAAAAAAAAGAAAAGCCTTCTTTCCTTGCACTGGGGGAGCTCAGTAGGCTGAACCACTGCCGCCTGGCTGCTGTAGCCTCTTTATTCACCACACTCCACCCCTAGAGATAACTCACATTTGCTGCTAATCTTTTTTGGTTAACTTGCAGAAATTATTCTTACAAATTTTTACAATTTCAAATAACATGAGTTAGTACAGGAAAAGTATAAATCCCACCCACAGAGATACTCTGTGGCATGCAGATTCCCAGAATTTATTCTATGAACCAAAAAAATATACACTTGTGGCTAGGCATGGTGGCTCATGCCTGTAATCCCAGCACTTTGTGAGGCTGAGGCAGGCAGATCACTTGAGATCAGAAGTTCGAGACCAGCCTGGCCAACACAGTGAAACCCCGTCTCTACTAAAAATCCAAAAAATTAGCCAGGTGTAATGGCGGGCATCTGTAATCCCAGCTACTTGGGAGGCTAAGACACCAGAATTGCTTGAACCTGGGAGGCAAAGCTTGCAGTAAGCTGAGACTGCACCACTACACTCCAGCCTGGGTGACAGAATGAGACTCTGTATCCAAAATACATACATTTGGTTTTTTCGTTTTTTGGTTTTGTGTGTGTGTGTTTTTTTTGAGCAGTCTCGCTCTGTCGCCCAGGCTGGAGTGCAGTGGTGCAAGCTCCACTCACTGCAACCTTTGCCTCCCAGGTTCAGGAGGCTGGCACTTCACTACAGCAGTGGATCATGTGTAGTATATTTGCAGGTTTTGAGCAATTTTATCAACCAGGTACTTGTCCAGTAAGGGTCATTTTCTATCTAGGCACAGGACCACCTGCAAGGAGAGCAGATGACAGCATTCCCAAGTATCTTCTGCCCCTAGAGTAAAGGTGAAGATCCATACAGACACACAGTCATGGCACCACCTCCTCTTTAGGTCTGATTAATTTGCTAGAGAGGGCCAGGCATGGTGGCTCATGCCTGTAATCCCAGCACTTTGGGAGGTGGAGGTGGGCAGATCACCCGAGGTCGGGAATTCGAGACCAGCCTGGCCAACGTGGCAAAACCCAGTCTCTATTAAAAATACAAAAATTAGCTGGGCATGGTGGCAAGCGCCTATAATCCCAGCTACTCGTAGGCTGAGGCAGCAGAATCACTTGAACTTGGGAGCGGAGGCTGCAGTGAGCTGAGATCGCACCACTTCACTCCAGCCTGGGTGGAAGAGCGAAACTCTGTCTCAAAAAAAAAATTTTTTTTTTGCTAGAGTGGGTCACAGAACTCAGGGAAGCACTTGCTCATGTTTACTGGTTATTTTAAAGGATACAAACAAACAGCCAGATGAAGAGATACAGAGGGTGAGGTCTGGAAGGGTCCCAAGTGTAGGAGCTTCTGTTCCCATGGAGTTGGGGTGTGCCACCCTCCTGGCACGTGGATGAGTTCTTACTCACTTTCCTGTCAGCCTCCAGCTGTTCAGCTCTCCAGAAGCTCTCTGAACCCAGTTCTCCTGGGTTTTTATGGAAGCTTCACGACCTTAGCATTCCTTGTCCCAGGGTATGGGGTAGGACCATCTCTGGAATGAGGGTGTTGCGGCCCACCATCAGAAAGGCAGGGCAAGATTCAAGTCCTGCCTTGGGGCCGGTGAAAGAGAGGCAGGAAAAAGTCAGAGAGATTCTGTTTCCTGAGGCCTGTTCCTGAGTCCTAACACTCCCAACATTATAACAAAAGACTGTATAACAAGAGCTATGGGAGTTACGAGCCAGGAACCATGGATAAAAACATATATAGATTCACACATATATTAACATCACATCTATCAACGAGGTTGAGCATTTTTTTCATATGTTTATTGCAATTTGCATTTTCTCCTTGGTGAGCTACCTACTTACTTTATGTTGTGTATATTTTCCCACAGTAAAAGAGAAGGAAATGATTTACAGCTCTACATAGTATCCTAGAGAGATGGTCATGAAAATTGTTAAGAAAAAAAAAATCCATATTTCTCTGAATAGTAAGATGCGTGCGTGTGTGTGCTCACAAAAAAAGGAATGGGAGGATATAAACCAAATTGTTAATACTAATGACCTCAGGGAGTATGCACTATTTATTGTTTGGCTATAAGAAGGGGCATGAATTTAGAGGTCAGACCAGGCTCAAGTCCCTAGCTCCATTACTGATTTGATGTGTGACATGGACGAATAACCTGCCACTTTCTTCATCTGTAAAACAGGAAGAGAAATAGAGCTATTGTGAGGAGTAGATATTACAGCAGTGCCTGTCACAATAAAGTGTAGCTATTGTCATCATATTATAATTTCCTTCTTCACTGTACCGTATCTATTCTTCCATTTAGGACTTCTTTATTGGGACTGTAAAATTATTTAAGTATCAAAAGAGAAAAACATAGAAATAAAAAGCAAAATACAAAAAGCCTAATAATGAGGGAGTTCACATAGGACTTGTTTCTGATTCCACTAGAACTAGCTTGTCTCTGAGGCCATCCAAGGTATCTAAGCTTTGCCTCTAAAGGACTGGCACAAATTTGAAGACATGTGACCTACATTTCTTTCTTCTTGGCCTGTCTTCACATAGAAGGTGCTCTTAAGACACATAGCCTAGGAGCCTCCTTCTCAACATCTCCACAGCTTCCCTTGCTCTTTGCTATCCCTATTGTCACCTTCCTCTTTTCTTCTGCCACATCAACAGCTTCTTGCACTGCAAATGTTTTCTGGAACTCTCTCCCTGACTGACAGGCTGATAAGGAGTTATTTTATTTGCTGTTTGAGTTACAAATACCATTTTTATCCAATCTCAACTTTGCCTTTTTTGTAGGGCTACTGCTACATTAATGTTCTCTGGCTTGAGAAATCTAAAGCCTTTAGGCAGTGATTAGATTTTTCCTATGTGCTTTACAACACTTCACATTCAACAAATTCATTAATGATAAACAGGAAATAAACCAATAATTTCTCCTGGTTTAGTTCACCCTTAGGACACTCATCTATGATATCAGAAATCTTATTCCTGTCAGAACAGGATGGCCATGTGCTTTCCTGTTAACAAACAAGTCTTAATTTTATTAATTACAATACTTACGACTAAAACAAAGCAGGACCTCTTTCCATCGATTTCACATGATTGTCAGAGTCTCTTATTTCTCTTCTTCCTTCTGCCATCTTTTTTTTGTTTGTTTGGTTGGTTGGTTTTTTTTTAGACGAGTCTCGCTCTGTCACCCAGGCTGGAGTGCAGTGGGGCGATCTTGGCTCACTGCAAGCTCCGCCTCCCGGGTTCACGTCAGTCTCCTGCCTCAGCCTCCTGAGTAGCTGGGACTACGGGCGCCCACCACCATGCCCGGCTAATTTTTTGTATTTTCAGTAGAGACGGGGTTTCACCGTGTTAGCCAGGATGGTCTCGATCTCCTGACCTCGTGATCTGCCCGCCTCAGCCTCCCAAAGTGCTGCGATTACAGGCATGAGCCACCGCGCCCGGCCCCCTTCTGCCATCTTTACATTCATTCACCTTTCATTTCCTTCCCTTCCTTTCTTGTCTCTCCCTCTTGAACATTTCTAAGCACCTTGTGTGTGCCAGGCATTCAGTAACAAAGCTTGAGCAAAACAGCCCACCTTCTCATTATCATGGAACTTACAAGCCTAACTGGGAACTGGAGACATTCATCAATCAATCACCAAATCTATAATTTTAAACGGCACTTAGTGCCATGAAAGAAAACACTTTGTGACAAATCTGTGTAGACGAAGGCTTCATCCAGGAAGTGGTAGCTGAGCTCGAGTGAGAAGGATGGGGACTTAGCCAGGCATCTCCCCACATTTAGAGCGCCTAGTGGGCAGAGACCAGGATTGTCATAGCGTTTGCTCCTGGGTCTGGCTCACAGATGTGCTCGTAAATATTTGTGGAAGGGAGGAAGGGACAATACGAATAATATAAAATACATGAAAATGTGTCCTGCTTTGTTTTGATAGTATGCAATTAATAAAAATAACTGCTACTAACTAAAAAAAAAAAATTCTAAAGTAGAAGACAGAAAGGGGAGTGTGGCACAAGACAAGGTTGTAGAAGTAGCAGCCAAATCACACCGGGGCCTTGAGTATGAAGAGATTTCAGTCTGTATCCCAACAACAATTGAAAGCCACTGAAAAGTAAATCACAGGAAATAGAGCTAATTTATTTACAGCTTACATTAAAATAAATTATGTACTGGATACTGTGCTAGACTCTACTTGCACTATTTTAATCCTTGAAACAATCCTATGATGTACTATTAATATTCCAATTTTACAGAATGAGGATGCTGAGGCATAGAGAGGTCGTGACTCCAAACCCCTACTCTTACTGTATTACACCTACACACTATTCACAAGTGAGAGAAGTAGGTAAGCAACTATATACAGCTAGTTCTCATCTCCTTGGCAGGCCTAGCCCCACTGTGGAGTTGGTAGCACAGGGGTATCAGGATTTAATGAGCCAATCATTGACTTTACGCCCCTTGTTCTGACTCCCTAATAAAATAACCTTCTAATTATATTCTGGCTTCCCATATAGATTTTTCTGCTGGGAAATAATGCACTGACCAGTCTACACACGCATTTTGTTCCAGTTGACAATTTTATTGCTCATTGTAAGTTAATTGGCATTCTGCTTAAAAAAAGATAACAAACAAAAAAATTTAATAGTCTTATACAGTTGCTTTCCCATGAAGGGTTAGCTTGAAAAGTAAAAAGCAACGAATAAAAATATCATGATCTATTGTCTCTTTTGTGGTCGAACCTTTTCTTGCTGGCTGCTTTGAGCGACCGTGGATGTGGTCACTGAGTATGGTGATAAGCCCTTTCTTTACCTTCTTTGTCTGTGTTCCCAGCAGAGCTCAAGTGCTTCCTTTGTTTCCCGCTGAACCTTTAGCAAATCCCACCTTTCCTCCCTCACCGGCGGAGAGGATTGTTCTAGGGAATGCACCTCGTTCTACTGCCTCCAGCAGTAGGCAGCTGGAGACTGGTACTAGGGGTCTCCTTCACCTCCCCAGCGTAAAGTGCATCCCATGCTAGGCGCAGGCCGTTCTCTGAGAACCTCATTAAATCCGGCGTTCTTGTCACGCGCTCCGCTCAGGGCCACCAGGCCATCAGACCCTGACCAGACTTGCACTGAGACCCCCGCCCCCAAGGCGGGCTCCCTCCAGTCGGGACACCCTACTCCTTGCTGGCTCAATTTTTGTTTCGCTCTTTTTCCCTGTCTATAATTCCTTTATTGGGCAAAACTGGGACAAACGCAGGTGGACATTTTAAAGTGAAAGCTCAATGAAACAGCCCATTCCACGCCGTCGGGAGATGTACTTAAGCACATCCAAAGGAACTAATAGCCCCCACCCACCAAAAAAGAAATGTTCGTTCCATATTCTCCTTAACAGAGGATTGAAACATAGATTTTTCCCCCCTTCAAGGGCACAGTTAGGCCATAGGGCAAGGACGGCCTTGGGAGCGGCCTCCTTTCTCTCTGGGGGGAAAGGCTGGAGCGCTGCCTCCACTTTAAGTCCAAAAGGGAGAAGGGCGAGGGTCCCTCAGAAACTTTAGCGCAGGGGAGCGGGGAGGAGGGCGACTGTTTGAATCTATGGCAGCACCCTCATTAATCTGCTTTCTGGCCATCTTCAGCAGAACCATTCACCAGGAAATGACTAGAAGGCGGGCCGGCGCTCCTCAGATTTCCCGGGGCCGGCAGCAAGCCGGGCGGGGACGCCGAAGGAAGACCGTGAGGAGTCCTCACTGGCCAGCCAAGATGGCCACCTTCACATGGCCGACCGCCACCGGCTCCCTGCCACCCGGCATCTAGGGGCGGGGCGGCCAGAAAGACCCTAGCCGAGGCACAAAAACTCTGCGATTCCCGCCGCCTCCGCTGGGGGACGCGACCTCCGGGAAAGCTATCCCGGCCAACGGTCGGAAGGGAGGTGCCATGTCACAGCACAGGGGAGCGGGTCCGGCAAGCCCCAGTCGCTTTTTCTCCCACATCAAACAAGGAAAAGCAAAAACCCCCGTCTTCTCGCGTCTGCATTTTTCCCCTAGCTCTAGCGGCTCAATATAACTAAACGGTCTCTGGAAGACCGGGTTGCGTCGGCCCCTCCCGCGGCCGCGCAGTGTGGTTCAGCCCGGGCTCCGCGGGGAGCGCTGCCCTTCCTCCCCCGACCCCCGCGCAAGTGGTGCATTGGCGCGCGGCCCCGAGAGGCGGGGCCCGAGCCGGGCGCGCGCGGGCGCTCCTCTATAAATACGGGGCTGCGCCGCCCGCCGCTTCGTTCGCTCCGCGCTGCCCGCTTTCTCTGAGTAGGACGCTGTCCGCAGCTTGCGCATTTCGCAGCCGCTGCCGCCTCGCCGCTGCTCCTTCGCAACGCCACTTCCACTCACCGACACCAACATGAACCGACAGCTCAACGGCTTCCATGAGGCGTTCATCGAGGAGGGCACGTTCCTCTTCACCTCAGAGTCGGTGGGGGAAGGCCACCCAGGTGAGGGGACGACCTGAAGCGAAGCGTGGGGCGGGGCGGAAGGCAGCGCCGAGGTCCGGCCGCCGGCGGGTCCCGCGCGGGTCGTCCTCGTCCCCCCGGTGGTGGGAAAATCGGCGACCGCGCGCTTTCCTCGTGGCGCCGCCAGGGCCTGGCGCGTGGCCGCCGCTCCTCTTCCCCCTCCCTTTCCTCTTTTCCCCTCTCCACTCCTCCCCTTCCATTTGGTCGCGCGCCTCGGCATGCGGAACGTTCCAGAAAACGAGAAGGGCGGGGGCTGTGGTCGCTAACGTGTTCTAGCCGGGAAGGGAGGGCACTGTTAACCCCTCCAGGTCCTGCCGTCTGACAAACCTGGAGTGGGCGACCCGAGCCTCCTCGCGTGCTCGCGTCCGGCCCTCGGGAGCGCGCGCCCCGCATTGCAGCGGAGACCACGTGTTTGCCGCATGTGGTATCTGGGCGAAGGGGAGCCGTGGGCTTCCCCGGCTCTCCTGACCCTCGGTTTGAGGGGTGGGGGGGTGGGGGGCCCATGCCTCGCGACGTCGTCTGGCTCCACTGCCTCAGTGGTTAGGTCTTGAGCACACACTGGAGAATATACGCACATGCCCTTCTGCAGATATGGCCTTGCTTTCAAGGTGATGGCCTCTGACTAAATATAGCGCATGTGGAAGAAGGCAGTCCTTATTTGGACCCCTTGTGAAAAGGATGGGAAGTATGAATTAGGAGCTGCCATTGCTTTGGGTTCCCTTTTAAATTCTTCGGTGCTGCCCTTAGGCAGGGTTTTACTTCAGACTTTGTCCCCTTAACCGCCATTATGGGGATCAGTTGGGACGTGAAGGAGGAGTAAAGCTATTTCCAGGAACTGAAAATCTAAGCCTGGGCATATTGGCTAGTAAAGATGTTTATTTGGCTCCTAAATTAGGCTGTTTCTGCCCTTAGAATGACCGCAGTAGCTATCTGGTGGCTTTAGGGTCTGGTCAGTTTACTGTGCCCATGATGAAATCCCCTAAGTAACTTAGCGATAAGAGAGGACAAACCCAGGATCTAGATGAGTGCTGAAGGTTAGCTGTTACACCAGTTAGTAGTAGACTGAAGAGTTAATTCTGCAGTCTGGCTTCCACGTTATGTTTGGATTCTGTTTTGGGTGGTTATAGAAAATTGAGAAAAACGAACTTGAATTGGGGGATATTTATTTGTTTCTTCCTCCTAAACAGTAGATGAGAAAGCAGGGAGAAGTTGTACATGGATACGTTTGAGCATTTTCTACACTGTTGAGCTTTTGTTTCCCGCCTCTTAATAACAAGATCAGATAATTGCCATTTTAGTCACAAAATGCCTTTCCTTTAATTGTTTAATTGAATTCTCTTGTTGCTCATTATAATTGGTGCTCCTTAAGATTAGGGAAACTGGCCTGTGGCCTCAGTTCTACCAGAACCCCAGGTGCACAGGGGTTTGGTACAGTTGTGGAAGTGAATATGATATAGGGCAAATTCTGTTATTTAAAGGAGATAGGACTAACAGTTCACCTTTCTGGTGGTAGGTTAGATTTATAATGCAAACTTTGAATTTTAGGGGTAAAGTGCATATACAATGAATTAAGATGTATTAAGCATGTTTCTTTAAAACCTCCAAAGATTTTACAGATAGTTACAGGGAGGGAGCTTGCATATATAGATACTTTGTTTAAAGTTAAATAAATTGAGCCAGGAATTTCTCTTTTCCAGATAAGATTTGTGACCAGATCAGTGATGCTGTCCTTGATGCCCACCTTCAACAGGATCCTGATGCCAAAGTAGCTTGTGGTAGGTTTAGAATGGGTTTATCAGCTGGTGGAAAGATAGCATAAAAATTATTTTTATAGAAGTGATGCTTGAGTTGAATGTCTCTTTTTATTAGAAACTGTTGCTAAAACTGGAATGATCCTTCTTGCTGGGGAAATTACATCCAGAGCTGCTGTTGACTACCAGAAAGTGGTTCGTGAAGCTGTTAAACACATTGGATACGATGATTCTTCCAAAGGTGTGTTTTAATAATTTTGCTCATTTTTTTCTAGGTAATAGCTAGTGAGATTTGAAGAAACTCCAGTTCTTGCTAATCCTAAACTCAAGTTGTATTTTACTATACACTATGCCCTATTCTGTTCATTCTCTAAAAGGTATATTTAGGTATATTTGATTTCTTCTGCAGTGTTTAGAATTCCATATAATTGCTGTAATCAGGAGGTATTTCTAGGACCTAAACAAGATGTGTTTTTTGCTTATAGGGTTTGACTACAAGACTTGTAATGTGCTGGTAGCGTTGGAGCAACAGTCACCAGATATTGCTCAAGGTGTTCATCTTGACAGAAATGAAGAAGATATTGGTGCTGGAGACCAGGTATCTTGGTGTAGAGGCTGTTTTAATCTCTTCTAACATTAAATTCTGGAGCTTGATCACATTGGTGACTTTTCCTTCTTTAGGGCTTAATGTTTGGCTATGCCACTGATGAAACTGAGGAGTGTATGCCTTTAACCATTGTCTTGGCACACAAGCTAAATGCCAAACTGGCAGAACTGCGCCGTAATGGCACTTTGCCTTGGTTACGCCCTGATTCTAAAACTCAAGTAAGTGATGATCTTAAAGCTTGGTTGTCTCATTACCTCAGCATAGAGGATCCATAATTTTGATAATAGCTAACTGAAAAAGCATTTGTTTTGCTGTATTGTAACTTCAGGTAGAGAAACAAATACAAAGCTATTGTTTGGTATACTGTTCTGATGACCTGTGTTGCCTTCAAGGTTACTGTGCAGTATATGCAGGATCGAGGTGCTGTGCTTCCCATCAGAGTCCATACAATTGTTATATCTGTTCAGCATGATGAAGAGGTTTGTCTTGATGAGATGAGGGATGCCCTAAAGGAGAAAGTCATCAAAGCAGTTGTGCCTGCAAAATACCTTGATGAGGATACAATCTACCACCTACAGCCAAGTGGCAGATTTGTTATTGGTGGGCCTCAGGTAATGTCATTTCATTGCATTTTTCTTTTTTTTTTTTTTTTGAGGCGGAGCCTCGCTCTGTCGCCCGGACTGGAGTGCAGTGGCCAGATCTCAGCTCACTGCAAGCTCCGCCTCCCGGGTTTATGCCATTCTCCTGCCTCAGCCTCCCGAGTAGCTGGGACCACAGGTGCCCGCCACCTCGCCCGGCTAGTTTTTGTATTTTTAGTAGAGACAGGGTTTCACCGTGTTAGCCAGGATGGTCTCGATTTCCTGACCTTGTGATCCGCCCGTCTCGGCCTCCCAAAGTGCTGGGATTACAGGCTTGAGCCACCGCGCCCGGCCTTCATTGCATTTTTCTAGATTTTTGATGGTTACTTAAAATTTTGGCCACTACATTTTTTTCAGGCTTTCTGAAACCTACATGTGAATCATCGGAGGATACTTGCTGAGTGAATTCAGAATAGGCAACCGTATCCACTTGGAAAGCACTAGGCATAAAGTAATTTAAATCCTGTAATTTCAGGGTGATGCTGGTTTGACTGGACGGAAAATCATTGTGGACACTTATGGCGGTTGGGGTGCTCATGGAGGAGGTGCCTTTTCAGGAAAGGATTATACCAAGGTTGACCGTTCAGCTGCTTATGCTGCTCGTTGGGTGGCAAAATCCCTTGTTAAAGGAGGTCTGTGCCGGAGGGTTCTTGTTCAGGTATATACTCTTTATATGACTGCAACGATTAAAAGTCATGTAAGTGGGAGGGTATTTAGTAGTAATCTACTTAACTGCTTGTTTTATACCAATGTATTACACCAGTATGTGGGTCTTTTCAATCACTGATTCTTATGACATTTGAATCCTTTTAGGTCTCTTATGCTATTGGAGTTTCTCATCCATTATCTATCTCCATTTTCCATTATGGTACCTCTCAGAAGAGTGAGAGAGAGCTATTAGAGATTGTGAAGAAGAATTTCGATCTCCGCCCTGGGGTCATTGTCAGGTAAAGATGGTAAAGCCTATTGCTAGTCAAGTATTGAGGGTGTGGGTGTGTATATATGTACTTAAAGCTGAGGAGGTGAAGGTGTGAAGGAAGACTCCTCAAATGGAAATATATTTTCATTCCTAGAACAGTTTTGAACTGCTGCCTTAGTTAAGACTCAGTTATTAGAAAAATTTAAAATTATGGTGCTCCATGGCTTAGGCTAACCACTCTAGAGAATCTTCCAGATTTGGTATTTGAGAGCTTTGTGCTCTTACCTAAGGGTGTTAAGAAAATAGAGATAAAGTGGGATGCTCAAGGCTTGTTACAATGTAAAAACCATGGTAGGGTGTGGGCAGCGGGACCTTGGTAAGTATTTGATCTCAGATGAGCTTTTTGACAATTGAAATTTCTCAGAATAATGACAAGTTTTCGTATTTGTTGAGCCAGGGACGGAAAAACAACTATAGTTACTGTGCAAGGAGTTTGGACACCAGGGAAGTAACACTTTTGCCACAAATTTTTTTCCTAGCATATCCCAGAGAACTCATTTGCCAGAGCTCTTGAAAATGAGTCTTGCTGATTGTTTTGCTTTATTTTAATTTATTGCTACATATTAAGTTACGGACTTGTATATTCCAGGGATCTGGATCTGAAGAAGCCAATTTATCAGAGGACTGCAGCCTATGGCCACTTTGGTAGGGACAGCTTCCCATGGGAAGTGCCCAAAAAGCTTAAATATTGAAAGTGTTAGCCTTTTTTCCCCAGACTTGTTGGCGTAGGCTACAGAGAAGCCTTCAAGCTCTGAGGGAAAGGGCCCTCCTTCCTAAATTTTCCTGTCCTCTTTCAGCTCCTGATCACTTGCAGTCACTCTAGTCAATGACATGAATTTTAGCTTTTGTGGGGGACTGTAAGTTGGGCTTGCTATTCTGTCCCTAGGTGTTTTGTTCACCATTATAATGAATTTAGTGAGCATAGGTGATCCATGTAACTGCCTAGAAACAACACTGTAGTAAATAATGCTTTGAAATTGAACCTTTGTGCCCTATCACCCAACGCTCCAAAGTCATAATGGCATTGACTTTCCCACCAGATGCTGAAAATGTCCTTGTAATGTGCACGTAAAGTACTTGTAGTTCCACTTACAGCCTGTCTGGCAAAGCCACAGCCCTGTCAGCATGAATTTGTAATGTCTTGAGCTCTATTATGAATGTGAAGCTTTCCCCTTACCCTCCCTGTAACTTGATCCACTTCTAATTATGTAGCTCTTTTGTCAGGGAGTGTTCCCTATCCAATCAATCTTGCATGTAACGCAAGTTCCCAGTTGGAGCTCTAGCCTGACATCAAAAAAAGGCAGTTACCATTAAACCATCTCCCTGGTGCTTATGCTCTTAATTGCCACCTCTAACAGCACCAAATCAAAATCTCTCCACTTTCAGCTGTCTTTTGGAGGACGTACGTAATAAGGTTTTAATTTAGTAAACCAATCCTATGCATGGTTTCAGCACTAGCCAAACCTCACCAACTCCTAGTTCTAGAAAAACAGGCACTTGGCAGCCTTGTGATGTCATACAGAGAAGTCACAGGGCAGTACCTGAGGGTCTGTAGGTTGCACACTTTGGTACCAGATAACTTTTTTTTTTTCTTTATAAGAAAGCCTGAGTACTCCACACTGCACAATAACTCCTCCCAGGGTTTTAACTTTGTTTTATTTTCAAAACCAGGTCCAATGAGCTTTCTGAACAGCTGGTGTAGCTACAGAGAAACCAGCTTCCTTCAGAGAGCAGTGCTTTTTGGCGGGGAGGAGGAAATCCCTTCATACTTGAACGTTTTCTAATTGCTTATTTATTGTATTCTGGGGTATGGCGTAAGTACAGAGAAGCCATCACCTCAGATGGCAGCTTTTAAAAGATTTTTTTTTTTTCTCTCAACACCATGATTCCTTTAACATGTTTCCAGCATTCCCAGGTAGGCCAAGGTGTCCTACAGAAAAACCTTGGGTTAGACCTACAGGGGGTCTGGCTGGTGTTAACAGAAGGGAGGGCAGAGCTGGTGCGGCTGGCCATGGAGAAAGCTGACTTGGCTGGTGTGGTACAGAGAAGCCAGCTTGTTTACATGCTTATTCCATGACTGCTTGCCCTAAGCAGAAAGTGCCTTTCAGGATCTATTTTTGGAGGTTTATTACGTATGTCTGGTTCTCAATTCCAACAGTTTAATGAAGATCTAAATAAAATGCTAGGTTCTACCTTAACTGTGTCTGTTACTCATTTCTGTTACAGTGCTTTGGGGCCAGGCATGGTAGTACATGCCTGTAATCCCAACACTTCGAAAGGCTGAGGTAGGAGGATCACTTGAACATAGAAGTTGGAAGCTGTAGCAAACCATTATCAAGCCACTGCGCTCTAGCCTGGGTGACAGACTTTGGCTCTTAAAAAATGCTATCATACGAATATGACCTGAGAATCTGTGTATCTCTAACCCTCAATTGCAATCCATAATTAGCCATAATTAAGGAATCCCTAGACCCACTGTAGGCATTTAAAGGCCTAAGCAAGATTTGGTCCTACTGTACTTAGGCCAAAATTCATGTGTCCTTATTGCAGTAGCCATTCAATGCCATTTTTAAGTTTTCAGCCAAGATGCAGAGCTTCAAACTATTGAAGGCATAAAACCCACTAAAAGTGGGTAATGTCCAAGTCCTGACAATTTAAGCCTATTAATCTGCATACATTTTTAAATTATGAGCTTCGTTTTAAGGGCTGTAGTTTCATGTTCCCATTTGAGAAGTTCTAAAGCATGATTTCTAGTTTATCTTGCAGAGATAAATATGCAGATGAAATTAAAACAAAATGCTATCAATTTCCAAAGGCTCAAATTTCATTTATGGCAGGTTGTATAGAAAATCCATAGACCACACTGGCCTTGAACATAGGAGCTACATTCTTGGAATACATTTCTAGCAGCATCTGAATGGTAGTCCAGCTTTTTACTCCTCTGCAGATGTAGAGCCAGGGAATGCTTGCTTATGCCTGCTTGCATGGAGACTTGAAATCTGGAGGCTGTACACCGTGGCTCACACCTGTAGTCCCAGCACTTTGGGAGGCCAAGGTGGGCAAATCACGAGACCATCCTGGCTAACAGTGAAACCCCATCTCTACTAAAAATGCAAAAAATTAGCTGGGCATAGTGGTGGCTACCTGTAGTCCCAGCTACTCATGGGAGGCTAAGGTAGGAGAATGGTGTGAACCTGAGGGGCAGGGCTTGCAGTGAGCTGAAATCGCACCACCACACTCCGGCCTGGGCAACAGAGTGACTCCGTCTAAAAAAAAGTCTTGGAAATCTGGGCATGGTAGCTCACGCCTGTAATCCCCGTGCTTTGGGAGGCTGATGGGGGTGGATCACCTGAGGTCAAGACTGGCAAACTGAAACCCCGACTCGACCAAAAATACAAAAATTAGCTGGGTGTGGTGGCAGGTGCCTGTAATCACAGCTACTCAGAGGGCTGAGGCAGGAGAATCGCTTGAACCCAGGAGGCAGAGGTTGCAGTGAGCTGAGATGGCACCACTGTACTCCAGCCTGGGCCAGAGCAAGGCTCCTCAAAAAACTTGGAAATCTGTTGGGAAGTAGGGGGAGGGCAAGGTTAAAACCTCTGCAGGTGTATCAGTTAGACTTGTTCCAACTTGAGAACCTGAATTTTGCATGTAATTGAAATGTTCCAGAACAAGTCAGTTTCATAAAGGAGTTTTTAGATACCAAATACACTGCAGATAACCATATTGGCTACATTCGGGGAAATGAGCATGGATAGGTGCCTATAAGTTGGTAGACAGCATAAGTTTTCAAAAGTAACCGCTTTAAGGTTATGTTCAGTATTTGCTAAGTAAACAGATTCCCCAACCTTCAAGGAGCTTGTGGACTAAGGGGATAGTGTCCTGCCCAGCCTAGGGGAAAAGTATCCTAAAGGTAGTTAAGGTGGTGGGTGAACATTAGGCCACAGAGAACAGAAGCAAAGGAGGGAAAGCATAACAGCAGGGGATGATAAGGGTGATTATAAATAATCAAAGCATGAAGTATGACTTAAGGGAATGTCTTTAGGTTGAAAATTCTGTATATAACCTGTCTTTCTAAAGTTTCAAAGGGGATGGATACCCATCAGGGGCAAAGATCCAAATCCCGAGAGTAGAATGAGGAGGATGTATACTAAAGTCTTTTGGCTAAAAGGACGTGAATAGCCCATTTTTAGAATGGCTACAGTTGCAACCCAACTCTACCTCACCGAACAGCCTTTATTTCCACCTCACCCTACCCCCAACATTTTCCTTGGAAAAATCGGTCAGAGAGTTGGTATACTAACAGTCTGAGGAAGGTAGCATCCTTGCCTGTATTCAGAAAAATACTTTTCCAAGTGTCTTCTGCCAAATAACTCTTGGGACTTTTGTTACCAGTCAAGTAGGTACAGAGAGTTTGGGAAACAGAAGGAAAGAGCTAAACTTGCTGGCAAATGACATAGTGCCAAGTATCTTCTATCGTGTTACTATGAGAAAAGATCTGCAAAAGAATTGAAAATCAGCATCCCTCCCACGCATTCTTACAAAGTAATCAGGGGACCCTGCACCACAGCCATTGCTTGCCCATACAATACCTTGAATGAATTAGGGATTTTCCACCAAACCCCACTTGACCTCCTCAGTGGTGGGGGAGGGAGGCAATCTGCTTGACAACTAACATGTCGGCCTTGTCTGGTCTATCCCTAACTAATGCTAATACAAGGGTTGAAAATACAGATATAGGTAGTGATGAAAACAGATTTGGCTGGGTGTGGTGGCTCATACCTGTAATCCCAGCACTTTGGGAGGCCAAGGCAGGTGGATAGGTCAGGAGTTTGAGACCAGCCTGGCCAATGTGGGAAACTCTGTCTCTACTAAAAATACAAAAATTAGTTGGGTGTGGTGGTGGGCACCTGTAGTCCCAGCTACATGGGAGGCTGAAGTGGGAGAATCGCTTAAACCCAGGAGGTGGAGGCTGCAGTGAGCCAAGATCATGCCACTGAACTCCAGCCTGAGTGATAGAGTGAAACCCTGCCTTTAAAAAAAAAATAGATTTAAGAGGTATCCAGGAGGTAAAATTGATGGGACTTGGCAATTATAAGATGCAAGGAAAAGGGAAGAGTCAAGGCTGATGACCTAGAGATAACAGCTTGGTTAAGGTATAGAGCTGCCATTCAATAATAAAGAATAAGCAAGTCTGAGTTGGGGGTGAATGTAAGTTCTGTTTAGGATGAACTGAGCTTGACAGCTCTGTGGGATATCCAGGTGGAACTTAGACCTATATGTCTAGGGCACAGGAAAGAAACTTAGCATCATTGGAAATCCTGAAGTAGACACAATCATCTGAAGTATGTACAGTGAAAAGGTAGTGGCTTAGGAAAGAACCCTGGGAACACTGTCCAAGGAGGAGTAGGGGAGAGTATGAGAAGAGAAGCCTGCAAAAAGAGATGCAATTATTTACAGAAGTTACTGAGACTGCCAATTTACTACCAGTCCCTGCTACAAGTCCATGAGCTCCCAAAGCAGGGATCCTTCCTTATAACCCTGCATTCTCGGTTCCTCGCTCAGTGCCAACCCTTTTAATTTTCACTGAACTGAGGAGCTTTCTGAGTTACCCTTGTACACCCAAATGTACAAAATGTCTAAGCATTCCCTAATCCCTTACTAAATTTGGTTAATTCTTACTTTACCTCCCCTTCTGCTCACTAAAGGCTAGAATAATACCAAATACTAAGCTTATTTTTAGAGAAAATCTAGCAATCATCTAGATTTCCTTATTTAACTTTAATGCTGCTATTCTGACTGCTCTCATAAGTCAGAGTTTTGCTAGTGAAACATTTACTGGGTGTATACAGATAATAGGAACAAAGAAGGAACCAAAATTGCAAGGAAGATAAATTCATGTGTATTTACAACCTGACCACCATCCAATTATACTTTTAATTAAGAAAACACGTTTTAAGCTATGTTATTTCAGATTATCAGTGATGCTGAAAATTACAAGTGGTAGGGTGCGGGACCTTAAGTCAAATAGACATTAAGTTCAGACCATGAGTCCATCCCTCACTAGCTGTTATGTCTTTGGGCAAATTATTTTACTTCTCAGCCTAATGTAGTAAGGCAGGTAACACTGCTCACACGGTGTGTAGCACAGAGCAAACACTTGGGAACGGTTAGCTACTCATCGTGGTATATTAAATTGCTTTTCCCCAAGGGCCACTTTATTTATTTATTTTGAGACGAAGTCTTGCTCTGTTGCCCAGGCTGGAGTGCAGTGGCTCGATCTCAGCTCACTGCAACCTCCGCCTCCCAGGCCCAAGTGATTCTCATGCCTCAATCTCGTGGGTAGTTAGATTACAGGCACCTGCCACCACATCCGGCTAATTTTTGTATTTTTAGTAGAGATGGGGATTTTGCCATGTTGGCCAGGCTGGTCTCGAACTCCTGGTCTTAAGTGATCTGCCCGCCTCAGCCTCCCAAAATGCTGGGATTATGGGCATAAGCCATGGCACCCAGGCCCCAAAAAGCCACTTTAAACCTTACTCTTACCATCTTATCCTAGGAAGACAGTTTCACATTGCTTCTAACCTCCTCCTGGCCTCTCAGTCTTGGGTTGTTAAATCTTATTTGCTTTATTTCCTTGGTTCCTCTAAGTTATAATCTTGGAGTTAAAAACAGCTTTAGACCAAAAAAAAAAAAAAAATGCAAAAAAATTTTGAGAATTTTTTTCAAATAAACGTCCATTGCATAGAATGGGTCTGTGACTGGCTGCTTCTACATCTACACCCAACATCTGGCCCCCTTCAGAACTCTGAGTGGACAGGATCAGGATTTGACTCAGGAGGATTAGGATGTGAAGAATCCATGTTTGAAGGACTCGGTTCTCCAACTGGCTCAAAGGGTCTCAAGTTTGCATAAGTCACCTCCTGGGCCAGCTGCTCCAGGGAAGGGCGGCCTAATATCAGATTTCGAAGTGAGATACAAGTCATCAGGAAGCTGAAAAACGGGAAAAAGCAGACCAAGTTCAAACTCCTGTTTCACCAGAAGAATTTCAGCTAAAGCCCTTAGAAGGCACCTGGTCCTCGCTCTTCCCACACAGGCATATATGGGAATCTCGCCCCAAGTGACCCTCCATCTCCCAGCTGGAAGGGTACTCCTACAGTCTGGTAGAGGATTCCAGGATAGGGTAGGAACAGCCCACAGAGAGGCTAGAGATAAGCTAAGGCAGAACAAGAAAGCAGGCCATCAGATACAGGCCACTTATTCTTCCAGTAAATCAAGGAGAATGGCAGAAAAAGCTATCTAGAGCTAAACTGTCCTTTCCTGTATGAGTCTCTAGTGTTAACCCCCACAAGGGAAAGTTACCAAGCTTGCCAACATATGATGGCAATGACAAATACTGTTGTGAACTTACCTGCGGCGAAAGACATAGAGCTTTCGCAACAAGAAGTGGAAGAATCGCTCGTGGAAAGGAGTATTTCGCCGGCGTTCAATCTCCTGGAGTCTTTGTTGGCGTCTGAGAAAGGTCTGAACCAGAGGTGTTGGCTCAGGGCCCCCTTTTACTTCCCCTTCCAACAGAGGCTGCAGCTCTGGGGGTAGAGGCCCTGTTTCTGCCCGGAAGACAGAAAAAAGGAATCACTGAGATGGATCACTCTCTCCCCTTAGAACTCCCCTTCTGCCAGCTAGAGACTTCAAGTTCACTCTTGAATGGCTAGAACATCATTCATAACCCTGACTTCTTGAAACCAGGGGCTATGGCTATCTCAGTCCAAATGTTCATACACTCACCACTTCCATTCTCCACCTTTTCCTTTAATTCTTGCAGATATGCCAGGTCTTGCTCCAGTGCAAGCTCTGTAGTGTTGACATAAACGTACATGTAGCAAGAAGGGCTAGGTGATGTCGTATACACCTTATGGTACTCACCAGCAGGCAACTGACAAGGGAGAAGAAATGAATAAATTTCATCAGCTTTTCTCTAGCCAGCCTATGGCCTCTCTACTCTGACTCTTGGCTTCTTTCTACTCAATTGTGTTTTGGAATTGAAAGTAACTGACCTCTAGAATCCTGGATGAGGCTATTCACAGTCCGAGGGGCCCTTGTTTTTTGAGCTCCACTGCATTACTGCTATGGTAAAATATTTTCAGTCTATAATAAATGAACCTTGCTCTTTTAAGCTTTCTGCCATTGTTTTTTAAATTGTTAGAGATGGGGTCTCACTATGTTGCTCAGGCTGACTGTGAATTCCTGGCTTCCCACCTCAGCCTCCTAAGAAGCTGGGATTACTGGTGTAAGCCACTGCGCTCAGCTCTTTCTGCTGTTGTTAATCCCAGCAAAATACCTGCATTTTTTCTCCCTCTCGAAGAGTCTGGTTCTTCTGTTCTGCCACAAGCTCCACGGTCACTTCCCCCTGCAGCAGCTGGATGCTAGTGTTGCCCAGGTCTTCACTCACAAAATTTTCCAAGTGCAGTCCTGCCAGACCAACAGAGTTCATCATTCCACCCTATGGTAGAGTGAACTCACTCCCAGCCAGAACAGAGACATCACACCTTTACCACCATCATCTCCTTAGGTTTCAAAAACATTCCCTCTCCCCTCCCACCACATGGAATGTCCCTAGCCAAGGAAGTCAGAAGGAAAGACAGAAAAGCCTCTCCTCACTTTCCTCCATACCAGGGAAATCTGCAATGAAGACCACCTCAGTGTGGTTGTCCAGGCTGCTCTTGATTTCCTGTAACTTGGCCCTCCAGGGAGACAGGTCCATCAAGAGTGGTTGCACCCAGGATGTGCGCTGAAAGGGGGACCAAGCGGCCTGCACGATGTCCACACGAGGGTCAAAAATCCTTAGGAAAGAAAACCATGTTCTAAGGACATCACAGCCACCCACACACCAGAACTTCCAGTTCTGTCCCTTTCATCATTCCCAAGGACAGGGAATAGAAGTAGAAGAAATGGCCTATGTCAAGTAGAAGAAAATGGCATGTTATTGCCAGTCCAGGGCAGAGAGAGAAGGCAGAAGAGATCTGGAGCACTGGGAATAATGGGGGTTAGCGGCTACCTGAGAAGGCATTGTGTTAACAGTGTTTAAAAGAACAAGTCAACTCACTTTTCTCCTGGATGATGGTGCCCCCTGCTGGAAGCAACCAGCTATGCCCACAACCAGATCAATGGGGACATGCACTAGAGGAAGGACAGCCTTTTAAGCAAGACAAATACCAGGAAGCAAGGGCTGTTCATCTTGGTAAAAAGAACTGTGCTTCATTTTTTTCCCACTCTCTGCTCCCCTTGCCCACCTCTGCTGGAAGCGGTCATTGATGGAGACCCAAATATCAAAGTAGATCTGGGGCTCAGTGACATTATACTTGGGAAGCAGGCGGCTCAGGCAAGTGGCATATTGCTTCAGCATGTCTGCATGATCCTTCCATCGCCGGCTCTGTGTAAATACCTGCCCCAAACCCCCATATTAGTCCCACCATATCATTATCAACTTCCAAGACAGGTCATGCACTGCCAATGGCACAATGAGATCCCTGCCTGCTGCCCATTCTGGCTAGAAAAAAATGGAACTTGCCTTTGGGAATGAATTTTTCATTGCTGGGCTAGTGGTGCTTACTTTTCCTAAATCTAATCTCAGTTCAAGGAAATGAATGACATTGCCCTATCTCAACCCACACAAAAGATAGTTCAATCTGGCTCTTGAGAAAAGGCAAAGCAGATTCAAATTTGTTTTGCTTTATGGTGTGTGTAAGACAAAACCAGACCCCAAAGCACAAGTGGGCTCTGAAGAACAGTAAACTGTCAGCATCAGACATCTCACCCCAGGGTTAAGGTAGCCCAGTTCGCCAGTGCGGCCATCACGGTAGGTGATCTTCACGTGCTGGTGGGAGCGGGAGTGCACCATCATGTCCCAGGAATAGCCGTACAGCCCATTTGTCCAGTTGTTATAGCCCTGGGAAGGCAGCGCAGAGGGGATTCAGCTCAATGCTTCTCACACTGACCCCATCCCCTACCAAGAAGGGGCTGCAAAACCAGCCCTTCTTTCCCAACTGTTGTCATCCGTCCCTTTCTAAGCCCAGGGTACACTCCACAGCCCCTACAAACCTGGGTGAGAAAATGAGAATAGGGCAGGAATAGCTGCTCCAGGAGATAGAGCAGAGTGAAGGCAGCTCCCAGCTGATGGCGCAGCCCTGGTTTCTGGCCACCTTTGCCCTGGCTCCTCTTATACACACAGGAAACACTGGGCTGAGGGGCTGCCTTGAGGGGCAACAGTTCTTGCAACCTTTGGGGGCAGTGGGACACCAGCTTCCGAGGCCACTCAGGGGAACAGAAGACAGGGCTGCTGGCCAGCATGACGTAGGAGAACATACCTAGGAAAGCAGGGAGAAAATACAAATTTCAGGAGGAGTTTGGGCCTCTTCAACCCTGTTCCCTTAGGAGACTTCTCCCAGGTGTTTCACTGAAAAGGAAAGCAGTTCTTTTTTTTTTTTTTTTGAGAGATTCTTGCTGTTGCCCAGGCTGGAGTGCAGTGGCATGATCTCAGCTCACTGCAACCTCTGCCTCCTGGGTTCAAGCAATTCTCTTGCCTCAGCCTCCCAAGTAGCTGGGATTACAGACATGCGCCACCATGCTCAGCTAAGTTTTGTATTTTTAGTAGAGACAGGGTTTCACCATATTGGCCAGGCCGGTCTCAAACCCCTGACCTCAGGTGATCCACCCGCCTCTGCGTCCCAAAGTGCTAGGATTACAAACGTGAACCACCATGCCCAGCCGGAAAGTAGTTCTTAACTGTAAGATATTTGTTCTTCCTGGAGATTCCTTACTGTACAACATACTGAGCCCAGAAGTCCCAATCCTCTTATCCCCATTTATGCCTACTTCATAGTGACTACCCTGGGTTCAATTTAGCTACTGCTCACACCACCCTCTCCCACTCCCAAACAATGCCTCTGGCTATTAGCATCCCTTCCTGCAGAACTATGGTTCCTGTTTCCTACCAGGCTACAGGTACTGACCAATGCTGAAAAGCTGGGAATTCATGCAGTGGAAGTAGGACACAAAGAAGAGGCCAATGGATCTTGAGGCATCAAAAAAGAGCAGGAAACCAGCTGAGAGGTCAAGCAGCAGCCCACCCCAGTGCACGACCAGCAGGCTAGTCAGCTCCTCGGACAACAACAGTCTGCAAACATATGGAGAAAGTTCAAGCACCAGCCCACTGGAGAACACATCAGTCAAAGCACATTCACAGCATGAATGTGCCTTGGCTACTCCAGTGGCT
This sequence comes from Trachypithecus francoisi, assembly GCF_009764315.1. Taxonomy (NCBI): domain Eukaryota; kingdom Metazoa; phylum Chordata; class Mammalia; order Primates; family Cercopithecidae; genus Trachypithecus; species Trachypithecus francoisi. The sequence continues at coordinate 36,845,713 of NW_022681462.1, forward strand.
GGATAGATGCCTAAGGTACATAATCCACCCATGAAGACACTCCTCTAGGTTATTTGTTGTTGTTGTTCAAATGAAGTTTCACTCTGTCACCTAGGCTGGAAGGCAGTGGCATGATCATGGCACACTGTAGCTTCAAACTCCTGGGCTCAAGCAATCCTCCTGCCTCAGCCTCCCAAGTAGCTGGGACCACAGGCACAAGCCACCATGCCTGTTTTTTAAATTTTTTTTGTAGAGACAGGGTCTTATGTTGCTCAGGCTGGTCTTGAACTCCTGGGCTCAAGCAATCCTTCCACCCCAGCATCCCAAAGTGCCGGGATTACAGGAATGAGCTACCATGCCCAGCCCCCTCTACATTTTCACAACTTTAGGTGTTCAATGTTTTCTAACATATCCTTTGTAATAAGCAAGGGCAAATCTCCTAGGACAAAATTTGACTGAGATATGTGTGTGTTGTGGAAGGCAGATTCCCCACGGAGGTCATGAATGAGAGGAAACGTTAAAAGGTAAATGCTTGGCTAACATAATAATGAAGTCAAACTCCAGGGACTGGAAAATAACAGGGAAGAAGAAAGAGAATAAAGTAAAACAAGAGGAAAGAAAAAATGGGAAGAAGACAGAAATCAGAGAGGTGACCCTTTGTTTTGTGGAAATGGTAATAATGGTTTTGTCAGAGCCTACACAGTGAGTGCCCATCTTCTCAGTACATCAGCTGCAGGGCTCTGGTGGGAGGCTACAGTGGCAAGGCAAGGACACAGACACCATCCAAGGCAGTTGCTGAGAGCACTGGCTCACTCACCAAGTCAGCCAGTTCTGGCTCTTTCCTTTCCTTTTTAAATTTCTTTTCCTTTCTTGCCCATCTATACCATATATCTCCCAAGAGCAGCTAGGGCTCAGTCTTTTGATACCACTACTGCTTCTTCTGACTCTGCTTCTGCTGAATAGGGAGATGAGTGGACAAAGGAAGGCATGTGGCAAATTCAGGCAAAGTAGGAACAGGTGCCATTACTGAGAGAGATGAGTCACCTGCTCTGTCCCCATGCCTCCAAGAGGCCTCCACCCTGACTGCCACTCACTTGAAGGGACTGAAGAGCCAGTGCCGGGACAAATATTCCATGGAATAGCCTTCAACCCAGTCTGCATCCAGCTTTTTCACACCCGCAATGAAGTACACAATGAAGATCTGAAAATAAAATGTAACACAAAGTTCAAGCCAAAAGAATATTTTCTACAGATAGGCAAGAATAAAATAAGGAGCATATAGTTAGGACAACTTTAATCCATGCTCCTGAGTTACAGTCCTTGACCCAAATATTATAGTCCTTGACCCAAATAATCTACTTACATATTTTTTAAATGAATAAAATAAATACTGATCTGAGTCCAGGGCCCAAGGAAGAATAGACCCCGTCTTCTATTCATTCATCTCAGAAATTCACTCATCCAACCAGCATTTATTGACATCCAACCAATGCCAGCGACAGTATCAGGAACCAAGGAAGAAGTCATAAAGCACAGACTGAATCCTTTCTCTTTGTCATGAAGATTCCAATCTAGCAGGGACAAAGCTCTAGTCTTTCCTTGACAAATGAGAGAATTCAGAGATTAAGGGATTGGAAAAAATGAGAAGCCAGCCTAGCTTTCCAGCAAAGGGTAAAAACAGAAGATCCAGGGAGGCAGCGGAGAGTGTAGTCTGGCAGTGGGATGGCCATGCTGACCACATGGCTGTCAAGGAGCTCCTCCCTCTCTCCTAAAATGCTGTACCTGGCCACGCAGCACTGCATAGTTCCAGAGGGGCACGTGGGCATTCCTCCTACGGGCATTCAGCAGACCGTCCACGGACCTATACCAAGGGAGGTAAACATAGGAGGGGTGCTGCTTAATCCAGCTATATCTCCAACTTTCCTTTTATACATGATAATCCTATCTATCCTGGGCACATCTCCCATATCCTCCCTGGTTATTCTGAGACCTTTTAGAATTATATGAGCAAATTCTAACGTGATTATACAAGTCATAGAAGAAATATTGCTATTAAGTTATAACAGCAAAAATTCAGTATTTCTTGTTAGCTCACAGTTGAGTTTGTTGTAATTGCTCAAATCAGGAAAAAAGGACTACAATACTAGAAAATTACTGAAAAAGGGAAGGAATTTGGAGTGTTTGAAAAGCTATGTGTGTGTAAATAAATATGCATTGTATTATCTTTAAAAAAAAAACAACACTTAACAGCAGAGTAACACACAACATAAACTAACGTTTCATAGACCTGGATGCCAGGATCCAGTATAAGAGGGTCCCTGCTAAAAGCTTGTATCCTGGAAGAGAACTGATAAACCCAGGCTACTAACACCAGATGTACTCTGGGGAAGCAGAAGCAAAGCATGTTTTCAAGAAGTAGAAGCTGGGAAAGAGGCAGCTTACACTGTGGTCAAGAGCACTGGACTCTGCAGTCAAGAACACCTGGACTTACTTCCATTTCTTAACCGCTAGCTGACCTTAGGCAAATTCTTCACTGTCCAATACTCAGCTTCTTTAAAAATGGAAACAGGCCAGGCTCAATAGCTCATGCCTATAATACCAACATTTTGGGAAGCTAAAGTGAGAGAATCGCTGGAGTCCAGGAGTTTGAGGTTGCAGTGAGCTATGACTGCACCACTGCACTCTGGCCTCGGAGAGAGAGCAAGACCCTGACTCCAAAAAACAAAATGTGAACAGCACCATCGACGTTATAGGGTTTTAATGAGGAAAAATTCTAAATATTTAGTATAGTGCCTGCCATGTGGAAAACCCTGAATAAATGATATGTGATTTTTTCAAAATGCATGAAGTCATAAAAATGGAATTTCTGACTAGCCTAAGCAACATAGTGAGATCCTGTCTCTACAAAAAATTTTAAAAATTAGCTGAGTGTGGAGGCACACACCTGTTGTTCCAGCTACTCTGGAGGCTGAGATGGAAGGATCACCTGAACCCAAGAAGGTTGAGGCTGCAGTGAGCTATGAGCACGCCACTGCACTCTAGCCTGGGTGACACAGTGAGACACCATCTCAACAAATACCCCTACAACAGAACTTTTCAGAGATATTCTATCAAAACTGACTCAATTCTCTAAGATCAGAGCTGGCCATTCTGAATGAGTTTCAAATTTTACCAAAGGGGTATTTGTATGTGTGTATTAACAAATAGGCCAGGCGCAGTGGCTCATGCCTGTAATCCCAGCACTTTGGGAGGTCGAGGTGGGAGGATTGCTTGAGCCCAGAAGTTCAAAACCAGCCTGGGCAACAAAGCGAGACCCCATCTCTATTTAAAAATAAATAAATAAAAAGAAAAATGAATAAAACTTAATGACTGTTAATGAATTCAATGTTTGAGATTTTTTTCCCCAAACTCATTTTACTGACACCTATTTTATTGCTTCTCACTGAACATATAAATAATCCTTAAGGTCATCTGCCCTGCCACCTCATCTCCAAATCCCTTCTCCAACTCCCCTGGGAGACAGTCACCTAAGCCAGAAATGGGGAAGGGTTACCTCCTCCCAGAACAGCAACAATGAGCAGCCCTGGTGGGCCCTCTTCTCTTGATGTGAACTCTGCCTCACAGCAACTTCTACTTTTGGCTCTAACTCTGCCCTTCTGGGCTCACACAGAGAAAGTCTGCTCCCTCTTCTACATAACCACCCTTAAAGTATCTGAAAACAGCTATGTCTGGCTTTAGTATTCTCTTTTTCTCTCCAAGAGGGTTACAAGAGGTGAATAAATCAAGGCACCTGGGGAGATATGGAAAGAATGAAGGGGTGGGATGGAGACATTTTGCTTTTTGTCATCCCAAGTGCTCCAACTAGTTGGCCCTTTCCCCTCCCAAATACACCCAGATCAAAGAGACCTTGGAACCATATTTTGCAAAGCATGACTGAAAATATCCCGACTGGGGCAAATTCTAGAACCTCACTGGGCCCCTATCTCTGATAACCATCCTGACCCAGCCAACCCCTCCCCTTTATCCCCCTAGATTCATACCAGTAGTGGTTTGCATCCATGAATGTCAGCTGAAAGGCCAACAACCCATACAGATAGGAGTGGTTGTTCCATGATGTCTTGTCCAGGAGAAACACATACCAGTATGGCAGCAGGAATAACACACAGCTTATCCGGTAGCACAGGCCCAGCATCATGCCCAGTGCCCCTGGGATTTGTAGGGAGAGGATTAAGAGGTCAAGAGATCACCACAGGCCCAGTTTCCCTGGGCCAGGATATGGTTGGAATTAAGAAAAATCAAGCATTGTATAATCAGGTAAAACTAAATGAAAATTAGATGTTATTTTAATATTTTAAAAAGAATTATGGGACAACAGCTCAGGTGACACACAGGTCAACAGCATGAAATTGATCACAGCAGAAGTGAAATAAGGTGCCAAAGACTTTGACCATTCACCAGCATGCTTCTATTTCTGTGTTTCTGGCAGGCCAGTCAATATTTCCATCTCTCCCACAGTTGCCCTCACCCAGAAACATGATGGTGTAGACAAGATACATCCAGTCAAGTGGCAGTGGGCGTAGGGCATCCAGCAAGGGGAAGCGGCACACATCCAGCCCATCAAGGTATTTTCGGTCCAGGGAGCTGAGCCCCCGCTCCTGGGGAATGTCTAGCACCATCAAGAACCCTAAGAAAGCAATAGGAGAGTTGGTCATTGGGCCTCACCTAAGGAAGCAGTAGAATACAGTGGAACACAGTTGAGTGTGCAGCTCCCGGGTCAGACTTCTTTTCTAACCTTGGCTCTCCCATTTATTCAGTATTAATTATTGAGTGCCTACTCTGCACAAGACTATATCAGTTGTGCCATCCAGAACAGCCCCTGCAGCTCAGTTAACCAATTCCCCATTTGTGAGAAGGGGAATATGTCACAGGACTACAGAGAGGATTAAATTAGGGAAATGCACAAAATGCTATAAAAACTGTTAAGGTCTTGACAGCTATGAAGATCCAACCTACTGAGCTTCAGAAAGTCCTCTGGGAGGCAGGGCATGGTGGCTCATGCCTGTAATCCCAGCACTTTGGGAGGCCGAGGAGGGCAGATCACTTGAGGTTGGGAGTTTAAGACCAGCCTGACCAACATGGAGAAACCCCGTCTCTACTAAAAATACAAAAAAATCAGCCAGGCGTGGTGCCGCATGCCTGTAATCCCAGCTACTCAGGAGGCTGAAGCAGGAGAATCACTTGAACCCGGAAGGTGGAGGTTGTGGTGAGCCAAGATCACACCATTGCACTCCAGCCTGGGCAACAAGATTGAAACTCCATCTCAAAAAAAAGAAAGAAAAGAAAAGAAGAAAAGAAAAGAGCTCTGGGAGTTCTTCTCAACCTTTTCTGCTTCCTGGCACACCCCGAAAACAGTTGCATTTCGTCAACACCCTGGGAATAAACAGAAGGGGCTACTCAGATCAGGAAGCCAGCTTGAGATAAGGCAGGGTTTCTCAACCTCAGGACTAGTCATATTTTGGGCTGGTTAATTATTTATTGAGATGGATTATCCAACACACTACAGGACATTTAGGAGCATCCCTGACCTCTATACAGATGCCAGCAGTCACCTATTCTTCCTCCCCCAACTTGTGACAACTAAAAATGTCTCTAAACATCGCCAAACGTCTCCCAAGGAGCAAAACTGCCTGCAGTTGAGAACTACTGGGATAAGGGGACTAATATCTCCGCACATCTGTAAACCATTCCAAGCACACCATGCTGCGGCCTCAGTTAAGAAGCTCTCAATTAGAGAGTCACACAGCCAAAATGTATGGCCCCGGTGACCCCCTGCTCTGTTTCTCTGAGTCCTCTGGGCAACCTCATGCCACAAGCAAAATGGGTCACTGCTGCCTGGCCTCTACATATCATATAGCCTCAGATCAAAGCATTTCTAGCTGGGCACAGTGGCTCATGCCATTAATCCCAGCACTTTGGGAGGCGGATGCGGGTGGATCACCTGAGGTCAGGAGTTTGAGACCAGCCTGGCTAACATGGTGAAACCCGTCTCTACTAAAAATACAAAAATAAAATAAAATAAAAAATTAGCCGGGTGTGGTGGGCGCCTGTAATCCCAGCTACTTGGGAGGCTGAGGCAGGAGAATCGTTTGAACCCGGGTGGCGGAGGTTACGGTGAGCCAAGATCGCGCCATTGCACTTCAGAATGGGCAACAAGAGCGAAAGTCCGTCTAAGAAAAAGAAATAAGAAAAAAAGCATTTCTGACCACCAAGTAAATCCTACCTGGAGGAGGCAAAGTAGGTTTAATCCTAAACTTCGAGAAGACCTCTTCTTTTATACCAATATCTTCAGCTCTGAGGAAAAGGGAGCTAAGTCTACTTGCAACCAAAAAACTGACGATTGTCATTCTCCCACTCCCAACCAAACTGCTCCCACCCATAAACTAGACTCACCAAAAAGAAAACGAAAGACAGCCAGGCTTGCAGGGTCCGCTGGTCGATTCAGCAGGGTCACCAGCCTCCGCCAGCTGGACAAATCTGTCCACTCAAAACCCAAGAGTTTCCCCATTCGGCTGCCCTGCCTGGGCCCTGAGATCAGTTCAGCCTTGTCTTTCTGTACTTTATCTGCAACCAATAATTGGAGAAAATGTGTGTGCGGGGGTGGGCTCCACCTCAAATCACAGAAATCACAGCACCAACGGCCCAGAGCTTCCGCCCACCCGGGTTGGCTCAATGAGGTTGCCTCAATGATCTGACTATAGGAAACATCCCTGCAGAGCAGCCCCTTCTCCAAGATACCCCAATGTCCCAAAACCCCTCAGACTACAGCCCCCTAACAGCAAAGTGTTCCCGAATATCATCATGTCCAGAAGCCGCAGGCTGCAAATGTCTCACAGCACTCCACGCCCCCTTCCCCACGGAGGCCCCCCCCTCACCAGGAGACATTGGGCGTCCTCCCGCCCCCGCCCCTCTGAGACCAGTGCTCCTCGGAACTCTCCGCCGGAGGGCGGGGTCCTAAGCCTACCTGAGCTGGGCGAAGTCCGCGCGGACCGGGCAGACACCGCCATTGCTCTGCCGAGGAGGAAGGTGGGTCACAGCAGCCGCGTCTGAACAGAAGCCGCCAGGAAAATTTGCTTCCCTAGGCTCCACCTCCCGACGCGTCAGCAGCTGTGCGGCCGGCCGCAAAGCGCCAGCACTGTCGTAAATACTACCCCCTACCGGCGGCGCCGGATTCCTTGCTTGGCGTCAGGGGGTGGAACGAGGAGCCTTGGGGCGGGGAAAGATACCCTCTAGTGCCGTTGGTCTCCAGGCGCACTGCTCGACTGGCATCTTATACCTTCCGAAGGGTGTTTTCTTTTTAAACACTGAAAAGAGTCTGAGTTCCCCAACTTCCTTGGGTCATCCCCGACACCATTAGTCCTCTCCGTCGCTCCGTCCCTGCGGTGCTCTCTGGTGTGAGGGATCGGGCGCAAAGGGCAAACTTTTTGTCAGAGATTGACGCCGAATTGAGGATGCGCCTGGAAGGGCGGCCCGGATTTTGAGCTATTGCAAGACCCCTTCACTTTTTTTTCCAGGAACTGCAAAGAACCGAGGTTTCAAAGCAGTAGGGGCCGGGCACTGCCCACGCTTGTAATCCCAGCAGTTTGGAAGGCCAAGGCGGGAGGATCGATAAAGAACAACAACAACAAAAAGGCAACAATATAAACAGAAAAACCACTGGAAAAAAAAGTTAGCTGTGTGTCGCGCGCTCCTGTGGTTTCAGCTACTCGGGAGGCTGAGGTGGGAGGTTCGCTTGAGCCCAGGAGTTCGAAGCTGCAGCGAGCTGTGATCGCACCACTGCACTCCAGCCTGGGCGACAGAGTGAGACCCTGTTTAAAAAAAAAAAAACCCGGGTGCAGCAGCTCACGCCTGTAATCCCAGCAGTTTGAGAGGCCGACGCGGGCAGATCATGAGGTCAGGAGTTCGAGACCAGCCTGGCCAACATGGTGAAACCCCGTCTGTACTAAAAATACGAAAGTTATCCGGGCATGGTGGCGCGCGCCTGTAATCCCAGCTACTCGGGAGGCTGAAGCAGGAGAATCACTTGAACCCAGGAGGCGGAGGTTGCAGTGAGCCAAGATTGCACCACTACATTCCAGCCTGGGCGACAGAGTGAGACTCCGTCTCAAAAAACAAACAAAAAGCGAAAAAGAAAGAGAAAGGAAAGAAAAGGCGGGAAGAAAAGAACGAAGGAAAATAAAAAGCAGCCGGGGAAACAGGAACAACATGACTGAAGAGGGGATACAGAGCAAGGGCAGTTAAGTAGAGTGTGGCCCATCAGAGAAGGTTCTCAGACGAGTCTGGAACAGAATTGTAATACCTAAATCCCTCCACTGGGATTAGCCATCAGGAAAAGAATAAGGCATCCCAGAGAAGTAGTTCTCAAACTGTTGGGTCTTGGGAACCATTTACAGTGTTAGAAATTATAGAAGATCCTAAAAGCTTTGTTTACGTGGATTATATCTTTTAATATTTGCCATATTAGAAATTTTTTTGGCTGGGCGCGGTGGCTCACGCCTGTAATCCCAGCACTTTGGGAGGACGAGGCAGGTGGATCACGAGGTCAGGAGATTGAGACCATCGTGGGTAACACGGTGAAACCCCGTCTCTACTAAAAAAACAAAAAATTAGCCGGGCGTGGTGGCAGGTGCCTGTAGTCCCAGCTACTCGGGAGGCTGAGGCAGGAGAATCGCTTGAACCCGGGAGATGGAGGTTGCAGTGAGCCCAGATTGCGCCACTGTACTCCAGCCAGGGTGAAAGGGCAATACTCTGTCTCAAAAAAAAAAAAAAAAAAAGCTTTCTAGCTTGTACTACAAAGGAAAAAAAATGGCATGTTTCTGTAGTCTCAGCTATTCCCAGCTTTTCTGGAGGCTGAGGCAAGACAATCACTTAGTTGAGGAGTTTGAGACCAGCCAGGGCGACATAATGGCATAATGGGATCCATCTCAAGGAAAAAAAAAAAGCTATCAAGCCATTAAAAAACATGGAGGAACCTTAAATTCATATTGCTAAGTGAAAGAAATCAATGTGGAAAGACTACAAACTATGATTCCATCTATATGACATACATACACATGTATATGACATATATATGTATATGTATGTATATGTATATGTATATATGTATTTTTTTGAGTCAAGGTCTTGCTATGTTGCCCAAGATGATCTTAAACTCCTGGTCTCAAGCAATCCTCCTGCTTCAGCCTTCCAAAGTGCTGGGATTACAGGCATGAGGCACTGCGTTTGGCCCCAACAGTATGATATTCTGAAAAGGCTAAACTATGGAGACAATAAAAAGATCAGTGACTGCCAGGGAGGTAGAGTTGGGGGGAGGAAGGAATGGTAGGTGGAGCACAGGGGAGTTTTACAGAAGTGAAACTATTTTGTATGATGTTGTAATAGTGTCATGGTGGATACATGTCACACGTGTGGAAACCCATAGAATGTACAATGCAAAAAGTAAAGCCTAATGTAACTTATGGACTTTGTTAACTATAATGTATCAATATGGACTATGTTTTTTTTTTTTTGAGACAGAGTTTCCCTCTTGTTGCCCAGGCTGGAGTGCAATGTCTTGGCTCACTGCAACCTCTGCCTCCTAGTTTAAAGCGATTCTCCTGCCTCAGCCTCCTGAGTAGCTGGGATTACAGGTATCCGCCTTCACGCCCAGCTAATTTTTTGTATTTTTAGTGAAGACGGGTTTTCACTATGTTGGCCAGGCTGGTCTTGAACTCCTGACCTCAGGTGATCCACTCGCCTCGGCCTCCCAAAGTGCTGGGATTACAGGCATGAGCCACCGCGCCTGGCTGGACTATGTTAATAGTATACCAATACTGGCTCATCAGTTGTAACAAATGTACCACACTAATGCAAAAGGTTAATAATAGGAGAAATGGGAGCCTGAAGGGGGATATGGGAACTCTCTGTACCTTCTTCTTCTTCTTTTTTTTTTTTGTTTTGTTTTGAGATGGAGTCTCCCTCTGTTGCCTAGGCTGGAGGGGCAGTGTCGCAATCTTGACTCACTGCAGCCTTGACCTTCTGGGCTCAAGTGATCCTCCCACCTCAGCCTCCCAAGTAGATGGACTACAGGCGTGCATCACTGCGCCTGGCTAATTTTTTTTATTTTTTGTAGAGATGGGGTTTCACCATGTTGCCCAGCCTGGTCTCAAACTCCTGAGCTCAAGTGATCCTTCCTCCTTGGCTTCCGAAAGTGCTGGGATTAAAGGCGTAAGCCATTGCTCCCAGCCTGGAATTCTCTGTACTTTCTGCTCAATTTTTCTGTAAGCCTAAAATTGTCCCTCCAAAATAGTCTGTCAGTTAATTACTTATTTATTTATTTTGAGATGGAGTCTCGCTCTGTCGCCAGGCTGGAGTGCAGTGGCACAATCTTGGCTCACTGCAACCTCCATTTCCCAGATTCAAATGATTCTCCTGAGTAGCTGGGACTACAGGCGCGCACCACCACGCTCAGCTAATTTTTTTTTTTTTTGAGACGGAGTCTTGCTCTGCCACCCAGGCTGGAGTGCAGTGGCCAGATCTCAGCTCACTGCAAGCTCCGCCTCCTGGGTTTATGCCATTCTCCTGCCTCAGCCTCCCGAGTAGCTGGGACTACAGGCGCCCGCCTCGTCGCCCGGCTAGTTTTTTGTATTTTTAAGTAGAGACAGGGTTTCACTGTATTAGCCAGGATGGTCTCGATCTCCTGACCTCGTGATCCGCCCGTCTCGGCCTCCCAAAGTGCTGGGATTACAGGCTTGAGCCACCGCGCCCAGCAATTTTTGTATTTTTAGTAAAGACAGGGTTTCACCATGTTGGCCAGGATGGTCTTGAGCTCTTAACCTCGTGATCCACCCGCCTCAGCCTCCCAAAGTGCTGGAATTACAGGTGTGAGCCACCTCGCCCTGATCCGCCCACCTCAGCCTCCCAAAGTGCTAGGATTACAGGTGTGAGCCACCTCACCCGGCCTAGTCTGTTAATTTAAAAACAACCATAGGCTAGGCACAGTGGCTCACACCTGTAATCCCAGCACTTTGGGAGGCTGAGGAGGGAGGATTACTTGAGCTCAGGAGTTCGAGACCAGCCTGTGCAACATGGTGACACCCTATCTCTACAAAAAATTACAAAAAATACAAAAAGTAGCCAGGTGCAGTGGTGCATGCCTGGAGTCCCAGCTACTTGGGAGGCTGAGGTGGGAGGACTGCTTGAGCTCGGGAGGTCGAGGCCACAGTGAGCTGCCACTGTGCCACTGCACTCCAGCCTGGACAATGGAGCAAGACCCTGTCTCAAAGAAAGAAAGAGAGAGAGAGGGCCGGGCGCGGTGGCTCAAGCCTGTAATCCCAGCACTTTGGGAGGCCGAGACGGGTGGATCACGAGGTCAGGAGATCGAGACCATCCTGGCTAACACGGTGAAACCCCGTTTCTACTAAAAAATACAAAAAAACAAGCCGGGCGACGTGGCGGGCGCCTGTAGTCCCAGCTACTTGGGAGGCTGAGGCAGGAGAATGGCGTAAACCCAGGAGGCGGGGCTTGCAGTGAGCTGAGATCCGGCCATTGCACTCCAGCCTGGGCGGCAGAGCGAGACTCCGTCTCAAAAAAAAAAAAAAAAAAAAAAAGAGAGCGAGGAAAAGAGAAAAAAGAAAAGAAAAAAATACGCTGTAATTGACTTACTGCTTGTATTCTTCTTCATCAAAGAATGCAATTGGACACTGCTTTTTTGGGTGTGTGCATCAAAGGGATACTTGAAAGTGAAAACAATGAGAGAAATATTTTAAAATCATGTCTAATGAGGGTCTAGTATCCAGAATATGTAAAGAACTCCTGCAACTCAACAATTAAAAAGACAGCCCAAATAAAAATAGGCAGAGGGGCTGGGCACAGTGGCTCACGCCCATAATCCCAAAACTTTGGGAGGCCAAGGTGGGAGAATCGCTTGAGGTCAGGAGTTTGAGACCAGCCTGTATGACATGGTGAAACCCCATCTCTACAAAAAAGTACAAAAACTGGCCAGGTGTGGTGTCCACCCCTAGTTAATTTTTTGTACAAATCTGGTTTCTCCATGTTGCCCAGGCTGGTCTCAAACTCCTGATCTCAAACAATCCTCCTACCCTGGCCTCCCAAAGTGTTTGGATTATGAGCATGAGCCACTGCACCAGGCCAAAGGTTAGTTTAATTGCACAAGTGCTTTTTCTTGACAAACCATGAGACAACTATTGTATGCAGAAGTGCTATAGGCATATTTCCCATTTCTTCACACAAAATATTAAAAAGACATGTACTGTAGGGTCAAGATTTAATACAATTAATAATTTGTACTGCTTCATCAAGGACTTTCTTTTTTTTTTTTTTTGAGACCGAGTCTTACTATGTTACCAGGCTGGAGTGCAGTGGCATGATCTTGGCTCACTGCAACCTCCGACCCAGGTTCAAGTGATTCTCCTGCCTCAGCCTCCCGAGTAGCTGGGATTACCGGCATGCACCCACCACGCCCAGCTAATTTTTGTATTTTTAGTAGAGATGAGGTTTTTACCATGTTGGCCAGGCTTGTCTTGAACTCCTGACCTCAGGCGATCCACCTGCCTCAGCCTCCCAAAGTGCTGGGATTACAGGTGTGAACCACCATGCCTGGCTTCAGGACATTCTTAATATAAAGTGGCACTTTTAAAAGTTGCAAGTGCATGGCATTGAGGAATACAATGGCTACTACTACAATTTGATGCCATCGTCTTCATTTCTGCTTAGTTGCCAGCACTTTTACCCACCATTGCTTTTGCATCATCAGTACAAATGGCAGCCGTTAAAAAGGCAAATACTACAGTAATTTTGTCTTTGAAGCTCTCAGGAGTTCCTAGGCCACACACCGAGAACTATTGTCCTAAAGGAAAAGAATGGCAGAGGTAGACACATAAAAGCGGCTATTGGTGCCAGACGGATTTGTAGCAGGAGGAATCACCAGGCAAACTGTGTTCCTGCTGTTGAGGATATAGCTCACTTCTAGGTTATCCTAACAGGCAAGGCAGATCAAGTCACTTTTTTTTTTTTTTTTTTGAGACCAAGTCTCACTCTGTTGCCCAGGCTGGAGTGCTGTGGCGCGATCTCGGCTCACTGCAACCTCTGCCTCCTGGGTTCAAGCGATTCTTCTGCCTCAGCCTCCTGAGTAGCTGGTATTACAGATGCCTGCCACCACGCCTAACCAGGCGTGATTTTTGTATTTTTAGTAGAGACGGGGTTTCACCATATTGACCAGGCTGGTCTAAAACTGCTGACTTCAAGTGATCCACCCGCCTTGGCTGCCCAAAGTGTTGGGATTACAGGCGTGAGCCACCATGCCTGGACCCATCTTTCTTTCTAGACACAGGGTCTCACTATGTTGCCCAGGCTGGAGTACAGTGGCTATTCACAGGTGCAATCCCACTACTGATCAGCATGGGAGTTTTGACCTGCTCTGTTTCCCACATGGGCCAGTTCACCCCTCCTTAGGCAACCTGGTGGTTCCTTGCTCCCAGGAGGTCACTATAATAATGTTGAGCTTAGTGCAGATACCCGATGGGCATAGCACACTATATAACTCCTGAGCTCTAGTGATCCTCCTGCCCCAACCTCCCAAGTAGCTGAGACTACAGGCACCTGCCACCACACCTGGCTTTTTTTTTTTTTTTTTGAGACAGGTTCTCACTCTGTCACCCAGGCTGAGTGGCATGATCACAGCTCACTGCAGACGACATCCTGGGTTCAAGTGATCACCTTGCCTCAGCCTACTGAGGAGCTGGGACTAGGCGTGCACCCCCATGCCCGGCTAATTTCTTGTATTTTGGAGAGACAATGTCTCACTATGTTGCCCATGCTGGTCTCAAACTCTTGAACACAAGTGATCCTCCCACCTTGGCCTCCCAAAGTGCTGGGATTATAGGCATGAGCCGTTGCTCCCAGTCTGAGATGGATTTCTTTTTTTTTTTTTTTTTTTTTTTTTTGAGACGGAGTCTCGCTCTGTCGCCCCGGCTGGAGTGCAGTGGCCGGATCTCAGCTCACTGCAAGCTCCGACTTCCGGGTTCACGACATTCTCCTGCCTCAGCCTCCCAAGTAGCTGGGACTATAGGCGCCCGCCACGTCGCCTGGCTAGTTTTTTGTATTTTTTAGTAGAGACGGGGTTTAACCATGTTAGCCAGGATGGTCTCGATCTCCTGACCTTGTGATCCGCCCGTTTCGGCCTCCCAAAGTGCTGGGATTACAGGCTTGAGCCACCGCGCCCGGCCTGAGATGGATTTCTTAATCCACTATCAAATACTGGCCCAAATGAATTCAGTTTGGCTTAGGACATTTGTATCAACTCTTCTAGGACTACTCAGTATTAATGCTTCCATTAAGTTTAGCATTTATGATCTGTTATGTGCTAAGGACTGAACAAGTTACAGAGAAGGAAAAATGACTAAATTGTAGCCTCTGTCCTCTAGGAGTTAAAGGGTAAGGAAACAGATGATAATAATAAAAGAATTTAAAAATAATAGGATAGTAATAACAGTAATAGAATATAGAAAGTCATAAATACTGTTAAATGAGTGCTATGGGAGCATTGAGGAAGAAATGAATTACACTAGAGAAATCAGGAAAGCTTTTTTTGAGACAGGGTCTTCGGGTCTCACTTGGGCTTTGAAGGATGAGTGCAGTTTTGAAAGGAGAGAGGGAAATCACGTTCTTTTCAAAATTTTTTTTAATTTAAAAAATATTTGGCCGGGCGCGGTGGCTCAAGCCTGTAATCCCAGCACTTTGGGAGGCCGAGACGGGTGGATCACAAGGTCAGGAGATCGAGACCATCCTGGCTAATACGGTGAAACCCCGTCTCTTCTAAAGAATATAAAAAACTAGCCGGGCGGCGAGGTGGGCGCCTGTAGTCCCAGCTACTTGGGAGGTGGAGGCAGGAGAATGGCGTAAACCCGGGAGGTGGAGCTTGCAGTGAGCTGAGATCCAGCCACCGCACTCCAGCCTGGGCGACAGAGCCAGACTCCGTCTCAAAAAAAAAATATTTTGGCCAGCCCCGGTGACTCACACCTGTAATCCCGGCACTTCGGGAGGCCAAGGCAGGTGGATCATCTGAGGTCAGGAGTTCAAGACCAGCCTGGCCAACATGGTGAAACCCCATCTCTACTAAAAATAAAAAAATTAGCCAGGCATGGTTGTGCATGCCTGTAATTCCAGTTACTTGGGAGGCTGAGGCAGGAGAACTGCTTAAACCCAGGAGGTGGAGGTTGCATTGAGCTGAGATCGTGCCACTGCACTCCAGCCTGGGTGACAGAGTAAGATTCCATTTCTAAAATAAGATAAAATAAAATAAAAATAAAATCGGCCGGGCGCGGTGGCTCATGCCTGCAATCCCAGCACTTTGGGAGGTCGAGGCGGACAGATCATGAGCTCAAGAGATCAAGACCATCCTGGCCAACATAATGAAACCCTGTGTCTACTAAAAAAATACAAAATTTAGCTGGGCATGGTGGCAGGCGCCTGTAGTTCTAGCTACTCTGGAGGCTGAGGCCGAAGAATCGCTTAAACCCTGGAGGCGGAGTTTGCAGTGAGCTGAGATCACGCCACTGCAGTCCAGTCTGGCGACAGAATGAGACTCTGTCTCAAAAATTAAATAAAATAAAATAATAAAATAAAAAATATTTTGTAGAGACAGGGTCTCATTATGTTGACCAGACTCATCTGGAACTCCTGCCCTCAAGGCATCCTCCTGCCTTGGCCTCCCAAACTGATGTGATTACAGGCATGAGCCACCTCACCCAGCTGGAAATCAAAAGCTCTTAATAGTCTTGGGTGAACGAGAGTATTCTGTGTAGGAAACATACAGCTAATAGCCGGGCGCAGTGGCTCACACCTGTAATCCCAGCATTTAGGGAGGCCGAGGCGGGTGGATCACGAGGTCAGGAGTTCAAGATTAGCCTGGCCAAGATGTTGAAACCCCGTCTCTACTAAAAATACAAAAATTAGCCAGGCGTGGCATCGAGCGCCTGTAATCCTAGCTACTTGGGAGGCTGAGGCAGAGAATTGCTTGAACCTGGGAGGCAGAGGTTGCAGCGAGCCGAGATTGCACCACTGCACTCCAGCCTAGAGACAGAGTGAGACTCTGTCTCAAAAAAAAAAAGGAATAGAAAAAAGAAAAATACAGCTAATAAATGAACTTGCTAACTCAGTACCTCCAGTTTTTCCTTTCAGGACCAATATACAAAGATTTGTAATATTTAGCATTCATTTATCCATAAAATAGGCCAAAGTTTAGGAAAGAAATTTCTCTATAAATGTTTTCCAACAAAAATCATCTTTCTCTGCACTGTGGAGAAAGAAGCTTTCTTTCAGACTTCTCAGTTCAATATCTGAAAACTTTAGTGAGTTGCCTACATGTATAGGACATATGTCATATACTACAAAGGGTATCAAAGGACTCAGTCCCTGCCTGCGTTTATAGGACTTAATGTGTTGGAGGGGGTCAAATATGTAAGACAGTGTGTGAAAGATTCTTCAAAAGAAATAAAATGTGATGGAGATCAGAACAGGAACAAGTTAGCTTCAGTGGGGAAATCTCTAAAGCTTCATGGAGGCTATGTCTTAAATGTGAATAGAATTGTCTTAAGCAGTGATGAGTGAAGGCTTTAGGCAAAGGTATAGAAGGGAGATGGTGTACGATGTTTGAGAAAGGATGTGTAATTTGGTTGACTGGAGGGCTGGGAGGTGAATCTAATGGGAGAGAAGTTTAGAAAAGCAGGTTGAGAACAGTCTTGGAATGCCATTCTAAGAAGTCTGGGCTTTATCCTGGAGGCAGGATGTAGCACACAATATGTGTTTCTGGAAGACAGCGATCAACCACAGAGGAATAGATGGGAAAAGAAAGGTGAATTTAGAGGGGATTGGAATTGTCCAGGGAGGAGATCATGCTGCTGGCATTAACCAGGAGGCAGGAGCTGGTGGACCAAGGAGGTGGTGGATATGAGAGGCATGACCAAGAATGAACCAATTGCCTGATTTTTGTGCCCTTGTAAATAAATAAATAAATAAAGTATGAACTAAGGCTTGGTGATGACCTTGCATGTGGAGCATGCTTTGTGGTTCCTAGCTTGAGAAACAGGTAGAATGGGATCCCACCCAGGAGGAGGAATGTGGAGAAAAGATAAAGGGTTTGGTTTGGGTGTTGGACACATCCGTGAACTGTCCAGGGCATTGGAGAAGCAGCATTGGTAGTTGAGGGAGAGGCCCAGGCTAGACATAATATATTTGGGGATTGTCCACAAATGGCTATTGAAGCCGTAGAGGCACTGCACTTCCTTATAGGGAGACCAGGGTTTCTCAGCCTCAAAACAATTGCCATTTTGGTCCAGATTCTTTCTTGTGAGAGGGTGTCCTTTGCATTGTAGGATATTTTAGCAACATCCTTAGCCTCAACCCACCAGACACTAGTAGCACCCCTACCCCCAGCTGTGACAACCCAAAATGTCTCCAGACATTGTGAAATGACACCTGAAAGGCAAAATCACCCCACTGAGAAACACTGCTCTAAAACGGAGCTGGTTCTCTTCAGAAGTCGGAAGATGACCAAGGGGCCGGGCACAGTGGCTCGGGCCTGTAATCACAGCACTTTGGGAGGCCGAGGCGGGCGGATCATGGGGTCAGAAGATCAAGACCAACCTGGCTAACACGGTGAAACCCTGTCTCTACTAAAAATACAAAAAATTAGTCGGGTGTGGTAGCACGTGCCTGTAGTCCCAGCTATTCAGGAGGCTGAGGCAGGAGAATCGCTTGAACCTGGGAGGCGGAGGTGGCAGTGAGCCAAGATAGTGCCACTGCACTCCAGCCTGGGTGATAGAGTGAGACTTCGTCGAAAGGAAGGAAGGAGGAAGGAAGGAAGGAAGGAAGGAAGGAGAGGAAGGAGAGGAAGGAAAGGAAAAGGAAAAAGGAAAGAAAGGAAGAAAGGAAGGAAGGAAGAAAGAAAGAGGGAGGAAGGAAGGAAAGAAGGAAGGAAGGAAAGAAAGAAAAAGAAGGAAAGAAAGAAAAGGAAAGAAGGAAAGAAGGAAAGAAAGAAAGAAAGAAAAGAAAGAAAAGGAAGGAAGGAAAGAGAAAGAAAGAAAAGAAAAGAAAGAAAGAAAAGAAAGAAAGAAGGAAATAAGGAAAGAAGGAAGGAAAGAAAGAAAGAAAGAAAGAAAGAGAGAAAGAGAAAGAAAGAAAGAAAGATGGCCAAGGGCAGAATCTCTGGGTTCTAGGGGCACATTCAGAGAGTAAAAGGGAACATTAGGAGACAGGTGGGATGGCCACCAGTGTAACAGGCTATAGAGAAAAGGTTTGGAAACAGAAGTAAACCTTTGCAGTGGTGAGAACTTCATGATCCTTCAGGAAGCAGGTTCGGTTGAGTCTCCTGAATGTACCTTTTCCTTGTTCTCCAGCTTTTCTCCTCTGAGATATAGGAGTAAACTGCCCAACTGAGGCATAAATCAGAAGACTGGGATATATGCCAAGGTTTATGTACCTGAAAGTTTGCTTGGTTCCCTTTTCAGGGTGGTAATAGTCCCTTTCTCTTTGTTTCTCATTCAGTTTTCTCCATTAGTCTCCTTTTTATTTTTCTTTCTTTTTCTTTCTTTTTTTTTTTTTTTGAGACGGGGTTTTGCTCTTGTTGCCCAGGCTGGAGTGCAATGGCGCAATCTCGGCTCACTGCAACCTTCGCCTCCCCAGTTCAAGCGATTCTCCTGCCTCAGCCTCCTAAGTAGCTGGGACTAGAGGAATGTGCCACCATGTCCAGCTAATTTTTTGTATTAAGTAGAGACAAGGTTTCACCATGTTGGCTAGGCTGGTCTTGAACTCCTGACCTCAGATGATCCACCTGCCTTGGCCCCCCAAAGTGCTGGGATTACAGGTGTGGGCCACTGTGCCCCACCTTTTTTTTTTTTTGAGATGGGGTCTGGCCCTGGCTCTGTGACCCAGATTGGAGTGCAGTAGGGCACGATCTCAGCTCACTGCAGCCTCCATCTCCAAGGTTCAAGCAATCCTCCCACCTCAGCCTCCCACAGTGGCTGGGACTACAGGTGTGTGTCACCATGCCTAGCGAATCTTTACATTTTCAGTAGAGATGGGGTTTTGCAGTATTAGCCAGGCTGGTCTTTAACTCTCCGTCTCAAGAAATCCGCCAGCCTCAGCCTCCCAAAGTACTGGGATTACAGGCATGAACCACCGCACCCAGCCTATTCTTAATCCCATTTTGCAAATGAAGTGACTTGCCTGAAACTGCACAGCCAGGGGTAGTAGTGTAGAAGAGTAGGAGGTCAGATGTCACCCTAGTCTTTTGATCACACAGGGAATTGCTAGGAAGTTGGGGCTTTATCCTGGAGGCAGGGTGGAGCATACTTAAATACCTGTTTTGGGAAGATAGCAATCAGTCACAGAGGAGTAGATGAGAAAAGAAAGGTGAGTTTAGAGGGAATTGGAATTGTCCAGGGAAGAGATCATGGTGGCATTAACTAGGAGGAAGGGGCTGGCATGGAAAGGAGGAGGTGTATATGAGAGGTACGACCGAGAATAAACCAAGATTTGGTCCATTGCTTCTTGGGCTACAACTCCTACGACCTAGCAGTTTAGCAGTTTTTCCTTACAAAGTCACTTTACAGAAAAGAAAAAAAAAAAAAAAAAAAAAAAAAAAAAAAAATATATATATATATATATATATATATATGTAAATAAAATGTTTGAGGCTGGGGCGGTGGCTTACGCCTGTAATCCCAGCACTTTGGAAGGCTGAGGTGGGCAGATTACTTGAGGTCAGGAGTTCAAGACCAGCCTGCCTAACATGGTGAAACCCTGTCTCTACTGAAAATAAAAAAATTAGCTGAGTGTAGTGGCGCAGGCCTGTATTCCCAGCTACTTGGGAGGCTGAGGCAGAAGAATCACTTGAACCCAGGAGGCGGAGGTTGCAGTGAGCCAAGACTGCGTCACTACACTCCAGCTTGGGCAACAAGAGTGAAACTCCTTCTCAAAAAAAGAAAAAGCAAAAAGAAAAAGACAGGGTCTCACTATGGTGGTCAGGCTGGTCTTGAAATCCCAGGCTCAAGCAGTCCTCTCACCTCAGCCTCCCAAAGTGCTGGGATTACAGGTGTGAGCCACTGCACCTGGTCTACTGAGTTTTTTTTTTTTTTTTTTTTTGAGACAGAGTCTCGCTCTGTCACCCAGGCTAGAGCGCAGTGGCCGGATCTCAGCTCACTGCAAGCTCCGCCTCCCGGGTTCACGCCATTCTCCTGCCTCAGCCTCCCGAGTAGCTGGGACTACAGGTGCCCACCACCTCGCCTGGCTAGTTTTTTGTATTTTTTTAGTAGAGACGGAGTTTCACCGTGTTAGCCAGAATGGTCTCGATCTCCTAACCTCGTGATCCACCCGTCTCGGCCTCCCAAAGTGCTGGGATTACAGGCTTGAGCCACCGCGCCCGGCCAAGGTCTACTGAGTTTTTTGAGTGCTAAGCACAGATGATGAGGTAACTGAGGCTTACAGTTGTTATGTGAGTTTGTCCCAGGTCACGTAAATATTAAGGTATGGATCAGCCACCATGCCCAGCAATAAGCCACTTTACAATATGTATTTTAACGTTTTTTACTAATCACATAATTTACATTTTTCTACTGGCCAAATTTTAAAAGTAAGAGAAACAGGGCTGGGTGCAGTGGCTTATGCCTGAAATGCCCACACTTTGGGAGGCTGAGGCAGGAGGATTGCTTGAAACCAGCTACAATGAGCTATGATTGTCACCTAGGTTGGAGTGCAGTGGTGCAATCTCGGCTCACTGCAACCTCCACTCCCCGGGTTCAAGTGATTCTGTTGCCTCAGCCTCCCGAGTAGCTGGGATTACAGGCAATCACCATTACGTCCTGCTAATTTTTTTATTTTTAGTAGAGACGAGGTTTCACCATGTTGGCCAGGCTGGTCTTGATCTCCTGACCTCATGATCAGCCCACCTCAGCCTCCCAAAGTGCTGGGATTACAGGCGTGAGCCACCATCCCTGGCCGAAATTATTTGTATTAATCTTTATTTAACTCAATATAGCCAAACATTATTGCACCACATAATCAATATATAAAATTATTATTATTATTATCATTTTTAGTGACAGGGTCTAGCTCTGTCACCAGGCTGGAGTGCAGTGGCACTATCATAGCTCACTGCTCTCTCACACCCCTGGGCTCAAGTGATCCATCTGTGCTAGCTCTCCAAGCAGCTAAGACTATGGACATGCACCACCATGCCTGGCTAATTTTATTTTATTATTTATTTATTTATTTATTTGTTTGTTTATTTATTTATTTTGAGACAGAGTCTCACTCTTGTTGCCCAGGCTGGAGTGCAATGGTGCGATCTTGGCTCACCGCAACCTCCGCCTCCTGGGTTCAAGCAATTCTCCTTCCTCAGCCTCTGAGTAGCTAGGATTACAGGCATGTGCCACCATGCCTGGCTAATTTTGTATTTTTAGTAGAGACAGTGTTTCTCCATGTTGGTCAGGCTGGTCTCGAGCTCCCGACCTCAGGTGATCTGCCCGTCTTGGCCTCCCAAAGTGCTGGGATTACAGGTGTGAGCCACGACGCCCAGCCAATTTTATTTTTTTATTTTACTTTATTTTTATTTTTTACATTATTATTATTATTATTATTATTATTATTATTATTGTTATTGTTAGAGACAGAGTCTCACTCTGTCACCCAGGCTGAATTGCAAGGGTGTGATCTTGGCTCACTGCAACCTCCGCGTCCAGGGTTCAAGCAATTCTCCTGCCTCAGCCTCCTGAGTAGCTGGGATTACAGGCATGCGCCACCATGCCCAGCAAATTTTGTATTTTTAGTAGAGATGGGTTTTGACATGTTGATCAGGCTGGTTTCGAACTCCTGACCTCAGGTGATCCACTGCCTCAGCATCCCAATGTGCTGGGATTATAGGCGTGGGCCACTGCGTCCAGCAGTTTTATTTTTTTATAGAGACAGGGTCTTGATATGTTGCCTGGGCTTATATATAATATTTGCTGAGCGTGGTGGGTTATGCCTATAATCCCAGCACTTTGGGAGGTTGAGATGGGAGAATCGCTTGAGGTTTGGAGTTTGAGACCAGTTTGGGCAACTCAGCAAGACACTGTCTCCAAAAAAAAAAAAAAAACTAGCTGGACATGGTGGCCCTTGCCTGTAGTCCCAGCTGACTGGGGAGTGTGAGGTGGGGAGATTGCTTGAGCCCAGGAGTTCAAGACTGCAGTGAGCTTGAACACACTGCACTGCACTCTAACCTGGATGATAGAGTGGGACCCTGCCTCTAAAAACAACAACAACAAAAAGCTACAGGGGTCCGAAGTTTATTTAAAGCCTTTAAAAAGGTATTTGTGGCTGGGCGGGTGGCTCACGCCTGCAATCCCAGCACTTTGGGAGGCCGAGGCAGGTAGATCACCTGAGGTCAGGTGTTCAAGACCACCCTGGCTAACATGGTGAGACCCTGTCTCTACTAAAAATACAAAAAAAAATTAGCCGTGCCTGGTGGCATGCACCTGTAGTCCCAGCTACTAGGGAGGCTGAAGCAGGAGAATCATTTGAACCTGGGAGGCAGAGGCTGCAGTGAGCCGAGATAGCGCCATTGCACTCCAGCCTGGGTGACAAGAGAGAAACGTCCCAAAAAAAAAAAAAAAAGTTTTGTGTCTGGATATGGTGGCTCACACCTGTGATCCCAGCACTTTGGGAAGCCGAGGAGGGAGGATTACTTGAGAACAGGAGTTTGAGACAAGCCTGGGCAACATAGTAAGACCCCCATCTCTACGAAAAGTTTTAAAATAAATTAGCCAGACATGGTGGTTTGCACCTGTAGTTTCAGTTACTGGGGAGGCTGAGGCAGGATGATCGCTGTAGCCCCGGAGTTCAAGGCTACAGTGTGCTACGATCATGCCACTGGACTCTAGCCTGGGTGACAGAAGGAGACCATCTCAAGAAAACAAAACAAAATAAACAAACAAAAAAAGTACTTGTTGGAAAAGCTGACGTTTCCTCCTTGGAACTGATTTCTTCTGGAATGGGTCAAGAATGTTCGTTCCCTTCTGAATGTCCCTGTTATTGTTCTTCTGTCTTGATAAACACTGTCAAGGAAGAACAGATTTTCTCCGGCCTGGAGCCAGGTTAGTGGAAAAGTCCTTTGCCTTGGGCCCCCTGCTCTGGTACACCAGGGCAGTCTTCTGATCACTGATCACTGACTGGGATCAATTACCTCTGTGGTGGCCCCTGAAGGGAAATGCAGAATTGCTGAACTCTGGAAGGGAAGGAGAGGTTTGGTGAGCCATCATTACAGACACTGTGCTAGTGGCAGTGCATTGCACATGCTATCTTTTTTTTTGAGACAGAGTCTTGCTCTTGTTGCCCAGGCTGGAGTGCAATGGCATGGTCTCAGCTCACTGCACTCTCTGTCTCCCAGGTTCAAGCGATTCTCCTGCCTCAGCCTCCTGAGTAGCTGGGATTACAGGCACCTGCCACCATGCCTGGCTAATTATTTTGTATTTTTAGTAGAGACTGGGTTTTGCCATGTTGGCCAGGCTGGTCTCGAACTCCTGACCTCAAGTGATCTGCCTGCCTTGGCCTCCCAAAGTGCTGGGATTACAGGCATGAGCCACCATGCCCGGCCTCTTTTTGCTTCTTACCAGCACTGTCTGAGCTAAGCATCAGCACCTGCAAACTCCACAGAGGTGAAAAGGTTCACTCAGGGGCCTGTAACTAGTAACCCAGAGCTTTCAGAATCAGAGCCCAGGATCACAGTATTCCAGACTTCAGGGGTTTTAGTGTTTTCTGTCACTGAGGGACCTGAGAACAAGTGTTATCCAGCAAGAAATTTTCATAACTGCATTTTGTTTCCCTGTGAGCCAGGCCTGGCATGGTTGATCTCTGTCTCTAGAAACTGGAGTCAGATATTCAAGACATTAAAAGGAGATGGCTGGTGGGGCGTCATGGCTCCTAGGACTTTGGGAGGTTGAGGTGGGAGGATCGTCTGAGCCCAGGAGTTTGAGACCAGCCTGGGCAACATGGTGAGACCTCCTCTCTATTTAAAAAAAAAACCAAAAAAGAGAGAGAGATGGCTACTCTTTCTAGATCAGGAGGTCCAGCCTCAGGAAACCTTGGAGGGCTGCTTGATCTTTCTTTTCTAATTCCTGAAAAGTTAGAAGACCTTTAGCATCTGAGATCCCTATTACTCTAAGCTTAAGCTCTTGTTTGGGAAGCCACTGGGTGGACAGTGAAGAGTGCCCGCCTACCTGGGGAAACCTGAGTTAGGTGTGGCTGGAGCGACTCGAGATGCGAGGTGGGCGGGGGCAGGCTGAAAGCTGGAGCAAGCAGGAAGTGAGCTGACGGCCACCCTGGGAGGAAGCCGACTAGGCGAATTCACCTGCTGATCGGCCTGGGCTGCTCTTGAGACATGGTGAGCGAACTGGAAACTAGGAAAGGGCTGATTTAAAGAGGAGCCAGAAGGGGCTCGGGACTGGGGGTTGGCTGTGTGGGGGGAGGAGAGTTGGTGGCAAAGTTAGAGGGCTGGGCCAGTGCTGCCTGTGGCCTCTCCTCTTTGACAACTTGGCTGCAAATAGCGCTGAACCGTCCTAGCAGGTGTTTCCACTCCTTCTTCCTCCCTCCCCTGACCTCTGTGCTAGTGGGGAGCTGGGCTTCCGTGCCAGTGCCAATGGGGGCTCCGAATTCCAGGCAAAGTGTTGTTGTGCCTTCCTCCTCCAGGGAGCCCGAGGCGGGTGTTGTGACACCACCAGGCAGTGCCTGGGCAGTTTCCAGTTCAGATTCCAGCCCAGCGGCAGGAGCTCTCCTCTCTGGCCTTTCACTTTATCCCTACACAGAAACACAAAGGATTTGTGTGTCCACTGAGTCCTTTGGGTGTCCTTTCTCCATTAACATGAAGAAGAGAACTAAGGGTTTATAAGATAACCAGAAGTTGGTTCTCTGTGAGAAGCTAGTTCTGACCCATGCCACTGGCCTGTTTTTGGAGGTCAAGGAGGGAGGAGCTTAATAATATTTTTCTCTCCTTGTTCAAAAACCTTGTCATGAAGCCTCTGAGATGAGACATCAGCCAGGGAGGACTAGTCCTCCATTTCCCCCAATACCCAGGCGGGTATTTTTATTTAATATCTGCATAAGCAGGTGGTTGCTTGGTGCCTGCGCGTGGTGCCCAGTGGTGGGGAAAGCAGAAGTGTGCGGCTCAACGGCTCTGGGCACCTTCTGGGGTACTTGGTTGCCTGTTGTTCTGGGTCACAGCAGCAATGGCATTGCGGCCAGGGCCATGTTCCAGCAGCTATTTAGAGGGGCAGATGGGTGAGGCTGGGTGAGGGTGTTTTGCTGGCCAGCACAGACACTTTCAATGAGGATCCCGAGAAATCAGGAAACGGGGGTGGCTCCGGGAATTGTAAATAGTGGTAGGCTCTGCCCTGGAAAGGGAACATTGTGAGATGCTGGCTCTGCTGTATTCTATGGCCTTCTCTAGGGAGCAAGGAAGCAGCGGGGAGAGATTTAGTGATGTGCTGCTTTTCTTTGTCAGGGGCCCTAACAATCCTGAAAGAAGTTTGATCTAGTCTCTTTAGCATCACATCTCACCTTCTGGGGCTTACAAATGCATTTATTTTTGATTACACAAGTAATACCTGAAAACATTCTCTTTGTAAACATTTCAAGCATTTTACAAAAAGCTGAAGTCTGCCTGAGGCCTTACCCTCCCCAGACCTCTGAGGCCAAGTCTCCAGTTCCCCCACCACTTGGTCTAATTAACCCTGTGTTGCTGCGCAGGAGGAAGCCAGTGAAGGTGGAGGAAATGATCGCGTGCGGAACCTGCAGAGTGAGGTGGAGGGAGTTAAGAATATTATGACCCAGAATGTGGAGCGGATCCTGGCCCGAGGGGAAAACTTGGAACATCTCCGCAACAAGACAGAGGATCTGGAAGCCACAGTGAGACAGGGACCCCACTGGGGGCTGGAGGAAAAGAAGGAGGGAGGGGATTTCTTTTTGGTGGGGCAAAATGAACAGGAGGGTCCGAAGTGTGACATTTCTGTTGCCTTTCACCTGGTTGGGGAGCTGATGTGAGCTGAGTCTCCACTTCTGAATCTGCTCTGCTCCACAGATTGTTATGGATCCCAGGGAATGGATCCCATGACTGAGGTCCCATGACTATGGCAGCTCACCCACAGAGGCATGTTCTGAGACCGATAGCTCAGTCAGCCCATGCATTCTCAGGCTTCTCTCCTGGGAAACTTGTTTTCCCTTTGAAGCCTGCCCATGACAATCATTTGGATCTGACCTTCCCAGGGCAGAAGTATTGGCTTTGAGGAAACCCCCACATGTGGCCTCTAGCCTTCTCTAGGAGCTATTAGACAAGGGGTGGGAAATTGCTGGCATCTTGCTGAGTTGGCTTTAAAAAGAAGGGGGAAAGAGCAGAGAAATGCTTTGATCCCAGGGTCCCCTGCTAGATGAAGGCTAAAATAATATCTCCCACACATCTTGCTAGACCTCATTCTTCTCTCTCTCCAGCCAGGGCCTGAGGCCAGCTGTTTCAGGGAGGAAGTAACTCCAAAGTTGAGCAAAGTCTGGAGCCTCAGGTTTTGTGTCCAGCTGGGAAGCTGGCTCTGGCTTTCTTAGTCCTGTGTGAACTCTTGGCTCTTGGGTATTGCTCCCTTGTCTCCCTGGGGCTCATTGCTTGTTTCTGTAGCTTAATTGTAGCTTAATTGGGGAGCACGGCCCCGGGATTTTTTTTTTTTTTTTTTTTAATAGAGCCTCACTCTGTTGCCCAGGCTAGAGTGGTGCAATCTCGGCTCACTGCAACCTTCGCCTCCTGGGTTCAAATGATTCTCTTGCCTCAGCCTCCTGAGTAGCTGGGATTACAGTATGCACCACCACACCTGGCTAATTTTTGTATTTTCAGTAGAGACGAAGTTTTGCCATGTTGGCCAGGCTGGTCTCGAACTCCTGACCTCAGGTGATTCACCTACCTTGGCCTCTCAAAGTGCTGGGATTACAGACTTGAGTCACCATGCCTGGACAAGCACTAGGAAATTTAGTGTCTATAACTCGAATTGCTGGGCATGGGGAAGAGTGCATGGAGGAGGAGGAGTTCCCTTACTTCCAACCCTCTGTACTGTCCTGGTCCCTCCTCCAGCCTCAGCAGTCACGATGGGGCAAGGAGTCCTGGAGCTGGGAGATGTGCCCACCTGGAGCCTGCATCCCTCAGTCCCAGGATCTGCCCTCCCAAGGGCAGACTGGGGGGGCAGATTGTGCTGCCAGTGTTGTACCCCTGGGTGTAAGCAGGTGTCAGGGACCCCTCAGTGTGCATGACAGTGCAGGGGTTAGAAGAGAATGGGGACCCCTAGTCATATCTAGGTGGAGACTTCCTAGGATCCTGAGAATTCTAAATTTCAACCCGGCCTTCCAGATTTTTAGGAAGGTACATTTGTCAAGGTAGGCAAGATAGAGCATTTTTTTTTTTTTTTGAGATGGAGTCTCGCTCTGTTACCCAGGCTGGAGTGCATTGGTGTGATCTCGGCTCACTGCGACCTCCGCCTCCCAGGTTCAAGTGATCCTCCTGCTTCAGCCTCCCAAGTAGCTGGGATTACAAGCACCCACCACTATGCCTGGCTAATTTTTTTGTATTTTTAGTAGAGAGGGGGTTTCACAATGTTGGCCAGGCTGGTCATGAACTCCTGACCTCAGGAGATCCATCTGCCTCAGCCTCCCAAAGTGCTGGGATTATAGGTGTGAGCCACCGTGCCCGACCAGAGCATATTTTATTTAGCAGTTTGCTACCTCAGCTTACAGTGTCAGTATTAAGATGTATGGCTTGAGCTGAGCATGGTGGCATGTGCCTATAATCCCAGCACTAGGGAGGCTGAAGTGGGAGGATTGCTTGAGCCCTGGACATGGAGGCTACAGTAAGCCAAGATTGTGCCACTGCACTTCAGCCTGGGTGACAGAGCTAGACCCTGTCTCAAAAAACCAACAAACAAGGCCAGGTGCCGTGGCTCATGCCTGTAATCCCAGCACTTTGGGAGGCCAAAGCAGGTGGATCACCTGAGGTCAAGTGTTCAAGATCAGCCTGGCCAACATGGTGAAACCCCATCTCTACTAAAGATACAAAAATTAGCTGGACATGGTGGTGCACGCCTGTAATCCCAGCTACTCAGGAGGCTGAGATAGGAGAATCACTTGAACCCGGAAGGTGGAGGTTGCAGTGAACTGAGATTGCGCCACTGCATTCCAGCCTGGGCAGCAGAGTGAAACTCTGTCTCAAGAAAACAAAAACAAACAAACAAACAAACAAACAGATATCTGGCTTGTAGGCCGGGCACAGTGGCTCACACCTGTAATCCCACCTCAGGAGGGCGGATTACTTGAGGTCAAGAGTTCAAGACCAGCCTGGCCAACATGGTGAAATCTCGTCTCTACTAAAAATACAAAAGTTAGCTGGGTGTGGTGGTGTAATCCCAGCTAGTCAGGAGGCTGAGGCAGGAGAATCACTTGAACCCAGGAGGTGGAGGCTGCAGTGAGCCAAGATCGAGCCACTGCCTGGGCGACAGAGCAAGACTCCATCTCAAAAAAACAAAAACAAAAAAGTTTGGCCTGTGGGTTGCACTTGTACTTATACTGTTGTTCCAGTGGGAGGATCCACTGGGTCACTCACTCTGCCTTTTCCCCAACAGTCTGAGCACTTCAAGACGACATCGCAGAAGGTGGCTCGGAAATTCTGGTGGAAGAATGTGAAGATGATTGTCCTTATCTGCGTGATTGTTTTTATCATCATTCTCTTCATTGTGCTCTTTGCCACTGGTGCCTTCTCTTAAGTAATAGGGAACCTCTCCCACCTGCCCTTCTCGTCAGGGACAACCCTCTGTAAATGGGTGCCAAGAGGGTCTCCTTTCCTGTCCTCCTCTACAGAGAATGCTGCTCGGTCCTCCTACCCCTCTCCCCGAGGCCCTGGTGCCTTGTAGTATGCCCCAGAGGGTAACTTGGTCCCCCAGAAGGACAGAAAAAAGACAGCTGGACTGTGGATGCATTTCATGGGTCCTTAGAGTGGGCTGGAGAAACCTAGAGGGCCCAGCATGTGGCTGGGAAAGTGCTGGTGGCCAGTGGGCAATAAAGACCTTTCAGTATCCCTATATGTGTGAGTCACTTTCTCTCTTCCCATTTTGCCTTTGGCTTTTCTATTTCTTGTCTTCCCAAGGATACCTTCTGGCTGAAATTCTCTCATTTGAGGTCCAAGTGGTTTGAAGGGCAAAGAGTATATGTTTAGAGAAGAAAGATGTCTTTCTTTATTCCTCCCGGTTCCATTCATTGTCACAGGTCTCAAGAACAAGAATTTTCTGGGAGTTTTGGCATATGGAAAATTCAAAACCTTTATAGCATTTTGAGGTGGTATGTAAGATTTTTAAGTGTTCCCATTGGGTCCTGCCATGGCCCTGTAGTACTCTTCTTCTGGAATTGTTAGCTGAGGCATGAAGCCTACCCCGACAGGGTGTTTAAGAGCTGCTTGAAGGCCTCCTGCCTCTTCCACCAGAGCCATCTCTCTTCAACGACTGTGTAGTCTAGAGTTGAGGGGTGGAGGAAATGGACTGCTATTCCTTTCCTTGTGCTTCTACATGTTCTATTTGTCTTTTCTCTGTCCTTGTCTTCTGGGACTTAGCAAGGCCTCTGGGTCTCAGTTATCCCAAGGGGGCAAGCATCTCTCCTCGGCATCCCATGGCTGGGCATAGTCAGTCAGTGTGACAGGACAGGGCCAATGGCTCTCCTTCCCCTCCGTGCACAATGAGCCTTTCTGTCTTCGGGCCCCTTCCTCCCTACCAGGTTCCACCATCACTGTTACTTTTTCCAGTGCTCAGTCTGCCTTGGTTTGCAGGGAGGGTTCTTGCTATCTCTGTTCCTCTTTCCTCTACAGGTTTTCCAGCATTGGAAACAACCTGTTGTCAGGAGGAAGGGGAAGGGTTGAGAGTCAGGATTTGGGACTAGATTGGCAAGTCAGGCTCTGGAAGAATCATGCTCTGAAATTTGGGCAAGGAGGAGGAAATGTCAGAAAAGACCCTTATAAGATTTTTTTTTTATTTTTTCAGAGATAGAATCTTACTCTGTTGCCCAGGTTGGAGTGCAGGGGTGTGATCATGGCTCACTGTAACCTCCACCTCCTGGGCTTTAGAGATCTTCCTGCTTCAGCCTCCCTTGTAGCTGGGACCACAGGTGTGTGCTACCACACCTGGCTAATTTTTGTATTTTTAGTAGAGACATGGTCTCACTATGTTGCCCAGGCTGGTCTCAAACACCTGGGCTCAAGCAATCCTACCGCCTTGGCCTCCCAAAGTGCTGGAATTACAAGTGGGAGCCACCATGCCCGGCCTTGGGGTAGTCTTTGCTACATATATTAATCCTTTCTCTCCTGGATTCAAGGTGTAAAGAACTGAAGTGAAGCTTCTGGCTTGGGACCCAGGCTGTCCAAGGTGGGGGTGAGGGTCTGTGAAAACCTCTTGGTCTGGGACTTCTGTATTCACAGAGGCTTAGCCCCAGAGAGGGAAACTTTCAACTCTGTTGGTCAAGAGAGACCTTATTTGAGGGACTAGGCCCAGTGGCTCACACTTGTAATCCCAACACTTTGGAAGCCTGAGGCAGAAGAACTGCTTGAGGCCAGGAGTTCGAGACCAGCCTGGTCAACATAGTGAGCCCTTGTCTCTCTCTCTCTTAAAAAAAAATAAAAGAGGGACCTTATTTTAAGATGTCTGAGGCAGCTTGGAGTAGTGGAGAACAGGCAGCTGGTGGTTTCTCTGCAGCAGTGAGAGGAGAGGATGGGTAGATTCGGCTCAGGAAGGCTCTGAAGTGGTAGCAGACACACCACCCTCCCCCATCCTCTGACTGAGGAGCAGGTGCAGGCCAGCACAGAGCTGCACTTGCCCTCATGGTGAGGAGAGACATACAGAAAGGCTAGAGCTAGTACTTTGCCCATGTGGGGCTGCTTTCTTTTTGAATAGAGGTGAAAGTCACATAACATACAGTTTATTATTTTAAAGTGCACAAATCAATGACATGTATTCAGAATGTTGTGCAATCACCACTTGTCTTTAGTTTCAAAACTTTGGGGGGGCCTGTTTTTGGTTCTGGGTGAGATGCACTCACCAAGGTGACAAAGACCCTACCTGGCTTGTTCATGGCGTCTCCAGGACCTAGCGTAGTGCCTGACCGTGACACTCATAGGGTGTTTGTTGAGTGAATGAATGATGCCTCTTCAGCTAAACCCGACCTAGGAGACTCCAGGGCTCACTCCACCGTGCCCATTCCACAGATCAGGCCCCGAGGTGTGGCCGTTCACCAGGCTGAGGTGTCATCCGAATTCAGGCTCCTGGGGCCCGGGAGGAGGCGAGTCTACCGACCCGGGTCGCTGTGGCCCATCGCTTTCGATTTGACTCAGTTTCGGTCGCCGCTCGCGGAAGGTGCGCCCCCCGCCCTCTCTCGGCGGCCCGCCCCGCCCCGCCCCTGCGCTTCCTCCGGGACCGCTGGCACTGCGGCCGCTCAGCCGGCAGAGAAGCCGGGAGCAGGCGAGGCGGCGGCGGCAGCGGCGATGGTGAGGGCCCGGGCGGGGCCGGCCAGCCCTGCGACGGGCAGAGGGCGAGTGGCGAGGGTGGGAGAAAGGAGTCCGAAGTCCACAGGCCGGGGTGTACGTTAGGGCCCATGCGGGTCAGACCCGAGGCGGTGACCACGGCCGGAGCAGGATGGGGCGGACCCTCCACTCCCCGCGGGCTGCCTGGGAGGGAAATGCGTGAGCCTCGTCCTGGCTGCACCGCGCAGAGCGAGCAGGGCCCGGGCTCCCCATTCTCCTGAAGCGAAGCGGTTAAGAGCACCGACTTTGGAGGACTCCGGGCTGGGATCCCAGCTTTGTGACCCGGGGCGAGTCACTTAACCTCCCTGAGCCTCCTTTTCCGCATCTGTGAAGTGGGGTCAGTAATACCTGCCTTGTTGGGTCCTTGCGAGGTTAAAGGAGACACAATGGCAGAGACCCGCCTGGCACTCAGAACCCACTGCTAAGAAGTGGTAGGAAATGTAATGACCTCGTCAGCCCTTTCCGCGGCTGTGAGGAGCCAAGCCTGGCTCAGGAGTTGGAAACTTGAGCAGATGGGGTGGCAGAGGCCATTCCAGCCCCATGGCAGGGTGTTGGAGAACTAACTCCTCCCCTAGAGAAAGAGAAAGGGAGATGTTTACTCTGAAAGTTCCACTGAAGTTATCAGAGTGTGGCACAGGCCTGACTCCCTGCTAACCTCTACCTAGTGACACATTCCTGAGTTGAGTCACCCCCCACTCCTGCTGCATATCCTGGCCTCTGTCCTCACTTGCCATCTCCAAGGCGAAGATGTCAGGAACAGCTGGTGCCGGTTTCCCCCTTTCCCTAGGGCTCCTGGGAAGATGGACTGGGCAGGAAGTAGGCTTGGTGCTTTAAGATTTTGCCTCGGAGAAACTGACAGAGGTGTGATGGATGTGGCCTGGCTAGGGGTCAATGCCTGGATGGCCTCATCTCCAGGGAATTTGGAGGCAGGAAGAGGAAGTGGGGCAGGAAGGTAGCACTGAGCTCTGAGGCCATGCGGGGAAGCTGAGGAAGGCTCTGAGAATAGGGCAGAGCCCAGAGCCCACTTCAGGGTGTGCAGGGCAAGGGGTCAGGCAGGGGTAGGGGTGGGCTTCAGCCGGCCCTTAGCTCTTGGGGAGAAGCTCCTGAAGTGAAGGCTGAAGGCAGGATAATTTATTGGGGGAGGAGGGTACTGGGAAACCTGGGGATTCTCACGGGTACATTTGAGGCAGTCTGTGGAGGAGAGCCTGGGGAGGTCGCTCCTCCACCCATCCATTTCCTAGCCTCTTCCTGTTTCTTCTTCACTATTGCCCCTTTCTCACCCTAGCTCTTTCCCTTTCTTCCACCCATCCCCTTTCCCTCCCTGGTCCTTCTTCCTTTTACTTTTCTTTTATTCTCTGTGACTCACTCAACCAACAAGGATTTCTTGGGCATGTCCTTCATGCCAGCATGGTGACAAGTATAGGGGACAGAGCAGGAACAAAGCAGGATAGGAAAGATGGAAATGGAATGAGTAATTACTTGAATTTATTAATCTTGTAGATGATCCTCTCTCCAAAGAATGTGTGTGTTGAGCCGCGGGCCTCCCTCATATGCACACAAATTAAGTTGGTAGCATCAAAAGGTTTGGTGGTTCTTTAGCCAGTCAGCTAAAGTGTTTGACCTCCTTGTACCTGTATCTAATTTAGCACACCCGTTATGAATGTGATGCCTGGAGTCTGTGTTGGTTCAACTCCCAGATCTTCTACTTACTGGCTCTGTGATCTTATACAGGTGATTTAACACCTCTGAGCCAAAGTTTCCTATAAAACTGGGAAAAGGCCAGGCGCAGTGGCTCACACCTGTAATCCCAGCACTTTGGGAGGCCAAGGTGGGCAGATCACAAGGTCAAGAGTTCAAGACCAGCCTGGCAAACATGGTGAAACCCTGTCTGTACTAAAAATATAAAAAATTAGCTGGGTGTGGTGGCACATGCCTGTAGTCCCAACTACTCAGGAGGCTGAGGCAGGAGAATCACTTGAACCCGGGAGGTGGAGGTTGCAGTGAGTCGAGATCGTGCCATTGCGCTCCAGCCTGGGTGACAGAGTAAGACTGTGTCTCAAAACAAAAACAAACAAGCAAACAAAATAACTGGGTTAATAATATGGTGTTCAATGGGTTGTTGGGTGAAGATTAAATGAGGCAGAGCAAATGAACAGCAAGCAGCATAGTGCTTAGCTCAGAGTATGTGCCCATTGAATGGTGGCTGTTATTCTTGCTCAAGATGTAAAACCTCAACAGCCTGCAGTGCCAGATGAAAATAAACTAGATGCTGGTTACCAAAGGCCCATGTAAAGTTCTGAGCTACGGGTTAGAAACAATTATGTGTACTATGTGTACAAGTTTGCCATAAGGAAGAGCTTGCTTGGCTGTGCATTTTGTAAAACGAAGAGGTTTTATTGACCATATGTATTACACAATTCTTTTTTTTTTTTTTTTTGAGATAGAGTCTCACTCTGCATCCAGGCTGGAGTGCAGCGGCACAATCTCAGCTCACTGCAACCTCCGCCTCCCAAGTTCAAGTGATTCTCCTGCCTCAGCCTCCCAAGTAGCTGGGATTACGGGTGCCTGCCACCACGCCTGGCTAATTTTTGTATTTATTTTTTTTTTTTTGAGGCGGAGTCTCGCTCTGTCGCCCAGACTGGAGTGCAGTGGCCAGATCTCAGCTCACTGCAAGCTCTGCCTCCCGGGTTTACACCATTCTCCTGCCTCAGCCTCCCGAGTAGCTGGGACTACAGGCGCCTGCCACCTCACCCGGCTAGTTTTTGTATTTTTAGTAGAGACGGGGTTTCACCGTGTTAGCCAGGATGGTCTCGATCTCCTGACCTCGTGATCCGCCCGTCTCGGCCTCCCAAAGTGCTGGGATTACAGGCTTGAGCCACCGCGCCCGGCCAATTTTTGTATTTTTAGTAGAGACAGGGTTTCACCATATTGGCCAGATCGGTGATCTGACTCCTGACCTTGTGATCTGCCCGCCTCGGCCTCCCAAAGTGCTGGCATTTCAGGTGTGAGCCACCACACCTGGCCATATTGTACAATTCTTGAGATCTGACTGCTAAAAAAACAAAACAAAACAAACAAACAAAAAAAACAGAGCTGGGAAATGTGGGCCACATCAATAATAATAGCCCTTATTTATTGAGCATTTAGTATGTGCCAGGCGTTGTGCTAAGCTTTTGATTTACATCACAAATGAATATGTCACATAATCCTTAGCTAACATTGTAAGAAAAATCATCATTATCAGCACTTTACAGAAGAGGAAGTGGAGGTCAGAAAGGTCATATTCTCAGTCTCAGTCACTCAGCTAGTGAGTGGTAGAAGCAGGATTTCAACAGAGGGGTGCAAAGCAGAGCTCTACTCCTAGTCTCTGAGCTGAGTGCTGACTTAGGGAGGCGATGTTATACCAGTACTTGCACCCATTCATCTGACGACAGTTAGAACAGGGTTTCTTGGATACTAGACAGGAGACGGGGAGACAAGGAGAGTTAGGATAGGGAGGTTTTTTTTGTTTTTGTTTCTTTGTTTTTTTTGAGACAGGGTCTCACTCCTTCACCCAGGCTGGAGTGCAGTGGTGCAATCTTGGCTCACTGCAGCCTCTGCCTCCCAGGTTTAAGCAATTCTCCTGCTTCAGCCTCCCAAGTAGCTGGGACTATGGGCAGGCACCACTTTGCCTGGCTAATTTTTGTATTTTTTGGTAGAGGCGTGATCTGCCCACCTTGGCTTCCCGAAGTCCAGGGATTACAGGCATGAGCCACCGTGCCTGGCCCAGATGGTATGGTTTTGAGAACTGCATTTTCAAAGGAGGAATCAAAGAGATTGAGCCCAGAAAAACCTGAAAGGTTTGAGTGTCATAGAGGGGATATTCTGTACAGGGGGCAACAGTCAAGAACATTTCCTGTGTAACTGCCACTCTCTGGCAATGACACAACTGCTCCCCGCTCGCTCTGGCTCAAAATTCCAAGCCCTGCAGGCTTCTGGCCTCAGGTCTCAGAAATGCGTCTCTCACCCTTCTTCCTTTCTCCATGCTCTGCTCGTCACCTCTCTCTGTCCTGGTGGGCATCTCCTCACAGCCTTGCTGATGGTACTTCTCCACCCCTCTGGCTGGCCTCTCTGCCGTTTTCTTACTTCTATCTGTGCCTGTCTACCACCAATAGAGAAATTATCCTGAAGCACTTCTTGACTGTCACCCTTGACTCAAAAACCCACGCTAGCTCTTAAGTTTTATCACCCACTTGGAGCCAGTCTTCTCTACCTGACCTATTCTACCTTCTGTAGCCCCACCCTGTCCCGCCCATCCTCTGCCTGGTCCTCACTGTCAGGGTGTATCCCTATCTCTCAGTGCCAGAATGTCCCAGCTCCATGCCATGCTTCAAGGGGTCACCCCCCGCAATGGCACCCTCTCTGTGGCAGCTCCAACACTTACTATCTGTATCACACAGTGTAACTCTTTCCTCTTCTCTAATTGTATTACATATGTATTTTCCCCAGGGCAAAGTGGTCTCTTTAAGAATAGGCACAGTTAGGCCGGGCATGATGGTTCATGCCTGTCATCCCAGCACTTTGGGAGGCTGAGGTGGGAGGACTCTTGAGCCTAGGAGCTCAAGACCATCCTGGGCAACATAGAAAGACCCCATCTTTAAAAATATAGGCACAGGCCGGGCGCGGTGGCTCAAGCCTGTAATCCCAGCACTTTGGGAGGCCGAGACGGGTGGATCACGAGGTCAGGAGATCGAGACCATCCTGGCTAACACGGTGAAACCCCGTCTCTACTAAAAAAATACAAAAAAATTAGCCGGGCGAGATGGCGGGCGCCTGTAGTCCCAGCTACTCGGGAGGCTGAGGCAGGAGAATGGCGTAAACCCGGGAGGCGGAGCTTGCAGTGAGCCGAGATCGCGCCACTGCACTCCAGCCTGGGTGACAGAGCGAGACTCCGTCTCAAAAAAAAAAAAAAAAAAAAAAAAAAAAAAAAAAAAAAAAAATATAGGCACAATTCATTCAGGAACTGTTTATCACATATCTGCTGTCTGCAGACATTATGCTGAGTTACAGTGTGGCGTAAGGCAGTGTGACCCTTGTCCTCTTGCTTACCTCCTTCCAGGGTCCCTGGAGCTTTATTTCTCACAGTGCCAGCAGAGACCTATGGATATAGGTAGCGTCCTTTTTCCTCTGGTTGAGTGGGGGCCAAAGAGGGCCCGAGACTTGAGTCTAAGGCCTCTGTGTTCCCTGCAGTGAGTGTGTTCTTTTAGGCCTGGGTCCATCTTGGCTCCAGGCAGGCCTGGCTTTGCATTGGGGGAGACTGGTCCAGATTACAGCTGGAAGCACAGCCAGCCCTCTGGAGAATGTGACCCAAATATCACCCCTTGTTGAAGAATAAGGTAAAAACAGCTGTAGCATTTAGAATATATATATATTTAGAATATATATATATATATATATATATATATATATAAAGATAATATCCAGTATTTTCCCAGTCTCTAGCAGTGACTCTTATTTTCGAGTCTTTATCCATTCTCAAGTTTTTGCTTTGGACTATTTATTTTTATTTTTTGAGATGGAGTCTCACCCTATTGCCCAGGCTGGAGTGCAGTGGCACAATCTCAGCTCACTGCAAGCTCTGCCTCCCGGGTTCACACCATTCTTCTGCCTCAGCCTCCTGAGTAGCTGGGACTACAGGCACCCGCCACCATGCCCAGCTAATTTTTGTAGTTTTTAGTAGAGACGGGGTTTCACCTTGTTAGCCAGGATGGTCTCGATCTCCTGACCACGTGATCTGCCCGCCTCGGCCTCCCAAAGTGCTGGGATTACAGGTGTGAGCTGCCGCGTCTGGCCTTGGACTATTTAATTTTATTTTTTGTTTTGTTTTGTTTTGTTTGCTGAGACGGAGTCTGGCTCTGTTGCCCAGGCTGGAATGCAGTGGTGTGATCTCCGCTCACTGCAACCTCCGCCACCCAGGTTCAAGCGATTCTCCCACCTCAGCCTCCCAAGTAGCTGGGATTACAGGCACGCACCACCATGCCTGGCTAATTTTTGTATTTTTAGTAGAGACAGGGTTTCACCATGTTGGCTGGGCTGGTCTCGAACTCCTGGCCTCAAGTGATCTGCCTGCCTCAGGCTCCCAAAGTGCTGGGATTACAGGTGTGAGCCACCGTGCCCAGCCTGCCTTGGAGTATTTGAATGTGGGGAAGTTCAAAGGATTGAATGACAGAGCCTTGTTGAATGCTATAATAGTAATAATAGTGATGATGGTTGACTCAAGAAAAGGTGAGAGTGCAGTTTCCCTGCTCTCTTCGTTGTTCCTCTGTGTTTCCTGCTTACTGCTTCCTCCAGCCTATGAGCGTACCCTCCCCTACAGTGGTTTGCCTGACCTCTCTTGAAGCAGGTTGCTTTTCTAGCTCGTGGGTAAATATTGACCTATTTGGATTTCAAATGCCTGCCCCTCGAAACTCATGCAGGGCTAGGAAAATATGCTGGGAGAACATCTCTTGAGAATAAGAGTTGCTTTTGATTAGGCTGTATCGTAATTGGCCCACTCACTGAGTCCTTGCTTGCAATGGTCAGCACTGTGCTGGCCTCCTGGTGGGATGGTGGTGGACAAAGGCAGGGCACTGCTCCCTGCCCTCCCTCTGGGAGTTTGTGGTCCAGCTGGGGAGATAGGACTCATACACTGGGAATTCTTGGAGGCTGTGTACCAAGCAGCTGCAAGGAACCTGAAGGAGGATTCTTGCCTGAGTGGGAGGTGGCCCTCTGTGACCACCAGATCTCTTCTAACACTTAAGTTTTCTGGTTTTAGGTGGAATTCAGTCAAGTGCCAAAATGTCTGTTGTAGACAATGGGTGACGTGGGCTGGCAGAAAACAAAGCTTGCCCTTCTTGTAAGGAGGGGAAGGGAACAGGAATGGGCTGTGGGGAACTAGGCTAAGAGGAAGGAGTTTCTGTGGTTTGCTAATCCACTGGTATTCATCTCCCTGAAATGTCCCTGCTCCTAGGCTTCTGGCTTATACTAGGACCTCCTGCTTGGGGTCTCTGTTACGTGCACCCGAAGCCCAGTGCCTTTCTTGCACATGACCCAGATTTTCTCTCTCCCCTGTCGTTTCAACCTTCCCCAGCTTGGATCCAAGACCTCCCTTCCCAGTCCCCTGAAATGAGCTGGGAAGGGAGGCAAAGCCGCTGCCCAGGCTGGGAAATCTAAGAGTTGGTCTCATCTCTGTAAGTTGGACCCCAGTGAGGACCCCAGCTGACTGGAAGGCTGGAGGCCAGGGGCTGGTACCACTGAGATTCCCAGGCAGAGAGGGAAGTTGGGGCAGTGATATAGGGAGCAGATCAGGCCAGGAGGCAGAACTGGCCTGACCAGTCAGAGGCCCAGGGAGGGAGATCTGAGCTTCTCAGTTTGGGGCGAGAGGGGTTAGGCAGAGACTATGATGTGTGCTGCTTCAAAATTACCTTTCTAGCCTGTAGGGTAGGTCTCCTCCCTGTGTGTTCCAGCCAGGTAGCTTGGTTACCCATTCTTTGCTGCCTTCTTAGGCCAGTGGGAAACCTTAGGGCAGCTGTGCATTGATTGGGTAGAGGCCATTCTGGAGCAGGTGAGAAAAGAATCGGCTTTGTGGGAGGGTGGGGTCCTGGGAAGATCCCACCTTGGGACAGCTTAGAGGAAGCTGAGGTGCTGGAAGCCAGGGCCGGCCTAGGTCCTAGGTCACCCTGCCTTGATGTGCAAGGGGTGGAGCCTGTGAGACCTAAGGTATGCTGCACTCACCCCAAAGGCCAGCCCTTCACTCCACACACATCACACCCTTACACGAAGGATGCTGTTACTCTCATGCTGTACCCACCTACCGGGGGAGAAGGAGGCTTCTAGATCTCAGGGGCAGATGAGGGTCAGGTGGGGGCCTCATGCATCCCTGACCTTGGGCTTGGTGCCCAGGCAGGAAAAGAGTTGGAGCGGTGCCAGCGGCAGGCGAACGAGGTGACGGAAATTATGCTTAACAACTTCGACAAGGTCCTGGAGCGTGATGGGAAGCTGGCCGAACTGGAGCAGCGTTCAGAGCAACTCCTGGATATGGTGTGAGGCCTGGGGGAGCATGGAGGGGAGGGGAGAGGATTGGGAAAGGCTCTCTTGGGCTGTATTCAGGATCTCCAGGTCGTTGGTGGGGTTGAGGCCTTACTGAGGGCCAGTGTGGGGCCTCTGGGTTTCCTCAGGCACCCATAGTCTAGACATGCAACAGAGAGACCCCACAAAATAAGAAGGCCTTGGTTTGAAGCTGTGGACCTTCCTAAAGGTAGAAGACTGGCGTTGTTTTTTGTTTCTTTTTTACTTTGAGACAGGGTCTCACTCTGTTGCCCAGGCTAGTGCAGTGACTCAATCACATCTGCTGCAGCCTCTACCTCCCAGGCTCAAGCGATCCTCCTGCCTCAGCCTCCTGAGGAGCTAGGACTATAAGCATGTACCACCGTGCCTGGCTGATTTTTGATTTTTTGTAGAGATGAGGTCTCACCATGTTGCTCAGGCTGGTCTTGAAGTCCTAGATGCAAGAGATCCTCCCACCTCGGCTTCCCAAAGTGCTGGGATTACAGGCATGAACCACTGTGTCCAGCCTGAGTACTGGCATTGTTAACTGAGGGTGAGACACTAGGGCTGAAAGTCAAGGGGCCACACTGGTGTTTGAGATGAGTCAGGCGGGGAGGGTTCCACGGCAGGTGGTATAGAAAGAGAGCAGACAAGGCTGGGCACGGTGGCTCATGCCTGTAATCCCAGCATTTTGGGAGGCCGAGGCAGGTGGATCACGAGGTCAGGAGTTCAAGACCAGCCTGGCCAACATGGTGAAACCCTGTCTCAACTAAAAATACAAAAATTAGCTGGGCGCAGTGGTATGTGCCTGTAGTCCCAGCTACTAGGGAGGCTGAGACAGGAGAATTTCTTGAATTCTCCTGTGAGCTGAGATTGTGCCACTGTACTCCAGCCTGGGTGACAGGGAGAGACTCCATCTCAAAAACAAAACAAAACAAAACAAAACAAAACAAAAAACAAATAAAAAAAAAAACAAGAAAGAAAGCAGACAAGATGGGGAGGATGCAGGAGGAGACTAAGCCTTACTCAGATGGGTCTGGGAGGAGCTGGCTCCCAGGCAAAGGGGGTGCCAGCTTACTCTCACTTTGTGTCTGGGGGTATCCACAGAGCTCAACCTTCAGCAAGACTACAAAGACCCTGGCCCAGAAGAAGCGCTGGGAGAACATCCGTAGCCGGGTCTGCTTGGGGCTGGTGGTGGTCGGTGGCCTGCTCATCATCCTGATTGTGCTTCTGGCCGTCTTTCTCCCTCAGAGCAGTGACAGCAGTAGTGCCCCACGGACCCAGGATGCAGGCACTGCCTCAGGGCCTGGGGACTGACCCAGCTGGTCCTGAAGCAGAAGCCAAACGGCTGCACTGGCCGGTTCTGGTCTCCAGAGGACCTTGGTGTTTGCTCTCCCTTGACCCACCCCAGTGAGTGCCAAAGGGCAGCCCCAACATGTGCACCCCTGCATTTCCTGTCATGCCACAGACTGGCCCTCGAGGGCAGCCTGCTGTACTGGCCATGCTGGGCCAGCCCTACCTGGAGCTCAGTAAAAGCTGCTGTTTGATTAAAAGCTGGTATCTGTGTGTGAAGGTCCCCAGTTTGGTTAATCCCATCTGTCTCTACCCTTCGGGCTCCTTAGAAAGCCCATCACCCAAAGGACTCCACCCCTGGGAGATAGCTCCTTCCTCTCCCTTCCCTACTTGATCCAACCCTACACAGACCGGGAGTGTGGGTAAAAGAATACAATGGCCCCCAAACCAGACCCTTGAACCAGTCCTCCCCATCTGAGCCTGTTTCTCTGAGAATGAAATCTATTATTTTTCTGTCATCTTGGGGATGCTTAGAGGACCAATGAGACTGTAGATAGGATGACAAAGAAGAAAGCACTTCAACAAAAAAAAAAATTTTTTTTTTTGAGATGGAATTTTTGCTCTGTTGCCCAGGCTGGAGTGCAATGGCACGATCTCAACTCACTGCAACCTCCACCTCCTGGGTTCAAGCGATTCTCCTGCCTCAGCCTCCTAAGTAGCTGGGAGGACAGGCGCCCGCCACCACGCCCGGCTAATTTTTTATTCTTTTTGTATTTTTAGTAGAGATGGGGTTTGACCATGTTAGCCAGAATGGTCTCGATCTCCTGACCTCGTGATCCGCCCATCTTGGCTTCCCAAAGTGCTGGGATTACAGGCTTGAGCCACCAAGCCTGGCCAAGAGTGCAGTGGTTCTTAAACCTGCTTCACCTGCAGAATTTATACAAGTGCCATTGCCCAGGCCCCACCACAGATCAGTTAAATCAGATTTTTGGAAGGTATCATACACGGGTGTTTCTAAAGCTCCTCCGCGCCCATTCTCTCCTCTGGGAATTCATGTGTAGCCAGGAATGAAAAGGTCTTAGTACAAGCCGCTAGTTTTACAGCAGCTAGGGATAGCAATGGGCTGAAGGTAACAGTCCCATGAGCTGGTTGAGGCCCCAGGTTCTCTGGCAGAGAGAGCTCTCTCTCTCGGTTAGGGAGGCTTGCCCCACCCTTTATTATTATGCCTAACACATAAGAAATGTGCAGGAATTTTTTTTTTCGGGGGTTGGGGAGGAATCAAACGCAAACTCTTGAACCAACTAGAGCGCCGCGGGGCAGAAGTGTCCGGCGGGGATCTGGACAGCGCATCGGGAAGCGCCATGGCCCAACGCTCGCAGGAACCTGAACTCCTGGGCCAGCGCCGCCTTTTCTCGCAGAGGCCTCTAGCATCCGCGCAGTCGAAGCCCTCTGAGCCTCAGGGCAGATTGAGGACCCTAACAGACCAGACATTTGGACGCGACAGCGCCAGAAATTCCAGGGAATTCAGTCTTGGCTCCGATTCCAAAACAAACGTTTCCTCACCAGCCGGATCTCCGTCATTGGCGTTGGTCTCTGGTCACCTGACTTATTCAAGCCAGTGAGAGGGGGCCGAATTAGTACTTCCGCTTTCCGTGAGGTTTAACGAGCCACTATGCCCGTCCCTCGGATACTCTGATTGGCCAGCCTCTCTCAGCTCGTCAGTTTATTGGGCGGCACCGCTAGGCCACTATCGAGCCGGGTCCGAGGGCTGTGTCAGGAGGCTGGACAGCCATGGCGTCCTATTTCGATGAACACGACTGCGAGCCGTCTGACCCCGAGCAGGAGACGCGAACCAACATGCTGCTGGAGCTCGCAAGGTGGGTGCGCGGGGCTTGGGGATGGGGTCCAGCCCGCAGGTTTCTGGGCTGGGGCTGGCTGGAGAAGACGGATTACCAGGGGCAGCGGATTCTGGGGAGGACAGATGAGTAATCTGGAGTTAGTCCGGGCGGCGAGACTGAGGGGTGTGGGGATGAGTATCTTGATAATTTGGGCCGTCCGTTGGGCTAGCCTGGGCAAGGGGATTGCGGGAAAGATTGGAGCTGGAGAGTGGTGGGCGTGGGGGCGGAAGTTGAGGCATGAGGGCGGGGTTGGGGCCGTGTGCTGTGAGTGGGTATATTCATCAGGAATAGTAGGTACTGCTGACTTGGAATCTGGCTCTACCAGGTTATTTAGCGTGGCCTGAGTAACTTCTCTGAGCCTGTTGCCTCATTTGTAAAATGGGAATAAACACTTTACTTGCTGGAACGGTTTGATAGCAGCTGTAAACTTTCCCATCGTGCTTTTTATCTAGTGAGCATCTACTAACTACTAAGGGTAGCTATTATTCCTACTGGGCAGGGTGTTTATTAATGTCCAGTGGATTATGGGGGTCAAAGAAAAAGCATAGGTTTCCTTTGTTCTGACTTTACATCCTCTTCCCCAGGTCACTTTTCAATAGGATGGACTTTGAAGACTTGGGGTTGGTAGTAGATTGGGACCACCACCTGCCTCCACCAGCTGCCAAGAATGTGGTTGAGAACCTCCCCAGGAC
This sequence comes from Trachypithecus francoisi, assembly GCF_009764315.1. Lineage (NCBI taxonomy): Eukaryota > Metazoa > Chordata > Mammalia > Primates > Cercopithecidae > Trachypithecus > Trachypithecus francoisi. Next base: position 36,889,308 of record NW_022681462.1, read on the forward strand.
AGTCATCAGAGGCTCTCAGGCTGGTGAGGACACCAATTCTTTCTGCTATTTGGGCCAGACCCACCCCTACCCCAAGCCAGACTGTGGTCTGGGTCCTTCAGTTTTCCAGGTCAGGTGGGGGCAAGTATCCTTCAGGAGTGGGAGCTTGGGAGGCACAGCCTGTAGCAGCTCTCCTGACCAGCACTCCTTCCTAAAGAGCTCAAGTGCCCCGTGTGTCTTTTGGAATTTGAGGAGGAGGAGACTGCCATTGAGATGCCTTGCCATCACCTTTTCCATTCCAGCTGCATTCTGCCCTGGCTAAACAAGGTACTGCTTCTCTTCTTCCAGCTTTCACCCTGCCCTGGGCCCAGTACTCAAGCTTCTTTCTGTTCATGGACTGCTGGGGGATCGAAGAAGAGTGGCAGCTGGGAGCAGGGGAGGGTGGTTATCAGCTTATGAAGATCAGACCAAGGCTAGAACACTACTCTACTTTTCTCAGACAAATTCCTGTCCCTTGTGCCGCCATGAGCTGCCCACTGATGACGACACTTATGAGGAGCACAGACGAGATAAGGTAGCGGCTGGTGGTTAAGTGGAGGGGTCGTAATGGACTCCCCCTCAGTCCTGTCCCCACTGCCATCACTTCCCACCTCAGCAGGACTGGGTAGGCCTCAGAATCCCTGGCTCTGGCTGCCTTGTTAGTGACTTTGATTTGTGGTAAAAGCCTCAGCAATGCAGATGCCAGAGGCCTGAAAACAGAGCCAGCCCCATGATAGCTTCCTATCCCCTCACCCATAGGCCTTCAGTTTGGGCCCCTGCCCAGAGTGCCTTCTTTCCTTTAGGCTCGAAAACAGCAGCAGCAACACCGACTGGAGAACCTCCATGGAGCCATGTACACGTGAGGAGGCTGGGGCTGAGTGGTGGCCCTCTGCGTCTTCCTTACTAACCTTGAATCCTCATTAAAGGTTTCTTTACCCACCCTGAGGCTGTATTGATCACAGACCTGGCCAGGGGCTCTGCATCCTCCATCAGGTCTCTACTCCTGTTGAGGAAGGTGATCCTAAACCACAGAAAGCACCAGGCTGCGGTTTTCCTCTCTGCTGGCCCATCTGGACTCATGGCAGTGGTAAAGAACTGGATTACTGCATCAGCCAGGGCTTGGGCCTATGTGTTCATGGTTGGAAGGCAAAATGTGTCAGGGTCTGGTACCCAGTTAATTACTTAAAGCTGATAAACTAGGCCTGGTGCAGTGGCTCACGCATATAATCTCAGCAGTTTGGGAGGCCAAGGCAGGTGGATGACAAGGTCAGGAGTTCGAGACCATCCTGGCTAACATGGTGAAACCCTGTTTCTACTAAAAATACAAATATTAGCTGGGCGTGGTGGCACACACCTGTAATCCCAGCTACCTGGGAGGCTGAGGCAGGATAATTGCTTGAACCTGGGAGGCAGAGTTTGCAGTGAGCTGAGATCATGCCATTGCACTCCAGCCTGAGCAATAAGAGCAAATCTCTGTCTCAAAAAAAAAAAAAAAAGCAGATAAACTAGCCTGCACCCTCCTCCCACTGCAATGTCTAGTTAACTTTGTAATCCCAGAGGTTTTCTTTCTCTCCATTGAGAAAGCCACGTTTAATATTTTAAAGTTGCTCTCTGTACCACCCCCACCTTCCCCCCATGCCTCCTAAGGAATCAAAGTTCAAAGCAGATTCTGAGTGGGGGATGGGTGAGATTATCAGACCAAGGCGGTTCTTTAGATTGCTTAGAGGCCCAGAAGGGTTTCAAGCCCTTTGAAGGGGTATTTGGATGGCACCTGGCATCCTTTGTTTCTGGCAACAGAGTGCACTCAGCACTCTCCTGGGGGGCAAGGGCTTGCCATCCTTGGCTTATGGAAAGCCATCCCGGATCAGGCCCTCCGACTCTCCAGAACAGACTACAAACATGCAAATTAGAATCCTTTTAATATAAAAAAAAAGTACTAAAATACCCACGTGGTTCTGCTGTGTTATTTGCCCTAAAGGAAGTGAGGGGCAGAGTGAAGAATCCCAGTGCAGCTCAGTGGGCCCAGAAATGGGCCTTTCTGTAGGCTAAGGCGTGCCCACTCCACCTCCACCAGACTTCTATCCCCTCTGCTGTTCCCAGCCCCCAATTCCTGCAGCAGGAAACCCCAGTGGTCTGGCTTTGGCACTGGGAGTAGAAGGCACCTGAAGGGCTGGCTGGGTGAGTGAGGACAGGTGACCTTTAAAAACAAAACAACACCGTGGGGTGGGGAAGCAGGTCATGCAGCTATGGCAGCTGGCAGGGCCCACTCCTCTATGGCACAGGTGGACATGGGATGGCCACTTCTCCAGAAGTGAGGAAGCCCAGATCCCAACAGAATACTTTCTCAAAATTGTTTTTGGTACAAAATAAATGCAAAGAAGATATGGGGTGGGGTGCTGCAGAGGCCGGGCCAGCCACCCTCCCCAGACCTTAGATCATAGCGATGTTCTCGGGGGCACAGTTGAGGTGGGTGGAGGTGCTGCTGCTCCCGGAGGACTTGCAGGCCCGGCCAGGGGTAGGCTGCAATGCAGCCACCAGTGTGTCTGAGGAGACTGCCCCAAACTCATAGCTGAAGGTGCCATAGAAAATGAGGATATCGATGACACACACCCACTCACACAGGGCTGCCCCATGTTGCAGCTGAGAACTCTCATGGACAAAGAAGACTCCACCTGAAATGGGGCTAAGGAAATGTTCAGTAGGACATATGGAAACTTGGCAACACCCCTTCTGCAGTCTCAGGCCTCACCTCTCCAAAGGGAGAGGTGTTAGGCCGCCATCCCCCATCCTCTTGGGAGGGAGAAAGGTTGAGCTAGAGGATGAGTTCCCGGCTGCCCCATCCTGAAAGGATACTGAGGACCAGGGTGATAAAGGCGATGACAGCCAGCACACTTCGCAGATAGGCCACAGCCAGGTCCAGTGGGGCGGTGGCTCCTTGGTAGGAGAGAGCACAGTGCAGGCAGACAAAGAGCAGCCCCGCAGGGAAGGCCACACCAGCTCCAACGTAGTGCAGAGACCTGGCATGATCCACCTGGGCCCAGAGAAGGGCCAGTTGGTGATGTGGCCATTGGCCCCACCCCTCCACCCCTCCTTCAGTGAATTTCCTCTCTGCCTCTTCCTTCCTCTCCCTCCTTTCTCATTCCCTCGTTCCAGCCCCAACCTTGAGGTGCCATCCTACAGGCAGCCAGGTCTTGTTAGGTAAAGTTCAAGGTTTGCCGGGGAGAAGGGGAAGCACCTGAAAGTTGCCAACCACCAAGAGGCCCGCGGCGTTGGTGCAGCCCGAGATGAGCGCTGTGGTGTTAACCCAAGAGTGCCGACTCTGCTCCAGGAGCTGCCCGTAGCGCAGGAGGCAGATCAGGGCCACTGGGGGAGGAGAGCACAATTGAGGCCTTCCTCCAGCCTTGGCCCTGCCCAGTGAGCCTGTCAGCTTCCCCCAGACGCTGTGGTGCTCCTGCCCCTCAGAATGGACAGGTGGGTGGTGAACTAGGTTTCCTCAGGCTCCAGCCAGCAGGGTGGCTGTGTGGGAGTCAGCTTTTGGCCTTTAAGGAAGGGGAGAGACGTTGCTTCTACTGCCTCAGCCTTTGGTGGGGAGGGCTGCACAGAGGAAGGGCTTCCTGGGCCTTTCTGTTTTGGGGGCACTGGGCTGGGCAGGCAGGGTCAGGGCTAAGGGTACAACTCACCCATGAAAGCACCCATGTTGCCAATGAGGCTGAAGAGGCAGCTTTCTGGGGGATAGGAGCCGCACTTGCTGCGAGGAGGGGGAAGGACAGAGTAAGAGGGCGGCAGGAGGCCCAGGGGGCCCCCATTCTGGCTCACTGGCTCTCCCCTGGTTCACCTGCACCTGCTCCTTAGCAGGCAGGCCATTGATTCATGTGAAAAGTCAGGGTCCCTCATGAACAACTGGTTCCAGGCTGGGCCCCCAAAGCAGAGCTCGTGTGTGAGAGAGAAGGAAGTGCCCAGGAGTGTTCAGGCAACCCTGACACTCTTTGCTGAGCCCTGCAGCTGGTTTGGCTATCCTTGAGCCAGAACACGGGCTGGGCAATCTGAGGGCTCGAGCTTAAATCCAGGTGCCTCCACTTACTAGCTGTGTAACCTGGATAAGTAAGACTGAGCCTGTTTTCTCACCTATAAAATGGTGAAAACAATAGCTGCCTCACTCCCGGGACGATAAAAGAGACAATGCATATAAAGCTCTCAGCAGAGTGCCTGCCCCATAGTAACTGGCAAGTAGTGTTGTTATGAAGTGGCTCTTAGGATACTTATTATTCCTGAGACCCAAGGACAGCTCTTTGCTTGAGGGTCTGTCTGGGAGGACCTCGGATCTCCCCCTGCCCAATATCTAGGCCTTACCTGATGAGGGGGACATTGTCCAGGGTGCAGCAGGTCTTGGGGCCCCCTTGCTCAGCAGGGTCAGGAGGGCAGGACTCATTGTAGGACCTGGCAGGCAGGACAGGGAGTAGACTGGGGGAAGGGACTGCCCCCAGTCCCTTGGCCTATAGCCTCAGGCCTCAAAGAGGACTCTCTCCCAGACCTCCCCTACAGGGACAGAAGATCACACTCCCCAGTGCTGGCCTGAAGCAGTAACCAAAGGGGCAAAGGGATGGTGGGAAGTGCGTAGGTGGCATGAAGCCATGCCTGGGGACCAATTTCAGAGAAGAGCAGTGAGGCTCAGGGTTGCAGTCTGGCTCGTGGCACCCTTGGGCCCAAGAGGGGACAGAGATGAAGGAAACTTTAGAGCGAGGCTGTCTGCAGAGTCCTTCATACCAGTTCTCCACGGGACATACATGGTGGTTCATCACAGCCATGGCATACCTGTGGGAACAGAACTGTCACCCTGGCCAGCCTTCCTGAGCTCCCCATCAACCCACCCCATGACCCTTCTCTTCAACCTTGATTTCTGGCCTCATTCGGCCTCATTATTGTTCCTAGGGACTCAAGTTGGGGTCCCTGAAGCTTGATGCCATACCAGCACCTGCAGCATGTCCCCCAGCTAGAGGCCCCCTGGAAATTGCCCTGGCTAGAAGTATATTTGTCAGGGCCACCCTGCTGGACAGCAGTTTTGCCAGCTTGTCCCAAGGGGCTGTGTGCCCAGGCACCAGGCCAGGCTTTTGAGACAGCCAGAGTGACCCTGGGTACCACCCTGGAGCCTACAACAGGACAAGGGACTTTGTGTGCGTCATCAAGCGCCTGTTGCCCCCCGCACCCCTCTTTACTCACACAGTCCATATGCCAGTGATGGAGAACGCTGACAGGCTGACAGGCAGGAGGATCCAGGCGGTCATGAGGGAGGGGAGCCAGGGTGGTGGTGGTGTGGGGGGGGAGGACAAGAGGTAGATGGGGAAGTGGGGGCGGACCAGCTACCTTGAGATGTTTCTGCCACAACCATCAGCGGCCCTGGCCTGGTAGAGAGCAAAGTCCAGGAGTGGGTAACTGGCCGGGAAGGGGGAGGGGAAGGGGGTCAACACCTTATCGAGGGCTCCCGTTGGGTCTCTGAGCGTCCAAAGTTTGGGCTGAGCCCAAGGCAGAACGTGGACACCCTCTGGCATTGGGGGCCTCCGCGGTCAACCCAAATGCCACCGGCGTGCTGAGAGACGCAGGCGGACCGTAACATCTGGAAGGGAGTTACCCTCCTTCTGAGGGACCAGGGCTGGGAGACGGGCTGGACAACCGAAGAGGCCACGCCAAGGAGAGGCTGGGTGCTGGCCCAGTGGAGCGGTGGCGAGTCAGCGGCGCGAAGGCAACCACCTGACCATCGGCGCCCTGGGCGAGGGGCAGGTTCAAGCGGAAAGCCCGGCCCGGCCCCCGCTTGCCTGGGCGCGGGGACCCCAACTGGGGCCGGAGCCTGCGGCCAGCGACTCCCCGGGACCCGGGACGCGAGACTTCCCAGGTGATTCCTGGAAGCCCGGAGGAAGGCAGGGAGCCCAGTACGCACCTCCCCGGAACGCCCCGCCGCTGCCGCACCCTGCTCGGCCCCCTCGTGGCGCCGACTCTAGCTGCGGCCCTCGGAGCAGCCCTGAAAGGTTTAAAGGGCCGAGCGGCCCCGCCCCTGGCGGCCCCAGGCCTCGCCGCGCCGCCCGCCGGGACGTGGAGTCCGCACAGCCCCGGCCTCGGCGCCCGCGCCCTGCCCGAGACTACAACTCCCGAGCCCCCGCGCCCGTGTCACGGGGGAAACGTGGGCGGTGTCCCAACTTCGGAGGATCTGGGCGCGGAGGGCTGTGGCGTTAAGACCGCTCTAAAACCAAGATTCCTAGAGGTTTGGTTTAATCGGTTCCTGCGGGGGAAGCGCCAGCAGTTGGGGACCTCGGGGCAGCCTGCATTCCAGCTCTACCTGGGATTGTCGCCGTGCACATGGCTGGAGGAGCGTCTCTCCGCCGCTGCGCATATTTTGCAGGCTGCACCGGCCAACGGTGAGTCCTCTAGGAAGCTTTCTCAACTCGGCGCCCCATGCCTGCCTCTGGCCAGGGCTGCGGTGAGTCCAGAGAAGCAGACACAAAGCCTTGGCTGTTTCTTAAGAAATCCAAGCGCCTGGGATTTGGCTTATGGTTCCTGTGGCTCAGCAAACTCCGGAGGAGGGCTGCTTTCATTAGATACTTTTTGCTTTCCTGCGTGCAAGTACACAGCGTACTAGCCAGAAATCAGTGCCCAAGACGTGTTTCCCTACTGATCAACACGTATTTGAAATAAGGCGGCAGAGATCAGAGGACATCCACACATGTAGGTGTCAGTGTAGAGTAGGTAAGGATTAACATGGCCAGTGTTGGTAAGCAAAGAGGGGAAGGTGAGAGACCCGGAGGATTCTGGGAAAAGGAAACAGGATAGTGTGGGAAAAATTACTGACCAGCTTCACCAAAAACTTACAGGCTATGAGTGTATTCCTGGATGTTCCTTAAATTATTGCAAGGGTGGAAATACTTTCACATATCAGAATTGTGCCTGGCATTCTGTCTCGAAGGCAGTCCCAGCATCTGTTGGAGCCCTTGTGAGATGACACTTGGGCAGATCATCACCTGAATGGTGCACGGGCGCAGGCTGCCAGGTGCGGGGAGCTGAAGTTTGGCAAGACTGATGAGGCAAAAGCTATGTGTAACAACAGGACCCTGTGCTTTAGAAAGGTAGAGCAGAATAAACTGCACAATGACTTGAAGAAGGAAAAACCTTCTTGGACCCAGTGGAAAGTAGAAATGGAAGCAGAAGACCTGTTGGAGAGCCCTTTTTCTTTTGAGACGGAGTTTCACTCGTTGCCCAGGCTGGAATGCAATGGCGCAAATCTCGGCTCACTGCTACCTTTGCCTCCTGGGTTCAAGTGATTCCTGTGCCTCAGCCTCCAGAGTAGCTGGGATTACAGGTGCCTGCCACCATGCCTGGCTAATAGTTTTGTATTTTTAGTAGAGACGGGGTTTCACCATGTTGGCCAGGTTGGTCTCGAACTCCTGACCTCAGGTAATCTGCTCGCTTGGCCTCTCAAAGTGCTGGGATTACAGATGTGAACCACCGCGCCCAGCAGGAGAGCCCTTTCCTTAATCACATCAGGACAAGTAGTTAAAACAGGGCTAAGAAGTATGGCTGTGTAGTGATCACTGTACAAGCACACTTGGCTGAATGAACCAGTGGGGGATAAAATCCAGCCCACCTGCCGCTGGCTATGCTTTGTGCCTCAGGACCAAGGTGTGCTTCCTTGCTAATTGACAGGAACCATCTTCCTGCCCAACTGCATTCCCATTGACTAGGCACCTTATCTGCCCAATGGGGCTGTGAACCCTAATTGGAAGCTTTGCAATTCTTAACACTGTATCTTCTTGAGCTGGGTCTGAGTCCCTATCCAATCAAGATGAAGGCCTGAGAGGACTATTCAAGTTCTAACATGATGTGGGGGCAAGGCATAGTACTCCAGATCCGGGACATGAGGCAGCTTTTGGCTTAATATGACAATCTAATAGTTCCTAAAATAGAATTATCCCAGGATAGAGCTCTGTATGACAGAAGGGCTCTTCATAGGTAGTTGGTAGGGGGAATTGTGTATCATGTACGAAGTAGGACCAGATGTCTTTAAAAAGGCCTTCCAACTCTAATGCTACATGAATCTGTCTAGTTGTTATGTTCCAACAGGGACAGCTCTTAAAATAGTGTGGCAAAGCAAGAGATGAGATTTCCAGTGCTGACTCGGTGGTGGAATGACTTTAGGGCAGGTATTTAACCTCCACTTCCCCGTGTACACAAGTGATTTCACAACTCTTGGCAAAAACAGTGCTGTAAAAATAGTAAGTTTATTTGTTAAAAAAAAATACTGCATTTGAAAAGTACCTTCCTTCTGGGATTTTCAAATAATTTGCACTACATTTTATTCATCTACACATTGGAAATGAGTAAACTGGTGAACATATAGCTTTTTATACATTTAACACAACCAGTGCAAATTCTCCTGGCTCTGAGAAGGCAGAGAAGCCCTTTACTCAGAAGGTCTTCAATTCTAGCATTACTCCAACTCCTAGGGAAATTTCGGGTGGATGCCTATGGCTGTATGACCATCTGATTCCTCATGGACAGGACAGGAATTCAGCAAGGGAGCTTAAAATATTTTAATTGTCAACATTCCATGGTGACTCTCCCCAAAAATCTAGTGGTAGGAAAGTAATCTGTACTTATTCCTCTTTGTGCACACAAAGGCTTCATTTAAATTTGTGAGCCTGCTGGGGATCCATTACCTAGCCATTCAGAGATCCCGTCAAATGCACAGCAGATTGGATACTCCCCATCCCAAAGGGGTTCCTCCCACCTGGATGGGGCCAATCTCAAGTTGACAGTGTCCCTCAGAGTGCATCATGGAGATGGAATGTCCCTTCCAGAGAGACTTTTACACAGGGAAAAGCATTTGTTGGCTGGGCTCCAACTCTCATTTGGTACAAAAAGCTTTACATTCTTTTCCCGTCTTACATTACATTCTTCAAAGACTTCCGTGCTTGCCAGCTGGATACAACTCAAGCTCTAGTGTTTACTCTTGCACAGCCCAAAACCCTTGCAAACCCAGCTTCCTTCTATCAATGACATCACCCATTGTGGCCCAGGAACCACAAAATCTAAAATACAGGCTTAAATTCAGTGAGTGAAGAACATTCCATATTGAATGGGCATGAGATACGCCTATCAGATTGTGTATTTTTTTTTTTTTTTAAGACAGCCAATTACATCGTATCTAGTCAAATGAGCAGATTCTAAAGCAGCCTGCTGGGAAGTTCCACTTAGTCTCATCGGACACTGTTCTTTGGGACATCTGTGGGAAATGTTCTGGCACTTGTTCCTTCATGGGAAACATTAATTTTTGAAAGAAGTAGATGTCTGGAGGCAGGTCTGGTGAATAAGCTGGATAGTACTGCCTTGGACTCCAGCTGAGGGGTGGCAGTAAGCAATGAGGATGGGCTATAAGGCTGTTACCTGGCTAAGGGCCATCCTTGGGCAGGCATTTCAGACACACCTGGAGAAAGGGCAGTAGCATCTCCGATAGGCCAGCTCTGAAGGAAGCTTAGTGCTTAATGCAGTCACACTGCATAAATTAGCTTACAGTGCTCTCTCGAGTGGAAAATATTAATAGTGTATATGCACTTGATAAGCAAAATTCCTCAAGAAAAAAAGTTTAATAGCAAGGAATTTCCATCAGTCCCCTACCTGAGAGGGGTCTTTGTGAGGATTACCACAACAAACACTTAAAAGGATATAATAGGTATTTATTAAATGCTGCCTTGCCTTTTACCTCCTTTTTTTTTTTTTTTTTTTTTGAGACGGAGTCTCACTTTGCTGCCCAGGTTGAAGTGCAGTGGTGTGATGTCGGCTCACTGCAACCTCCGCCTTCTGGGTTCAGGCAATTCTCTTGCCTCAGCCTCCCGAGTAGCTGGGATGGACTATAGGCACATGTCACCATGCCTGCTAATTTTTTGTATTTTTAGTAGAGACGGGGTTTCTCTGTGTTAGCCAGGATGGTCTGGATCTCCTGATTTCATCATCCGCCCACCTCGGCCTCCCTACCTCTTCCTTTACTTAACAAGAATGGGGTCTAAATTTTCAGGTGCCAAGTCCCCAAACTCCTCTTCTAGCCTTCTGAATTGTGTAATAAAACCAGGAAACAGGTGATCCAGCTGAGAAGACAGACCTCAAAAGTATTTCCAGACTAAAAAGCCAAAGACTTCCAGTGAAATCCTATGTTCCAAGTCATCAGATCAGTTTAAGGACTGGAAGACTAAAATGACTGACTGGTTCTCTGACCAGGAAGAACAGGGTGGAGTTTGGGAGAGCTTCCTTGACCCAGGAGGCTTTGGAGGGTAGTTAACATTAGAAGTCAAAAGGCCCTTCTAGCCCAGTTGCCTAAGTAGAGGAAAAACCCTTTCTCCTTTAAAAGGAGAACTGAGCCCACGATTGGCAAGTTTAAGGCACTTAACCTTGACCAGTTCTGTAGGTCTGGAGCATTCTGGTCCCTGGCTGCTTGCACTACCAGGCCCTTCTCACTTATCCACCTGACTTACTGCCCCAGCATTCCTTTGGCATTGCGAGCTGTGACTTGCCACATTTTAATGACATGATTGAAGTAGCTACCTTGCAGGATAGATTTTCTGGGGTATAGGGAACAAACCAACAGTGCCATCAGGTGTCTTAACACCCGGATGTGGAGAAACCCCTGGGGCAAGGGGCTGTGGTTTCAGGAAATCTCAGTTCTCAAAGGCTTAAAGCCACATTTCAAGGCACTGAGGTTAGGCTGATGTGCTGGAAAACAAGTGCCTTGGAACTTCCGTACTGGAGAGGGAGGATGTCTTGTGGAATTCAGACGTTAAGCCTAACCCTGCATTAGAAAAAATGTTCACTGGGTGAGAGCAGTGGTATTCCTGGGGATCTTTATGGTAAGGATCTGAGTTATATACTCCTGGGAGGTAGGAAAGAAGGTCTCATTTCATTCCCTCTGGCGTGTTGTCAATCAGGCAATTATTGCTAAAATTGACTTTCCCTTTGTAGGTATGTTCAGAACTGTTAAGTCACAACTTGAGAGTGAGTTCCCACTTGTTTTGATAATTCCCTTTTAGTCTGAGCAGAGGACAGTCTGTTCACAGCTAGGAATGAAGCTGAAAGTTGGAATTCTGTAGCCCTGGCCAAGGCAGGTTTTGCTGTAAGAAATCTTTGCAGTTTAGCACCAACATCTTCCTGGGTTTGCTATCTAGACAGTGCAAAGCAGTGGAACATGCGAGAAACGAAAAAGCCATGGAAAGGGAGGGAGACATGCTTGCAAATAGGCCTCAAAAATGGAGGTCTCCCACTTTATTGGTATCAGAATTACTTGCAGAGTTTTTTAGAAGGATAGATCCCTAGACCTCCCCACCTCCAAAGTCCTGAGCAGCTGGAGGTACACAGTCATGTTGGAGGGGGAGGAGAACTGATGGATTCTACCTGAGGCAAAAAGATGAGGGAAAGGAACAAAGAAAAAGGGCTGAAAAAAGGTCTATGAATACATGGGTGGAAATGAGCAAAAGCACAGAAGAACCATAAAATAACAAACATGGTTCATGGAGCTGAGTGGAACAGCAGCAGCAGGCATATGACCTCGGTGAGAAAGCACCATGTTAGCACAAGGCTTCATAAATTCTGGTTCTCCCTGGAGTCTCTGCTTCTAGAACACCACATTAGCCACACAAAATTCTCAAAAAAAAAAAAAAAAAAAAAAAATCCAGAATATCAGGCTGGGTAAATGGGTCAACATATAAGAAAGAATGACTGCAAGGCAGGCCAGGTGTAGTCCTGCAACACCCTATGGATGCAACAGCTCTGGGGGTCTCAAGATCAGACAAACTGGTCCTGGTACCCCCACACTAAATTTCCTGGGCAGAATTCTTCCGAGTGCAGTGAATCCAGCCTGGAGAGAACGCCTTCAACATGGTCAGTGTCGGCTCTGGCGCTTTGCAATCTCCTCCTGGATACGCAACTTGAGGGCTTCTCGCATGGGTGGATCCAGAGGCGTGTGTGCCGACACCTCCTCACTCACCTTTCCTGGGTCATCGCCCTACATGGAGGAAGAGTCAGGAGGCTCAGGGCCTGGCTTCTTCCAGAAAGGTGACCTGCCCTGTCCCTAAACACTCTCACAGAACTCCGTTTAGCTCAAGGCTTTTTGCCAGCACCTGTCATTTCCCAGATGTCCCCTGTAATAGTGATTCTCCACTGGGGGCCAAGAGCCCTCCGTGTTCCCCTACTGAGAATCACTGTGAGATGGGAGTGAGTTGTGCTCAAAAGCACTGCCCGCCAGGCCTAGGTTCACATACGGAGCAGACACTTCCCACTGGAGGTCCTGAGGAAAACAGGGCTCAGGGTCTGACAGTGATTACTACCATAGCCCAGGACCTTCACGCTGCAGCTGTTTCCACCAGGCGTACCTGATACACGATAACTGATGTGACCTCTCCACTGTCTGCCTCGTATTCTAAGCGGAAGAGCTGATGGCCAGAGTGCTCCAGCTCAGAGCCTCCACTACTGCTGCTTTCACCGGACTCCTCATAGTCTGGGTTGCGTGGGTAGGCAGAGATATCTGGAAGGATGAACCACAGTAAGAAAGAAGAGGGGGATGCTGCTGAAGGCCCTGCCCATAGAGATGCTGCAGGAAAATATACGGTTAACAAAGCCCCAGTCTTCTTTTTTTGAGATGAAGTCTCACTCTGTCACCCAGGCTAAAGTGCAGTGGTGCGATCTCGGCCCACTGCAATCTCCGCTCTGGGGTTCAGGCGCTTCTCTTGACTCAGCCTCCCGAGTGGCTAGGGTTACAGGCAAGTGCCACCACGTCCAGCTAATTTTTGTATTTTTAGTAGAGATGGGGTTTCACCATGTTGGCCAGGCTGGTCTTGAACTCCTGACCTCAAGTGATCAGCCCACCTTGGCCTCCCAAAGTGCTGGGATTACAGGCGTGCGCCACTGCGCCCAGCTGCCCCAATCTTCTTATGGGTCTAGTGTAAGTGGGTTTATTTTTTGAGATGAGTCTTGCCCTGTCGCCCAGGCTGGAGTACAGTGGCTACATCTCGGCTCCCTGCAACCTCCGCCTCCCAGGTTTAAGTGATTCTCCTTCCTCAGCCTCCCGAGTAGCTGGGATTACAGCCGCCTGCCACCATGCCTGGCCAATTTTTGTATTTTTAGTAGAGATGGGGTTTCACCATGTTGTCCAGGCTAATTTCAAACTCCTGGCCTCAAGGGATCCGCCCACCTGGGCCTCCCAAACTGCTAGGATTACAGGCATGAACCACCATGCCCGGCCCAGTGTAAGTGTTTGGTGTGCTGCCAGTCAAGAACTTATTTACCTTTGCATCCCTGCCCTGAGGCCAGCACAGTCCTGTCACACAGTAGGTACATAATGCACATTTGTTTAGCAAAAAGTACTGGAAAGCAGAAGGGTGGATAGAGCTCTGCCTGGGTTCAAATCTAGGCTTTGCCATTTACTAGCTGAGATCTTGGGCAAGTTGTTTAACCTCTCTGTGCCTGTTTCTTGACTGTGAAACAGATATAAGCGTTTTTATGAGGTTGTATAAAGACTCAATGAATTAATATACATAAGATCTAAAAGCACTTTAAGTAATGCTTAACAAAGGTAGGGTGTGGTGGCACACACCTATAATCCCACCACTTTGGGAGGCCGATGCAGACAGGTCATCTGAGCTCAGGAGTTCGAGATCAGCCTGGGCAACGTGGTGGAAACCCCTTCTCTACAAAAAATACCAAAATTAACTGGGTGTGGTGGCACACGCCTGGGGTCCCAGGTACTCGGGAGGCTAAGGCTGCAGTGAGATCGCACCATTGCACTCCAGCCTGGGCGACAGAGACCTAGTCTCAAAAATAAAATAAAAACTTAAAAAAAGAAGTAATAATGCTTAATAAAAATTAAGTGTCGTATGTTCACCATTGTGATCTCTAGGTAGCAGGGAAGCTGGGGAAAGGCCATTTACTGGGTTCATTCCACAATTATGTGCTGGTCGCTCATCGCTGTGCCAGACTTTTTCTTTGCTAGGTAGCGGAGCACCTTACTAAAATACAGCACGGTGGGGCAAACCGGCAGATAAACGTCTTGCAGGCTCCTGGATACTCTCTGCGACAGCGATGCTTAACTGGGGGCTTGTGAATCGTCCCACTTTTGGGGAGAATCATTCAGCGGAGATTTGGGAGCGTTGAGGTTGAGGTTCCGGGAAGAGATGAGGTGAGCTGAACCTTAGGAGTAAGAAGTGGTTTTTCCCTACAGAGAAGGGGAGTGCGTTGCAGGAAGAGCGCGCGGGCTGGAGACAGGCGGGGCGGGCGGCCTCACCTCGGTGTCGCGGCAGGTACACCTGCAGGTCTGGCTTGCGGGGCCGCGTCGGCGCGGGCGTGTGCCGCCTCCTCACCTTCTCCTTGGCCGCCTGCTTCACCTTCTTGTCATAGTCGTCCCTGCGGGGAGCCGAGCGGGAGTCAGGGACTGTCGGGCCAGGCCAGGCCAGGAGTGGCGGCGACAGCGCAGGGCGGGGCGGTACCGAGCGATCTGGTTCCGTCGTATATGGTGCACGAAGCCATGGTTCATGTCCAGCCGCCCGCCAGGCTTGCAGCAGTGTCCCGACCGGGGATGCGGCCCCGCCTCCATCCGCAGCCGGGGGGCGCAGAGTCGCCGCCGCCTCGACTGACCCAACAACAGCCACCCGCCCACAGATGTCCGCGCCGCCCCTCACTCAGCTTCCGGCCCCGCATCCTGACTTCCGGTCTGGGAGGCCCTGCCTGGCCAAGCGATGCGGCGCGCGGAGTTTTCGGGGTCTGGTCGGGTCGGGTGGAGCAGGGTACGCTTGAGTTCTACCGCCCGAACCTCTAGAGGGCTTTTGGTTTTGCTTCGTTTTTGTTTTTTCGTAACACATCAATAGGAAACAAGGACTTCGGCTTACAGCTGATACCAGAACATTCAGCAAAATGCAAATCATCTATTAACACAACTCGATGCTTACGGCGGTGCCTTCCCGTCTTTCTTTCTGGTAATAGGATACTGTGCAATCCATCACCATCTGCGTGACTTTGGCTTACCGTGTAACCTTGCCACGCCTCAGTTTCCTCATTAGTAAATGGGAACACCTAGAGCACCTACCGCAAATAGATTGTGAGGCCTTGAAATGCTCAGGCAGTTCACACAGCGGCGGCCAGGCCGCAGGCTCGACGAAGGCTCTCCTGGCCTGGCTTGCCTTGTATCCTCCGCACCGACGGCTTAACTGTCCCCGCGGGATGACCCAGGGTTTTTGAGGGACCTACGGGTGTATTATTTTCTTGTTTACTTAGTTTTCCTTTTGTTTTTTTTGAGAAGGAGTCTTCACTCTGTTGCTCAGGCTGGAGTGCATTGGCGCGATCTCGGCCCACTGCAACCTCCGCCTCCCGGATTCAAGCGATTCTCCTGCTTCAGCCTCCGGAGTAGCCCGTGCCTCCAGGCCTGGCTAATTTTTGTATTTTTAGTAGAGATGAGGGTTCACCATGTTGGCCAGGCTGGTCTCGAACTCCTGACCTCAGGTGATCCGCCTGCCTCGGCCTCCCAAAGTGTTGGAATTGTAGGCATGAGCCACCGCGCTCAGCCCTTTTTTTTTCTATTTTTTTTCTGACCACTGGGTTCACGTCACAGCGTGTAAAATTCTCAAGTCCTTTTACAAAAGTCAAAATCAGGAATTCATGATTAGGACAGGGACAAACGGCTGGGTGTGGGGGCTCATGCCTGTAATTCCAAAACTTTGGGATGCCGAAGTGGGAGTATGGCTGGAGCCAGAAATTTGAGACCAGCCTGGGCAACACAGTGAGACATCCTCTCTATGAGAAAAAAATACATTTAAAAAGAAAGAAAGAAAGAGCCGGGTGCGGTGGCTCACGCCTGTAATCCCAGCACTTTCGGAGGCTCAGGCGGTCGGATCACGAGGTCAGGAGTTTGAGACTAGCCTGGCTGAAATGGCGAAACCCCGTCTCTACTAAAAATATAAAAAATTCGCTGGGCTTGATGGCCGGCGCCTGTAATCCCAGCTACTTGGGAGGCTGAGGCAGGAGAATCGCTTGAACCTGGGAGGCGGAGGTTGCAGTGAGCTGAGATGGAGCCACTGCAGTCCAACCTCCATCTCAAACACACACACACACACACACACACACACCACACACACACACACACACAAAACAAAAAACAGGGACCAATGGTGGTCCAGCCACACGATGGAGTATTACTGAGCAATCCAAGGGAAGCTCTGTAGCTCACCAACGTAGATGGATCATAAAGTAAATATGCCCAGTGAAAGAGGCCAGGGACTCTGTATGATTCCATTTATAGAAGACTCTAGGCGGCCGGGCGCGGTGGCTCAAGCCTGTAATCCCAGCACTTTGGGAGGCCGAGGCGGGTGGATCACGAGGTCAGGAGATCAAGACCATCCTGGCTAACTTGGTGAAACCCCGTCTCTACTTAAAAAAATACAAAAAACTAGCCGGGCGTGGTGGCGGGCGCCTGTAGTCCCAGCTACTCGGAGGCTGAGGCGGGAGAATGGGGTGAACCTGGGAGGCGGAGCTTGCAGTGAGCAGAGATCTCGCCACTGCACTTCAGCCTGGGCGACACAGCAAGACTCCGTCTCAAAAAAAGAAAAAAAAAAGATGCTAGGAAGTGCAAACTAATCTATAGTGACTGAGAGATCAGTTGATTTTTGTGGGGGTTCTCTGGGAGGAAGAGGTTATCTTTGGGGCTGGGTAGATTCTTTAAATTTTTTTTTTTTTTTTGAGGCAGGATCTCTGTCGCATAGATTGGATTGTAGTGGCGCAATCACTACTCACTGCAGCCTCCACCTCTCAGGCCCAAATAATCCTCCTGCCTCAGCCTCCTGAATAGCACACCACCATGCCCAGCTAATTTTTAAATTTTTTTTGTGGAGATGTGGTCTATGTTGCCAAGGCTAGTCTTGAACTCCTGACCTCAAGTGATCCTCTTGCCTCAGGCCTCCCAAAGTGCTGGGATTATAGGTGTGAGCCACCATGCTGGGCCCAGATCCGTTCTCTTGATTGTGGTGATGGCTTCATGGGTGTATATATTACAAGAAAGGATCCAGATTCAGACCCTAACGGAGGGTTCTTGGATCTCGTGCAAGAAAGAATTCAGGGTGAGTCCGCAGTACAAAGTAAAACCAAGTTTATTAAGACAGTAAAGTAGCCAGGTGCCGCGGCTTATGCTTGTAATCCCTGCACTTTGGAAGGCAGAGGCGGGCGGATCACTTGAGGTCAGCAGTCCGAGACCAGCCTGGCCAACATGGTGAAACTTCGTGCCTACTAAAAATACAAAAATTAGCTGGGTGTGGTGGCAGGTGCCTGTAATCCCAGCTACTCAGGAGTCTGAGGCAGGAGAATCACTTGAACCCAGGAGGTGGAGATTGCAGTGAGCCGAGATCTCGCCACTGCACTCCAACTTGGGTGACAGAGTGAGACTGTCTCAAAAAAAAAATACAGGCCGGGCGCGGTGGCTCAAGCCTGTAATCCCAGCACTTTGGGAGGCCGAGACGGGCGGATCATGAGGTCAGGAGATCGAGACCATCCTGGCTAACACGGTGAAACCCCGTCTCTACTAAAAATACAAAAACTAGCCGGGCGAGGTGGCGGGCGCCTGTAGTCCCAGCTACTCAGGAGCCTGAGGCAGGAGAATGGCGTATACCCGGGAGGCGGAGCTTGCAGTGAGCTGAGATCTGGCCACTGCACTCCAGTCCGGGGGACAGAGCGAGACTCCGCCTCAAAAAAAACAAAACAAACAAACAAACAAAAAAAACAAAATAATGAAAGTACAGCTACTCCATAGACAGAGCAGGGCGTTCTGAAAGAGGAGGAACGTGTCCATCCTGGCTACAATACTTGTTTATATATAGGATAAAAAGATTATGGGGAGATGTGCTCTCCTACAAGGGTTTGTGATAAAGGATTAATTTTATTAATTACTATATTTTGCAAGAAGCAATATTATCTTTAAAGCAAAATTAGGAATGCCTTATTCTCCAGTTATTGGGATATTAGGACACTCCCAAGTCTGGATCTGTTTAGTAAACATTATCTCTCTGTTCCCTTAACCAGAGACATCTAGAGGCTAGGAATATCTAACTTCCTAGGAATGCAGCCTGTCAAGTCCCAGCCTCATTTTTCTAACCTTCAATGGAGTTGGTCTGGTTCGAACGCCTCTGACACATACCTCAAGTCAGAATTCAGTAAATTGCTGTGTTGTGTTGTGTTGTAAGACGGAGTTTCACTCTTGTTGCCCGGGCTGGAGTGCAATGGCGCGATCTTGGCTCACTGCAACCTCCGTCTCCCGGGTTCAAGCGATTCTCCTGCCTCAGCCTCCTGAGTAGCTGGGATAACAGGCTCGTGCCACTGCGGCTAATTTCTGTATTTTTAGTAGAGACGGGGTTTCGCCATGTTGGCCAGGCTGGTCTCGAATCCTGACCTCAGGTGATCCGCCCGCCTCGGCCTCCCAAAGTGCTGGAATTACAGGCGTGAGCCACAGCGCCTGGCCTAAATTCCACACTTTAAACATGTAGTTTGTTGTATGTCAATTATACCTCAATGGAACAGTTCAAACAAACAAACAAGTTCAAGGCAGGTCCTGAGGTTATAGCTTTATTAGCTTCATGGTAAATCCGCTTCTACCGGGCATTTGCGTTTACATGGTACCAAGAACCCTCTAACAGTAGAATTAGGGCCGTCAAGGGGATGATTTGGGAATGTCGCCTAGTTTTCCTGCGCAGGATTGTCAGCCTCCAAGCCGCGGAGACTGTGGGAAACGACCTCGCGATGGTGGTTTCGAGGCACAAATCTGGGGCCGAATGACAGCTTCTTTTTCTTTTATTATTTCATTTTGAGACGGAGTTTCGCTCTTGTTGCCTAGGCTGGAGTGCAATGGCGCAATCTTGGCTCACTGCAACCTCCGCCTCCGCCTCCCGGGTTCAAGCGATTCTCCTGCCTCAGCCTCCCAAGTAGCTGGGACTACAGGCATGCGCCACAACGTCCGGCTAATTTTGTATTTTTAGTAGAGGTGGGGTTTCTCCATGTTGGTCATGCTGGTCTTGAACTCCTGACCTCAGGTGATCCACTCGCCTCGGCCTCCCAAAGTGCTGGGATTACAGGCGTGAGCCACCGCGCCCGGCCTGACAACTTTTATCCAGAAAACTGTCGCCAGTAAAGGTTCCTGTCTCAGTAAACTGTAAACGACAGTAGGCCCACACAAGGTTCTCGGGGCGGGGAAGCCGCTGCAAGAACAGCACCGCCCACAAATTTCCTGCAGCGTGATTTGTCCCCAGTGGCGACTCGTAGAGCGTTCGCGGCTCGCTACCAGCCCCTCTCCTGATTGGCCGCGTGCCGCGCGCTCGAGCGTGCCTGGCGCCTCCGCTGGAAGACTCTGCCGATAGTGGCGATGTCCGGCAGGTCTAAGCGGGAGCCTCGCGGTTCCACCCGCGGGAAGCGAGAGTCCGAGTCGCGGGGCAGCTCCGGTCGCGTCAAGCGGGAGCGAGATCGGGAGCGGGAGCCTGAGGCGGCAGGCTCCCGGGGCAGTCCTGTGCGCGTGAAGCGGGAGGTCGAGCCGGCGAGCGCGCGCGAGGCCCCGGCTTTTGTTGTCCCGTTTGTGCGGGTGAAGCGGGAGCGCGAGGTCGATGAGGACTCGGAGCCTGAGCGGGAGGTGCGAGGTGCGCGGGGCCGGGCCGGGCTAGGCGCGAGAGCCTCTTTTTTTCACGTCCTTTTTTCTTGTCTCTCTAATTTTCCGCCAGGCCCCTGCGCCCGGTTTGGCGGGGGAGGGGTGGGGTTGGCGGGGGAGGGGTGGGGTTGGGGTGGAGAAGAGGAGGGATCCAGACTCTACGGTTCTGCTGTTCGGCTTGTTCTGATGAAGACAGTGTTTATCTCAACCGTATAGTATTTCTTTTTCTTTTTTTCTTTTTTTTTTTTTTGAGATGGAGTCTCACTCTGTCACCCAGGATGGAGTGCAGTGGCGCGATCTCGGCTCCTGCAACCTCTGCCTCACGGGTTCAAACGATTCTCCTACCTCAGCCTCCCAAGTAGCTGGGATTACAGGTGCCCGACACCACGCCTGGCGAATTTTTTGTATTTTTAGTAGAGAAGAGCTTTCACCGTGTTAGCCAGGATGGTCTTGATCTCCTGACCTCGTGATCCTCCCGCCTCGGCCTCCCAAAGTACTGGGATTACAGGCATGAGCCACCGTGCCCGGCCAACCGTATGGCATTTCTAACTACAATAGTCATAACAACAGCAGCTTCCTGTCATCGAATGCCTGATGTGGGGGCTCAGTGCTGATTTTACAAGTGTTACTTCCTTCCATTTTAAAAAAGAATTTTTTTTTTTTCGTTTTAAAATAGAGGCAAGTCTTGCTATGTTGCCTAGGCTGGTCTCGAACTCCTGGGCTCAAGTTTTCCACTCGCCTCGGCCTCTCAAAGTGCTGGGATTACAGGCGTGAGCCACTGTGCACGGCTTTCCTTCAGTTTTTACAAAACCTCTAAGGTCTTGTAATTTCTGTAATCAAGATATTCAGAATGCCTGAGCAATAGGCACCTGTACTAAAGTATGAATTATGTAGCACTTTTTAAGCTGAATAAAGTCTGGAGACAATTCTCCATTAGTCTCTTGAGTTTGTGCACATACTGGGATCATTGCCTGACTGCCTTTGCTCCTAGGCTCTCGTTAAGGATGTTCGTGTAGTGGGCAGCCTTGGAAGATAGAAATGGTGTCTCTCTACAAAACAAGGAGGAGACAAGGGCACAATCCGTTATAAAAGATTTGGAGCAGGGTGTGGTGGCTCACACTTGTAATCGCAGCTACTCTATAGGATGAGGTGGAGTTCAAGACTAGGATAGGCAACAGAGTGAGACCTAGTTTAAAAAAATGGTTAATGGTTCAGATTCTCTAAGCTCAGGGTTACTCTCCTGTAAGGCAACTCACTGTGTGCATGGGTTCTTCTCACTTTGCCTTGTGGAAATTCACTTGGGAAACTGATACCAATGCTATATTCTGGCTACTGTCATTACTGTAATAAATTGCCCTTCATTTCAGGCCAGGTAGTCACATGCTTTCCATCAGCATTCGTAAAACTGTGACAGGCTAACTTGTTAGCTTGCAAGTAGGGTAAGATCTGAGACCCCCTTAAGTTTTTGACAAGTGGTAGATTTATAGATACACATGTACATTCTTCTTTTTTTTTTTTTGAGACAGTTTCACTCTTGTTGTCCAGGCTGGAGTGCAATGGCATGATTTCAGCTCACTGCAACCTCTGCCTTCCGGGTTCAAGCGATTCTCCTGTCTCAGCCTCCCAAGCAGCTGGGATTACAGGCCACCACACCTGGCTAATTTTTGTATTTTTAGTAGAAACGGAGTTTCATTATATTGGTCAGGCTGGCCTCGAACTCCTGACCTCAGGTGAGCTGCCTGCATCTGCCTCCCAGAATGTTGGGATTACAGGCATGAGCCACCCACCCAGCCACTCTTTAAACTATGTAGTACATTTGTGACCGGGCGCAGTGGCTCACAGCTGTAATCCCAGCACTTTGGGAGGCCGAGGCAGGTGGATCACGAGGTCAGGAGTTCGAGACCAGCCTGGCCAACATGTTGAAACCCCATCTCTTAAAAGCATGAAAATTAGCTGGGTGTGGTGGTGTGCGCCTGTAGTCCTAGCTACTCGGGAGGCTGAGGCAGGAGAATTGCTTGAATCTGGGAGGTGGAGGTTGCTGTGAGCCGAGATCGCGCCATTGCACTCTAGCCTGGGTGACAGAGCGAGACTCTGTCTCAAAAAACAAAACAAAACAAAACAAATACACAACTATATAGTAGTACATTTGTATTACAATTAGTTTATTGTAGTGCTTGTGACATTTCATATTTTTCATGCTTTATGGGAATTCTTTTTTTTTTTTTGAAATGAAAGGCCTCACATATTTATTACTAAACCCAGCCAACCAACGCATTCATAATCGATTCAGAGAGGAAAATATGTCGAACTCTCCAGAGAGTGGTGACATTTTCAGTTTGATATGGTAATGTGATGGTGACCTTCAGACAGCACAAATATATGTGCTATCTCGTGTAATTCCTTATAGACCCAGCTTGGTTCTTCTCCAATGTCTCCTTTTGGAGTTGTACCTTATTTTATTTCCAGTTTTCATCCAAATCCACTGGGGAATGGGACGATTTTGCTTTTGTTTCTTGGCCAGGAATCGCTTAATCCTGAAAGTCTTGTGAGAAGACATGGTGAGAAGTGGAGGCAAGAACACACCACGATGGTGGAGAAAGGAAAAGAGGGGCGGGATTTCTTTATGTTAAATGCAAACAGATCTTGTGTTGATTTTATGTATACCAAATGTATTCTCCTACTTTGTGGCTTGTTCTATTAGTGGACTTTTTTCGTTTCTTTTTTTTTTTTTTGAGACAGAGTTTTGCTCGTCGCCCAGACTGGAGTGCAGTGGCGCGATCTCGGCCCCCTGCAACCTTCTTCTCCCAGGTTCAAGCGATTCTCCTGCCTCAACCCCCCAGGTAGCTGGGATTACAGGCGCCCACCATCATGCCTGGCTAATTTTTGTATTTTTAGTAGAGATGGGGTTTCACCATGTTGGCCAGGCTGGTCTCAAACTCTTGACCTCAAGTGATCCGCCCATCTCGGCTTCCCAGAGTGCTGGGATTATAGGTGTGAGCTACGACGCCCAGCTAGTGGACTTGTTTTTCGATGTTGCCACCCAAACAACAGGAACTCATCTTGATTAGTTTTTCCCAATTCTGTTTCTTTTTGTACTGCTAGTTGGCCCTGAGTATAGGTTTCCCATTTTCAAAGCCTGTGATGGTTTTTCTTTCAGCAAAGAATGGCCGAGTGGATTCTGAGGACCGGAGGAGCCGCCACTGCCCATACCTGGACACCATTAATAGGTCAGTAGGACAGGGATGCTGAGGATAGCACAAGAACAATGGAATCTATGCAGAAAGTTTTTTGACTGTACATTGGACAACACTTTCCCAAATTTTACTTCTTTTTTTTTTTTAAGCTTTTTTATTTATTTATTTTTTATTATACTTTTAAGTTCTAGGGTACATGTGCACAGTGTGCAGGTTTGTTACATATATATACATATGTCATGTTGGTGTGCTGCACCCATTAACTGGTCATTTACATTAGGTATATCTCCTAATGCTATCCCTCCCCATTCCCCCCAAATTTTACTTCCTTTAAACCTGTCTAGAGAGTTGTGCTTCTTGCTATGTTACTCTTTATTCTTTGATTGTAAGTGCTAGAACACATGTTGTTAAAGAGCTTTCAGCTTATTTTGCATTTGTATGTTGGGATAACAGGATGCATAGTATCCTAAAATAACAGTAGCACACTGAAATATTTATGGAGTATCTAGTATGTACTGGATACTCTTTTGGGTGCCTGGGATTCAGCAGAAAAAAACACAGACATTTGTTTGAAAGCTGAGGTAGTTTACCTCGTCATAGCATTCTTTTCTCTGATTCCCAGGTGGCTTGTAGAATGTTTTTCAACCTATATTGTAGGGGAATGTTCTACAATAATATAATTACTCTTGTAAGAGCTGGGTATGGTGGCCCACACCTGTAATCTCAGCCATTTGGCAGGCCAAGGCAGGAGGATCACTTGAGGCCAGAAATTTGAGACCAGCCTGGTCAACATAACGAGACCCATCTTTTTTTTTTTTTTTTTTTGAGACGGAGTTTCACTTTTGTACCCCAGGCTGGAGGGCAATGGCATGATCTTGGCTTACAGCAACCTTTGTCTTCCAGGTTCAAGCGATTCTCCTGCCTCAGCTTCCTGAGTAGCTGGGATTACAGGTGCCTGCCACCATACCCAGCTAATTTTTGTATTTTCTTTTAGAAGAGATGGGATTTCTTCATGTTGGCCAGGCTGGTCTTGAACTCCTGATGTCAGGTGATCCACCCGCCTTGGCCTCCCAAAGTGCTGGGTTTACAGGCGTGAGCCACCGTGCCCGGCCAACAAGACCCATCTTTTAAAAAAACTTAACAAAAAAAAGTTATGACTGGGTTCTCTGGCTCGTGCCTGTAATCCCAGCACTTTGGGAGGCTGAGGCAGGCAGATTGCTTGAGCTCAGGAGTTTGAGCATCCTGGGCAACGTGGCAAAACTTCATCTCTACAAAAAACACAAAAAATTAGCCAGGTGTGGTGGTGCACTCCTGTAGTCCCAGCTTCTTGGGGGGCTGAAGCAGGCGGATTGCTTGAACCTAGGAGGTTGAGGCTGTAGTGAGCTGAAATTGTGCCACTGCACTTCAGCCTGGATGACAAAGTGAGACCCTATCTCAAAAAAAAAAAAAAACCAAAAAATTTATAAGGGCTGTTCATTATGGTAGGTATGAGCTACGTGTGGCTTCAGTAGCTCCTGCAGTTGAAGAACTGAATTTTAAATTTTATTTAATGGAATTACAGTCAGCCTCAGTATCAGAATATGGAACCTGAAGATACAAAGGGCCAACTGTAAGGGGCTTGAACATTCTGAATTTTGGTATCTGAAGGTGTCCTAGAACCAGTGTCTTGTGGCTGCTGAGGGACAGCTGTATTTTAAATTTAATTGTCAATAGCCACTTTGTCTAGTGGCCTCTAATAAATTAGATACCATAGCTCTTTGGGATCATTATCAGTTAATTAATAGTTACTATTTCAGAATAAATCTCTTTGTGGATTCAGTGGAGATTTTTGTTCCCTACTGCCCAGTACTCACTTTGCACTTGAATAAATAGGTCTATTTGTAGTTTTTAAAATTCTTCAGGCTTTTCATTTGTTTCTATGGATAAAAATACATTTTTAAAAAATGAATTAGTATTATTTGTTTTTAGGAGAGGATCCCACTCTGTATCCCAGTCTGGAGTGCAGTGGTGGATCAGAGCTCACTGTAGCCACAAACTCCTGGGCTTAAGTGATATGTTTTTCTTTTATGCAAGGATATTTTCACCCTTTTTATGTCCTCTCCACCTCCAGAATGCTGTTGGGGTACTGTTAACCTTAGTCTGACTTGTAGCTTTCCCTCTAGAGAAAGTGACTGCAATGGGAAGTCCTGAACTGGTTACAAACAGTAATGAGAGAGATGCTCCTGGTTATTGTGTGTCTGGTGGAGACACCTCAACAGTGCTTTGGAGCATGGCGGGTGGAGGTGAGGAATCATCAGTGTCCCCCATGGTGTATATATGGCTGGGAACTGTTTTCTGAAGGATGTTGTGTGGTATCATGGGTCATAGAGCCAACACTGCTTCATTTGAGTGCCTTCCTACATGTCCATCCTATTTATTTTTTTCTGTTTTGTTTCCTTAGGAGTGTGCTGGACTTTGACTTTGAGAAACTGTGTTCTATCTCCCTCTCTCACATCAATGCTTACGCCTGTCTGGTGTGTGGCAAGTACTTTCAAGGTAAATGAATGTTAGGAATTATAAACCTAAGTTTTTCAAGCTAGCTGCAGTTCTGCTCCAGAGGGACTTTTTTTTTTTTTTTTTTTAAGAAAGTAAGCTGTTCTCAGGAATCATATCTAATAATTTCTATTTGTTCCCAGGAAATTGAAATATTCTTAGAAAACCAATAAGAGGTTCTCTGACTGATGAGAACCTGGATATATCTGAAAGGGAGAAAGAGCTAGTCATAGGAAAGATTGTAATCTCAAAGACTCTGGGTTCTCGAATCTGTAATATATGTATTTTTTTAAGTTTTAATTTTTAAAAATCATTTTGAGACAGAGTCCCACTTTGTTGCCCAGGTTGGCCCACTGCAACCTCCGCCTCCTGGGTTCAAGCAATTTTCCTGCCTCAGCCTCTGGAGTGGCTGAGATTACAGGCGCCTGCCACCACGCCTGGCTAATTTTTGTACTTTTAGTAGAGACAGGGTTTCACCATGTTGGCCAGGCTGGTCTCGAGCTCCTGGCCTCATGTAATCCACCCGTCTTGGCCTCCCAAAGTGCTGGGATTACAGGCATGAGCCACTGCCCCAGCCTAATTTTTTTTTTTAAGAGATGGAGTCTCACTCTGTCACCCAGGCTGTAGTGCAGTGACGTGATCTTGGCTCACTGCAGCCTCTGACTCCCAAGTTCAAGCGATTCTTCTGCCTCAGCCTCCCGAGTAGCTGGGATTACAGGCATGCACACCTGGCTAATTTTAGTATTTTTTGGTAGAGACAGGGTTTCACCATATTGGCCAGGCTGGTCTTGGACTCCTGACCTTAAGTGATCCACACTTTTTGGCCTCCCAAAGTGCTGGGATTACAGGTGTGAGCCACAGCGCACAGCCACATTTTTTTTTTTTTTTTTTTTTTTTTTTTTTTTTTTTTTTTGAGGCGGAGTCTCGCTCTGTCGCCCAGGCTGGAGTGCAGTGGCCGGATCTCAGCTCACTGCAAGCTCCGCCTCCCGGGTTCACGCCATTCTCCTGCCTCAGCCTCCCGAGCAGCTGGACTACAGGCGCCGCCACGTCGCCCGGCTAGTTTTTTGTATTTTTTAGTAGAGACGGGGTTTCACCGTGTTAGCCAGGATGGTCTCGATCTCCTGACCTCGTGATCCACCCGTCTCGGCCTCCCAAAGTGCTGGGATTACAGGCTTGAGCCACCGCGCCCGGCCAGCCACATTTTTTTTAAAAGATGGGATTGTACTCTGTTGCCCAGGCTAGTCTTGAAACTCCTGAGCTCAAGCAATGTGCCTGCCTGTACCTCCCAAAGTGCTGGGATTATAGATGTGAGCCATTGCACCCCGCTATCTGGCTAAATATTTTATTTTATTTTTTTTGTGGAGACAAGGCCTTATTATGTTACCTAGGCTACAATTTTTTTTTTTTTTTGAAGTATCTTTTAGCTCAAAGGACTTTTTTTGTGCCTTTTTTTTTCCTGAAAATTTATCATTTCAACTCATTCACACCAAGCAGATGCCATGTACATAGTATAGTGGAGGATTCAAATGAGGTAAAAACAACTGGGCACAGTGGCTTACACGTGTAATCCTAGCATTTTGGAAGGCTGAGGAGAATTGTTTAAAGCCAAGAGTTCAAGACCCACCTGGCTAACATAGCAAGACCCTGTCTCAAAACAGGAGATAAAAACTATATTCTTTGCTCTAAGTAGGAGCTGCTAAGGAGTCAAGGTTGACATGTGAAACAACCAGCGAGTTCTGTTAGACCATAAAGATTACTGCTGGACCGTGGCACTGAGTAAAAATAAGTGCAGTAGGAGTTACAATGTGCAAAAATCAATGTTAGCTGGAGTGTTGATGTTGAGTTCGTGGAGGAGTGGAGGTGGGACTTGAATTGGCAGGACATACGAGTTTGAATGGTTAGGGGAGAGAGAGTCTAGAAAGGAGTAGCAATATGAAAAAAGTTACATAGATACAGCATTGTCCTGAATATGGGCATTTGGAAATTCAGGACTGAGTGATGATGGACTGTCATAGGATATGTATATGTTTACATATATGTGTATTTATGCACACACATATGCATAGATATTTCTAGTTTCATATATATAGGAAACTATGTGAATATATAGTTATATATAGAGAGATTATATATATTTTATATATGATATGTATTTTACAAATATATGCAAAAAATAGTGAAATTTGTTTCCCCAATCAATGTCTCATGCCATCTAGAGAAAGAAGTAACTAATGTACTATTCTTTCTTGCTAATTTTTTTATGAGAGAACTTCATGTGGAGGATTCATTTTATGAATGACATAATATTTGTTTTTCACGGATGTTAACATGTTCCGGTAGAAAATAATGAAAGGAAAAGCAAACCTGATCTGCGCCTTCTAGTATCTGCCCTTCTATTACAGCCTTTCACCCTTCCCTACAGGCCGAGGTTTGAAGTCTCACGCCTACATTCACAGTGTCCAATTTAGCCACCATGTTTTCCTCAACCTCCATACCCTCAAGTTTTACTGCCTTCCAGACAACTATGAGATCATCGATTCCTCATTGGAGGATATCACGGTGTGTGTCTAAGAGGGTTGGTTTGGGGTCCATTCTTTAATGAGCCATCCCAGGGCTCCCAGGGGACTGCCCCATCTGAGGACAGGGAAGAATCTCAGTCCTTTTGGGCATCGAGAGGCTGCTTTCCATTTTGGGAAGAACTGGGGAAACTGAGTAAGGTCAGAATTCATAATTGCAGCCTGTAGTCTATAACTTAACTGTCATTTCTACTTGTAACATTGAGGGCTAGGACTGAAGAAATATGGGTGTATTCTGATGGGGTTTAAAGTGTTTTTGTGAAATTATTCTTCCACACTTTGAAGCAGGGATATAAATTGGTCCTGGTGTAGGACAATATTTACCAAGCTGCACACCAGCTCCTGGCTGCTTTTAAGGTATGATGGGACCAGAGCATCCAGCCACAGATGTCTCATCTCTGGGCTCTAGTTTGTGACCTGTACCAAGAGACACTCACTGTGCTGAGCATGGAAAGTCCTCTTGGGCTTTGATTAGTGTTGGGTTTTTGATTATTATTTTCCTTTTCAGCACGTGGGGCGTATTCATGGTGCCAAGTGCTCTGTTTTGTTTTTGTTTTTTAGACGGAGTCTCGCTCTGTCGCCCAGGCTGGAGTGCGGTGGCGCCATCACAGCTCACTGCAGCCTTGACCTCATGGGTTCAAGTGATCCTCCTACCTCAGCCTCCCACCTCAACCTCCCAAGTAGCTAGGACTGTAGGCATTACCATCATGGCCAGATACATTTTTTAAATTTTTTGTAGAGATGGAGTCTCACTGTGTTCTCCAGGTTGGTCATGTTCTGTTTATTTTTAAGGAAATGGTGGTATTTAGTCTTTGAAATACTGCTTTTTCTACTTGTAAAAATTTTATAAGCCTATTATTAATAGTTGAGATTAAAATAGTTATGGACAGGCTGAGTGCAGAGGCTCACACTTGTAATCCGAGCACTTTGGGAGGCGGAGGCAGGTGGGTCATTTGAGGTCAGGAGTTTGAGACCAGCCTGACCAACATGATGAGACTCCATTTCTACTAAAAATACAAAATTACCCTGGCATGGTGACACATGCCTGTAATCCCAGCTACTGGGGAGGCTGAGGCGGGAGAACTGCTTGAATCTGGGAGCGGGAGGTTGCAGTGAACCGAGATCTTGCCATGGCACTCTAGCCTGGGCAACAAGAGTGAAACTCCGTCTAAAAAAAAAAAGTATGGACAGTATTTATAGAGGGAGAAACTGGCCTCAGTTCAGTGTTTCAAAGTGAATTTGGGATGACCTCTGTCCAGTCTGTGACATAATGACTCTGGTAACCCTGCCTGAGAAGAGTCTGATCCTGCTCTTCCAGTACCAGGGACTCGTGGAGATCCTCAGTCTCACCCAGAATGGAGGAAACTCTCCTGCTCCAAAGCTAGGTACATGTGCTGCTCCCAGGAGGTTCTATCTGAGACTTAGACTGCCTTTAGGAACTTAATAGTTTCTGGCAGTCAGTTTTCATGAGTTGACCAGACCTGAGGTCTATGAAAAGACCTGGGATTCAGTGATTTTGGGTTAGACACAGAGATTCCCTTATAGATTAGCCATGGGAGAGGATCTACCCTGTGTTACTTCAATCTTTATACCTACTGATTGAGACTTTTTCTGTGTGTGGTGGGATGTTCATGGCCAAAGTGTTCTTTGTTTTTGTAGAAATTGCTGTTGTTTGTAGACATTTCTTGTGAACTCAGCTCTTAAACAACTTAGCATTTTCTTTTGCTTTGCAGTATGTGTTGAAGCCCACTTTCACAAAGCAGCAAATTGCAAACTTGGACAAGCAAGCCAAATTGTCCCGGGCATATGATGGTACCACTTACCTGCCGGGTATTGTGGGACTGAATAACATAAAGGCCAATGACTATGCCAACGCTGTTCTTCAGGTAAGATCAAGACGGGAACACTGAGGAAGAGAAGGACACCCAGAAGGCCGGGCACAGTGGCTCACCCCTGTAATCCCAGCACTTTAGGAGGCCAAGGCAGGCGGATTGCCTGAGGTCAGGAGTTCCAGCCAGCCTGGCCAACATGGCGGAACCCTGTCTCTACTAAAAATATAAAAATTAGCCAGGTATGGTGGTGCAAGCCTGTAATCCCACCTATTCGGCAGGCTGAGGTGGTAGAATCAACTTGAATCCGGCAGGCAGAGGTTATAGTGACCCAAGATCGTGCCACTGCACTCCAGCCTGGGGAACAGAGTGAGACTCTGTTTCAAGAAAAAATAAAAAAGAGAGGGACAGGAAATAGTATGTGTACTGGCCAAGGAATTACTGCCTTTGGCCGGGCGTGGTGGTTCATACCTGTAATCGCAGCACTTTGGGAGGCCAAGGTGGGAGGATCACCTGAGGTCAGGAGTTCGAGACCAGCTTGGCCAACATGGAGAAACCCCATCTCTACTAAAAATACAAAATTAGCCGGGTGTGGTGGTGCATGCCTGTAATCCCAACTACTTGGGAGGCTGAGGCAGGAGAATCACTTGAACCTGGGAGGCGGAGGTTGCAGTGAGCCGATATCATGCCATTGCACTCCAACCTGGGCAACAAGAGCGAAACTCCTTCATCTCAAAATAGAAATTACTGCCTTCTTATAGAGTATAGTCAGATGATCCTCAGACACCAAGTCTTGCTAAGGACTCTACTTGAGTAGTTGTTCTGCAACAGGCAGAGCATTCCTTTGCTCACTGGGCTGCTGTCAAATGGTGAGGCTTTTTCTAGCCTCTGGCTCATGGCCTCTGTAACTTCCAGGGAATGCGGGACCAAGTCTGTGTTGCCTTGCAGTGTCAAGTAAGAAACATGCCGGATGTATTTTTTTTTTTTAAATGGTATAGATGTTTGTCATGCTGGCTGATCAATGACTTTCTCTTGCCCATATGCTCATAACCCTGAAATGGAAAAGACAGAAAACCAAAGTTGTCCTATTTTCTTTTCTTTTTTTTTTTTTTTTTTTTTTTTGAGACGGAGTCTCAGTCTGTTGTCCAGGCTGGAGTGTAGTGATGGGATCTCAGCTCGCTGCAACCTCTGCCGCCTGGGTTCAGGCGATTCTCCTGCTTCAGCCTCCCGAGTAGCTGGGATTACAGGCGCCTGCCACTGTGCCTGGCTGATTTTTGTAGTTTTAGTAGAGACAGGGTTTCACCATCTTGGCCAGGCTGGTCTTGAACTCTTGACCTTGTGATCCACCTGCCTCAGCCTCCCAAAGTGCTGGGATTACAGGTGTGAGCCACCACGCCTGGCCAATTTTTAAATGTTGGTAAGTATAATAAGAAAACAATAATTCTACTTCACCGAGAACATGATTAAAAAATTATAATCGTAAACACAGGCTTACTGGGGAAAAAATGTATAGATTGTGAGAGGCTGGGCACGGTGGCTCATGCCTCTAATCCCAGCTCTTGGGGAGGCCAAAGTGGCAGGGTCCCTTGAGGCCAGTAGTTTGAAACCAGCCTGGCAACATAGCGAGACCCTGTCTCTGTTTAAAAAAAAAAATTAGGCTGGGCGCAGTGGCTCAAGCCTGTAATCCCAGCACTTTGGGAGGCCGAGATGGGCGGATCACGAGGTCGGGAGATCGAGACCATCCTGGCTAACATGGTGAAACCCCGTCTACTAAAAATACAAAAAACTAGCCGGGCGAGGTGGCGGGCGCCTGTAGTCCCAGCTACTCCGGAGGCTGAGGCAGGAGAATGGCGTAAACCCAGGAGGCGGAGCTTGCAGTGAGCTGAGATCCGGCCACTGCACTCCAGCCTGGGCGACAGAGCAAGACTCCGTCTCAAAAAAAAAAATTTAGCTGGGCACGATGGTGCATGAATGTCTGTGGTCCTAGCTGTTTGGGAGGCTGAGGTGGGAGGATCCCGTCAGCCCAGGGATTCAAGGCTGTTGGAGAATTTTGAGGACTTTGAGAAGTACAGGCATTACTGGTGTGAGCCACTGCACCCAACCTTGCTTCACTTCTAAAGTTGATTATTTATATTTTTTTCTTGAGTTATTGCATCTTACAGACTCCTTTCCTATTGGTTCATCTGACTGAGCTTTAAGAAATATATGATGAAATTATGCCCTTTTCTGTTGGATATGTTGCAAATGTTTTCTGCTAGTACTTATTTGGCCTTTAAATTTTTTTAAGTGATATTTTTGTCATGAAGAATTGGACAAAAAACTGTAAAGGCATATTTTTTACATTCGGTGTCTGCTCTTGGTGTCATGCCTAGTCTGTGGAAAGGTCAAATTCTTAGGTAGAGAGAGACTTTTCATCAGATTGTTCCCTTTAAATCCTCTCATGGCTGCGTGAAAACTAATTTTTTTTGAGATGGAGCCTTGCTCTGTCTCCCAGGCTGGAATGCAGTGGCGCAATCTCAGCTCACTGCAACCTCTGCCTCCCAGGTTCAGGCGATTCTCCTGCCTCAGCCTCCCAAGTAGCTGGGACTACAGGTACGTGCCACCACGCCCGGCTATTTTTTTGTATTTTTAGTAGAGATGGGGTTTCATCATGTTAGCCAGGATGGTCTCGATCTCCTGACCTTGTGATCCGCTCCCCTCGGCCTCCCAAAGTACTGGGATTACAGGTGTAAGCCACCGTGCCCAGCTGAGTGAAAACTATTATAGGATGGAGAGATAGAATTTGGATTTGGTCAGAGCTGTTAGTCTTGGCTTTCTGATGAATTTTAGTTCGTGTAGGAACGTCTCTTTATAAAAATAAATGGATGAACAAACCCTGTGTGATGTTGTTTCCGCTAAAATAGGGTTGACTGGACCAGGTCATCCATCTGGAGGGTGGATAATTCTTCTCTGAGGATGCCCAATATTATTTGTATTGTTGCTGAAGCCAGAGTGCAACATTTCTCCATAAGATAGACAATGGAGAATTAGAATAAACTTTATCCATCCTCTTGTTTTGAGAGTAAATCTCTCTTTGTAGTAATTATTCTACAAGTTGGAAGTCCTTGTTTCTTTAGCTGGGCTCAGCTTGTCAGGGCTTTCCTAATCCCCTCTATGGTTAAAGTGCTTTCTGTGTTCTGAGTTGTCTTCCTTAGAGATGCCTGGGTTTATTACGTTTAGCAGAAACCCTTCTAGCTGACTCCCTGAATAGACGACCTTGTTTAAGAAAGAAATGTGTTCATGGTAAGCACAGTGCTGGTTAGGAAGGACCTGTGGGGATACTGCATTTTTATTTAGGGTCTGCTTGGTCCTCCTCTTCCCAGTTTTGTTTTGTTTTTTTTGAGATGGAATTTCGCTCTTTTTGCCCTGGCTGGAGTGCAATGGAGCGATCTCGGCTTACTGCAACCTCTGCCCCTCCGGGTGATTCTCCTGCCTCAGCCTCCCGAGAGGCTGGAATTACAGGCACTCACCACCATGCCCAGCTAATTTTGTATTTTTAGTAGAGATGGGGTTTCACCGTGTTGGCCTTGCAGGTCTCAAACTCCTGACCTCAAATGATCCACCTGCCTTGGCCTCCCAAAGTGCTAGGATTGTGGACATGAGCCACTGCACCCGGACCCTTCCTCCCAGTTTTGTAGCTCAGGCTAATGAGCCTGTGTTTCTTCCTGAAACCAATACGGCTAATTTTTATCTTTCTGCTTAATGAGATCCAATTTGCTTTTATTGTCCTAAACCTTTTGACCGTTTTCTCTTTTTCTCTTTTTTTTTTTTTTGGAGATGGAGTTTTGCTCTCGTTGTCCAGGCTAGAGTGCAGTGGTGCCATTTTGGCTCACTGCAACTTCCGCCTCCTGGATTCAAGTGATTCTCCTGCCTCAGCCTCCCGAGTAGCAGGGATTACAGGCACCTGCCAGCACACCTGGCTAATTTTTGTATTTTTGGTAGAGAGGGGGTTTCACCATGTTGGCCAGGCTGGTCTTGAACTCCTGATCTCAGGTGATCCTCCCGCCTCGGCCTCCCAAAGTGCTGGGATCACAGGCATGAGCCACCTCGCCTGGCCCACCATTTTCCATCGTAACAGTATATTTACTTTTTAAAAAAAATTTTGCCTGTGCACGGTGGCTCAGGCATGAGAATTGCTTGAAGCCTGGAGGCCGAGGTTGCAGTGAGCCGAAATCATGCCACTGCACTCCAGCCTGGGGGATGGAGCAAGACTCTGTCTCCAAAAATAAAAAAAAAAT
The DNA here is from genome assembly GCF_009764315.1 of Trachypithecus francoisi. Taxonomy (NCBI): domain Eukaryota; kingdom Metazoa; phylum Chordata; class Mammalia; order Primates; family Cercopithecidae; genus Trachypithecus; species Trachypithecus francoisi. The sequence continues at coordinate 36,923,427 of NW_022681462.1, forward strand.
TTCAATAGGTTTTTGTGGAACAGTTGGTTTTTGGTTACATGAATAAATTATTTAGTGGTGATTTCTGAGATTTTGGTCACTCATTGCCCGAGCAGTGTACACTGTACCCGATGTGCAGTCTTTTATCCCTCACCCCTCCTCACACTCTTTCCCTCAAGTCCCCAAAGATCATTGTATCATTCTTACTCCTTTGTGTCTTCACAGCTCCCTATATTTACTTTTATGTACAATTATATGGTTTTATTATGGGAAAACATCAAATTTTAAAATAATTTTCATATTATTTTAGTGTGGAGTTGAGAGATGGGAGAACTGTGTTTCCTAGGTAGTTATTTTTGCTTCAACCAAAATGGATGATGAAGGAAAGGGTATTTGGATTCTACCTTTCTATCTTATGAATTTAAGTATTGTCACAGCATAATTAGAGTAACAAAAGGAAATTGTTGAATAAGTTGAAAGAGATTTGAATACCTGTGGGTTTTTTTTTTGTTTTGTTTTAACCTTCTTTGTGGTATCCACATCAGCAAAGTGTCTGTAGAAGTGTAGGTCATATGAAACTCAACATTAATGATATTTCTGTAATGTGAGCCTGGGTAGGATTCTCCAAGGGTCGATTTACTTTGGCTCTTTAAGGCCATCACAGGCACATCACAAGATTCTGTTAGAACTTTAGTTGGGAGAGCTTGGCTCAAGGGATCCTACAAAGGGGCTTTGGGTTAATCGGAGTGTTTGATTTTCAGGCTCTATCTAATGTTCCTCCTCTCCGGAACTACTTTCTGGAAGAAGACAATTATAAGAACATTAAGCGTCCTCCAGGGGATATCATGTTCTTGTTGGTCCAGCGTTTTGGAGAGCTGATGAGAAAGCTCTGGAACCCTCGAAATTTCAAAGCACATGTGTCTCCCCATGAGATGCTTCAGGCGGTTGTACTTTGCAGTAAGAAGACTTTTCAGATCACCAAACAAGGTAAGAACAAGTCATTCATGTTTCAGGACAAGAAAACTAGTTTGATGAACAAATTTATTTCTACTTGGCAGTGATTTTTTTTTAATTAATTAATTTTATTTTATTTTATTTTATTTTTTTGAGATGGAGTCTCACTCTGTCACCCAGACTGGAGTACAATGGCATGGTCTCAGCTCACTACAACCTCTGCCTCCAGGGTTCAAGCGATTCTCCCACCTCAGCCTCCCGAGTAGCTGGGACTACAGGCGCATGTCACCATGCCCGGCTTATTTTTGTATTTTTAGCAGAGATGGGATTTCACTGTGTTGGCCAGGCTGATCTCGAACTCCTGACCTCGTGATCCACCCTACTTGACCTCCCAAGTGCTGGGATTACAGGCATGAGCCACTGCACCTGCTTTTTTTGTTTTGTTTTGTTTTGTTTTGTTTTAAGAGACAGAGTCTTGCTCTTTTGACCAGGCTGGAGTACAGTGGTGGGATTTGTAGCTCACTGCAGCCTTGAACTTCTGGACTGAAGGGATCCTCTTGCCTCAACTTCAGGTAGCTGTGATTACAGGCGTGAGCCACTGTGCCCAGCTGCAGTGAATCTTGAGAGTAGCCAGGAGTGTCCAGTGGATTGTGTGGTTAGGTTCCTCATTCTTCTCTGACCAGTCTGCCCTGCAAAGAGTCCTAGGAGATTCCAGCTGAATAGAAAGTCGATCTTATTTGGTAAATTAGTATGGCTTAGGGGAATACCAGGAGACTGGGAAAGACACTAGCTTTTATTAAACACCTGTCACCTATCCTCATTTTTTCATGTCCCACATTAGGGTATTCTGATGATTTTTTTTTTTTTTTTTTTGAGACCGAGTCTTGCTCTATTGCCCAGGCTGGAGTGCAGTGGTGTGATCTGTGCTCACTGCAGCATCTGCCTCCTGGGTTCAAGGGATTCTTCTGCCTCAGCCTCCCAAGTAGTTGGGATTACAGATGCCCGCCAACGTGCCCAGCTAATTTTTGTATTTTTAGTAGAGAGGGGGTTTCACCATGTTGGCCAGGCTGGTCTTGAACTCCTGACCTCAGGTGATTCACCCGCTTTGGCCTCCCAAAGTGCTGGGATTATGGGTGTGAGCCACTGCACCCAGCCTCTGATGAACTATTTTGAGTGTTTTTATCTCTCCAGACCCAATGTGTTATTGCCTTATGAGTAAAGCGGACAGTGTAACTTTGTACCTAAATCTCATACCATATCGTCTAGCATCCATATTAGTTTATTCAGCGTTCACTCATGGTGCTAGGTTTTAGAGCAGAAGAGATAAGAAACAAGATTTTTCTCTTTGAAGAACTCACAGTCTAGTGGGGAAATAAAGTTATGTAGAAAGGTTGAGTGTGCTGGCACAAGCCTGTGGTCTGAGCTACTTGGGAGGCTGAGGCAGGTTGCTTGAGCCCAGGAGTTCAAGGCTACAGTGAGCTATGATCACACCACTGCACTCCAGCTGGGTAACGGAGGAAGACCTTGTCTTTAAAAATAAGTAAGCAAATTTCAACTGTCTTTTTTTGTTTTTTGAGACGGAGTCTCTCTCTGTTGCCTAGGCTGGAGTGCAGTGGCGTGATCTTGGCTCACTGCAACCTCTGTCTCCCGGAATCAAGTGATTCTCCTGCCTTAGCCTCCTGAGTAGCTGGGACTACAGGCATGTGCCACCTCGCCCGGCTAATTTCTTTTGTATTTTTAGTAGAGACGGGGTTTCACAGTGTTAACCAGGCTGGTCTCAATCTCCTGACCTCGTGATCCGCCCTCCTCAGCCTCCCAAAGTGCTGGGATTACAGGCGTGAGCCACCGCGCCTGGCTCAACTATCTTTTTTTAGAAAAGGTAATTATAGGTGTTAAGTGCTGTGCTATGGGAGGGGAGCATGGAGTAAGGACCCCCTCAACTGAACATGTGGGAGGTAGATAAGAGGTCAGAGTGGAGGAAGAGACCCTGAGTTTTAGGTAGATGTGGAGGCAGGTTGGGATGGGGAGTGAACATTCCAGGTAGAGAGGACATGGTGGGCAGAAGAGAAAAGTGCCTGGCGTAGACAGACTGCAAGTAGCTGGACCCTTGGACTCCAGGGGTCAAGGGAGAGCCAAGATGTAGCTCCTGAGGGAGGGACCAGATGGCCTGGTTTGTAAGCCACCATAAAGAGCTTGGATTATATCCTGACAATAGTTGGAATCATTGAAGGCTTTTTTTTTTTTCTTTTTTCGGAGAGGGAGTCTCACTCTGTTGCCCAGCCTGGAGTGCAGTAGTGTGATCTTGGCTCACTGCAGCTTCTGTCTCCCAGGTTCAAGCAATTCTCCTGCCTCAGCCTCTGGAGTAGCTGGGAATACAGGCACCTGCCACCATACCTGGCTAATTTTTTGGTATTTTTAGTAGAGACGGGGTTTCACTATGTTGGTCAGGCTGGTGTTGAACTTCTCACCTCAGGTGATCCGCCTGCCTCGGCTTCCCAAAGTGCTGGGATTACAGCCATGAACCATTATGCCCGACCTCATTGAAGGCTTTTAACAAAAATGTGACATCAGACTTAATTTGTTTTAAAAACATTTCTAGCTGGGCATGGTCATTCACACCTGTAATCCCAGCACTTTGGGAGGTTGAGGTGGGTGGATCACTTGAGCCCAGGAGTTCGAGACCATCCTGCGCAACATAGTGAAACCCTGTATCTACAACAAGTTTTTAAAAATTACTCAGGCATGGTGGTGTGTACCCGTAGTTCTAGCTACTTGAGAGGCTGAGGTTGGAGGATCACACGAGCCTAGGAGGTAGAGGCTGCAGTGAGCCATGTTAGCTCCACTGTACTCCAGTCTGGGCAACAGAGTGAGACCTCTATCTGTAAAATAAAAAAAAAAAACATTATTCTGACTGAGGATTGACTTAGAGGGGACATCGAGTAGTGGCTTTGACTCTTAAAAGCCTTTCTCCTTAGTTAAGGAGAAATAGGAGGAATCAAGGTGATAAGGAATGGGGCCCATGGAGCACTTGGTTCAGGGTTAGTAGGAAATAAGATACACTTCCGGTGGATGATATATATTGATCAGAAGCCCCATGATTTAGTCTTAACTGAGCAGAAGTTATAAACTATTTGGGCTTGGCAATTGATGGTGTTTAGTAGTTTACAACATGGCCAATAAAATCTTAATCTGGGGCCAGGCACCCTGGCTCATGCCTGTAATCCCAGCACTTTGGGAGGCCGAAGTGGGAGGATTGCTTGAGCCCAAGAATTCAACACCAGCCTGAGCGACATAGGGAGACTCCCTCTTGACAAAAAATCGAAAAGTTAGCCGGGCATGATGGCACACGCCTGTAGTCCCAGCTACTTGGGAAACTGAGGTGGAAGGATTCCTCGGCCCTGGGAGGCAGAGCTTGCAGTGAGCTGAGGTTGTGTCACTGCACTCCAGCCTGGGCGACAGAGCGAGACCCTGTGTTGGGAAAAAAAAATCTGGATGCCTCACCCTTCTAAACAGGTGACAGCCTGTTTGTGTGCTTTGTAGGACCATCTAATTCCCAGGAACTAGGTGGCTAGGTTGTCTTGTGTTTATAGGGATATTTCTGTTTCTGGACCAACTCTCTGAGCTCCCAGGGTTTTATATTAAGGCTACAACAAAGGAAAAAATTTTTGCTGAGAATGATGTTTTTGTGGACCATGAATGGATGGATCAATGTCAGCATTCACTGTTTTCCACAGGTGACTTCTGGCCTGAAGGTGGATAGTGGGGCCTGTCAGCTTTTGGCAGTTTGGAAAGTTACGGCATAATTGGGTTGTAGAGTTGCAGAAAAATCAGTTGAGAATGAATGTGTCTAGTTTCTTCTATCACAGCCAGTGTTGGCTATGATAGTTACGATGTCACATAAACATAATTTCCTCCATCTCTGAGACCTAGTAGGTTATTACTTGCCTAGCGTTTAGATGTGTGAAGTGTTTCTTGCTGTGGTAGTTGTCCTGTAAAAGCATTCTATGTATGGAATAAAAAGAAAATCATTATATGGAGTTGTCAGGGGTCTCTGGGTTTAGAGAAATGAAATTGAGAAAGATATACTATAGTCTTTGAGATTTTAATTGGGTGAGCAGAGAGGAACTAAATAGAAGCAAATCTTAGTTGATGAGAAAGTAGACATTAGGCTGAGGTGGGAGGATCCCTTGAGGTCAAGAGTTTGAGACCAGCCTGGCCAACATGGTGAAGCCCCATCTCTACTAAAAATACAAAAATTAGCTGGGCCTGGTGGCAGGCGCCTGTAATCCTAGCTACTTGGGAGGCTGAGGTGGGAGAATCGCTTGAACCCGGGAGGGGAGGTTGTAGTGAGCTGAGATCATGTCACTTGCACTCCAACCTGGGCAACAGCGCGGGATTCTGTCTCAAAAAAAAAAAAAAAAAAAGTAGCCATTATCCCAGAAATGTCTGAGTGGCAGGCTCCGTAGACAGGATTTTCATGGAATATTGTCAATCTGCTTGTTTCCAGAACCCCTTGTTCTGTATGCCTTTTCAGTCTGCATGCTAGTCACTTTCCTATAAGATAGGAATCTTTGTGAGCTACAGAAGGAAAGAAGGAAGTGTGAGCTCACTCTGGAGAGAAGTGGATGTTAAAAGGTCATATTCATTTGTTTTGGTCATCCCTGAGTGATGCGATACAGTTCTGGTATGAATCAGATAGCCTATGGAGAGAGTCAAGATCAGAAGAGTTAGAGCTTGACCTTGAGGAGTGCCAGCATTTAATGATCAGATAGAGGAGGATGCACAGGAGTTGGGATGGGATGGGATGCCATGGCCAGAGAGGAAGGGGGAGAATCAGGAATGCCAACCAGTGCATGGTTTGAGTTAACTCTGATGCCACTTAGCTTCAACGTTTTCCATCCTTCCTTTTTTTCCAGGGGATGGAGTCGACTTTCTGTCTTGGTTTCTGAATGCTCTGCACTCAGCTCTGGGGGGCACAAAGAAGAAAAAGAAGAGTAAGTCATTTACTGATAAAAAAAAGGAGCTCTTTTTTTCCCTTTTAAAAAACTTTGCATGTGGGCACGATGGCTCATGCTTATAATCCTCTTTGAGAGGCCGAGGTGGGTGGATTACCTGAGGTCAGGAGTTTGAGACCGACCTGGCCAACATGGTGAAACCCCATCTCTACCAAAAATACAAAAGTTAGCCGGGTGTGGTGGCTGTAGTCCCAGTGACTTGGGAGGCTGAGGCAACTTCCCATTCTTTTGTTAACTCTTTATCTGGGGTAGGGTGGTATCTATTTTATACATAAACTAAATGTTCTTTCTGAATAGGCCCCTCTGCATAGTTTTTGCTAGAATATGGTTATAGTCACAATGATATTTTATTTTATATATTTTTTGAGACGGAGTCTTGCTCTGTCACTTAGGCTGGAGTGCAGTGGCACGGTCTCAGTTCGTGATAGCCTCCATCTCCTAGGTTCAAGCAGTTCTCCTCCCTCAGCCTCCCAAGAGTAGCTGGGATTACAGGCACCTACCACCATGCTCAGCTAATTTTTGTATTTTTAGTAGAGATGGGATTTCACCTTGTTGGCCAGGCTGGTCTCAAACTCCTGACCTCAGGTGGTCTGCCCAAAGTACTGGGATTATAGGCGTGATGGTGTCTTCATGTGGGATTGTGGCCTGTTGCTCTTCCCACTGGGTGGCCCTGCCCTCTCTACCAGGTGTCTGCAGCCTGTGTTAACCCTCTGAACTCTCAAACTTACGTTTTGGCAGGATTCTAGAACTTGGTTGTGCTTTCTCTCTTGTTGCTTTGATCCTGTTCTGGCCCATCTCTTAGTCTGTCATTGTCCTCTTGTCTTCATTACAGTTTGGACATTGTCTCCCTTTGAAAGTAGCTTATGGTTATGGGAAGTTCCTTGGTTTTCCTTGTTTCGCTTGTGAATTTTTTTTGTAATTCATATATTGCCGGGCTCTGTAAATCATTCCTTCATTTTGAATACATTTACCTTTTCTTTTATGGACCAGGCCCTGTGATGGAGGATCAAAAGTTGTCTTAAGGAAGAGAAATAAAGTAATTATTTACACAAATAATTATAAAGGTACCCTGGTGGTATATGGTACTAAAGGAAACTTCTGTGTTTAGTGAGAGCTCTGGGTCTTTTGCTGGAAGATGCTGGTTTATTTCAGAAATTTAGAAGCTGGAAATATATTTTAGACATGTTTTCCATCCTCATGGAATTTGTCTCTTGCTTCCTGTTTGTGCAGCTATTGTGACTGATGTTTTCCAGGGGTCCATGAGGATCTTCACTAAAAAGCTTCCCCATCCTGATCTGGTGAGTTAGCTGAGCCTGGGTCTTGGACTGATTTATATTGCTTGAGGGGATATAGGGGAGATGAAGAGATGCTTAGAGAACTGACAAGCCTGCTTGCCCCATGAAGAGGTTCAACAAAGCACCTGCCTAGTGGCAGCTCATTTTTCAGTTTGAGAGTTAGTGGTTGGATGTACTTTGCTGGTTAAAGTGTTCTGGCCAACTAAGTGGTGCTGCTGTGTTTTTTCAGAAAGCTCAGCTAAGCTTTCTTTTTGTTTTTCTGAGACGGTCTTCCTCTTTCGCCAAGGCTGGAGTGCAGTGGCGCCATCTCCACTCACTGCAACTTCTACTTTCTGGGTTCAAATGATTCTCCTGCCTTAGCCTCCTGAGTAACTGCGATTACAGGCGCTTGCCACCATACCTAGCTAATTTTGTATTTTTAGTAGTGACAGGGCTTCACCATGTTGGTCCAGGCTGGTCTGGAACTCCTGACCTCAGGTGATCTGCCTGCCTTGGCCTCCCAAACTGTTGGGATTACAGGCATGAGCCACTGTGCCTGGCCCTCAGCTAAGCTTCTTAGATGGTCTTAGAGCTTTTCTTTTTTGAGATGGAGTTTAGCTCTTGTTGCCCAGTCTGTAGTGCAATGTCATGATCTCGGCTCACTGCAACCTCCACCTCCCGGGTTCAAGCAATTCTCCTGCCTCAGCCTCCCAAGTAACTGGGATTACAGGCATGTGCTACCAAACCTGGCTAATTTTTCTATTTTTAGTAGACACGAGGTTTTACCATGTTGGTCAGGCTGGTCTCAAACTCCTGACCTTAGGTGATCCACCCGCCTTGGCCTCCCAAAGTGCTGGGATTACAGGCGTGAGCCATGTGCCTGGCCCACTTTCTTTCTTTTTTTAATGGATTTTTTTTTTTTTTTTTTTCTTTTTGAGACAAGGTCTCACTCTGTCACTCAGGCTGAGTGTAGTGGCGTGATTATGGTTCACTACAGCCTCAACCTCCCCTGCTCAAGTGATCCTCCCACCTCAGCCTCCCCAGAAACTGGAACTATAGATGCACAGCACCACACTGGGCTAATTTTTTATTTTTATTTTAGTTTTATTTATTTATTTTATTGAGACGGAGTTTCACTCTTGTTGCCCAGGCTGGAGTGCAATGGCACGATCTTGGCTCACTGCAACCTCCGCCTCCCAAGTTCAAGTTGTTCTCCTGCCTCAGCCTCCCAAGTAGCTGGGATTACAGGCATGCACCACCACGCCCAGCTGATTTTATATTTTTAGTAGAGATGGGGTTTCTCTATGTTGGTCAGGTTGGTCTCGAACTCCCGACCTCAGGTGATCTAACTCCTTCCGCCTCCCAAAGTGCTGAGATTACAGATGAGAGCCGTCGTGCCTGGCCGGTTTTTATTATAGAGATGGAGTCTCCCCATGTTGCCCAGGCTGGTCTCGAAGTCCTGGACTCAAGCAATCCTCTCACCTTTGTCTCCCAAAGTGTTGAGATTACAGGTGTGAGCCATCACACTTGGCCTCAGAGCTTTTTAGATAGTCTGGTATATAAGCAAAATCTCTTTAAAGAAGGAAACCTGTTGGTTCTTAAGTTAATCTAACCAGGTGGTGCATGCCAACTGCCCAGTCTCTCAGGCACCTCTCTTTGTTCTTTGAGATGAAGGAAATGTCAGCGTAGCAAAACACCGGTTCTGTGTTTGTTCCTATATCACTCACACTCCTTTCCTTTATTTTCTTCTCATTCATTTCTAGCCAGCAGAAGAAAAAGAACAGTTGCTCCATAATGACGAGTACCAGGAGACAATGGTGGAGTCCACTTTTATGTACCTGACACTTGACCTTCCTACTGCCCCCCTCTACAAGGACGAGAAGGAGCAGCTCATCATTCCCCAAGTGCCACTCTTCAACATCCTGGCCAAATTCAATGGCATCACTGAGAAGGTAGCCCATTAACACACCTGCCCTGCCTATACTTTGCGCTCTCGACTTTTTCATTTTCTTTTTTTTTCAAGACAGAGTTTTGCTCTTGTCGCCCAGGCTGGAGTGCAGTGGCATGATTTCAGCTCACTGCAATCTCCACCTTCCAGTTTCAAGCGATTCTCCTGCCTCAGCCTCCTGAGTAACTGGGATTACAGACATCCACCACCATGCTCGGCTAATTTTTTGTATTTTTAGTAGAGATGAGATTTCAGCATGTTGGCCAGGCTGGTCTCGAACTCTTGACCTCAAGTGATCCACCTGCCTCGCCTCCCAAAGTGCTGGAATTACAGGCGTGAGCCACCACGCCCGGTCCATTTTCATTTTATACATAAGAATCACCACATGTGTGTGATGTATTTATTATAAAGTATATGGACTTTATTGAGCCTCCCAGACTCCTTGGTGTTTCTAGCTGGTCACCCCCAACTCTTAACTTACAGTGCCCTTCTTTTTATTATTTTCTGAGACAGGGTCTTGCTCTGTCACCCAGGCTGGGGTGCAGTGGCATGATCATGGCTCACTGCAACTTCAAACTCTTGGGCTCAAGTGATCCTCTCACCTTAGCCTCCTGAGTAGCTGGGACTTTTTGGTAGAGATGGGGGTTTCTCCATGTTGGTCAGGTTGGTCTCGAACTCCCAACCTCAGATGATCTACCCGCCTCGGCCTCCCAAAGTGCTGGGATTACAGGTGAGAGCCATCGTGCCCGGCCAATTTTTTATTTTGTGAAGATAAAAAAGACACGCTTCACCACGCCCAGCTAAGTTTTCTTGTAGAGAGAGCTCTCACTCTGTTGCCCAGGCTGGTCTTTAACTCCTGGCCTCAAGGTATCTTCCCACCTTGACCTCCCAAAGTATTGGGATTACAGATGTGAACCAGTGCCCAACCACAGTGCCCCCTCTTGTACTTCTCATATATCCTTTTTTCAGCTTTCTGCCTGCCTCTGGGTAGTATAGAGAAAGGAAGGTCATTTAGGAGAGGAGAAACTCCACAAAGTGGGGAGACATACTTTTTTTAAATTTTTTTTTGAGATGGAGTCTCACTCTGTTGCCTAGTCTGGAGTGCAGTGGTGTGATCTCAGCTCACTGCAACCTCCACCTACCGGGTTCAAACGATTCTTCTGCCTCAGCCTCCTGAATAGCTGGGACTACAGGTGCATGCCACTATGCCCAGCTAATGTTTGTATTTTTAGTAGAGATGAGGTTTCACCATGTTGGCCAGGCTGGTCTCGATCTCCTGGCCTCAAGTGATCTGCCTGCCTCAGCCTCTCAAAATATTGGGATTATAGAAATGAACCATTGTGCCTGGTTAGCTTGCTTTCTTTACATACATATATATATATATATATATATTTTTTTTTTTTTTCTTTTTTTTTTGAGACAGAGTCTCACTCTGTCGCCCAGGCTGGAGTGCAGTGACGCAATCTCGGCTCACTGCAAGCTCCGCCTCCTGGGTTCACACCATTCTCCTGGCTCAGCCTCCCGAGTAGCTGGGACTACAGGCATCCGCCACCATACCTGGCTAATTTTTTGTATTTTTAGTAGAGATGGGATTTCACCATGTTAGCCAGGATGGTCTCTATCTCCTGGCCTCGTGATCCACTGGCCTTGGCCTCCCAAAGTGCTGGGATTACAGGCGTGAGCCACCGCGCCGGCCTTTTTTTTTTTTTTTTTTTTTCTTTTTTGGTAGAGATCGGGTTTCACTATGTTGTCAAGGCTCGTCTCGAAGTTCTGTGCTGAAGTGATCCCCTTGCCTACAGTGATAGGATTACAGGCGTGAGCCGCCAGGCCCAGCCTTTTTTAAAAGTCAGCCTTAGCCAAACTGCACATCCTAAGCCTCATACATTATTTCTGGGACCAGGAGTCTTGTGAACTTTAGGTGTGAGGCAAAATTACATTTTCAAAAACCAAAATGAAAACCTCATGCCCCTGCTCTAATACCTACTGAACTTCAGCACTAATTTGAGAATTTTCTTTTTTTTCTCTAGGAATATAAGACTTACAAGGAGAACTTTCTGAAGCGCTTCCAGCTTACCAAGCTACCTCCATATCTAATCTTTTGTATCAAGAGATTCACTAAGAACAACTTCTTTGTTGAGAAGAATCCAACTATTGTCAATTTCCCTATTACGTAAGTAACATCCTGCTTCACTTCCTCTCACGAGGAGTGAACCTGGATTTCTTCTCTTATGTTTTTACCAGTATTAATTTTGGACTGTCTTAGTTGGGGATTACAATTAACAGAGCCTACCTACAGTAGATAACAGTTTTTATTGGAAGGATACACTTAACTTCAGGGACCACAAAAGGTGGATGTTTACTAGGAGGCAATCCCTATTTTATCTCCTCTCCTGTTGCTGGCCGGAAATTATAGTCCTCCTGCGTAGAGAAGAAGAAATGATGCAAGTAGGATAAGACAGGTAGAATTCTGCCTGGTTTGGAAGATGTCCTGAGTAGTGAGGGTCTGCCCATCTATTTGCCGGCCATCACACCTTTTTGCACACTGGAGTTGTACTAGATGCTTTTAATTTGCTTCCTTCTAACTCAGAAAACTTCTGCAAAATCCTTTTGGGGGTAGACTGTTGGTTTTCAGTTCTCAAGAGACAAGGTTTTTCACACTTAAGAAGATGTTGGGCCGGGCGTGGTGGCTCACACCTGTAATCCCAACATGTTGGGAGGCCAAGGCAGATGGATCGCTTGAGCTCAGGAGTTCAAGACCAACCTGGGCAACATGGCAAAACCCTGTCTCTACAAAAAAAATACAAAAAAATTAGCCCGATGTCGTGGTGCACACCTATAGTCCCAGCTACTTGAGGGGCTGAGGCAGGAGGATTGCTTGAACCTTGGAGATTGAGGCTACAGTGAGGTGAGATGGTGTCACTGCCCTGCACCCTGGGTGATAGAGTGTGATTGTGCTCAAAAAAAAAAAAAAAAGAAAGAAAGAAAGTAGTGTCAGTTTTAAATTCTACGTAGTGTTTAAGAAGGTAGTATCTAAAATTAAGAGGCCCGAGTTTTAGGCTCTCTTAGTGGTGGGACCTCAGACCCATAGTTTGCATGTTTTCTGGATATGTTCTCTCAAAGATAAAATGAGAGCTTGGAGTAGATGGGCCTGAGCCCTAGGGGTTTGTCTGGGTGTAACATCTTATTATAGTATTGCCAGGACTCTTAGAACCATGGAGGGTGAGGAGAGAGAACATTTGCAGTTGAGAATCACAGGCGAATTTTCTCTTTTCTCTTTTCCCCCACTTTTCTCCACTAGCATCTTCTTTGTGAGACAGTAGAATTAAATAGGGAGACATGGAGGTTTGTTCTCTGCCTCCTTGAGTAGGATGACAGAGCTGCTTTCTTTGAAAGTCTATGCATCAGGGTTTTATTTCAGCACTAGCCTCTTGTGAATTACCAGTCACCTGTCTGTTCCTGGTAGGTAGGGGCAGTCTTGATTCCAAGGGCAGCTCCAGAGGGAGGAAGACTGTGTATCAATGGTACTTCCTGCTCAGTTGCCACAGAAATTTCCTTGTCCCATTGTTTTCTTTTATGGGCCTAGAGTAGGCCCAGTATAAAAGTTTGTCCTTCAGAAGAGAAAGATTGGTTCTTAACTAGGCAGTCTTTTAGAGAACATCAAATTGTGACTAATTTTGGAAACTTGCACTTTTAAATATTTTATGTGCTGTAATTACTTCCAGTAATATGATTCTGGATCATTTCATCATCCATACTTCTTGAAAAGGATCCTTTTCATACCTGTCTTCTTGTGATTTATTCATAACACATCCTCTTTTTGTCAGAGTTATCAGACTTACGGTGATTAGGCACCCTCTGCTTATTTGGAGACAGAGATTTTTGAGGGCAGGTTTGAAGTTTCACTTTCAGATTATTAGCCATTCTCTTAACTGGTTTGTTGCTGTGGCTGGGAGATGAGTATAGTTTGCTCTTTTAGGCTGGGTGCAGTGGCTCTCATCTGTAATGTCACCACTTTGGGAGGCTGAGGTGGGAGGATTGCTTGAGCTCAAGAGTTAGAGACCAGCCTGGACAATATAGCAAGATCTCGTTTCTACTAAAAATAAAAAAAATGAATAGTTTGCTCCTTTTCCTGTTTACTAAAACAAAATGATTAAACGTAGTATTTCTCTTTTGCCACATGGACAGTTTTGGTTCAGTCATGAAATCTTGAGTATAAAGACTTCTCCGGGCTGGGCGGGTGGCTCACACCTGTAATCCCAGCACTTTGGGAGGCCGAGGTGGGTGGATCTTGAGGTCAGGAAATCGAGACCATCCTGGCTAACACGGTGAAACCCCGTCTCTACTAAAAATACAAAAAGTAGCTTGGCGTGGTGGCGGGCACCTGTAGTCCCAGGTACTGGGGTGGCTGAGGTAGGAGAATGGCGAGAACCCAGGAGATGGTGCTTGCAGTGAGCTGAGATAGCACCATTGCACTCCAGCCTGGGCGACAAAGAGCGAGACTCTGTCTCAAAAAAAAAAAAAAGACTTCTCTGATACTCATTTAGACAAGTCTAGTCAGCTTTTGTTCAAGCTGAAGAGAAAATGAGAAGTCAGCTTTTGGCAGCAGGAAGGCAGGTTGGCTATCTAGAGGTCACATGGACTCAGGACTCATATCTCCATTTTTTTTTTGGAGACGGAGTCTCGCTATGTTGCCCAGGCTGGAGTGCAGTGGCGTGATCTCGCTTCACTGCAACCTCTGCCTCCCGGGTTCAAGCAATTCTCCTGCCTCAGCCTCCTGAGTAGCTGGGACTACAGGTGCATGCTGCCACCCCCAGCTAATTTTTTTCTTTTTGTACTTTAGTAGAGGCAGGGTTTCACCATGTTGCCCAGGCTGGTTTCAAACTCCTAAGCTCAGGCAGTCTGCCCGCCTTGGCCTCCCAAAGTGTTGGGATTATAGGCATGAGTCACCGCACCCGGCCTCCATTTTCTTAACGGTGAATGTTTATTGCAGTCTGACTGCATCATATATGGGACACTGTCAGTCTGTAGAAACAAATAGCTGTCACCAATACATAGGAAGCTACATATAATAATTACAACAAAGTTGTATGTTTGTTTATTACCACATGGTTTACATTTTAAACTCTGTAATTTTGAAAAGTTAGTAGGTTCACAGTCTGACTTCAAAGGGAGATATATAACTGGACGTGACCACCATTAGCTGTGTCTTGTGAACTCTTCAGTGATAACATGGTTTTGTTTCATGTAATGAGTTGTAGCACATCAAACAACTTTTATGGTGTAATATCTTTTTTATTTTACCTTGTATTAAGTTTTTATAAATATTTGTAGGCTCCAAAATGATATATTTTCCTAAAATTATGTGTTTTAAATAGTCTCTTAATAATCTTGTTAACTGTCTATATGTTTTCCTTTTTAACTGTTTGAAAGTTCTTCTTCTTTTTGGAGGTTTTGTGAGACAGGGTCTCACTGTCGCCATGGCTGGAATGCAATAGTGTGGTCCTGGCTCACTTTAGCCATAATCTCCTGGGCTCAAGTGATCCTCTCACCTCAGCCTCCTGAGTAGCTAGGACCACAGGCATGTACCACCATGTCTGGCTAATTTTTTTTTTTTGTAGGGGCCGCACTACATTGCCCAGGCTGGTCTTGAACTCCTGGGCTCAAGCAGTCCTCCTACCTTGACGTCTCAAAGTGTTGGGATTATAGGTATAAGCCACTTCCTGTCATTTATTTATTTATTTTTTTAATCATGTGGGAAGCTGTGTAACCCTGTCGTTCATTTTGGCTTATTTTGTGAATTCCAACACACCTGGACCTTCTTGACTCTGCAGGCCTACCCAGAGCCTTTGTGGTCTGTTTGTGTAGGACAGCTTCCTTAGCTGCACAGCCTTTGTCTGATTATTCCGGCTTTATTTTCACCATTAACAGAAATGTGGATCTCAGAGAATACTTGTCTGAAGAAGTACAAGCAGTACACAAGAATACCACCTATGACCTCATTGCCAACATCGTGCATGATGGCAAGCCCTCCGAGGGCTCCTACCGGATCCATGTGCTTCATCATGTGAGTGGCTGCTGACCGTCTCATGGCACAGAGTGGCAAAAACAGGTGTTTCTTTGGCATCTCAGAGGGCAGCTCCCTTCAGTTTGTCCTTGCTTGGCCTTGGCTTTGGGATTCTGCAAGTAATAGTGCTGTCAGTAGTTAGTTTAAGGCAGTGGTTCTTAATTTTGGCTACACATTGGACTCACCTTGGGAGCTTTTTTTTTTTTTTTTTGAGACAGTCTCGCTCTGTAGCCCAGGCTGGAGTGCAGTGGTGTGATCTTGGCTCACTGCAACCTCCGCCTCCTGGGTTCAAGCAATTCTCTGCCTTAGCCTCCCAAATAGCTGGGATTATGGGATTACAGCGCCTGTCACCATGCCCAGCTAATTTTTGTATTTTTAGTGGAGATGGGGTTTCACCATCTTGGCCAGGCTGGTCTTGAACTCCTGACCTTGTGATCCACTTGCCTTTGCTAATTAATACAAAAAAATAGGCCGAGCATGGTGGTGGGCACCTGTAGTTCCAGCTACTGGGGAGACTGAGGCAGGAGAATGGCGAGAACCCGGGAGGCGGAGCTTGCAGTGAGCTGAGATCACGCCACTGGACTCCAGCCTGGGCGACAGAGCGAGACTCCATCTCAAAAAAAAGAAATCAGCTTGTTAGAAATGCAGACTCTCAGGCCCCTCAAACCTACTAAATCAGAACCTGGATTTTAATATGACCCTCTGATTTGTAAGAAATTAAAGTTTGCGGCTGGGCGTGGTGGCTCACACCTGTAATCCCAGCACTTTTGGAGGCCGAGAGATCACGAGGTCAGGAGATTGAGACCATCCTGGCTAACATGGTGAAACCCTGTCTCTACTGAAAATACAAAAAATCAGCCGGACATGGTGGCGGGTGCCTGTAGTCCCAGCTACTCGGGAGGCTGAGGCAGGAGAATGGCATGAGCCCAGGAGACGGAGCTTGCACTGAACCGAGATTGCGCCACTGCACTCCAGCCGGGGTGACAGAGCGAGACTCCGTCTCAAAAAAAAAGAAATTAAAGTTTGCAAAGCACTGGTTTAGAGGCTCCCTTTCATCTTAAAAATATTGTGAATTTGTCTAAAGCTGAAAACAGATAAAACATGTACTTGATATATTTGATACCACATAGATTATTACCATAAATTGTTCTCATTTGATTAGTCTCTTCTGGAACTGTGGGTTTAATCTTACCTAGCTTCTGTTTATCAAGTGCTTTACTATGATTAGGCAGTACACCAGTTACTTAATGTACATTAATCTCATTTTTTTAATTAAAACACAATTCCAAGACAGGTGTCAGTATCATCTTTTTTACAGAGGAGGAGACCTAGGTTCCGAGTTTCAGTAATTGACCTCAAGTCAGTAGAATTAGGATTTGAACCCAAGTACTCTGCTTCAAAGCCCATGTCTTAACTCGTCCTTGAAGCAGGAATGGGAACTTGCTTATGTGATCCTAAGCTTTCCTTGTTTCCTGTTTTCTCAACTATTGTAATATCCAGAGGATCTGGAATATTTATATTCTACAATAGTGGTTTTTGGCATGTCTTAGAACTTGGATTGGATAAGGCAGGGTGGGTGGCCAGAGGTGCCTCTGCCTTAATCTAGAAACCTTTTCCCCTTGTTCGTGGAAGCATGAAGTGAGATATGTTTTGCTGTATTTGCAGCACTGGTTTCTTAGGCCAAAGGAATTAGGTTAGTGTGATAGACAGTGTCCACCAAGGACACCTTTTCTTGATGAGCTGTTGCCTTTTTTTTTTTTTTTTAAGACAGGGTCTCCATCTGTCACTCAGGCTGGAGTGCAGTGGCATGATCTTGGCTCACTGCAGCCTTCAGCTCCTGGGTTCAAGTGATTCTCCTGCCTCAGCCTCCCAAGCAGCTAGGACCTACAGGCGCCTGCCACCACGCCTGGCTAATTTTTGTATTTTTGGTAGAGATGGGGTTTTACTATGTTGGCCAGGCTGGTCTCAAACTCCTGACCTCAAGTGATCCACCCGCCTCGGCCTCCCAAAATGCTGGGATTACAGGCATGAGCCCCTGCACCCAGCCAGGAATGTCCATATTTAGGTTCTCTCAGTGGTTGACACTGTGTACCTCATAAGTGAGAATGTCTAGTCTGTCATTTCTGAGCAGGAAGGAGACTTAGGTGATGATTAGAGGGCTTCCTTTTTTCTCCTCTTTAGTATCCACTAAATTCCTTTTAAAAAGATGTACAGAAGTGTTTCAGACTCCATTGTACTTTAAGGGGCCAGGCATAGTGGCTCATACCCATAATCCTAGCACTTTAGGAGGCTGAGGTGGGAGGATCTTTTGAGATCAGGAGCTAGCCTGGGCAACACAGTGGAACCCCATCTCTATTAAAAAAAAAAGAAAAAATTAGCCAGTTGTTGTGGCACACACCTGTAGTCCCAGCTACCTAGGTGACTGAGGTGGGAGGATTGCTTGAGTCCAGAGGGTTGAGGCTGCAGTGAGCTGTGGTTACACCACTGCACTCCAGCCTGGATGACAGAGTGAGACCCTATCTCAAAAAAACAAAACAAACCAGCAAACAAACAAAAAAAAACTGTACTTTAAAAAATTGAATTTGCCATGATTGACACATCAAAAGTCCTGTTAATTGAATCAGGCCCACAGAAGTCATGTACCCTCTTTTTTTTTTTTTTTCTTGAGACAGAGTCTCACTCTGTCACCCAGGCTGGAGTACAGTGGTGCAATCTCGGCTCACTGCAAGCTCCGCCTCCCAGGTTCATGCCATTCTCCTGCCTCAGCCTCTTGAGTAGCTGGGACTACAGGTGCCCGCCACCACGTCCAGCTGAGTTTTTGTATTTTAAGTAGAGACGGGGTTTCACCGTGTTAGCCAGGATGGTCTTGATCTCCTGACCTCGTGATCCGCGCGCATCGGCCTCCGAAAGTGCTGGGATTACAGGCGTGAGCCACCACGCCCGGCCCATGTACTCTCTTCTTTATGACTCTTGCTGGATGATGTCTAGTGGCTGTTCTTCTAATTTTTCTAATCTTGGCTGTGATCCTTTCCTTCTACACCCTTTTGGTTTTAGAGAGCAGACTAACCCAGCTCTTCATACTTTCTGCAGGGGACAGGCAAATGGTATGAATTACAAGACCTCCAGGTGACTGACATCCTTCCCCAGATGATCACACTGTCAGAGGCTTACATTCAGGTGGGTTGGCCACAGGCTTAGTGAGCCACAAATAGGTGGGGTATGGGGCCAGTAAGAGGAGTGGGCCAAGGCAGGAAGAGGGACAGAGTTAGGACCTTGGTTGGAGGGCCAGGTACCTGTTGGGAAGTACTTAGGAGTGAGTTGGGGCCAGAATATATGGCCCTGAAAGTCAAGCAGAGATTTTCAGAAAAGAATTATAAGAAAATGTATGAGTGAGCAAAGAAAGTTGTGATTATGGCTAGGTTAGTTTTGCAGAAGTGTGCGGTCTGGTTGCAAGGAGGAAGGGAGGCTGGCTAGAAGTCGACCGTGAAGTACTTCCCGAGAGCCCCAGGCAGAGCTCTCTTTGTGACCCCACAGCACTTTCTGCTTGCCTTTTGTTTTAGTGCCGACCATATCGCTTTGCCTGTCTGTCCTCTCCATTGGATTGACCCATGGAGCACAGAGCATCTCTGTCTTCTCTTTATGTAACTGCCCTAGTACTTGGCAAAAGAAGGAAGATTGAGACAAAAGCCATAGCTTTGTAAGAAGTGATACCTCTCCTAGAGATAACTGTTTCTTCCCTTCAGTGACTGTAGCCACTGTAGCAGATTTCCAGATGGAGTATAGCAGGTTTGTAAATGGCATGACTAGTTATCCATGGCCTGGCACAGAATAGGTATTTGACAAGTATCTGTTGACTGAATGCCTCCTAGACTTCAGTTTGTGTTTTCATTTCTTACAGATTTGGAAGAGGCGAGATAATGATGAAACCAACCAGCAGGGGGCTTGAAGGAGGCGTCTAGGGCTTTGCTTCCGAGGGCTGTGGCTGATGATGGTAAATAAGAACACAGAAGCTGTAGCTGTTCAGCTACAGGCTGACTGGGGGGCTCCCTGGGCTAGCCCAGCTTGTATGGGTTCTGGCTACACCAGAGCACCAGGAGCCCACTTGCCTGGGATGGCCCCGCACTGTCACCCAGCTGTTCTTTGATCATTTTTTTCTAGATTGATGCTCCTTTCTCCCATGCATCAAGCTCCCTTCTAGCTTCAGCAGGGCAGAACCCTTCTCCAGATGTGTGTAACTTATGTCTGAGTATCTGGGAGTAGCTGAAGAACAGATAATTTCTTCCAAACATCAAGCCTTGGGATTCTTGGAGCAAGCAGAAAGCCAGTAACCTCACTCTTGTCTGTTAGAGGTGGAGGATTTTCCTGTGGTTCCCCTCATTTCCTGATGTGTATTTTTAGATGGATTAAATATTCTCCTGTTTTTAAACTAGCCTCTTGTTTTATATCTTTTCATTTGGTGGTTGGCTGAGGAAAATATTTTCCTTTTTAATCTTCACAAACTCTCTGCCCTACAGTCTGACATCTGGCGGACATCACGCTCGCCCTTTCCTGTCAGCTTGTGGGTGGTGTGTCATTTAGGATGCATTTGTTTCTAAGTAAAAAAATGCTTGAGTCAAGGGGATACATTATTATTATGCTTAACTAGAAGGCCAGAGGTGGGCAGTTTCCGGCTGCAGTGCAGGAATGAGTAAGGGAAGAGGAAAGAAAGGAAATAGGAAGTGCTTCTCACTACAGTGCAATTCTGAGAAGGTCTCAGCCAGGCCAGTGTGGAGCCCCAGGGCAAAGATTCTCTGTCAGACAATTCATCAGCTCTGTAGTGGGCTCTAGCAGCCTAGAAGGGTGACCTTGGCATGAGCACTGTGGCAGGTCCAAAGATGTGGAAAGCAGCTGGAGGCAGCCAGTCAGCCTCAGCAAGTTCTCTTGAAGGGAGACAGGAGCCGTGTACTCCTGTGGTGCCACCCTTTACCTGGATACAACCCTGTCCTCACTTTGTCTACCTCTCTGGAAGCTCCAGTATTTCCTTTGCAAGCTTATCTCTTTTATCCAGCCATTACATGTTGAGATTTCTCAAGATTCAGTCCTAGCATTACTCTTCTTGCTGTTTACTTTTTCCCTAGGCCATTTTGGCTATGCCTAGGGCTTCACTTACCATTTTTATGGAAATGACTCATAAACACATCTTAATCCCAGATTTCTCTAAACTCTTGAACTTCGCTCTGTTGCCCAGGCTGGAGTGCAGTGGCACTCAGCTCACTGCAACCTCTGCCTCCCAGGTTCAAGTGATTTCTGGCTAATTTTTGTATTTTTATTTTTATTTTATTTTATTTTTGAGATGGAGTCTTGCTCCTTCTCCCAGGCTAGAGTGCAGTGGCGCGATCTCAGCTCACTGCAACCTCTGCCTCCTGGGTTCAAGTGATTCTCCTGCCTGAGCTTCCCGAGTAGCTGGGATCACAGGCGCCCACCACCATGCCCAGCTAATATTTGTATTTTTAGTAGAGATGGGATTTCATCATGTTGGCCAGGCTGGTCTCGAACTCCTGACCTCGTGATCCACCCCCCCCGTCAGCCTCCCAAAGTGCTGGGATTACAGATGTGAGCTACCACACCCTGCCAATTTTCAAAAAATTTTTAGTAGAGACAGGGTTTCACCATGTTGGCCAGGCTGGTCTCAAACTCCTGACCTCAAGTGATTTGCCCGCCTCAGCCTCCCAGAGTGTTGGGATTACAGGCATGAGTTATGGTGCCCAGCCCTATTTTGGGGTGTTTTAAAGTAAACTCAAACTTAACATTGTTCAGAACTGAGCTTGCAAGGCGTGGCTTCTGCCTGTAATCCTAGCACTTTGGGAGGCTGAGGTGAAAGAATTGTTTGTGACCAGGAGTTCAAGACTAGCCTGGCCAACATAGTGATACCCCATCTCGAACAACAACAAAAGTTAGCTAGGCATGGTGGTGTGTGCCTGTAGTTCCACCTACTTGGGAGGCTGAGGCGGGAAGATCCTTTGAGCGCAAGATTTGAGGCTTCAGTGAACCATAATCGCACCACTGCACTCCAGCCTGGGCAACAGAGCAAGACCTTGTCATTACAAAAAAGAAAAAAGTTGAGCTTGTGAGTTTCCCTTTTTTTTTTTGGTTTGAGACGGAGTCTCACTCTGTTGCCCAAGCTGGAGTGCAGTGGTGTGATCTTGACTCACTGCCGGCCTCTGCCTCCGGGCTTGAGTGATTCTCCTGCCACAGCCTCCCAAGTAGGTGGGACTACAGGTGTGTGCCCTACACCTGGCTGATTTTTGTACTTTTAGTAGAGATGGGGTTTCACCGTGTTGGTCAGGCTGGTCTCGAACTCCTGACCTCAGGGGATCCGCTGACCTCGGCCTCCCAAAGTGTTGGGATTACAGGCATGAGCCACTCTGCCCAGCCATGAGTTTACCTTTAAACTTGACTATTTTCAAGGTGAAGATTACACTATCCAGTTACAGAAATTCATGTATTATAATCAGGGAAAGTTTAATTTCAATAATTATTAACTACAACAGGGGTTTGTAGTTGACAGGGGATTAGTTAGTAACAAGTAAAGAATGTAGAAATAACAGATACAAAGAGCTGCCACTGCCTCTGGGGCTGACAGCAGCATCCAAAGCTGAGATCCAGACCTTGCTAAAAGTATGCCCTTTGAACGTCATTAAAAATCTGCTTTGTAGTGTGCTTGGAAAAGCCATTCACAGGTGTCTCCCTGGAGGCCTCTGCTACAAAACTGTCCAGGGAGGAGAGAGTGCCAGCTGAAGCTACTGGGTGCCCGTGCTGTCCAAATGTATAGGTTGGCTTTTTCCCAGGAATGTCCCTGAGGTGGCAGGCCCCTGAATTGTTTTTGGGTTTAACTCCCAACTTCTTATTTATGTCTTACTAAGGCATTTAAAGCGCTTGGTACTTTCTGCTCATTGGATCCAACAGCATAGTGTCATCACTGTAGTGGACTAGTGTGATATTTTGTGGATTGCCAAGATGATCAAGATCTCTGTGAACTGTATTATGCTAGAGAGCAGAACTGACATAGTCCTGAGGTAACACTGGGAAGGTATACTGTTGGCCCTGCCAGGTAAAAGCAAACTACTTCTGATGATCCTTATAAATTGGTATGGAGAATTAACAATTTGATTCTAATTTGGTAGCTACATGCCAAGTGCCAAGAGCTGTTCTTTATCAATAAAGATGCTACATCTGGCCCCGGGCGTGGTAGCTTACAGATGTAATCCCAGCAGCTTGGGAAGCCAAGGCAGGAGGATTGCTTGAACCTAGGAGTTCAAGACCAGCCTGGGCAACAAAGTGAGACCCCATCCCTACAAAAAAAATTAGCCGGGCATGGTGGCATGCACCTGTGGTCCGAGCTACATGGGAGACAGGCAGGAGGATCACTTGAGTCAAGGCTGCAGTGAGTTGAGTTTGAGCTCTGGGTGACAAGAGCAAGACACTGTCTCAAAAAAAAAAAAAAAGACATCTGGGACAGCAGCTTCGGTTGGACGGTTGGAGTCACTCTGATTAAGTTTACAATAGTCCACAGTCATTCTCCAAGATCCATCAGACTTCTGCACAGGCCCTTTGCCACTCTTATTTTAGTCTAAGCTATTGCCAGTTTCTGTTGGCAGTGGCCTCAATAGGTCTGTCTACATTTCCTTGCCTCCCACCCCCAGTTTATCCATGCTTTAGTCAGAGTAATCTTTTAAAACACAAACCTGAGTCATTTCTCCCCCATACTCTGATCATGCTTAAAGACACTTCACTGGCTCTTAGGATAACAAGTGAAATCCTCAGCTGCTAGTCTAATTTATCAGGAAGTTTCTACTTTTTTTTTTTTTTTTTTGAGATGGAGTCTGGCTTTGTCGCCCAGGCTGGAGTGCAGTGGCGTGATCTCGGCTCACTGCAAGCTCTGCGTCCCGGGTTCATGCCATTCTCCTGCCTCAGCCTCCAAGTAGCTGGGACTACAGGCACCCGCCACCACGCCCGGCTAATTTTTTGTATTTTTTTAGTAGAGAACTGGGTTTCACCCTGTTAGCCAGGATGGTCGTGACCTCCTGACCTCGTGATCCCCCGCCTTGGCCTCCCAAAGTGCTGGGATTACAGGCGTGAGCCACCGCGCCCGGCCCTTTTTTTTTTTTTTGAGACAGGGTCTGGCACTGTCACCCAGGCTGGAGTGTAGTGGCATGATCTTGGCACTCTGCAACCTCCGCCTCCTGGGCTCAAGCCATCCTCCCACCTCAGCCTCCTGAGTAGCTGGGCCCATAGGCTTGCACCACTACACTACACTGGGCTAGTTGTTCTGATTTTTTTGTAGAGATGGTATTTCACCATGTTGCCCAGGCTGGCCTCAAACTTGTGAGCTCAAGTGGTCTGCCTGCCTCGGCCTCCTAAATTATTGGGATTATAGGCATGAGCCACCACGCCCGGCTCCCTGCTTGTTCTTGACCCCAGGCTCACTGTGCTTCGTTCTATTGCTCAGATGTGCCACATGGCATGAGGCCTCTATACCATCTGCTTCCTCTGTGAGGGATGCTCCTCCTTTCCCTTTTAATTCTTTCTCCTCCATGACTTCTCATATACCCTTAATACCCTGTATATCTCTCATTGATGACCCTTATTGCACCTGAAAAATTTGTTTTTTCTGTGATTCTTTGATTACGGCCTGTTTTCCCAACTAAACTCTCAAGTTACAAAGGATAGATAGAAACTTTTGTGCCCAGCCCTAGGGAAATGCTTGGCACTTGGAAGTCAATCACCCATATTTTATTCATTTATTTATTTTTTGAGATGGAGTTTTGCTCTTGTTGCCCAGGCTGGAGTGCAATGGCACGATCTCGATTCACCACAACCCCCGCCTCCTGGGTTCAAGCAATTCTCCTGCCTCAGTTTCCCAGGTAGCTGGGATTACAGGCATGTGCCACCATGCCTGGCTAATTTTGTATTTTTAGTAGAGATGGGGTTTCTCCATGTTGGTCAGGCTGGTCTTGAACTCTCAACCTCAAGTGATCTGCCCACCTCAGTCTCCCAAAGTGCTGGGATTATAGGCATGGGCCACCATGCCGGGCCAGTCACCCATATTTTTTGAGTAAATGCTTTAGTACTTAGCCTGTGTTCTCTGTGTTGTCCTTTTGCACAAATGATTTTGTTTCTTTCTACCCTTTCAAGATGGTGAAAATAGGTATTGTCACTTAAAAGTTTAGGGACTATTTCTTGGAGCTGACTGTCATATCCCGTGTGATCTTGAGGTCCTTTGTGGGTGACACATGGCTTGCTTCCACCACTGCTGTCTGGGCTGGGGGCCTGGCCTGCATGTCTTCAAAGCTGATCCCAGCATGCCCTTGAGGTCTCTTTTGGAGACCTCAAGGTCTGACCAGAGTTTGAACCACACATGGGGAAGAAGTTAAATTCAATTCATGTTTTCTTAGCATGACCCCACAGCCAGAAGTCACAGAGGAAAAGATAGATATGGAAAAAATACCCCAGATACATGATAGAGAAAAATTTGCAATGTATAGGACACTAAATAAATGAATATGCCTAATTTATTTTTATTGGTAAAACAATAAAAAGAAACCTAAACAGAAAAGTGGGCAAAAAACCTAAGTACCCATTTCACAAAAGATGAAATACAAATAGCCAGTAAGCATGTGACGAGGTGTTTATTTGGTAACTAAAGAAATGCAAATTAGAACAACCATGAGACATCATTTAAAAATATTTTGGATTAGTGGGAAAAAGAAAAGGAACAAAACCAAGCCAAAACAAAACAAAACAAATATTTTGGATAGGCCAGGTGCATTGGCTCACACCTGTAATCCCAGCACTTTTGGAGGCCAAGGCTGGTGGATCATCAGAGGTCAGGAGTTCAAGACCAGCCTGGACAACATGGTGAAACCCCCGTCTCTACTAAAAATGCAAAAATTAACCAGGCATGGTAGCACACCCCTGTAATCCCAGCTACTCTGGAGGCTGAGGCGAGAGAATTGCTTGAACCTGGGAGGCGGAGGCTGCAGGGAGCTGAGATCGTGCCAATGCACTCCAGCCTGGACGACAGCTAGACTTCCTCTCAAAAAAAAAATACATATGTGTATATATAATATATATTTATAATATGTATTATATATAAAAAATATATTTTTATATATATATATTTTTTGGGATTAGCAAAGTTTGAAAGATTGTTAACACCCCAGTTTGGTGAGAGTGGAAAGAGGCACTTGTTTTCTGTTGGGATAGAAATTGGTATGGCTGGCACAGAAGCCCAGATTGATAATCCAGCCTCTGTTAAAAGTAAAGGTGTCAGACTGGGTGAGATGACTCACGTCTGTAGTCCTAGCACTTTGGGAGTCCGAGACGGGCAGATCACGAGGTCAGGAGATCGAGACCATCCTGGGTAACACGGTGAAACCCCGTCTCTACTGAAAATACAAAAAATTAGCCGGGCGTGGTGGCGGGCACCTGTAGTCCCAGCTACTCGGGAGGCTGAGGCAGGAGAACGGCATGAACCCGGGAGGCGGAGCTTGCAGTGAGCCGAGATCGCGCCATTGTACTCCAGCCTGGGCGATGGAGTGAGACTCCGTCTCAAAAAAAAAAAAGTGAAGGTGTCCCCCCAAATTTCACGTCTTGGAATTGATTCTAAGAAGACAGTCAGACAAAGATGTAAGTGCAAGCATTTGTATTCTTCGCAAATCATTGATAATAGTTGCTTAAAAAAAGAAAGGGCCAGCCATGGTATGTGACGCCTGCAGTCCCAGCACTTAGGGAGGCAGAGGCAGGAGGATTGCTTGAACCCCGGGGTGATTGTACCACTGCACTCTAGCCTGGGAGACAGAGCTGTCATGTGGCAATTAGCAATAATAATAGATACTTACATTTATTGACCTGAAAAGGTTATTGTTAAATGGACAGTGCAGGTTACAAAGCAGCATGTGTAGGATGTTTCCAGTTTTGTAGATCTGCTGTATCTGTTTTTGTATATGTGCGCAGAAAGCTTTGGAATTATAGATAATAATGTGTTAATAATGATTATGTTGTTGTTTTAAAATTTCAGTTATTCATTATGGGGACATAATGTAATAGTCTTTATTTCTCTGTAGCTGAACTCATTTTGGCTCATGAGCCCTCAAAACATATTCTTTCCATTTCGGAATAACTCGTTCCCTTCTTAATACTCAGCCTCTCTTGGCTGACTCACCACTGAATCCTCCTTCCCCTTTCCCTGGGAATGATTTACAGATTGCCCTGTGGTGAGAAGAGGCATTGGAAACTAAGCATTCCCTGGCCGTCCAGGTTTCTCTGGAGTGTCTCTCGTCTTGCCTGATCATCATCTTCTTGCGCCATCATTGCTACACATCTGATTTCTGCTCATCTCAAGATCCACTAAATCTGTCACAGATTCATCCCCAGCCATGGATTCTGACTGCCTGTAGGTCTGTGGGTTGAGGTTGCTCTTCTGCAGCCACATCATGTTGGGGACACTCTCTGTGAGGCAGACCTCAGGCCTGCTGCCTAGCTCCATCCCTCAGGCTAGCGTCCTCACCCTTTCTGATGTCCTGTGAGAGGCAGGCTTCTCTTAGAAGCCCACACCCTGGAAAGTGAAGAATAAGTCCCCCCATCTTGGACTACTCCTGGGCTATTCCCCTCCTGGTACTTCTCTTCCCCCGCCTTCCTAAGGGCAGGGGTGTAGCATGTTGGACACTTCTCAGGGACCCTAGGAGTCTCAAGTATAGCCACTTCCTGTCAATTCTGTCCTCCTACCAGCTGGTCAACTCTTTTTAAAAATTATTTATTTGTTTTTGAAATAGGATCTCTCTGTGTTGCCCAGGGTGGAGTGCAGTGGCATCATCACGGCTCACTGCAGCCTCGACCTCCTGGATTCAAGCAATCCTCCCACCTCAGCCTCCTGAATAGCTGGGACCACAGACACATGCGATCACGCCCAGCTAATTTTTGTATCTTTAATTTTTTTTCTTATTTTATACGGAGTTTTGCTGTTATTGCCCAGGCTGGAGTGCAGTGGTGCAATCCCGGCTCACTGCAACCTCTGCCTCCTGGGTTCAAGCAGTTCTCCTGTCTCAGCCTCCTGAGTAGCTGGGATTACAGGTGTGCGCCACCACATCCAGCTAATTTTATATTTTTTTTAGTAGACATGTGGTTTCACCATGTTGGTCAGGCTGGACTCGAACTCCTAACCTCAAGTGATCCACCCACCTCAGCCTCCCAAAGTGCTGGGATTACAGGTGTGAGTCACTGTGCCCAGCCAAATTTTTGTATTTTTTATAGAGATAGGGTTTTGCCATGTTGCCCAGGCAGGTCTTGAACTCCTGGGCTCAAGTGATCCTCCTACCTCAGCCTCCCAAAATCTGTCGACTCTTGACCTCCTTTTGAGTGAAGCCTCCTTTTTCACTATCAGGCACTCATTCCCACTCTTATTTTTGGGATAAACTATTAATGCCTCCCCTTCTTCAAAGATTGGCTCTTCATTGTCCCAATCAAGCTTTTTAATTTTCATTTTTTAATTTTAATTTTAATTTTTAATTTAAAACATCCTTTTCTCTCAGAGAGTTGGATTTTATAGTTGAAACAATGGCTTTAAAGACAGTAGTTAGCTATAGGTTTACAAATGTCTACTTAAAATCCAGGAGCCAATGAGTTGTGTGTCTCATCCCTAGCCCAAGAGCAGGCTACATAGACAGCTCTTCCTGGTGCTTGAACCGTGGAGGTGTGGAACCAGAGGCTGCAGGGAGAGGACTGAAAAAGCCCCAGGCTCAGTGTCAAAATACACACCCTGCAGTAGCTCTCTCCTGGGCTTGGTGGGATTGTGGATGTCATGCGCGTCCCTGTGAAGAGACTACCAAACAGGCTTTGTGTGAGCAATAAGGCTTTTTTTTTTTTTTTTTGAGACAGTCTCGCTCTGTAGCCCAGGCTGGAGTGCAGTGGCACGATCTTGCCTCACTTCAAGCTCCGCCTCCCGGGTTCACACCATTCTCCTGCCTCAGCCTCCCGAGTAGCTGGGACTACAGGCGCCTGCCACCATGCCTGGCTTATTTTTGTATTTTTAGTAGAGACAGGGTTTTACCGTGTTAGCCAGGATGGTCTCGATCTCCTGACCTCATGATCCGCCTGCTTTGGCCTCCCAAAGGGCTGGGATTACAGGGGTGAGCCATCGCACCCAGCCTGCAATAAAGCTGTTTAATCACCTGGGTGCAGGCGGGCTGAGTCCAAAAAGAGAGTCAGCAAAGGGTGGTGGGATTATCATTAGTTCTTATAGGTTTGGGATAGACGGTGGAATTAGGAGCAGTTTTTTGTGGGCAGGGGGTGGATCTTACAAAGTACCTTCTCAAGGGCGGAGAGAATATGACAAAGTACCTTCTTAAGGGTGGGGAGGGTGTATCGTACAAAGTGACATTCACAAGGGTGGGGAAATATCACAAAGTTCATTATTGCAAGGGCGGGGAGGGTGTATTGTCACAAAGTCAACTGATCAGTTAGGGTGGAGCGGGAACAAATCACAATGGTGGAATGTCATCAGTTAAGGCAGGAACTGGCTATTTTCACATCTTGTGTGGATCTTCAGTTGCTTCAGGCCATCTGGATGTACACATGCAGGGCACAGGGGATAGGGTGGCTTAGCTTGGGCTCAGAGGCCTGACAGTGGCTAATTTCCACTCTTTTTGTCTGTAGTTTCTGAATTTCTTACAAGAAACATGTATAAGAAATATGACAAAAGTTATTTTATAAATAAAGGGACACTTTGAGGCATTTCAGTCTTTAAAAAAGCTAAGGCTTATTTGGGTTTTTGTTTATTTTTAGATTTTTGGTGTCCTCACGACCTCACCTCATCCCATTGAGTAGAGACTGGGAGGGGAGAGCAGCAGCCAGAGGGCAGGCTGGGAGCGCTTGTGAGCAAGAGGAGCTGTGGACACCTGCTTCTCTGCCAAGGGAGAGAGTGAGGTAGGCCTGGGACTACTGACTTCAGGGTGAGGCCACAGCTACTGCAGCGCTTTTTATGTATTTATTTACTGAGATGGAGCCTTGCTCTGTCACCCAGGCTGGAGTGCAATGGTGCGATCTCAGCTCACTGCCACCTCCGCCTCCTGGGCTCCAGTGATTCTCCTGCGCTCAAGCGATTCTCCTGCCTCAGCCTTCTGAGTAGCTGGGATTACAGGCACACGCTACCACACCTGGCTAATTTTTTGTATTTCTAGTGGAAATGGGGTTTCACCATGTTGGCGAGGCTGGTCTCGAACTCCTGACCTCCAGTGATCCTCCTGCCTCAGCCTCCTAAGGTGCTGGGATTACAGGTGTGAGCCACCACGTCTGGCCATACTGCAGCACTTTAAAGGACGGTGTCTTTTTCTTTCTCATACAAGAGAATAGGACTTTATTAGCGTTGGTGCAAGCATTGTATTACACAGGAATGGGTCCCTAGCGTACACAACCCCAGCTGGGCTTTGAGCAGATAAATCACAGCAGAAATAGAATCGCCCTAGGACTTTCAATCAAAAGCTGGAAGTCCACCTTACAGAAAGACAAAAAGAAAACCCCTTTTTATATCTTAACAAAGCGACAGCTCTCAAGCAGCAGAGCATCTCGAGGAAGAAAGGTTGCCTGGTTGCCATCCCATCATACCAGAGTGTGCAGTGTCCACCCTTGACCACGCCGGGGAGTTGCTGATTTTTTGAAAAAGCTTAACTTAACAATTTCTGATGTCTATCTTTTAGAGTTCTATATGTTCTCATTTTTTATTCTTCCGAATTTTGAATTACAAATAGCTGTAAAAGCCAGTCTTTGAGTGCATGGGGGTGGGTGTGAGGCAGGGCTCAGCTTCTACTCCCTGTCCTGTGGAGCAGTGGCTGGTTTCTCCTGAGCCCAGCCCTGGGAGGTTGTGGTAGGCGTGGAGGCTGCAGAGCTCCTCCAGATGCTGCCCTTGCTGTGCCTCACACCAGAGAGGATGGAAGTGGCTCTGGCATCAGACTGTGGTTGAGCTGAGACAGACAAGGCCAACACAGGGCTGGGGGCCCGTGGTCCACCAGTGGAAGTGACTCCCGAGGAAGGGCGGCGAGGAGGGTGGTGTGGGATCCAAGGCTTCTTTTCAGTGTGGCAGCTGTCGAGGGCCAGGGAGCAGGGGGAAGAGCCTGGTCACCATGGTCCCAGAGCCCGTCTCACTTGGCTCTTCCTTTGCAGCTGAGGAGGATGAGGACCAGAGAGGGACTGTGCGTGTGTCCTGCCTGGGGACCCACAGCCAGGTGATAGCAGAATTGGGTTTGAAGTCCAGGCCTCCCATGCCAACCCAATGGTCTTGCTGTTTCAGTAGGGAAGGCTGGGAGCCTGGGAGCTGGGAAAAGGTGACTGCCCGGCTCCTGGTGACTCCCCACCCCCAGGTCCCCAGCTGTCATCAGTGGGGCAAGGACACATTTAACTGGTTCCTGTGGGTCAGGTCTGAGTGGGGGAGGACCTCCCCTCCCCACTGCCTCCCACAGGGGCTTGTGATTCAGGGTTTCAGGAATAGGGCTGGCTCCCCCGCCTCAGATGGAAGAAGTGGACTTGGCTGTGAACTCCAGGAGGGCAGGGCTCAGCCATGGCCCTTACCCTAGGATATGGCCTGGCCACAAGCACTCACTACATTTTTTTTTTTTTTTTTTGAGATAGAGTCTCGCTCTGTTGCCCAGGCTGGAGTGCAGTGGCACAATCTCAGCTCACTGCAACCTCCGCCTCCCAGGTTCAAGCAGTTCTCCTCCTCAGCCTCCCAAGTAGCTGGGATTACAGGTGTGTGCCACCACATCTGGCTAATTTTTTACTTTTTTAGTAGATACGGGGTTTTGTCATGTTGGTAAGGCTGGTCTTGAACTCCTGACCTCAAGTGATCCACTCGCCTCGGACTCCCAAAGTTCTGGGATTACAGGTGTGAGCCACTTTGCCTGGCAAAGAAATACCTTTTTTTTCTTTTCCTGAAACAGAGTTGTGCTCTGTCGCCTAGGCTGGAGTGCAGTGGCATGATGTCGGCACACTGCAACCTCTGCCTCCCAGGTTCAAGTGATTCTCCTGCCTAAGCGTCCTGAGTAGCTGGGATTACAAGCACCCACCACCATGCTCAGCTAATTTTTAAAAATATTTTTAGTATAGATGGGGTTTCGCCACGTTGGCCAGGCTAGTCTCGAACTCCTGACCTGAGGTGATCCGCCTGCCTCAGCCTCCCAGAGTGCTGGGATTACAGGCGTGAGCCACCATGCCCGGCCTTACATTTTTTAAAATGAGGGAACGAATGAATAAATGACCACCATGTTACGGGCTGGCTCTGAACAGAATTGTAAAGTGGACTAAGCTTGTGCTCAGGGTCACCTTAAGCCCACGGTCGCTGTGTCCTGCCCTCTTAGGGCCATTTCCCAGCCCCCAGGCACCTGTTCACAGAGGCTGCATCTGGCCCTGCCTCCACCCCTCCGTCCTAAAGTGCTCCTCTGACTTACAACATGACAGTCAGGGAGAGAATGTGCCTCAGGAGGGTGGAGTCAGATGATCATGGCCTTCCTGGCATCTGAGGGGAGATAGCTTTGGTAGCAAAGTGTGATTTTCCCTGAGTCCAGGAAAGCTTGGCCTTGGTTGGAATACATTGAACCCTGAGGACCATAGAGTCCCTGGGGCAAGCTCTGAGGGGGAGGCCTGGGACAAGGCAGGGCAGGGGGAGGGGAGTGGGGGGAGGTGGGTGGGGAGCTGGTGGTTGGGCACTCGGTTACCGGGGTTCTAGGGGAGGGGAGTGCTCAGGGTCCCAGAAAGGGCGTTTTCCTGATGGCGCACCAGAAGGCCTCAGGAGCCTCCAGCTGCGTGGTGAGAGGGAGGATGGAGCAGCCGGCAGGAGTAGCCGCCTCTTCCTGCTTGGGGAGCAGAAGGGCCTCCCATGCCGTGATGGTCAGGACCTGCCCTCTTCTCTCCCCGCAACTGGGGGCCTGGACTCACCTGGACTCACCTGGACAGCTGAGTTCTCATCAGAGGTCAGGGCTGTGGATACACTGGAGAGGGCTGGACATGGTCCCACACACCCCGAGAGCCTGTCACAGGGACAGCACCAGGGCTGAGGCCTGGGCCCCCTCAGCTCCCCACACCCAGCTCTTCCGGAAAAGAACAGCACTCACGCCACCTCCCGCCTAGCGGGTGCTCCCAGTGTGACTCTGGAGACCCCTCGGGCCACTCCCTGAGCCACAGGCCTTAGGGTTTAGAGTCTGAGGAGGTGAGATCTTAACTCCAGAACACCTACTTTGTACCCCTACCCCACCAGCACACACTGGCCAGGGAACACAGCCCCATCCCATAATGGACATCCAGCCGCACTCCTCGGGGCGTCCCTCCCTTCCCATTCCCCTTTTCCATACTGTCATGATTTTCTACATGGAAACAGTGAGGGGTGCCTCCCAGTCTCTGGCCTATGCACCTGGGACCACCTTGGACCCATGGGAGTGGGGCCTCTGAGGATCACGGGCCCAAAGGGTAGAGGTTCTGGGAGCCGAGGGAAGTCCTAGGACCAACTGGGAGGGGTGGATGTACCTGGCAGGTGGTGTGGGCATCCCAGCCCCTGGACACCAGGGTCAGCAGCTGGGGCGTGTGCTGAGCCACAAATTGCTTGCACTGAGGAAGGAGACACATAGCTGTGGAGGGGACCCGGGCCCTTTGCAGCACTCTCCTGTCGTGTGGTCGTGGCCTCTCCACTTCCCTGGATCACTTTAGGGTTCCCTTCTGACTCCTCCATCAGCCCTCACTGAACAGCTCTGGCTGCAGTTAAAACCCTTAACAAACCGGAGCTGGCTGAAATGGAGGACTTCCATCAGAAAAGCAGGTGATGCTGGAGACGGACGACTGAGGCAGAGGGGTGGAATCTCAGCCACCACCCTTCCCTCCCTCCACCTCCGTTTCAGTTCTAGAAGGAAACTTAATGTTCATCTGGTCCTTGATACCAGATGTGATGGGCAGCGGGGAGGCTTGGGAGTTGCTGAGCAGGGAGCACAGTGTGGACAGCTGCCTCCTGGGAAGAGCATCAGCTGGCTTGCCTCAGGACAGGATCTTGCTTTAAGAAGGGAATTTCCTGTCCGGGTGCAGTGGCTCACGCCTGTAAACCCAGCACTTTGGGAGGCGGGCAGATCACTTGAGGTCAAGAGTTTGAGACCAGCCTGACCAATAAGGTGAAACCTTGTCTCTACCAAAAATACAAAAATTAGCCGAGCGTGATAGCATATGCCTGTCATCCCAGCTACTTGAGAGGCTGAGGCAGGAGAATCTCTTGAACCCAGAGGCAGAGGTTGCAGTGAGCCAAGATTGCGCCATTGCACTCCAGCCTGGGCAACAAGAACAAAACTCGGTCTCAAAAAAAAAAAAAAGTGAGATTTCCTGTCATTGACTGAGTATTGGCAGGGGCCCTAGGACCTTCAAGCCCAACCCTCTCCTTTTGCAGATGGGTTTGTCCTGAGTGAGTTAAACCTTGAGGAGTGTGGGAGCAGTAATGGGATCAGGACCCTGGAGAGAAGGCCAGTCCCTTCCCTGGCTCGAGCTGGCCCTGGCGTTACTCGTTTCCTAGTAGATAACCAGGCCTCTGAAGGCTTGCCTGGTGCTCACTCAGCCCATGGAGGGGGCCTGCTGGTCTCTGGAGCCCACAGCCCTTTGTCCAGAGGCGACTCCTAACCCTTAACAGGCTCTGCCCTAACTTACAGTCCCACCATTGTCTGCCCCACATCCTGCCTGCCTGTCTGCGCTCCATTCTGGCCCATCCTATGTGTCTCTGGCTGCAAAGCCTTTCGTGGGCTCAGGCTTCCACCTTGAACAGGCCCTGACCATGAGTCCCCATGTGCCTGCCCTGTACCTTTTCCCTGTCCAGCCAAGAGCTGACACAGGCCTGGAGCAGTGTCTGTGGTATGGCCTGCTCGCTGCTGTTCCTGGCCTGGGTGGTCATGGACATGCAGAGGCGGCACTCAGAGTCTTGTGGCAGCCATTCTCCTGTGGGCAACCCCAGAGACGCGAGCGTTAGGGGGAAAGCAGGCAAGGCCACCCTGCAGAGGCGTTAGGTTTCTGTCCTTGGTGCATTGCAGCGGGACCAGAGAGGGAGAGCATCATACAGGGGCAGGGTAGGGGGAGGAGGAGAGCAGGCTTTGGGCTAAGGAGGGGGCAGTGGGTTCACCTGGGCCAGCGCTGTCATCCATGGAGCACCGGAGGACGAGGCCGCAGACCAGCTGGGGCAGCATGCGGCCCAGCAGCATGTCGAGCAGGATGACAGAGTAGCGTTCAGCCAGACACTGGCAGATGCCACCTGCCACCAGGGGTACCACGCGGCACACCTGGGCCACTGCCACAGCTAGCACACCCTGGGGTGGGGGCGGAGAGAAGCCAGCATGGGGCCTTCACTTGGCAAGCCTCCACTCTCTGCCCAGCACCCAGCTAGGCACTTCCTACACATTCCCTCATTCTCTTCTAGAAGGGAGGGCAAGGCTATTCACAAATAAGGACACTGGGGATCAGAGAGTCCAAGGGATGCAGGGGACTCACACAGGGTCGCTGAGTGTAGGAGCCAGCTTCAGACCTACGTCTGGTCCCAAAGTCTGTGGCCCACAGCTAGTGACTCTCAGACTGATATGCTGGACCTGACTTTCCCCCAAGGCTTGAGATTCAGCTGCTTGCCTGACTCTCCTCTCCTGCACTTCACACAGGCATCTTGAACTCAACATGGCCAGGAGGGAGCTCTCTTTTTCTACTCAAACCCATTTCTTGTTGAGTATCCCTATCTCAGCTGCTGGTATTACAGAGGGTTGGTTGCTCTGGCCAGTCTGTAAAAGTCACTGTGGAGTCCTCCCTGGTCCTCACACTCCAGCATCCATGCCCAAGTGCAGCGGGCCCACCTCCCAAATGCGTCTCCAGACCAGCCCTCAGCTCCATCCCTGTCCCATCACCTCTCACTGTGATCTCTGCAGTGATCTTTCTTTTTTTCTTTTTTCTTTTCTTTTTGAGACAGAGTCTTGCTCTGTCACCCAGGCTGGAGTGCAATCTCAGCTCACTGCAATCTCTGCCTCCTGGGTTCAAGTGATTCTCCTGCCTCAGCCTCCCGAGTAGCTGGAACTACAGGCACCCGCCCCCACATCTGGCTAATTTTTGTATTTTTAGTAGAGACGGGGTTTTGCCATGTTGCTCAAGCTGGTCTCCTGGGCTCACATGAACCACCTGCCTCAGCAGGAACCTCACCTGCTGCCTTGAGTCCGCAGTGGCCCATGAGACCCCATCTGGGAAAGGCTGAGAGGGGAGGGCCTTTCTTCATTTGGGCCTCACTTTGGGGCAAGGTAGCCCTGGGCTGGTGGGGCCATTGGACAACAGCCACTGCAGGTCTGGAAGACTCCAAACTGGACTCAGGCAGAGATGGGGAATCTATCTGTGGAAATTCCCCTCTTGAAAGATCAAAGCAACTTTTCTACAGGGACCTCTGGGGATCCTTCTCCATCAGTTGGTGAGCTGCTGGAGAACAAAGCTGCATCTTGTCCATTCGTGTACTTTGGCACCTGGCCTGGCACCTCCATACAGTGGGGGCTTAATGTTTGTTGCATGAACTGTAGGCCTGGTACCTACCAGGCCTGAGCCGGAGCCCCAGGGTCCCCAGGTGGGGGCAATGCACAAGCGGTTCTCTCCCCTCCTAACTTCTGGCAGCCAGCTGGGCCCTGATGGGGGTGTGAGTTGGGAGAGAGGTGGGAGCTGCAGGGGACCCTCCTGGGCTCTGTGTGGCCTTGGATACCTCACCTTGGGAATCATAGCTTGGATCCGCTTGATCAGAGCCCTGCAGAGCCAGCAGTAGGGGAGAGGAATGGGGAATTGCTGCTCGGAGAGATCCTGGGGAGAGAATTCGGTGGAGGCCAGGCTGGGTGCTGGGAGAAGAGTCCTCCAGGCTCTCCTCCCCTCCCTCTTCTCTCCAGGCTCTCCTCCCCTCCCTTTCTCTCCCTCCTCCCTTAGGCCCTGCCTGGAGCTTCCCGTCACCTTCCCGGCTCTGCCTCTTCCAGGGCCCAGCGCTCGTGGGCTTCAGAGGTGGCTCTAGCCCTCCGGATCCCCACTTAACTGGCTGTGGGGGCCTCCCTCACCTGTGTGTGAGGCCCAGGCCTCACCTGGAGGGCCCCGGGCAGCACGGGGAGGACCAGCTTGTCCGGCAGAGGGTCTGGCAGAGGGTCCCACAGAGGTTCGGGCAGGGGGTCTGACATCCCTGACTCCTGCTCTGGCTCTGGCTGCCGGGATTTGCACAGGCCCAGGTGCATACAGATGCCCTTTGAGTCCTGGGGCACAGCACAGGGTGGGAGTATTAGGCTATGGGAGGGAAGCCCACCCCTGTTCATGCTGGCCCAAGGGCTCAGGGACCAGGACCACTGGAATGGGAGGAAACAGGCCTAGTGGGGGTGCTGTGGTTTAGAACTCTATGTGGGGGGACAAAAGGCAAAGATGGGGCTGTGTGGGGACTTTAAGGGAGGTGGCTGGGATTGCGTGTGAATGAGCGTGAGCATATATGTGAGCATGAATAAGTGTGTAAGCATGTGTGTGAGAGTGAGAGTGTAAGGGTGTGTGAGCGTGCAAGCCCACCATATGAACCTGAACCTGGGGGCCTGTGGTCGGGTGCATGGCTGAAGGGCACTTAGTTTCCTGGGCCCTTTGTGGGCAGAGTGTGTGTGTGTGTGTGTGTGTGTGTGTGTGACCAGCTGGGGTGCTGTGTGTGTGCTGTGTTTGTGTATGTGTCTGACTGGCTGGCGTGCTGTGTGTGTGTATGTGTCTGGATGGGGTGCTGTGTGTGTGTGTCCAGCCGGCTGGGGTGCTATGTGTGTAACTCCCCATGGGTGGGCACAGGGGCCTGCGTGGGGAGGCAGGCAGGAAGTGAGCTGGCAGCCCTCACAATCTGGTTCTGGAAGTAGTCGATGACCAGGGGGAAGTAGTCGTCGAGTACTTGGTTGCACTGGGGCATGAACAGCTTCAAGGGGAGGATGTTGCACTCCTGCTCCAGAAACTTCCGCATCGTGTCCTGGGAGGCCAGAGTGGGCTGTCAGCTGGGCCTCTCTGAGGTCTATCCCACCCAAGTCCCTGGACACAAGGCCCCACCAGGGCAGACCTACCCCTATTCCCCCAGGGCACTGGAGTTCAAAAGTTTCAAGGAGTTAAGTAATTGGGCACATGTAGGGGCCCTTCCCCTCAGGAAGGACTATCTCTGGCTGTGCTGTTGAGCTCAGGGCCAGGACCTACTCCCAGCCAGGAGGAGTTGGGAGTTATTAGGCACCCAGGCCTCCTCCTCAGCCTGGAAATGGCCCCTTTAGGGGGCTCACCTCTTCCCTGCTCTGTCCCTCATCTCTTGGGCCCCAACCTTCATCCAGGATCTAGGCCTCATTACCTGGAAAATGGCCTCCTTGGCCATCTTGTTAAGGATGTGGACGATGTCCTCACACTCTTGGCATAGGTCATCCTGGGGAGGGAGGGGGCCCCAAGGTGCAGGACACATGAGTGGGGGGCAGGCTCCCAGCTCCAATGGGGAGGTTCTCTCAGGCAGAGGCCAACAGAGCACTCCAAGGCACCAGTGGCTGCCCACCAGCCCATCTTGTCCCAACTCATCCATTCCATTTTATTCATCCCATCCCATCCATCTCTTCTATTCATCCATCCCAATCCATCCATTGTTATTCTGTCATCCCATCCCATCCCATTCATCCGACTCCATCTATTCTATGTCATCGTATCCCATCACATCCATCCCATTCCATTTCATCCTATCTCATTTCGTCTCATCCCATTCCATCTCAACCATCCCTTGTGGGGACTCCACTCCCCTCCTGCCCATTCAGAGCCCACCCAGCACCCTTCATCTCAGACCCCCAATTGCTGTGCATCCTTGGTGGTACTCACGGCTCCCACATGTCCCCAGACTTCTTGTAAGCAGTGCCCTAGGGCTCTGCACTGCAATGCTTGCTCCAGGCTTTGGCACCAGAACTCAGGGCCCTGGGCACAGGCCAAGGATGAGGTGGTCCAGGCAGCTGCGGTTTGGGGCCAGACCTTAGTCAGGATCCAGGCTACATACCTGGCATCCTGATTTCACCCAATCTCTAGACCCAATTTTGCTGGGAGTGCGGGGCCGTTAAACATGTGGGCGTCAGACAGCTCTGGGTTCCACCTGCTCCTGGACCCACCAGCTGTGCGACCTTGGATAAGCTCTGAACCCTCTCTGAGCTCCAGCTGCCTTGTCTTTAAAATGAGGACAGACTTAGGATAATGCCTAGCACAGAGCAGTGCTCAGTAAGTGGTGGAGCTGCCTAGGACAGGGGAGGCTGGGGCAGACTCACCAGTGCCTGGGCCACAGAGCATGGGCAGCAGCAGCAGCAGCCACTGCAGCTGGTGTGACTTAGCCATGGTACCTCTGCAGCCTGGATACCCTGCTTGGGGCATGGCCCCTTATAGCTGGGCGGGGCATAGGGGCTCTGTGGGAGTGGCAGCGACCTCAGTGTTTGTCTTTGCTCTGGAGAGCCCTTCAGGTGCTTGATCCCACCTTTTCCCAGCAGGGACACTCCTGCCTGCCTTACCACCTGTCCTGGCTGATGGCCTGTTCCTGCTTCCTTTTCCCCCTGCCCGGACTCCCATGTGGCTGGGGACTTGTGGCTTCCTCCAACCAGGGGCTTTCAAGCCTCCATACCTGGTCTCACCTCTCCAGGCCGTGGGAGGGAAGCTGAGGAGGGTGGGGGGCATCTGGTTGGAGGCAGCCTTAGTGTTCCCCTCCCATCCCCTCCCGGGGCCTCCGGGGCCCCCTCTACTCTTGAGCAATGCTCTTGAGAGCTTCCTGCCTGGCTCTTAACCCAGGCTCTTAACCCCTGGAAGGGCAGACCTAGGACACTCTCACCTCCTCCTTACCTTTACCTCTGGAAAAATCTTCTGGTTCTATGGACATAAGATTGGCGTTAGTCAGAAGAACATTTACATGAAACAGAAAACAAAATACCCTGAGTCTGAGACAAGATTTCTGTGGCCCTGGAGTGGCTCCCAGACAGCCCTATACAGGAAGTACTGCCCATGGACCCTGGGGACTCCTTCAGGGTAGGGGCTGGGGCATAGCTGCGATGGTTCAGCAGAAAGAAACTGTCCTCTGCAGCTGCAGGGCTCTCAGGCAGGGCCCCCACTGGCAGAGCACACTGGAGAAAAAGCTCACAGGCTGAGGGAGACAGAGGATATCTTGAGTGGAAGAAAGAGAACGTTCCAGCTGTTGTGATCAGTTTATCTGATCTCTGCAGGAACCCTCTCCCTAGAGGAGGCTCACAGGCCCCTATACTCAGGAAGCACTACAGTGCTCTTGGGGGTGGACAGGGCAGGAATTCGTACCATGATGAAAAGAGTTGGGGCTGGGCGTGGTGGCTCACTTCTGTAATCCTAGCACTTTGGGAGGCTGAGGAGGGAGGATCCTTTGAGCCCAGGAATTTGAGACCAGCCTGGCCAATATAGTGAGACTCCATCATTACAAAAAAAATTTAAAAATTAGCCAGGTGTGGTGATGCATGTCTCTGGTCCCAGCTACTCAGAAAGCTGAGGCAGGAGGATCGCTTGAGCCCACTAGGTCGCGGCTGCAGTGAGCCATGATTGCACCACTGCACTCCGGTCTGGGAGTGCGAGGCCATTAAACATGTGACTGAGCTGAGGGTGTCCTGGCTCCTGGTCCCTGGGATGCGCGGTTCCCCGGCACAATGTTGGCCAGGTAACAGAGACTCTGTCTCAAAAAAAAAAACAAACAAAAAAAGGAATTGGATACAAGGTGGCTATTGACACACTCAAGATTACCCAAGGATTATATAGTTTCTGTTGGCCTCAAGCGCTTGTCAGTACAACAAACACAGCTGCCATCATGGGAGTCCACCAAGACTGTGTAAAAATGTGTAACCAAAGATTGGGAACTCAGTGACCTTGGTAGAACCTCAGGAAGGTGGAACTGAAACATGCGTGTTATTCAGTATGTGTTAAAAAAAAATGAGCGAGTGGTATCTGGTTTGGATACAATCAGGACAGGCTGTGCAAGACAGTGGGGATTTGTGGCTGGCTGCCTCCAGCGGCGTATTTGTCAGGGTGGTCCCACTACCATAACAGAGAGCCCTCCAGTCTATTGGCTCCTGCATGTTTCTTTTTCTTTTTTTCTTTTTTTTTTTGACATGGGGTCTCACTCTGGCGCCCAGGCTGGAGTGCAGTGGCGCGATCTTGGCTCACTGCAACCTCCGCCTCCCAGGCTCAGGTGATCCTCCCACCTCAGTCTCTAGAGTACCTGGGACCACAGGCGCATGCCACCACGTCCGGCTAATTTTTTCTCTGATATTTTTGGTAGAGACAGGGTTTTGCCATATTGTCCAGGCTCGTCTCGAACTCCTGAGCTCAGGCGATCCACTCGCCTCAGCCTCCCGAAGTGCTGGGATTACAGGCATAAGCCACTGTGCCCGGCCACATGTTTCCTTCTTTTTTTTTTTTTTGTTTTTTTTTTTTGAGATGGAGTCTCACTCTGTCGCCCAGGCTGGAGTGCAGTGGTACGATCTTGGCTTCCTGCAACCTCCGCCTCCCGGGTTCAAGCGATTCTCCTGCCTCAGCCTCCCGAGTAGCTGAGTACAGACACCCACGATCACGCCCAGCGAATTTTTGTATTTTTTTAGTAGAGATGGGGTTTCACCATGTTGACCAGGTTGGTCAAAACCATACCTCACACCCTCTAGGACGGCTATTATGAAAAAACAGAAAATAATATGTGTTGAGAGGATGCGGAGAAATTGGAACCCTAGGTGCTTTGCTGCTGAGAATGTGAAATGGTGTAGTCACCGTGGAAACCCATGTGGAAACCCATGTGGAAAAGACCTTCTACAAAACAGTTTCTGAAAAGTTTGAATATTGAATTACCTTCAGACCCGGCAATTCCATTCCCACATATGTATTTTGAAGAGTATGGAGAACAGGTACTGGAACAGATATTTGTATGTCAATTTTCATCGCAGCATTATTCATAATAGCCAAAAGGTAGAAACAACTCAAGTGTTCATCCACGGATGAATGGGTAAACAAAATGTGTTATACACACTCAAAGGAATATTATTGAGCCTTTTTAGGAAGGAAATTCATCTGGGCGCAGTGACTCACACCTGTAATCCCAGGACTTTGGGAGGCCAAGGTGGGCAGATCACGAGGTCAGGAGTTCGAGACCAGCCTTACCAACATGGTGAAATCCTGTCCCTACTAAAAATACAAAAATTAGCCAGGTGTGGTGGTGCATGCCTGTAATCCCAGCTACTCGGGAGGCTGAGGCTGGAGAATCGCTTGAACCTGGGAGGTGGAGGTTGCAGGGAACTGAGATTGTGCCACTGCACTCCAGCCTGGGCAAGAGAGCAATACTCTGTCTGGGGGGATAGGGAGAGGAAAAAAAGGAAAGAAATTTGGACACATGCTACAACACGGATGAATCTTGAAAACATGATGCTCAGTGAAATAATCCAGCCAAAAGAAGGAATTTCTCCATGGGAAGGAGTAGGGAGATAGGGCCCTTGGCAATGAAACTTACAGTTTATAAAGACCTCTCACAATTCATTCGTTTGACCAAAAAATGGTTAATGAGCTAGGAGTTGGGATGACAACGGTCACTGCCCTGGTGGACTTAATATCTATGGGGTGGGGGCACAGACCAGTAATCAGAGTGGAATACTACCCAGGCCTGGAGAAGGAGGGGAGACTCTGGGGGAGATGGGGCAGCTAAGGGGAGACTTGGGGAGACGTAGAAATTGGTGCGGTCAAATGGTGGGGTGGAATTGATTGAGGAGGAATTCCAGGCAGATAAATAGTTCATGCAAAGGCCTAGGAAAAGAGAGAGCATGGGGCTGGTGCAGGGAGCGTTCACCACTCTGCACCACAAATAGAGGTTCAGAGTGTTGGGGAGCTTGGTAGAGAGTGACAGCCAAACCCACATCTCCTGCTCCCTGGTCTGTATCTGAGCAGCCCGAATAGCTTTGGCCCTGGACATCTCTGGGGACTGGGATCATCTCTTTTCCTCTCTGTCTCCCCAAGCTCAGCTGGATTCTATTAAGAACAGCCGGTGGGAGGAACTGGCAATGTTGACATTGACCTTCCTTGAATTCCCTTTTCTTTACGCTGCTGTTTTGGGCTGAATTGTGTCCTCTAAAAGATATGTTGATGTCCTAACCCCTGGCGTCTGTGACTGTGACCTTATTTGAAATAGAGCCTTTGCAGGTGTA
The DNA here is from genome assembly GCF_009764315.1 of Trachypithecus francoisi. Lineage (NCBI taxonomy): Eukaryota > Metazoa > Chordata > Mammalia > Primates > Cercopithecidae > Trachypithecus > Trachypithecus francoisi. The sequence goes on from NW_022681462.1 coordinate 36,965,912, forward strand.
ATCTATTTAAGATGCGGTCATTAGGGTGGGCCCTAATCCAATAACTGGCGTCCTTAAAAGAAACGGAGATTGGGGCACAGAGGGAGTGCCATGGGAACATGGAGGCAGAGATTGGAGTGATGCAGCTGCAAGCCCAGGAACACTAGGGATTGCAGCAACCGCCAGAAGCCAAGGAGAGGCAGGGAAAGGTTCTTCCCTACAGCCTTCGGAGGGTGCATGGCCTGGATTTCAGACTTTTGGCCTCCAAAGTCGTTAGAGAACACATTTCTGTTGCTTGAAGCCACAAAGCTTGTGGTGCTTTGTTCCAGCAGCCCTAGGAAATGCATGCAGCTGCCCACCATATTTGCAGCCCATCCGTGTTGCCCCTTCCCCACACCAAGATGTGAGGCTCTGTTTTCCAAATCCAAATTGAACACTGGACATGTTGGGTTTGGGGCAGGCACAGTTCGAGTCACTCTTGCTGTGCATGAGTTCTATGACCAAAAAGTGTGATTGCAGTAGAGGCCTTGGGGAAGATCTGAGTCTTGAATCTCAGTGCAGAATATTCCCTGAGTAAGTGTCCCAGATGGCTGACATTTGGCTCCTGCATCAGGGCTGTCCTCTTTCACCATCTGTCAGATGTCCATTCCCCCAGGGCCCTGATGAAAGCTCATCTGTTCATCTTCCCTGCCAGGAATGTCCTTTCCCTCTGTCCCTAACTGGACACTCCCTGCAGGAAGGAAATGTGCTTGTCTGCTCATGGCTGATTCAGGCCCCAGCATGGTGCTGGGAACATAGTGGCTGCCTAATCAACCAACTGCCATTCTCTCTTTCTTCGTTGTTAATGGAACCCAAGTTTTGTTCTGGTTCAGAGAGCTGATTCTGTGGCCTCACTCTGTGGACGCAGCGTGATCTGGCCACGCCATCTCCGTTTGCCGGTAATTACTTAGGGTAAGCGTGTGTTTGGGTTCTGGTCAACCAGACTGACACAAGTTGGCTGGGGGCAGCATGGTGGGGGATCCTTCCAGGGAATGTTTTCATCTTGGTTAAAGCAGACAGATGAGGAGAAGTGCCTGTTTTTTCTTTTGGACATTCCCCTGCAAGGCTGGGAAACCATGGTAGCCATCTTGCCCCAAGAAGGGGGAGACAGAAGAAGTACTGAGAAGGAGCTCAGAGCCCTGACATGGCCAAGATGCTGATATAACCAATCCCGAGCCCTTATTGTTCTGTTTGTATAATTTCTACTTGGATATTCTGTTATATGCAGCCCAAATAATCTCAATCAAAGGCAGAAGGAAGGAAAGACAGAAAGAAGGAAAAAGAAAAGAGGGAGGGAAGGAAGAAAGGAAGTTAGTTTGTACTTTGCATCCTTTTTGTGCAGATTAAATTTCACATCCTCCAAGAAGGTCTCCCAGTTTCCCCTGACCTGGAACCCAATCTCTTCCCTCTTGCCATTGTACTATCTGTCCTTTGGGAGAGCTCTTAGCACTGCCAGACTTTGACTTGGGTGTCCATTTGGCCTGGAGGCTACAACTTGAGCCTCTCCCATGCCCCCTCCTCGGTGCACACACATTTGGTTCTGGCCGCTGTCCTCCTGCTGTAGTAGCCTGCTGGGAAGGAGCATGGGGGCCTGGGAGCCTCTCGGGAGAACCTGCTCTCGGAGTGCAATGGCGTGATCTCAGCTCACTGCAAACTCCTGGGTTCAAGCAATTCTCCTGCTTCAGCCTCCTGAGTAGCTGGGATTACAGGCATGCACCACCATGCCCGGCTAATTTTTATATTTTTCAGTAGAGACGGGGTTTCACCATGTTGGCCAGGCTGGTCTCAAACTCCTGACCTCAGGTGATCCTCCCGCCTTGGCCTCCCAAAGTGCTGAGATTACAGGCATGAGCCACCATGCCTGGCCTAGCATATTTAAATTTTAATGCACACTGCCAATAGGTATCCCAAGATGTCACGTTGACTTCATCTCCTCTGAGCAGTGTAGAAGAGAGTGCCTTTCTCCTGACTGGAATTGTGAATCTTTTTTTTTTTTCATTTGTGGTAAAATACACATAACCTAAACTTTGCATCCTAGGCCAGGAGCGGTGGCTCACGCCTGTAATCCCAGCACTTTGGGAGGCCGAGGTGGGTGGATCACCTGAGGTCAGGAGTTCAAGACCAGCCTGACCAACATGGTGAAATCCCGTCTTTACTAAAAATACCAAAATTAGCTGGGCATGCTAGCTGGCGCCTGTAATCCCAGCTACTCTGGAGGCGGAGGCATGAGAATTGCTTGAACTTGGGAGGCAGAGGTTGTGGTAAGCCGAGATCGCGCCACTATACTCCAGCCTGGCCGACAGACAGTGAGACTCCTAACCATTTCCAAGTGTACATTCAGTGGCTTTAGGTACATTCACATTGATGCACAACCATCACCACCATCCATCTCCAGAATGCTTTTCACCTTCCCGAGCAGAAACTCTGTGCCCATGAAACACTAACTCTCCTTTCCTCCCATCCCCTGACAATCATTCTACTTTGCGTCTCTAACTCTCCTTTCCCCCACCCCCTGACAATCATTCTACTTCCTGTCTCTATGATTTTCACTATTCTGTGTCCCTCCTGGAAGTGGACTCATATAGTATTTGTCTTTTTGTGACTGGTTTATTTCACTTAGCAGAGTGTCTTTTGGGTTCATCCATGTTATCATGCATCTCATATAATTTCCTTCCTTTTAAAGGCTGTGTGCATATACCACATTTTGTTTGTGGAATTGTGACCCTTTTAAATGTCCCTAAAATTGCACCTGTTGGCTGTAGCTGCGCCTCCAGGTTGCTGGAGGACATTCCTGCCCATTGTTGGTTTCTGTTCCTTTCTGCCTTTCTGGCCCAGCCTCCAACTGCTCGGGTCTAAGGAGATAAGAGACCCACACAGGCCTCTGGCAGGGGCTGGGTCTCCTTTCTGCAGGAAATGCTTCAGGCCCCTCTTCTTGGTCTTTCCCTGAAGTAAGAGGCTTCAAGTGGAGTCCTGGGGGGCATGATGAGGGCTGTGCCCTGAACAGGTGCAAAGTGTGGAGGGAAAATGTGGATCCTGAGGAAGGCATCTTGAGGCAGGAGCAGAGAAGGCCCAGTGGGCACCTCCTTAGTTGAGCTGCCTTAGGACAAGGGAGCAGTGATGGTGGCTTCAACAGGAAAAGAGAAGCTGATTCTGACTGGAAGGCTTCCAGCTGCCATTCCTGCAGGAACAAGTGTTTTCCCAGGAAGATGGGGTCAGGTCGCTGTATCTGATGGGCCCTGGCTCTGTGCTCAAGCGCTGTTCCAGGCATAGGGTGGGTGACAGAAGGGGCAGCAGCCCTGCTCTCACCAAGCCACCTGTCTGAGAAAACACAACAAAGGCATTCCTTCAGCTACCAGGAGCCTCTGTCTCCAGGAAATTACCATGAAACCCCTAAGTGTAGTGGCTCAGGGCCACAAAGCTTCGTCCCATGCCCAGGTTCAGGCCCATCATGTATGGCCAGGGACTCTGCTCATCACAGTCACCCTGGGGCGCAGGCTGACTTGCAGTGGTCGTCTTGAACACTGCCCATCATCATGCCAGGAGAAAAGAGAATTCTGGGGTCTCTCCCTGGCTGTTAAATGTTCCAGTTGGGAAGGAACAGGCTTAACTTCTGCTCAGGAAGTACCCTGGCAGGGCGCCACCCTCGCCTTCCCAACCCTCACACCCAAATACAAGGCTGCCAGAGAGTGCAATTCCGAGCAGGACCGGAAGGTGGCGCCCGGGAGCCAGGTGGCCATGCACCGCCCTGGGCAGCGCGATCCCCACACCTTGCCGCTCGCGGACTTCGCTGCACCCCAAGAAGTTGGGGCAACTTTTTCTGCTGAACTAAAGGAACACCAGAGGGTCCAGTCTCTCGACACCCCAGGGCCCATCTACCTGTTGAGGAAGGCGCTCCTTCATTACAGGCAGCGGCACAGTGTATCCGGGCTTTACAACATTTTAATCTCCCCTCTCCTCCCCTCCCCTCCCTTCCCCTCTCCTCCCCCTCTCCTCCCCTCCCCTAATTTTTCTTTCTTTTTTTTTTTTTTTTTTTCTTTTTTTGACGGAATCTCGCTCTATAGGTCTATAGGCCAGGCTGGAGTGTAATGGCACGATCTCGGCTCACTGCAACCTCTGCCTTCTGGGTTCAAGCGATTCTCCTGCCTCAGCCTCCCGAGTAGCTGGAATTACAGGCATAAGCCACCACACCCGGCTGAGTTTTGTATTTTTAGTAGAGACCGGGTTTCACCATGTTGGCCAGGCTGGTCTCGAACTCCTGACCTCAGGTGATCCACCTGCCTCGGCCTCCAAAGTGCTAGGATTACAGGCATGAGCACCGTGTCCGGACAAGCTGTTCTTTCTTACTGTTTACACTCATTTGTAATTTTTTTTTTTTTTTTTTGAGATGGAGTTTCGCTTTGTTACCCAGGCTGGAGTACAGTAGCACAATCTCAGCTCCCCAGCATCTGCCTTCCAAGTTCAAGCGATTCTCCTGCCTCAGCCTCCCAAGTAGCTGGGATTATAGGTGCCCACCACAACACCTGACTAATTTTTGCATTTTTAGTAGAGGTGGGGTTTCACCATGTTGGTCAGGCTGGTCTCGAACTCTTGACCTCAAGTAATCAGCTGGCCTTGGCATCCCAAAGTGCTGGGATTACAGGTGTAAGTCACCATGCTGGGCCCACTTATTTATAATTTGATCATTGTCTTCTTTCCCACTAGAAAGTAAGTTCCATGAGGGCAGGCCCCACGTTCGTGTTTACTCATCTTTGTGTTCTCAGTGCCTGGTGGAGTACCTGGCACAGAGTAGTATTCACTTAGTGTTTGCCCAATCAATGAACATGACCGAGGGCTGCATTCTGAGGTCTGGAGGCTTTGCAGACTGGTTGGGAGCACCATCCTGAAGGCTATCAGAGCAACTGCTGAGAGAGACTCCGACCAGGCTGGAGCTCCACTTGTAGCAGAGCCCCAGTGTTCTGGCTGAGCAGCGTGTAGGGCAGTTCTGAATATTGACAGGGAGGTCTGCCCCCAGCCCAGCCCCCAGGGGCTCTTGTCCAAGTCCCAGTGACAGGATGTCTGCAAGTAAATGCTGAAGGAGATGCTTCAGCTAAAAGCTCCAGGACATGTAGGTTCAAATGGCCTAACAGACTGGGAAACAAGAGTAGAGGGAGACATTCTCATTTCAGGATAGACCCTAGCTGCCTTGGGGCCTCCAGGGTACTAGGGGACACAGCCCAGCTCTGCATCCCTGGCAGAGATGGCCACATCCAGCAGACCCTGGTGGCAGTGCAGAGAGAACAGCACCCTGGGGACCAATTATCCTGGGAAACAGGCTGGTGCCTATCCAGATGGTGGTGCCAGGCACTGCTACAGTACAACTGGTCTGATTTGGTGAATAAGTTGCAGACATAATCGAAGGGCAATTTGTTGGGGATGTAAAGTACAGCAATGGCCCACAGGGTAAGAGACAGTAAAATAAGGGTAAATGTCACCGCTCGGAATTTACACACAGGTTGGTATGCCTCAGGAAACTTAGGTTCATAATGAAAAAGCAAAAAACAAAACAAAACACCGGAGAACTACTAGCAGGATGTGTACCAGCTTGTTGATAATGGTATTTCTTGGTAGAATTACATGTGGTCATTACTCATTGTCTTTGTACTTTGAAAAAAAAATTAAGCCAAAGAAAAAAATTAAGCCAAAGGAAAACAAAAAACAAAAAACCTTCCTTTTCCAGTCAAATATACTAGCAAACAAGAAGCTCTTATAAAACAATTCTCACTGGTGTAGATTTTGTCCTGTTTTGGTTGTGAGGATGAGGGGCTGGTGTGGATCCACAGTCCTGAGGAGGAAGCAGGAATCCCAGAAGATGGAGGGTCAGGCTGAGGAATGCAGTTCTGGAAGCTGAGAGCAGAGTGGCCAGTCTTTTCACATCAGGAACGAGTCAAACACCAGGACAGGGCTGTGGTAAAGGTCAGGCACCAGGACACCCAGCGACAGAAGCCAGCAGCCAAGTGAGGCTGCAGGGGAGGCCAGAGTCATGTGGGTCATTCTGGGATGGAAGCTGATAGGTGGGAGGGTGGGGAAGGCAGGTGGGTAGGGCTCACAGCCAGGTGAGGGTTCAGAGTGGGCGTATATGAACCTCAGTTCTAAGACCTCTGGATCCAAGCTGTCATCAACCATGAAAGTCAGACAGGGAAGTTGCCAGTGACTTTGGAGCCTCCCAGAGGAAGGGACCCACGTAGTGGAGGTTCTGGGGTGGGAGAGTTTTGAGAAGTTATGTGGCAGAAAGCCTGTGCATGAGGGAGAAAGGGTGATGTAAAGGGTTAACTTCTGAAACCAGAGGTTTTGGTGAAGGTTGAGCCTCTCTTGTAGCCTAGAAACTTGAGAAATGAGTTATGGACAGTTCAGATGAGGTCTGCTAACTCCCGGGGAAACTACTGACTTTCCTTTGTGTCATACTCCAAAGCCTGATACAAATGGTGGTGGCCATGTGGTCAGGAGTGTGGTTTTTTTTTTGTGGTAGAGATGGGGGTCTCGCTATGTTGCCCAGGCTGGCCTTGAACTCCTGGCCTCAAGTGATCCTCCTGCCTTGGCCTCCGAAAGTGCTGGGAATACAGATGTGAACTGTTGTGCCCAGCCTCATTTCTTTTGGGTATATACTCAGAAGAGGGATTGCTGAATCATATGGTAATTCTATTTTTAATTTTTTAAGGAACCTTTATACCGTTGTCCATAATGGCTATACTAATTTACATTTCCACTAATGCTTCACTATGTATACGTTTGTCAAAATATCATGTTGTATGCCTTAAATATATGCAATTTTTACTTTAACAAGTCAGCCCTCACACTTTTATCTATTTTTAGTTTACCATAGCGCTGTATTCAGGAGCTTCTGTCCAAGACATGAAGCCTGGCTGGCCTGTCATTTCTGAATAATCCAGCAAGCTTCCAGGGTGAGTATGCTGCCTGGGCCCAGAATGGGCCCTTAGAGTCAGCTGATGCATAACTGTCTCTGTAACATCCATTTTAAAGGGCATCCAGGCAGGACGTGGTGGCTCATGCCTGTATCCCAGCACTTTGGGAGGCCGAGGCGGGTGGTCAGGAGTTTGAGACCAGCCTGGCCAACGTGGTGAAACCCTGTCTCTACTAAAAATACAAAAATCGGCTGGGCGTGCTGGCACATGCCTGTAATCCCAGTTCCTCGGGAGTCTGAGGCAGGAGAATTGCTTGAACATTGGAGGTGGAGGTTGCAGTGAGCTGAGATCGCGCCACTGCCCTGCAGCCTGGGCGACAGAGTGATAATCTGTCTCTAAATAAAATAAAATAAAATAATATAAAGGGCATCCCGGGGGATGTATCCACCTGGGGGGTGTATCCAAAATGATGAGCAAAAGCTATGGCATGTGGGGGCTGTTTCCAGTCATCCATCCATTCACCCATCATCTAGATTTTCTTTCTTGTTTCTTCCTTGCAGACTGACCTCATCCTTCTGTTCATTCAGTCATCCACCATCCACTTACCCATCCGTCTGTCCAAAGGGGCACAAGGACACTTTTAGGGCTGATGGATGTGTTCACTGTCTTGACTGCTATGATGGTTTTATGGGTGTGTGCATGTGTCAGAACTGGTAAAGTGATACACTTTAAATGTGTGCATGCGAGTGTACCTTAATTATATCTCAATAAAGTTGGAAAAAAGGAAGGTAAGTAGGTCAAAACTGATAACACCCCACATATCCATGGATAAGACAATGGATAAGCTGTGGAATATCCATATGATAGAATACTGCTCAGCAGTAGAAAGGAGCAGACTGCTCAAAGATTACGACAACATGGACCATCTCACACATGAATGCTGATCAAAAGATGTCAGATGCAACAATCATTCTGTATGATTCCATTTATATACACTTCAAAAACAGAGAAAACAGGCCTGGCATGGTGGCTTATGCCTATAATTCTAGCACTTTGGGAGGCTGAGGCGGGTGGATCACCCGAGGTCAGGAGTTCAAGGCCAGCCTGACCAACATGGTGAAACTCTGTCTCCACTAAAAATACAAAAATTAGCTGGGTGTGGCAGTGTGCGCCTGTAATCCCAGCTAGTCAGGAGACTGAGGCAAGAGAATCGCTTGAACCCGGGAGGTGGAGGTTGCAGTGAGCTGAGATCGCGCCACTGCACTCCAGCCTGGGCAACAAGAGCGAAACTCCAGCTCAAAACCAACTAACAAACCAACCAACCAGAGAAAACAGAGTTATGGAGTTTAAGAGTATGTGCTCAGGTGGTAAAACTATAAAGAAAAACAAGAACACAATTACCATGAAGTCCTCCCTAGGGAAGAAGGAAGGGGTGGTTCCCGGGAGGGAAGATGATAGGGCCTCTGGGGAGCTGGCAGCGTCTTGACCTGGGTGGGTACGTGAATGTGTGTTTGATAATAAACCGTTGAGCTGTACATTTTGTTTCGTGTGCATTTCTGAATATGTTTTACATTGTGTAATTTAAAATGGAGCAACATATATACACATGCTTGTACGGAAAGGTACAAAAAAAGAAAATTTTAACAGTTTTTCTTTCCTCTGAGGAGAGAGGCTACGAACTAGTGGGGGCTTACATTCTTTTTCCTTACGCTTTTCATAAGTACATAAAAATGTCAAAAATACGTAAAATATTTCCTTACACGTTCATAAGGAAAACCCACAAATTTTCATCATAAATGTATGAATGAGAAAGCAAAGAAGGGGCTCTCCAGCTGTAGGTACTGAAGCAAGGACTGGGGATCCAGGCAGAAGATAGAGGAGGCAATGGCTTGTGTGTCTACGTGAGAGAGAGAGTGTGTGTGTCTGTGTGAGAGTGTGTATGTGTGTCTATGTGAGTGTATGTGTCTTATGTGAGAATGTGTTTCTGTGTGAGAGTGTGTATGTGTGTCTATGTGAGTGTATGTGTGTATGTGAGAGTGTGTTTGAGTGCATGCATATGTGTGTGCGTGCCTATGTATGTGTCTATGTGTGTCTGCGAGAGTGTGTGTATGTGAGTGTATGTGTGTATGTGAGAGTGTGTTTGAGTGCATGCATATGTGTGTGCGTGCCTATGTATGTGTCTATGTGTGTGTCTATATGAGTGTGTGTCTATGTGAGTGTGTCTGTGTGTGTGTGTGTCTGCGTGTGTATGTAAGAGAGTGTGTGTGTGGGTGTAGTGGAATGGGGGACGGGAAAATGAGGCAGAGGGGCCTTCAGAGAGACTGGAAGCCTGAGAAAGATTTACGCCACCATCGCTGGCTTCGAAGCGATGGACAGGGCCATGAGCCTGGAGATACCAGCAGCCTTTAGAGCTGAGAATGACCCTCCGATAACAGCACAGAAAGGGGCATCTCAGTCCTGCAACCACACGGCACTGAGGTCTGCCAACAATGTGGCATGAACCTAGAAACAGATTCTTCTCAGATCCTTCAGGTTAGAGCCCAGCCAGCCCACATCTTGACTTTGGCCTTGTGATCACCAGTTGAGCACACCCAGTCTTCTGACCCACGGAACTGTCAGATAATACACGGGTGTTATTTTAACCCATTAGGGTTGTGGTAATTGCTGTGACAATAATAGAAAATTAATACAGTCAAGGACAATGGAAGTGATTTCTCAGCCTAAGGGAGTCCAGCTAGAAGGAAGGTAAATTGGAGCATGAGAGAGTTGCCCAAAGGCTTTTCTTTGTGTTGCTTTTCTCACTCATGTTTATATTTTGAGTGGCAAGCTGCTTCTGAGGAGTTGTTTTCTGTTTTTCAATTTGATTAAAATGTTCATTTAAGTTTATATCATAAAGTTGGCAGTAAATTTTATATTTACATAGCAAATTCATATTTATAATATACAATGTCCCTGAACAGGCATAACACATGTTCTTGGAGTTATTTTTTAAATTTAAAAACTTTTTTTGAGATGGAGTCTATGTTGCTCAGGCTGATCTCAAACCCCAGGGTTTGAGTGATCGTCCCACTTCAGCCTCCCAAAGTGCTGGGATTACAGGCATGAGTCACCATGATTGGCTGGAATTATTTTGTTTTTAAAATAAAATACTATTTAATAAATAATACCATATCCCCAAAAGATACATTCTGAAGAGATGTGAAAGTTGGAGGGGAAAGGCTTTCGTCCATTTCTTTTTTTGTTGGTTTGTTTGAGACTGGGTCTCAGTATGTCGCCCAGGCTGCTCTTAAACTCCGGGGCTTCCCGAGAAGCTGGGACTACAGGTGCGTGCCACTGCCTCAGGCTTCGGCTTGTTTTTTATATATCCTGACTCATCATTGTGTTTCAATCATAAAATTATGATTCTTATTGTAGTTGTAAATTTTAATTCACTTTAACATGGCAACATATTAACAGATTCTTATTGAGCAAATTTTCAAGAGTATAAATTGTACATGGAAGGAAGCAGCATTTCCAGTTGACAAATGGATCCACAGGTAATTCGATGTCTCCTAAATTAAGCTTGTGACGATTAAACCAATACACTGTTGCTATGAGAAAACTATTGACAAAGTACAACCAGGGAACTCATCTCAATGCTGGAATCTGTACCTTAAGAAAAAGGATGATTACTTGAAGTGGTACAAATGGCAACCAGGTACCAAGAAAACAGTGAGTTTGGGCAAGTGTAATGTTTTAGAGCTCACAGTATATCTAGAATGGGGTGAAAGGGAAGAAGATATAGGATAGTCTCATTCATATAGAAAGTTATCCTAAACTCATGTAACAAAGAGGTTATAAAAACCATAAAATCATCAGGAAAAATGACAGCCACTAACCCTGAATGCTGATGTAGAAAGGACATTGATGAGAATAAACATTCTGTGCCTTCAGGCTTTGGCAGATGGCTGGGTATCCCAAAACGTAAGCAAGGACTGAAATCTAAATTGAAATTACTGCAAAGAAATAAAAATAACTTTGATGCTTAAGGGAAGCTTGGTGGTTTTCGAGAAATTCAGGCAATCATCTATACAAACTATCAGGAAAACTGGATAATGCAAAAAGCCTTTAAGTAAAGGATATTATTTGAGTAAATAGGCAGATGTGGTATTTAGTAAACCTACTGCCTGAAAGTACAGAATTCCTGAAATAGGAGATAATGGAAATGTTTACCAAAAGTAAGAGATCGATGGATGCTGGTGAAATGTAAAAATGTTCCATAAAATTTGATAGGTATATTTTCTTCTCATTCTTAGGGTGAGGCTATTTAATAATATTTTCCCAAGTGCAATCAGACAGTTAACATCTAAGGACTGCTTGTTTGCTGTGACTGGTGCTGAGAAGAGCAGTTCTCTAAATAAAGGGCCATCGTGTTTTAAATTTCAGAAATTCTGGTGAAACACACACCGTAAAATGCTGCTTCACTTTATTTTCCATCATCTGCTTTCTCCCATGGGTCTTTCTTGGCTGATTTTCTCCCTATTTTATTTCTGTTTTACTGCCTTTAATTATCTCATTTCGAGTCCCTGGCGTTTTGTTTTGTTATATCACAATGTCACGTGAATAAGCTCTGAGTCATTTGCACAAGTTGGGGAGAAAGCAGGAGAGGGATCTGCTCCCAGCTGGACATCCTTCTGAAGTCTCATGCCCCCCCCCCCCCCGTCGACCCCCGCCAACTCCCTGGCCACCCAGGAGTGTCACGGTCTGAGTCCCAGGTTGGCTGATGCTCAGCTCCCCTGCACTGGAGAACTCTTCCTAAAACTTTATTGAGAGAGAAAAAAGATGACTTGGAAAAAACAGAAAGTCATACTATGATCTGCTGGGCGCAGTGGCTCACGCCTGTAATCCCAGCACTTTGGGAGGCCAAGGCGGGCAGATCACTTGAGGCCAGGAGTTCAAGACCAGTCTGGCCAACATGGTGAAAACCAGTCTCTATTAAAAATACAAAAATTAGTGAGGTGTGGTGGTGGGTGCCTGTAATCCCAGCTACTCAGGGGGCTGAGGCAGAAGAATGAGTTGAAAGCGGGAGGCAGAAGTTGCAGTGAGCCGAGATCACACCACTGCACTCCAGCCTGGGCAACACAGCCAGACCCATCTCAAAAAACAAACAAACAAACAAACAAACAAACAAACAAAAAACAGCCAGGCACGGTGGCTCACGCCTGTAATCCCAGCACTTTGGGAGGCTGAAGCGGGTGGATCATGAGGTCAGGAGATCAAGACCATCCTGGCTAACATGGTGAAACCCCGTCTCTACTAAAAATATAAAAAATTAGCTGGGAGTGGTGGCAGGCGCCTGCAGTCCTAGCTACTCTGGAGGCTGAGGCAGGAGAATGGCATGAACCTGGGAGGCGGAGCTTGCAGTGAGCTGAGATCGCACCACTGCACTCCAGCCTGGGTGACAGAGAAAGACTCCGTCTCAAAAAAAAAAAAAAAAAAAAAAGAAAGTTATACTATGATCATGGCTGAAAAAGTGACTATAAAGAAGTGAATTTTTTACATATTAGTTTTTAGTTATAATAAAATTTAAAGTGAAAATTACAATCTGATATATTGGTCAAAATAATTTATATTTAGCATTTAGTAGATATTTAATATTTAGTATATAAATGTTATACCTTATATATGCTTTTAGCATATAAAGTATTATAGTATATAAAATATTACCCAAAGTACAATTTAAAAGTAAAGGAATATCAAAGGAAAATCAAGAAGAAAACAGCAGGATTGGATAATGTTAATACAACACTAGATATCCGGGTCAATTAGAATGGATAACTCAGAATTTGATCTTATTATGTATAATTGAATATACAATAAAAGAGCAATTTCAAATCAATGGAGAGGAGGGGAAAGTATACCTTTAGATTAAGGGAATAGCAATTTGAAAAGAATACATTTTCATCCCACCTCATACCTTCCTAAAATCAGTTCCAGAGGATTAAAGTGTCACATTAAAAAATATGTCTAACTGCAAAAATTAGCAAAAATATAATTATTTTCTAGGGAAAAAGAGGCAATCACAACTTTCTAAACTGAGAAAAGATGTCACAAATAAATATACATATTTGATTATAGAAAATGAAAACTTTCTATGCGTAAGAATCTTATGGAAATTTAAAGGTCAATCAAGAAGTGACAAAATATTTGTAGCAAATATATCAAAACATTAATGTATTTATTAATAAAGAATTCTTACAAATTAAAAAACATAGTAGAGTCCAATAGATACTGGGCAAGGGACATAAAAAGACAATTTCAAAATAAATGTAAATGTAAACAAATACCTGGGAAAATATTAAACTTAATTTGTAGTAATTGAAATGAAAATAAAAATAGGTGTGATTTTCACTCATTACATTTGTAAAATAAAGAGTCTGATAATATTGAATGCTGGTGAGAGTTCAGGGAGCTCTCATACAATGTTGGCAGTGTTGTAAATGGATACAATTCTTTGGGGAAGTATTTGATATTGTTCATTGGGAGCCATAAAATTGTAACTTAAAAGTTTTTTTTTGTCTGAGCCCGGTGGCTCACGCTTGTAATCCCAGCACTTTGGGAGGCTGAGGTGGGCAGATCACCTGAGGTGGGGAGTTCTAGACCAGCCTGACCAACATGGAGAAACCCCATTTCTACTAAAAATACAAAATTAGCCGGGCGTAGTGGCGCATGCCTATAATCCCAGCTACCCGGGAGGCTGAGGCGGGAGAATGGCTTGAATCCTGGAGGCGGAGGTTTTGGTGAGCCGAGATCGTGCCATTGCACTCCAGACTGGGCAAAAAGAGGAAAACTACATCTCAAAAAAAAAAAAAAAAGAAAAAGAAAATTTTGGATAATTTTAAAATTGAGATATAATTTACATGTAGCTAAATACTTAAATCTTAAATGTCCAGTTTGAAGAGTTTTGATAGATGCACACTCACACAATTCACAAGTTAATTAAGATATAGAACACTTTCACTACCTAAGAAAATCCCGGTGCCAGCCCAATAACCCTCACATCCTCCTCCACCTCCTACCATTTCTCTGATTTCTTTTGCCATAGATGAATTTTGCTTGTTCAAGAACTTCATACAAATGGAATCATACAGAATGAAGTCTTTCATGTCTGGCTTCTTTTTCTTCCTTTTTTTTTTTTTAAGATTTATTCATTTTATTGCATGTATTAGTAGTTCATTCCTTTTTATTGCCAAGTTGTATACAATATTGCGTGGCTCTACCTTAATTTCTTCATTCATTGACCTGTTGATGGACATTTGGGTTATGTCTAATTTTTGGCTCTTATGAAAAGGCTTCTGCAAACAATCTTTTATTTACTTATTTATTCTTCCTTCTTTCATTTTCTTTGAACAACCTTTTAAAACAATTTTTTTTCTATTGTGGTAAAATACATATAACATAAAATGTGTACCACAAAAAATGATGGGGGAGGTGATAGATATGTTAATTACCTTGATTTAATCATTCTAAGTGGTATTCATATATCAAAACATCACATTGTACTCCATAAATATATAAAATTATGATTTGTCAATGAAAAATAATATTAATAAATAACAAAATTAACCTTTTTTTTTTTTTTTTTTTTTTTTTTGAGGCGGAGTCTCGCTCTGTCGCCCAGACTGGAGTGCAGTGGCCAGATCTCAGCTCACTGCAAGCTCCGCCTTCCGGGTTTCCGCCATTCTCCTGCCTCAGCCTCCCGAGTAGCTGGGACTACAGGCGCCCGCCACCTCGCCCGGCTAGTTTTTTTTTGTATTTTTAGTAGAGACGGGGTTTCACCGTATTAGCCAGGATGGTCTCGATCTCCTGACCTCGTGATCCGCCCGTCTCGGCCTCCCAAAGTGCTGGGATTACAGGCTTGAGCCACCGCGCCCGGCCAAAATTAACCATTTTAACCATTTTAGATGTACAATCCAGTGGCATTAATTACACTCACAAAGTTGTGGGATCATCTATTTGGAACTATCTATTTCCAAAACCATTCTCATCATACCAAATGGAAAGTCTGTAACCTATGGGCACTAAGTCCCTCATTTCCCACTCCTTCCAGCCCTGGGTAACCTCTAATCTACTTTCTGTCCCTATGAATTTGCTTATTCTAGAAATTTTATGTAAGTGGAATCATACAATGTTTATCCTTTTGTGTTTGACTTATTTCAGTTGGCATAATTATTTCAAGGTTCATTCGTGTTGTAGTATGTATTAGAGCTGTGTTCCCTTTTTTGGCTGAATCGTACTCCATTGTATATGTACAGCAGATTTTGTTTATCCATTTTTAAAAATTTCAATTTTTATTTTTCTTAGAGATAGGCTCTCACTCTGTCACCCAGGCTGGAGTGCAGTGGCATGACCTTGGCTCACTGCAGCCTCGACCTCCTGGGCTCAAGCAATCCTCTCACCTCAGCCTCCTGAGTAGCTGGGACTATAGACACATGCCACTATGCCCAGCTAATTCTTAAATTTTTCTGTAGAACTGGGGTCTACTATGTTGCTCAGGGTGGCCTCAAACTCCTGGCCTCAAGCCATCTTCCCACCTTGGCCTCCCAAAGTGCTGGGATTAGAGGTTGAGCCACAATGACTGGCTTGTTTATCCATTTATTTGTCAATGGACGCCTGGGCTCTTTCCAGCTTTTGGCTACTGTGAATAATGCTTCTATGAACATTGATGTACAAGTATCTGTTTCAATCTGCTTTTATTTCTTTTGGGTGTATACCTAGGAGTGGAACTGCTGGGTGACATGTCTGTGAACACTCCTGTGTAAATCTGTGTATGTAGAGGTGTTTTTGTTTAGTTTGGGTAAATACGTAGAAGTAAAATTGTTGAGTCACAGGGCAGGTGTATGCTCAACTGTCTGAAAAATGGTCAATCCAATTTTCAGTTATTAGTGTTTTATATTCCCACCAACAATGCTTAAGAGTAACAGTGCTCCCCACACATATCAGCATTTGGGTTTTCTGTCTTTTTAATTTTAGTCATGTTGATGCCATCATCTCAGTATAGTTTTAATACAGAATTTCTTGGACAGGAGCGGTGGCTCAAGCCTGTAATCCCAACACTTTGGGAGGCCGAGGTGGGTGGATCACTTGATATTAGCAGTTCAAGACCAGCATGGACCAAGATGGTGAAACCCCATCTCTACTAAAAATACAAAAATTAGCCAGGCATGTTGGTGTGTGCCTGTAATCCCAGCTACTTAGGAGGCTGAGGCAGAAGACTTGCTTGAACCCAGGAGACACAGGTGGCAGTGAGCCAAGATCATGCCACTGCTCTCCAGCCTGGGCGGCAGAGTGAGGCTACAGCTCAAAAAAGGAATTTCTTTGTGATTTACGATGTTGAGCAGGTTTTCAAATGTTTTGGTCGTTCTTATCTTCCTTTGCGAATTACCTGTTGAAATATTTTGCCCATTTAAAAAATTGGATTGCTTTATTATTATTATTATATTATTATTATTGCAGTAGTAGTTGATATAATGAGTCCGCAAACAGACCCATAGTCAATTGATATTCAACCAACATGCCAAAACAATTCAATGGGAAAAGAAAAATCTTTTCAAGAAATTGATATGGAAAAACAGAACCTCAACCCAGCTCACACTATACATTCATTTGAGATGAGTCATAGACCTAAATGTCAAAGTTAAAATTATAAAAGTTCTAGAAAAAAACATAGTGGCTATTTTTATGACTTTAGCGTAACTGAAGATTTTCTGAAGAAGATACAGAAGGCAGTATTTCACACAGGAATTTTTCTGGGGCCTGGTCCTGACTTGCAATGGGCCAGTTCCCGGGGTACCATGGGTGGGAACTGGGTAAGACCCCAGGTTCTTATCACACGGGACCCGAGAGGCCTGGGTGGAGACTTGTGACTAACTACATGAGCTTTGTCACATACACCTCAACACCTCAGAAAAGGACTCACTGCAATATTTGGTCTCACCAAGTTTCCCACAATAAAGAGACATGAGTCACCTTTCAAGACCTTTTCTGCCCATTAATATGGTCTTCACACATGAGACCAAGGTCTACAAGTGGCCAGGAGAGAGGGAGCCTGCTGAGACGGGGGAGTAGTGCCTGAGCTGGCCTCAAGAGGGTTAAGTGGCCCTCCACTGAAACCTGGAGACTGAGATAGGGTAGGGCTGGGGGAAAACTTGGGCTTTGGAGTCATAGGGTCTGGGTTCATATCCACAGACCATTCCCTTCCTAGCTGTGTGTTGGTGGGTAATTCACTGGATCTCTCTGAGTCCTGCTTTCCTCATCTGAGGTAAAACGAGTTTGCCAGTTGGTCTGAGAGCTGTTCTAGGCATGGTGGGGAGACCCTGACAGGCAGAGGCAGTCCTGCCCTCAAGCAGCTGATTTACGGCTGGGGAAACAAGCCAGCCACAAATGCAATACCTCAAACTCAACTTCTCACCAACAAGCTCCTTTTTCTAATTTGCACAGCCAGCCCCTCAGCCTCCTGGGCCCCAAATATTAGCGAAACCTTTGCCTCCTCTCTCTTGTTTCTTTCTTGTCATCATATAGCTACAAAGTCCTACCAATTCTTCCTGAAATATGTTTCCTTATCAAAAAGTCCTGCAAAACCAGGCATGATTGCTCATGCCTATAATCTCAGCACTTTGGAGGCGGGGAGGATCGCTTGAGTCCAGGAGTTCGAGACTAGCCTGGGCAACATATGGAGACCCATCTCTTCCAAAAATTTTAAAATCAGCAGGGGTGATAGTGGCAAGCACCTATGGTCTCATCTACTAGGGAGGCTGAGGTGGGGGGATTGTTGGAGCCTGGGCGGTTGAGGCTGCAGTAATCTGTGATTGCACCACTGCACTCTAGCCTGAACGACAGAGCAAGACCTTGTATCAAAAAAAAAAAAAAAGTCATGCAGTAACTGACACTGCCATTGCCTATACGATTCCCATTCCCTCATCCTCCCTAACAGAATACCAATTTTGTTCAAAGTGTCAATGAAGGCCGTGTGTGATGGCTCACGCCTGTAATCCTAGCACTTTGGGAGGCTGAGGCGGGCGGATCACCCGAGGTCAGGAGTTCGAGACCAGCCTGGCCAACGTGGTGAAACCCTGTCTCTACTAAAAACACACAAATTAGCAGGGCATGGTGGCATGCGCCTGTAATCCCAGCTACTCGGGAGGCTGAGACAGGAGAATCACTTGAACCCAGAGGTGGAGGTTGCAGCGAGCCAAGATCAAACCATTGCACTCCAGCCTGGGTGACGAGAGTGAAACTCCATCTCAAAAAAGAAAAACCAAACCAAACCAAACAAACAACAACAAAAAACGAAGTGTCAGTGAAGGTCCAGCAAAAGACTCCCTTCCTATTGCCCTTTGCAGCCAGGGTCATCATGTGACACAGTTCAGATCAATTAGATGGAGGTTGAGGGTCCCTGGGAAAGACGTTTTTCCTATACAGGTACCATCTCTTTCTGCTTCACTCTTTCCATTTTCCACATGAACAGGCCTTGTAGCCTGGAGGAGCTACAGCTGCCATTTTGAGATGCTGAGGCACCCTGTCTGAAGAAGGCCTTCACATCACTCAACTCGACTACCGGGTGAGCCCTTGCAGAGGCTTCCCAGCCTCTGCTCTTCAAGCCAAAGTACTACAGGGGGCATGAGTCCCAGAGTTACAGGACCCCAGCTATGGTTCATGTGTAAAGGGAACCATTAGGTAACCAGTGGAAATGATGAAGAAGATCTATATTTACAGACGTGGAAAGATGTTCGTGGTATATTGTTAAATTTAAAAAGCTGTTTAAAAATAGGTTTTGGGTCAAGGTTTTGACTCACTTATACTTTTAGTATAAATATGTCCCACGCAATATTTGGAACATACTTGTACTAAGCGGTTTCTCCCTCCATTAACACATCCCAAGCATCCAGGCAGCTGCTGGCCTCCAGCAACCCGGCATTCTAGTTGTGTGGGAGTGGGGTGTGGCATGAACCCCGTGGGCTACCACTGCACTAACCTGCTTCTTCACAAATTAGTATTTGTATTTGTGGTAAACCCAGTGACACAGGAAAGATGACATACAAAAAGGGCAGGACCTGAGAAAGGTTAAGCTGCAGGCTCCCTGCCCATAAAACAGGGTGTGAAAGGCATCTGAGCAGCTGCCCCACCATGGCTACCTGGGCCCTCCTTCTTCTTGCAGCCATGCTCCTGGGCAACCCAGGTAAGGCCTTCCCCTCGGGATCGATCCTGATGGCCCTCCTAGCCTCGCACTCTCAGGCTGGCTGAACCCGGAGCATGGACTCTCTGGGCACCCAGGTGCCCCTGCCTCTCCCCAGCCTTCTCCCACATCATGGAGGCCTGGCCCTCCCCTCAGAGGCAGGCTTAGCCCAGTGTGCTGCCCAGCCTGTCAGTGGCCTGGCCAAGGAGGAGAGACAGGCCAGGGATTCTGGTCCTACCTCTACTGGCCACCCTGTGTGGCCTGAGACCCCCTCTTTCCCTCCCAAGCCCCTGCCTCCGCATCTGTGTGGTGAAGGCCACTGGCCTTCATCGGTGGGTCTGCGATTCCTCAGGCCTACACTGTCTAGGATTGTGCAGGGCTGGTGAGAGAACGGGGTCACTTCCTTGTTCAAGGCAGACTTCCTGCCCCCTGCACCCTGCTCTCTCCCAGGCCTTGGGGTCAGTGTGAGCCCCAAGGGCAAGGACACTTCTGGAAGGGAGAGTGGATTTGGCTGGGCCATCTGGATGGAAGGTAAAAAAAGAAAATCTCTTGAAAGGAGATTGAGGGAAGTTTCTAGACAAACTGACCCCCAAATCTGTGTTGCTGGCACAACAGAGGAGAAGAGAAAGTCTCGCCCTCTTGGCTTTCTAGAAGGAAAGTGAGAACATGTGTTTGTGCTGAGAGTGGGTCAGAGTGGCTCCAGGGCAAAGCATGTGGACAGATATCCTGGCCCCCTGCAAGACCCAGCCCCTGTCCGAGGCCCTGGCCACCTCCTGGACTCTCACCAGCCAGGAGAACGGGCTTTCCCTCTCCTTCCACCTGCGGAGGGGAAGCTGAAGTGCCTTCTTCCTCAGGTCTGGTCTTCTCTCGTCTGAGCCCTGAGTACTTTGAAGTGGCAACAGCCCACCCGTGTGACAAGGAGCAATCCTGCCTGTGCCTGGCCCAGGAGGGCCCCCAGGTACATGTTGGCTCTCTGCTCACCTGCCACAGTCCCTCTCCTTTCCCTCCTCCCTGGGTGGCTTCTGGGATGAGGGCTGGAGCTCTCTAATGGTCAGGAGGTGGGAGTGGAGGCTGCGCTGTTTCTGACGATGCTGGTTTTGTTGAATTCATGTCTGGCCAGGAGGGCTGCAGATACCTGGTAGACTGCCCCAAGAGGATCCTCCGGGGTCTCACCCTCCAAAGAGCCTGGGGCTGCAGAACCCAAATAGGTAGACTTCCCTGGGAGTTCCTCAATAGGAGAGGGGCAAGTGCAGGGCTGGGAAAGTACTGGGGGTGTGGGAGGCTGTTTCTGGGGTGTCTCAGAGCCTCTGAGACAAGCAAAAAGGCAGGCAGGGTCCAGGCAGCCAGTTCAGGTCTTCAGTGTATCCATGCTCTGGGAAGAGATCACGGACATTGCTGCCAGCCTCAGAAACACCAAGGGCCCCTTTTTTGGGCACTTTCACGCACTCCCAGAATGTCTGAGAGACCATGATAGGGGCTTTCTTTCCTGACAGGGTGACCTGTTGATCAAAATGCAGGAGCTGGCCTTCGACTGCAAGACCTGTCTAAGGATAGTCCAGACACTGAAGGTTATGGTGAAACAGCCCACCCAGGTGAGGCCGAGGGGCTACAGAGCCTCCTGTCTGCTGCTCAATGGAGGGGCCGGCCTGTGACCAGGTTGGGGATCAGGGAGCCTGGGGTCACCTTGCACAGTGGTCCTGGGGGAGGGCTTCCTAGAAGGGAATCTGTGAGTCCCCATGTGTCTGTGGATGAATTTCAGAGAACTTGTGAAATTGTGACTCTCTGGAACTGTGTAAGTCAGAGAGAGTAAACATGGTTTTCATAATGTATCCTCAAAGAGGGCTTGTCTCAGAGAAGTTAGGAATCTTCCCCTAAAGCCCTAACATTTGTGTCCAAGGCAGAGCTTTGAGAAGCTGGTTCCCTAGGAGACCTGGGTCAGGACTGATAAATCCCAGATCTGCTACTTGGAAGCTGCATGGCCTTGGGCAAGTCACTTCCACTTGCTGAGCCTCAGTTATCTTATCTTTGAAATGAGATGGATAATAGTCCCTATCTCGCAAGCTGTCGAAGCTCTTTTTTTTTTTCTTGAGATATGATCTTACTCTGAAACCCAGGCTGGAGTGCAGTGGTATGATCTTGGCTCACTGCAACCTCGGCCTCCCTGGCCCAAGCAATTCTCCTGCCTGAACCTCCCAAGTAGCTGGGACTCCAGGTGTGCGCCACCACGCCCAGCTAATTTTGGTACTTTTGTAGAAACAGGGTCTCACTGTGTTGCCCAGGCTGGTCTCCAACTTCTGAGCTGAAGCAATCCACCTGCCTTGGCCTCCCAAAGTGTGGGATTACAGATGTGAGCCACTGCACCTGGCTGCTGAAGCTTTTTAAAAGAGCTGAGGGCTGGGATGTGCTTAGCTCCACATCCAGCACTGAGTAAATGCTTAACAAATGACTGTGTTATGACCAAGAATTACTGTTTCACTCTCCCTCCTTCCCTCTCCTCTGCTCCCCCAAACTACTCAGCATCCTGGCACTGCAGGCTCACACTTAGCCCTGGACACCCAGATTCATCCTCCCCGCTGGGATGGCATAGAAGAGACTTTAAAACCAAATGAGCCAAGACTCCAAGCTCTGACCACACCTCCCACCCCCACTAGTCTTCTCTATGCACCCCCTCTGGCTGTAGCCCCCAGCCAGGTTCTGGAGCCAGGTAGCTACATGGCAGAGCATTTAATGTGTGCCTGGCAGCCATAGGCACCATTCTCCACACAGAATGCAGGGGACAGGTGCACAAGAGGCTGAGACCTCAGCAGGGCTAACTGTCCTTGTCTCAGGAGCCCTACCTGACCAGGCTTGGGCCAGGCCTTGGAGAGTGGGAGTAGGGGCCCAGCCCCGTGTCTACAGTCTCTGGCTCCATGGGCACCAGGCGCCAGTTCCTCGCACCCAGTACTCCCATTGCTAGGGCTGCTGAAACCTGCAGGGTGGCAGAGCTGCGCAGGACTCACCCTTTACCATGTCCTCTGTGGTTCTGCTGCTGCAGAGAAGCATTTCCAATGCTGAGACCCGCGTGTGTAGGAAGGTGAGCTCACAATGGCGCGACGTCTGCAAAAATTTCATGAAGAGGTATCAGCCTAGAATTACCCAGGGCCTCTTGGAGGGAGAAACTGCCCAGGAGATCTGTGTGGACCTCAGGTTGTGTGAACCTTCTATGGGTGAGTGCAGAGGTGACAGCAGGGATGCCTCCTGAGGGGTGGAGACAGTTTCCCCCAGGATACATCAAAGCTGCCTTCTTAGGACACATTACTCCCGCATCTCCCAGCACGGGAAAGTGTGGAGAACTGAGCAGATGGACTTTAGCTAGAAATGTTTGAGAAATACTGATTAGAGCTTGGGCTTCAGACACAGGAAGTCGTGGAGTAAAATCTGGTCTCCATCTCTCCCTGGCTGTGTGACCTTAAGCAAATAACTCGACCTCTCTGAGCTTCAGTTTCTTCATCTGTGAAGGGGAGATAGCAATCCTGATTTTTGAGATTGGAATGAGAATTGAAGGAGGTCACCGTGTGTGTAGACCTGACCCTGGAGAAATGTCCTCAGACTGAGGCTATTCAAGGCCATCAGACCCTCAGTCAAACTCCAATCCCCAGCCCAGCATGGGCCTCTGGGGTCGGGAACTGGGGCCACATCCACCCCCACAATTCTGGGTCCTGAGAGCTGGGCTAGGGAACCCTTCAGGCAGGGGAACCTGAGGCCTTTCCCTCCATGGCTGCCCAGGCTGTGCCTGGAGAGAACAGGACTCGGCTGTAGGAAGTGGGGCCAGAAAGGGGCTTTGGCAGCTCAGCTGGCGCTTGCCAATGCTCTGGGATTCTATGGTAGCAGATCGGGGGTCCCCACCATTTCCTGTCATGGGAGCTTGTGACTTTTCTATTCAAGGCCCCACAACCTGCTCAGGCTGCCGACTGGCTTCCAGAATGTGCCACTGGGTGTGTTCAGTAGGGACAGGTGGCTGCGAGACCTTAAGCAAGTAACATTCTGAGTACCCGCCACATCTGCCCACAGCTGGCTGTTCTCTCTGCTCCAGGTTCCCTCTGAGCCCTCTCACCCTGTCCTGTGGAAGAAGCATAGGCTCCTGTCCTCAGATCCCGGGAACCTCAGCAACCTCCACCGGCTCCTCGCTTCCTCCATCCAGAATCCACTCTCCAGTCTCCCTTCCCCGACTCCCTCTGCGGCGCTCCCCTCTCAGGAGAATAAAGTGTCAAGCAAGATTTTAGTTGCAGCTTCTTCTCCTTTGGTGGATTTGAGGGGTGGGTGTCAGTGGCATGCTGGGGTGAGCTGTGTAGTCCTTCAATAAATGTCTGTCGTGTGTCCCATACACTGTTGTAGATGCTACGGATTTAGCCATGAACGAGACAACCTTAACAGCATTCACACAGTTAATGCTTACTGAGCACTCACCACAGCCATGCGTTATTCTGAGAGGCCGGGGCACACAGTGGCTATGTCCCCAGAAGCTCTCAGACCAGTGGGGGAGACCAGCAACGTTAGAGGTTTTTTTTTGTTTTGTTTTTGGTGAAAAGGAACAGAAACCCATCTTTTTGCTTCTTGCCACAGGCAGCCTTCCTTTGCTGTTTCGGGGGAGTGTATCATTTAGGGCCCTTTTGGTTGCAAGCAACAGAAGCCTCAGCCCATTCTGGCCTAATTAAAAAAGGTAATTTACTGGTTCAAATAATTAAGCAGTCCACAGATATGTTCAGGCACAGAATGATCCAGAAATGTGTGGCGTCACCAGAGCCCCAGTCCTGTTTTATTGCAATTTTTCGTTCTCCCCACCTCTGTATATCGAAATTGTGTTCAGGTTCGCTTCTCTCTTGGCAGCAGAAATGGCTTCATCAGGTCCACACTTCACCATCTTTACAGCGCATCCATCACAGGGAGAGAGAGCTCCCTTGGAAAGAGATAGGAAGCTTCTTTCCCAGAAGGCCTATCAGCTGTCTCTTCAGTTCTCATTGGCCAGTTCTCATACGTCATTTACCCACCCTCAGACCAATCACTGTGTCCTGGAGAATAATGGGGTACACTGATTGGCTCAAACTAAGCAGGGCCTGGGGCTGAGGTGGGGTCCATCTCAACCCAATCACTTGGTTGACAATAAACATTAAAATCTGGGCTGCTGTTGGTGGGAAGAGGGAAAAATGGATGCTGGCCACCCAAGGAGTATGGTGTGTTATTCTGGATTCAATCAGAGAAGCTGTTCAAGGGGACTACCTATGGCCAAATCTGGGGCTATTTGAGCCTCAGAACAGATAATGACAAGAACAGATTGTAATCCATTGATTAAAGTAGAATCCATGAGTTCATATAAATACAAATAATACATGAATCAATAAACAAGGGAAAAGGAAACGTGCTACCTTACGATACAATTACAGTTAATAAACGTAGACCTAGTTGCAGGGTATATCCCACTAACATATTTGGTATAGTGAGTATATCAAATACTAACTTGATTTTTTAAAAGTATGTATGTATGTATGTATGTATGTATTTATTTATTCTTTTAGAGGCAGAGTCTCACTTTGTCTCCCAGGCTGGAGTGCAGTGGCCCTTCTCAGGCATGATCTTAGCACACTGTAGCCTCAAACTCCTGGCCTCAAGGGATCCTCCCACCTCAGCCTCCAGAGTAGCTGGGACTACAGGTGTGCAGAACTGCTCCTGGCTCACTAATTTGATATTATTTAATACATTCCATTATTAGTTAATCTGACAGTGGAGAAGCCTGTCAGCTGATGAAAGTTAATGCCACCTCACATGGGGCAAGTCAGTATCATGGACCTCATAATATAATGCTCTGAGAGAAATATAATACTATTTTTCCATTGTTACTGTCGAAAATGCAAAAATCATGAGGAAACATCAGAGCAAACCCAAACTGACATTTTACAAAGGACTTAGTCTGTCCTTTAAAAAAAATTAAAAAAAAAATTTTATTTTAGGCCTGGCTCGGTGGCTCACACCTGTAACCCCAGCACTTTGGGAGGCCGAGGTGGGCGGATCACAAGGTCAGGAGATCGAGACCATTCTGGCTAACATGGTGAAACCCCGTCTCTACTAAAAATGCAAAAAATTAGCCAGGCGTGGCAGCAGGCGCCTATAGTCCCAGCTACTTGGGAGGCTGAGGCAGAAGAATGGCGTGAACCCGGGAGGCGGAGCTTGAAGTGAGCCGAGATCCGCCACTGCACTCCAGCCTGGGCGACTGAGTGAGACTCCGTCTCAAAAAAAAAAAAAAAAAATTATTTTAGACTGAGTCTGGCTCTGTCACCCAGGCTGGAGTGCAGTGGCACGATCTGGGCTCACTGCAGCCTCTGCCTCCTGGGTTCAAGTGATTCTCCTGCCTCAGCCTTCCAAGTAGCTTGGATTACAGGTATGTACCACCATACCTAGCTAATTTTGTATTTTTTAGTAAAGAAGGGGTTTCACCATGTTGGCCAGGCTGGTCTTAAACTCCTGACCTCAAGTAATCTGCCTGCCTTGGCCTCTCAAAGTGCTGGGATTACAGACAGGAGCCACTGCACTCTAGCCTGTCCTCTTCAAAAATGCCAAGGTCTTGAAAGACAAGTAAGGATTGAAGAACCGTTCCAGATAGAAGGAAACTAAAGAGACATGACAACTAACTGCAACACATGATCCTGATTTGGATCCAGACCTATAAAGAACATAATTGGGGCAACTTACAAAATGTGACTGGAATCTGCGATGGTAATATTCTGTTAATGTTAATTCCTGATTTTGATGGTTGTACTATGGTTACGTATGGCAGTGTCTTTGTTGGAACATATACACTAAAGTATTCAAAGAGTAATAGGTCATCATATCGGCAATTACAGTGAAATGATTCAGAAAAAAAGGCAATACATATGCAAAGAATGAGTGTGATAAGGTATATACCACATACATGGGATGTGGTAAAGTGTTAACAGTGGGGAATCCTGTTTAAGGGTAAATAGGTGCTCCTGTTTACATTGGGAGGTTTGGAAGGTGTAATCTCCAAACTCAATGGCAAGTTGCAAGAAAGCAACTTTCAAACTTCATGTTGAAATGTGATCCCTGGCCGTGCGTGGTGGCTCACGCCTGTAAGCCCAGCATTTTGGGAGGCCGAGGTGGGTGAATCACCTGAGGTAGGGAGTTCAAGACCAGCCTTACCAACATGGAGAAACCCCGTCTCTACTAAAAATACAAAAAGTTAGCTGGGCGTGGCAGCACGTGCCTGTAATCCCAGCTACTAGGGAGGCTGAGGCAGGAGAATAGCTTGAACCGGGAGGCAGAGGTTGTGGTGAGCCAAGATTGCGCCATTGCACTCCAGCCTGGGCAACAAGGATAAAACTCCATCTTGGGGAAAAATAAATAAATAAATAAAAAGACATGTGATCCCCAATATTGGAGGTGGGACCTAGTGGGAGGTGTTTGAGTCAGGAAGGTGGATCTCTCATGAATGGCTTGGTGCCATTCTTGCTGTAATGAGTGAGTTCTTGCTCTATTAGTTTCTGTGAGAGCTGCTTGTTAAACCTCCTTTCTCTCTTTTTTCCTCACTATGTGATCTCTGCACACACTTTCTCCCTTTCTCTTCTGCTGTAAGTAGAAACACCTTTTTCTGAGACAGAATCTCGCTCTGTCACCCAGGCTGGAGTGCAGTGGCAGCTGCAACCTCTACCTCCCAGGTTCCTGGGTCCAAGTGATTCCCCTGCCTCAGCCTCCCCAGTAGCTGGGACTACAGGTGCCCACCACCATGCCTAGCTAGTTTTTATATTTTTAGTAGAGATGGGATTTCTCTGTGTTGGCCAGGCTGGTCTTGAACTCCAGGACTCAAGTGATCTGCTCGGCTCAGCCTCCCAAAGCGTTGGGTTTACAGGCATGAGCCACTGTGCATGACCATGAGTGGAAGCATCTTGAGGCCATCACCAGATGCAGATGCTGGAGCCATGCCTCTGGTATAGCTTATGGAACTGTGAGCCAAGCAAAGCTCTTTCTTTATAAATTACCCAGCATCAGGTGTCTCTTTATAGCAACACAAATAGACTAAGACACAACTTTTCTCTAGATTTGAAATTATTTCAAAATCAAAGTAAGTGACTTGTAACATTTTGACTTAGCAAATGGATGGATGGTGGTGACATTTACTGAGATCGAGGAGACACTTGGATGGGTAGATTTGGAGGGAATAATGAACAGCTCTGCTTTGGCCATGTGAAGGTTAAGTGTTAAATATCCAAGGTGAGATAGCAAGTGGGGGAGTTTGGCCCAAAGTACACATCTGAAGCCTGGATGAGGCCATCTAGGAGTGAATGAGTTAGAGGCCTACTTCCAGCCACAGTTCATTTTGATCAGTGAACTCTAGTGTTGGACAGTTTGAGTCATTTTTGAGACAAAAAGTCTATGGCATTGAGACACATCTCAATCTTAATTCATTATTTTAATGAATTCCTTAGTGTATGGGATCATGTCATCTGCACATAGAGATCATAGTACTTCTTTCCAATTTGAATTTTATTTCATCTTCTTGCCTAATTTTCCTCGCTAGAATCTTCAGTACAATGTTGCATAGAAGTTATAAGAGCAGCAGTCCTTGTCTTGTTCTTATCTTCAGGGGAAAGCATTTAGTCTTTCACTATTAAGTACAAAGTCAGTTCTGTGTTTTTCATAGATGCACTTTATTAGGTTGAGGAAGATCCCTTCTATTCCTAGTATGTGGAGAGTATTGTCATGAAGAGATATTAAATTTTGTAATGATGTTTCTGGGCTGTTGAGAGGATCATGTGTTTTTCATTTTTTATTTTATTGATACGATGAATTTTATTAATTGACTTTTGGTTGCTGATTTGCCTTGCATTTCTGGATAAATCTTACTTGGTCATGGTATATAATTGTTTTTATGTGTTGCAGGATTCAGCTTGCTAGAATTTTTTTTGAAAATGTTTGCATCCATACTCAAAAGAGATATTAGTTTGCAGTTTTTTTTTTGGTTTTCTTTTGATGTCTTCATCTGGTTTCACCTGGTTTTGGCATCAGGGCATCCTCTTCTATTTTTTGGAAGAGTTTTTGAAGAACTGGTATTAATTCTTTAAATATTTGGCAAAATTCACCAATGGAGACATCTGGCTTGGTAGTTTCTTTGTGGGTCATTGTTTTGATGACTAATTCAACCTATTTGTTATAGGTCCATTCAAATTTTCTGTTATTCTTGCATCAGTTTCAGTCATTTGTGTTTTTGTAGGAATGTGCGCATTTCATTCTAAGTTGTCTAATGTATTAGCACAATTAATTAGCAAAATAGTATAATCCTTTTTCTCTCTGTAAGGTCAGTTGTAATTTCCCCTCCTTCATTTCTGATTCTAGTAATTTGCCCCTTCTCTCTTTTTATTGTGGTCAGTCTAGCTAAAGACTTGCTTTTTCAAAGAACCAACTTTTGGTTTCATTTTGTATTCTCAAATATTGTTTCTAGTCTCCATTTTAATAATTTCCACACTTCCACTCTAATTTTTCAAATTTCCCTTTTTTACTGCTTGCTTTAGGGTTAATTTGTACTTCTTTTTCATGTCTTTTTTTTTTTTTTTCTTTCCATTGTAACCTTGAACTGGGCTCAAGTAATCTTCCTGCCTCAGACTCTCAAGTAGCGAGGACTACAGGCAGAGGCCACCATGCTCAGCTAATTTACTTTTATTTTTTTAGAGATAGATCTTGCTATGTTGCCCAAACTGGGTTTGAACTCCTGGCATCAAATGATCTTCCTGCATTGGCCTCCCAAAGTGCTGAGACTACAGATGTGAGCCTTTTTCCGGTGTCTTAAAGTGAGATTTCTGAGAGGAAGATTTCAAATCTTCCTCTTTTTCAATATAGGCATTTACAGCTACAAATTTCCTTTTGGCATGCCTTAAGTTATATCCCATAAGTTTCGGTGTGCTGTGGCTTCATTTTCTTTCACCTCAAGGTATTTTCTAATTTCCCTCTTGATTTTTCCTTTAATCCATTGGTTATTTAGGAGTGTGTTGTTTAATTTCCACATATTTGTGAGTTCCCCAAATTTGTTTCTGTTATTGATTACTAGTTTTATTCTGTTGTGGTCAGGGAACATATTTTGTATTATTTATATCCTATTTAATTTATTGAGGTTTGTTTTATGGGCTAGCACACAGTCTATCCTGGAGGTGTGTTTCTCCACTGTTATCTGGACTCATCTGCACTCCACAGTTTATGATGAGAAGGCACCTGTTAATAATTGTGAGTTCCCTTTTAAGTGATGAATTGTTTTTCTTCTGCCGTCTCTTTCTCTTTCTTTCTTTCTTTCTTTCTTTCTTTCTTTCTTTCTTTCTCTCTCTCCCTCTCTCTCTCTTTCTTTCTTTCTTTCTTTTCTTTCTTTCCTTTCTCTCTCTCTTTTCCTTCCTTCCTTCTTTCCTCTTTCTCTTTCTTTCTCTCTCTTCTCCCTCCCCTCCCCTCCCCCCCTTCCCTCCCCTCCCCTTCTCACAGAGTCTTGTTCACCCAGGCTGGAGTGCAGTGGCACCATCTCAGCTCACTGCAACCTCCACCTCCTGGGTTCAAGCTATTCTCCTGCTTCAGCCTCCCAAGTAGCTGGGATTACAGGCCCCCACCATCATGCCCAGCTAATGATTTTTTGTATTTTTAGTAGAGATGGGGTTTCATCATGCTGGCCAGGCTGCTCTTAAACTCCTAACCTCAGGTGATCCACCCACCTCGAACTCCCAAAGTGCTGGGATTACAGGCTTGAGCCACTAGGCCTGGCGGCTTTCAGCATGTGATATATTTATTTGTGGATCTCTTTGCATGTATCCTATTTAGAGTTTATTGAGCTTGCTGGGTATGTAGATTGTTTTTCAATAAATTCGTGACATTTTCAGCCATTATTTCTTCGACTACTTTTTTCTGTTGTGTTCTCTGTCTCCTTCTCTTCTGTATTCTGCTGTGCATCTGTTGGCATGCTTATGGTGTACCAGTCCTCTGAGGCCCTGTTTATTTTTCTTCATTCTATTTTCTCTCTGTTCTTTGGATTGCATAATCTCTACTGATTTATTAATATCTTCAAGTTGGCTAATTCTTTATTCTGGTTGTTCAAATCTACTGTTGAGCTCCACTAGGGAATTTTTTATTTTAGTTATTGTACTTCTTCTTTTTTTTTTTTTTGAGATGGAGTTTTGCTCTGGTTGCCCAGGCTGGAGTGCAGTGGCACAAGTTTGACTCACTGCAACCTCTGCCTCCTGGGTTCAAGTGATTCTCCTGCTTCAGCCTCCCAAGTAGCTGGGATTACAGGTGCGCACCACCACGTCTAATTTTTGTATTTTTAGTAGAGATGGGGTTTTGCCATGTTGGCCAGGCTGGTCTCGAACTCCTGACCTCGGGTGATCAGACTGCCTCGACCTCCCAATGTGCTGGGATTACAGACATGAGCCATAGCGCCCCGTTAGTTATTGTACTTTTCAACTCCAGGCTTTCCATTTGGTTCTTTTTAAGAATAATTCTATCTCTGTATTAATATTTCTATTTGATGAGACATTATCATCATATCTTTCTTTACTTCTTCAATCACAGTTTTCTTTAGTTATTTCTGAACATATTTATAATGGCTGCTAGGAAATCTTTCTTAAATCTGATATTTGGTTGCTTTCACAGGCAGTTTCTGTTTTTGTTTTTGTTTTTGTCTGTGTATGGATCACTGTTTCTTATTTCTTTTTATAGCTCAAAAGTTTCTCTGGGAAACTGGGCATTTCAGATATTATGTTGCCGCATATCTGGCTACTGGTCATCCCCCTGCCCCTATCCAAGCATAATACTGTTATTTCCTTATTTAGTTGTTTGGTGACTAGTTGGATGATTTTAGTGAATTCCCCCACCCCACACAGTGTGAAGCCTCTGGTGATGCACCTTAGGGAGTGTTGCCTTGAGTGTGCCCACAGTCATCCTGTAATGACAGTGGTTTTGGCGGGGCTCTCTTATCTATTCTTTCTCTGACCACAGCTATCTGTTAAACGACCTAATTCCTGGCTGATTGCTCTGTTGTTTTCAACAATGCCTTTTATGGAAAAACAAATCATGTTTTCCCTCTGCTCTTACACCAACACAACAACAATCCACACAGAAGACTTCTGTAACTCCCAAATATGTGGGGGTTTCTCCCCACCAGCAAGCAAGCAGTCAGTTCCGCTGTGGACACCAGCTAGGTGTCCTCCAACTCAATTCTGACAGTATTTATCTAGAGACAGTGTCAGATCCCACAGGTTGGGGGCTCAGTCCCCATAATTGCCTTGGCAGATTTGGGATTTGAATTCCGGCAGTCTTAGCTGTGAACCACCACACAAAGCCACCTTTCTCCAAAGAATGGAGGCTTGAGCTCCCTTGTAACTTGGGGTAAATAATCTGGGTACTTATCCTCGAGGAACAGCAGGACCAGAATGCTCTGCAAGGACTGGAAATGGCTGGGGGTAGGAAAACCAAGTCCCTGACCGTGTTGACCATTTCCTTCATCCTGTGAGGCAATGGGCTTGACCCTGCAAGTCTTGTTCCCAGCACAAGTCTGAGGAGTGATGCAATAGAGAGTAGGTGAGTTGGGTAACTACTTGAAATTCCACTCCTCCCTTCCCTTTTCATAACAGATGTCCTAACTTTTTGCCAAGCACACTCCGTTTTCCATATTCTGCTCAGAAGTTACCAACTGGCTGTTGGTTAGGGCTAGCACATTGCATAGACTTCTTTTTGTCTAAGAATCTTAGCAAGTTTATTCCCTCAGGGTAGGAAGGTCATATTTGTTCTTTAGGCTCCACTTTGGACTTCCCTCAGGAAGGGAAATAGGAATTCTTTCTTCCTCAGGATGAGCTGGTGTAAGGCCAGGCTCACTGAGGATAAGAAGCAGAAATGGACTCAGGCTAAATTAAGACAAGGGAAGTGACAGGGCAGCCACCGCTGCCACAGGATAGAAGGGAAGGACTAGAACAGAGCTTAAACAGACAGAGGCCAGGCAGCTCAAATGGTCTTGGAAGCAGGAACAGTTCCATGATCTTGCCCAGGTGCCATCACTGGGATGAATGAGCTTCCACCACGCCTTCTGTCCTTGTGTTTCCTACGCCATAGCCACATTCTGAGGAAAGCAAGCCCAAGCTTAGTTCTCATGCCTGCCTTTGGTTGCTGTAAGATGGCGAGAGGAGGCCAGGCGCGGTGGCTCAAGCCTGTAATCCCAGCACTTTGGGAGGCCGAGGCGGGCGGATCACGAAGTCAGGAGATCGAGACCATCCTGGCTAACACGGTGAAACTCCGTCTCTACTAAAAAAAAAAATACAAAAAACTAGCCGGGTGAGGTGGCGGGCGCCTGTAGTCCCAGCTACTCGGGAGGCTGAGGCAGGAGAATGGTGTAAACCCGGGAGGCGGAGCTTGCAGTGAGCTGAGATCCGGCCACTGCACTCCAGCACAGGCCACAGAGCAGGACTCTGTCTCAAAAAAAAAAAAAGATGGCGAGAGGAAAGTCAGGCAGGAGCAGGGCACCTGGAAGACCCTTTTGTCTTAGGAATGGGATGGCGGATGCTGGGTTTACTCTACACAGTAGGTACCAGATAATTCTCCAAAAGAAGATAGGAAGAGAAATAGGCAGTGCCAAATTTCCAGCACAGCTTGTGCTGGCAGGTGGGTACTGTCACTGTGGAGTGAACCTTGGAGTTCTTGCAACAGACTTCCAGCACACCCCCCATGGGTGCCTCTTGCCCTCTCCTGCCACGCATGGCAGCAGGACTGGTAATGCAAGGACACCGACAGGAGAGGTTCCTGTATCTGAGCCTTTTATTCTGTGGTTAGATGGACACAAGGTCCCACATTGGGGCCCTATTGCCCCCCATCACCCCCTTTTTAGCCATGTTGAGTGGGCCTCTGTTTCTTCTTCAAATGGAGCCTCTTGTTTCTCCAGCCCCAGACAGAGAGCCTGCACACATGACTTTGTGTGTCTTTGTAAGCCCCACCCAGGCCCTGGGCTGGGGGGATCCCAGAGTGTGAAGGGGCAGAGCCCGAGAACCTATCCAGCTCCTTGCCTGGCTTGGGACCTCAATAAGCTCTGTCCACCCTCCACCCCAGGGATGACATTCCAAGTCCTGGGGCACCTGAGACCCACCCACCAGGAGCAGGTGTCCTGTGGCCTGGGCCAGGTTTGGGCAGATTTGCTTGAATTCACTGTGGGTATTTCACAAGTGTGCTTAGGGATAGGGCATTTCTTTTCTTTCTTTTTTTTTTAAAGTTGTGGATTATTTCTCACATTTTGTATGAGGATCCTAATTCTGAAGTTGTTTTCTTTCTCCAGCTTGCTTGGGTCGTCTCATAAGGAATGCGCCTCAAAGACAACGACACATATGCTGCCACCTAGTGGAGAAAAATGATCTGTTTCTACAACTGCGTGAAGTCATGAATCACTTAACCACAGAAATACAGATATGCTCTGAGAAACGCGTCTTTAGGTGATTTCATCGTTGTGCGAACATCATAGAGTGTACGCGCACACAAACCTAGATGGTATAGTCTACTACACACCTAGCTATATGGTATAGCTTAGTTCACCGAGGCTACAACTCCTTACAGGATGTTACTGTACTGATACCGTAGGCATTTGTAACATGCCAGTATTTGTGTCTAAACATATCTAAACATAGAAAAGGAACAGTAAAAATATGGTATCATAATCTTATGAAACCACTGTCATATATGAAGTCCATCTTTGACTGAAACGTCGTTGTGTGGCACCCAACTATGTGGAAAGAGAAATTGTACAGAAAGCTTCAGTGCTTCTAACCTCTTTCTTGTTTCCCTCACATCAACTGATATATGGGTCAACTTTTTATTAAAACAATTGGGTAGTCATAGAAAATTTCCCTTTATTTCCTAATTAATAGCTTATAAAAATGTATACCATTTATCTAGGGTTTCCTATGTGCTAAACACTTTACATATGTTCCCTCAATCCTCACTGCACTCCTATGAGCTACACACTCCTATTTTGCAGATTCAGAAAGATTAAATAACTTCCAGCTTCCAGAGTTCACACACTTAACCACTAGTCTGTCTTTCTTCAGCTTTAACCTTAACAACATTTATTGACTAAAATTACACAAACATAAAAAAGGCATCCAAAATCCTGAAACTATCTCAAGCACATTCCATAGTTAATCAAATAAGTAAATATATGGCAGATAGTGAGTACCAGGTTTTTCACTGTTGAAAAAGCATAACAAATATGGAAAGGGGGAAGGTTAGAATACACCTGGTGGGGCTGGATTAGAATCAGAGGAATTGGTGTGAATGGATGGTTTATATTCATAGGTAGATATAGAAACTGTTATAGAGAGAGATATATATAAGGTAGATATAAAAACAGTTATAGTTATATGTATATAACTATGTAAATACATATACATCTATAATTATAACAGTTTATCTACTATATGTATTATAGGTATATATATTAGGTGTATATATATATATCAGCCATTAACTTCAGTGTTCATAGATGGTTCTTGCCAGCCACAATTATTACTGTGATGTTAGCCAAATGGTGATTTTCCATTTCCATCCTTCCCTCTACATTTATTAATTGGAATAGATGTGTTCCATTTATATTATATATATATATATATCACACCTATATATACCTATAACAATTTCTATATCTATATGTATTTATGTGTGTATATATATGTGTGTGTGTCTGTATATATATATTTCCCAGCTTTGTTCTCTGAGAAAGACTAGAAGTAATGACACCCTAGTAGCTTTGGGCCCCATGGATCTTGATCTCTAAGGACCATTCTTTAATAAAAGGAATCGGGGCTCTTTGGAGAAATGTCTGATTTTAAGGCTTTCACAGAGAAAGTATAAATGCCTTGGAAGATTTTGCAGTGCTAGAAAAACTGCTTGAAAATGATGAGGACACTACAAAGGACACAGGAGCAACATTGAAGGAGCTCCTGATGGTCAAATTTGAGACAATTTGAGTAACAAAGTAAATAATGATAGCAATAGATTATAACCCATAGAATGAAGCAGATAGCCATGACTCCACATTGATACAAACAAATAACTGAATAAGTGAAAAAGAAAGGAAAGCTCTTCTTTGCAGTAGAATTCCAGTTAATAAATGTAGAGGGAAGGATGGAAGTGGAAATCACCATTTGGCTAACATCACAGTAATAACTGTGGCCGGCAAGAACCATCAATGAACACTAAAGTTAATGGCTGAAAATGTGATGAGAAACAAAACATTTACATAGTCTCAAAGCCTCTTCACAAGAGACTTATTAATTGCAAAGGGAGCAACAGTATAATAACTGTGCAATGGACCAGTCTGGTAGGTACCACCTTTTCCAAGCGATCAAAGTTAAGATCACCAGGAACAAGATGTATCAGCATCCTGTGCCTCCTGCTGTGATGTCCTGAGAAGGACTCACTGTCCCTTCTGTGGTGTTCTTGCCAAAAATGCATAACTACAATCTAATAATGAGTAAACACTATACACACCCAAAGTGAGGAACATTCTACAAAATAATTGGCCACCACTCTTCAAAAGTGCCATCATCATGAAAGAAAAGACGGAGAAAGCTGTCCCAGATTGAATGAGGCAACTCAGTGCAATGTGGGATCCTGGAACAGAAAAAAAAAAGAAACCTTTGTGGGACAGTTGATAAAGTTTGAATAAAGTCTGGAGATCAGTTCCCAGTATTGTATCAGTGTTCCTATCCTGGTTGTGAGAATTATGGTAATTATGCGGTGCAGTGGTGCAGCTTTTTTTGGAAAGCTGAGTGAAGGGTATACATTCCTTGCACCACTTTTGCAGTGTTTTCAAAGTCTAATATTATTTCAAAGCTAAAAACTAAGACACGCTTACAATAAAAATATATAAGTAAAAATGCTTTAAAAAGACATGACAAAGTGTGTCAGATATTTGATTATCAAAAGCTAGGAACCCTCTGGGGCTACAGCTCAAATTCTCTTGTTTTCAGTCTCTATCAGATGAAAACTTCTGTCTGCCTTCTACCTTTATCATGACACAGAAGTAGAAAGAAGGGAAGTGTTTAGGCAAATGTTGAGCAAAACACACATAGCAAACGCTCATTCGATGTTTTGGCTGAATTGTAGAACACAGTAGACTGTCTAAACCCTCTGTTCCTGTTCTGGAATGTTCTGATCACAACTGCTGGCTTATGTCTATCTTATAATGATCCCCAAAGCTGCACCCTCTGTGGTCCTGAGGATCACAGGACTTAGCATTTCCTGCTTCCACAGTGCTGGCCCTTGAGGAATATACTTAGGGGCCCAGAGGAAGCAGATTGTATCTGTTGAGTGCTTGAAATAATAATAGTGATGATGATTGATAATGATGATTGATTGATGATATTTAAGCTCTCACATGCCAGGCACTTTTCCAAATGCTTTAATGCTTAAACCATCCCTGGGAGGAAGGGTCTGTTACTGCACACATTTACAGAGTGAGTGCATTGCTCAGCCTCTCTCGCTTCTCTACATGGCCAATGAGTAGCGGAGCTGGGCTCTGACCCCACGCAGACCGCCTCTGAAGCCCACCTTCTGATGAATGAGAATGCACACGGGGCGGTGGGCTGAGTCATAGGGCACATGCAAGGTTAGTTGGGGATTAGCCTCAACCCCT
The DNA here is from genome assembly GCF_009764315.1 of Trachypithecus francoisi. Lineage (NCBI taxonomy): Eukaryota > Metazoa > Chordata > Mammalia > Primates > Cercopithecidae > Trachypithecus > Trachypithecus francoisi. The sequence continues at coordinate 37,002,729 of NW_022681462.1, forward strand.
TTTGGCTTTGATAGAAATCCTTCTGAGAAACTCTCGGAACAGAGTGGTGGTAAAGCACCACCTGGGACCTGTGGGAGGCCATTTTGGACCCAGTTCTCAGTTTCCAGGGCTGTAGATGTCCCTGGATGGGGCCAGCACCTGGGGTCTCCCCACCACCCCACACCATACCAGCTCCTGTTATTAGCCATTTATCTAGCTACTTAGCGCCTTCTCTTGGAAGTGCCATGCTTTGGGACACTTGGAGGTTCTGACATGGGAGTTCCTGATAGTCTCCCTTCTGGGTAAAGTCAATCCTGATGCCTGGGGTGTCTGAAACCCCTCCTGCTGCTGAGCTGAGCCCCAGTGCTGAGCCCTGAGGTAGGACAAACACCCCTCTGGGCAAGTATAGAATAGAAACTTAAATAGAAATAACCTCCAACAAAAGCAAACTTCTTGGGGTTTTCCTCCTGCCTCCTCACATCCTCTGAAAAGTGTGTGGACCAGGAGTCCTGACCTTGCCTGGGCCCTCTCTAGGCTTCGGTGAACTCAGCTGTGAGTGAGGGGTAGGAGTTGAGGATTTCCAGTGTCTCTGCTTCCAGTGCCTTCACGTTATGGCACCCAGGGCTTGTGACAAGAGCAGAAGGAAGCCAGGCCCATTCCTGATGGACTTGAAGGTGTTAGCTCTTTGTTCCCTGGAAGAGTGTGGCCACAGCATTAGGGAGGGCTTGCCACTGCTCTGTCCACACACAATTACGGCTGAGGTGACTCAGAAGTAAGCACGCCATGTGTTAAAATAAGAGTTGGTGTTTCTGAGAAGGGAAGTCCAGGAGCTGACCAGGATGGGATTAGCTGTTGATAAGGGGCCCGGCATTGTTCTAGCTCTCCCCTGAGGCCCACACCACATCCTAGAAGAGAAGCCAGGTCCCTCGGCCCTACCAGGGCTGGGACAGTTGGGGCACAGCTGCAGGAGACGCCCTGGGAGGCCGTCTGGGCTGTGGCAGGAGGAGGCAGGGTGGTGCAGTGGTTGGGAGGCGGCTGCTCTGCCTCTGTTGAGTTTTCTGGCTTTGTCACTTGACGTTGATTCTCCCCTCAGGGCCACAGTGGGGTCAAGTGGGGGACCATGGAGGAGGACATGAGATCCTAACAGGTGACCTCAAACTGCTATACAAGCCCAGCAACCCTGACCGCTCCCCCGTCCACAGCCCGCAAAGGTCAAGGCCAGTGCCAAGAAGTGTGGGGAGGGCGGTGTGGGGGACTCTCAAGTTTGGACTCTTCAGTCTCGAAAAACAAAGGCTGACAGGAATGTGAGGAAACCACTGTTTACTCTGTTTTCGAGGGTGTTACACTGAAGTGTGTCCCGAGATGTTTCCAGAAGGAGGATGACGGGGGTGGTGCCGAAGTGGCTCTGCCATGGGAAACAGAGCCGGAGATGCTGGCCAGAACTCTGGGTTCTCTGGAAGTGGTGGGAGGAAACCTGCAAGAGGGAAGAGGCCATCTCTCCTTTAACTCCCAGGGGAACAGACCGCAGAAGCCGAGGGTGCTAGCCCTCTTTGCAGCTTCGAGGGAATAGAAAAGGAAGGGACTCAGGGGATCTCATGGGAGCCAGAAGGGCCCAGATTTAGGATCCGAAATTGTGCCTATGAGAGCGGTGAGCATTGGAGACGCTCCTAGGGGTTGGTTGGTGGAAGGCAACAGGAATCTGTGAATGCTGGCTTAGCTTTAGAGGGACTGAGGGTGAGGATCTCACAGAGCCCAAGGGCAGGATTCAGAGCCCAGCCTCCAGGAGGACAAGAATGGGGACATTCCTTGGGGACAAAGTTGGGCTCTCAGTCACTGTCTCAGACCTTCTCACCAGCCTGTCTGGTTGCCCGTCTCCACTGTGAGTCTGCAGACCCTGTCTGATCATTGCTGCTCACGGTTTCAAAATGTATTTCCTCAGATGGTGGCCCCAGGACCTGAGCCTTGTGATCTTCTGGATATAGAGCTCATGCAGCCTAACCAGAGACCCTGTGTCTCAGCCCCAGACCCTAGAAAGAGCATGTGATTGTTCCAGACTGGTCGGGGATTCACCCCCTAGTTTAGTGGGTTTGGCCATGTGGCAGGCCCACAGGAGCAATGCAGGAGCCCTCCACTTCCTCTCCAGCTGTGGGCAAGGGCAGTTCTTGCATCCCAAAGAGGGAACCTAAAGAAACAAGGGAAATATGGGAGGCAGGAGTTTGGGTGGAACTAGAAGTGGAGGATGGGGCCGTGGAGACTTCCTGAAGCTGGGCCTGCAGGGATTTCAGGGGAGCGCTGGAAGGAGGGGGATCGGATTAGGGACAACACAAGGACCCACACCCATGAACTGCACAGTTCATTCCTAGAGAATGACGAGAGGTTTGGGCTTTTATAAACTAAAATTTCCCATGAAGAGAATCTATAACCCAACTGCCATTGATACAGTGAAAAAGTCTGGCTTCTCTAGGAAGCCATTTAGCTCAAGATAACCTCAGGGAGAGAAATAGGTTTAGGAGTGACAAAGTCTTCACGGCCAAGATGGAAATGTCCTGCCTAGAAAGAGGCCATAAGGAAAAAGTCCAGAAGTGCATATGTGTGTGAGCCTGGACCCCACCACACCCCAGTGAAATCAGAATCTCTAGGGTTGGGACTGGCCAGGTGATTCCCACATGCACCCAGGATTTCAAATCACTGGCCTAGGAACAGCTGACAGGTCATTCACCTTTTCTCCATGACAGGAGCTCAGAAATTTGGAGATTGCCAATAGAAGTCAATGTTGCAGAGCTTGCCCTGTTTCCTGGGCCGTGGGCTCTGGGAACTGGCATCTCAGAGCCTCAGGGCCCAGAGGAGCTGTGGAGCTACCCCTGTTCGCATTGGTGAAGCCACCCAGCACCCTTAGTAGAGCAGCTCTGTCCTATCCCCACTGGGTGTTCCGGCAGTAAAGATGTGGGTGGTACTCACAGAGCCACAACCATCCTGGTTTTCTGGAACTTTCCCAGTTTCAGTACTGAATGTCCTGTGTCCCAGGAAACCCTACAGTCTGAGTAAACTGGGGCATTGGTCACACAGTGGCACTCAGCTGAGGGTCAGGAGAGCCCAGCTGACATCTTTCAGCCCTGACACAGGCCCCACGCCCACGCTCCACAGCCGCTCCTGGCCTGGGAGCTCCAAGCCCAGCGTCGTTCTCGGCGCTGGGCTCTCCCTTGTCCTGGAGAATGTTGACTTTTCTCACACCCACATGTACACATGCACAAGCAAGAAGGAAAAAGAAATGCAGGCATTGTTCAGACTTATAGCAGGTTATATTCTAGGAAAAGGTGGTGTAAGTCAAAAAGATAAAAATTGAATCCATTTTCCCACAGAAACAATACCTTGATGAGAAATCCTGAGCCAGGGAAAGAAGTCTATAAAAAGTTCTGTCCTGGTCACAAAAAAATTTCCCTAAACCCCTCTAAATAGCTCTCTTAGGTTAATACCAGGCAAAATGGTCTCCTAGAGAAATCAGCCCCCAAACATAATTAACCGTAAATTAAAACCTCTACCCTTGGCAGTGTGAGTGCTCTCAAAGTGCATATACATCAAAGGAAAAGAGCAAATCAGTGCTCAGCCACAGGCAGTGTTATTTTATTTGTTGAAACGATTCCGCATGTGAAGGGCCACTCAAACTAGAGCGGTGGTTCTCAACCTTGGCAGGGCCTTGGAGTCACGGGAGCTGTTGCACCTGCTGGCGCTTGGTCCCAACGCTGGATAAGCTGATGAACTGCAGTGTGGCTTGGACACAGGGAGTTTTCAAAGCTCCACGAGTGATCCCGATGTGCTGCCAGGGCAGAGCACCGACGGGAGAGAGGAGTTACAAGGCCTGGAAGAAGCATCTGGAGAAGCTGATGGGTGGTAGCTCTACCTGGGGCTGAGAGCCAGCAAGATCTGCTGGGAAGGAGGGGCGTGGAGGAAAAGCTGCCTGAGCTCAGGGGTCCAGGCCTAGGGTCTTGAGTGCTGGAACATGGAGACACATACTAACTGAAAATGAACCCTTAGCAGTCATCCAAGTCAATCCTGTCATTTCGCAGATGGGGAAACAGATCTAGAGAGGTGAAGGGATATGCCCAAGTCCCCCAGTGTTTAGAAGGAAAGTTAAAACATAGGTAGGCCGAATGCAGTGGCTCATGCCTGTAATCCCAGCACTTTGGGAGGCCGAGGCAGGCAGATCCCTTGAGCCCCGGAGTTCAAGACCAGCCTGGCCAACACAGCGAAACCCCGTCTCTACAAAAAAATACAAAAATTAGCTGGGCATGGTGGCACATGCCTGTAGTCTCAGCTACTCAGGAGGCTGAGGTGGGAGGATCACTTAAGCCCGGGAGGTCAAGGCTGCAGTGAGCCATGATCACACCACTGCACTCCAGCCTGGGTGACAGAGTGAGATCCTGTCTCAAAAAACCAAAACCAAACCAAATCAAAACAAAACTAGGTATTTTGATTCCTTGTCCTATACGGTGGTAAGTCCTTACTTAACATTGTCCATAGGCTCTTGGAAACTGCAACTTCAAGTGAACTCAAGTAGTGTCATTTCATTCACTATCATTTTGTTATAACGTTAACAAGAAAAAAAATTAGTTTCACTATACGTTCTTTTGCTTCAAGTTGCAGTTTCCAAGAACCTATGGACAAAGTTAAGTAAGAACTTCCTGTACTATTTTCTCATTGCGGTGGTTTTAAACTTTGCCCAAAATTCTTTGATACTCCTCCCTTCAAAAGGTGAAGCTTAATTCCCCTCCCCTTGAGTTTGGTCTGGATTTAGTGACTCATTTTTTAAAAAATATTTTTTATTTATTCATTCATTCATTCATTCATTCTAGAGTCAGTGTCTTGGTCTGTCACCTGGGCTGGAGTGCAGTGGTGCAATCATAGCTCACTACAGCCTCGACCTCCTAGGTTTAAGTGATCCTCCTGCCTCAGCCTCCTGAGCAGCTGGGACTACAGGCACTCACCACCATGTCTGGCTAATTTTAAAATTTTTTGTAGAGGTGAAATCTTGCTATGCTGCCCAGGCTGGTCTTGAGCTCCTGACCTCAAGCAATTCTCCTGCCTCGGCCTCCCAAGTTGCTTGGGTTACAGGTGTGAGCCATTGTGCCTGGCCAGTGACTCACTTCTAAAGACAGAATACAAGGGAAGTGATGGTATGTGACTTCAGAGATTAGATCCTAAATGGCATTGTAACTTCTGCCTTGTTTTCTCTCTTGTGTCATTCACTCTAGGGAAAGTCAGCTGACACTCGTGGTCTTGTGGAGACGCTCATGTGGTGATGGGCTCAGGCCTCTCTCCAGCAGCCTCGAGAGGGCACCATCTTGGAAGCAGACCCTTTCAACCCAGGCAGGCCTTTGGAGGACTGCAGTCTTGGCTGACGTCTTGACTGCAATCTCATGGGAATCCCTGAGCCAGAATCATTCAACTAAGTCACTCTTAATTATAATTCTTGACCCACAGAAACAGAGAAAAAAAAATAATAGTTTATTGCTTTAGGCAGCTAAGTTTTGGGGCAGTTTGTTACACAGCAATTGATAATGAATACACACACCACCCTAAAATACAATTTTTTTTTTTTTTTTTTTGAAACGGAGTCTCGTTCTGTCGCCCAGGCTGGAGTGCAGTGGTGCGATCTTGGCTCACTGTAAGCTCCACCTCCCGGGTTCATGTCATTCTCCTGCCTCAGCCTCCCAAATAGCTGGGACTACAGGCTCCCGCCACGCCACGTTACTTTTTTGTATTTTTAATGGAGATGGGGTTTCACCATGTTAGCCAGGATGGTCTTGATCTCCTGACCTCATGATCTGCCTGCCTCGGCCTCCCAAAGTGCTGGGATTACAGGCGTGAGCCACTACACTCGGCCTAAAAGATAATCTTTCAGAGTCAATGACATCCACAAACTCAAGTATAGTGGGAGAATATGAATGAAAAGAATAGAAGGTGTAGCAACATTTTCCTTCTAAGGAAGAGTAAGTTTGGAGGGGTAGGAAAATTACTCCCTACTAATTGTTTCTGTTTATGGAGACTGGTGGGGAATGGAGAAAGGAAAGATGCAAGCTTCAAGGCGCCTGGCAGTGCTTCATTCCGCTGGTGCTTACAGCCTAGAGCAGATGGCTTTTGTTTTAGCAGAGCTCAGGAAGCAGGCCTGATACTGAGGAATGGTGGAGAAACAGGACTGAGCAGCTTTTAAGAATCATGTGTCTAACGTGTAATCATATCATTTGTGTTGGTGTGTGACAAAACTCTTCTGGTAACTTCTAAGCCTCCTGTGAAGTCCACTGAACACACAAAAGCCTTAAGGAGCCCTAAAAAGGGGGTCAGGTTTCCAGCATGGTTCCGTGCTGAGCAGGTGGTGGGGATTGAGTAAGGAGAGGCCCATGTGAGGCTGGGGGCTGAGTGGAAGCTGGAGCTCAGGGCCAGAGAGAGCAGAGAGCTCCTATGCAGCCGCATGGGTCAGAGGATGTCAGGACACAGAAGCCATTCTGCATCTTGGCGGCCTCAGCCTGAAGCCTGGGTGTGAGGGAAGAAGTGACAGGCATGGGAGTTCTTAGAAATCAGCCATGTACCTCCATCTGATGAAGTGCCATGTCCGTTCTTACTAACCCCTGAGAACAATGACTTCTGCTTCCCTTCTGCCTTCCAAGTCCTGTGCAAGATCCTCTAGTTGGCAAACTCTAACCTGGGAGCATGAGGAAGAGGATGGGGGGGAGCAGTTTCCAGCCCTAGGGAGACATGGTAGTGGTGACGAGTTGACACATGGGGGCTCCGCTTCGGACTTCCCAATGAATAAGGCCAGGGAACTACAGCTGATGGCTGGGTCATCCGAGAGATGTTCAATCTTTACTTTCTATGATGACAGAGCAAAGCATCCTATTTGCTATTTGCTTTCCAGAAGATATCTTCAAGAAACTTCTGGAAATAGGTCTTTGTGTCAACCAGAAACTGCTGGTCAGAGGATAAGTTCTGGAGTTTTCTTGTACGGCATGGAGACTGTAGTTAATAATAATATATCATATATGTGAAAATTGCTGAGAGTAGATTCTAAACATTATTATTTATTTATTTATTTATTTTCTTAGTGTTTTCACCCCACTTCAATAAGCTAGTCGAAGACAGTAGATTTTAAATGTTCTCACCACAAAAAATGGTTAAGTATGTGGGATGACAAATATGTTTGATTTACTCATTCCACAGTGTATACATATATCAAAGTATCATTTTGTGAACTATAAATATATCATTTCTCATTTGTCAATTAAAAATACAGCACACACATGCATGCACACTACATATAAATACACATTTTAAAACTGCTGGTCAGGAATCAGAAAGTCTCCATGGGTGGTGTCACAGGGCTCCCCCTGGCAGCCTCCCTCATGGTTCTGAGCCCTCCTCAGTCACTCTTTTGTTTAATGCTTTAATCCCTGTTATATAGAAAGCTTCCCTTCAGCTCATGGTAGGCCCTTATCTTACCAGTGGTCAAATAGATACAGGAAACATTGCCTGCTTTGTTTTTGGTGATTTGTGGTGCACATGAGTATATTAAAGACTCTAAAAACACGTTTTTTCAGAGCATGTCTATGACAGCCTGCAGTGTTGGAGGTGAATGGCTTCTTCAATGCCAATGTGCAATTAAATGGGAGGAGCAGAGATGCTGTCTTGGGAAGTATAGACACAGGGAGAAAGGAGTCGTGAGGCTGGCTAGTAAAGAAAACAACTCAAGAAGAAGTTGTGTACACTTGCCACATTATGTCATGCAAGATAGGAGTTGTCAATAATTTCCAAATTAATATATTGCACAAAAGGCCTGGGAGTTATCATTGCTGTTGATAGCACAGTGTTGGTGACTACCCCTCCCCAGCATGTAAGATAACATCTGTCTTGGCCTCTGTAATTAAGAACAGATGCGAATCCATTTCAACCTTTCCATGCTCTAGGAAGAAAGGGCTGCCATGCAAATGAGTCCAGCAGGCCAGTGTGCACTAGAAGTCTTTTCACTTTGGAAGAGCAAACATTGATTTCAAACTTCCTAGAAGTACCTGTTTGAAGCCCTGTCAGTAGCCCAACAGATTCAGAAAAGATACCCTTCCCGCTTTAGACACCCGACCACCACTTGCCAGAGAACAGTCATAGATGTTCAAATTCCCCATCACGACCATGTGAAGGGGCTGCTAGAGCTTGCAGTGCACTTGCGACACCTACGGGCATCTCCGTATTTTGAAAGACATACCACGGGTGGTTCACGTTCTGGGGGTTGTCTGATGATTGACATTCTATCAGCTTTTATTTCGATCTATTGAATGTCCTTTAATGACAAACACTATTCTCCAAAAAATTTCCACTTTTTATTCTCTCTTAATTCCTTTCTCTCCTCTGTCTGCTGTCATCATCTGATTGGTAGAAATCCTACTAGCTGCCTGTCCTGTCTTATTCATAGGGACAGCCACCTACATCTGTGGACTTCTCTTCTTCCTCTCCCAGCTGCCTGCCCTGTCCTGATCCCTTGAGGTGGCTTTCCTCCCCGAATCTGCTCCTGGACAGTCCTTATGGTCCCCTGATTTGCATCTCTCCTCCTTTCTCCCCAGGCTGTGGGAACCTCCAAGAGAAGGGAGATGGAGAGCCCTGCTCAGAAAAAGTGGCCTATGAAGCTGTGGCTGGGTCCCCAGCATCCTCGGCCTTCCTTGTTCATGGAGGGGGTGTCCTGTGGGTGTGGGGACAGTGGGCTCAGGAGTAGGTCAGCAGTGAGCTCTGGTGAGTGAGCTGGTCAAGCAGGCAGAGTAACCAGAGGTGAAGATGAAAGCCATGGATTTGGGCACACAAGAGCTGGCTCCTAGGAAAATCAGCTAGGGCTGGCAGCTTAAGAGACTAAAAGGTTCTCCTAAGTCCAGGGAAGGGGATCAAAGTCCACAAAGCAAGGACCTTGCCCCCACCCTCCCAGCAAGTGACACATAGATTAGGTCAGATACTCAAGTGGGGCTGTGCGACTTAGGCATATCCCACGTGTGGCAGATATTGATGGGGTGAAACACTGAACCTGGAATGGGGCTCTAAATTTGAATTCCAGTTCAGCAGTAAACTCACCACATGACCTTGGAAGTGACCCTGCACCTCCCTGAGCCACAGAGCCCTTTACTGCAAGTTGAGGATAACACCCGTCCTCAGCACCCCGGAAGTGTGTTGAGAGGAGAAAGGGTTAGAGTCCTGGGGGTTCCTTGTGAGCAGTGATGAATGGAGGGGTCTATGAAGGGGTGGTTGAAAATCGGGATGCTCCAGGCCAGGGGTAGGGATCCTGGCAGTGGAGTGGGGGAGAGATTTGAGAACAGAGTATCTCCAGGTTTTGCCATCTGTAGGGGTCAGAAGAACCCCGCCTTGACCTTGGGCTATTTCTAGAGAGCTGGCCAGGCATCTCTCATGATGGCAGCAGCTGGCTGTCTCTCCTTTGGGGCTGGCTGCCTGCTCCTTGGCTCTGGCTGGACCCGCTCCAGGCTGAGCTGTCACCGGGTGAGCTTTCAGAGCCAAGGTAGGACAGAACCCAGGCTGAGCCCCCTGGAGAACCCGCAGTATCTCAGAGGCACTTTAGCTTCTGAAGGGAGGAGAAAGCCTTGCAAGTTTAGTCCACAGTAGCCTGGAAGAAGCCGTCTCACTGGGGAGTCTGAATTGGTCAATATTTCCTAGCCCCATCACCACCACAACTTTACAATTGCTTCAGGCATTAATTACCGTTTGCAATAGCCTTCTCATCAAGTCACTTCTCCATTCAACAAATTCGTAGTAAGGGCCGATGTGGCCCTCATGGAGCTTACAACTTAGTGCATCAACAAGTAAATAAACATAAAAAAAATATAATTCTGACTTGTGGTAAGAGGTCATAAGGAAGTGAACTGGGTGCAATGTGGTCAGGTGGTCAGGGAAGGGGCTCTCTGGAGAGATATCATTGAAACTGAGGCTCGAAGGATGAGAAGGGGCCAGTTAAGTGAACAGTGGGGGGATGGGAAGGTGTTCCAGGCAGAGGGAACAACACATGCAAAAGCTTCAAGGTAGGAGGGGGCTCAGGGCCTTAGAGATACCAAGGAGGTGAGGGGGACTGCACTGTAATGAGTGAAGAAGACAGAGTGTCGAGACCAGTCAGAGAGACAGGCAGGAGTCAAATAGGGCACCGCCTTTTAGGCCAGGGGAAGGAGCTGGGATTGTCTTCCAAGTACAATGGGAAATGCTAAAGGGTTTTAAGGAGAGAGTGATGGCATCTAATTTGCAGTGAAAGGTTACTTTGCTCTGTGGAAAAACAGAAGAATAGAAGTAGGAGGCCCCTGAAGTAGTTTGGGTGACTTATACTATGGTAATGTGGCAGACAGGATAGGCTAGGTTGTGCTGCAGTAACAGGCAGCCCCCATCTCAATGCCTTAACATAGCAAAGATTTATTTCTCTGTCATGCGTCAGCAGAAGGGCTCTGTTGATCTTAATCACTCAGGAATCCAGGTGTTGGTCTCATATGGACATGATGTCCATAATCCCCATGAAAGGAGACAGGAAGTATATTAGTTCTTTAAATTCCCACCAGAAGTCACAGATGTCTCTTCATATGTCATTGAGCAAGCAGGTCACAGAGGCAAGCCTAACTTCAGATGAAGTGGGAGAGTGCCATCATGCCACAAACCCAGAAAAACTGTATTGCACTAATGACCGCCACAGGCCAGGAGAGTGAAGACGGAGAGAAGCAAATGAATCCAAGGCACATTTTGGAAGTGTCAGCTGAAGAATTACAAGGGTCATACATTTAGAGAGGATAACCTTATTTCTCCTAAAGAATTGTAGCTTGCAGTGTGTCCATTCTGACAAGCTGGGAAGCATAGCCTTGGGTCAGAAGCTGAGAACAGGCACTTTGAGAGTGGGAAGACTAAGACAGGGATTTATGCTGAGTGGGATGGCCAAATATAAGCATGTCATGTGCAACTGAGCATCATGCTGCTCTGTGGGTCTCATGTTAAAAAAAAATGGTAGCATTAGCATGATCCAAGGGTAGAGTTTTCGGTTCTCTGGTGTCAAAAGGTAAAGCAGAGGACATGAAAACCCTCACTGTGTATCCTCACAGGTTGGTTTCAACTAGGCTGGTTGAATTTAGGGGCATGGCAAGTCTTTTGAAAGGGCTGGTTACTGTTTGGCCCTTAGGGAGGAAAGCCTCGTGGTGGTTAGTGAAGAAGGGCAGATAAGGAAGCCTGTCTCACCTCTGGTTGCATCATGGGTGGGAATTCAGTTTCCAAGGTTTCTCTGAGGTTCTTTAGACCAAGAAGGGATCTATTCACTTAGTTTGGGGCTGGATTTCATTTTTATTTCTCAGAAGTAAAAGTGACAGGCCTTCCTGATGAGTTGTATGTAGAGCAAGGGGAGGAGCTAGGAGAGTCTGATGATTCCAGGTTCCTCAGGGCCTGCTGCTTGGTGGTCCCATTTGCTAGAGCAGGGACTGGAATGAAAGGCGTGGAGCTGGACATACTCCAGTGTGGCAACTGGATTATACAAATCTGGAGTTTGGGAAAGGGGGTTTGGGCTGGAGGTACAAATTTGGGTGTCATCAAATAGAGATAGTGATGAGCGCTTTAGGAATTGGGCCTTAGAATTCAGACTGAAACTTATACCACTGGCTTCCCTGGTTGTCCATCCTTTGAACTCGGACTGAATTACACCACTGACTTTTCTGGCTCTCTAGCTTATGGACAGCAGATGGTGGGACTCTTTGGCCTCCATAATCACATGAGCCTCTTCCTATAATAAATTTCCTTACATATATGTAATATATGTGTGTGTCCTGTTGATTCTGTTTCTCTGGAGAACCCTGACTAATACAATATTTCCTCCCAAAATTTTTTTTTTTTTTTTTTACCACTATGCATTTCCACCAACAATATTTAAGAGTCCTATTTTCCCATCCTTCACTAATCCTGAAAAATCTTTCTGGCTGGGCGTGGGAGGCCAAGGCAAGTGGATCACCCGAGGTCAGGCATTTGAGAACAGCCTGACCAACATGGCGAAAGCCCTCCTCTACTAAAGATACAAAAATTAATGTGGCATGGTGGTGCATACCTGTAATCCCAGCTTCTTGGGAGGCTGAGGCAGGAGAATCACTTGAACCCGGAAGGTGGAGGTTGGAGTGAGCCTAGATCATGCTACTGCACCCCAGCCTTGGTGGCAGAGCAAGACTCCATTTCAAAAAAAAAAAAAAAAAAAAAAGAAAAGAAAAGAAAAATATTTCTGAATCCTTGTGGCTAGTGCTCTAAAGTGCAATGCAGCACAGTGGAAGGGCAGAGACTCGGAAGCAGGCTGACTTTGGCTGCAATCCTGGCTTCTGCTTGTTTCTAGTTTTGGGCCTTCTAGTGGGCAAGTTACGTAGCCTCTGTGAGCCTTGTTTTCCATAGCTGCAGAGTGGGGTCACGATCGTATTAATTAAAGTCTTTTTAGCGGCAATGACCAGAATGACCTCTGGCTAGCTTACTGGGCCTTTATTAGAAGGGCCTGGGGGTAGCTCATGGCTTCTGAGGCAGGGCAGGGCCACCTAACTTCAGCAGGGCCCGAAAGGCCAGATCCAGGTGGTCAGCAGCAGATTCATGGGTTTCCCCTGCAGAGCTGGGTTGCTCAGATTCTGTGGTTGAAGGACCAAGTCTTTAAAAACTTCAAATGTTGCATTCTAGTGCTTTTGGAGATGCCATAAAGTTCAATGACTAGAAACAAGAAATTAAGAAACATACACAAGACCCCATTTTAAATTATTGAGTCTAACAGACATAAAGTTACTTTGTCAAATTGCTGTGAGAGTTTCTAAAAGCTTACTCAATTTCTGTGCTTACCTGGTTGAACACTGACGACAAACACTTCAGCATCTTCCCCAGCTTGAGACAACACTTGGGGCAGCACTGTTCACCCTAGAGCATTGCTAAAAGCAAGCTCACCTCCAAGTCTTTGCTCTCAGGTCAATATTCTACAGTCTTGGAGGGGGAATCTGATTGCCACAGACTGTGTCACATCTCAAAGGAGACAGAGCCATAGAGTATGTGCATCGCTTTGGGAAGACATTTTCATCTGCGGCCAGCGAAACCTGTTGAACACCCCATGTAACTTCCCACATTGTGACTGTTGCCTTCTTTGTGTAGAATCTAGAAATCTACGTTTCCCAGTTTCTCTGGCTACTCACAGGGTTTAGGTTTATGTTCATTCATGTTTGAGATTTTGACTCAAGAGTGGGTATGAAGCAGAGATGGGGCTTGGGGTGGTGATTTTGCTAACATGGGGAAGCCAGGGTAACTGAGATTTTGGGGTGCCAGCAAGACCAGCTGTATATCAGGCCAGTTCAGTGGGGTCATAGGAGGCTCCTGGAAGCCTACCTAAAGCCTGTTTCTCCAGCTGTCTAATGATTTTTGAGCTCACTTTCTTTGTTTCTTTGTTTGCTTTTATGAGACAGGGTCTCACTCTATTGGCTAGGCTGGCATGCAGTGGTGTGATCACAGTTCACTGCAGCCTCAAACTCCTGGGCTCAAGCAATCCTCCCACCTCCCTCCTGAGTAGCTGAGACTACAGGTGTGCACAACCACACCTGACTACTTTAAAGTGGAGATGGGGGTCTCACTTTCTTGCCCAGGCTGGTCTCCAGCTCTTGGCCTTAAGTGATCTTCCTGCCTCAGCCTCCTGGTTTCCTGAGCCTTCTAATAATTTTAACTATATCCCTTTCTCTTTTGGATTCTGTTGTCTTGAGCCATGAACCTTGACCCACACAGGCCCACCCGCTTGCTCCTCAGTGCTCTCAATGACATTTCACAATGATGTTCCTTGCTGTAGGGATTTCATCTGTTTTTCTGGGCACATGCAGGCCCTTTCAATCTGGAAATGTACATCTTTCAGTTCTGAGTAATTTTCATAAATTGTTTATTAGTTCCTTCCTTTTTCTTTTTCTGATCTCTCCGAAATCGCTCTTCAGAAGGAGCAATTTGGATGTGGGACTTCCTATTTCGGTTTCTCTGATTTTCCATCTTTTTGTCTTTTTGCTATACATTTTCAGGGAAATTTACTCAATTTTACCTTCCACACTTGCTGTAGAGTTTTTCATTGCTGCTGTCATTCCCCCTCCCACCCCCGCCACTGTTAAAAGGTTGAAGACATTCTCTCAGTGAGCCTTTAAAAAGAGCATCTTGCTCCTATTTGGTGGAGACAGTAGCTTTTCTCCTATCTCTGTTGATAGTAAATAAATATTATCAACATTAGTAACCGTCCTCCTGTCTCTCTCATACATATTGTCTGCTCCTGGGTGTTTCTCGTTCTGTTCGTTAGTGTCTCTGGCTCTGATGAGAGAGGTATTCCACTGGTGCTAGGTAGCCCTCGGCCATCTGCTGGCAATTAGAGTGAGGATCGGCCTCTGAGCCTGAGGAGGGGGCTTGTTAGCTTCAAGTCCAAGGCAGGGCAATGCTGGGCCACTGGGCCGCTTACTGCAGGAAAGCCAGATGTCAAGGGCTTTAGAGCTTTCTTCTTGGGCTTCTCAGGGGTGTAAGCCGGATGCTTTGGGTTAAGCTACGCTTCGGTTTGTCCAAGCGCACTTTCCAGTATGCTGGGCTTTCCCAGAGCTTTCTCATCTCCTGCCTGGAGGCAAGGACCTGGCTGCTGTTCCCCTGGGTGGCTCAGCAGGCAGCAAGCAGCAAAACCCCTTGTTTCTATTCTGCAGCTCATACCCTTACCTGTGCCAGCTGACCTCCAGCCGTGGAGACTCTCAATTTCCTCCTTCCCAGAGAAGACAGGTTGGGTCTCAGGTGGGTGGGGAGGACAGCTGCCTGGTGTTGCACGGGAAGGGAGAGCGTCTGGGGTGCTGGAGGCCTGCCACACAGCTTTCCCTCACCCTCCTCCGTTCAGGCCCCCTTTGCCTTGACCTTAGAAGTTCCAGGGGCTGCCAGTTCCTGAGCTCCTGAGGATTCTGCAGTGCGGATCTGTATGCTTTTCAGCTTTCCCCACCTCAGCATCAGCTCTTCCCGGGTTCTGTTAAATTAGTCCCCATGCATTCATCTGTTTTCCAGCTTCCAAACTTTGGCTGCAATGGCCCCTCTCATGTTTTCCCCATCCTTTTGGTTTATATGTGCATTTTGTCAATCTCTTTACTATAATGCTGGTGGGGTTTCAGGAGGGAGAAAAGTTGAATGTGTAGGCAAAACCTGGCATCTTGACCTGGAAACTCCCAATTAGCTTTTTAGTATTATCCCCTTAAATAGAAGATAACAGCCAAAGATCAGTGAATGACTGAGGAAAGCCTGTATGTGAATATCAAGAGAAAAAGCCAAGCCAAACAAAAGCAGAACAAGCTCCAGGGAAGTAAAAGCAGGGAACGAGAGGAACACTTCAAACATGTACAGTACCAACAACTGATTTATGGGATGGTCAGTACAAATGGTTTTATTCTGGAAATGGATAACCAGAGAACTCGAGGGACAAGTAATCTTTTAAAAAAGCAAAGACACATAAAGATGCACATACAAGAATGTTTATCACCACATGGCTTCTAATAGTAGAAGATGTATACAACTGAGAAGTCTAAGAATAAAGGAACACTTGAATAAATTATAGTATATAATTACAGTGGAATACCGTGCAGTCATTCAAAGCGAGGTGGTAGAAGCTGGGTGTGGTGGTGTGTGCCCATAGCTGGATTGTAGTGCCAGCTACTTTGGAGGCTGAGGCGGGAGGATTGCTTGGGCCCAGGAGTTTGAGACCAGCCTGGGCAACAGAGCCAGACCCTATTGCTTAAAAAAAAGAGGTGCTAGAAATGAATGTATACAAATGGGGCCGGGTGTGGTGGCTCACGCCTATAGTTTCAGCACTTTGGGAGGCTGAGGTGGAAGGATTGCTTGAGCCCAGGAGTTTGAGACCAGCTTGGGCAACATAGTGAGACCTTGTCTCTACTGAAAAAAAAAAAATTAGTTGGGCATGGTGGCATACACCTGTAGTTCTAGCTACTCAGGAAGCTGAGGCTGGAGAATCACTTGAGCCTGGGAGATCGAGGCTGCAGTGAGCCATGACTGCACCACTGTACTCCAACCTGGGTGACTGAGTGAGACTCTGTCTCAAAATAATAATAATAATAATAATAATAATAGAAAATTACAGTTTATCATCAAAAATTAGAGTACAGAATTAAAATATTTATAGTACAATCTCATTTGGAAAAATATGCATAGAAAAATGTACAACTCCAATTAAAATACAAAGACTGTCAGACTGGATTTTATTTTGTTTTTTGAGATGGAGTTTTGCTCTTGTCACCCATGTGCAATGGCGCGATCTCGGCTCACTGCAACCTCCACCTCCCAGGTTCAAACGATTCTCCTGCCTCAGCTTTCCTAGAAGCTAGGATTACAGGCCCCTGCCACCATGCCTGGCGAATTTTTTTGTAGTTTTAGTACAGATGGGATTTCACCATGTTGGCCAGGCTGGTCTCCTGACCTCAGGTGATCCACCTGCCTCAGCCTCCCAACGTGCTGGGATTATAGGCATGAGCCATCGCGCCGGGCCCAGACTGTATTTTAGTGCCCTTATATGCAGATAAAAAAAACGGGAAAACTATGAATAAAGAATATTAATAGTAGTTACCTGGAGGTAGTGGAATTCTAGGTGAGCATTATTTTGTTCTTTGTACTTTTCTCTATTTTGTTAAATATTTTTCAGAATGCTTGTATTACTTTATAATCAGCATTCAGTGGTTTTTTTTGTGTTGCTTCTAATATTTATTCCATTTGATTTAATAATTTATTTTCTAGGAAAATGAATTTTTATTTATTTATTTTATTCTGTAGAAAAACAATCAAAGCAGATCAGATAAATTATCTAAAATGTTTTAATCACATTGTAATTTAGAATCACAAAACGATTGGAAACAAGCAAGCAAACTAGTAACTGAAAGCCCGAGATGCGTTAAATGGATTATTTTACATTTCTATGTTGGAACACTCAGTCATTAAAACAATACATGTGATAGAATATTTTTGATAAATAGCATATATTGGTGCAGATAAGTATGAGCTCAGTGAGCTCTGAAATAACTAAATATAGGTTAGATATATTTATGGAAAAAATCTTAAAGGAAGCATATGAAACTATTGATGAAACTATTGTAAGTGGTTGTCTCAGGGTAATGGGATTCCCCTACCTAAGCATGATTTCTGGGAGGGTTGAGATGGGGTCTCTCGTTCACCATTCTATTCCCAGGACCTGAGGGCTGCTCTAAGTATCTCTTGAATGAGTGAATGTATTACAGATGCTTTTGACTTTCTTCTTTTGACTTTCCTGTATATTCCAAAATTTCTACCATAAACATGTTTGCTTTTATAATCACAATAACTTTTAAAACTTTAAATGAGGAAATGGGTAAAGAAAAGGGAAAATATGGGAAAGTGGGAGGGTGCAAAAAATGTATCCTCCTCTGAACTGACTCCACTCCCCTCCTCCTGATGGTGGCTGTGAGTGATCCTGTCTGCATCAGTCCGTCTCCCCAACCCCACCCCAGGCCTGCTACCACCTCTCTGTGCTGGCAAAGAATCTGCACTCAAGGAAATAATTATGAGGCCCATGGTGGCCTCGACACCCGCAAGACCAAAGTCTGTGACAAGCACAATGCTCCAAACCTGGCCCAGGGTGGCAGAATGGAACTGTCACAGTCCCCACCAAACCAGATCCACCCACTCCAGGAAATCAGCCTGGTGCCAGGGCTTTGCGCCTGGGGTGGCCTAACATTTCCGCCCAAACTTGGGCCAATTTGAGAAGGTGGAGGGTGAGGTGTTTGGGGAAGGAGTGTGTTCCTGTTGCTCGTTGCCATCACCACCTGGAGGAGGAGAATGGAGTCAATCCAAGGGAGGACAAACTTTTCTTTCTTTTCTTTTTTTCATTTGGGGAAAACACAGGGGTCTGCACCTCCGGGGTGCAATTGTGAGCTTCACCCTGGGAAAACCACCTTTGTGATCATGGTATCTCCTCTGCCAGGTAAGTATGAGCATAAACTTTCTGTACTCCTTCCATTTTCCCTTTTCTTTACACGTTTCCTTGTTTAAAGTTTTTCAATTTATTGTGATTGTAAAAATAAACATGTTTATGGTAGAAATTTTAGAATATACAGGAAAGTAGAAAGAAGAAAGTCAAAAGCACCTGTAATACATCCACTCATTCAGCAGACACTTAGAGCAGCCCCCAGGTCCTGGGAATAGAAGGTTGGACGAGAGGGTCACCCAGCTTCTCCTCGTTATAATAATAGCAATAGCTACCCCTCTGGGTCCTTGTATGTGCCAGGGTTTTACTATGTGTTAAACAAGTTTCATTTATGATCTCCCTTGATCTGTACAAAACCCATAAGAGGGAGGATTCATATTAAAATCTCTATTTTACAGATGAGAAAACTGAGGCTTAGAACGGTGAAGGAGGTCACTGAAAGTCACACTGTGAGTTCAACTGCAAAGCTGTAAATGGAAAACCCCCTAAGGCCCTGCTCTTAGCTCCTCCTGGTTCCCGGTTGCAAAGAGGCGTTCCCCAGGCAGCTGCGAGGTGGACATCTCTGTCTTCAGCCTTGCGGCTGAGAAGTTTCCCAGAGAACAGAAGCTGGAGCCTTTGGAGACCCCACTTGGCTGAGGCCCCGGGACCACTAGGGGGCAGCAGAAGTCTGCTGCGCTGGCGGGAGGCTCTGTCCCCGGCTGACTGCAGGCTCCGGGCAGCTGTCCTGGGTTAAAACCTGAACCTCTGGTGGCCGAGAATAGCAAGGGGCTGTCATTCACGTGGGCATCTTCCTTCCCAGGGTTTCGAAAGTCCCTCACGTCATCCATGTCGTTTCATAATCCTGCTCATGGAGCACTTTTTCCGTCTTCCTCAAACAGGTCCTATCTTGGCCCGGGAGAAGGGGTTCAGGGACACAGGCTTCCTGCGGGCAGTGTGTTAGATGCTGGGCTGGTCACTGGGGCCACGGGGATTTAAAAAAAAATCCTCTAGAAAACCCAGGACTTGCCCCCAACGGAGACTGGCACCTAAATAAGCAACCGAAGTACGCGGTGCAAAGTGCAATAAATAGACGGTATCTGAGATTCGGAGGCAGCACCAAGTGGGAGAAAGTGGGGCGGCATTAGCAGCCGGGGGTTTGGCTTAGAGGTGGCCCAAGGTGTGCAGCTGTCTGGAAATGCCATCCTTCATGTGAGCTGAGGCACAGGAAGAGGCTGAGAAGTTCGGTCTAGAGGGATGTTGGGTAAATGGTCCCAGGCTGAAAAATATTAGATGCTGAAGTAATGTCAAATGTTCTCGAAATTATGAGGTTTGCCTCTGAGTCCCAGGCAGGGTGTGGGCTGGGATAGCTGAGGCAGGCCCAACCTGGGCTCAGGAAGACGGTGAGAGATGGTGGGGTTAAGAGGTCGTTATGAGGTCCAGAGTGAGGGTCGGTGGGCTCAGGACCTGGCAAAGCCAGACGGCATGAGAGCCAGCTTTGCCTACCCACTCTGGGCTGGGCCCACAGCTGCCACGACCCTTTGTCCCCAAGAGTGACAAGAGAGCTTGCACCAGCTCAGATGCTTCCTTCTTTAAAGACATGGACTGAGGGTCTCAGGCTTATACCAGCCAGGATTATTCCAGTGGGATTCCAGCTCTCCTCCTAGCCATATTCTTCCTGCAAAAGTTTGAAGTGAGTCTGGCTGGGTGAGGTAACTCCTTGACAAAGTGGACTCATTTTTGGCTGACAACCTGTGTGGTCCCTGAAGCTCTGTCCTCACCCGAGATTGGCCCAGAGGGGAGTGGAGTTGGAAGGGGAAGGGCAGGCATGGCTGCAGTACTCCATTTGCCCCCAGCAGCCTGGTGGTCTTCACTTGTGCTCACCCCACAGGCATTGTGGACACAGGTGTGTCCCCAAAGGGCCATGAGGTTCCTGTGTCACGTGGGACACCCCTGCCTTGCCAATCTTTAATTTATTATTATTATTATTTTTTTCTGAGACGAAGTTTCACTCTTGTTGCCCAGGCTGGAGTGCAGTGGTGCAATCTCGGCTCACTGCAACTTCCACCTCCCAGGTTCAAGTGATTCTCCTGTCTCAGCCTCCTGAGTAGCTGGGATTACAGGTGCCCGGCACCACGCCTGGCTAATTTTTGTATTTTTAGTAGAGATGGGGTTTCACCATGTTGTTCAGGCTGGTCTCAAACTCCTGACCTCAGGTGATCTGCCCACCTCGGCCTCCCAAAGTGCTGGGATTACAGGCGTGAGCCACTGCACCCGGCCATTAATTTTTTTTCCCAGGCAGTCTCCCTCTGGGTAGGTGAATCCCAGGTGGTGGTGTCAGGCAGCCATCCTTGGACTTCTTCCCCACAGCATGGCCAAGGGCAAGGGAGAGGGAAGGGACTCAGGCCAGGGTGTGATATGCAGTGGCCCACATAGGAAAGCATTGTTTTTTGACCTCTCTTTCATTTTCTTAAAAGTTCACAGGCCTTTCACCTTCTGCTTTTTAGTGCCTCCTGGCAAGTTTTATCATTAAAAACTATCTTTTAAATGACTTATATTTCCATTTAAAGCGATTTGTGTGATTGGTTTATTTGCTTAGTCCCAAAGTGCTGTCACTGCAACAACACCATGGATTTAAGGATATATAACCTTTTTCTTTTCTAGAGAAGCAAAAAACATGACCACATTAGATGTTAAAGTGTTAAAATTAGATGTTAAATGTTAAAATATGGGGAAAATGCAGACTTTAGAACGAGGGAAATTCTTGTTGGTAATTTTCATCCTCCCAAAAAGCTTCGGAATAAAATTGGTTCTCCCTGAAGATGTGCGACATTTGTCCTTGGCTTCATGTCCCTATCCTGTAGTGTTGGGGAGCACAGGGTGAGATCATGCTTATTGTGAGCTGGCCCTGGGTTTTCCCAGAGAAAACTATTTCTGGTTACCCAGAATGTTAAGGGGCTAGAGTTCCAGTTAATTGAACCATTCTGGGTCAACAGCCACTCTTCATAGATTTGAATTTTCAACATTTGGAGTTAGAAATCTTTCTTAAAAATGTAATCTCCTCAACAAGCATTCAGTGAGTACCGAATATGGACCTGTTTCTCTACTTTTATGTTGTTGTCTCCAGAACATTCAGGGATCCTCATTCCAACAGTTGACAATTTCATGGAGTTCCTCAAGGCCTTTGTAACTGACGCCAGTTTTCTAGAACTGGAAATGAGAGAAGGGAGAGATGGGGCTGCATGA
The DNA here is from genome assembly GCF_009764315.1 of Trachypithecus francoisi. NCBI lineage: Eukaryota > Metazoa > Chordata > Mammalia > Primates > Cercopithecidae > Trachypithecus > Trachypithecus francoisi. The sequence goes on from NW_022681462.1 coordinate 37,023,949, forward strand.
GACGATTCTGTGGACGTGCTGTATTGTTTGGCCAAGCACTTTGTCATCTGTCATCTCACTTGTTTCTTGTAACAACGCTGTGAAAGCTATTACCAGGCTCTGACAGGTGAAGCAGCTTGCACCTTGCCTGGCACCATGTGTCTGGGCGGGTGCAGAAAGGAATTTCCTCTAGGCTCCCAGGCCTCCCTCTTCCTCATTAAGCATCTTGGGTGGCGGGAACATCTGGGCAGCTTTGGTTTCATTGGTTTGTTCCAACAAAACTCGATTGCTTTTTTTTTTTTGTAACTTTTCCCCCACACTGAAGACCAACCACCAAATAACTCCAAGACACAGAAGAGAGAGTGGGAGAGACCTCTGTGACTTGGGGTTGCTGTGGGCCTATGATAAAGGCCTATGGACGTACATTCAACCAATAACAATCAAACAGTTATTATTTGGCCCTGGCCAAATAGTTATGACTAATATTTGTTTGAGCCCCAGCTGTGTGCTCAGCACTGGGCAAAGAAGTGACCATGTGTCTTGGTCTGCTCAGCCTGAGCTCTGCCGGGAATCCTCGGCCTGCCCTGAGGTCCTCCTGGTCAGGGAGCTGGATGCGTGGGCTGTGAGGCCATCCGCTAGCACAGTAGTGTGAGCTCGGTGGGGTGGCAGGGCCACTGGAATCCCAGGAGGGCACTGATGAATCGGCTTGGGGAGAGGGAGGGGCCCCCGGAGAGGACATTTCACAGAGAAGGTGATATTTTAGTGACGCTCTGAAGAGTGAAAGGAATTCTCCAGGTGGACAGAGGGTGTTTCTGGCAGAGCAAAACTCAAAGAACATAGAGAATGGGATGGGGTATGAAATTACATATGTGTGCGTGTGTGCATGAGAGAGAGAGAGAGAGATACTCCTATTTGCATTCATCTCTCTCTCCATGGTTTCCGGCTTCTCCCTCAACATGCTTCCCCAGCACTCCTGGCCTAGCCCTGGGCTTGGCAGGCCTCTCCTGCTCCCTCCGGGCTCAGAGTTTCTGCCCTTCCACCCCATAAGTGCTTCTCTGTTCCCTCAGCCTCTACTGGCTTTCAGTTTGTCTTTGAAAAAAAGCCGCCTTTGAATTTGCTCTTCCGAAGCCTGCCCTATGCTCGGCCTCCAGAAGGATGGACACTCGATCCCGTCCATGGCTGGCCACAGGGCGTGGCCTTCGGAGCAGCTGCAAGGATAGTGTTGACTCCAGATGGAAAGCGTCTGGAGAATTCTGACCTGACATCACACCACCATGAACTGCACAGGCAGTCAGTGATCTGGGGGTGCCCAGGTGAAGCTGCTCCCAGCCTGGCTTCTTGTCAAAAACTGGCTTTGAGTTGGAGTCCAGAACAAAAGGGTGGCCCAGGGAGAGGCCGGCTTCTCTGAGAGCAGCCTGGAGGCAAACGGGTGTCCTTCATGCATTCCCTATGGTTTGAATCCAGTAGAGGCCCTGCACTCATGGTACTGGCTGCAAGCAGGGCCCAGTATTGGCCTCTCTTAACTCTCCTGCCCACCCTGGGGCCTTGGCCATCTCTCCTCTCCCCGCTGGGCCTCCACTCCCAAAGGTTCTAAATCCCTGCATGTGGCCTCATGCAGCTCAGCCCTTCTGCCCTGCTGAGCCCTGCTTAGCCAGGTGAAGAGCTGGGGTTATCCCAGCCACATGCTGGAGGATAAAAGGGGAGCGCCCGGCCACAGCTGACACTGGCACCCTGGGCCCCATCCCAGGACTTGTCTTCAAGGCACCATCTGTCGCCTGTGTGGGCTAAGCAGGGACAGAGGGCTGGCATGGGGGCCCAGAGGGCAGGGCTGGAAGGGGAAGTCACAGGGGCCTGCACAGTGGTTTTCATGAAGTTTCTGTGGCGAGTGAATCCTCTTTGGCTTCTCTTCTCCTGCCACCATCACCCACCCCAGGCAAAGTCTGTATCTGAGGCTGAAGAACAAAGAGTTAGACATGGCCAGCTCCTAGCAGGCTGGCGTCAGCTTCCTGACATCGAAGAGCATCCCTTTCTGGGGAAGCCAGAGGGCACAGCCAGATGGTCTGCAGCCCAGGCAAGCGTCCAGTTCCAGGCACCACAGCGGTCACTGCAGAATCATGAGACAGGAGCTGGACATCGGGCATTGGGCCACAGGACAGGCTGCCTGAGGTTGGCGCCCTGCTGGCTCTCTGCCTCCTCCCTGGGTGCAGGCTATCCTGAAAGCACAGAGGTGGACACGGCAGGAGGCTCCCCTGGGTGGGAGCAAATCCCCAGTAAGCCAGGGCCTTTGGGACAGGGACACATTCACAGAGATCAGGGAGCAGGAAGGCTCTCTGCACCCTTCGTGTCTGTGCCTATCACCTGCCATTTTGGAAGAAGCTAGTGGGTTGGAGAGAAGAGAGGAGGGGAAGGCGAGCGGCTTTGGGGATTGGGAGAAAAAAGGAGTGGGACAAAGGAGGAAAAGGAGAAAAGAGAGCAATATAAAAAAGAGAGAGGAGGAGAAAGAAAGGAGGAGAGGGGAGAAAAAGGTCTGGGCTACAGGTAACACAGATCCCAACGTAACAGTGGCTCAAACAAACAAGATGGAAGTTTCACTTAGATAACAATCAGAAGTAGGAGGCCCAGGGCTGCCGTGGGAGCCCAGGAGCCTTCTCTTTCCATTATTTTCAGGGTGTCATCCTCATCCTCATGATCAAACATGCCCACCCCCAAACACAACAGTCTATTTCAAGCAGCAGGGTAGAGGAAGGGTACTGTACCCCACTTTATGGCCCAGCGCAGGAGCTGACACACTCGTCCCCCTGCCTCTCAATGGCCAGAATACACTTCCCACAGCTGCCCCCAACTGCAGGGGAGGCTGGCAAATGCAGCCTTGGTTTTGAGCATCCATGTGTCCAGAATAACAGTCTCAATGCAAAAGGAGACAATGGATATTGGGGCCGAGGAAAGTAGAGAGGAAGAGAAGCTCTTGGAAGGAGAAGAGGGAACACGAAGATAAACAGGGTAGGCTCTGGAGCAGTTAGCACCCTTGCCAGACCTGACCCCTGGCATCCCTGGTCCCCACTCCTGGGTGACTGGGTCTTAGGGGTCTATAATAAACAAGTTTCTTGAGGGCCAAAAGCCCTTCCCTTTCCCCAGAGATCAATGAACTTGCCACTCACTGGGTCCCAGACCTGAAGTGGCTCTGGATTCCTTGGTGAAGGTCTCTGGAAAAAGATCTGCATCTAACAAAAGGAAAGAAGACAAAGTGCAGGGTTCTACTTTCCTACTTAGCCAAGAAGAGGCTCCAGACAGCCTTGTGATCCTGAAGAAGGACGTGATAAGTCATATTGAGTCATATTTTCGCAGGATGCCAGGAAGGAACTTGTCTGGTTTTCTTCAAGGTATATGAAGGAACATAAAACCATCTTGATATGTAGGACTATCTCACATATCGATTAGCTTGCACTGGGCCACCCATAACTGAAAACCCAATTAGAATGTCAATAAGAGCATTTGTTATCACTCAAAACAAGAAGTCCAGAGGAGGGCAGTTCCAGGGTCAGTTAACCCAGCAGCTCCATGATGTCTGGGCTCTGGCTCCATCTCCTAGAAATTTTTATAGTTTTTCCTTTGGGTGGTCATGTGGCAGCCTGACCTACAAGCATTATGTCCTTCTAAAACTGCTTTCAAAGGAAGTATTCTCCCCACCACTGCCATTTAATCCAGAAGGAAAACCTTTTCCGGAACCTCTCCATCAGAACTCCCCTTATTTTGGCCAAACTGCGTCACAATTGCTGGCAAGAGCAAACGAGATTACCCCTTCCCATGGGAGGTATCGTTTAGGACAATTCTGATTCATGATGGGGGAGCCACCTTCTCTGAGCACATTGCAGCTGGATCCTGAACAAAGACAAATTCTGTTATCAAAATCATAGGAAGCAATGAGTGTTGGTTTGGCCAAGAGCAGATATTAACAATCAATCTTAACTCTCTCAGACAGTCATTACCAATCAAGCAAAGTTGGCACATGAGATAAAGCATATGTATTATCTCAGTCTTAGATAATGGGAAGTAAGGAAGCCGTAATTCAAGCATCTTTAGTGACCCAGTTATCTTGTCATTGTCTCAAGGAGTGCCTTTAAATTTGTCTACAGACAGGGTGCAGTGACTCACACCTGTAATCCCAACACTTTGGGAGGCTGAGGCAGGAGGATCACTTGAGGCCAAAAGTTTGAGATCAGCTTGGATAACACAGCAAGACACTATCTCTACAAAAAAAAAAATTTTTAAAAATAGCTGGGCATGGTGGTGTACGCCTGTGGTCCCTGCTACTTGGGAGGCTGAGGTGGGGGGATCACTTGAGCCCAGGAATTTGAGGCTGCAGTGAGCTATGATCGTGCCACTGCACTCTAGTTTGGGCAACAGAACAAGACTCTGTCTCTATAAACAAAAAATAAATAACACTTTTAAAAATTAAAAAAATACGTCCACAAATTCTTTGGCATTCCTTCCTACAAAAGGTGGCAGCTAATTCCCCTCCTCTTGAATATGGACTGGACTAGTGACTCATTTCAAAGGAATAGAAAGTAGCAGAATGATGCTGTATGAATTTTGAGACTATGTCCTAAAAGGCGGGGTAGCTTTCACCCTACTCTTTCTTGGACCACTTGCTATGAGGGAGGCCAGCCACCATGCCGTGAGGAAGCTCCAGCAGTCCTATGAAGAGACCACATGAGGAGGAACTGAGATCTCAGTTTCTGCCAACAGCCACGTAAAGGAGCCATTTGGAAGTGGATTTCCAGCCCCAGGCAAGCCTTCTGATGACTACAGCACTGGCTGACATCTTGACTGCAATCCCATGAGACACCCCACGCCAGAACCCCCAGTTAAACTACTTGCAAATTCCCTTCCCACAGAAACTGTAAGATGATAAATGTTTGTTGTTTGGAGCCACCAAGTTTTGGGGTAATTTATTGTGCCGCCAGGGCTCACACTGTCACTAGGGTGAGGCAAATGACATGTCCAAATGAGCACAACATTTAAGGAGATGCTCCCTTTCAGGGCTATGACAGTTCAGGGTCCACATATGACCCCGAGAGGGAATATCTTCTTAAATTCTGTGCCCTAGGCTCCTCGCTTGCCTCACCCCCGCCCCAACCCTGTGTCTAGCAGCAGATATACTTCCATGGCCCTTTTCCCTCTTCTCAACATTCTCCGACTTGTGTTGGGAATCCATGCAGTTCACTTTTTTCCTCTCTCTCCTCTTGAGACAGAGTCTTGCTCTGCTGCTGTCCAGGCCGCAGTGCAGTGGTGCAATTACAGCTCAGTGTAGCCTTGACCTCCTGAGCTCAAGTGATCCTCCCACCTCAGCCTCCTGAGTAGCTGGGACTACAGGCGTGTGCCACCATGCCCAGTTATTTTATTTTATTTTATTTTGTTTTGTTTTTTGTAGAGACAGCATCTTGCTATGTTGCCCAGGCTGGTTTTGAACTCCCGGGCTGAAGCAATCCTCCTGGCTCCCAAGGTGCTGGGATTACAGGCATGAACCACAGTGCCCGGCTTTCATGCAGTTTGGAAGAAATTGGCTTCAGAACTGCATGGTTCTGGTTCCAAGGTGGAGCATGTGACTAGGCCAGTCAGCACATTCCATTACCCTTTGGTCACAGTGATTGGATCAGTGTGGCATGTGGCCCAGTCCTGTCCAATCAGAGTAGGTGGTGTCAGGCTTTATTGCTAGCAACATGGGGGACAAATATGAACCCACTCTTCTGATGTTAGCAAGATAAGTGAAACTGTGCAGACTTCTGGCAGCCTTTCTGGGACCTCCAAGGGGAGCCAGTTTGGGGATAAAACTGATGTCAGGAAACAGAGAAACTGGGTCCTTGGTGACATTGTTCAGCTGTTAGATTAACCTGAAGCCAGCCTCATCTCTGGACTTTTCAGCCCAGCTAGCTAAAAATTTCCCTTTTAAAATTTAAACCAGTGTGAATCTGGTTTTCTGTTACAGGCAAAGGAAAGCACAAATGTGATGTTAAACACACGGAGGAGACCCCACATCAGTCACTCCCGCAGATGCTGCCAAGGATCCAGCTGCTGCACACTGTGCCGAGTGCATATCCAGATGTTCTGTCAAAGTGCTCTTGTTTCAGCCAGATGTTTAGTATCTTGTAGATGGAAGGTTAATTTGATTTAGTGCTTAAACGCAAACATCCTTCCCTCTCTCTCACCCGTTCCCTAGGCCTGGTATCTGCCCACTCATAGCCCCTGCCATGTGGCCGTGCCCCCATCGCATCCTGGGGCAGGCGCTGTGTTTTGTATCTTGTAATAGCACCCCCGTCACTTGTCTTCGTCCTTTCTAGCCATTTGGGCCAGGGATTGGGATCGAGCCCAGAGAGCCAGTTATTGCTGCACAGCCAGCAATAACTGATGTGCAGCTTGGCATGAAGAGATGCACTGGGGCAGTCAGAGTCTTTCTTTATCTCTCCGAAGTAAGAGATCCCGAAGAATGACAGTTACAGGTAAAGCCACAAAGCACAGATGGGCCCTAGAAGAATGTCAGGCAAGTGGAAGAGATGTGAAAGCGGAGATGAGGAGCTCCAAGGCTCCAAGGCAAGAAGAGCTATCCTAGAGTCAGGGGAAAGAATGAGAAGAGGATGGAGCAGATTCACAGAGGGAAGCAGACTCCCTGAGACAGGGGATAAACCACTGAGAAGGAGATAGAGAGCGATCAGACAGGGCAGGCTAGGTTCTGCTGTGGAACCAACCCCAAATCTCAGGGGCTAAGCCCAACAAGAATTTCTTCTTGACCACACATGACCTGTCCATCACAAGTCAGCAGGGAAACCTCTGCACCACAGTCACACGGGAATGCAGGCTAAGGCAGGGGAAGGAAGTTTGACCAATTGTACATTGGCCCTTAAGGCTTCTATCTAGAGTGACACACGCCCCTTCTGCTGACAATTCATTGACTAAAGCAAACCTCATGGCTGTGCCTAATTTTAAAGATGAAAGAGTCATGCAAAGCTACTGTCTGTGTGGAAAGAGGAGAAACAGGAATATCTGTGACCAGCTTATTGACTGCCGGTCAATAAGTGGGGAGTGGGGAACCGGTCCCTAGAGCTGCCTCAGATCCCACAGGCTAAAATTTCATGCAGCCCTGCCATCCTGCGATTCTGGTTTATACTTACACAAAGTTCCTCTTACCCCACACATGCTTTGCAGTGCCCACCATCCTCTACACACATTTGTGTGTTTCTTGCAGCGTAAGACATCCCTCCATAGGCTTCTTCCTTCTTTTGAATGCTCCTTTCCCAACTGGGGGCTCCCTCCTTCAAACGGTCTAATGCGGCAGAAATTCCTTTGTGTCTCTGTTTTACAGCAAGGTGGGAGGATCTACAAACCCTCTTACTGGGGAATATTGGAGAAGTCTGCCAGAAATTCTATTTGTACACATAAAGACCTTGTAGGTTCCCCTGGCAGACACTATTAATAATACAAATCTATATGGTATTCTAGTGCTCACTATTTGCTAAGCACTGTGCTAAGAACTTTGAATTATCTCATTTAAAATACTTTTGGCCAGGTGCAGTGGCTCATGCCTGTAATCCCAGCACTTTGGAATGCAGAGGCAGAAGGATCGCTTGAGACCAGGAGTTTGAGACCAGCCTGGGCAACACAGCAAGACCCCCATCTCTAAAAACAAATTAAAATATTAGCCAGGTGTGGTGGTGTGCACCTGTAGTCTCAGCTAATTGGGAGGCTGCGGTGGGAAGATCACTTGCGCTTACGAGTTGGAGGTTGCAGTGAGCTGTGATTGTGCCACTGCACTATAGCCTAGGTGACAGAATGATACCCTAACTCCAAAAGAAGAAAAATAAAATCCTTAAAACCTCACTTTGCAGATGAAGAACCTATGGCATAGAGAGGTAAGCAACTCTCTTGGTGCATCTCACATTCCAGTACACACCCAAAAGAGATGGTGGGGCGGGTTTTGGGGCTGATGGACCAGCCCTGGAGACTGAGGTTAATCTCTGGGGACAGAAGAAAAAGAAAGGAGGCTGCTTCAGGTGGGCAGAGCTTACCTCCAAGGAAGAGACAGCCTGGGATCCAGGAGAAACGCACTTAATGGGGCAGAATGTGGTGTCCTTCAGATGCCCTTGGCGCAGACTCAAGTTATTCGAGAAGACTGTGAAACAAAAAGAAAAGAAGCTGTCTCTCGTTGAGCACGTATAGTGCCCAAACTGTGGTCTCTAAGTATCTTTTTTCACTGAAGGGAACCAAGGTTTCTTGGAGAATTGCCTGTTTCCAGGTCTGGAGCAACAAATATACAAGATGAGCCGAGAACATCCTGAACCAGAAAGTGAGAAAGTGATCAAACACCATGAGGGGCATGTCAAAAGGACTCAGGTGCCAACTTGAAGGAGCTCCCACTCTATAAAATGGGATTATTTGTGCATTCAAAAACAAACCAAAACAAACATACAAAAATCCTGCAATGAACTGAAACACATTAAATATTGTAAAAATCCAAGAATTCAAAATGACAATAAAAAAGAACCAAGTCACTATTCTGAGAACTGATCAATTAAGGGAACATATTTTTTAAAAAACTATCTTAGGGGCCTACCAGATACACAGTGAATTTGAGGGTTAGTTGGAAGGCACCCCATGTTCTTCCCAAGATTCTTTTTCTGGCTCTCTCCAGGCCTGAATTTCCACCATTAGAGACTCATTTGTTTGGGTTCACAAAGATTCAGAATCAAAGTCAAAATACCCTTGGGAAAGGTTTGTCGACTAGTCTCTTTGAAGACTGTGGTAAAGGAAAAGTGGAAAGTCCTGTGGTTCCTAGGGTCTGGACAGACAGTGGACAGCCAGAGAAGAGAGGCCAGGAAGGTCAAAGGATTTGCCAACATCAGCTCGGGCAGGGATTCTTCAGCTTGAATGTGCAGGAGAATCCCATGGCTGGCCATCTAAAGTTCAGCTCCTCGGTGGCCCAATCACACGGGTTCTGATCCAGCAGGTAGGAAGAATGGCAGAAAGGTACATTTTATTACATACCCCATGTGATTAGGACACAGGCGGTCCTGCCATCGTCCTCTGGGGGATACTGGATCTTCCCTCTTGGGCTGTGTACCTTCCTGCTCCAGAGCCCTTGACCATCAAGCTGAGCACCTACAGCCACTGCAGACTCCATCAGGCCCTCACTCTGGGATCTCTTTGGTACTGCCAGCTCCCTTAAAGGTGCCAGGATCTTCCCTGTATGGAGAAGCTGGCACCATGGAGAAGCAGCCCAGCCACACAGGTCCTCGTGCCAGCTCTGGGCTGCCTGCTCTCGCCCTGTCTCACGGCTTCCCAAGCTGAAGGACCTGCCCGGCTTCTCGTGTGACCGCCCACTCACTCCTGGCCTGATGCTTAACAACACATCTAGGACTCTGCTGGGCCGAGGACCCTACATCTCAGCCCAGGTCCCACGTGCTCTCAGTCCTGGGATCCCTATCTCCTTCCCCATGCCACCTCCCAGCATCCTTGCTCCTGGGCAGGAGGTTCTTTGCAGCCCTGCTCCTCAGCTCTGTGACCCAGCCAGATTAGTGGCCATCTGCCCTCACTCTGCGGTCAGCTAACCACCTCTCTGTCCTCCTCCCCACCCTGCCACCTCACCTAGTCCCTTCCACCTCCACGGACCTCCCCTGGGGCCTCACTCCCCACACTGCCACCCTCCCCTGCTGAGATGAGCCCCACATCCCATGAGCTCATCCTTTCTTAGCAATGCTCCTGAGACCACCTCTTCCCCATGGCCTGAGCCCCAGCTGGGGGCTGACCTTTGGCATCACACGCCTGGCCCTTGACTAACAGTTCCCCTGTTCTGACACCCGGCCTTTGCCTGACCCCATCGGCAGGCCTGGGCGCCAGCCTCGGCTCCCCCCGGCTGGCCTGTCCCCCCGCCGCCTGAGCCTGGGTTATGACATCTTTCCACTGAGCAGCTCTTATTTTGAGAAGGCAAACACGGCGGCGCCCACAGGCATGTGCACACGCCAGCACACGCACACACATACCCTGTCCATCCCCGGACGCCTCATGAACTGGGGTTAAAATCTGGCTGGCCATGTTTATTTTTCTTCCTCTAATTTCCCCTTTGGAACAAACAACAGTCCTGTAACCCCGACCACCCTCCCCTTTCAGATCTGTGGTCTCCCGCCACCCTTCTCCCAGGTCCTCCCCTCGCAGCTGTGAATGAGAACAGAGTAAGTCTTTTAGCGGGAGACAGCAGCCTGAATGAATTGATCACAGCCTCAAAGCCAGCAGGACAGGGGGGATGGTGAGCATGTGTGTTTGCTTCTTAAACACTCTTTGCACACCCTGAAGCTTCTATTTTTCCATGTGACTTGGAGCAAATGCCTTCCCCCTGCCGTCCATCCTTTTAAAAATTATTTTATTTCATTTTTGGTCCCATGAATTTTGTTTTCTATTTTCTATAAGGGAGCCCAAATCAGGGCCTCAGAAAAACAAGGCCGAGCTGCCAACTGGAAATGTTTGCTCTGGGGGCGAGTTCGGAGGCTGGCGTCAGGCGGGGCAAGATCCGTGCCAGTGGAATGTGATTTGGGGAGGAAGCTGCAGGTCACTCAATCGCTGGCAGCCGGCCCGGGAGCAACTGGATGCTTTCTGGGCCTGTGTGTGTGTGTGTGTGTAGACTTTTTTCCCTCATGCAAACAGAGCTCTGGAGACGTGGAGACAGAAGCATTAGGAACAAATGAGACAGGGGTTTGGAAAGTCAGGGGATCTAGGGGAATAAGGTGGGCCGGGGCCGGGAGAGGGTGCCAGGAGTTTGTGCAGCCATGTTATTCAGCATGCGCTGTGTGTTCAGCTCTGAGCTGGGAGCTTGCAGGAGCGAGGAGGGCAGCAGACCACATCAGCCCCCAGTGATCTGTGGGTTCTTTGGAGAAACAAGGCTTTCAGTACAGAACACTGGCAGGTGAGCCTAGAAGTTCCCCAGAGCTGAGTGTGTTCTTCTGGGCTGAGTGTGTCCAGGGAAGGCTTCCTGAAGGAGGTGTGGTGAGATCAGAGCCCTGAATGAAGCATGTATAGTACTGCACTGAGAGGAGAGGAGAGACATTCAAGGTGCAGTTATTAGCTACCATGTGCCAAGCCCTGTGCTCAGCCCTTTACATTGATAATCTCCCTTTAATCCTCACAAAAACCCTATGAGGGCCAGTAATCTTTCTATCCTGGCTTTGCAAACAAGGAAACTGAGACCCATTGAGATCAAGGAACTCAGCCAAGCTCCCAGCTTGTGAGTGGTGAACTGGGGGTCAACTCAAGACCATCCCTGACCTAAACCTGGGCTCTGTCTACCACCACTGAGGGCCAGTTTTCACTCAGCCGAGTTCCTTGTGGAAGGTTTGTTTTCCCTGCCCCACCCAAAAGAGGATTGTTGAATTAAAGATGGGGAATGTTGGGCACCTAAGATGCCAGGGTAGACTTCCAGGGGGCAGTATGACAAACACTCAGAGGCCAGAGGGATAAACTACCTTGTTTCCTTGTTCCCAGGAGGTAGCAGCTGGGCCCCTTGGCAGTCCCCCCAGGGTTCATACCAGGTCAGCCCTCTCCTGCAGCCTACCCCCCTTACCAATGACCCACGCCCCCCCACATTCCCCCGCAGACCCCCATCACATATCAAGTTCTTTGCCATCCCAGAGTGAAGGTCCGCCCACTTCCGGGAGTCCTCATAAGTTATCTGTGTTGCTCTGAGTAATGCACGAAGCTCAGTGAACCAGACAGAATGGATTTTCCCTGGGCAGCCACCACAACCCTGGTGTTGGAATCAGGAGACCTGAGCCAACTGAGTGGGGGGCAATTGGTTAAAGTCAACAATCTACCTCCTGTATGATATCAAGTGAGCCATTTCCATTTTCAAGCCTCAGTTTTAAAATGAGGAGTGGCCTGAATGGTTTCTGAGCTGTCACAGATGGAAGGAGAGGCTCTAAGGTAGTTGAACTATCTGCAGGTGTTGGAAGGGTCAGTCAGGAAGACTTTCTCGAGGTGTTCAACCCACCGCAGAAGGATTCTCTGCCAGAGGAAGCAGGGTCTGTCACCGGCTCAAGAGGGGAAAGGAAAGAAGCCAGGCTGGAAGGGCAGGAGGAGATGAGGGTGAGGGAGGTGGAGTCCTGACCACGATGGTTAGAACAGCTTGACTCAAGTTTGTCTGGTAGTAATCAGATAGACGGTGATCCATCTGATTAGAACAACTTTGTTGACCACTTGGGAATTCTGTTGTCTTGAGCTCAGATAGTTGGTTAGCCTCCCCCATGAACTCTTTTTGACAAAACTGACCACTAATGTTAGGTAGACACTGGCTTGGGGCTTACCCGGGCCTGATACATCACCTACACTGGTTGAACTGACCAGTCAATTCCACGAGACAACTAATTTTACCGATTATTTCCAGAAAACAGGCAGCTTATAGCATTAACTAAAATCAGTAGTTGTTTTGGCTTTTTGGAGACAGTCTTAGATCTGACATCTTCAGTGCTCAGAGACATTCAGGCTACCTGCCACTGACCAACAGGAGTCAAATTCCTGAGAAGACTGGGAAAACCCTACCAACAATGGGCATCAGGACTCAGTCTCTCTCATAAAAAAAAAAAAAAAAAAAATGGTGGGATTGAACTAGACCAGGAGTGGCAAACACATGGTGTGAATCCTGCCACTCCTCTTCTTTCATCCATGGCAGACATTGCCAATCAATTATAGCACTCATTCCCAAAGGGACCCGGATGCAGCCTCAAGATCCTTTTTAACACAGAGCTTCAGGCAGCCTCTACCAATCAATTAGATTTGGCATGCGTGATAAAAAGCATTTGTCCTCTGGACTAGATGATCTCCAAGCCTCACTCCAGCTGTGCTGATCTAGAATTGCAACTGATTAGGCATCTTGAGGACTCAGCCTGGGGACCACCAGGTCTACAGCTGTCCCTGGGGTGTCCAGGTCTGTGGGGCTGCCCTTGAGCTGGTGCCTTATTAATTTTCCTCATTGCTAATAAATGTGCATTGCGTCAGCTCTGTTCTGCCCCCTCATGTTCTCTGGCTGCTGCCATCAGTGGGGACTTTTTCAGAGAGCTGCAAAAATAGTTTTTTGCTGTTATTGTTTGAGGAGCCTACACAGAAGCAGCAGCCAAGGCTTTTTTGCTTCCTTTCTTTACCGAGGGAATGGGGAAATGCGGAGGGAAGACTTCACAATGAAGGAATGTGCTCCTTGGGGAACTGAAAGTTGTTTTCCTTAAAGAAGAAGAAGGTGAAGAAGAAGTCAGCACGCTCTTTCACATCTAACCACAAAGCGCATCTGCGGGGATTGCTAACAGCTCCCAGGAGATCACTAGCTCAAGCCAAGCCTCGTTAGGCTGTTGACAACTAGGTCCTGATGAGCAAAGCCCTAATGAGCAGCTCGCTCACCGCCTGCCCTCCCGGCTGGTCCCTCGTTGGTGTTCACTGGGCTCATGGAGGCCCCGGGAGACAGTTTTTGTTGCCTGCGATGGATGTTAGGCATGCAGGGAAGCTCGCTTTCTCACGAGTGAATGTTTCACTTTTCCCCACTGCTGTGCTCTGGGGTTTTTAAGAGGGTTAAGACAAATCCTAGGACACCCGGGATGGGAAGAGCTTGAGATCTGTGGGTTCCACCTCCCCCTCCCTTTTACAGATGAAGAGGCCTCCATTTACAGATGACGAGGCTGAGGCTTGCGGTGGGGGGGTGGGGGAGGTCGGGGACAGGGGAGGCAGATGCCAAAGGGTACCGAGCTGGTCCTGGGAAGAGAATGCATCTCTCAACTTCCAGACCACCAAGTCAGAGCTACAGAAAGCTCAGATAGTGTCCAGCCCAGAGCTTCTTGAACTTGAGTAACATATACCCTTGTCCCAAAAGGAAACACATTGTCCTAGAGCCTTAAGATCTGAATTATGCTCTTGTGCTTTATGCTTTTAATTTGTATATAACTATAAGCCCAAAACAAATTAATAAATGAATACAAGCAAAACTACAAAGGCAATCAAAATTCACATTAACAAACAGGTTAATATGATGAATAATATTGTTTTGCAGAAATAGAATCTCATAGGGCACAGGAGAGGAGCAGAGCACCAGCAGGGGACCCTAGCCTTCTTCCTGCATCCATCAGAGCCTTCAGAATGAGGAATCTGGGGGACAGTAGCATGTCAGGGGGAGGGAAGAGGAGCAAGAGAAGGCAGGGACAAGTCAGATGCCAGGCAGAGGAAGCTGAGAGCCTGGAGACTTGGCTGCTCCAGGGCAGCGTGCTTATCCTCTGGGGCCGACCATGTTTCTTCCTTAGGCAGGGCTCCTTGAGGCTGAAATCATCCCTAGCAGACCCTCGATGGTCAGGACAGTGTCATGTCACCTGCCAGTGGGAACCTCACTGGGCTCTGCCCACATCCAATCACTGCTCCTACCTGCCACTTCCGCTCTTCTTCAAGTGGGGACACAAAACAAACACGCTGTACAAGTAAAGCATAGAGCATGTCATAAGGTGAAATGGCTGGTGGCTCCAGCTGGAAATGGGTGGTGAGGGGAGGCCTCAGTGACCAAGTGACGCAAGGGCAAAGGTTTGGAGGAGGAGAGGAAGCAAGCCATAGGCATTTCTCAGGAAGGTGGTCTGCCTGGCCAAATCCCACCATCTTTCCAGCCTGGTTCAAATGTCTTTTCTTCCAGGAAGTCCCCCAGAGCTGTTTGGCTACACTCTGAATTCCCACAACTTTTTCCTTAGTTGTACTGGTTCAGATTTGGATTTTCTTTCCTACTGGACTTGGAGCTCCTTGAGGTGGGGACTGTGTCTCCTCTTACTAGAATGTCAGCTCCACAGGGTAGAGGTTTTCTCTATTCACTGCTGCATAACCTCAGCCTTAGCAGATGCTCTACAGAGGGTAGTGAAGGGTTATGGTGGATAAACGAAGGGATGGGGATGGTCTCTTTGCATGATGTGAGCTTTTGGTGGCAGAAACCTCACCAAACTTATCTTTTTTTTTTTTTTTTTTTTTTGAGATGGAGTCTTGCTCTGTCGCCCAGGCTGGAGGACAATGGTGTGATCTCGGCTCACTGCAACCTCCGCCTCTCAGATTCAAGCGATTCTCCTGCCTCAGACTTCCAAGTAGCTGGGATTATAGGTGCGTGCCACCACAACTGGCTAATTTTTTGTATTTTTGGTAGAGATGGGGTTTTGCCATGTTGGCCAGGCTGGTCTCAGACTCCTGACCTCAAGGGATCCACCTGCCTCAGGCTCCCAAAGTGCTGGGATTACAGGATTGAGCCACCATGCCTGGTCACCAAACTTACCTTTCTAACTAGTCCCATTACAGTGCCCGGCTCAGCTCAAGATCTGTCCAATGTAAGAATGACCATTAGCTGGGCGTGGTGGCTCACGCTTGTAATCCCAGCACTTTGGGAGGCCGAGGCAGGTGTATCACAAGGTCAGGAATTCGAGACCAGCCTGGCCAACACAGTGAAACCCCGTCTCTACTATAAATACAAAAATTAGCTGGGTGTGGTGGCAGGTGCCTGTAATCCCAGCTACTGGGGAGGCTGAGGCAGGAGAATCACTTGAACCTGGGAGGCAGAGGTTGCAGTGAGCTGGGATTGTGCCACTGCACTCCAGCCTGGGCAACAGAGTTAAACTCCGTCTCAAAAAAAAGAATGACTGTTGACTTGAATCCATTGTTCTCAACTCAATTGATCAGGTGGGGGAACCCAATGCCAGAGAAGACCGTGGATTCAAGACAACCACAAGTTCTTGGCAGTCAGGGCAGCTGTGCCTTTGACAAGACCAACTCTGTCTCTGGATCCACTGTTTTTTTCTGGTCAAAGCAGCTGACTGAATAGCTGAGCAGGTCTTGGTCCGCACAGAGGAGTGGGCCTTCATTCACTCAGTAAGTACTTATTGAGTGTCTACTGTGTAGTAGGGATTGTTCTACCAGCTGGGATATAGCAGTAAACAAGGCAGGCAAAAATCCCTGCCCTCGTGGAACTGACTTTCTAGTGTGTGGGAAACAGAAACCAAACAACCAGTGATATCTACAGTATGGCAGATGATAGTAAATGCCATTGAAAATAAAGCAAGGAAGAGGCAGAAAATACTGAAGGGGAAGGGTACAAACTTCATAGAGGGTGATTAGGGGCAGCCTTACTGAGAAGGGGACATAGAACCACCAGAAAGGGGTGAGGGAGCGAATCCTGAGGCTACCTGACCCAAGGGCATTTCAGGCATAGTAAACAGCCAGTGCCAAGGCCCTGAGGTGGGAGCCTGCTGGGTAGATTCAAGGAATGGTAGGGAGCCCTGTGTGGTGAGAGCAGAGTGTATGGGCTAGGTTGGGGGATGAGGTTAGAGAGGAAATGAGGGACCAGATGTCAACTTTTGCTCCTACTCAAATGTTCCAGTTCTCTATTTCTGTATAAGAAACCACCCCAAACTGTAGTGGCTTAACACAACCTTTTAATATTCTTTCTCATGGTTCTGTGAGTTGACTGGGCTCAGCCAGGTGGTTCTTTAGTGGGTTCTCCCATGGGGCTGCAGCCAGCTAGAGGCTGGGGCTGGAGGCACCCATAAGGTTCTGCTGAGCGCCTTCTTCACTCATATGTCTGGCACTGTGTTGCTTTCTATGTGGCCTCTCTCTTCAGTAGAACCCACCTGGACTTCTCACTTAGCAACTAAAGGCTTCCAACTGGCAGGAAGCCAAAACAGCCAGTCTCCATAAAGCACAGCAGCACTTCTGCAGGGCTCCATTAGCCAGAGCAGCCACAGGCTAGCCCAGGTTCATGGTAATGGAGGGACAGAGTCCATCTCTCCATGCATACAGGGAGGGAAGGAATTCATAGCAGCCATTAACACATCCGAGCAAAAGAATTCAAGGGGAGGTTTTAAGCAGAGAAATGACATATGTTCTGTTTTAACAGGATACCTGGCCAATGGTGTGGAGATCTGTCATGCCAAGCTCCTCCTGTTTTTTGTTGACAACCCTCGTGACCTTTTCCCCTCCCCACTCTCCCTTTCCACTCTGACCAAGAGTCAGGACTAAACCCTACCCGCTGGGCACTGCCCTCTGCACATGGGTTAGAAGGTATACAGCGCATGTGCTGAGATGGTGCACACAGCAGGTCTCAGGGAGAGAGTGTCCTTATCTGGCATCTGCCCAGCCCCAAAGACTCAGTTTTCCATAATTGGGATGGCCATTTGAATAGAGGAAGGTAGAAGGAAGATTGCAAGAGAGTCTGAAAGAGCTTCCTGCCTGGATGCCTCATCACTGTCCTCTGGATCCAATGTCCTGCTGGTTAATGGTGGCAGTGCTAGCACTGTGAATGGGAGGTGGGAAGAAGCTCTGGATTCTTCTTATTCCCCTGGGTGGCGCTTTCTGGTGCTGCTGTGAGTACCACCCCAGGGGGGCACCATTCATACTGTGTCTGTTTCCACCAGGAGAGTTTCCTCCTGGCAGTCTAATTTCCACTCTTCCTCCCTTTCTCTTATGGGTGCCACACCTACTTTGGAACAATCTGAACAGCCATAAATAGGGACTCCAGATTTAGGAATGCAGAGCTTCATGTAGCAAGCATCCAAGGTTCCATCCCATCCGGCCAAGAAGCAGCTAATCACTGGCTGCCACCCTGCAGGGCTGTCCTGTCTGCATTCGGGTAGTGTGTGCACTAAGGAAATGCTGGGCATGTTCCACTGGCAAGGAGGAGGGCCCCAGTGCCTGGATACCAAGATCTGGGCTCTATATGCCCTTGCCATCTGACCCTGACTAGAAGGAGCTAGAAGGGCATTGTGCTGGACCAAGGGAGGCCAGTGGCTCCAGCTGAGAGGTGGACAGCAAGAAGCCCACCAGGCTGGCAGCACAGCAGGAAGAGCTGGCTGACACAGGCCAGCCCCATAGATGGCCCAGTTGTCACCTCCCAGATGCTAGTCGCTGAGCTCTCAGGAGGCAGCGGACACAGTGGTTCAGAGCTTGGCTTTTGGGGTCAGTTGGCCTGGGTTCAAATCCCACGACTGTTCTTTCTGTTGGCAAGATTTTTTTTTCCCCACTAGGAGTCTTAATCTTCTTATCTATAAAGTGGGTTTACTTCCCTGGGTGATGATAAAGATTAGTGAGATAGAGTTCATATGTGCTTCTTGCATGGCAGTATTAAAGAATTACGATTGCCTGGCTTTCTAGCATCTGCTCCCATTGGCCTGACCCCTAAGCTCTTGCCTTGCCTTCCCTTTTTATCTTTATTACTTTTCCCTAGACCTGCCATCCAAGAGGTGTGGAATCTTCCAGTGACAACATCACTCGATCCCAGGGTCACCTCAAACAGTTAATTCAGTGGGCGATGTTTTTAATGAAGGGCATAGGGTGTCGTCTGCGTTGTCCCATCCAAAGGCTTGAGTAGGGCCACTTGGAGCCTTGGGAGACTTTTTATCCTGGAAAGTTTATGAATTCCTGAAATCCACATTACTGCCATTACAGGGCCACCACAATGGGCACAAGTTCCTCATGGGGAGACCGCAGTGTTGTGTGCAGTCCCAATAGTGTGATACCACCAGGGGGTGCTGCCCAGCTGGTCTCTGCCCCAATTCCCAGCAAGGCTGAGGAAGGCAGAAGCAAGAGCCCTTGGAAGACAGGTTTGAGCCTTAGGCTGGTGGGGTGTGGGTAGACAGCCTGGACTTAGAAGGTCTGCAACCTGGCAGGCTGACAATGGCAATAGCGGGGATTCCACGTCAATTGGCCTCTTTACAATTTGCCGCCTGTTCCCACACACACCATTCCATCTCGAGACTCAAGAGATGATGCTCAGATAGTGAACAGAGGCTCAGAGAAGTCAGGGAGCTGCTCAAGGTCACACACCTGGTATGTGACAAGGTGAAGATCCCTCTGGGCTTGGCTGTTGCCAACTCTGGGGCCCTGGCATTTGGGGAGAAAGAGCCTGTCTGAGAGCCTGTAGCCCGGCTTGGAGCCCTGCTCTACCTCCACCCTGCATGCCTGATCATTCCTATCCAATCCCTTCTCCTCCTCCTGCCCCAGGGGATCTCAGTGACCTTCTCCCCTATTTGGGGGAAGTTGGCACAGGGCTCAGGATCAGTATGAGTGGATCCCTTGGTATTCAGCCAAAATGCGATTTTCCCAGACACAGCTTGGCCTCTTTAAGGACAAAATTCAGTCCTGTTAAAGACTTCTCACACCCCTTAACTAGCCATGGACACTCCAGTCGTCAACTACACCCAAGTCTGGGATGCAAGGGGGCCTGAGCAGCTGGCTAACCCAGGATGCCCCAGGTCACCATTTCCCAGACTCTAGGCATCATGCCACATGCTGCACATGCAGCGTCTTTGAGTCCTTGCAGCCCTGTGAGGCACGGTATCATTACTCCCATTTTACAGAGGAAGATACTGAAGCTCAGAGAGTGCCTGAGCCGCCCTGCAGGAGGAGTGTCGCTTTTCCTCCATCTCTGCCGCTGACTGGCTGGATGCACAGGAGGACTGGGTCTCCAGACAGGACTGTAAAGGGCACGAGGGCTGCTTGTCCTTATCAGGGCTGCTTGTCCTTATCAGAGGCTTCCTGAGCACCAGCCCTTAGAGACAGGGAGGAAGGCAAGAGTGCGCCTTTGAGGAACGCACAAGCCCGGGAGTTCCAACAGGGCTGCAGTGGAGGCTAAGTTTCAGCAGGACTTTTGAGCAAGCATGTGCAGACACCAGCAAGAGCAACTGGAGACTGTAGTGAGCAGGGAAGGTTCGCAGGAGGAGGGGGACTGGAGCTGGTCATGGAAGGGTGAGGAAGAGTGTGCTTTGCAAAGGGGAGCTGTGGGGGAGAGCTGGGAGCAAAAACCAGGACTTCAGAGTTCGAGGCTGAGCAGGGAAACGACAGGAGAATGAGGGCTCCTCTTTGGCAGCACACCCTTGGTCTCCAGGACAGAGATAAGGTGCAGGAATATGCAGGTGTCCAGGGAAGAGGGTGTCTCTGGGAGCACATGCTTTATGATGCTGGCACCCACCTTGGTAGCAAAATGAGATTTGCATTTACTACAGTCAGAAAACCACTTGCCTCAGTGTGTGTGTGTGTGTGTGTGTGTTGTGTGTGTGTGTGTGTGTGTGTGTCTATGTTTGAAGCCTTATGTCAAAGTCCTTTGACATTCATGATCTCTTTGTCCTTTCCCAGCTACCCTGAAAAGGTTGGCCGGACAGAAATATCCTCAAAGACATAAAAGAGTGCCAGTGGGAGGAAACGTCTTGCTCATGGTCACGGGGCTCCATAGTTGAAAAGCCAAGGCCCAACCAGGACTG
Organism: Trachypithecus francoisi; assembly: GCF_009764315.1. Taxonomy (NCBI): domain Eukaryota; kingdom Metazoa; phylum Chordata; class Mammalia; order Primates; family Cercopithecidae; genus Trachypithecus; species Trachypithecus francoisi. The sequence goes on from NW_022681462.1 coordinate 37,044,213, forward strand.
CCTGCCCCAGCTCCATGCTCCTGCCCCCGAAGTTTTGCCCAGATCCCGATCCCAGCTCCCAGCACCCTGCATGCCATCTGCCTCCTCAACCCCTAGGCATTCTCCCATGGAGGAGAGAAGCACTGTGTGAGCCCTTGTGTTTGCATCAGAGTTCAAGGCCAGGGTCGACAGTTCATCTTCTCCCTAACCACTTTGCTGGCTTTTAGTGCCCACCTTCCTTAAGGAGCAACAGCCACAGACAAGAGACCAGCAAGGAGTGAAGCCCTCTTCTGAGCCTCGGAAGGGAGTGGCTGGGAGGTGGTCCTCTGGCGAGGGCCTACTAGTTTGACCCCTTCTTTCCAGAATCTCCAGTGGAATGGCACAGAGAGGACTGAGGGTCTGGGGGGTCGACCTCTGTGCCTTGCCAATAACCGTGGGCACCAGCAAAGCTCTCGCCTGGTGCCAGGCACTGCTCTGAGTGTCTTGCACATACACGCTCTTCACACCGCCTGAGGAGGCAGGTACGATTATAACCCTCGTTTTACAGGTGAGGAAAGTGAGGCACAGAGAGGTTAAGTGACTTTCCCAAGGTCATGCAGTGAGTGGCAGAGCTGGGGTTTGGGCCCAGGAAATCTGCCTCAAGTAGCTGTTTTGCCTCGATAAATAAAAATAATAACAACGACAGCTACCATTTGACGACCCCTTCCTATGTGCCTAGTGCTTTAATTCCTCAAAGCAATGCTGTGACTTAGGCGTTGATGTTGTCCGAATTTCTCATTTCATAGATGGGCAAATGCCGGCTTAGCAGGGCGCCTGGAATGAGGTGACTGCAGAGGCTCGCAGACGTTAGGTCTGCCTAAACCGAAGCTTCCACCCTCCTCTGCCTCTGTGACTTTGGAACTTTCGGAGACTCAGTTTCCCTGTCTTAGGCCTCTGCTCCTCTTGCTTCCCTGCTCCAGCAAGTGAGAGTGGACTGGGTTGCCGTGCCTGGCGGGTGCGGGTCGCCGGGCAACTTCGGAGTCTCCCCTTCCCCATCGGCCCGCAGCAGAAGTCCCAGCTCCCAGCGTTTTCTGCCTCTCGGAGAGTTGGGGCAGAGGGAGTGGCGGGAAGGTACCGGGTGGGAAAGGTCGGAGCTGTGTCACCGAGAGGCCTGCAAGGCCAGGGAGAGAAGGCCCCGCTGTGATTTGGGGAAGGGCCGGGGGGCCCAGAAGTCACGTGCTCGGGGCTGTTGTGAAGAAGCGGACTGTCCTCTGGGAACATAGAAGCGCCCCCGACTTGAGTAGGGGCGGGGAGGGAGAGCCGAGGAGGCAGGTTCTGGGCCAAGGGGATGGGGGTGGGGGGAGGTAGGGAGCACCCGGACAAAGGAGGCGGCCGGCGGCCCAGCTGTTTTGAAAAATGCTTCCTGTTTCTTTAAAGGCGCTCGCGGCTCGGGCGGCCGGGGCTGGGGAGGCGGTGGCGGCGGGAGCTGCCTCCTCTCCGGGCGGCGGCGCTGACTGATCTCGCGAACTGGGCTTCTGTGTAAACTGAGGCTAAACAAACACAGATGGAGCGCAGCGGGCGTTCTCCAGAAATGCTGGCAAGGCGGCAGCGACTTCAGATGACACTCTGAGCGCTCCGGGAACCGACAGCTCGGCGGCTTCGCGAAGCCGGCGGCGCAGCTGCCCCGGGCGAGGGGGAGAAAGGGAGAGGAGAGGGAGGGGAGGGCGGGCGAAGGGGGAGAGCCAGAGACTCCTCGGCGCTGAGCGCGGCGGCGGCCCGGGCAGCCCCACGCTCCTGCCTCGCGCGCCGCCCGCGCCATGAAGCACATCCCGGTCCTCGAGGACGGGCCGTGGAAGACCGTGTGCGTGAAGGAGCTGAACGGCCTCAAGAAGCTCAAGCGGAAAGGCAAGGAGCCGGCGCGGCGCGCGAACGGCTATAAAACTTTCCGATTGGACTTGGAAGCGCCGGAGCCCCGCGCAGTCGCCACCAACGGGCTGCGGGACAGGACCCATCGGCTGCAGCCGGTCCCGGTCCCGGTGCCAGCCCCAGTGGCCCCGGCCGTTCCCCCAAGAGGGGGCGCGGACACGGCCGGGGAGCGCGGGGGCTCCCGGGTGCCCGAGGTCTCCGACGCTCGGAAACGCGGCTTCGCCCTGGGCGCAGTGGGGCCAGGACTCCCCACGCCGCCGCCGCCGCCGCCGCCGCCGCCTCCTGAGCCCCAGAGCCAGGCTCCTGGGGGCCCAGAGGCACAGTCTTTCCGGGAGCCGAGTCTGCGTCCTCGCATCTTGCTGTGCGCACCGCCCGCGCGCCCCGCGCCGTCAGCGCCCCCAGCGCCGCAAGCGCCCCCGGAGTCCACTGTGCGCCCAGCGCCCCCAACGCGCCCGGGGGAAAGTTCCTACTCGTCAATTTCACACGTAATTTACAATAACCACCCGGATTCCTCCGCGTCGCCTAGGAAACGACCGGGAGAAGCGACTGCCGCCTCCTCCGAGATCAAAGCCCTGCAGCAGACCCGGAGGCTCCTGGCTAACGCCAGGGAGCGGACGAGGGTGCACACCATCAGCGCAGCCTTCGAGGCGCTCAGGAAGCAGGTACCCGCTCCCCGCCGCACGCCCTCACTGCGCCCGGGGACGACTGCTGGAATGGGTGGGCGAGTGGCCCGGGCGAGATAGAGGTGTGTTTAAAGGGCAGGCTGCCCCACCCGGTCCGACAGTGGTGCCCAGACAGGTGTGGGCAGTCCTGGGGCAGTGACTTTGCCACAGCGTTGGTATGGATCATAGTTTTCAAAGTGGCTATAAAAGTTGGGTATCTCTGGCCCGAGCACCCCCCACCCTCAACCCCCGCCTCGGGTAACGCTGTCTGCGCGTCTGACTTCAGCCTCCATAGTTCACTTTTATGGCAGCGAGTATTTGCCTGCCAGAGTCCCCTGGGCGCGGTGCGGAGTGGAGAGGGGACATGTGGGAATCTGTCCTGGTCAGGGCAGGAAGAGGGGGAGCCTTCTCCAGGCATTTGGCATGGTCAGGGTCTTGGCTCCCTGTTGGTGGTGGCAAGGCCCGGAACGCTGCGGTGGGACAGTCCGGGGGCGCTTGTCAGCCCCTCTTCAGGACCCAGCAGTGATGCCCCGAACACTCAGGTTGCTTGCGGGCTGTGCACTTCTTGCCCTGGCATCCTCAAGAACCCGCACTACAAGCCTGTGCCCTCTCCCCACGGGTGGGCTCAGGAATGGGCTGGTGGGAGTCTTTCTAGGAGATCCCTTCCTTTCACCCGTGGTGAAGCAGGCAACTCTGCTGAGGGGACTGCCTAGTTGGGGGATTCCCTCTGGGGCATCTTCAGAGACTAGTTCTGGGGTGAGTCGGGGACTTTTTAGTTTGGAGCTGGTGCGGGCTGCCCTCACCAGACAGTGCCCCTGCGCGGGTAGTGGAAGAATACTTAACCCAAGAATTACCTGTGATGGGGCCCGACAGTTGCTTGGGCTTCTAGGCTTCTTATTTTCTTAGCGAGAAGGAGCTGTAGGAAGGAGGTGGTGAGTTCTCTCCCACCCCTACACAGGGCGTGGGGAAGGGTTAGGGTAGATGTGGCTGGTTTGAAGGGTGTTTTTTTTTTTTTCCTTTTTCTTTGCATGCTCTGCAGCTGACTTGCTGTGTGACTCCAGGAATGTTGCTCAACTTCTCTGGTCTTTAGCCAGCAACAAAACATTTCAGAAACCATGATCTTCTTTTTGGATCACTCTCCTCTTCCTCCTGGGGGTTGGGGTGGGGTGGGGCAGTAGTGCCTGTGTCCATCCATGGAAAGGAAATTGGATCCCTGGAGGAAAGAGGCCATATGACTTTTGAGCCAAAGTGCCTTGCTTGGGCTTGGGGAAAGTGATGAGTGAGGTTGGGTGGGGGTGGGGGATGAGTGGCTGTCACAGACCAGGCTGGGCCTCTGCCCTCAGCCACACCAGCTGGAACCCTGGGCAGTGGGCCCAGTGGAGCAGTCAGTCCCACCCTAAGCCAGCAGCTCTGTGTCTGCATCGCTGGGTAGAGGTGGCGGTGTGTGGGGGATCCTGCAACCCACTCCCCAGGACAGAAGGATTACAGAAGGGCAGAGAGATACCTGTCCACCTGCCCACCTTGCCACTAGGGAAGCCCCTCCTAGACTGGGGAGGCACATGCCCAGAGCCTCATCGCTGTTGAGTAGCAGGTCAGGGCTGGCACCTAGGGGCTTTGACTGCAGGTTCTGGGCCCTTCTGCCCTTCTATTGCCCCTCTGTATGCTGACAGAATACTCATCTGAGTGCTCTGTTACATCTTATGTGCCCGCTGGCTTTTACTTCGTTCAACAATCAATTCCATCTCATTTGATCTAAACAACATCCTTGTCAAAACTGGATTAACTCATTTTATAGTATGGAACACTGAGGCCCAGAGATGGAAGGAGACTTGTCCAAGATCACTTAGTGGGTTAGGGAAGATGACAGCAGTTTCTGGAATGCCCTCCTGGCTAAATGCCTCCCACAGTGCCATCTGTATCAGCATCATGTATCACCCCCCAACCCCCAGCCTGTGATGTTTGTTAACAGTCAAGGCAGGGTGCACACTTGGCAGACCCTTTGAGATGAGATTGTTCATCCTGGTCTCCTTTTACTTCCCCCATTACCGTGGGATGTTCTCTATAAAAAGGGCAAGTTCAGTGTATCTAAGCAGAATGCACACCCATGCCCTCTCAGGGAGAGAGTGTGTATGCAATGCAAACACACCGGCAGGTACACACACACATGCTCCTTACACGTGCTCAAGAGCACACACAAATGCATGGTCACAGAAGTGCCTGTTCCTGTTTGTTTCCTCCTTGCCCCAGCCATTCTGCCCCTTCCCTAGAAAGGCTGCCAGGCCATAATGGCACCTGCCTGTTAGCTGGGAAGGAAAGAAATACAGCCAGGACGTTTCTGGTCGTAGAGCCAGGGGCCAAGGCCGCACCCACCATGTCCCCCTCACCACCATGGCACCCATTCGATAGGGGAAGACCTGTGTTCTGGAGGAGCCCCTTCCTCCTCTGGGCCTCAGTCTTCTGGGTAAAATGTATTCCTCACCCCCTCGCCCAATCCAGACAAGCTGCAGCTCTGGAGCTAGGCTCGGGCCTGACTGACATGGGTCCTTGGAAATGGGAAAGGCAGATCAGCTCTGCCTGAAATGGGGCCTTGGCCAGTGTGGCACCAAGATGGGTTCTGGGATTGTGGCTCTGGCCTGGGACTTCGTTCTCCTGAGTAGCTTCCTGATACCATGAAGGAAGCACTGACCTGGGGAACTGGAGGCCAGGCATTGAGTTGTCCTCCCCTGCATGCCTTCTGTGTGGCTGTGGACAAGTCACTGACCCTTTCTGGGCCTCAGTTGCTGAAGTTGTAAAATGGTAATATTGCTGACCTCATCCACAGTGTTGAGAAGAGCAAGAGCAAGTGAGGAAAGGAAGGAGGCCTATAAGAGCAGTGAACATTTCTTTCCCTTCCCTTCCTTTTCCTTCCTTTCCCTTCCCTCCCTCCCTCCCTTTCTCCCTTCCTTCCTTCCTTCCCTCTTTCTCTCTTTCTTTCTTGACAGAGTCTCTCTCTGTTGCCCAGGCTGGTTCACGTGATTCTTCCGCCTCAGCCTCCGGAGTAGCTAGGATTACAGGCGCGCACCACCACACCTGGGTAATTTTTTGTATTTTAGTAGGGATGGGGTTTCACCATGTTGCCCAGGCTGGTCTCGAACTCCTGAGCTCAGGTGGTTCACCCACCTCGGTCTCCCAAAGTGCTAGGATTACAGGCATGAGCCACTGTGCACAGCCAGAGCAGTGAACATTTCTTAAGCATCTCCAAGGTCCTCAGGGCTGAGCAAGGCTCTTGACAGATGAAGCAATAAGAATTATTTAATTATTTTAATAACTGTCACAGAAACTAGCATTGAGCACATGCTTACTTTGTACCAGGCGTGGTGCTAAGCTTGTTATGTGTATTAGTTCATTTAATGAAATAGATACTGTTATCGCACCTCCTGGCCTGTTTCACAGATGGTGACTGAGTTTCAGAGAGCTTATGTAAGTTGTCCCGGTCTTTTGAAACTGCACGTGGCCTTGTGGATTTTGTGCTACATGCTACCTTGGCACACCGTTTGCCAGACTCCAGGGTGGCGGTGCTTCGTGGCCATGTATGGTGGCAGCCTGTGTAGTTGTGGGCCGCTGTTACTGTGGAGCTTGGGTTGGACTCCCAGGGCCCCGACTCCTAACAGCTCTGCTCCTCAGCCTGTCTAATGTCCTGGAGCCAACTACCCCTCAGCATGAGGAAGCCAGACAGGCTCCTACTGTGTCATAATCCACCGTCGTCTCAACCAGGAAGGGAGCAGAGAGGGTGGCTGCAGGGCTGCAGATGGGGAGGTGCAGGTGAGAGAGAGAGAAGCCCTCTGGTCTGGTCTAGGCTGGGTGGTGTGGGGCAGATGGTCAGGCCATAGCACATGCCACCAGCGCAGCTGCACCAGAGCCCTCCCCACCGCCTCATGGAAGGCCATGTGTGCACAGCTGGCCTGACCCGGGAGTGGGGCTGCTCCCTGCCAGGTGGGAGGGGTCAAAGGGAAAGGCCGGCCTTGTGGAGTGGTGAGGGACGGGGCCAGAGTGGCAGGACCTTCTGTCTCACAAGCTGTGCCCACCTTTGGGGCATGTGGTGTGCGTGTGGATTTTCTCTCTCCCCTCAAAGCCCCTCAGTGTTGATGGAAGATGGCAGCAATGGAAGGCAGTGCGGGGCCCGGGTTTCTGCCGTGGTCCTCTCCACGGAGGAAGGACATGCCAAGCAACTGGGACCCAGGCTATCTCCCTGCTGCCCCTGGAGCCTCCCAGTGGGTCCTTATGGAGTGAAGTCAGGGTTGCCCTGGAGGGAGCGTGGGAATGGTGCTCTCAGCACCTCCCTCACTCTGAAACCCCACAGGGTGCAAGGAGGGCATGGAGAGTGCAAAGCAGCCTGTGCACCATCCCCTCAGGCAATGAGGGACAGGCCTGCTTGCACTGGGGGCTCCAGGCAGGTAGGTAAGGGTGACAGAGGCCTTCCTCCTGTTCCTTCATGTCCGCAGTCACCAGGGTGGCTGCTGTGGAGCCTCACCGCACTGACTGAGGCCTTACCTGAGCCTGCTGTGGGGTGTCCGTTGTGCTGTCTTCCCATTTTACAGATGAGGACACTTACAGAGAGGTGACACAGATTGCTCAAGCCCACAGAGTGACCAGGATCTGTACTCAGGCCTGTCTGGCCCTGGGGCCATAGCTCCTAAGGACCAAGACCCAGTTTCTCAGGGTCCAGCCTGGTGGCAGTGCAGGAGGTTGGGATTTTAAAGGACCTATTTAGATAGACTTTGGGAAGGACATTGAACAGCTCTGGGTAGAGTGGCTTCACGTCGGGAATCCAGCACTCACTGACATGAGACGATCAGATGATAATTTCACTGGAATCCGGTGCTCTTCTGTGTGTAGTGGATGTGGTGCTGTTGGAGCTCTGTGGGCTCAGGAGTCTTGGTGGGCTTCCAGGAGGGCGTCTTGGGCTGGGTCTGAAGGTTGGGCAGGAGTTGGCACAGAAGCAAGAGCATGGAGAGCTTTGAAGCCTTTCCTACGTTCTCTGGTGGGTTCTCAGCATTGCTTCTGTAGGAACTTTTCCCTCATTTGCCCCTGCGATCTCATTCTGAGGTAGCAGGTGTTCTAATGCCCATTTTACTGATGAGGAAACTGTGGTCCTGTAAGCTTATGGATCTGCCTAAGGTCACCTGACTGGCCAGTAGTAGAGTCAGGCCCTCGGGCTCCCAGGCCAGTGCTCTTCATGTTTTTTCATGCTTGCTGGAACTGGGTCGGGCTTAGGGTGGGTGGGGTGGAATGTTTTGGGGGCATATGGGACCTTGCGAAAATGCCAAAGTCTGTTCCTCCAAAGTTTAAAAATCCTTGTGGGATGAGCACAAGGCAGATCCTTTTACTTTCCTGGCAGTTGGGCAGTCTGTCGGGAGTGGGAGCTAGGTAATTCTGCCTCCTCTTTTGGCCCGTGTCCTCTGACCAGGGTGAGCCGACAACTGCTGTGGGGGACTCTGTAGGTGGTGGGGGTGGGTGGGCTCTGGGCCTTGCTGTGGATACTCTAAGAGGGATCTCATGGCATCATCAGCCCAGAAATCTCCATCCCTAGCTCAGTGGGGTGGGCTGCCTACCTCCCCATCTTAAGCTATAGACACTTATTCAGATCCCCAAGCAGTTCCTGCTGGCTAACTGGAAAGAGCCCAGCTAAGCCACAAGTTCAAAACCCAGCTCATCACTCACCAGCTGAGAGATCCAGGAAATTCCTACATGCCCGAGAATCACATGCTTTTCTGTAAAGTGGAAGTGGCCATTGCTACCTCATTGGGCTGCTTAAAAGTTGAATACAGACATTGTATTTGAAACATCCACCCTCTGCCTGGCCTTAGTAGACGGTAATAACAGCAAAGTGGCCTGGGCCCAACAGTCACGGAGAATCTGTGCTGCTCAGACTCCAGTGGAAGCTGCTTGATATAGTCCTTGAAGCTCTGTGGGCTGCCCAGGCATTGCTACCCCGACTTTCCAGATGAGGAAACGGAGGCTCTGAGGAGTGAAGGCACTTCCCACAGTTACACCGCTTTTAAGTGCCTGGAATTCAGACCAGCTCTTTCCACCATACTTCAACGTCCTAGAACCAGAACGGGTACTAAATTCTCACTTTGCAGTGGCAGCCCAGTCTGGGGTGCCTCTGAGCTGGGCTGTTGGGGGCTGAGGGGCTGCATCCTGGAGCATGGGCACCAGGAGGATCTGGAATTGGCCAGGTGGTGAGGAGCTGCCCCTAGGGGTTGGGGAGGAGGAGAGGTGAGCAACCTGAAAGAGGCCTTTGGTGTCCCATATGTGGCTACCTCTGGTGTGGTGGTGGGAGCTGGGAGAGCCTAGTGGCTATGTGCCTGGTGTCAGTCAGATGAGTTTCTGACTCCAACCAGGTCTTAGCTGAGTGATCTGGGGCCCAATATGTCATCTCTGTTTTTGTGTGTACAGATGGTGGGGAAGGTTTTAAATGGGCTAATACTACCTGTAAATAGCTTCCACGGTGTCAGATATACAAGAGCTCAGTGGATGGGTTTCTTCTTGTTAGATCTAGAGCTTGACAGAGACAATAGGGCAAAGTGACATATCTAGGACAGAACAGTCCCAGAACCTGGCATGGGGACCTCTAGATTGGCCTTGGCCTCAGCTGTCACTTTGTGGTTCTACAGTGACCCTGGATCACAGGGTACAGATCCCTTCCAAAATCCCTGCTCCCCCCTGGAAGCCCAGCTGTTACAGGCCAAGGGCTCAAAGAGCTGGGTCTTTAAGGGAAACTCGTAGTGTGGCCTCTGTGTGAAAACAGTGCTGAGGGCTGTGTCACAGAGCTGCACCCAGTCCCCAGAGCCTCCCTCAGGCTGCCACACCCTCCCTGGGGTGAAGAGGAGGCAGAAGTGCTGGCTGGCCCCTGAGACCCCCTTCCCTGCCCCAGGACTACCAGACCTTGTTTATTTGTTCAGGCTGATAAAGCAGAATTCCCTGGACTCTGGCTGGGAATGAGCAAAGTGCATTGTTCTGCCAGCATTTCTGGGATGGGTTTGGAGCTGCAGCCAGGCCTGGGAGTGGGAGATGGGGTGAGGGGTGGAAATGCATGGGAATTGGCTTTCTCTGTTGCCTTCCTCTCCCTCTCTGGGTTTCCTAGTTTCAGCATCCCCAGAGGGTGGAGGGTGGGGCAGGCACGTGTCCTGGCTCCAGACCTCCTGCTTCTCACCCCCTCTGGAGCCCCTCTTTCAGGACCTTCTGCAAAACCAACCGTAACACTTTCACAGATCTCTGTCAGGCCTTACTCCATGCGATGCACACATCTCATCTCATTTAATCCTTACCACCTTGTGAGGTCAGTCCTGTTCCCGATACAACAGGGAAACCGAGGCTCAGAAAGATTCTGTCCCTTGCCCAGAGTGTTACAGCTAGACAAAGCTAGAGCCAGGAGTTGAATCCATGTTACAAAAAGGTACACTTAGCTTTATGCCAGATAGCTTCATCTTCATCATCAGAAAGGTGTTTGAGCCCAGTTCAAAATATTCCAGAGTGAAGATTCAGAGGGAGAGATCATTGATTTGTTCACTCATTGCCTCAATCAACAAACCCCTTTGAGGGCCTGTTACGGGCAGGACCTGTGCTAGCCTCTGCAGACGTAGGCCTTCCCCCCACAGTTCATAGGGAGACTGAGCACTCAAGAGCCACAGTGTGGGCAGTTAAGGACAGATGGGGTGCTATTAGGGCACTATTGAGGGCAAGCTGTCCCTCCTGGTGTAGGGTAGGGGAGGTCAGGGAAAGCTCTTGGACACAGTGAGGTTTAAAGTGAGATCAAAGTGGGTGATGTGTTTAGGGTCCCCAGTCTGGGGTGACTGTCTCGTTCATGCTTTTTCTCCATGCTCAGGAATAGGGATTTTCATCCTTGGCACTATTGACATTTGGGGGCAGGTAGTTCTCTGTTGTGGGGGCACTGTAGGATCCTGTGCGCTGTAGGATGTTTAGCAACATCCCCACCTCCGTCCCTGCAATGCCCCCACTCCCCTAGGGGACAAAATCATTCCTGGTTGAGAATCACTGGACTGAAAGAATGCCTGGCATATGGCGGGCGCTCACTAAATACTTGTGTAGATGCATCGTGCCGTCCCACCCCCTGTGGGATACGGGTTCATCAATGATATGGATGACACGTGTAAATCCTGAAGAGCCATAGCGAGGAGAAAACCAGGAGCCATAGTTGCTGGGTTTTTAGCCCTTTAGGTGAACAGTGCATTATAGGAACCGTGGGGTCTTAGTTAGCATCTATCAGGTTGATTTTGTGGAGCTATTTCCAGGTTCCAAGACAGAACTCTGTTCAGTGTACCGCAGTCTTTGGAGCTTTTTGCTCATGCAGCACAAATATTGGTGGAGAGAGGTATTAAAAAATCAAAGGCTCCATCTTTCACCCCATACAAATCCCTGTGCGATTAGTGAGGAGCTAGTTGGTGATGAATCATTGACAGACGTGTCAAGTTTGCTCAGTGCCGTGAGTGTGTATTATGCCACTGTTGTCTGCCCAGCAGCACCCCAAGTCCTGAGGGCACCGAGTAAAAGATTTTTAAAAGATGAAAAGCAGTCATGTTTGTGTCTTTCCAGCTGAGCACTGACACTTTCCTTCCTGTATGTCCCCAGAGTCCCAGGTGTGACATTATAACCTCACTCAAGCATAAATTATCTGAAGTAGGAATCAAGTTATTCACTGTTGTACTCCCCAAGTGCCCAGCAAAACAGGTGTTGCTGAATGAATGAATGGAACATCAGAGCTGAAAAAACAAAATGCCTGTTCTCTCAGAGAGATTCCTGCTCAGGAGGGTGGAGGACAGAGCTCCGTGGTGGTTGTGGAAATTCACTGAGCTTCGATTCATACTGACTGGCTGGCAGGCATGAGCTGAACCTGTTTCTTCCCCTGCAAAATGGGAATGTGGGTACATCTCAGAGCAGATGAGCTGACGTGTGTGTGTATGTGTGTGTGTAAACAGCAGGTGCATAGAGCAGATCACAAGACCAAGGTGAAGCTTCGGCCCAGATATACCGTAGACAGGCCGCCTCTCATGCCTGCCAGGCTGGGCACCGCGCCCCTGCAGCCCCTCCTGACACTTTCTCCCCTCAGGTGCCGTGCTACTCATATGGGCAGAAGCTGTCCAAACTGGCCATCCTGAGGATCGCCTGTAACTACATCCTGTCCCTGGCGCGGCTGGCTGACCTCGACTACAGTGCCGACCACAGCAACCTCAGCTTCTCCGAGTGTGTGCAGCGCTGCACCCGCACCCTGCAGGCTGAGGGACGTGCCAAGAAGCGCAAGGTATGCACCAGCCTGGTGGGCGGTAGCTTCTAGGGAGCATAGGGGAGGCAGGGACAGGAACTTGGGGGTGCCCTGCATATGCCCAGAATTCTGAAGGGGCCAGAGAGATCAGCTCTTAGAGGTTTGCTGGGAGTTGCCTCAGCTTCAGGGCTCCTCAAATGCCTGGGATTATAGGTGTGTCTCTCCTCCTGGTAACTGGCTGCTGGGTGGCCTTGAACAGTTACCCAGGGGAGAGGACTATTCATCTGCAAAGCCCCTTCCTGGCCTTAGGTGCTCTGGTGCTGAATTCCTTGGGTGGCCCCCGATAAATGTCATACCAGGACAAGATTCCCCTGAGCAGGGTGACAGCCCAGGAGAGCCCTTTGGCAGGTTTTGGGAGGGTGACTTGGCCTGTGGGTTATCTGAGGCTATGCATTAAGGGGGGTGATGGTCATTCATTCATTCATTCTGGAGAGACAGATGAAGCTCCAGCCACATTCCGAGCACACTGGGCAGGGGTATAAAGATGACAAACATAGGATCCTGGTCCCCATGCAGCTCACAAGAGGGTCAGGGAGACCCTCTTGTAGGTAGATGAGGGCAGGCGCCCTGTGCTAGGGGCAGTGGAAGCCCAGCTGGAAGAGAGACAGATTCCACCCTCCTGCCCATGGGAGTTTGAAAGGGCATCGTAGCGTCAGTGATGTTTCAGCAGGGACCAGCAGGACAACCAGGTCACCAGGCAGATGAAGAAGGGAACAGCATCCGAGGCGGAGGGAACAGCTTGAACGAAGCCTGATGTGGCTGGGGAAATGCGTGCAGGAGGAAAGGTGTTGGGCGCAGCTACAGGGCCCCAGATGGCCAAAGCTCTGGGCATTCCCAGTCAGGGGTCAGTGCTGAGCAAGGCTTAGTGCAGCCCTCTGGATCTCTGTTCCCACGTGGCTTCCGGGGAGAGCAACAGAGAGTGAGACCCAGTCTATGTCTGTGAGGCAAGATGACTGTCCCCGCCTAGGGCAGGGGGCAGACCCTGTCATTCTCCATCCATCCTTTGCGCTGCCTTCTTCCTTCCTGGCCTGCCCCTCCCCCATCCCTGATAGTCCTCTCCAGACCCCTTTCCAGCAGGCCCCTCTGTGGGTTCTCCGGGTTTCCCAGAGGTCCCCCACGGACTCCAGGCTCATGCCAGGGAGGGCACCTCCTCAGGGCTCCCCGCTGCTGCTGCTGCCACGGTAACTGCACGTTGCATTCCTGGGAGTGCTTTAACGTGGACCAATTAGACAAAATCCTCATCAAGTGGGCAAGAGAGGAAGCGCCACTGGCGGCTCTGGGCAGCTTTCCTCTGGTAAGTGACACTGGTAAATTAGGGCGTGATTGATGGCTCCCGCGGCGCTCAGTGACAAAGGAGGTTTGTAAACTCTCGGTGAACTTCCCCTGGCATTCAGGCGGTCTGGAGGTGTAGATGGGCAGAGTGGGCAGGCGCCCCATCTCCATCTCAGCCCCTCACTGCCCTACCCCCACGCCCTCCTCTTCACCCAGGGAAGACAGAAGCGCAGCATGGAGGTCCCACCTTCCCTTTGATTGGAGCAGGGTCTTGGGCTGGTAGGAGGCTGGATGCCTGGCTGGTGAGGAAAGAGGGACAAGTTGGGTGGAGAGGCCCGACAGAGCCAAGCTCTTGGCTTCCCCTGAAATCACCTCAGATCTAACATATCTTAGACACCATGTGGGCCTAGTCCAACCTCCCCATTGTGGAGAGTCTGGGACTTTACCTGAGGCTACGGATTGTGGTTAAGAGCATCACACAGCCCTGAGTTCAAGCCCCGGCTCACCACCCACCAGCTGTGTCATCGTGCACCCATTGCTTAGCCTCCTCCGCCTCAGTTTTCTTGTTGATAAGTGGGGACTGTGGAAATACTCACTCATGGGCCACTGTGAAGATGAAAGGAGTCACTGCAGGAGAGCGCAGTGTCTGCATGGTCGCCATCCTCAGGGTAATGAGCCCCTAAAATGCTTGAGCTCTGAACTTGAGGCTCATCCTATGGGGCTTACTTATGTGGTGAAATTGCCCTGGAGGGGGATTTTGGGGGTCGAGATGGAAGTTCCACGGTAGGAACTGTCTGTTTCCTCTCCACCCTCCCTCCCCCACACCCAGCCGGGGCCTGAGGGCACTTCCTGCCTCCTGCCCTCTGTCTTTCCCAGCTGGATGAGGAGGTCACCCAGCTGGGACTCTGGGAGGTGGGGTCTGTATGTCTTTGCCCTAATGACCTTCATGGTCTCACAGACTCACATCGTATGTGTGGTGACACATTTCTCATATGAAACCCCTCAGGAAGCCCTGGCTGGCCTGGCGTCTCCCCATGGGGGCCGGTGTTCATAATTCCAGCCCTTCCCAGACCAGCCCCTTCCATAGTTTTATCTGGACAGCCAGGATTTGACCTGGCAGCCTTTGCAAGTATGGGTATCTCAAGCAGCCAGATTCCTTCCCAGCTCGGGACCCCTGGAGTCGCTGGAACCCTCAAGCTCCCAGGCGGCCCTTTCAGGCAGACCCCGCGTCCCACCTCTGGGCACCTATGCTTTTGCTGCCATAATTGCTAGCTGTCACCCTCCCTGTCTGTCTACCTGTCTTTCTCTCTCAGTCTGGCTCACACTGTCCCCTCTTTATCCACTCTCTTGGTAGGGATGTGTGGCCCCACACTGAAGCCCAGCATAGCTGGCCTTAGCTGGTCCCCTCGGCAGATGTCCTGCCCCAGGAGTGGACTCGTGGGCCCTGAGACTGAGTGGCCTGGAGCCCCAGGGGAGGGTACTTCCCTGGCTCCTGGGGCTGCTTGTCCTTCCCTTTTTTGGGGGGGCTTGAGATGGCCTGAATGAGGAGCACATCTTTAGATATGTCCTGGCTTTTGAATTGCAATTGGAACCTCACCAGTTTTATTTTCTTCCTTTTGTGACCTCCCAGCCTGGGCCTCTGAGGCCCCACCTCCATTTACAGAGATTCTGTTTGGGGAACAAATCCCCAGGACGATCGAACCAACATTCTTTCCTCACGTCTGGGACTATTTCTATGAAAAGACTTGCAAAGGTCTACCAGTAGATTGCACCTGGTTATGAGTTTTTGGGAAGAGGTGACTGAGAGTACGCAGTGCTCACGGCGCTCAGTCCTGCCACATCACAGCCTGGGAGCCAGGCAGGGGCCAAGGGAAGCCCAGGAACTTATAGCATGTGCAGTGAGGAAGAGCCCCTCTTCCCTACCCTTCACCCTCTTCAGCAGGTATCCACCCCCTGCCCCCAACAAGGCATGTGACTACTGTAGGGGTTCCCCGAGCAAGAGATGGGAATCTCAAAGTGTTCCTTGGTATTCTGCCCTCCCCTTCCCTTCCCCTTCCCTCCCCTCCCCTCCCCTGCCCTTTCCTCACTCCCTCCCTCCCTCCCTCCCTTCCTTCCTTTCTTCCTTCCTTCCTTCCTTCCTCCCTTCCGTCCTTCCTTCCTTCCTTCCATGAACAGCTATTGAGTGCCCTCTATGTACCAGACACGGTGCAGATACAAAATAATTTACCACATAGTCCCCACCATTGTGCAGCGACTGAACACTTCATGGTCTAGAGGATTTGGAAACCAGGAGTGGTTAGAGTGAGAAAAAGGAAAAGCAAACCAAAGAATTTCTGCTTCTAACACAAATCTCTAGCCATCAGGGGCCATCAGGGGCCATCAGGAAGCTGTGGACTGTGGAGGGGACCCAGGAGGGCTGGGGAGATTGCCCGGAGTCCTGCAGGGGCACAGGAGGGTGGGAGAGGAGTGAGAACTAGAGCCTTGCATCCAGACCTGCTTTGCCCTGTCTGGGCCAGGAGGTGGGTTCATGGGCTGGAGTCCGCACCACACAGGGTCTGGATTAGCACACAGTCCCTGGGCCACCACCCTGGGGCTTGCCTCTTGGCATCACCTTAAAGATGGCCCTGGGACAGAAGCGTGGGCCCAGTTTGAGCCTGAATGATATCACAAGTGTGTAGTTTCTCTGTGGGGCCCCTCCACCTGACTTCAGGCCACTGTCCCTCTCACGGCCACTCATGGCTGCTGGAGTCCCTTGCTGTTCTTCTCTGGAAAATGAGATGACCACCTCAGGCCTACCCCAGTGAGCCATGCTTGCCGCTCCATGTGTCTATGGTTGTGGAAGTCTGCCTGGTAAAGGAATTCCTGACAAGGTGCATGGTGGCCCCTAGCTTCACAGTCACCCTCCTGGTAACTCTTGCATGTTAACTGGGGTTTAAAGCCTTAGGGTACAGGACTGCTGATGGGCCTGTCAGGCAGGGCTGCAGGAGGCTGGGAGCAAAAAATTTTGGGACCAAAGGCTGTGAGGCCGCAGCAGATACCTGCTGTAGCAGCTGCGATGGTGGTGGTCATCGCTGGTGTGACTGGTGGCCATTTGAACTGTCCCACGCAGGGACTGCTTCCTCAGAGCTCATGTGTCCAAAAGAGGCTGGGCGGCCCTCCTTCAAGATGCCCACTTGGGAGGTTGAGCTCAGTGTCCTCTGAGGTCCCTCGCACCCCAAGGAGCTGTGCTGTGGGTCCAGGTAAGCATTAAGAATGAGATTTAAAGTGCACTTGGCTTCCCCTCCAAGCCCAGGTGCATCCTTCCGCCCATCTCAGCCTTTCTCAGCAGTGGGTGCGGAACCTGCATTCCTTGGCCAGTGAATCCTCCCCTTCTGGGCCTCACAGATCATGACTTTGAGGATTTGGAGCTCCATTTGGAAGCCCCAGTAGTGCAGAGGCCCATGTCAGAGGCCGCCCAGCAGAGAGACGGGCGGGAGGCGTGCAAGGACTCTAGGGAGTTCAGTTCTGACTCTAGCTGCAGCCGGAGATAATGCACGTTAAGCACCTGGCTCTGGGCCACGTTTCCGCAGCTCCTGTTTTTAAAGCAGCAACTCCTGGGAACTTCTGAGGAGGAGGAGGGGAAAGAGGAAGACAAGGAGGAGGCAGAACTGTTTTTTCACACCTGGGCTGGATGGGCCACCCTAGACCTATGGAGTAGGAAAGCACTGATTTTGCACAAACCAGGGCATCGTCTTCTAATAATTTTAAGCCATCAAGTAGTATAATAATAACCACAACAACAGCTACTCAAACTGATAGCATATTTTGAGCCCTGGCAATAAACGGCCAGTAAGTTCCTGCCCTCAAGTTGCTCAAAGGCCCTGGTTTTGCGTGGGAGACAAGATGAACCAGAATGTGCTGAATTGAGGGCTGTACCAGAGGCCTAGCCAGCAAGTGAGACGCCCCCGGGCGGTGTGCCTGCAGCCGTGTGTGCCAGTGCCGGGAAGGCTGGTCTGCAGGGCTGAGAGGTTTGCTCCTGGCCCTGTGGGTGATCTGAAGCCAGAAGTGGCAATTAAGCCAGTGCAGCTTCATGAGATCTGTGTCCTCCCTCTTTTCCTTGCTGCTTTCTGGGGACAGGGGGCAGGTCCTAGTATGGCCTGGCTCCTCTTTGGAAGAACATCTTGGGTGCAGACCCCTGTAGCTTCGGTGCCAGGGACAAGATGACAGGGATATTGGATTTTGTCAGGTGAGGGGGGGTTTGGTGTGAGCTGAGGGTGTGTAGGAGGGGCCCCCTTCTGTCTGGACAGCTGAGCCCAGGCCTTGGACAGGATCCCTGGGCGCCAGCCTCTTCTGTGGACTGTGGGAGGCGGAGTCTCCAGAGCCGCACCCTGCCTGGATTCAGTCCCACCTATGGCCCTGAGGGTGCCCACCAAGGGACACTGTCCCAGCTTTGTTCCTACTTCCCATGTACATTGTCAGCCCTGCTAAGGCCTTGTCTCTGAAAAGTGAGGAGCTGTCATAAGTGATTTCTAAGGCCCTTGCCAAGCCCACCTCAATCCTCTTTCTGCTTTAATGACTGACCCCCATGTTACTTCTCAGGGCGTTTCACAGAGATTTGAAAGTCACTCATAGAGACTACTGGGGCCCCAGGGCAGTTTGCCCTGAGAATACTGGCAACATCTGATGTTCGGAGAGTGTGGATCATGTGCCAGGCATGTGCTTGGCACTTCCCGGATATCACCTCCTGGGCTCCTCTCACCAGCCTTTGAAGCGGGGGGCTGGTGTTACTCTGACGCACAGATCATGAGTCCGGGGCTCCCCGAGCCCAAGGAACTTGCCTGAGATCACCTAACCACTAAGAGTGGTGTGTGCCCCCAGCTCCTACCGCTTCCCTGTCATGCTTCTCACATGGGAGTGGGGTTGGGGGGAGGTTGGTGGCTCGCATCTCCAACCCCCTCAGCCCAGTTATTAAGTTAAATACCATCTGCTTTCAAAGCCCAAGGAGGCCATCTATGCTGGGGAAAAGGGGGGTGGGTGGGAAACCACCATCAAATTCCCAACTAGCCATAAAAATGGATGCAATTTATTTTTTTCTGGCATTCCAATTACATAGACGTTTGTCGCCAGCTGTTTGTTCTAACACGGAGTGTTCTCTCAGCTGCTGTTTCTCTTCTCCCATTTGACATTGTTAGGCCACAAGTCTGGCAGGGCCTGGGCTGGAGGGGTCATTGGCTGGGGAGCCTCCCAGGTGAGCTGAGCTGGCTTTCCCTGAACATGGACCGTGCCTCTGATGTTCCCCGGGTGGTCTCGAGGCGAGGCGGGGGAAAGGCTGGGGTGCTGCTTCCTCCCTCTTTTCACACTTTCTGCCCCTTTCCTCCTCATCTCTCTTTTTCCAAATTACTCCCCACCCTCAACATGCTCTCCCAGACCCCACCCTTCTCCCCAACACACTGGGAATGGATGAAAACTTGGGGTTTCCGACTTAGGAAGAAAAACCAGCTGTTCCTGCTCAGAAAGTCTCTGAGACATGGGAAATCCCCTCTGATGCCCTAACTGACAACCCTAAGGAATGCAGAGAACCCCGGAGCACCTCTGAGCCAGGTTCCTCTCTGGAAGCCCCTGTGGAGGCTCAGTGGCCCTTGGGACGCTGGAGAAGGAGTGTCTGTGTAGGGTGGGGGCTAACCCCAGAGAACGCTGTAGTTCTTTTTGGTGCTCTGTAGTGCTACCATTTTCTGGTGCTCTGTAGTTCTACCAGGAACGCACACTATGGCGGCCCTCAGCAAAACTGTGAAGTAGGCAAGTGCAGCTCTTTGGGGCCAGAGACCTGGGTTTGAGTCCTGGCACTGTCACTTCTCGCTCTGTGGACTTGGGCATGTTACTTGACCTCCCTGATCCCCAGTCTTCTCATCTGTAAAGTGAGAGCACACAAATCTGCCTTGCTGCCTTGCTGAAAGGATTAAACAAGACCCCATAAGAGAAAGGGCTGGTGTGTTCTCGCTGAGTGCCAGAGAGGAAATCTCATGAATTTATAGCTACAGGGTAACAACTTAATTGGAACCCCAGGAAGGAACAGCTCAGAAAAGGGCAGTGCCAGGGTGGGTGAATGACTGACCAGCCAAAAGGCAGATGGGGAAGGACCAACCTTTCTGAGTGACAGATTCCTTCCTCTCTAGCACTTCAGCCCAAACCCCTGGTTCTGCACCCTTAGCATGGGGTGCAGCCTGCAGCCCATCCAGAAATCCTCGGATTTCAAAGTGCAGGGAGTCATACCAAGAAACGTGCATAACATGTGGTCGTACAATAATGCTAATCAGCAGTGCAGCAGATCACCACCACCAAGCACATCAACCATGTGGTGAGTGCCATCGTGTCCCCTTATGGGCACTCCACTCACATTATCTCTACCCCGTGTTATACTAACCCCAAAGTTGGGACCACTTCCTTCATTGCACAGATGGAAGACTGAGGCCAGGAGAAGGGCGTAACTTGCCTGGGGCCACATGACCAGGAAGTGATGGAGCTCAGTTTCCAGCCTGTTTTATCTCTTTGATTCTGAGTTCTGAGCTCTTCAGTTCTTGAGGCCAGCCCACTGCCTGAAACTCACACACTGCCCAGCACAGTGGCCTGTGCCCAGGAGGCCCCCAGCAAGT
This sequence comes from Trachypithecus francoisi, assembly GCF_009764315.1. Lineage (NCBI taxonomy): Eukaryota > Metazoa > Chordata > Mammalia > Primates > Cercopithecidae > Trachypithecus > Trachypithecus francoisi. The sequence goes on from NW_022681462.1 coordinate 37,063,982, forward strand.
GCCTGGTGCCGAGCCTTGCCCGGAGCAACAGCTCTTATGTAAGTAGCCTGGCTGCAGTGTGTGGAGGCTTCATTTAGCTGTGGGGAGCCAAGAGCCTGCTGGTGGTGGCCCTGGTGGTGGTGAGGGGTGGGTTGGGCAGGGAGGTGTCATCAGCTGCGGGCACCCCCAGCTGTGTGCCGCCGGTGAGGCCTGACACCAGGTTAAGTCGCCTGGCGGCCTCTGGCTGCAGCTGGGAGCGCGCCTGGTTCGCATTCGGGTGCTGTGGTTTTGATTAGCTGTTCTGCGAGGCGGGCCTGCTGGTGAGTCCATGGGAGCTCCGCTGGAACAGAGGGTCCCCCGCCCCGCCGCCGCGGCCCCCCCTCCTGGCAGCCCCAGACTCCAGATGTTCCGAGCACTCGCTGGGAAGGCCTGCTGGCGCCACGGAGGGCAGAGGGCAGGGAAAGCACGCGAGCTGGAAGCCCAAGCACTCAGTCACCGCAGGCCTTGGCAGCCCGCCCGGCCCTCTGCTGGCACATTCCCCAGCTCTCCCCTGGCCATCTGTTCCCAAAAAACCCTTTCAGAGCCTCATCATCACTCAGGATACAACAGCGCGAGCAGCTGGTTTGGAGGCAGCAGGGAAAACCGTGCAAAAGGTTCTTTGTGAGAGAGGAAGCTCGCTTATGAATAACAGGACTGGACGCCGTAAAAGTTGGCTGCTGGAATTCTTGTTTCTCAGGCGCCGCGGTTTTCTCTTGACTTTTTATCTCTGGTTTTTATTTTTTTCCCATTTTCTTTTAATGTTGTTTCTTCCTCTTCTCACATCAGTTGTGACTTTTTTTACCTCCTCTGCGAGCCCGAAGGCCACCTCATTAGTGCTCCTGACATTGCCGAACTTTTCTTGTCTCAAGGCTGTTGTCATTGGGGATGGTTGGAAGTGACTGTTTTCCTAAGAAAACAGCTAGAGGGGACAAGGGGACATGGGAGCAAGAAGGTGCTTGGGAGGGCACGTCAGTGGTGAGGTTCAAAACAGGCAGCGCCGTGGCAGAGTCGTTCCGCCGTCACCCTGAATAAACCCTGGGCATACAGATGAGAACAACGTCTCCTCAGAGGGAGGGTCTGGGAGACCGGACACCATGCAGAGACCCCCATCAGCTCATCTGAGAGCTTCACGGGGATGTTCTGGGAGGACAGTCACATTCATAAATACCCCGGTGCCTCGGCCCCGCCGCTGATTGCAGCATGACATGAAGCCTTTTTAAAGAACTGACTGCTGCTGACAATGACTTCTGGGAGATGTCTGCCCGGAACCTGGGCACCTCCTGGGAGTAGTCACTGGGTGGCCTGTCAGGGGCTGTGGGGTCCTGGGGCAGGGCTGGCAGCTGAAAGGCCAGCCCCGGGGAGGAAAGGAGAAAAGGGCAAGGCTGAGCTGCTTTCCTCACAGCCGCTGGACCCTGAGGGAGGAGCTGAGTCGGGTCTGGGTCTGCCATGTGTCAGACAGTGGTGATGTGATGGGGGGACACAGGTCAGGGGCAGGGTACTGAGAGTTTCCCTTCCCTTTCTCAGTTCTTTGCACCCATTTTCCATGGGCTGCCTCCCAGATCCAGAAGCCCCAGCAGCCCCTCACCCCAGCAGTGGAAAAAGCCCATCATCGACACGGCTGTGGGTGGCCAGCTTTGCAAAAGCCTCACATTTGGGGCTTTGGAGGGCGTTTTGCGTTTCATCTTTACACAGGCGCCTGCACCTCATTCCTCTTGCCCTCCTCTCGGCTTTCCTCCCACTTCCAGTAAGAGAGATGGCAGCTCTGGCAGGACAAAATATTGATGTTTATCGCAGTTTTAGGGCCATTCATCTCACCTGGGCTCAGCGCAGGCCCATGGGATCCTCTCTCCTTGAGTGACCTCTGGGGGCAGGTATCTGGTTTGGATGCTGGAGCTGGTCCCTACTCTGCCCTTGGGGGCTGTGCGGCCGGGTGCTCAAGTGTTTTAACCTCAGGACCCTGATTAGTTATCATGAAGCTACCCCGCCAGCTCCTGGGTCTGTTCACGGATCAATGGCATAAAGGACATAACACTGTTTTGAAAAATCTGCTCTCCCTCCCGTGTGTCCTGCCCAAGAAGTTGGTCTTCATGGGGCCAAAGGCAAGGAGGACCTGAGGAAGGAAGAGGAACCACTGTCCCCAGCTCCTGGCACGGCATGGAGTCAGCCTAGTGACCAGAAATTGCTTTTGAACTCTGAGGCTTCCAGAGGACAAGAGGAAGAGGAGGATAGGGCTGCCCTGCCCACTGCTCAGCCTTGAGCCCTGCACCTGGCACAGTGTGAGGTCTCAAACAGAGGGTGTCAGCAGGCCCTGGCTCCCCACACCCCATCCTTAAACAGGCTGTGCCCTTTCTACCTGCCCCAGCAGACCAGAAAGCAGTTTCCATGGGAAACAACAAACTTTCCTTGTGGTCCCGGGATAAGTGTTTCTAGAGGGCAAAGTTGGGAGCCATTCTCTCCTTTAACACCTTGCCACCTCTGCCCAGAATTCACAGCCACCGGGGCCTATCTCAGCTGCCCTGGCTGTTAGCACCCCCAGAGCCCCTCTTGGCTGCTCTGCTGAAAGCTGGTCAGACTGCCTCACTCCATCCCCTGCTTAGCTCCCCTAAGACCTAGGGGCCTCCCTACTGGCCAAGGGACAAGGCCAGACTCAACAGGGCACCTGATGGGCCTCCCAAATGACCTGACCCTGGCCGGTCACTCCCTATGTCCCAGTTTACACCCCAGCAGCACAGAACTCCTCGCCCAAAGGGGCTATTTTTGGCCTCTGTGCTCATGCCATCCCTTCTGCCTGGAATGCCCTTCTCCGCTGTCTGTCTGGCTAACTCCTGCTCATTCTGGAAGGCTCAGCTCCTCCTGAAAGCCCTCCCTGACCCTGACCCCAGCTTCTTCCTCAGGGCATCATAGCACAGGGATGCTTTTGGTCTAATTCAGGAGAGCATCATGTGATACACTTTTAAAGTAATGACTTAAAATGTTATACAATATGAAACTCTATTATGTGATATGTTAGATTTCATGTCATTACATTGCATTATATTATATTTTTAGGTGGTATGCTATGTGACATAGGATGTGATGTGATATTACATCCCATGACACTATGTTACACAGTGTTGGATTAGTGCCTGTGTCTCTGGCTAGACTGTGAGCCCATTTCTCTTTGTGTCCCATCTTCTGGCACATACTAGGGCCCCCAAACAATGACACACCATTCTTTCCACTACAGTCCACACTGCGAGTGCTGAAAGTCCCTGTGCTGACGGGCAAGGGACATTCCCTTCTAGGGAAGGATTAACTAAGGGCTTTAGGACACAGCTAGGGAGATGCCCCTGGGCTCTCCTGTGCTCCAGTTGGGCTCACTCCCTTGTTCCCTTGAATCTGTAAGGAAAGCCTTGTGTTTCAAATAACTGAAACCCCTCAAGCAGCAACTTAAATTAACAGGGGCTGGCATTTTTCATAGTTCAGAAGTCAGCTGCTCCCTGGGATCCAAGAGTCCAGGCTTCTTTTGATCTTTGCCTCATGGCTGCAGAGTGGTTGCCACAGCACCAAGCTTTTCATCCTCAAGCTGCATCTACAGTCAGGGCAGGGTGCCATGCTAGGAAGAGGGTTTCTCCTCACCAGGGCAGTCAGCCTTACCCAGACAGCCCCTCCCTTCTTCCAAAGGAAGATGCTCCCCTCGAACCCGAGAAAAACATCAAGGTCTGTCAGCTGGGAGGGCAGCAGAGAAAACAGCCACGTGGCTCATGCCTGGAGGGTTGACCCTGATTTGTGACAAGGTGGTTTTCTTCCCGGGGAGCTAACCATTGTCGTTATCTTAACCACAGTGTCAGAGCCCCACTTCTTTGAGCTTGCTCAGTCCTCACCACAGTCCCACAAAGTGGGTGTCACCAACCCCATTTTCAGGTGACAGTGCTGAGGTTCACAGAACTGAAATGACCTGACTAGGCCCCCAGCGACCTCGTTCCTGTGCACAGCACTTTCCAGTTTGCAAAGCCCTCTCACACCCATGATTTTCTTGAATCCTAGAACAAGCTCCTGGGGTCCACATTATTAAACATGGGAGTGAGATGAGGCGAAGTCGCCCAGGCTCAAGTAGCTGGGCAGGGCTGGGTGGGGCCTGGACAGGCTGAATCCAGGCCACCGCTGGCCTCTGTCCTCTGCTTTCTCAATGGTAAGGGTGTGAGCTTCATGGGTTGCCTGGCAGCGTGGGGCCTGAGGCTTGGAGGCACAGGTCTGAGTCTCAGCCCAACCACTCAGGAGATCTGTAACCTCAGGCACTTACCTTCAACAGGCTTCACTTTCCTCATAAAATATGGATAAAACCAGGTGAGGAGTGTTTGGGGAAATGAGGGCTGTGAAAGCATTTTGTCAACTGGAGGCACAGCACTCAGAGAGGGTCACTGGAGGCCACTGCTGGTCCGTCAAGAAGGTGGGCAGAGGGACCTAAGTGTCCTCTCCTCACCCAGTGACTTAGAGAATGTGAATGCATGCACACACACAGGTGTGCTGGCATGTCCATAGGCCCCGTCTGTTGGGGTCCAGTGGAGGGCCTCCCACATGGTGGGCCGATTTCCCATGCACATGGGAAGGGGGTACCCCCTGGAAGGCGGCTGGTTGTCTTCAAGGATTTCAAAACTGTTCCCCCTGCACAGGGCCCAGGAGCCATTAAAGATGGCCCCTCAGTGGCAGGCAGGGCAGGGCAGAGCCAGGCAGCTGGGCATGTGGTGGGCAGCTCTGGGAATGAGCCGTGCGGAGCCCACCTGGAATCTGAGAGCTGCGACTGGGCATTGCTGGGAACTGTCAGTCCCCCTCTCAGCAGCTGTGCCTCCTGCCTCGCTTTCCTGCCAGCCCTGTTCCTGCCACCACCATGTACACACGAGTCCCTGCCACCACAGCCCACCCACCCCCTCCACACGCACACACGGGGGTTCTTCACTTGTTCAGTCTTTTTAGGTACATGAGTATTAAAAGATGAGTGAAACATGAAGGGCCCTGCCCTGCACATCTACTTAAAAATAAGTCGCCAGGAGTGTTTACTCTGTGTCAGGTACTGTTCTAGTGCTGGGGGCATTTTGGAGAATAAAACAGAGGCCCCACCCTTCGGAACTCAGAGCTAAACTACAGAAAGGCTATGCATAAAAATTCAGAGGAGGGCACCTCGGGACGGTCTTTGGAGCCCACTACACTTAGTCTGCATACAGTTCTTATGAGCTTGACTCTCAGGTCCCTCAGATCTGAACGTCAGAACAAAAACAGCCTATGAGGGCAGGGGTCGGGGGGTCAGGTCCTGTAGCAGGTGCAGAGATAGCACCCAGAATCAGCCAGCGGCCTCATCGAGTAAGAAGAAACAGACACATGATAAAGAACAAGGCCAGAGGCTCAGAAGGACCGAGAGGCTGGGGGCCCCCTTAGTGTCAGGGCAGAGACCCCGCAAGCCTCAGGGACCTTGGAATTGTGTGTGCACTGATGTTCATGGACTTGACCTTGAGTTGTCAAGAGGAAGCTAAAGTACATCTAGTAACATCGGGCTGAGAATGCAGGGAAGTGCATCAGTTATTGGGAAAGGGCCCATCCAAGCTGTTTTGGCAAAGAAAACATGTGGCTTCCTTTCTCCAGGGAAGTCGGCTTCTGTGCAGGAGCCTGTTCTCCTAGGATGGCGGAGCTAGGAGGGCTGGGCTTCTCGTCTGTTTTGTTCACTGTGGGGTCCCCAGAGCCTCCAGTGGAGCCTGGCGTGGTCTAAATGCTTGGTAAACATTTGCTGGATGAATGGAGCAATGGAAGCATGAGGCAACGCGGTGTTTTCAGTTGTTTTCCACAAATATCGAAGGGGAAGCTCCTCTGTGCCCACACAGAGGGAGGCCCTGGTGATCTGAGGTGGAGACAAAGTTCCTGCCTTGAGTTACTGATGGGTAAATGGGGCGACTGAGGACCCTTCCTACCCCACCCCCATGGAGTCTCAGTGCTCCGACATGTAGATACTAAGCACCCAGTGCTTGCCTTTGCAGCCATTGTATTCTTTAATCTTCCTGACAAGCTCATGCAGTAGATACTATTATTACCATTTTATAGGTAATGAAACTGAGGCACAGAGAGGTTAAGCATCTTGCTTAAGGCCATACAGCTGGTAGAATGGGGAAGTCAGGATTCAAACAGAGGTCGTCTGGTGCCATAGCTGGCACATTTAACCACTGTGCACGGTTGTTTGCCAGTGAGTGTGCACATGTGTGTGTGTGTGTGGCAGTGAGTAAAGACCTCTAATCAGAGATGTCCCCACCCCCCACCTGGATCCCTCGGTGGCACCAGCATCTAGCTACGGGAGGGGCTTAGGGACAATGGAAGAGGCTGAGGGAGGTGTTCCTCATCTTAAAACTGCATCTGTATGGAATTTGGGCTTCCCAAATGGCTCATGGCCTCTCCAAACCGCGGGTACCCCAGTGATCCTGAAGTATCCACAGCCATGCTCCCTTCTGGGAGTCTCCTGGAGAAGCACTGTGATCTCTGCAAAGGTTTGCTGGCCAGCACTTTGGTGTGATTTGGCTTGTCTGGTTGGTGCCCATCAATCCCTGCTATGACTTTGCAGTAAGGACTGGGGAGGGGAGGCGCTTCGAGAAGCAGCAGGGTGATGGGAGTAGTTCCCAGTCTAGAAGGAGGCAGGCCTGATGGGGACCCTCCACCGTGGTTGGGGCATGTGAACTTACATGTCGTGTGGGGCTGTCTGTGTAAGGATTGTGAGCCAGGCCCACAGGGCAGGTGAAGAGCAGAGCCTTTCTCGCATGACTGGACCACCAGTCTGCCTATTGGTCTGCTTTCCTCCACCTTGGGTGCCTCCTCCAGCCTGAGTGGGCTGCCCTCTCCTGCTTGAGTGCCTCCTCCAGCCTGGGTGCCCCCTCCAGCCTGGGTGCCTCTTCTGGCTGTGCAGTGCGGCCATGGGCCTTTTGAGCTGCTGGCATCTGGAAGAGCAGTGAAGCCAAGTAAAATGACCGGACAGTGTCGCAGGACGGAAGCAGGTGGGAAGCCGCAGCAGCTGCCTGCAGCTTCGCCTGGGCCAGCTCGACCCTCACAGTGCCCCATGCTGGGGGTGAGCTGGGGTGGGGGCCAAGAAAGACAGATAGACTGGTGGACGTGGAGAGAAAAACAGAGAAGAGGCCAAGGAAGAGTTGGCAGAGACATATAGGCAGAGCACGGAGAGGGAGACAGCTCGGCAGCCGGAGAGAGTGGTCTGTAGCCTGAGAAGGCGTCGGCATGGTATGGCTGCCCCTGTAGGCCCAGTGGGCTCCTATGAGCTCCAGCCCTGGCCCTGGGGGTGCTGGGCCTCCCACTGCCAGCCACCTTCCCTTAGGCTCCAGGAGTCGAAGGCCAAGATTTTCTTAGAACCAAGTAGGTGACAGTTGGGCAGATGGCTTGGGGACCTGCTGTTCCTGTTTGCCTGTGAGGAAACTGAGGTCTGTAGGGGTTAAGGGTCTACCTTGCTCTGCTGCATCCTAGCAGTGTGGCCTAGGGCAAAGGAGGTCACCACTCAGGCCTCCCTTTCCTCATCTGCAACATGGGCACAGCGGTAGGCATCTCCCAGGAATTGTGAAAGACAGCACATGCAAACAAGTGCAGCATGTGCTTGGTAAGGGGCTGCCCTCTGTAAATGGTGACTCTGAGCACTGATGCACTTGCTTCTGTTCCCAGGCTCTGGGAGGATGGGGTGCTGGTGGTGGAGGTGTGTGGGGTAGGGGAAGGAATTGTGGCAATCACACCGACAACCATTCGTGGTGTAGGGGGATGTAGGAGGAGTTGGGATAAAGAGCTTCAGGAGTTCAGAGGAGGAACCCATCATCCCCACCTTGCGTTGGGTGTGGGGCTGGTGGGGGTAAGAGGGTGGACATGAGCAGGCCCTCATTGTCCTGGACTAGGGAGGCAGCAAGGACTCAACTGACAACCCCCAGCCCCAGCCCTGAACTTGTGGAACCTACATTCTAGTGGGTGGAAGTAACTCCAAGTAAGGCCCTGCAACACTGTGGAGTACATGGTAGGTGCTCAATAAATGCTAGCCTAGGATACCTGGGACCCAGCAACACCTCTAGCATCTTACCACAGGAAGGGCTCCCCAGGTTACCTGCTCTCGTCCTCAACATTGCCTGATGCAATGATTGTTTCTTACTGATAGGAAAGTTCTTCTACACGGCCTTGACTGACTCTGAGGTTTGAACGCATCCATTGGCCTCAGTGAAGGAGGGCTTTGACCGCTGGCCCTACCTTGCTCCTGACCTGGGGCCTGTGGGGCAGCTGTCTGCACAGCATAGCTGAGGCTGTGCCAGTCCCCTCCTCTCTGGTGAGCAGCCTTGAGAAATACAGAAAGGATTGGGTGGAATCTGCAGCAGCAGCCAGCAACAGTGGTCTTCAGCTTTCCCTTAGAGTTAGACTGTAAGCTGCCCTAGTGCATGGGACAGGACTGGCCCTTATTAGGAACTAATACATCTTTGCTGAATAAATGACTTTTTCTCCCCATTTTTGGCCTCCAGGCCAACTGTCCTGGCTCACTAAAGGCTCTGGCCATAACTGAAACTCTTAGACACTTGGGACCTTGAAGGGCCCTCCCAGCCCGGACACAGCACTATCCTCGATTCATGCCCTGTTCCTGCCCCCCGCAAATAGCAGCCAACTCCAACTGCTCATAAATTTCCTGCCTGTCACCCATGGTGCCCAGGCCAGGCAGGCAGGAGGTGCTGGGGGCTGACTGGTCCATACCTGCTTCCAGGTCCATGGGAGCTTGGAGGCCAGAAGCCCAGGCCTTGTGCCTGTGCCCAGAATAACCTCTGCAAAGCCTGGCCCTTGGAGAAGATGTGAAAGCAGATCTGTCAAATGCAAGGATGTCCAGGCTTGAGTGTTAAAGAAAACACCAATGCAGCTTATGATGCAGCTTGTACAGCGTAATTCCACTTTTCATAAAATACTGTATGTGAGTACGCATATGCATGGGAATAGCATATGGGACAGTAGTCACCCAAATGTTATCAGTGGTTTGCTGTCAGTGGAGAGATTAAGGTGATTGAAACAATTTTCTTTCTGTTCACTCTTCTGTATTTTCTTTTTCTCTTTTTTGAGGCAGAGCACTTTGGGAGGCTGAGGTGGGTGGATCACTTGAGGTCAGGAGTTCAAGACCAGCCTGGCCAACACGGTGAAACCCCGTCTCTACTGAAATACAAAAATTAACTGGGTATGATTATATACACTTGTAATTCCAGCTACTCGGGAGGCTGAGACTCGAGAATCATTTGAACCCAAGAGGCGAAGGTTACTGTGAGCCAAGATCACACCACTGTACTCTAGCCTGGGTGACAGAGTGAGATTCTGACTCAAAAATAAATAAATAAATAAATAAATAAATAAATAAAGATGAGGAACTTGACCAGGCATGGTGGCTCACATCTGTAATCCTAGCACTTTGGGAGGCTGAGGCTGGAGGATCGCTTGAGCCCTTAAGTTCAAGAGTTCAAGACCAGCCTGGGCAACAAAGTGAGACTCCATCTCTACAAAAGATAAAAAAAACTAGCCAGGTGTGGTGGCATGAGCCTGTGGTCCCAGGTATACAGGAGGCTGACTGGGGAGAATCACCTGAGCCTGGGAGGCTGAGGTGGCAGTGAGCCTTGTTTGCACCACTGCATTCCAACCTGGGCAACAGAGCAAGAAGCTGTCAAAAAAAAAAAAAAAAAAAAAAAAAAGAAGATGAGGAAACTGAGACTTGGAGAGGTTAAGCATTCTGCTCAGGAGCCCCCAGCTGACTTTGGGGCCAAGATGAACCCCAGTAAGAATCAAGAGCAGCATTCAGAGGCAAACATGCAGCCCCCTTTCTAGCCCACATACTGGTGTACTTAACAGTGAAAGGCAAACTAATACTGTGGTTTTTTAAAATTATCTTCCCATGCCATATCTGCTCTTTTTTTCACCTTTTAGTTTTAAAATAACATTTGAAATCTGACTGCCCTGTTTAGGAAAGACCAGTTTAAAAAAAAGTCAGGATTTCAACCCCATTGGAAGTTTATTCCCTCCTGCATGTAGAAGGCTGTATCAAAATTGCTTAAATATAAACAATGTATAATTTGAAATAGTGGAAAATGGTTAAGTAGGTAAAGTGGGTATCATAGACTGACAGTAAATGTAAAAGGTAAAATAACTTTAAGGCAGATAAAATCGTTTTTTTAAATACCCCAAAGTGGTAAAATTACCCTGCAGTGCACAGAAGTGATCAGGAGAGGAAAACAATTAGAAGTTTGTTTTTTTTTTTAAACTGGAAATGAACAAAAGCATAAAGGATGCTCAATTGTTCCAGGGTTCATAACAATTACCACAACTTCCCTGAAAGTATAGATAGACCCATTTACAAAAACGCTCCATATTGCATTTGAAATAGGAGAAATATTTTGTAATATACAAAGCAACAGTGAGTAAAATGCCTGTGACTTGAAGTAGCTATGATTGAGTCAACCAGTATTTATTTGTTGTTGTTGTCTCCCTCTGACACCCAGGTTGGAGGGCAGTGGCATAATCTCAGCTCACTGCAACCTTTGCCTTCTTGGTTCAAGAGATCCTCCCACCTCAGCCTCTCAAGTAGCTGGGATTACAAGCGTGCATCACCGCACCCAGCTAACTTTTGCATTTTTAGTAGAGATGGGGTTTTGCCATGTTGGCCAGGCTGGTCTCGAACTCATGACCTCAACAGATCCTCGTGCTTTGGCCTCCCAAAGTGCTGGGATTATAGGTGTGAGCCACTGTACCTGGCCCAGTATTTATTGAGATACTGCTGTGTGTTAGACACTGTTCTGGGCATTGGAGCTACAACAGCAAACAAAACAGGCCACATCCCTGCCCACATGGAGCTGGCGTTCTGGCCATAAACAAGTGAACAGATAAAAATATGATTTCTGCTTGTGATAAATGCTCCCACTTTGCCACACTGACCAAATCACCTTGCTCTGACTTGGCACGTCAGACTAGCTGAGAGGGACCTGTGAGGCTATCTCATCTAGTCATTCTCAAGGTTAATTTTAGTAGCAGAACCTGTTGTTTAAAGGACATCTTCGGCCGGGCGCGGTGGCTCACCCCTATAATCCCAGCACTCTGGGAGGCCGAGGAGGGCGGATCACCTGAGGTCGGAAGTTCAAGACCAGCCTGGCCGTGGAGAAACCCTGTCTCTACTAAAAATACAAAAAATTAGCCGAACATGGTGGTGCACACCTGTTATCCCAGCTACTCAGGAAGCTGAGGCAGGAGAATCGCTTGAACCTGGGTGGCAGAGGTTGCAGTGAGCCAAGATCGCGCCATTGCACTCCAACCTGAGTAAAAGAGCGAAACTCCATCTCAAAACAAATAAAAATCAATCAATAAATATATAAATAAAGGACATCTTCTGTGGTGGTAGGGGTTCTGAGGACAGTAAGCTAGGGAGTAAGCCAGACCCAGAGCCTTGGCTGGCAGCAGAAACACAAAAACCCACAAAGGGCCAGAGCTGGGGGGAATGCAAGCCTCTCGCACTGTGCCCCTCACATGGGACACAGGATGTTGCCAGGCGTTCCATGAAAGGGGTTCTGTGGTGTGGTGGTCACAGCGGGGATGCTTGCTATCCTCTATATTTGCAATTATGCACCCCCACATGCAACCCACTCCACACACAGCCTCTTATGAAGAGGTATCATTGGCATCTTTGTCTCCTATCCCTTGGCCACAGCTGATTGGTCCAGGGGAATAAATCAGACCTAGGCTAGACCAATGGACGCCCTCCACTGGGTCTCGGGGATTGGCATGCCGGGAGACCAGGCCAGTCGGTAGTCAGGGAGGAAGGCAGATACCTGCAAGTGACTGTTAGCAGGCATCTAGAGGGCAGGGCCACAGACTGCCCCTATTGACCTTTGCAAGCCCTTTGCTACCTTTCCTAAGACCTTCCCCTGGTCTCTGTGAAACGCCCTTTTGTAACTTTAAATGAGCTTCCCTTTCCTGGAGAGTTGAAGTGAGTTTCTGCTCCTCACAGTGCAGTAGCAATTACATGATCAAATCAGTTAGGAAGGCTGGCTACAGTGGCTCACGCCTGTAACTTTGGGAGGCTGAGGCGAGGGGATTGCTTGTGTCTGGGAGTTCAAGACCAGCCTGGGCAACATAGTGAGGCCTTGAATCTATAAAAAATAAAATCAAAAATTAGCCAGGCATGGTGGTGCATGCCTGTAGTCCCAGCTCCTTGGGAGGCTGAGGTGGGAAGATCGCTTGAGCCTGGAAGGTCAAGGCTGCGCTGAGCCGTGATCTCACCACTCAGCCTAAGTCACTCAGCCTAAGTGACAGAGTAAGATCCTGTTTCAAAAAAAAAGTCAGTTGGGAAACTGGGTCATTAAAGCCGCACAAATTTCTTCGCTACAGGACTTTTCGGAGCCTTTGGTATCGTAATACATGCAGCGACTTTCCAAGTTGGGGTCAAGGTATGTGGTATTTCCCAAATTCATGGAATGCCTCACCTAGCTCGTGTTCCACAGAACACCTTTTGGGCAATGCCAATCTGCCTCCCCTCCCCTCACTGTACAAGTGAGGGAATGAAAGCACGGAGTGGGAGAGTGAGTTACCCAAGGTCACACAGCTGCTGAATTGCAGAGAAAGTCCTGGTACCTGAGGCCTCCCAGTGTTCTTCCCATTACATCCCAGCTGTCATAAGACTTCCTTGGATGGATGATGTATGTGCTGAGATTCCTGGGCCGAGGTGGTGGTGGTCCAGTGTAGACACCAGGAAAAGGGTGGGGTCAAGAACTGATGATCAGGCCTTGGCCAGAGAAACCCCTGTCTCCTTTAATCTTGGATGGTAGCTGTGGCTTCAGCAGGGACTAAGAGCCAACAGAGGGCTTAGGGCTGGCCCCAGGCTGCCCCGACCGCCTTTACAGCATGGCCAGGAGGACGGCTCCAGCTAACCCAGCCTCCCCTTCTTCCTCAGGCTACGGGCAGGCTGAACAAGAGAAAAACTTTTTCTGCCCATGGCAGGGCCCGCCCAGGCAGCCAGCGCCGGGATGACGCGGGCTGTAAATCACCCCGTGGACCACAGACCCAGTGCCATCCCCACGGGTTTCCTTTCCGCTTCTTAATCCTCCTCCTCAGACTCGGTAACACAAAGCAGATTCCTGCTGGGGCCAGCCATGCACAGTGGGCTTGGAGAATGTGGCCTGGGATTTACCACATCAAGATGCTCCCGCCTCTCACTTTTCCTTTTCTCCCTCCTGAGCCACTATTAGCTGGAGAGCACTCCCTCCCTCTGGCCCGGCTCCCTCACCCTCCTTGGACCCCACTTCAGCCTTGCCCCAGCCTTGCATCTTGGCTGGCCGCCCCGGCCCGCGGGGCTCACCAGGGCCTGTGGTTAGCAGGCCCTCCAACGTCGTGGTTTGGCTCCATCCCGGCTCCCCAAGCCTCTGTCTCAGTGAGAGCAGCCTCTGTGTGGTAGAATGAACACTGCCGATATGGATTCAAATCCTGGCCCTGGCAACTTCCAGCACTTCCTTCCCGGAGCCTGGGATTGCTCACTCATGAGAGGGGGGAATGAGAGTGCTCCCTGGCAGGTCGGAGGCGCCTGACAGATGTTTTGCTTTAAAAATAACTACTTATTAATAGCTGTTGGTTGAGGGTTGGAGCACGAATCAAAAGGGTGTTTGGAGTTGCTTTAAGAGGGATGTGTTGTACCAGGTTCAGGGACTTTGTTATTTTCATCCTGGTTGGATCTGGAGGTCTCACAGAGCCTCCCCACCAGCTCTGACCTCCCCAGAGAGCTAAAACTCCACAGCCCCATGACCTTTCCCCTGTCCCATTGCTTCCTGGTAGCCAGTTACAGCCTCTGCTCAGCGCCAAGTTCAGCTGCCAGAATGAGGATTGCACAGATCAGGGCTGCAGGGAATTACAGGTGGTCTAACCCAGCAATTTTCAAACCGTGCTCCTTAGCACCCTGATTCTCAGACATGTCCCAGGCTCTCTGTTGGAAGGAATGCAGTAGGTCTCTGGGTCCCCCTCCCTCTGTGTCCCCTGACTCCACTGCACCAAATAGACAGAACCATGTTTTCTGTATTAGCTAACACGTACTTCATTCTCCTGCTTAGAAGGAGCTTTCATTGATCTGCTCCAGCCATGCCATTTTACAGATGAGGACACTGAGGCCTAGAGAAGTCAAGTGACTTGTTTGAGGTCACCCAGCTGGCAGGTGAATGTGCTACAATTAGAATGGGCCTTGTGACTCCTAGGACAGCGCAAGGAAGCTGCAGACGGCCATTCCAGTGGGGCTGAGCCTGCAGAGGAGCCTGCCACCCCAGGTGGGGACGGGCCTCTGAGATCCCTCAAAGGGGTGGCCCTGGGGATTGTGGTGTCAGCCCCAGGAGTTCCTGAGCTTCCAGCGGCCCTGGCTCCCACTACCCACTGTGGTCCTCTGCTTTCCCCAACCAACCAAAACGCAAGGCCTCTGAAATGCAGCACTAAGGAGGAGGGGGTCAGTGTGGGCTCTGGAGGCAACCAGGCCTGGGTTTGAATCCTGGCTCTTCCACTTATCGAACCCTTCAAGATGGAGGCCCCTGCCTGGAGGACTTGGTGAGGGGACATTCTGCAGGTGTCCGGAAACAGGAACCAGGTGGAGTAGGGGCAGCTTCTAATGGCTGGTCATGTCTTTCAGGAGTGACTGGCTGCGGGCGAGACCAAGGCCACCACTGTGGGCCCTCCTTCCAGTCAGGCCTGAGGACAAGGTGAGCTTGCTGAGTCCAGCCTCGTGGTCTTCTCCAAGATGCCGCCAGACGCCCGGCCTACAGCCTGTCAGGGTCGGATCGGAGCACGTCTGCCTCCCTCTCCCCTCCGCCCTCACCCAGCCACTCTGAGGCTGCTTCGCACTTTGCCCTCTGCCTGGTGGGGAGGGGAGAGCTCAGTCCCCTACTCACTCAGAGCCCAAGGCCCACTGTCCAGCTGCAGAAATTCATTGCCAAAGATTCGACAGAGACACCGAAGGAAGTGGGGTGATGAAACCCCACAGTGAAAAGCCACACCGTTGCTCTGTGACTTTTGCTCCTCCTGTTGCCTGAGCCCCATCTCAAGCCGAAGATGAGTCAGCGGTTCTGCCAGGAGCTCATGGAAGGGATGGGCATTTGATGAGCCCTGGGGCACCGGGCCCTCTGACCTGGCGCTCTCTCTCCACCAGGCCTTGCACTGACTGAGTGCAAGACAAGTCTTAGGGGCTGTGAGAGGGAGGCTGGGGTGCCTAGGCGGGGCCAGGAGTGGAGCCTGAGTTCCCTGCCCACTCTTTCCCCTTCATTGGCTGCCCAGGCCGCAAGCCCCAGTTCTCAGTGTCCCCTGGGTCCAGGCTCCTTGGGCCCTGAGCATCACCAGAAGGGAGTAAGCAGGGAGAGAAGCAATGTTACTGCCTCCCCTACACCAGGGACTTGCACCAGGGCCGCTACCTACGGGTCTTTGCTCCCCCAGCCAGCCTCTCCTCACCGTGACCCATCCCCATGGGCCCCCATCCCAGGCAGCCAGCACCATGGGCGGGCCCTGCCACGGACAGAAAGAGTTTTTCTCTTGTTTACCCTGCCCGTGGCCTGAGGAAGGAGTAGAGGCTGGGTTGGCTGGAGCCGTCCTACTGGGCAAGATGGAGCCCCCACTTGGAGGACGGTGGTCTGTTACAGGGTGTGCAGGGGCAGAGGAGGAAGGGACCAGGGGACTGGGCCAGTATGTGGAGGACGGGAGCCGGGGGGCATGTTCAAAGCCAAGGCCTGCCCCTTCCTTGTGCTCAAATGGCCAAAGCTGTTCACGTCTGTGCTCAACCATCTGCTTCAAATTGAAGTAAAAGCCCCAAGATGTCAAGAAAACACTTGTGTTGAGTGGACTCTTTGGGTGACCAGGACTTTGGCTGGTCATCGGCTGGGGAGTGTGAGGGAGGGGGTCGGTCTCTAGCGACAGGTTGAGAGCCCTTCAGGAGCAAGTGCTGTGTGAGTGAGTGTGTCTGTGTGTGGAAGAGGGTGAAGGGTGGTTCTCACAGTAGACAGCCTGGACTAGTGACCAGGAGGCCTGGTCAGGAACACATGAGGAGCCCTCTCTGTCCACACTGCACTCGTTCTGCACCATGTATTTATGAGATGGGGGCCCCTATTATTAACCCCATTTCACAGGTGAGGAAACTGAGGCCCCAAGGAGACAGGGCCAGTTGGTGACAGAGCCAGTTGTTGAATCAGGATGGCCTCACTTCAAATCCTGTGCTCTCAAACCTTTTCCAGCCCCATCACCAGTCCCAGCCCAAAGTCTCTGTGTGGCCTTATCACATCGCTTCACCTCAGTGGGCCTAAGGTAGGGACAATAAAGGCCCACTGGGACTGGGGGAAGGGGTGATAAGATAAAAAATAGGAGAGCACTGTCAAGGCAGAAGGGACAGGGCTGGCCAAGGAAAGGGGGATAGGAGGGGACCAGAGGCTGCAGCCATGCAGGACACAGTTTGTCCCTTGGTTTCACCAGTGTCACTTTCTCGTCTCTGCTGCCTGACTCCTGGGCTGGGCTGGGGCTGGCTGCAGGGAGCCCCCCCCTAGTGTTTCTCAGGCTGGCCCTTTACCGAGGACCGTAGTGTCTATGCTGTCCTGGATCCCTGGACTGGCACAGAAACAGGGGACCCAGGTGGCCCTGAGCACTCCTCAGAGCAAAGGTGCTCTGGATGCAGACGGGACAGAGTGGGCATGGAATGGGGCCAGGAGGGTCCGTTAGGAAGGTTCAGTCACCCTGTGACCTGGCACAGATAACAGCACCGCTCTGTTTTCCCTCGGAGCCTCTGAGTAACCCTGACGGTACTTCCTAAGGAAGCAGGACATGGGGACCGACCAGCATCTAACTGTTGACATAGAGGACGCTTTCTATTACTAAAGGGAGTGTACTCCATTCTGCTGCCAAGGGAGCAGACTCATGGCCTTACCACCCAGAAACAGTCCATCCTCCACCTCCCATCCCCCTCCTGCATACATACTCCATTTCATACTTCCCTTGCATTCTGAAACGTCATTGATGACCAGCTGCCTGTCAGACACTAAGACAGGCAGGGGGAATGAAGAGATGGATCTAGTGTAGTGCGTGGCATCATGGAGCTCCGGGTTCTGTACGGACGGTGGGACAGACAGGTAGACAAGCAAATAATTATGATTACATTCAGATGACTAAGGTGTTGTTGGGAGCTTCAGGAAAGGAAGAACTAACTCCTGGGGAGGTTCTCAGGAAGAATTTTCCTGGAAAGTAGCCATGGGACTTGGGTCTTAAAGGGTGAGTAGAAGCTTTCTGAGCAGGGGAGTAGGAGAAGGGCTTTCTAGGCAGAGGAGCACTCAGCACTGGCAGGAAATTGGAATTGCCAAAGGAGATTATTACATATTGATATGAAGTATTGATGCCCAATTTCATCTCTAGAAATTCTGAGGTATTGGTCTAGGGTGTGGCCTGGTCATTGGGATTTTTACAAGCTCCTCAAGTGATCTTAATGTACAGGCAAGGTTGAAGCTGCTGGTCTAAGTGAAGTCTGGTCTAGGAAAAGAAAGTGACTTCAAGCCATGGATTTGGGAGACAAGCTGTGGGTGAATGCATGTGTGTGTACACGTATGTATGTATGTGGATGACTCAATGCATGCTCTCCTCTCCTTTCCCAGCTTCCTCTCCAGCACAGCAACTTGTGTTCATATGCATACACATGCACACTCCCTCTCATGGGCACGTGCACACCCACACACACACTCATGTACATTTCCAGAAAATGGAATTCTATTTCAGATACATTCAGATTCCACCAGCAATCTTCTAAACAGTTTTATGCAGGCAGCCATTCAAGAAGACTCTCAGCAAAATATAAATGATGAGGAGCTGCCCTCATGGGGCCTGTGAAAGCGCTTTGCAGTCCAGCCTCTGGTTTGTGGTCACAGAGTCACCTGCACACTCTCCTTGCTTTGTCTGCTCTGAGTCACCACGCACAGGCCTTAAAGGGATGAGGGGACCCTCTCCAGGGGCCCACAAGATCTTCATGGGTGTGTCTGCATGAAGCCCCACGTGTGCACACCCATCTTCATGCGTGTGTGCCAGCCTCCTGCTCTCTGCAAGACAAAACCAGAAAGAATGGCTCTGGGAGTTGGACATCTCAGCTCACAGGCCAAGCTTTGCAAGACTCTCCAAAGACTGCCCACAGACTGTGCTGCTTCCTGGGTCTGGCTTGAGACTATCCCAGAAGAGAGGGTTAAGTTCCGGAGATGAGCTTTTGAGCAAGTGTCTATCTCCCCACACCATGCTCCTTCCTGTCTCCATGGCCACATCCTTCAAGGCTCTGTGCTGTTCTCCTTTTTTCTGGATTTCTCCACCTCCACCAAATTCCCCTTTCTCACAGCTAGCGGAGACATGAGTAGGCAGGTCCCAGGGGCCGGGAACTGGGTAGCATTGCCATGTGCAGGTACAAACAGAACTCTCTGCTCAAGAGCTTGCCGGTAAGCCTGGATAGAGGCACAGGTGCAGCTAATTAGGATAAGACAGGGGCCGCGCTGTGGTCAGCCATGGGAAGCTGGCTAGGGGGCCGGAGTTGGGGTTACACCTGCATCCCTCCTATGCTGCTTGCTGAGCCACGAAGTGGTCATTGCCAGCCGTCCAGGCAACAAACAGCAAGACTCAGACATCGTCAAGGACACCCTTCGAGTGGATCTGTACTGTCGTCGTTCTCTTCTTGCCCTCTTGCTGCCCCGCCACCTTCACAGCTGCTTTCTGTTTCCTGATTCCAGGAAGACAGCGGGGCACAGGGTCCCTGCTTTGTGGGGAGGGGCTGGCTTCACCCTTTGCCCCCGGGTTTTGCTGTCCCATGTGTCTCCCTTCTGGTGACCCGGACCCCAGACAAATTATGCCTGCCTCCCTGAAGCCAGGCACCCTGAGGAACTTGGACAAACAATGACAGTGTTTTCCAGAACTGTGGGTATGTGTCTAATCTCAGATAGTACTATAAATTCCTGGAGAGTAAAGTTTGGATATAATTCAACCCCCGATCCTCGAAAGGGCCTTCTTGCAAAGTGTATATATTGGTTTCTTTGCTGAATGAATGAATAAAACATGGAAAATGTGATAATGCACTCATTTTTGTTTTCTTCCTTCCACAAGTAACTCCCAAGCATCTAATTTGTTCAAGACATGGAGAAAACAGGACCCAGGCCAGGTGATCTTTTATATGGCTTTGGAGAGGCTTGAAGGGAGAGGGGCTTAGAGCCGAGAGAAGCCTGGCCATGGACTTTTTGCTGTTTATGTGGCCGAGCCTTTGAGAGCTGAGCGAAGAGGACAGCATCGCGGCACACGTGCTGGCACACAGGCTCGGAATGAACGGTTGTTGAATGTTGTGGCACACGTGCCAGCACACAGGCTCTGAACGAATGGTTATTGAATGTGGAGATGAATGAGTGAACGGAGGACAGCATCGCGGCACACATGCCGGCACACTGGCTCTGAACAAACGGTTGTTGAATTTGGAGATGAATGAGTGAACGTTGCCTCCTTACAGCCCCACCTCGGACATCACTAACCAATAGTGGCTGTTTTTCTGGAGGGGCTCCCACGCTGCCTGAATTCCGCTCCAGACAATGCTCCAAGCAGTTACTACTAATCAATTGGAGAGATGAGCTCCTTCTGCCACCCTGGTCCCGAGGCCTCCCTGGAGTAGGCCAGCCTCCTTGGGCCACCCCAGCGTGGCGTGTTTGAGGTTATGTCAGGAGTTCACCTTCACTGTTGTTCACGGGCCATGTGGCTGCCTCCTGACTGGCCTCCCTGTCAATGGTCTGTCCCTTCCAACCCTGCCTCTGCCATGGCTGATTGAGGTTTATTTCCAAACTTCCTCCCTGGGCCCATCGCCTCCAGACTACAGCCCAGGCTCCTTAGCTGCCCATCATGATGGTCTCATGTGCCCTCCAGGTCCACAACATCTCCCTGTCGCCACCAGGTCTCGGCATGCCCACAGCTTGGCCATCTGGAGGTGGTGGCCGAATCCCATTCTCAGATATCATTAACAGCCCCTCTTCCTCAGCCATGGCCCTGTGTCCTCTCTGGCTGCCCATGAAACAAGATTCTTTCTGACCTTAATGTTTGTTGCAAAGGAAACAGTTCCTTTTTGTCCTGATATTACCCGTTGTTGTGTCCCGCCTAGCGCCTGGGTTCCTGGGGAACTCTAGTTCTTTCAATCACCGGACAGAGGGGCCCTACTTAACCTGACAGCAACAACCTAGGTGGTCACCTTTCTGCTCCCGGAGCTCATCTTTTTTCACATGTAAATAAAAACATCTCCACTCCCGGGCACCATGTTCCTGGGAAGCCAGGCCAGCACTGCCCATGTCTCTGAGGATTTTCGAGGGAGTTACATCCTTGGCTTTGATCTTTGGGGTCTACTGAATTCATCTCTTGCTCAGGGGCCCCCTAAGGCTGCTTCCTTCTCTCTACCTTGCGGCCCTCAAAAGAACACAGACACCTTTCCTCGATTTCCCCAAAACATCCCTCACCCAAGGCAGTGGTGTGGAGAGGAATTATTTTTTCCATTCCTGATGAATTTTTTTAAATGCTTACATGCGTGAAAAAACAAACAGGACCTTGCCTTTTACTTCCTAACTTACACAGCTAATTTCATGTATTTTTGACGGATTCATCATGTTTCCGGCAGTTGTAACTTTTTTCCCCTCTGGCTTCACTCCCTGGTGCTACATTTCTGGGCTGTGACTCACCCGAGGTTGTCCCACAGCTGGCACTTAAATCTAGTATTTTTTCTTCATTCTAACATCTTCCCCTGCCCCACTCCATGCCCATCACCACCAATATGGTGGCTAACGGATAGACTATGAGCAAATACAGCAGCTGGTGAGGGCGCTCACCTACCCTCGGCCAAGCAAGTATCCAAGATCTCACCTCCGGGAGGAAAGATGCACCGCCCTGGACCAGCCAGCCTCTCCCCAGGCTCTCCTGTCACCAAGGCTTGTCCAAAGGCAGCAGATGGGCCACACAGCAGGGAGTGAGACCAGGACAGAGCCTGCCCCCTCCCCAAGAAACCGGCAGAGCCAAGCCCATGTGCCCAACCACCTCCAAAGCCGTCTGGCCCACAGACAACATGCTTTCATCCTTTGGGATTTCATTTCCAGCACCACAACCAGAAGTTTCTAGAGAATTCCCCTCTGGCAAGTACACACATGCACATGATACACACACACACACGCACGCACGCACCCTTTTTTTTTTTTTAAATAAGGAACTCAAAAATGCTTCTAAATCCCAGGAAAGGAATTTCTATTTTTGGAGAAGAAAATAGAGCAAAAACAACAAGTTTATTTATTTCTTTATTTTTAGTATGCTTTGAGATGGCTACACTGACCTTTATTTCCTAAATAAAAATCAGGACAGGAGGTTTGATGAAGATTCAAGTGCTTTTTCTGGACAGGTCCTGGTGTGAGAGGCAGTCGAGGAAGTCCAATATTGTAATCTGGGGAGCAGATCTAAGATGAATAAGATTAGGCTGTCTAAGAGCAACTGATTCAATGATCCTGTCCACTGAGGACCACAATGTAATATATCCTTTTCCTAAAGGCTCTGAAAAGTCCTGCAGTAGAAAATCTCATTTAACTTTTTGTACTCAGTGCCTCTCAAACTTTTATGAACACTTATCCTTTAAAAAAATTTTGTTATGGTAAAATATACATAAAATAATACTTAGCATTTTGACCATTAACTGTACAATTCAGTGGCATTAAATACATTCATAATGTGTGCAACCATCACCATTATCTATACCCCAAACGTTTTCAAGCCAACAAAAACTCTGCCCCCATTAAACAATAACTCTCCTTCCCCGCCTCCCCCCAGACCTGATAACCTTTATTCTACTTCCTGTCTCTATGAACTTGCCTATTCTAGGTGCTTCATATAAGTGGAATCACACAATATTTGTCCTTCTCTGTTGACTTATTTCGCTATGCGTAATATTTTCAAGGTCCATCTGCATGTTGGCATGTGTCAGAATTTCATTACTTTTCATGGCTGAACAATGCTCCATTGTATGGACAGATCACATCTCTGTTGACGGAGAATGCTTATCCTTTATTTCACGGATCCTTCTCTTCATGGGACACCAAGAAAGGTCCCCAGAACACAGTCTGGGCACTGTTGGTTTTTGGAGCCACTAGAACGTTTGGATTTAGAAGGACCCAGGATGTTCATGTTCTTACCCACACGGTTGCCCCAGGCACTGACAGAAGGCCTTCAGTCAGCCCAGTCTCTAAACTTAAGGCAAAGGCTGAAGCCCTGAGTGGGGAAGCTATCTGGGAGGTACCTGGGGAGTGGTGGTCAGTGGTTAGCCCTGGGCGGAAAGCCAGGGCTAGCCTTGTTCTCTAAACCCCATAGGACACTTGGTCCTGCTGGGTTGTGGGGCCTGCTGGGAAGGCTGACAGCTCAGTGTTGGTGCCATCTGTCAGAGCTGCCGTCCCTGGTTTTGAGAACAGAGCTGGAGAGGAGCCAAGTTTGAGGGGAGCAGTTGCCCGGGAGGCCCTGGCCCCTTTTGGCAGCCTACAAGGAACTGGACACGCTGTTCTGAACAACTGCCCCTGCCCTTCCCTGTCAGCACCTCCCACGGAGACCCCTTTCTAGTGGGCAGACATGCTGGGGATTAATGGGTTAGGGGGCCCAGAACCCCAGTTCAGGCAAGTGAGGAGACGCCCAGAGTCGAGCTTCCATGTTGTCCACGTGGACAACATGGGCCCCTCTAGGAACCCAAAGGCCTTGTCTCCAGCTTGGCCTGATCCTCCACTCCATGCCTGTAACCTCTGAGGTCACTCCTGGCTTGGCAGTCTCCCACCTGGGCCTCACACTGCTTTGTCCTGCCCCGATGCTGGCATTCAGGGTCAGATTAAAACTCCCCTTGCTGGCTCTACTGCCCCCGGAGGCCAAGGACCCTCCCTGTTCTTGCTGGAACAGCTATATTTCCCCTCCTGAGAGATTTTCTTCTGAGCCAGAGAATTATTTGAAAGAGCAAAGACCTTCCAGAGTTGTTAAACAAAACAACACAGCATCTCTAGAGGAATTACAAATAAACGGGGGTTCGCCCTTCAAATCTGGATAAAGCTCCTCTCCCCAGACCTCAAACCTACTGCTCAACTAAAGCTCCCTTGACCTTGGCCAGACCTCCCTGTGCCTGGGCTTCCCAGGACACATCCTGTCTCCCCCGTGGCCTGGTTCCTTGCATCTCCATCTGTCTTCCTGGCTCCGTCGTGCACTCCTGGAAGGCGGTGAGTGTGACTGGTCACCTGCCCTGGGCAGAACGGCCTCAGGACCTGCATTGATGCAGCGCTGCCGGCCTGGGCTAGAAAAACTTTTCGCGATTCTCTGGTCTGGTGAGGGGCTGCAGGGTCCTGCCCACCTCAGCGCAGCCCAGCCCAGCCCAGCCCTGGGGTTATCCTGCAGAGCCCAGCAGAGTCAGATGTGGGAAGAAGTCTGAATTATGATGAATGCTCTCAGCACAAAATGGCTAAGGAGCTGGAGCCAGACGGAGCGCAGTGAGAAGTACTGCGTTTCTCCAACCCAAAGCCATTCGGAGCGATCGAAGTGAATGTCTCGCTCACAAGGTGGCAGTGTCCGTTCCTCCCAGGGCCTGTCTGCAGCCCCCAGCCCCAGGTCCTGAGCCTACCTGGAGGCCTGCCTCCCTGCAGAGCTTCGTCTCTGTTTCCCACTGAGCCAGGCCTGTCCTCAGGACCCCCTTTCCTCCCCACAGAGTCCAACCCTCTCGGAGCCAGCCCTCTCTCGGCTCTCCCCACTCTATCCCGGCCCATTCTGCCTCAGCTGCTTTCCTCAGTGCGTGGATTCCAGTGGCAGCAACATCTGCTGGGCACCGTCTGGCCCGTAGGTGGTCACAGGGTGCCAAGGGCCCTTATGCTAGCCCTGCCACTCACTGGCTGTGTGACCCAGGGCAAGTCGCTCCCTTCCCTGAGCCTCAGTTTCTCCCTTTGTAAAAAGTGGTTGGAAGAGATGACTCAAGCCTTTTCCAGGTACCTAACTGATGCAGCCTGCTCCCCTGATGAGACGCTGTCTTCACTTGCTCTGCGCCTCCATCTCCCTAGTTTGGCTCCTGCTTCTCTGGCTGCTCCTTCCAGGTCCCCTTCACCTGTTGTCACACTCCCGGGCTCAGTCCTCAGGACTCCCCACTCAGGCTGCTGACTTCCAATTCCTGTCTCTATCCAAGAGACGGATAGGATGATATCTGCTCATTCAACAACAGACTGAGTTAAATATCTAAGGAATTTCCAGTCTAAACCCAGCGTTTAGAGCTGGGTTTAGAGCCAGCCCTGCCCCACTGGGCATCATCCACAACAGGCAGGCAGAGACATTTCATTCTGTCTGCCTTCTCCCTCAGCACTGGCCTCGGTCAGCCTGTCCTTGCCCAGGTCCTCTGGGCCCTCCCAGGGCTGTGGCCTTCCTCTGGCCGGGACCTTAGGCAGGGCTCATTTCCTCCCAGGCCTGAGCACTTTCCCAAGGAGCCAGTGCCTGTCCCTGCTGCCCAGTGCTTCCTTAGAGGCAGGACCTTGGCAAGCACTGCCTTGCTGCTGATGAGACTTAATTAACGCAGGGATCCGCTTTCCTCCTGGCTCTGGGAGAGAG
This sequence comes from Trachypithecus francoisi, assembly GCF_009764315.1. Taxonomy (NCBI): domain Eukaryota; kingdom Metazoa; phylum Chordata; class Mammalia; order Primates; family Cercopithecidae; genus Trachypithecus; species Trachypithecus francoisi. The sequence continues at coordinate 37,088,648 of NW_022681462.1, forward strand.
GCGCCCGCCTTGGAGCTCAAGGACACAGGGTCCCCCATTGTTCTCCGAAGAAACACAGCTGCCCCTCCGCAGCTGCTGCCCCGGGCCTGTCAGCTGCCGTCCCCACTCTCAGAAGTCCTTCCCACTCTCCTCCCTGAGGGGCTTATTCAAGTGCCCACCAGCAGCCATCCACGTCCTTCCCCTGAGCTGGTCTCTTCAGGTTGTCCATGGTGCTGACTCTACGGGTCGAGCCTTAGGCCTCACTGGACTGGATGTGTCAGGCATCGGCGCAGCCCGTTCCCCTGCTGAGACGCTGTCTTCACTGGCTCTGCAGCTCCGTCTCCCTGGTTTGTCTCCTGCTTCTCTGGCTGCTCCTTCCAGTCCCCCTTTGCCTGTTTTCACACCCCGGGGCTCAGTCCTCGGGACTCCCCACTCACTCAGGATCGTGCCCTTCATAGGCTGCTGACTTCCATTTCCTGTCTGTATCCCAGAGATGGATAGGAACAGATATTGCTCTATCACAATAGATATTCCTATCTGCATCACCCAGAGCAAAGCTGAGTCCTTGCCTTCAAGGCCCGGCACCACCTGCTGACCTCACCTCCCTGACCTCACCTTCACTGCTGTCGTCATATGTGTGGTTCTTTGACACACCAAATCCAGCCACCCTTTGCATTAGGCCTTTGCATCAGCTGTTTCCCCTGCCTGGAATGCTTTCCTCAGTATCCGCTTGGCTCATGCCCTCATTATCTTCAGTTCTCTGATCGAACACCACCTTCTTAGCAAGCCCTTCAATGATGGCTCTATTTTATTTATTTATTTATTTATTTATTTGTTTGTTTGTTTTTTGAGACAGAATCTCACTCTGTCACCCAGATTCGAGTGCAGTGGCGCAATCTTGGATCACTGCAACCTCCCAGGTTCAAGTCATTCTTCTGCCTCAGCCTCCAAGTAGCTGGGATTATAGGTGTGTGCCACCATGCCTGGCTAATTTTTGTATTTTTAGTAGAGATGGGGTTTCACCATGTTTGCCAGGCTGTTCTTGAACTCCTGACCTCAAGTGATCCACCCGCCTCAGCCTCCCAAAGTTCTGGAATTACAAGTGTGAGCCACCACGCCCAGCCAATGGCTCTATTTTAAATTGCAATTCTCCCCTACTTCCCCTAGCCGTCTCTCTCCTGCTTTATTTTCTCCATAGTACTCATCACCCACTGCCATGCTATGTCAGTTTGAAAACACTATCACCTGCCTCTAGACCATAAAGTTCATGGGAGCAGGGGTTTTTGTTTTGCTGACCACTGTATCCCTTGTGTCTAAACAGTGCCCCCTTGGGGCTTGTTGGAATGAGGAATGCTGTCCTCAGTCCCTAGTAGCTGATGAACAAATATTTGTAGTGCAAATGGATGAGTGCTTCATTAAATGTACTTGTACACGTATCTTTATGTCCTGGTGATTTGACTTCTGTAGACTAGATCCTGGAAGTGTGGTTATTCTGTCCAGTGTATGTATAGAGTATTTTTAATTTTAATAAACCCCTCCAGATTACTTTCCCAAGAGGTTGTAGCAATTCATGCCCATTTCTCTGCCTGTGCTGGATGTTATCACACTTAAGTTCTTGCCAGTCTTCTAGGGAAGCAGGGAAGGCATCTCATTGTTTTAATTTTCATTTTCCTGCCTAATAGAGAAGAACATTGTTCACATTTATTGACCACTTGAATTTATGTTTCTGTGAATTGTCTTGTTTATTTTTTTTTTTTTTTTTTTTTTGAGGCGGAGTCTCGCTCTGTCGCCCGGACTGGAGTGCAGTGGCCGGATCTCAGCTCACTGCAAGCTCCGTCTCCCAGGTTTACGCCATTCTCCTGCCTCAGCCTCCGAGTAGCTGGGACTACAGGCGCCCGCCACCTCGCCCGGCTAGTTTTTGTATTTTAGTAGAGACGGGGTTTCACCGTGTTAGCCAGGATGGTCTCGATCTCCTGACCTCGTGATCCGCCCATCTCGGCCTCCCAAAGTGCTGGGATTACAGGCTTGAGCCACCGCGCCCGGCCGAATTGTCTTGTTTATTATAGCCTTTGCCCATTTTTGTTTTTACAGGGGAGGTGGGTAGGGGAGGACTGATGTTTTCTAACATGTGTGTAAGAGGTAATCTGCATTTTTTTTTAATAAAGCATCCCAGGTAATTCTGATACTTATGGCCATTCTCAGCACTATTGCTCTAGTATGAGGACCCTCCTGGTCTGCTACTGCCTGGCAGGCTCTGGGGTCCTCTATGGATTTTTAGAATGAAAGGTTTTAAGGTTTTTTTTCTTGTTGGTACTCTGTACTTTCTACAATGATCTTGTGTTACTTTTTTAAAAAGGACATTAAAAAATAATCATAGGAAACCCCTTGTGGAAAAACATTTACAGTTAGGATGTACTTTCTGATGAGAATGATATAAAAAGGCTCTCTGTATGCAGAAAACTCTAGCAGTGAATGGCCAGAATGAAAACATAGGATTGTGGGTAATTTTTCTTACATGGAAGTTTTCCTTGCAATGGAAGGCAGACAAGTGGGGGAAGAAGAGGTGAGGGTGAACCCCTAGTGGGAAAAGAGTGCCTGCTGGAATGGTGGCACTTGGGCTAACATACCCTCCTTTTTGTGCCTTGACAGACATCACTAATTAATCACTTCAGCAGTTCCTCCTAAGCTCCAGCTCGGCCTTAGAATCTTTCTCAGCCCCATAGTCCAGGGAGCTACTGCTCACATATCAGAGCTGGCAGGTGACATTAAATCCAGTTACCATCCTTGCCTGAGCAGGGGGCAGCGCAGTCAGCCCTGGCAGCGAACTCTCTTGCTGGGGCAGCAACAGGCTCCCTGGCAGCCCTCGTGGCTATGTTGGGGCTGCAATCCAGTTGGTTCCTCCTGCCTAGCCATGCCCTGGGGGTGGGAGAGGCACCTGGGGTCTTTTCAACCTGCACTGGCTCCCATCTCTTATACAGAGCATAGCTTTCTGGAATCTCTTCTTCTCTACCAGCCCTGGGGTCTTGTTGGAAATGGGAACATTGTGCTCAGCCTGATGCTTGGCCCTGGTGCAAGGTCCACATGTTTTTTTCATCATTGACATTCAGGGCCAACATGTGGACCCTGGACCCTGAAACATCCCCTCCAGTGCCACACCTTGGCCACTCTCGCTGTTTGGGCTGACTCTCCAGCCTCTGACCTCTGCTTTCATGATTTTTGGCATAAGCCCTCTCCACTCACATGGTCCCAGCTGTGACTTCATGCCCTGATGCGGTGTTCACTGGCACATCCTGACTATCTAACCAGGTCCCTGGCCTTGCCCCACCTGCCTGCCCTGCGCTTGGCATGACTCAGAGCTGACAGGTTCACTAGCCAGACTCACTGCACAATGCCAGGAATTCCTCATCAATCTTCTTCCTCTAGGTTGGCTTGGGGTTGGCAGGGAGGTGGCATTGATTAGAAAGAATAGGAAGAAATATTTTTACCGCTTTTTCTGTTTTTTTTTTTGTTTGTTTGTTTGTTTTGTTTTGTTTTTGAGAAACAGTAAATGATATAGAAAGGTGACATAGAACTATATGAGGAAATCACCAATAATCTAATCACCTGGAGATAACCACAATGACTGTGTTGGTGAACATCCTTCCAGGCACCTCTCTGCCTTCACACTCATTGAGATATACGTATGTACATTGTCATAAATGGCATCGTGCTCTATTCAACCTGTATTTTTCATTCAACTATATGTCATGAGCATTTTCAAGAATGTCAATGATGAAAAAACATGTTTTCTTCTCCTAGAATGTAACTTATATTCCACAGGATTCTTTTTTTTCCCTCCTAGCATATCTGTGTTTTTGCTTCCTCTGAGGCAGAAATGTCATTCATTTCCCATTTCTCTCCCATAGTAATAGATCACCAATTTCTAGTTGTGTGGACAGCCACTACAATGAAGACAATGTATCTCAGCTTCCCATGGGGTTCTGTATGGCTGTAGGACTGAGTTCTAGTCAATGGGTGCAAGCAGAAGAGGTATGTGTACAACTGCCTGGATGTGCCCTGTGCTAGGTAGTTTTATATATGGCCATAAATTATTTGACAATCCTTTCATTTAGGTGGAGGCTTAATTCCCTTCCTTTAAGCATAGCCTGCACTTTGTGACTTGCTTCTAATGCATAGAATGTGGTAGAAGCAATGAACACCTGAGGTTGAACCGAAGAGGCAGTTGGCTTCCTTCTTGCTCTCTGTCTCTTGTATCATCTACTCTGGGGAAAATCAGCTGCTATGTCATGAGGACAACGTAGGAGCAGTCCTGTGGAGAGAAGACCCATGTGGCAAAGAACCGAGGCTTCCTGCCAACAGTCATGTGAGAGAGCCATTTTGAAAGCAAGTCCTTAACCCCCAAACCAGCCTTCAGGTGACTGTGATGCTGGATGACATCTTGACTGTAAACTCTGAATTCCCGACCCACAGAAACTGAGATAATAAATGTTTATTGTTTTAAACAACCAAGTTGTGGGGTAATTGTTTTGCAATAATAGACAACTGACACATGCCCTTAAGAGGATGGGTTGGTCTTCCCTTCTCCTTTCCCCTCTATCTGGATGGAAGGTAGATGTGCAGTGTGCCATCTGGGATCTTGCAGATAAGGGCAACATGCTAGGGATGGAGGAGCAACAACATAGAGGGGGTCTGGGCCCTTGATGGCTTCATAGGACAGGGTCAGCATAATAACTCAGACTTCTACGTGAGAGGAACATGAACATCTATATTAATTAAGCCAGAGCTTCCCAACCAATGTTGAGCCTTCCTGGAGTGTTGTCAGTGGGTTGCAGGTGTATGAAGCTACTGATCCCCTTTGTCTCAGGGCCAGTTGCTTCTGCATGTAAGCAGCCTGCCATGAATTGAATGTTTGTGTCTCTCCAAAATTCATATGTTGAAACCTAATTCCCAATGTGATGATTTTAGGAGGTGATTAGGTCATGAGGGTAGAACTTTCATGAATGGGATTAGTGCCCTTATAAGGGACTAGTAAGACCAGAGATTTTCCCCTTTCCATATGAGGACACAGCAAAAAGACACCATCCATGAACTAAAAGCAGGCCTTCACCAGACACCACTCTGCCAGTGTCTTGATCTTGGACTTCTCAGTCTCCAGAACTGTGAGAAATAAATTTCTGTTTATAAGCTATCCAATTTATGATATTTTGTTTTAGCAGTCTGAAGGAACTAAGACACAGCTTTATTCTTTTACCCCTGTGAGCTACACAACTATTACAATTTTCTCTGTGTGCTGTGATGGGCATAACGTTTGGGGAGCTTTGAGTCTCTGTCATGACAGCCAAATTGTATCCCAATGAATACATTCTCCAAAGTGAGATGTGGCTTAGTACTTTTAACATATGCTGCTCTCCTTAATCAGGCCATGGGACACTCATGCTCTGAGGGGTATGTCAGGTCTTGGCCGATGAGGTGGCAGGTACTACAAGTGGTCGGGCTTTCTCTAGGTCACAGAGGCCCCAGGTGTTGGTGATCATTCCCCTTGCCTGTGCAGGGGACTGATTCTGCAAACAACAAGAACAAACCCTCCTCCCGGCCGTGGGAAACTACTCACAGTTCGCTTCTAACTCCGGCTCTCTTCCCCCTGAGCTGTGTCTGTATCCCAACCCCCTTCTCTTCTCAGGCTCTGTCTGTTCAGGAACAGAGGTGGCAACAGCGCAGAGGTGGACACTGCTTAATAACATCATTTCTCCCTGAGAACAGTCATGGCTCACACACCCAAATCAAATTAAGCCTCCTGAGGACAGAATTCTATTAGGAGGTACGGGACTGGAGCTTTCCTGATGTTGCCCACTCAGAAGAGTAGAATCTCTACTTTAATGGCTAGGTGTTATGCACGGAATATTTGTGTCCCGCCTAATTAATATATTGACATTCTAACCCCGATGTGATGGTACTCAGAGGTGGGGCTGTTCAGAGGTTATGAGGTCATGAGGGTGGAGCCCTCATGAATGGGATTCATAGGAGCCCTGGGGACCTCTCACACCCTCTTTCACTGTGTGACCACACCACTCAAGAGGGCAGCTTGTAACCCAGGAGAGGCCTCAGCAGCACCTGACCATGCTGGCACCCTGAGCTCAGCCTTCCAGACTCCAGAACTTCAAGAAATACATTTCTGTTGTTTAGAAGCCACACAGCCTATGGTACCGTGTCACAGCAGCTCAAATGGACTGAGACGGTGAGGTTCACCTGACCCAGGCAATCCGCTGGATGTGTCCTCCTCTTTGCTTAAACTCAGGGCTATATGATGGATCCATTAAAAAGGATCCATTTTAGCATGAGTGACATCACAATGTAACATGAGAACCATACACATTTTGTGACATTGCTTATGCAGACTTAGATCTACACGACCATAAAGATTCCACAGTGGTGGCTGGGCACGGTGGCTCATGCTTGTAATCCCAGCACTTTGGGAGGTTGAGGTGGGCAGATCGCTTGAGATCAGGAGTTTGAGACCAGCCTGGACAACCTGGTGAAACCCCGTCTCTACTAAAAATACAACAATTAGCCAGGTGTGGTGGTGCCTACCTGTAATCTCAGCTACTTGGGGGCTGAGGCAAGAGAATGGCTTGAAGCCTGGAAGGCAGAGGTTGCAGTGAGCTGAGATTGTGCCACTGCACTCTAGCCTGGGCAACACAGAGAGATTCCATCTCAAAAAAAAAAAAAAAAAAAAATTACACAGTGGCTTCTAGTCTCACTGCCCAGTGGCTCCTCATTAATAACTGGGAACCCCAAACAGCATGGCCAGGAGACTACGTCTGCTTGGACCTGGTGGGTCCCTCTTCTGACAGGCCCTGCTGCTCCCTTCAGCTCTCCACACTGCTCCATGCCCACAACTGCTGGTCTTGGGATTGAATGTTTATTTCAGGGCTCTTATTTCCAAACTAGTTCAGTATCTGCTATGGTGATTGTTCAAATTTTGCTTTGAGCATTAAGTTGGGGAATTTTTTTCTTCTTTTTTTTTGGAGGGAACAATTTTTTATTGTGGTAAAAATATATAACATAAAATTTAACATTTCAAGCATTTTTGAGTTTATAATTCAGTGGCATTAAGTACTTTCACAGTGTTGTACAACCATCACTACTACCCATCTCCAGAACTTTTCATCATCCCAAACTGAAACTCAGAAGGTATCAAATAATAATACCCCATTTCCCTTCTGTAACCCCTGGCAGCTCTATTCTACTTCTGGTGTCTATGACTTTGCCTATCCTAGATATCTCATCTAAGTGGAATCATACAATCTTTCTTTCTGTGACTGGCTCACTTAGCATAATGCCTTCAAGGCTTGCCCATGCCGTAGCATGGGTCAGAGTTTCCTTCCTTTTAATGGCTGAGCACGTAAGTTTTTAATCCATGGGTTTCATCAAAGGTTGATGTTTTAATGCATTCTGCAAAATTCCTGCAGACACTTACTAAACGTGGAGTTGACTTCTTTTTCCTGCATCATTCTCTTCATTCTCTATACAGTGACTGTGTGACATCTGGTAGTGCATAGGCAGGTGTTTCATTCATTCTCTTGAATGAGAGGAGGTCCTCCTGGGTTGGAGGTCTATGCTGGCAGCAGGTGCCCTGTGGAGTGGCACCGGCAGTGACACCAAGAGACGCCCCTCTCTGGAGACAGCTCCAGAGCACTGCCTGTTACTTTATTCTTACATTCTGGAAACCTCACCAACATCACGCTTTGGTATTTTTCAGTGTGCCTACACATTTCTTACTTCGTTTAATCCAAACGCCCTGATGGAGGCTATGTGTCAGTAACACTTTTAACTCTGAGGAAACTGAGACCCAGAGAGATGATGGCTCTTGCCTCCACAGGAGGTCAGTGGCAAGTGGGGGGCTGAAGCTCAGGGCACCCACGTCCAGGACTGTTTTCTGTTTACCCCTCAGGGAGTCTTGAAGATGGCAGAGGCTTCAGGTTCCCTCCTTTTTGCATGGGCTTTTCTCCTCCTACCTTGATGGGCATGGATACAGTGATAGGGGCTGGAGAAGGTGGGGAGATGGGGGAGAATGAACACCAACCTTTCAATTCCTCAGCTTGTGTAAACCTTGTTTCTTTTGAACTGTCTTCAGGGCCGAGTCTGGCACTCTCAAAAGGCAAGGGTGGGAAGGTGGCAAGAGGGGCTGTGGCCACTTCCTGGGGACTGGGGCCAAAACCACTGGGCTGGAACCTTCCCCTCCCGCTGCAGGAGGATATCAGGAACTACAGACATTTGGGAATAAATGGTTTGTGCATCTGGTTTAAAAATTATGAAATAAAGGAAATGAGGTGAAAAATCTCTTCACTCTTGTCACCAGCAACCATTTCCTTCCTTAGAGGCATCAATGTTTTCTACTTTTGCATATCTTTCCTGAGGACTGTTATGTATGCATATATACACAAATACATATATACACATATATGTATGTATGTATATGTGTGTGTATATATATTGTTGCTTCATTTTCACCCACAGATAGTAAGCATATTATATATATTGCCCTGTGCCTTATTCGTCCACCACTTTCACATAATATATAGTAGTAATAGCACTGAACATTTATCAAGTGCTTACTATGTTCTGGGGTTCCGGGTACTGTTGGCTAATAACTTGATATGGGTTAATCGTCTTAATACATCTGATCCTCATAACAACCCCATGAGATAGCATCATTTTTTTCAACCTATATATAGTAAAAACAAAATGCAAGTTAAAACAACCCTGAGATACTATTTTTCATCCATCATGCTGTTAAAGATCAAAAATCTCACTAACACACGGTGTGGAAGAGGGTGTGGAGACACTGATACTCCATAGATTTTTGGTAAGCAATTCAGCAAAAGCTATTACCATTATAAAGACACATAACTTTGATTCAGCAATTCCACTTCTAGGAATTTTTCCTGCAGATACACTTCACAGATGCTGAATGAGTGGGGCGCAAATTATTCATGCACCATTGCATAGTAGCAAAAGACTGGGAAAAAGTTAAACATGCATCAGTAGGGACTGGCTACATATGGTATATTAACATCCATTTATTGAAATATTAGACTGTGAGTTTTTAAAAAATGAGTAAAATATTGATGCACAGAGGTGGTGCTAGTCTGTTCTCACACTGCTAATAAAGACATACCAGAGACTGGGTAATCTGTAAAGAAAAAGAGATTTAGTGGACTCACAGTTTCACATGGTTGAGGAGGCCTCACAATAATGGTGGAAGGCAAAGTAGGAGCAAAGCCACATCTTACATGGTGGCAGGCAAGAGAGTGTGTGCGGGGGAACTGCATCAGTTCTCATGAGATTTCTTCACTATCGTAAGAACAGCATGGGAAAAACTTGCCCCCATGATTCAATTACTTCCCCCCAGGACCCTCCCATGACATGTGGGGATTATGGGAGCTACAATTCAAGATGAGATTTGGGTGAGCACATAGCCAAACCATATCAGACTGGCTACATACGACATATGATATGATATATTAACATCCATTTATTGAAATATTAGGCTGTGATTTTTTTTTTTAATGAGTAAGTTATTCACGCACAGAGGTGGGATGCTGTCCCAGATGGAGAGGTAGTGCAACATCGTGGTTAAGAATCCAACTTGAGCCAGGCTTCCTGCGTTTTAATTCTGGCTCTGCTGCTTATCAACTGTGCAAAATTGGACTCTACCTCTACCTCTCTGCACCTCTGGTTTCCTCACCTGAAAAGTGGGGCTTGTAATAATAGCATGTTGTAATACCTCCAGCTAACCCTCAGACAAGTAAGAAATAAATGGTCATGGTCATATGCCACTGGAATTTTTGAAAAATATTTTTTTACACAGCATGAATGCGGTGATAGCTAACTGGTACAAGTGCATAGTAGTTGCTCAATAAGTATTGCTTAACAAGAAACTGAGCAAGCCCTTTCTTTATAGTGGGGACCTTCACAGGTTACCTGAAGAGCAACTCCATGTAGAGCCCAAAGAAGAAGCTCAAGGTTAATATTCAATGTATAACCAAAGCACTGGGGTTTTATTTATTCAGCAGGCTGGGTTTTTTTTTTTTTTTTTTTTTTTTTTGAGTACTGGCTATGCTAGAAGGTGACACACATACAAATAGAGTAAGGATCGACCCCTGTCCTCAGAGCACACACTCTCTGGAAGGAAAAGATTTATAAACAATTAATTATAAGTATCGTGGCACTTGCTGTAACAAATGTATGCAATAAGCGTGCAAAGGAGATAACAAGCATTTCAGCCCATGGTGGATGCAGGTTGAAGGAGGTGAAGTCATGGGAGGGGGCTGCCTGGTGAGGGGTAAAGGGATAGAAAACTGCAAAGGTCAGTTGAATTCAGCGTGGGAAGGGCCTTGAAAGCTTGGGAAGGAATTTGAGTGATACAATTTTTTGACAGAAGGGTGCCATGGTTTTGGAAAGATCACTTTGGTGGCACTGTGGAAGGTGCAAAAGACGGCTATCAGGGTCCAGGATGTGGGGTTGATTACATCAGACCTCCTGCTACAAGGACGGAATTGATCAGGGACAATTTCTAGGGACAGGATTGATCTGGGGGACATGTGGTCCCAGATGAGGAAAAAGAAGTCCAAGAGTTGGTAAAAGAAGTCCTTTCTTCTAACTCCCCTGCTAGGCACTGAACCAGTTGGGAAGGCGTTTGGCTGCAGGTAACAGGAAACCTGGTTCTAGAAGTTTAATCACACAGGGGTGAATTTTTCTCATAATAAGAAATCAGTAAATGGTGGTTGCTGACTTTGCTGTGGTAACTCGACAACTCTGAGATTCTTATGGCCTCTCCTCGTGGTCTTAATGTGGTTGGTACAACTCTAAGTATCATGTCTATGTTCAAAAGAAAACAGAGGCAGAAAGGTGGAAAGAGAGGTCCAAACCAGCTGCATCTGTCCCCTTTTGTCAGGAAACCAGTTTTACCTGACACTTGCACCCCACCCCCTGACTCCAGCTGACTTCCACCTATATCTTATGGCACAACCCTGGGTGCAAGGGGCTGGGGAACTGGGAAACAGGCTTGTCATGCTGAGTGGTGGAACCTCTTTGTGGGACCAGGCCCATTTCCATTCCAAATGAATTGGGTTTGTTACAAGGAAGAAGGGGAAATGGATAGTGACAGGCAGAGGCATGTCCCCAGACATGGCCAGAGATGTTGTTTCTTCTGCCATAGGAACTCCTGGTGCATGGCACGAATTCAGACATCCTGCTTTCTGCACCTGACGCTGTGAAGTCCACTGTGTTTCCCCACTCCCATTCCAGGTCTCTGCCTCAGTGGGTCCCAGTTCATCCCTGTCCATCCCAGAGGGGCCCTCTGAAGTAGATCCAGGCCCTGGGTGGGGGCAGTGGCTAGTGCTAAGCAGAGTGGGATGTGAGCACCATCACTGAGTTCCCTACTGACCGTTTCTAAGCTGAGCTGGCACAGGGGTCCTGGGGACAGCAATTGTCTAAAGCCTGGTGTTCTGGTAGCAGAGAGGGCTACTGGAAAGCTGGTTTCTTCTTGTGGTACGTGATAGTAAGCCATGAGGACTCTTGAGAATAGATGGGAAGGTCATATGAAAACTCCTAGCAAAGCTCATTGACTGCGGAACGAGGAGGACCTGGAATCTTCCAGAATCCAACTTGGTGATAAGCTGAGTCATGTGTGGTAACAAATGCCCCTACAAGTATAATTGCTTAAACATGAAGATACATTTCTTATTCACTCTGAATGTCCATTGTCAGTTCACTGGGGCTCTGCTCCATTTCTCCCCACTCTGGGACCCAGGCTGATGGAGTAGCCACCGTTTCTAACTTGCTGGTTGGCATGACAGAGGGAATGAAAGAGATCTGGAGGGTTTACTATGGTATTTCCTATTTATTTATTTATTTATTGAGACAGTGTCTCATTCACTCGATGGCCCAGGTTGGAGTGCAGTGACGTAATCTCAGCTCGCTGCAACCTCCGTCTCTCATGTTCAAGTGATTCTCCTGCCTTGGCTTACAGAGTAGCTGGGATTACAGGTATATGCCACCACGTCCAGCTAATTTTTGTATTTTGGTAGAAACGGGGTTTCACCATGTTGGCAGGTTGGTCTCAAACTCCTGGCCTCAAGCGATCCACCCACCTTGGCCTCCCAAATTGCTAGGATTACAGGCATGAGCCACTGTGTCCAGCCTCACTATGACATGTAAATGCCCTGATTTGGGAGAAATTCACGTAATTTCTGCTCATAACAAATTGGCCAGGTCCAGTTTCATGGCCCTGCCCCACCTCAGAGGGTCCCTGAGTGTGAGCTTACCATGGACCTGGAAGACAGAGAGGGGGGAATGCATTTATGACAACCACAGTGACCTTGGGAAAGTTGTCTTTATTATCTGGGTGAAGGGTGCATGGGACCTTCCTGTACATTTCTTTGCACCTTTCTATGAATCCGTAATTACTACAAAATGAGACCAAAAGAATCCTGGCTGGGCACGGTGGCTCACACCTGTAATCCCAGCACTTTGGGAGGCGGAGGCAGATGGATCACTTGAGCTCAGGAGTTCGAGACCAGCCTGGACAACATAGTGAGACTTCTTTTCTACAAAAAATATAAAAATTAGCGGAGCATAGTGGTGTGCGCCTGTCCCAGCTCGTCGGGAAGCTGAAGTGGGAGGCTGGCTTGAGCCTGGGAACTTGAGGCTACAGTGAGCCATCATTGTGCCACTGCACTCTAGCCTGGACAACAGACTGAGACCATGTCTCAAAAAAAAAAAAAAAAAAAAATCCCTTCAGCCACCCATAAGCAAATGTGCTTTGGGGGTCAGGAGCATTCGTATATTTAAACGTCTAAGTCACTCTTAGTCCTGCAACATGTTCCTGATGGGCTGAGGGGCCAGCAGATCCCATCCCCCAGGGTGTCATTGCATAGAATACATGAAGAACCCCCGAATCACTGCCACTACCATTTCTCTGGCTCTGTCATTTTTATGCTTTTCACTGGTCCACGGCTTTTTATCAGAAACCCTTGGGGCCAGGACATTTTGAAGTTGTGTATTTTTTTTTAAAGGGGAGTTAGAAAAGTTATCTAGGGATATGGTGTTTATTATGTAACTCTCCCTCCCCCAACAGGATGTGGGGCAGACTCTGTCATCAAACACATTTATATTCATGTAATTAATATTCACAAATGTAAGGTATAAATACTCCCAAGGAGTGAGATAAATACAGACTAAAATTATCTCGTGTCACTTCAAGTCACCGGATGAGTTTTGTTCAGGTCAGATTTGGCCCTGGACATTACACACATGCTCACACACATGCGCGTGCGGCTGGTTTTCCGAGCTTTGGGATCTGGGAACTGCAGAGCAGAGGCTACGCAGCATGGGCCGCTCCTGCCGTGATTCCTCAGGTGCCAGGCCCAGGCCCTGCCTGACCCATGGGTTGTGCGGACAAGAGGCCATTGTGCTTAGGGTTCCAGGGACCCCAGGCTCCTGAGAGTGAGGGGCTCAGAGCTTCCCCAGCTATCACCTTCACACCTGGCCACTTGCCCCTAGATCTGCTGGACCCTGAAACACACCCCTCCCCTTACTGGCTGGTTGTGGGTGCCATGGTGTCACAGCCCCTGGAGAAAAACCCCACCCCCACCAACCTTTGTCCTCTCCAGAGAGCATGGGCACCTTATCTGCTTTTATGCCCAGGTGGCTCCCAATCTTCTTAGACTCCAAGGTGCTGGGTATGGCAGGAGCCAGAGATGGAGCCCAAGCCCGCCCTGGTTTTACAGATGAGGGAACTGAGACCTAGAGAGGGTGGGTGAGTTACCTAGACTCACACAGCGGGTCAGTCTGGCCACTGTACTGGGTGATTCCTGGCAGGGAGAGGGGTGCTGGAGGCATGTTTAAAAATCAGGGACTGGAAGAGCCTCTTAGCCTCAGAGAAGACATCTGAAGCAGCCTCCCAGCCATAGGGAGCGCCCCCCGCCCCAATCCCAATGAGGTGGGAGAGGTTCCCAGGTGCAGGCGGAGGAAAGGGGTCATGCAACCAGTCCTTGCCTCCCGCCACAAATGTACCCCGAGTCCCCAGGTTTGCTCAGCAGCAGCAGTGCCAGCCCCGGCGGCTGGAAGGCGGCGGCTGGGCCTGGAGTGGGTGTGGGCGCCCCCGGCCTCCCCCCGCCCCCCCAGGCCCCCCCCCCCCCCCACCAGCAGGCGCCCCGGTCCCTGTGTGGGCTGCTTTGACTCAGCGCCGGGAGCCGAGCTTAGGCAAACCACGCCGCACTGGACGCCATTCAAGCTTTTACAGGCCCTCAAATTGGGGCTGGAGCCGGAGAGGAAATACTAAAATCCTGTGTACACAACTTCTGTCTGGGCGCGCCGGGGCTCTGGGAGAATCAGGCGCGGCGAGGGACACATTTGGACTGTTCAAGGGCTCCTTTCCCCTGCTCTGCTTTTAACAGGCATCACGATGTGTCGCCGAAAACCAAGACTCCTAGGTGTGGGCGCCAGGAGGGTCTGCGGAGTGTGTGAGCTGAGGCGCAGCGGAAGGAACTAAGCTTTTCTCCTGCCCCCCACGTGCCAGGCACACATGCGTCCAAAGTTGGGTTCAGAAATCCCTGTAGTCCATAAAGCACACACTCTGCAGGGCCCAGGCCCCTTCCCCTGCAGAAAGATGCAGCTGTCGGATGCTGGATCCTGAGAGCCTGGGCTTGGGAGTTAGGCAGGCCTGGGTGGAATCCCGGCTCCCCACTTGGCAGCACTGTGACTGTGGGAAAGGGCCTCTATTTCCTCATCTGTAAAATGGGCTTGATTATGGTAAGTTACCTTGGAGGTTAAAGACATGATGTAGGTGGGGAACTGGCTCAGAGCCTGGCACATAGTAGGTGCTCACTAAATGGTAGCTGTTAGTATTTATATGGATTAATAGTGACAGCATCATGTTGAGCCTGGCACATGCTAAGTGCTGCCTACAAATCAATTCATTTAATCCTCACAGCAGCCCCATGAGGTAATACTTTAACCCCATTTTCAGGGCAGAAACTAGGTCAATTGATTGACCTACCCAAGGTCACAAAGCTGGTGACTGGCTGGCCAGTCAACTGAACAAATGAACAGTTGAACCCAGGCCATCATTTTCATAATGCAGGTGATTTGCCACACTCTGAACTGTAACAGAGGAACTGGTGGCCAGAGCTGCTGGTGAGCTGTGTGTCCATGCCATCCTCAGCCTGGCACCGAGCCCCCCACACCTGGGCCTTATCCCACTGTCCCAGTTCCAGCCCTGCCAAGTGCCCTCAAGCACTTCCCACCTTGGCCCACCAAGTGTCCGAGCTGCCCCCTCCTACCTCTCTGCCTTGGCTCAGCCTTTCCCCCACTCCCCAGCTCGCTGGCTGCCTGCCTGTGCATCAGGCCACTCGCTGGCCACCCCTCCAGCGAGGCTGGCTCCTCCGAGCTGCAACACTTCCACCCAGAACCAGTGCTCTCAGCCTCCCTTCTTTTTGACTTGGGCCACGCTGGTCTGTGATGTGTTTGTTTCCCTCATTCTGGTCCTTCGTCAAACCCTACAGATCTGAGACCAGACGTAGTGGCTCACACCTGTAATCCCAGCACTTTGGGAGGCCAAAGAGGGTGGATCACCTGAGGTCAGGAGTTCAAGACCATCCTGGCCAACATGGTGAAACCCTGTCTCTACTAAAAATACAAAAATTAGCCAGGCATGGTGGCATGCGCCTGTAGTCCCAGCTACTCAGGAGGCTGAAGCATGAGAATTGTTTGAACTGGGAGGCGGAGGTTGCAGTGAGCCAAGATCATGCCACTACACTCCAGCCTGGGCAACAGAGCAAGCTTCCATCTCAAAACACAAAAACAAAAAACCCCAAAACCCTACAGGTCTGGTCTAGTCTTTTGTGCAGAGCAGGGTCTCCCATTGGTGGAAATGAATTTTCACTAGTGGTAAATATTGGGTGATTGGGGACATTGTCCTCACTGGTGACTTGTGCGAAGGAAAAAGAGAAGCCCCAGACAGTTTGTATAAGGAGGCAGGAGACAATGTGGGCATCACCTGGTGTTCCTGACATCTGCTGCCAAGCATGTGGGGGTGTGATTCCCCTGCCCACCCTTCCCCTTACAACCCCCTTAATTGTTCTGTCATCAGGGCCTCCCAGGAGCCCATGCTGTCTCAGGTAACGGCAGAGACCTTGCAGACATGTGAGCTCCTGGCTGGGCTGCCTTATACCAGCAGCCTGCAAAGGATTTCCATTCTGGGATCAGAGGGACACCAGGCCTGCCCATGAGCCACATGACACCAACCTCAGCATGGGCCATGCCAGGCCTGAGACCACATACTGGATCTCCCAGACCTCTACTGGGCAGCTAGAGCTGTCATCCTGCTTGCCCCAAACAACCCAAACCCTCAGTGCCCACACCCAAGAGGCACGACAGTTTTGTGGAAATAACATGGATCTTGGAATCCAGAGATCTGGGTGTGGGTCCTGATACTGCAGTTCCATGAGGTCTTGGGCAAATCACTTAACCTTCCTGTGAGCCTCAGTTTCCCCATGGCAGTGATCATGTATATTTTACTTTGGGATTGAGAGACAGGAGAGGTATGAGAGCACCTGGCACACTGTGGGAGCTGAAGTGTTGGTTTAAGTGGGAGTCACAGCTGTGGTGGGGAGCTAGACTTGAGGGGTGACAGGATGACCCAGTGAGCTGGCCCAGCAGTAAGAAGGGAGGAATTGATGATGGAAAGGCTGGCGTCTCCTGGTCTGGCCTCTGCAGGACTCGTAGTTCACTCTCCCCACCCCTTAGAGTGGAGGGTGTTCCTGGCCCCAAACACTTCACACCTTTGAAGCTTGAGGGAGGGATGCATGTACAGATGACGGCTGCTGGGAGTCTGGAGTGCCATGTGGGATACCCCAGACATCTGGCAGAGCTGCAGTGGTGCCCTATGGGTGCGGACTGGTATGGGACCACACGTGAGCCACCCCAGGGGCTTCCAGAAGGGCACGGTGCCAAGGCAGCTGAGGATCTGCGAGTAAGGAGCCTAAGGGGGCCAGAGAACCCGGGGGCGTGTTACTTGTGTCTAAAAATTGGCAGATCGAGGGTCAGGGCATCTGGACTGCTCCAGTGAACAGGAGAGAATGCACACTGGCCACCACGTGCTGCTGGTACTGTACCGCCGGGAAAGCTGGTGGACTTGGAGCAGAAACAGTCTGCATGGCGTGGCAGCGCCCTCTGCTGGCCAGGCTGGGCTGGCATCGGCGGTACAGGCTGATCCTCACACCGGCGTGAACAGCGCCTCCGCTTCAAGCAGCCGGGGCTCAGGGGCAGGAGGGACCCTGGTAGGTGGGAAACTCATTCCCATTTTCCAAATAAGAAAACAAGCTAGGAGGAGTGCAGAAAGTTGCTCAGGCTCCCACAGCTATTAAATGGCGGAGCCAGACCCATCCTGCAATGCCCTTCCTTCTACCCTCGACCGAATCATTTTATGCAAAATATAACAGGACTCAGGGATGCTGGAAACAGTACCCTTCTTTATTTTATTAAAAGTAAATTAGATCTGACTCCACCTCTGGCTGGGCTGCAGAAAACTTCATTCTGACTTGCTTTTGGAGGTGGGAGTGGGTGCTGCTCCTCCCTAGGCCTGTGCAAGAGCCAGGGAGTCTAAAGTGATGCCAGAAAATGGGTGTGAGGGGGTAGTGTTTAAATGTTAAGTGCGTCAGGGCCACTGTGAGAGCTTCGTGTCCAAGCCTTGGGGGCTGTGCTGCCTCCTTGCCCAGTTTGGCAGCCTGGTGCTGAGGCCATGCCACTCATTCCCCTGAGGTCCCCTACAGCTTGGCCATGCCACCTGAGGTCCTGTCCCCCCACCCCCACCTCAGCAGGCACTGCTGCTCCCAGCCATGGAGTTCTCTCAAAACCTTCCTCAAACCTTTTCCTCCCCTCCCCAACCCCCAGCCTAACAGCCTTCAATTGCTCCAGATTCCAGAAAATAAAAGCAGGAAAGGTTGGCTGAACAGGGAAGGAAAATATGTCAAAAACAAAAGACAAATGATTATTTCAGGAAAAGTTCGTGCCCCTCTAAACTCTGTGCTGGGTAGCCACACGTGCCTGTGGCAAAGCGCTGTGTCCTTGGAGAGCCCTGCGTGCTGCAACTGAAACCAACAAGACACAGCTCAGACAGGGAGCAGGTTGGTTGACTCCATTTGCAGAAACTTGGGGCAAGGGGTTGGATGTGAGGAATGTGGCATGCCACTCCCCACCTGAAGCAGTGAAAGTTAAAAGAAGGTTATGGAAAATTGGGGAAGGGGCTAAATGCCCAGGAGCCCGGATGCAAAGCCAATCCTATCTGAGAAGAATGAACTTGGGGTGACTTGTCATCACAACTATAAAAAGGGCCTGGCAGGTCCAACTGTGGCCCTCTGGACTCTGCAGCAGCCAGATCTGCAGTCCTCAGTTTTGAATCTCTAACCAAGAGATTTGGTTAGATATCTAAATTAGAGACCTAGTTATCCTTAGCTGTTATATTCAGTCCTCAAATCTTGTTATTCTGTTTATAAATAGGGCAAAATAAAAAGTGACCTTTAATTTTCTTTAACGAGCTATTAACTCAACTTGAAGACACTAAGCTCCCCCCGCCCCTACAAAAAAGGCACTTGTGGCAATAAAACTGTCAGCCCAGTGTCACCCATTACCCAAGGGAGGCACCCTCGTCCTGCTAGAGATGGTGCATCTGCTGCTTCGAGAGCCCTTTTCTAACCTGGGAAAGCTTGAGTTTAAACATGAAGAGAGTGAAATAAGGTAAGCCTTTAGAAGCAAAACTTTCATGCTAAGTTTAGGAGTAATCTGTGTATGCTTGTTTCTTTAAAATACTGTAACAGTCTAAAGAATCTAACATTAAAGACCGACAGATTAGCCTGTTGCCTCCAGTTTTAAATATGTATAAGAATTTAGACTTGTCCTGGAACCAACCTAAGTGTCCACCAATTGTTGATTGGATAAAGAAAATGTGGTTTGTATACCCTGTGAAATACTATGCAGCCACAAAAATGAACCAGATCATGTCCTTTGCAGCACCATGGATGGAGCTGGAGACCATTATCCTAAGTGAACTAACTCAGAAGCAGAAAATAAAAAACCTCATGTTCTTACTTGTAAGTAGGAACTAGACAATAGGTACACATGGGTGTAAAGATGGAGATAATAGACACTGAGGACCCCAAAAATGGGGAGGGGGCTGGGAGCAAGGAGAAGGGCTGAAGTGGGGAGAAGGGTTGAAGAATGACCTATTGCATATAATGTTCAACATCTGAATGATGAGTGCACTAGAACCCAGTCTCCACTCTTACACATATAATACCCACGTAACTCAAGTACACGTACTCCCTGAATCTAAAACTTAAAAAAAATTTTTTTAAGAATTTAGACTGGCCGGGCGCGGTGGCTCAAGCCTGTAATCCCAGCACTTTGGGAGGCCGAGACGGACGGATCACGAGGTCAGGAGATCGAGTCCATCCTGGCCAACATGGTGAAACCCCGTCTCTACTAAAAAAAATACAAAAATCTAGCCGGGCGAGGTGGCGGGCACCTGTAGTCCCAGCTACTGCGGAGGCTGAGGCAGGAGAATGGCGTAAACCCGGGAGGCAGAGCTTGCAGTGAGCTGAGATCCGGCCACTGCACTCCAGCCCAGGCGACAGAGCGAGACTCCGTCTCAAAAAAAAAAAAAAAAAAAAAGAATTTAGACTTGTGATTTTAAGTTGTAAAGGGAAAAAATTGACCTTATTTTTGTGAATATTATTGGGATTTCAAGGAAAACTGATGCTTCACTATTTTAATAACATTTTCTTTCTTAGATTTATAAGAATTTATTATTTGAAGATATTTTGCTTGTTAAGGCTGTTTTGCTTTGGTATTTATTATTGGCATTATTTGGTATTTATTTGGAATTTATTATCTGAAGATATTTTGCACTGTTAGGCAACTGAAGTGCTTACAAAAGAAATGTAATATATTACATTTATAATGCAGTTCACAGTGTTTAAGAGAATTTAATTAATTAAATTTACAAATGATTATTAAGGGAACTTAGTGTCTTCAAGTTGAGTTAATAGCTCATTAATCAAAGAAAATTGAAGGTTG
This sequence comes from Trachypithecus francoisi, assembly GCF_009764315.1. Classification (NCBI taxonomy): domain Eukaryota; kingdom Metazoa; phylum Chordata; class Mammalia; order Primates; family Cercopithecidae; genus Trachypithecus; species Trachypithecus francoisi. The sequence goes on from NW_022681462.1 coordinate 37,108,766, forward strand.
CTGTTTTTATTTTGCCCCATTTATAAACAGAATAACAAGATTTGTAGACCGAGCATAACAGCTAAGGATAACTAGGTTATTTCATTTTAATGGAACATTAATTTAAAACCCAAGCTACTGTAAGTAGTCCTTTCTGGACTGCCCTCAAACCTTAAAATAAAAAACAAAACAATTCACAATGACAGATATTAATACAAATAGCTAATGTTTGTATAGTGTAATACTCTCATTTTATCTTCCATTACCGATGAGAAGCACTGGGAGGTTAGTAACTTGCTCAAGGCCTCGCGTCTAGGAAGTAGTGCAAGTTGGAGTGCAGCTTGGCTCTTTGACTCCGGAGGCTGCACTCTTAACCACAGTGTCAGAGGATGTTTGGGTCTTGGTTTCTAGGGTCTGCAACTAAGGTCCCTGGAGAAGGGCTAACACTTTCCCAACATACTCCAGTGAATGCTGTCTGGTCAGCACTCCCACTTGCTCAGCCACTTTGGTTCTCAACAGAAGATGTGGGCCGATCCTGGCTGCCTGGAGTTGAACCCCAAAGTACGGCCACACGTGTGTGTCCTTACAAACACGGAAATTCTGATATCCACGTATGACCAGTTACAGATGTGAACTGTGAGAGCTATGCATTATTTTCTTCCTTGTAAAATACATTCACCATTTTCCCTCACTGTCTTTCTCCCAATCATTTACATTTTAAAAGTTGGTGGCATTTAGCATTACAGTATAGTTTTTAGGTAACAGCAGAAAGTTCCAGTGGGACTGGTGACTGAACTAGATGAGGAATTAACGCAGCCCAGAGATGGAAGCAGTGACCTTCGTGTCGAATTTTTCGTGGAGAGGATGAGTATGTCTTCATCTAGGCAAGTAGTGGCTGTGTCCTGCTAGGCAGAGCGTGGGTTGTAGTCAGTGTTGTCACATGGAAGTTTAAACACGGGTGACATGGGAACTATTTGGTGGAGTGCGCTGGGTCGTGTCTATTGTCTCTCACCGTCTCTGCCATCCTCTCTACTGCTGGGACTGGAAATCTGAAAACTATATTCCAACACTCCCTTGTCTTTCTGCCTGTTAGGTTCTGCTAACAGTGGGGAGGAGACATCTGGCAGCACCTCTCCCAAGCAGCAACGGTAGCAGTGGTGGCAGCAACAGCAGCAGCAGCTGGTGAGTATGGACCCCTCGGTAATACCATTTTCCCTTTTGCTTCCTGTAGGTAGCAATATGTAGGTAGTCTTATGTTCTTACAGCAATTCTAACACCTCTGTCACTAATGCTTTGCGTTGAATCTCTCTATTTAAAATGTTTGCCACCGTTTCCACTCTGCTGATTGGATGCTGATTGATACAGATCTCATTCTCTGTTTGCTTGTTGCTCTCAGCTGTTTGATTTTAAGATAGGTCCATCTTGCACTGTAGACACCAGGTTGGTTGCTTCTGACTGCCACATAGTACCATGGAGCATGCGTCGGCCACATTGTACCTCCCCCTCTCCGAGGGATTGCTCATTCAGATTGCCGCCCAACATGCTGTGATAATTTTTTTTTTTTTTTTTTTGAGACAGTCTTGCTCTGACGCCCAGGCTGGAGTGCAATGGCACAATCTCAGTTCACTACAACCTCTGCCTCCCGGGTTCAAGCAATTCTCCTGCCTCACCCTCCCGAGTAGCTGGAATTACAGGCGTGTGCCACCACTCCCAGCTAATTTTTGTATTTTTAGTAGAGATGGGGTTTCACCATGTTGATCTAGCTGGTCTTGGACTCCTGATATTGTGATCCTCCCGCCTCAGCCTCCTAAAGTGCTGGGATTACAGGTGTGAGCCTCGCCCGGCTGATAAATATTCTTAAACGTGGTCTTTTTAGAGCTGTGTGTGAATTCCCCAGGATAAAAGTATATACCCAGGAGTGAGATTGCTTGATCATAGATCATAGCTATGTCATATGCTAAGTACTGTAAGATAGCCATGCTCCCCACCCAGATAATACTACATGTATTATTCTATAACTGGATTTCTTTCACTTTATATATGACAAAAATGTAAACAGTTGCAACTGGGGAAATTTAAGAAAAAAATTAAGGTGCAAACTATAATCAATTGTGGAAACAACCAAAACTGGGTTTAGTGTAACAGCTTCTAGAGTCCGCCTGCACAGCCTGTCTACCACTCATTAGCTGTGTGACCTTGGGGTAATAGCCTAACCTCCCTGTGCCTGCCTCAGTTTTCTCATTGGTAAAATGGATATAATAATAGTACCTACCTTATTTTAGGATGTTATTAAATAATGTACATAAAGTGCTTAGACTACTCGCTGGCACATAGCAAGAACCCAGTGACTGTTGGCTATTATTGTTGAATATTTAGGTAATTTCCAGTGTTTTTGCTATTTCTCAACAATGCTCCAATGACATTCAGGGTTTTTATTATTATTATTATTATTTAATGTGGCAAAAAACACGTAACATTGTATTTACCATGGAAGTTCAGAATTCTTAAGTGACCACCTGAATACTCACACTAGAGCTCTGGCAGTGAACACCAGCCTGGGTCTAACAACTTTTTGGCTTGGGAGACTTGGATCTCTTTAGAAGTAACAGGATCTCTTCAGACTGCCTGTTCCAATTGCTGCATGGTCAAGGCCTGTGACTGGAAGTCCCCTTCCAATGGTTTCCCGATTTCTGCATAGCCAATCCCCTGACCGGGGCCAGCTTGAGCTTCTGAGCTTCTGGGGTGGGTGAGTCTCCATAGTCCTAATCTCAGGTCAGGAAGGGAATGTCTGTGCACAGTTGCATGACATGAAGGGGCAGCATTGATTCAAATCCCTGCTCCGTGGCTTAGCATCTGTGTGATCTTAGGGAAGTGATGCCACCTCTCTGAGCCTCTGTTGCCTCATCTGTAAAATGGGAATGATACCTGTTTCACTGTGTTGATGGATTTGAGAATTGCAATGTGTCTTAGTCTGTTCAGATTGCTATAACAAAATACCATAGATTAGGTGGCTTATAAACAGCAAATATTTATTTCTCACAGTTTTGGAGGCTGTGAAGTTCAAGATCAAGGCACTGCAGTTTCAGTGTCTGGCGAGGCCCTCCTTGACTGGTTCAGAGACAATGTCTTCTTGCTATGTTCTCATCTGGTAGAAGGAACAAGCTGGCTCTCTGGGGCATCTTTGAAAAAGGCATGAACCCCAATCAGCAGAGCTCCACTGTTGTGACCTACTCACCTCCCAAAGGGAGTTATTTGCATGCCTGTACTGAAGAGCAGTCCTCCTCTATCAGGGAAAGTTGTCCTCTTCGACTGAGCACACAGCTTCAAGAGGAACACATGTGAAGCGGTGAGGGAGGAAGCGGACACCCACTTAGCCAGCCTCACATCCTACCATACTTTTGATTTCTATCATTTCCTTTTGATTCTTTCCTAGATTTCTGATTTCTCATCTCTCTGCTTATATTACCCATCTATTCTTGTATGTTTTTTACTTTTTCCATTAGAACCTGTAATTAATTTTATGTGTCAATTTTGAGGTTCTAAGATGCTTGTTGAAAGTGAAGATATTTAAAGTGTTGAAAGAAACAAACAACCATTACATTCTGTAGCTAATGAAATTATTCTTCAAAAGTGAAGGAGAAATAAGATTTGCTCCCAGTCAAAGGGTATTTGTAGCTGTTAGACCTACCTTTCAAGAAATGTTAAAATAAAATTTTCAGAGAAAAGGAAAATGAAATAGGGCCAGAAATTTGGATCTAAAGAAATGGAGAATGTCAGAAAAGGAATAAGTTTAGATTGGCTGACTGTAGACAAAAAAAAAAAAAAGGAATACATGAGGTAAAATAAAATCTTTGTCTTATTTTTAATTACTTTGATAGATTATTACTTTGTTCAAAGTAATAATAGCAACAATGTGTTGGGTAATTATAGAATATGGATAAGTGAAATGAATGCTAGTTGCATTATAAGTACAGGAGGGAGGAATTGGGAACAGTCTTCTTATAAATGGACTTATATTAGTTGTAAATGTATATGGAAAACTCTAGGGCAACTTTTAAAAAATTTAAAGAAGACATAATTGATATGCTACAAGAAAGAAAACAGAATCATATAAAATGCTTAATTAAAACCAGACAAGGCAGAAAAAGACAGAAAATTTTTTAAAGGAAGTAAGAACAAGTGCAACAAATAAAAAACAGCTGCAAAGATGTTAGAATGTCAACCTAACTATATCAACAATCACTAAATGCGAATGGTCTAAATACATGAATTAAAAGAGACTGTCAGAGTGGATAAAACAAAGCAAGACCCCAACTATATGTTCAGAGCAATCTTCTTTAAATGTAAAGACCCAGATAGATTCAAAGTAAAGGAATGGAGAAAAATAAACTATGCTGTCACTAGTCAAAAGAGACCTAGAGCCGCTATGTTAATTTCAGGCAAAGCAGATTCAGAACAAGGAAAGCTGTCAGGGATAAAGAATACATAATGAGTATCATTATGTATTCTTCTACCTCATTAGTGACAGCATAGTTAATCTTTCTCCATTCCTTTACTTTGAATCTATCTGGGTCTTTATATTTAAAGAAGATTGCTCTTAACATGTAGTTGGAGTCTTGCTTTGTTTTATCCACTCTGACAGTCTCTTAATTCGTGGGAACATCACACACTGGGGCCTATTAGGGGGTGGGGGGAGGGGGGAGGGATAGCATTAGGAGATATACCTAATGTAAATGACAAGTTAATGGGTGCAGCACACCAACATGGCACATGTATACATATGTAACAAACCTGCACGTTGTGCACATGTACCCTAGAACTTAAAGTATAATAATAATAATAATAATAAAAAAATACGTAACGATAAAGACATCAATTTTCTAAGAAAACATAGCAATCTTTAATGTGTAAGCACCTCATACTATCTGAGGCAAAAACTGATAGAACCGCAAGGAGAAACAGCCAAATCCACTATTATATTTGGAGAGGCCAATACCCCTCTATCAGTAATTGACAGCCCCAGAAGGTGGAAAATCAGTAATTACATAGTTTACCTGAACAGCCGCATCAATTGTCTGGATTAAATTGACATTTACAGAATACTTCACCTAACAACAGCAAGAATATACAGTCTACACAAGCTCACGTGAAAAATACAGCAAGTGTTTGATATTGAATGTTTCTGTCCCTCCAAAATTCATAGGTTGAAGCCACCACCCATGTGACTGTATTTGGAGATGGGGTCTTGAAGGATGTAATTAAAGTTAAATGAGGTCTTAAGAGGGGAGACCCCACCCAATAGGATTGATGTGTTTTTTTTTTCTTTTGAGACAGGATCTCACTCTGTTGCCCAGGCTGGAGTGCAGTGATGAGATCTCAGTTCACTGCAACCTCAGCATCCACAGCTCAAGTGATTCTTCTACCTCAGCCTCCCGAGAAGCTGGGACTACAGGCGTGCACCATCGCACCCAGTTAATTTTTGTATTTTTTATACAGACAGGTTTTCACCATGTTGTCCAGGCTGATCCTGAACACCTGGGATCAGATGATCCACCTGTCTAGGCTTCCCAAAGTGCTGGGATTATAGGTGTGAGCCATGGCTCTCCGCTGGATTATAAGCAAGGAGCGCTTGCATTCTCCTGTGCTTCTCTCTGTCCCTTCCTCCCTCCCTCTCCACATTGGTCATGTGACCACAAAGCAAGAAAGTGGCTGTCTGCAACCCGAGGGAAGAGCCCTCACCAGACGCCAACCTGGCTGGCACCTTGATCTTGGAATTCCTATCTCCAGAACTGTGAGAAAATACATTTTTGTTGTTTAAGCTACCTGGTGTATGGTATTTTGTTTTAGCAGCCTGAGCAAATGAAGACATCAAGAGAGAACACTTCTGGGCAATAAAACACACTTTAACACATGTAAAGGAATAGAAATCATACAAAGTATGGTGTCAAATCACAATAGAATTGAAAAGGGCACGCACACGTGAGTGCCCTGGAGTTTAAGCTCCACTGGCTTCAGGCAAATCTGCTTCCGCTGGTGATTTCCTTCCAGGCAGGGCGGGTCAGCCTCTCTGTGCACAGCTGTCCATTGCAAACTTCTCTCCCTCTCTTTATGACTGGGCTCCAGGACATGTGAAGAAGGAAGTTCTGAGGTTATAGGGACGCAGCCTCCAGAGCACAGCCAGCTAGCCTCGGTAACCATTTGGAGGCCTGGTGTATTAGTCAGGGTTCTCTTAGAGGGACAGAACTAATTGTTTAATATATATATATATATGAGTGTGTTAAGTATTAACTCACAGGATCACAAGATCCCACAATAGTCTGTCTGCAAGCTGAGGAGCAAGGAGAGCCAGTTTGAGTCCCAAAACTGAAGAACTTGGAGTCTGATGTTTGAGGGCAGGAAGCCTCCAGCACGAGAGAAAGACGTAGGCTGGGAGGCTAGGCCCGGCTCACCTTTCCACATTTTTCTGTATGCTTTATATTCCCTGGCAGCTGATTAGATTGTGGCCACCAGATTAAGGGTGGGTCTGCCTTTCCCAGCCCACTGACCCAAATGTGAATCCCCTTTGGCAACACCCTCACAGACACACCCAGGATCAAGACTTTGTATCTCTCAATCCAATCAAGTTGACACTCAGTGTTAACCCTCACACCTGGTAACAGGAGATTTCTGTAGCCAGGAAAGTGAGGAAGTGGGAAGGTATCTCACAGGATGGTCCTGAAGAGCCATCAGAGTCTTCCGTCTGGCCTTGCAGGGGCCTATGCAGGTAGCTGCATGGAGCCTTTCTTTGGGTCAAGGAGATGATGTCCCCTTCACTGACTTTTGCACTTCCTTGAGTCTGCAGAGGAGTGTCCATCCAGCTTCAGAGTGAGCAGCAGCAGCTGACCAGATTGGAAGACATTTCCAATGTCTTCCCTGGCAGCTGTGATGTGTTGTGCGGTGGCAGCTGAGGATTGCTGGCGTGTAATCTTTGAGGTTCCAAGATGCTTTTTGGAAGTGGAGCCTGGTCAAGCAGCAGAAAGGACAGCTGGATCCATGCTGGGTGGGGTGAGGTGGGATGCGTGTCAGGGAAGTTGGCTTCAGCTGGAACTGGACGGTGGCTTCAGCAAAGGAGGTTGAACATCACTGATTCCTGACCTGCAGCACCCAAATGGTCACAAAGAGATGTCATGGGTTTTGAGGAGGCCACAGAGCCAACAGCTTTAGTGTCTTCAGAAGGATGAAGAAAACTTGAACAACATTTTAAAATAGGTTTATTGAGATATAATTCACATCACAGAGAATGCATCCATCTAAAGGGTACAATTCAATGGATTTTTGTATATTCACAGAGCTGAGGATTCATCACTGCAATTAATTATAGAACTTCTTCATTTACTCAAAATACCCCAGCACCCCTTAGCTATCACCCTAATTCCTCTATCTCCCCCAGCCCCAGGCAACCATTAGTCTCCTTTTTGTATCCATAGATTTGCCTATCCTAGACATTTCATATAAACTGAATCATGCAATATACGACGCTTCTTTCACTTTGTGTAACGCTGTCAAGGTACATCCAGGTTATATCAGTTCCTCATTCTTTTTATGACCAAATCACATTCCATTGTATGGATATACTACATTTTATTTATCTGTTCATCAGTTGGTGGACATTTGGGTTGGTTTCCATGTTTTTGGCTGTCAGGAATAATGTTGCCATGAACATTCATGTACAAGCTTTTGTGGGGACATGTGTTTTCATTTCTCTTGGGCATATGCCTAGGAGTGGAATTGAGTCACATGGTAACTTTATAACCATTTGAGGAACATCCAGACTGTTTTTCAAAGTGGCTACAACATTGTACCTCCCCACCAGCAATGTACAAGGGTTCCAGTTTCTCCACATTTTCTTCAACTTTTTAAATCATTTGACTTTGTTTTTTTTTTTTGAGACGGAGTCTCACTCCCAGGCTGGAGTGCAGCGGTGTGATCTCGGCTCACTGCAACCTCCGCCTCCCAGGTTCAGGCGATTCTCCCGCCTCAGCCTCCCGAGTAGCTGGGACTCTAGGTACTTGCCACCATGCCCAGCTAATGTTTGTATTTTTAGCAGAGACGGGGTTTCACCATGTTCATCAAGATGGTCTTGATCTCTTGACCTTGTGATCCACCCGCCTCAGCCTCCCAAAATGCTGGGATTACAGGCATGAGCCACCGTGCCCGGCCTCATCTGACTTTTTAATTAAAGCTATCTTAGTGGACATGAAGTGATATCTCATTATGGTTTTGATTTGCATTTCTCCCATGGCTAATAATATTCAGGACCTCTTTATGTGCTTATTGGCTATTTGCATATCTTTTTTAAAGAAATATCTATTCAGATTCATTGCTCATTTTTTAATTGGGCTATTTGTCTTTTTATTCTAGAGTTGTAATTGTTCTTTATATATTCTAGATACAAGCAACTTACTATGTTTATAATTTGCAAACAATTTTTTCCCATTCTTTGGGTTGCCTTTTCACTGTTTTGATAGTGTCTTTTGAAGCCCCAAAGTTTTTAATTCTGATGGCCAGTTTATCCGTTTTTTCTTTAGTTCATCTTGCTTTTGGTGTCAATCTAAGAATGCAGTGCCAAATCCGGGGTCATAAGGATTTATCACTATGTTTTCTTCTGTGAGTTATAGTTTTAGCTCTTATTTATAGGTCATTGATCCATTTTGAGTTAGTTTTTTTATACAGTGTGAAATATGGATCCAATTTCATTCTTTTGCATGTGGAAATTCAGTTGTCCCCACATTATTTGCTGAGGGGACTATTCTTTTTCCATTGAAAGAGGTTGGCACTCTTGCTAAAAATCAACTGGCCATATGGGTTAATTTCTGGGCTCTCAGTTCCATTCTGTTGATGTATAGATCTGTCCTTATGCCCATACCACACTGTTTTGATTACTTTCATTTTGTAGCAGGTTTTAAAATTGGGAAGCATGAATTATCCAACTCTTTCAAGACTGCTTTGGCTATTTGCGTTTTCTTGAATTTTCACATGCATTTTAAAAGCAACTTGTCCATTGCTGTAGTCAGAATTTTGATAGGGGTTGCATTGAATTTGGAATCTGGGAGCATTGCTATCTTAATAATGTTAAGTTTTTCAATCTATAAACATGGAATATCTTTCCACTCAGTTAGATCTTCTTTAGTTTTCAACAGTATTTTGTAGTTTTCAGAGCATAAGTTTTGTACATCTTTTGTTAAGTATATTCATAAGCATCCTTCTGATGCTAATATAAATGGGATTTTTTTTTTTTTTAAGACAAAGTTTTGCTCTGTCACCAAGGCTGGAGTGCAGTGGTGTGATCTCAGCTCACTGCAACCTCTGACTCCCTGGTTCAAGTGATTCCCCTGCCTCAGCCTCCCAAGTAGCTGGGATTATAGGTGCCAACCACCACACCCGGCTAATTTTTTGTATTTTTAGTAGAGACAAGGTTTCACCATGTTGGCCAGGCTGGTCTCGAACTCCTGACCTCAAGTGATCCACCTGCCTCAGCCTCCCAAAGTGCTAGGATTATAGGCGTGAGCCACTGTACCCAGACTGGAATTGTTTTCTTAACTTCATTTTTGATTTGCTCATAGCTATTGTATAGAAATACAACTGAGTTTTGTACACTGACCACATATCCTTGTAAACTTGCTAAACTCATTTATTAGTTTAATCCTTTTTAGGGAATTCCTTAGGATTTTCAATGTACAAGATCATGTTATGTGCAAATGAAGACAATTATACTTCTTCCTTTCCAATATGGATGGCTTTTACTTCATTTCCTTGCCTCATTGTCCTGGCTGGCCTCTTTAGTACAATGTTGAACAAACAGAAGCTGTGTGAACAGACATCCTTGTCTTGTTCCTGATCTTCTGGGGAAAGCATTTTGTGTTTCAGCATTGAGTGAAAACCCATTAGCCGTGGCCTTTTCTAGATGTCCTTTATCAGGTTGAGGAGACTGAGTTCTTCAGAGGAGGAGCTGTGTCAGCTCTGAGGTGACACATAGCATTGTCAGCTTTCGGAGTCTGAGGTCCTGGCTGACTGGGAGGAGATGATGTCCGGAAGGATGTGGACATGATGTGCTGGGGCTCTGGGGACTTGAGGGGAGACCCCGCTGCAGACCTGGGTATGGGAATAAAAAGGCAATATCAAAGGCAGTAATTGGACCCACGGGAGTGGACCATCTCGGGAAGAGAAAAAAGCATCAGGGGCAGAGATGTGGGAGAGGGGAGGGGAGCCCGAGAAGTGGTCAGAGAAGGAGAAAATCCAGATTGTGTAGGGAGGAGAGAAGTGCCCCAGCAGCTGAAGACAGTTCCAGAGCCTACTGGCTGGGGGAACCTTGCCGAAGAATGGGCCAGACCAGCTGGGGGCCACCTGGTAGCCCAGCGCTGAGAGCTGTGCACGCGGCCTCACAACACCAGGTGGCGCGGTGGACCATTCTAACAGCCACTCCTCTTAGCCCTGGTGGTTTCTTTTCATTAACGACAAATGAATGAGCTGGGGTCTCACCAAACCCCTGTTCAACCGATTGGAACCTCTGAGAGGGGCTGTGACCTTCCTGAAAGCATTACAGGGGCATTGTGGCAAAGCTGGCGCTGCCTCCTCACCTCCTGGCTCCTATCCCAGGATCTCTCTCCAGTCAACACCTACCCACCCCAAAGGGATCTAGAAAAGTGGCTGGCAGAATACCCAGTCAGAAGGCAGCCTGGAAGGACGTGAGGTCCACCAAACCCGTCTAGGTCCCCAGCATCACCCGCTTTTCAGTGTTGCTTGCGGTGAGATCACCTTCTGTGACTTTCCCATCAGTTCTCTGCTCCTGGTTCCCCACTCCCCATTCGCTTTCCACCCACAGCCACATGATTTTCAGTTTACACCAAATTGAGTCACTCCCCACGCCCCCCGCCCCCCGCCCCTGTAACATCCCTCAGGGGCTCCAAATTGCTCCTTACCCCCACATTCATCTCCCTCATCGCAGTCACACCCTGAGCCTACACTCACTTTGTGATTTGGTTGTTAAAGCATGTCCTGCTTTAACAACCCTTCTCGAAAGCTGCTGGTTTTGCCTGGAACGCTCCTCCTGCCCCCCTCCCGTCCCCTAATTAGCATTTTGGTCTCAGTTTAGACTCACTTGGCTTCCCTGGTGTGCTTCCGCGGTGCACCTCCCCTTTGCTTTGACACCTGCTTTGTCTTGTTGACTTGTTTAGCATATTTTCCCTCTAGACTGAAGCTCCAGAACAGCAGGCAGGGTCCTTGTTAGGCGCAGCCTGTTATCAGCGTCCAGGCATGGCTCTCTACAGGCCGTGGAAACTAAAGGTGGCGGTGCTGGCAGGGCAGGATAGGAACTGGCGCCAGGAGCCGCAGGACAGTATCTCGAGGACAGCCCTGCTGGGTACTAAGATACAGCCCAGAGTGTCTGGAATGATGGGCAGAGCATCAGCTGGTTTCAGAGTTTGAACAAATGGTGTTCAGAACAGCATGGTCTGCCAGAACAGTCAGCCAGAGTGCCAGGACTGAGGGTCCTACAGAAGGACCCCCTCTGTCACTGTCACTTCCATATTCCAGAACCGGGGGTATTTTAGTGTGTGGGAAAATAAAGCAGTCGTTGAGCCCGATTTCAGTCCCAAGTTTTGGAAAATGTGTGGGTGCATCTGTAGTAGCTAGGTGTCAGTAGGACCTTTGTTCCAACCCAGTCAGAACTCAACCAGAATTGGGGCCAGTAGATCCTTGAGCCAGACAATGACAACATGGAGGTACCCATAAAGCCAAGGGGTGACAAGCACCCAGCCATGCCATTCCTGTGGATAGGAGGGTTGTTGGCCCATAGGACAAACTCTTCAAAACATTTTCCTCTCCCTTCCCTCTCACAGCAAGTTGCATTGGGGGTGGTAATAGAGGTCCTGAATTTCCCTAGTGCGTGGGCGGGACAGCTGAGGGCCTCCATGAAGGCAAGTTTGTTACTCAAAGGAAGTCACCTATCTCTTTATGTACATAGAAACTTCCAGAAGCCTAAAGAAATAAAAAAAGATCTAAATGAGCTTTTCTCCTTTCTAGTTCATATTTCTTTTTTTTTTTTTTTTTTTTTTTTTTTTTTTGAGACGGAGTCTTGCTCTGTCGCCTGGTCTGGAGTGCAGTGGCCGGATCTCAGCTCACTGCAAGCTCCGCCTCCCGGGTTTACGCCATTCTCCTGCCTCAGCCTCCCGAGTAGCTGGGACCACAGGCGCCCGCCACCTCGCCCGGCTAGTTTTTTGTATTTTTAGTAGAGACGGGGTTTCACCGTGTTAGCCAGGATGGTCTCGATCTCCTGACCTCGTGATCCGCCCGTCTCGGCCTCCCAAAGTGCTGGGATTACAGGCTTGAGCCACCGCGCCCGGCCTCTAGTTCATATTTCAATGTTACAAATATTTAAAATCTTTTTTGAGGGGAGTATTCAAACTTGGACAATAAAAATTAGGCAGTCCAGGGGCTGGACGTGGTGGCTCACACCTGTAATCCCAGCACTTTGGGAGGCCAAGGTGAGTGGATCACTTGATGTCAGGAGTTCAAGATCAGCCTGGCCAACATGGTGAAACCCCGTCTCTACTAAAAACTATATAAAAATTAGCCGGGCATGGTGGTGGGCACCTCTAATCCCAGCTACTCGGAAGGCTGAGGCAGGAGAATCACTTGAACCTGGGAGGCGGAGGTTGCAGTGAGCCGAGATCGTGCCACCGCACTACAGCCTGAGCAACAGAGCGAGATTCCATCTCAAAAATAAAAAATAAATAAATAAATAAATAAATAAAAATTAGGCAGTCCTTTGTTTCTGCAGGAAGCTTTGACTCTGACAAACAGGAACAAGACTGTGGTCTTCGAATCTGGCTCTTTGCCCCCAGCCAGAATCTTCTCAAAATTGTTATCCCAAACGTGTCCACTTCCTGAAGACAGAGGATTCTTTCTAGTTGAGGGGAAGTTAAACCAATGTACAATGCAGGAAGTGGTCTAGTTGAGGGGAAGTTAAACCAATGTACAATGTAGGAAGTGGGCAAGTTTGGGATAATGATTCTCTGCTAAATGGGTTGAAATTTAACACTGGAAATTAGTCCAGTCTAGTCATTCAGATAATGAAAGTTAAACTATATTCATCTCTATTTTTAGTAGAGATGGGTTTTCACCATGTTGGCCAGGCTGGTCTTGAACTCCTGGCAGGAAATGAGCGAGGGAGAGGGGTTGGCAGAGAGACGGGAGAGGGAAAGAAAATCAGGACTGGCTGTCTATGGAGGGGAACTGAGGAAAATTCTGGAGACAATTTGAGTGTCAGGCTGAGATAGATGTCATCAGGAGAGCCCCTTCTGAAAGTGACTCCAAACGTCTTGGGATAAAGGTGTTAAAAACATAAACTAGGTTACTAGGAATAAGTACATAAAGCAGTGAGTGTGGTGGTCATATTGTCCAAAGACAACCTCAGGATATTTGACTTGCTGACTGGGCAGTGTAGGAACCGAGGTTGCACACCCCAGTGTGCATGAACCCGAAAGGAGCTGCTCCTCTGTGAAGCAGGAGGTTAAACGAGGTGGTTTTTCCATGCCTTGTCAGTCTCCTGTGGGACTAATAGTGGTCATGTTGGGAGAGCTGGAGAGTTTAGCAAGAAGACAGGAGGCCTGTCCCTCTGACCTCTCCTTAGCTGCCCCCCTGGCATCACAGTGCACACCATGTTCTTAAATTTAGGCCAAGTTTTGCTGACAAAAGTGATACAGGTGAGCCATCGGCAAAAGATGGAGAAGGGAAGGCCATTGACATGATATTCCACTCAACCTTTTGTTCAAGGACAAGATGCTTGGTTTAGGCCGGAATCTACAGTTTCGTTTGTTTGGAGTCGGTATGTGCTATGGTCTGAATGTTTGTGACCCCCAAATTCATATACTGAAATCTAACCCCCAATATGATGGTGTTTTGAGGTGGTACCTTTGGGAGGTGATTAGGTCATGATGGTAGAGCCTCATGAGTGAGATTAACACCCTCACAAAAGAGGTCCCAGAGAGCTCCTATGCCCCTTCCACCACGAGAGGATGCAGCAGAAAGACAGCCATCTATGAACCAGGACCTCACCAGACACTGCACCTTGGTCTTGAACTTCCCAGCCTCCAGAACAGACAGAAATGCATTTCTGTTGTTTATACACCACCCATTCTATGGTATTGTGTTGTAGCAACCCGAACACATGAAGACAGTGTGTGTGTGAAGGTTTTGAAGGTCACCCTCTTTTCATCCTATCACAATGGAAACTCACACAGCTCTAGAATAAAACCCCACAGTCAAAAGGTCTTTTGCCCACCATTATTTTAAAGACAGGGTTGTACAATTCAAAATGATCAGATCTGTAGTAATTACCATCTTTTAAAAATAATGTTTATTGAGTATATAATGGATAGCCAAAAATTTTTAAAAGCAAATATTCAATACAATAGAGTTATATTATCTTGGTTTCCAAATTCCATGTAATAAATTCATGACAACTGCCTTGAACACAAAACACAGAGCCTCTGACTCAGGAACTTCCCTATCAGAGTTTGAAACTGCAGCTCACACTTTGATATACCTTTGGCAGGTCTCTGAAAAGGTAGGGTGCACACGTATTTTGTAAACTTCAGCAGTAAGCTGGTTTTCCAAAATGTATGGATATGTACACAGACATGAAATGGGCCTATCTGGCTTTTGACACATTTTAAAATATCATTTAAATCACAAGGACAATTACATATATATATAAAAGCAACTGTTCTTTTATTGCTTCAGTTACCTATATTCCATTCCTCTTAGCACAAGACTCCCTTACCCCAGATTCTAGACCCAAGAGCTCTTCATTGTATTCAATCTTAGACCATCAACTGCCCATCTTTACGTTCCACCAAAGATATGAAATCAAATAAAATCAAAACATATTTATTTAATGCCTATGACAGACGAGGCCTTGTTATATGTTCTTGAGATGGAATAATAAAACTCTTTCACTGAAGAGTTTATAACTTAGTTACAGATGTACACTTGAATTACTCATTGCTTTAGGGCTGATGGTCAATTTCTTCCTACTTCAAATGAACCAGCCTGATGGGACATCTTGATATACTATGAGTAACAGTCGATGTGAAACTACCTTTTCATTTGACTACCGTTCTTGTCAATTTTTGAGACAGAGTCTCACTGTGTCACCCAGGCTGGAGAGCAGTGGCGGGATCTCCCCTCACTGCAACCTCTGCCTCCCAGATTCAAGTGATTCTCAAGCCTCAGCTTCCTGAGTAGCTGGGATTACAGGTGCGCACTGCCACGCCCAGCCAGTTTTTTTTGGAGATGGAGTCTTACTCTGTCACCTAGGCTGGAGTGCAGTGGCGCAATCTTGGCTCCCTGCAACCTCTGCCTCCCAAGTTCAAGTGATTCTCCTGCCTCAGCTTCTCAAATAGCTGGGACTGCAGGTGCCCGTCATCGTGCCCGGCTAATTTTTGTGTTTTTAGTAGAGACGGGGTTTTACCATGTTGGCCAGGCTGGTCTCAAACTCCTGACCTCATAATCCATCCACCTTGGCCTCCCAAAATGCTGGGATTATAGGCGTGAGCCACCGTGCCTGGCCTAATTTTTACATTTTTAGTAGAGCTGGGGTTTCACCATGTTGGCCAGGCTGGCCTTGAACTCCTGGCCTCAAGCAATCCGCCCGCCTCTGCCTCTTAAGGTGCTGGGATTATAGGCATGAGCCACTGTGCCTGGCTTTGACTACTGTTCTTAATCAGCCTTAAATGAGCCTCAGTGCATACTACCCCTGTCTTTAGTCATTGGTTGAGGTCATACCACTGTTTGGTAATTTAAGGTGGTATTTCATATGAAGGACCTAATATTTTAAATGAACTCATTGTCATGAATGTCAATCTTTTATTGGAACTGATTTTCTTCAATAAGTCAAACATAAGCCAGGTAACAGAGGATGGAATGAAAGCATATTGCTTCGTTAGGACTTCCAAATTCTTAGTGCACAGCTACCATGAGGTATCTACTGAATAGTTGTTTTCTGAAAATACATTTTGTAACTTTTCCAGCTACACAAAGGCTATAACGGCAGCATTTGCACAGTCTTGGATGGCAGCCTGACACCAGTGCACAGCTTGATATCTCACTTCTTTCCCTGAGATAGAAGAAAATCTATAAACTTCTCTTCCTTCTTGCATGCTTTATTGACACAACTCACTGGAAAAATCCAATTTAAAAAAAATTGCAACTAAAAGTAAATTTCATATTATGCTAATATGGGATGCTTTTCTTCTTTGCTAAATGAGTTGAAATTTAACATTGGAAATTAGTCCAATCTAGTCATTCAGATAACGAAAGTTAAACTATATTCAGCAGGCCGGTGCAGTGGCTCACATCTGTAATCCTAGCACTTTGGGAGGCTGAGGCTGGTGGATCACTTGAGGTCAGGAGTTCAAGACCAGGCTGGCCAACATGGTGAAACCCCATCTCTACTAACAATACAAAAATCAGGTCTGGTGGTGTGCACCTGTAGTTCCAGCTACTCGGGAGGCTAAGGCAGCAGAATCGCTTACCCAGGAGGCGGAGGTTTCAGTGAGCCGAGATCATGCCACTGCACTCCAGCCTGGGTGACAGAGTGAGACTGTCTCAAAAACAAACAAACAAACATTCAGCAGTTTAGACAGCAATTTCATATGAGGAACATAATTTTTAGTCAATAGAACTTGTGTGTGTGGTTTAATGAATAGTCTTCCTTCCCAATTTAGTTTGGTTTTATATTGAGTGTTGGTTGTAGGCAAGGGTCACCCCAACTCAAGACAAATACCCTGCTTCATGAATACTCCAACTCAGACAAATACCCTGCTTCAAAAATACCCCGCTTCACAAATACCCCAACTCAGACAAATACCCTGCTTCACAAATACAAATCCATGCTGTGTAAAATGACCTTAGAAACTGGAAAAAGAGAAAATATAGAGCTAGAAGGTTGGCCCAGGTGTCTTGCCTTCCAGTGGAAGGGGCAGGGAGTGAGATGTGTTTTCAGGTGCTCTCTGATGCACTGGAATCTGCTACCCACTAGTCGAGAGCTGAGTGTATCATCATCTGGGTACCTTGTGTGGAGGGTTGGTGCCTGGAAAGAGGGCACTTGTCCCACTGGCAGCAAACATATGGACCTTTGAGAGAAGTATTTTGTCATGGTGTGTGTATGAAGGAAAGGGTCCATTGTTCCACAGTTCTTGCTTGCTATACACAAGTGTACTAAAAAAGCTCACTTCATTCGAAGGGAAATTCTGCTGAACCACAGGGATTTTTCTTCGTCAGCGGACTTACTGAAGTGCTCCAAAGAAAGAATGAAAAAATAACTCGCACTTGAATGCTGTAAACCTGATGAGGAGAATATGTCACCATTGCTTAATTTTCCTACAGTGCTCACCTAAAAGGCTCTCTTGAGACAGTAAAAGGGTAAATTCTACAATCGTTTTTGTATCTAGAGAGGTCCCAAAGTGATAGGGTTAGAATGTAGCCAAAACAAAGTGATTCATGGTTTTAGAAATCTTTAACAGGCTGGGCATGGTGGCTCACACCTGTAACCCCAAGACTTTGGGAGGCTGAAGCAGGAGGATTGCTTGAGTCCAGGGGTTCAAGACCTGCCTGAACAACATAGTGAGACCTCCATCTCTACAAAAAACTAAAAATTAGCTGGGTGTGGTGGTGCACACCTGTAGTCCTACCTATAGAGGAGGCTGTGGTGGGAGGATTGCTTCAGCCCCGGAGGCAGGGGCTGTGGTGAGCCAAGATTGCACCACTGCATTCCAGCCTTGGGGATAAAGTGGGACCCTATCTTAAAATAAATAGAAATCTTTAATAACCTAGACTGCAGTGTGACCATCACTTTTTTTCCCTGTTATAACCAAGGCCTTATCTGCTACATAAATCACTGGTAACCAGGAGGTCGTTATTCACTAAAGAGCAGTCCAGGTAATAGACAGGTTTGACAAGTTATTTCAGCTACTGAGTCCAACAAATGAACATCCCACAGTTTGTGGAAACAGACATTGCCAATGCCTTACAGACATGTTCTTGGACGGATGAAGAAAGCAACAGAACACCTAGAACACGTGAAGTTGTTGATAAGATCCCAGTTAGTTTTTGTTCTTAGAGAAGAAAAAAGAATGAAAAAGAAATGAAAATGGACTACAAGACATAGAAAATTACCTTAAAAGACCAAATCTCAGAATTACCGGCATTCAAGAAAAAGTTGAGCAAGAGCAAGGAGTAGAAAACTTATTCAAAAAAACGATAATAGAAAACTTTCCAAAACTTGAGAAACAGATAATATTCAGGTACAGGAAAGTCAGAGACTACCAAACAGATTCAAACCAAATAAATCTACCCTGAGGCACATAATGATCAAACTGTCAAAGGCCAAGGACAAAAAAAGCATCCTAAAAGCAGCAAGAGAAAATAATTACATATAAAGTAGGGCCAATTTGTCTGGCAAAATTTCTCAACCGAAACCATACTTCTCAACGGCCATGAAAGAATGGGAAGACACTTTCAAAGTATGGAAAGAAAAAAAATCTGCTATCCAAAAATATTGTATTCAGCAAAGCTATCCTTCAAAAATGAAGGAGAGATAAAAGTCTTGCCCAGACCAAAAAAAAAAAAAAAGACAAACGAAAAGTGGAGAGAATTCACCACCACCATACTCACCTTACAAGAAATGTCAAAGGGAGTTCTTCAATCTAAAAGAAAAATACTGGCTGGAAGGTGGTGGCTCATACCTGTAATTCCAGCATGTTGGGAGGCCAAGGTGGGAGGATTGCTTGAGCTCAGGAGTTTGAGGCCAGCCTGCATAGCATGGTGAGACCCCGTCTCTACACAAAATAATTCACTGGGCACAGCAGTGCCTATAGTCCCAGCTACTTGGCAGGCCGAGGGAGGAGGACTGCTTGAGCCCAAGCATTCGAGCCAGCAGTGAGCTATGATAGTTTTCAAGAAACTAGAAAAGTAAAAGAAAAGAAACTAAAAAAGGAAAAGAAGAAAGAACCCACTAATGTGCAAAAAGAAAATATTTGAAGGTTTAAAACCCACTGGTAAAATTAAATACATGAACAAACCCAGTATTACTTTAATACTGTAATTGTGGTATATAATCCACATCATAACTATAGTATACAAATCTACCTACCTAGTATAAAGCCCCAAATACAAATCTATCAAAAACAATTATAGTTACAGCAACCTGTTAAGAGATAGGGAATATAAAGATATATAAATTGAGATAACATAAAGCCAAGATGTGGGGAGGATGCAGTTAAAGTGTAGAGGTTTTTTCAGTTTTTTGTTTTTACGTTTTTCTTTGTTTCTATTTTCTGTGTGATCTCAGTTGCCATCTCTTTACAAATAACTTGTTGTATCCATAAGATTGTTTTGGTAAGCCTGATGGTAACCACAATGCAAAACCTACAGATTATATAAATATATACAGTAGATTCACTAAAAATAAAAAGCAATGTGTTAAAACATACTATCAGAGAAAATCACAAAGGAAGACAGCAAGAAAGGAAGAGGGGAGTTACAAAACAATCAGAAAACAAGCAACAAAATGGCAGTAGTAACTCCTTACCTATCAACAAAAACACTGAATGTAAATGGACTCAGTTCTCCAATTAAAAGACATAGAATGGCCAAATGGATAAAGAAATAAGACCTCACTGTATGCTGCCTACAAGAAGATCATTTCACTTCTAATGTGAAGGAATGGAAAAAGATATTCTATATAATTGGAAACCAAAAAAGAGCAGGAGTAAGTAGCTGATATAAGTAAGTACTTAAATCAGATAAAACAGACTACAGATCAAAGACTGTAAAAAGAGACAAAGAAGATCACTAATGATAAAAGGAATAATTCAGCAAGAGGAAATAAGTATAAATATCTATGTACCTAACAACAGAGCTCCCAAGTATATAATGCAAACATTAACAGGTCTGAAGGGAGAGATAGACTGCAATACAATAATGGTAGGGGACTTAAACACTCTGCTGTAGGTAATGAACAGGTCATCCAGACAGAAAATCAAGAAACACTGGAGTTAAACTACACACTAGATCAAATTAGTCCTGACACTTACAGAACATTTCACCCAACTGCTGCAGAATACACATTTTCTTCATCAGTACATAGAACATTCTCCAAAACAGACTGTATGTTAGGCCACAAAACAAGTCTCAACAAATGCAAAAAAGTAGAAATCATATCAAGGATATTTTCTGACCACAATGGAATAAAACTAGAAATTAATAACAATGGGAACCTTGGGAAATACACACACACATGGAAATTAACACACTCCTGAATGACCTAGGGCCAATGGAGAAATAAAGAAAATTTTAGAAATTTCTGGAAACAAATGAAAATGGAAAATGATGTACCAAAATGTGTAGAACACAACAAAAATAGTACTGAGGGAATTTTGTAGCAATAAATGCCTGTACCAAAAAAGTAGAAAGACTTCAAATAAACAACTTAATGATGTACCTCAAGAAACTAGAAAAGAACAAACTAAAATCAAAATTAGAAGAAAAGATATAAAATTCAGAGTAGAAATAAATGGAGACTAAAAAATAAAGAAAACCAATGAAATGAAAAGGTTTTTTTTTTGGCAAAAACAAAATTGACAAACCTTTAGCAAGATTAACTGAGAGAAGACTCAAATAAATAAAATTGTAAATGAAACAGGAGACATAACAACTGATGCCACAGACATACAAAGAATCATTAGAGGCTACTATGAACGGCTACATGCCAACAAGTTGGAAAACCTAGAAGAAATGGGCAAATTCCTGGACACATACAACCTACCAAGATTGAAACCATGAAGAAATAGAAAATTTCAACGAACCAATAATGAGTAATGAGATTGAAGCCATAATAAAATGTCTCCCATCAAAGAAAAGTCTAGGACCTGATTGCATTATTGCTGAATTCCACCGAACATTTAAAGAAGAATGATGACTAATTCCATTCAAATGCTTCATACAAATTGAAGAGAAGGGAATATTTCCAAACTCATTCTATGAGGCTTGCATTACCCTGATACCAAACCAGACAAAGACACAACCAAAAAAGAAAACTATAGGCTAATATCACTGATGAACATAGATGCAAAAATCCTCAAAAAATACTAGCAAATGGAATTCAACAACACACTAAAAATATAATTCATCATGACCAAATAGGATTCATCCTAGGGATGCAAGGATGGTTCAACACACAAATCAATAAACACAATATATCACATTAAGAGAACCAAGAACAAGAACGATATGATTATTTCAATAGATGCTGAAAAAGATTCAATAAAATTAAACATGCCTTTATAAGAAAAAAACCTTCAACAAACTAGGTATAGAAGAAACATACTTCAAATAATAAAGGCTATTAGCTATGAAAAACTCATAGCTAATATAATACTGATAGGGAAAAACTGAAACCCTTTTCTTTAAAATCTGGAACCAGACAAAGATGCCCACTTTCACCACTTCTATTCAACACACTACTGGAAGTTTCAGGGCAATAAGTCAAGAGAAAGAAATAAAGGGCATCAAAGAAAGAAGTTTAAATTAGTCTTGTTTGCAGATGACATGATATTATACTTAGAAAAACCTAAAGACTCCACCAAACAACTGTTGGAACTGATAAGTGAATTCAGTAAAGTTGCAGTATTCAAAATCAACATACAAAAATCAATAGCATTTACATATGCCAAGAGCAAACAATCTGAAAAAGAAATCAAGAAATCAATTTCATTTACAGTAGCTACAAAGAATACAAAATACCTAGGAATCAATTTAACCAAAGATGTGAAAGATCTATCCAAGGACAACTATAAAACGCTAATGAAAGAAACCGAAGAGGGCACCCAAAAATAGAAAGACATTTCATGCTTACGGACCCAATGACCTTATTCATAGAAATAGAAAAAAAAAATTCCAAAATTTACATGGAACCACAAAAGACCCCAAATACCCAAAGCAATCCTGAGGAAAAAGAACAAAGCTAGAGGCATCACACTACCTGACTTCAAAATATACTACAAAGCTATAGCAACCAAAACATCATGGTACTGGCATAAAAAGACATACAGACCAATGGAACAGAATAGAGAACGCAGACCCAGATATAAACCCATGCATTTATAGCCAACTCATTTTTGACAAAGGCATCAAGAACATACAGTGGGGAAAGGAGAGAATCTCTTCAATAAATGGTGCTGGGAAAACTGGATAGTTATATGCAGAAGAATAAAGCTGAACCCCTATCTCTCACCATATACAAAAACCAAAGCAAATGGATTAAAGATTTAAATCTAAGACCTAAAACTATGAAACTACATGAAAACATTAGGGAAACACTGCAGGACATTGGTCTGGGCAAAAATATTTTGTGTAAAACCTCAAAAGCACAGGCAACCAAAGCAAAAACAGACAAATAGAATTACATCACGCTAAGAGGATTCTGTGCAGCAAAGGAAGCAATCAACAAGTCAAGAGACAATCCATGGAATGGGAGAAGATATTTGTGAACTATCCATCTGACAAGGGGTTAATAACCAAAATATATAAGGAGTTCAAACCACTCAAAAGCAAAAAGCAAACTGATTTTAAAATGTGCAAAACATCTGAAGAGACATTTCTCAAAAAAAGACAGAGGGCCAAGAGGTATATGGAAAAAATGCTTCATATTACTAATCATCAAGAAATACAAATCAAAACCACAATATAATCTCACCCCAGTTAAAATGGCTCTTATTAAAAAGACAGGGAATATAAATGCTGGCAAGGATGTAGAGAAAGGAAATACTTGTGCATGGTTAGTGGGAATGTAAATTAGTACAGCCACTATGGAGTATTGTATGGAGGTTCCTCAAAAAACTAAAAATAGAATTACCATCTGATCCAGCCATTCCACTACTGATTTTATATCCATATTAGTCTGTTTTCACGCTGCTGATAAAGACCCATGACTGTGAACAAAAACAGATTTAATTGGACTTACCTTTCCACATGGCTGGGGAGGCCTCAGAATCAAGGTGGGAGGCAAAAGGCACTTTTTACATGGCAGTGGCAAGAGAGGAGGATGCAAAAATGGAACCCCCTGAAAAAATCATCAGATCTTGTGAGATTTATTCACTACCATGGGAATAGTATGGGGGGAACCACCGCCAAGATTCAATAATCTCCCACAGGGTCCCTCCCACAATACATGGGAGTTATGGGAGTACAATTCGAGATTTGGGTGGGGACACAGAGCCAAACCATATCAATATCCAAAACAAAAGACATATTGAAGAGCTATCTATATTCCCATATTTATTGCAGCACTATTCACATAGCCAAAATATGAAATCAACCATCAATGGGTGAATGAATAAAGAAAATGTGGTGTATACACACAATGGAATACTACTCTGCCATAAAAAGCCTGAAATCTTGTTATGTGCAGAAAGATGGATGGAACTGGAGGTGATGTTAAGTGAAATAAGGCAAACACAGAAAGACAAATATCACATGTTCTCATTCCTATGTGGGAGCTAAAAAAGTGGATTTCATGAAGACAGAGAGTAGATTGGTAGTTACCAGAGGCCAAGAAGGGTAGGGGGAAATGAAGAGAAGTTGATTAATGGGTACAAATACACAGTTTGGTAGAATAAATAAGACCTAGTGTTTGATAGGTCAGTAGAATGCCTATAGTTCACAACAATTTACTGTGTATTTCAAAATCACTAGAATAATTCAAATGTTTCTGCCATAAAGACAAATATTTAATGTGACAGATATCCCAGTTACACAGATTTGCTCCTTAAAATTACATGAATGTATTATCACATGGATCCTCAAAATATGGACATCATTATGTATCAATCAAAAATTAAAATAAAAAAAGCTAAAACTGAAATTTTCTGCAGCTCAAAGTTCTAGAAGTATGTTAAAATACAGAACATGTGTAAGTCTTCCTAAGCTGCCTCAGAACCAGTGATTTCATTATGTCAGAGGGTGTGTGTGCCGGTCTAGAATGCAATACAAAGCTATTAGAGCGACAGTGAATTCTCAGTTACTGGAGATCAACCTTAGAACACCCAGAGGCACCTAGCAAAGGTCTGTTTTCAGACGAGTGTGCGTGGGATGGGGGAGTAATGGGGGCGCAGCTCTGAAGTGAAAATGAAACTTCCAACAAATGAATGCCAAAGTGTGAAAAGTTCTTGAGAATGATCTCCAGCCAACTCCTACTGGCTGGTGGGCTCTATAATAGGTCTACAAAAATATGCCTTTTTAGGGTATGTACTTACTGCCTGAGTAAGTAAAAGTTGAGAGACATGAGCAAAGCAACCTAAGGATGCAAGAAGGGCCTTATAGGGAGGAGGAATTGGGATGGGAGCGGGCCTGAGAGTTGCTGCAAGCTGACCAAGTGGAAGCTTTGAGTGCAACACATCCCAGTAGCCTTGAGAAGCAGATGGGCAAGTCTCCACATACCAGCAAGGAGGTGCTCGTAGCATTAAGAACGTTGTCTGAGGAAGTTCCGGCTTCTCCAATTAGCCCCTGAGGGATGTGAGGTAGAGCTGTGTGGTGTAAGCCCAGCCCCACCTGAGCCACAAGGGAGCTGTGAACCATCTTCCACAATCTCAATTTTCTAAACTCATTTGTTGGGTGATAATCTTAAAATCTTTTCTCTTAAACAAGCAGTAGCTTATAGCATAGGAAATAAAATTCATACAAAATTATTTGTAAAGACACAAAACCAGAGAAATATGACTTTTGCTCTCCTGGCCACTCTGAGCTGGATTCCAGATCCCTGGAGACTGAAGGGACTCTGCTTTGAATGCTGTGACCTCCTATGCCGAGGAGGAGGGAGGTGGGAAGACGGTGGAATGGGCTGGGGGTCAAGGCTGCACTGGGGCTGCACAAGCAGCTGCAGAAAGGGCAAGTGGAGGGAGGTAGCATTAGTGACAATGGCAGCCACAGAGTGGAGAACAGTGATGGCGGCAGCCGAGTCTGGGGCAGGCTGGGAACAGAGTAGCGGCAGATCTTCTGACATCAGAGGCTAGAGCCATTGAGACAAAGCTCGGGGCAGCCTGTCCTTGGGGAGGAAGCCACCGATACCCAGCATCTCTCCAGAAGGGTTCAGTTGTCTGGGCTCAAGCAGCTTGCAGGACCAGGCACCTTAATTCTCTGTCACTCACTACTGGCATCCACAGAGAGGTCTCCACCTAGCAGCAGCATCTAAGAAGGAGGTTTTGGGTAGACTCAGAGACATAAGCACTGAAATTAACCAGACTACGAGAGCTCCTCAAAAGTTTTTATTCTTTTTCCTTTTTATCTTTTTAAACTGGCACACTGCCTGGTATACACTGCCAGGTAGGCATTCAGATAAGTTTCTTTTTTTTAAATACACAATTTATAATGCTGGGAAGATTTCATTTCAGTGTTTCCCAAAACATTATTCCTGGAAAGGGTAGACTCTCCCATGACTCTGGATAATAGAGGTTTTGTTCTGATTTTTTAAGCCACCTCAGACTGACACTGAAACACATTAGATCTAATACTTAAGTGCTTTGAAAGGGCAGTAAAAATAGAATTGTAATAATTGCTGGGAAGACTGTGGTTTCTGCAGCCCAGGGTGGCTTCACAGTTGTCAGAGGGCACAGATTCTATGTCCCTCCCTGACCAGGGACCTCAAGGACAGCTTCCCTGGTTGGTTCTTGAGTCTTTCGGCAGAGGGCAGACCAACAGAGAAGGGCTGTGACCTCCTCCGACCAGCCCAGGCCTCATGCTGCTGCGTCGCAGACCCTGTATCAGCAGCATAGCTATGGAGCACATTATCCTGGAAGTGGATCCTCCATGGGTCACACAAAGCAGCATAGCAGGGAACCAGAATGAGGCTCAGGGCCACCATCAAAAGAGTGACCTCCCCTCTCCTTCCAATTAGTTACCTGTATTCAATGTGCAGTGTAAACGAACAGAAGTTTTACAAATTAAATTACTTTCTTAAAAATCAATACATCGTTACATACAATTCTCTTTGAGAAGTCTTTCCAATTCAATTCTTAAATTTCATTTACAAAATGGTGTGCAAAAACAAACACTGACCTCAAATAAATAGGGAAAAACAGTGGGAAGAGCTAAAATATTTTGTGTGTTTTTAAATTAAAAGTTAAAAACACCAGCTGCACTTCAAAGTATTTGCAGGATGAAATACATCAAGAAGGCTGTCAAAAATAGCCTTCAGAGTTAGAGTTGCATTTTTAACTGAGGTTTTCTGTGTTCAAAATTCACAATGAATGCCTCCGCTGAGATCTTTCACCACTCCCTCTTTGACCAGCTTTAAGAGGAACTTGGTTTCCGTTGTCACATTATGCATGGTCTGAAAGTTCATAGCAGCCATGCACTGATTGTCAAAGTAGTGCAAAGGTGTTCTGGGTTGACTGAGGTCATATCCAAAACCCGCCAAACTGACTTCATCGCACAGATGTGTGGCTAAGACAACGGCAATGACACCGATTGTGGGGACATTCTGAAAAACAGAAAAGACGACCAAAAAGTTAAAAAACAGTTTTAGCACAAGTCATCATTTTGCTGGTATTATATATGCTATGCAGGGTCATGAAAGCTACATTGGGGGCTGCAATTTCATACATCACATAATTTTATACATCATGAACTTTAGAGTTCAACTCCCCATTTAAGTCAGGAATCTAGGCTCTAAAACATGGCCTCTGATGTTCACACACTTTCAAGGGACAGTCCGACAATTCTTACACCAAGTTAAAAGGTCGGACGCGGTGACTCACGCCTGTAATCCCAGCACTTTGGGAGGTCAAGGTGGGCAGATCACGAGGTCAAGAGTTCAAGACCAGCCTGGCCAATATGTGAAACCCCGTCTTTACTAAAAATACAAAATTTAGCCGGGTGTGGTGGCACACTCCTGTAGTCCCGCCTACTTTGGAGGCTGAGGCAGGAGAATCACTTGAACACGGGAGACGAAGGTTGCAGTTAGCCGAGACTGAGCCACTGCACTCCTGCCTGGCGACAGAGCAAGACTCCGTCTCAAAAAAAAAAAAGGTATTCCTTCTAAAATGTCTGCCCCATTGGTCCTACATGTGACGCCCAGAATCACCAAAAAAAAAAAAAAAAAAAAAGCCTATTTCCTCTCTCAATGACAAATGACAGAGGTCTGCTCTGGGATAAGTGGCCACAGGACCTTCCATGGTCCTTCCCAGGGCACAGTTTCTGGAACCCATCCCTTCCTGAGAACAGAGGATTCTCAGTTCTCACTGCAGAAGACTGCGTTCACACCACCACCAGCTACATGCCACTTAAGGGCCCCACTGGCTTTGCTGGCAAATAGCACTTGCAGGCCATTTCCCTATGTAGAGCTGCAAAGCCAGTTTCTTCCCACCCTCTGTTTGTATATGTATTTCTTGAGACAGGGCCAGTCTCACTCTGTCGCCCAGGTTGGGTTGCAGTGGCATGATCACGGCTCACCGCAGCCTCGACCTTCCCAGGCTCAAGTGATCCTCCCACCTCAGCTTCCTGAGTAGCTGGGACTACAGGCATATGCTACCATGCCCGGCTAATTTTTGTATTTTTTGTAGACATAGGGTTTCACCATGTTGCCCAGGCTGGTCTTGAACTCCTGGGCTCAAGCAATCCTCCTGTTTTGGCCTCCCAAAGTGTTTGGATTACAGCCATGGGCCACCATGCCCAGCCACAACTATATTTTTAGTCCTGAATTAAATATTTTCACATTTGTTCCTTTAACAATGTATCCTACTGACCTTGGTCTGGAATCTCCATTGTCTACACCTTTCTAGATTCTGATGGTGTCCCCACTCCCTCCTGATGTCTGGCATCTTATTGTGCCTCCTGGAACGTGCAAATGTGGCATCGTGCTTTCTGGATCTCCATGTCAGTCTTGGGTAAAAATAGTACACAGGACGGGAGGAATACAGAGGGCCCTGCAGCTCACTATGCTTCCTTGAAGGCTGCCGCCAATCTACTGATACTCTTAATATTAGCATCCTTTTGAATAGTTTTTCATGTGAAAATGTGCCTCCCTTTTCATTCATCTTAGTTGAACCAGTGGCTACCATAAATATCTTTCCTTTTTTGTAAAGTGGAACAACAGTGGACCCTCCAGAGTTCACAGATTCAGGTGGGATTAGGGAACATCTACTGAGGCCATCATTTGTTAAAATCTGCTTCCTGCTCTTTGATGCATCTACCTCTCAAAGCCAACTTCACTTGTTAAAAAGGAACTCAACAGCCATTCTGCATGCTTGGAAATAGAAACCAAGAGAAATAAACACAAAGGACACTTTCCTCCTGTTTAGCCAGGGCTCCAGGTGTTGTTCTGTCTTCTCCAACCCCATACCCCCAGTGATGAGTTTGGCACACAGGGAATATTCAATGTTTGTGGAAGGAGTGTGTGAAATCAACTGTCCATTGGAGTGACATATGGGGAGAACTAAAACAACGATGAAAAACTCTCCAAAGCATGTTATTTCCACAGCATGCCCTTTGAGATCACATCTCCTATTGCTCAACAGGCTTCTTCATCTGCTGGAAGGACATATACATGAGGAAGTTTCTGATATTGCAATTTTAGATCAGAAGTCCTCTTTTAAGTTACTGTTTTTATCCAAAAGAAAAATGCCATTTTATCAATTATAAAAATAGGCAAATATTCAGCTTAACTAAGAGATTATAAAGCAGAAAGGAGAAGTCTTCTACAGACTTGCCCTCTGAAGAAGGGCGTTCTTTACAGGCTGGTGTCTATTTCCAAGCTTTTACACTAAACACATGCTTTTATTTTTAAAGTGTTCTGTATCTTCTTCTTCTTCTTTTTTTTTTTTTTTTGAGGCGGATTTTCACTCTTGTTGCCCAGGCTGGAGTGCAATGGTGCAATCTTGGCTCACCGCAACTTCTGCCTCCTGGGTTCAAGCGATTCTCCTGTCTCAGCCTCCCAAGTAGCTGAGATTACAGGCATGAGCCACCATGCCTGGCTAATTTTATTTTTAGTAGAGATGGGGTTTCTCCATGTTGGTCAGGCTGGTCTCGAACTCCTGACCTCAGGTGATCTGCCCGCCTCAGCCTCCCAAAGTGTGGGATTACAGGCGTCTGCAACTGCACCCAGCCTAGTGTTTAGTATCTTTATTTTCTTACTTAATATACTATGGAGGTGTTTTCCTATCTTCTTCATCTTTAACAGTCAGAAAATATTGCATTGACTTTATCATAATTTGTTTAAACAATCCCATAGTGATGAACATTTAGGCTGTTTTTAGTCCTCTGCTGTTAATGCTATAGTGTACATCCTAGAATATTCATCTTTGCAAATTTCTCTAATTTCCTTGTAATAACATTTTTAGTGTAAAATTGGTGGGTCAGAGATGATTCATATTTAAAATGGTTTAATATTGCCAAAATATCCTCCAGAAAAAGTGCCAACTGATCATTCTATGTACATTCCTGCCAAACAAGGGCATTATCAAACTTTTAAGTCTTTGCTAAGAAAGTGGGCAAAAATACTATTGTGGCTCTAATTTGCTTTTATTTGATTATTGGTAAAGCTGAACATTTTTACATGCATTCTTTGGCTATTTTAATTCTCCTTTTGTGAAATGTCTATTCCTATTCTTTGCCCATTTTCTATTGGTTCATCTTTTACCTTTTGATTTAATAAGAACTCTGTATTCTGAGAGTGTTTACTCTCATTGTACATGGGATAATTTCCACACCAGTCTTAAGTTTTAAAGACACAGATCAAGTTATTCAGATCAAGAAGCTGCAAGTAATAAAGGTATGCGTACCCCCACGCCCCTGGTGGCAGCACTTGCTAATTGCAGGTAAAGAATCTACTGCAATAAACAGCCTAAAACACAAAGTTCCCAAATTAGACTGCAAAATAAAAATCGTCCAGGGAATTTAGAAAATCTTAAAACACAAAACAATTAATGTCTGAGATGAGACCCAGGCATTAACTGAAAAACACTGTTCTTGAGGATTGACTTTTATAACTATCACCTACAAAGTGGTGATAAAAATCAATTCTCACCTGAGTGGCCCACAGAGTGAAAATGTAAATATGACTTTTCTCTGGGGTACACAATTTTTTAATTTTAAAAAAATTTAAAAATAAAATGTAAATAACTTTCTGGATCACAAAAGTACCTTTCAGTGTCCTGCAGTTATATGGAGTCCTGGAGTAAGAATACCTTAAATAGTATCTCACTGATGTAAGTGTTAATGTGCTGCCTACACTAAAGAGAAGAGTCGGCCGGGCGCGGTGGCTCAAGCCTGTAATCCCAGCACTTTGGGAGGCCGAGATGGGCGGATCACGAGGTCAGGAGATCGAGACCATCCTGGCTAACACAGTGAAACCCCGTCTCTACTAAAAAAATACAAAAAACTAGCCAGGCGAGGTGGCGGGCGCCTGTAGTCCCAGCTACTCCGGAGGCTGAGGCAGGAGAATGGCGTAAACCCAGGAGGCGGAGCTTGCAGTGAGCTGAGATCTGGCCACTGCACTCCAGCCTGGGCGGCAGAGCGAGACTCTGTCTCACAAAAAAAAAAAAAAAAAAAAAAAAAGAGAAGAGTCACTGGAGAGAAGGCCAATTAAATAACGAGGAGCCCTGCAGCCAAGTGCAGAGTGGTAAACACATATGGAGCATCTCATCAAAGGCTGGGTTTCTCCACTGGAGATGCTTCTGGGTATACAGTTGAGCCAAAGTGAAATTTGTACACATCTCCCCTCAAACAGGGAACGATTAACTTTGAGTAGCAACAAAAATACCTTATCTCGGCCCCAGAACCTTGACTGAGGCTCTGAGTACTGAAGGATGTCAAAGGCAGTCTCTTTGATGATAACTGGATTCAAAATCCTGAAATGTTTTGGCTGCAGTGGGATTTTTTCTGCCACCTGCTTCCAAAAGAAGAGTCGCACCCAAAACGGCTAAGGAAAGCAAGCAAGCAGTCGTTAGTCATCCTTCCAGGGGAGGGGAGAAAGCATTCCCATTCATCAGGCCAAGGCCATGGGTGTGACCCCACGTGGCCCTGGGCACTGCCTTCTGCAGCAATCTAGTTCTGTAGATTGCAAAAGCGATGCAAATCCACCACTTCAACTCAAAAAAGTAACTCTAAAATAGCCACTTCACACAGGCGGCACTGGACAAAGACAGGAATTGCAGAACCAGCTTGTATTTGTTTGAGGTAGACATTCCTCAATGGCGCTAAAGCTATCATTTTGTCCAGGGAAGCCCAAGCGAATAGGTCGAATTTAAGGCTATTAAGTGCTGTGACTGCCCTCACCTTGCATCCTCTCCCACTTACTCTATTTCCTAGTCCCATGAAGTCTCTTGGCAACTGACTGAAGTCATTTCATATATGCTTCATCTTCCAGCTAGTACTTCTGCCCAATAGAAAATCCAGAAGACCATGATGACTGGTACAGAATCAGCTTTGGAAATACAAATTCATCATCACATGGAGTTTATGTGAAAAGTCTAATATGTCCCGTGAGTTTCACAGACAGCTAGTTTGTGCATATGTCTATAAATGTGCACACACTCCTCGACAGTTGACCTCTGAAATGTATTTGAATATAATGGGTGGGACTATAAAGTAATGTGATCAATAGAGACAAAAGGAATATGAGCAAGTGAGGGCCATCTCCTCCATAGCTGCCCTTTTGGAATGCCATGAATTTATTCCAACAAGGGAACCACCGACCAAAGCATTTTTGGAGAAGCTCTTCAGGAGTATTCCTTATCGATTTTATATTCTTTTGAATATCCTCAAAAAGGCTTACATCCATCTAAGTAAATCTAATTTCTGGAACTAGCCAAAAGCTATGCAAGTTCATGTCTGGAGAACAAGGTGGGTGAACAATCTCAGTAATAGCAATTTTGGTCACAATCTGGATATTCCCATTAAGCAATGATCATCATTTTCATGTGACTCTTAATTAGGTTCTAAAAGCAATTTGCAGCAAATTTGCTGAGGGGTGGCTGGGCACGGTGGCTCATGCCTGTAATCCCAGCACTTTTGGAGGCCGAGGCGGGTGGATCTCTTGAGGTCAGGAGTTCGAGACCAGCCTGGCCAACATGGTGAAACCCCATCTCTATTAAAAACACAAAAATTAACCGGGCATGGTGGCAGGCGCCTGTAATCCCAGTTACTCAGGAGGCTGAGGCAGGAGAATCGCTTGAACCTGGGATGTGGAGGCTGCAGTGAGCCGAGATTGCACCACTGCACTCCAGCCCTCAAGTCTGGGCAACAGAGAGAGACTCCATCCCTGCACCGCCTCCCCCCACTCTGCCCCCAAAAAAAGAATTGCTGAGGGGTTTCTACAAAGAGAGTGATCATCATTTGAAAGACAACACAAAAGTATGCATTCCACTGTGCGTGTTTAAAAATAAAAGGCTATAAATACAACTAAGACTCCACTTTTTACTAAGGCAGATTTAATAGAAGTATTAGTGCTTACCAGGGTTTCATGTTTTACCATTGCTTGAAGCCAGTTGAAATCAACACTCTTAAATAAAACAGCAACAAACAAGTCATTGGAATAATATTCAAGGTCAGACAGTGGTGCGCCCTCTGGATAAGTCATCCTTATAGTAGTTTTATTTCCAACATGTTCTGAATATCCCTCAACTGGTGCACTGTTTAACCTATTTAAATAAAAAAGACAAAGACACACTGACAAAGCAGGCCATCAACCATCTCTGCACACCAGGCAGTATCCATGTCATGTCCTCCATGTCTTCTTATGACTAAGAATCAGTGCATGGTTTGCAGCCTCATCTCCCCTCCCAGCTCTGTCTTTCTAGGATTTCGAGGAATGCAGCCTTTAGCCCTTGACTGAACATTTGTATCTAATCCCTGAATGTCAAGCAATTTCATCTAGCTCTAATATTTTTACTCAATCTAAGCATATTACATTTGGGACTTTCTCTGGGTGCCAGTAAAATATCCTCGGAAATTTCCCACTGTGCTCAGATATTAGCTCTTGCCAGAATTTCAAAAAAGGAATCAGAAGGGAAAATCTAGTCCACCATGCCTGGTGACTTTTTGTAGAGACAAGTTGTCTCTATGTTGCCCAGGCTGGTCTTGAACTCCTGAGCTCAAGCAATCCTCTTGCCTTGGCCTTCCAAAGTGCTGGGATTACAGGCAAGAGCCACTGTGCCTAGCCAGAAAACAATTTTTAAACAGTGAAACCAAAAAAGAATCTAGGATGACTGCCTATTGGCTATGATGGTGAATTTGAACTTCTCTGTGTGCCTTCCATGTCCCAGCCAGCACTGCCTTCCAAGACTCACTAGCCCCAAGCCCCTTATCCAGAAGCCAGGCCCCTCATTGACTCAAGTCTCTTTCTGTGTCCTCTTCTTGCCCCTGCCTGGCAGTTGTGGTCCTTTGCTGTTTTACTTGAATCTACCCACCTTCCAAACCTCACTTCTCTGACAAGGTTCTGCTACTTACTGCAGCCGGCAGCATGCTCCTCCAACTTAGGGTCAGTATGACAGTTTGGAGCATCCAACCATTTTGTGTTTTTGTTTCAACTTTTCAAACAGTAAGTCCCTTGCGAGCAGGGACTATGAACAGCCTCCTGCATCCCTCACTTTTCCTGGAGCCGCACTGACCAAGAGCAGTGCACTGAGTTCTAGAGAAGAAAGGTTGGTTTTAAAAGCAATGTACCCCAGTCTGGGCAATTTGGAGAAATCCATCTCTACTAAAGATATAAAAAATTAGCCACACGTGGTGTGTGCCTGGGGTCCCAGCTACTGGGGAGGCTGCGGTGGGAGGATCTCCTGAGCCTGGGAAGTTGAGGCTGCAGTGAGCCGAGATCACACCACTGCACTCCAGCCTGGATGACAGGAGTGAGACCCTGCCTCAAAAAATAAAATAAAATAAACAATAAAAATAAGTAAACAAAAAAAAAGCAATGTACCTTATCACAACATCAAACTGGTTCAAGGTGTGGCCCAGTTCTAATCCGTGCAGTATTCCTCCGCTTCCAATAACCACACAGCGCCGACAGGTCTTGGCTTTCAAGTGTTCAGGGAGGTCATGCTCCGGCAAGAGTTCCAAGAGGGTCTGGACTTTACTGGAGAACTTCCGGAACCCAAAAGGAGGATCGTACTTGGACTCAGCTTCACTATCTTTGGGGGCCTTCTGCACAAAAGGGAGTAAGTCCACGCTATACCTGTGCTCAAATAACATCGCCATTGATGTCTTGGCAAACTTGGGACGACATTCCTTCTGCAAGACTTGCTGAGCATATTTCTGAGCTCTCTGGAATGAAATCACACCAATCTGGGTTTTAAAAACTCTCCTGCGTTAAAAATATACTCTTCTAGATGACAATTTGTCCTATGATGTCTGATATAGCTCCCGTGTTGATTACTGTCTTTTAACACAGAATATTTGCTTTTTAGAGTTAAGTTAGGCTCAGAAACTGAAGAAACAACCTGGGAGAATCACATGACAAGGAGATAGACACAGCAGGCTATTCATTTCATTGCACAGGCAAAGCAAGAAGGACTCCCACCTCCCACTCCCTGCCTAACATTATTCAAATACATTTGGGGTAAAAATGTACTTTGGGGTATTTAAGACTTCATGTTTCATAAAATTCTGATACAAGCTATAACCTGGTTAAATACTGAGGACATTATGCTATGTGAAGCCAGTCACAAAGTGACAAATACTGTCTGACCTGCCTCATATGAGGTATCTAAAGTAGTCAAATTCACAAAAACAGGAAAGAATGGCGGTTACCAGGGTTGAAGAGAGGGAGAAAAGGGAGTTGTTTAATGAGTACGGGTTTCGGTCTTGCAAGGTGAAAACATTCTAAAAATTTGTTTCACAAGAGTGTAAATATACTTAACGCTGCCAAATGGTACATTTAGAAATAATTATGATGGTAAATTTTATGTTTTTTTTAAGCCACAAGTAAAAAAAGATTTCATATATCAGGTTCTCATCTAGCAGGATGACGAACAGGCTTATTTATCAGTTGAGGCACAGAACCTCACAGTCTAGAATGCAAATTACCTGAAATAGAATCAGGGAACAATGTCCCCTTGACATAGAAATTGCATTGGTTTCAAAGCATTTTCCCAGCCTGCATTTCCATATGCATTTTAATGTTTTGCCTCAGCCAGGAGCTGCCACTAAATGCCAAGTTCATTAGCCCAGTTGAATGTACCAAACCTCAGAGGAAAGGCGGGCACGGCAGCTCACACCTATAATCTCAGCACTTTGGGAGGCCAAGGTGAGAGGATTGCTTGAGCCCACAAGTTCGAGTCTAGCCTGGGCAACATAGTGAGACCCCACCTCTACACAAAATTAAAAACAAAAATAGGCCAGTTGTGGTGGTGTGCACCTGTGGCCCCAGCTACATGGGAGGCTGAGGTATGAGTATCGAGTGATCCTCGACCTGGAAGGCTGAGGCTACAGTGAGCTGAGATCGCACCACTGCACTCCAGCCTGGGCAATAGAGTGAGACTCCCGTCTCAACAAACAAACAAAAACAACAAAACAAAACAAAAACAAAAACACAACCTTGGGGGAATATGGTATGCGTGTCCATTTACCCCGGTCTTCCTCTTGGCTCAGTTGGACAAATGCTGCCTCAGAACCCCGTCAGGTAGTTCTTCCTAATCTTTGTGCTTTTTTGTCCTTGTCTCCATATTTAGCAGCCTTGGCTCTGCATTACCCTCCTATTCACTACCTTCTCGCAGGCAGAAGAATGTGTGTGTGTGTGTGTGTCTGTGTGTAATCCTATGTTTATTGGGATATTTATTATTAGGAATTTAACATATCTTTTCAATTTTGTCAGTGTCATTATGAGGATTATTACTGGGGTATAGGTTTAAATGTTCGCCCCAACTGTGTTTTTCCTCAAGGTCTTGTTATTTTTATTTTCTGATTTTTGCTTAATACATTTTTTTAGGAATGCATCTATCCTATTATAGCGGAAACAATATATTATAGCTTTGCTAAGTTGTTAGCATCTGTGAAGAGAACACTGTCTACATCCCAAGGATCTGACCTCATTTCTGAAAAACGAACTGATATTCTTGGAGCCTCAGAAACGCTGCTGCAGACACCATGCATAGCCACTGCCTCAGTTCACCCTCATGACACTATGGCACTTTGCAAGATGATCATTAGTATCTTCACTTTGTAAGAGGTCTGAGCTAGCACAGCAAACCTGGCTCCTAAAACAATAGCCTCTACCTATAGAAATCAGCACACAAACACCACTGTTGAGAACAAACATTTAAATACGAATCGGCATCTTCATGAGGAATCAGCGGGAAAAGCAAGCAAGGAATCTGCCATGACCCTGAGCCCCCAGTGGAGGGGCTCACCCCGGCCAGGCCTGCCCAGCAGGCGATGCTCTGGGTGCTTAATGCCAAGCTGGTGGAGGCACGACACACAGAGCAGCCACCCACACTGCACATTCATCTCTAAACCCTAGGCCCGAAGGTCATGAATGGCAATTTTTAGAGACCTAGAGGCCTAACTCTCCACTAGAGAATCATATCCCAAGTGTCTGGTTTTACAAATCTCCTAGGACAGAAAGGAACATCTGAGAAGTGGCAAGAGGGACCCGGAGAAGCTCACTGATGGCCACAAGACTAGAAAGAGGTGCATGAGTGAGCTGGATGCTCGCCAGGCAGCCAGGTCTCCTCTTCAGAAGCTTCATCTGGAAAGGAATGAAATTTCATTCCATTTCCATTCTCACCAAGAGGTCAATTTCAGGCTTCAAACTTAATTTTCTTGTCTTTTCTTTCTTCTTTTCTTTCTTTTTTTTTTTTTGAGACAGTCTCACTCTGTTGTCCAGGCTGGAGTACAGTGGTGCAATATCAGCTCACTGCAACCTCTGTCTCCTGGTTTCAAGCGATTCTTCTGCCTCAGCCTCCTGAGTAGCTGGGATTACAGGCACGCGCCATGCCTGGCTACTTTTTGTATTTTCAGTAGAGACAGGGTTTCACCATGTTGGTCAGGCTGGTCTCGAACTCCTGACCTAGTGATCCACCTGCCTCCACCTTCCAAAGTGCTGGGATTACAGGTGTGAGCTACCGCGCCCGGCCCAAATTTAATTTTCTAAACTGTGGGCAGGGCACATGTCTCAGTAGTCACCTTCTGACTGGGACCCTTCCTGCGCCTAACTCGTGGCAGATGCAGTAAGTAAATCCTGAGTGAGTGTTCTACATGCCCTGGCAACGTCTAAAGCCACAGCAATTCCTTGTCCTCTTTTCAACTTGTTTAACAAATCTCCACTGACTGCCTGGAGACAGGGCTTTTTCTGTAGAGAGCTCACATGGAACTCCATCTCACAGCCTCTCAGAGCACGAGGATCACATGGGCCATGTCTTCCACTCTGGGATGGTTTCTGTTCTTGCTTCAATGGCGCGCAACCAGATATTGTGTTGGGGGCTTCCTCAGAGCTTCTCCCACATCTTAAAATAGAGTTGAACCGGCATCTGTCTCAGCTGCTCTCCTCCCTCTCCACTGCTTGCCTGTGGCTCACAGTTCAGAAGAAAATGCCTCAAGGGGAATGCCCCACCTTCAGGAGCTGCAATGAAGAGAGGAAGCAGTGTGACTAGGCCGTGAGGACTCCAGAACTCCCAGGAAGGCCTCGGAGGCGTCAGCTGGGGCCCAGATGGCATTCATCCAGATGAGGCTCACTGGGAAGCCGGGAGCTGGTGACTCGTAAAATACAAGAACTCCCGTTGGTCTCAAATCCAGGGACAAAAATAAAGGTTTCAGTTTTTAACATCTTCCAGGCTGAGTTTGCAGGCTGCCCATGATGAAGACAAAGTACACATCTGGTAGTGCCAACTGTGAATGCTGTGGCAGCGTGCCATAAAAACATCATGCGAAATTCACAGAAGGGCATTAAAAACAAAGTAATTTTCCTCAGCAAAATCCCCACTTTCATTTCCACTCTGAAATTTTAAGGACGACCCTTCTCAAATATACGAGTAAGTGGCATAATTCTTAGTAAAAGGCAATGTTCTATTGCACTTATTATTTTTTTAAAAAAATCCGAGGCCGGGCGCGGTGGCTCAAGCCTGTAATCCCAGCACTTTGGGAGGCCGAGACGGGCGGATCACGAGGTCAGGAGATCGAGACCATCCTGGCTAACATGGTGAAAACCCGTCTCTACTAAAAATACAAAAACTAGCCGGGCGAGGTGGCGGGCGCCTGTAGTCCCAGCTACTTGGGAGGCTGAGGCAGGAGAATGGTGTAAACCCGGGAGGCGGAGCTTGCAGTGAGCTGAGATCCGGCCACTGCACTCCAGTCCGGGCAACAGAGAGAGACTCCGCCTCAAAAAAAAAAAAAAAATCCGGAACAGGGCAGAACATTCAGATCGAAAGAAAACTCCTGTCTGGCGTTAATGAGATGTGGGAAGGAGCTCAATTCTGTCACAGACTGCGTGATCTGGGGGCATCAGTGACCTTGTGGAACTTTCATTTCCCACACCTGGAAATGCTGGCGCTGGTCGCTTCCTCACAGGGTGCTCTGATGCCCAAAGGATTTTGCCCAGTAGGTGGCATGTGTGGAGACTTGTATGATATCACACAAGGACAGTAACTGAGGGTCAAGTTATTGCCATATTTTACTCACATTTAAGTTATAACTTTTACCCAGTTAAAAGCAGAGAAAAATTTAAATAACCAAGTCACAGAAAGAACACTACAGTATAAACTCAACCAGTCGGTGGCAGCCTGGGGTGGGGGTTGAGTGCAAAGGGGCTCCAGGGAACTCCCTTGGGCCATGGGAATGTGCTAAAGCGGGATTGTGGTGACAGAGGCGTGGCTGCATAAGTTTTTAATACTCATCAAATAATGGGCTTCAAAGGAGTAAATCTTACACAGATTTCATCCCATCAACTGTTAGAAAAAAAATAATCAGGAGATCTGGAGGCTGGACTCAGTTCTAGATTGATTTAACTAGCAGTGTCATCTTTGTTAAAGCGTTTCTCCCTAGGTCAAGTCTTCAGTTTTCTTACCTCTAAGACATCCCAGGAAGACCTGGAGAGGGGGAAGCAGCACTAAGGAGAGAAAAGACTCGGTTTGGAGGTGCTGGTGCCTGGGCTAACTGAACGCCTCAGCAGGGAGGACCCCGCTTCCTTTAAAGGCACAGTGTAGAGAAGACGACGAAGAAGCGGCTGAGTCCATTTGGCCATAATTAACTGCACGCAATGCCATCCGCAGGGAGATTAGGTCTTTAGCTCTCAGAGAGGAGAGAGGGCCAAGCTCAAAATGCTGCTACGACACAGCCCAAACCGAAACTGACATCAACGTTCCCTCGTCTCTCTTCAAACATCTTTTAAGTGCAATTTCACATCTGAACCACACTTTCAAAGTGTGCAGACATCCCTTCAGAGCCCACTGGTAGTCTTTTTAACAACTGGCACACTGAGGGACATATTTAAATAGAAAATACAAAACCCACAACTGTCACAGCCATACCTCCTCTGCTGCAGTCATGCAGGTGGGGACCAGTGTCACCAGACAATGCTCATGTCGAGCAGGGCTGGCAGGGTCCCACTCATAGAGTTGCTGAGTGGAACCAACAGAGCTAAACAGGGTCCCACCCTTATGGCTCTGAGACCTTCTTCTGCCAATATACATCCACAATAATTCAAATTTGTCCATGTGCTCTTGTGGTAAGGATCAAATCCCACTGACTGCCCGGAGACGGGATTTTCTTTGTAGAGCACTCACACTCGAACTCCATCTCACAGTTACTCAGAACACGAGGACCACACAGGCCATGTCCTCCACTCTACTCATGCTTCAATGACGCACAACCAGATATCAAATTAAGGAGCTGCTTCATGCTTAGTGTACCATTCAAGGCCTTCCGCTATCTGGCCCTGTCTCATTTTCAGTCCCATATCCTGTGATCCCTCCTCCTCAGATCCTTAGTGATAGGCAACTCTTGCCATTCCCCTCATGTGCAAAGCCTTCTGAGGCCTGCACTTCTGCACAAACCACCTCTTCTGCATGGAAGGAAGCAGGACATCTTGTCAGGACTGTTTTGAAAAGTGGAGCATTTAACAAGGTCAAATGTTAAAAACCTACTTTAAAAAAGTCTCTAGTAACACAATAAGACATCCTCAATTCCACCATAATTACAGCAGGCTCTCACTTTCTATTTTACTAATTTCAAACTCACAGAGTTTTACAAACATGTTTGATTTACAAAACTGCCCCCCATTCCTTCCTCTTTCCCTGTGAAAAATTACAGGGGACTTTCTCCTTTACTTATTTCTGTATTACTTGAATTTTCAGTGTTTTTTAAATAATTGAAAAAAGCAACCTTTTAGAAATCGCTCAGCACTGGGGTGACATGGTAGATGGACACTGTGGGCTGCTGCTCAGTTTTGCTTAGGTGGCTTTGGCCTTCTTCAGGCAGGTGTGGGACTGCAGAGGCCAACTCCCCTATCAGAAGTCCTCCCATCCCCCTCGTCAGTGATTAGTCAGGAGTCCTCACTGAGGCCCATCAAGGCAGGGCATTGGCATCTATGAGGGCTGCTATCAGTCCAGCCATGAGTTTAGGTCTAAACATTGGCCCAGTAGCCTAATGAAAGGACTTACATTCCATGGTTCAGGGAGAAGGGGCAGGGAGCTGGTGCTGGGATTTTCCCTGTCTACCAGTGGATGTTTAGGGTTGAGGAGAACTATCAGTCTTGTTCCTCACATTAAACCTAAGGTGCATTACTGAATGCACTCAAAGAATTACATGTTATAACTAGATTTTCTGTACAATCTAGAGTTCACAGATAATGGAAGATTGCACTGTGATTCAAGTACTACCTCCCCTTCCCCCTGAAGCTGAATATAAATAAGTGCGTATTAAGTAATGTAAAATATTAAGCACACAACCCCTGTCTCCCAAGACCTGGCCTGGAAAACAAGTGGGAAGATGAACAGCTGAAATCCTACAATGATAAACATCAGGATTAAGGCATGAGGGGGCTCTCTCACACACAGAGAGGGATGATCAGGGATAGTCTCTTAGAAGGGGTAACCCCTGACCTGAGATTTGACTTAAAATATGAATAACAGAAGGGGGAAAGGCAGGGAAAGGCTCTAGGCAGCAAAGAAAGAAAGATTGCAGCAAATAGAGGAAAGTTCTTTTTAACAAATGGTGCTGGGACAACTGGAGAACCACATGCAAAAGGATGACCCTGGACCCTGACCTCACACTGATATCGTTTGGATCTGTGTCCCCACCCAAATCTCATCTTGTAGCTCCCATAGTTCCCATGTGTTGTGGGAGGGACCCAGTGGCAGATGACTGAAGCACAGGGGTGGGTCTTTCCTGTGCAGTTCTTGTGAGAGTGAATGGGTCTCACGAGATCTGATGGTTTTAAAAACGAGAGTTTCCCCGCACAGCTTCTCTCTTTTGCCTGCTGCGATTCATGTAAGACATGACTTGCTCCTCCTTGCCTTCCGCCATGATTGTGAGGCTTCCCCTGCCACGTGGAGTTGTAACTACAATTAAACCTCTTTCTTTTGTAAATTCCCCAGTCTCGGGTATGTCTTTATCAGTAGCAAAAATGGACTAATATGCCACATACGAAAATTAATGCAAAATGAATCAAAGACCTAAATGTAAGAGGTAGTACATTATAAACACACTAGAGGAAAACTTAGGACTAAGCTATGGTTTCTTAGATATGACACCAAAAGCACAAATGACCAAAGGAAAAATAGGTAAATTGGGTTTCATTAGAATTCAAGACTTTTGTGCTAAAAATGATACCATCAAGAAAGTGAAAAGCCAACTTAGAGAGTGGAGAAAATACTTGCAAATCACATACCAGATACACAGGACTGGTATCCAGAACACAGAAAGAACTCTTACAATTCAAGAATAAAAAGTCAAAAAACCCAATTTAAAAATGGGCAAAGGATCTGAATGGGCATTCCTCCAAAGAAGACACACACACATATGGTCAATGAGAGCACATGGAAAAGATGCTCAGCATCGTTAGCTATCGGGGAAGGGCAAATCAAAACCACAATGAGATATCACTTAACATCTATCAGGATGACAGCAGTAAAAAAGAAAAGATAGTAACAAATGTTGATAAAGATGCGGAGAAACTGAAATTCTGGTACCTTGCTCACAAGAATGTAAAATGATGCAACCATTTTGGAAAACAGCTTGGCAGTTCCTCAAAAAGCAAAACATCATTACCATATGACACAGCAACTATATTCCTAGTATATACATAAAAGAACTGAAAGCAGGTACACAAATACTTACATACACATGTTCACAGCAGCATTATTCATAATAGCCAAAAGTGGACACAACCTAAACGTCCACAAACTGATGAATGGATAAACAAAATGTGGTATATCCATATAATGAGGTATTATCCAGAAATAATAATGAAGTACTGATACATGCTACAAAGTGTGTGTACCTTGAAAATATTATCCTAAGTGAAAGAATCCAGTCACAAGAGACCATGAAATGGATAACATGAAATGTCCATAATAGGCAAATCTACAGAGACAGAAAGTAGATTACTGGTTGCCTAGGATTTGTGGGTAGGGGGAAATAGGGAGTGACTACCAATGGATATGGAGTTTCTTTTGGGGATACTAAAAACCTTCTAAACTTAGATCATGGTGATGGCTGCACAATTCTGTAAATCACTAAAACCACAGTGTATTGCACAAAATCACTGCACTGTCTCCCTTTTTTTTCTTAGTGTCTCGTTCTGTTCTGTTGTACAGGCTGGAGTGCGGTGGCATGATTATAGCTCACTGTAACCTCAAACTCTTGGGCACAAGTGATCCTTCCGCCTTAGTCTCTGGAGTAGCTGAGACTACAGTTGTGAGACACCACACAAGGCTAATGTTTTCATTTTTAATAGAGATGATGCCTTGGTATGTTGCCCAGGCTGGTCTCAAACTCCTGGCCTCAAATGATCCTTCCTGCCTCAGTCTCCCAAAAAGCTGGGATTAGAGACAGGTGCCACCACGCCTGGCTGTACTGTATGCTTTAAATGGGTGAACTATACGGTGTGTTAATTATATCTCAATAAAGGTGTTTTGAGGACAGGGCATGGTGGCTCATGCCTATAATCCCAGCACTTTGGGAGGCTGAGGCAGGAGGATCACTTGAGTCCCTTGAGTACAGGAGCTTGAGACCAGCCTGGGAAACATAGTAAGACCCTGTCTCTAAAAAAAAAAAAAATTGGCAGGTATGGTGGTACAAGCTATAATCCTAGCTACTCGGAAGGTTGAGGCTGCAGTGAGCAATGATCAGGTCACTGCACTTCAGCCTGGGTGACAGTGTGAGGCCCTGTTGAAAAGGAAAGAAAAGAAGCTGGGCACAGTGGGTCACGCCTGTAATCCTAGCACTTTGGGAGGCCGAGGCGGGTGGATTATCTGAGATCAGGGGTTCGAGACCAGTCTGGTCAACATGACAAAACCCCGTCTCCACTAAAAATACAAAAATTAGCTGGGCATGGTGGTGCATGCCTGTAATCCTACTCAAGAGGCTAAGGCAGGAGAATCACTTGAACCCAGGAGGTGGA
This sequence comes from Trachypithecus francoisi, assembly GCF_009764315.1. Classification (NCBI taxonomy): domain Eukaryota; kingdom Metazoa; phylum Chordata; class Mammalia; order Primates; family Cercopithecidae; genus Trachypithecus; species Trachypithecus francoisi. Next base: position 37,152,390 of record NW_022681462.1, read on the forward strand.
GGTTGCAGTGAGCCAAGATTGTGCCACTGCACTCTAGCCTGGGAGACAGAGTGAGACTCCATCTCAAAAAAAAAAAAAAAAAAAAGAGAGAGAGAAAAGCAAAGAAGAGAAGAAGTTCACCCAAGGACCTTTGAGGGGTTGAGTGTACCTAAAATACATAGAGCTGGGACAATGGAGGTGGCACAAAGAGGTTGAACAGATCAGTAGGAATCAAGTCATGAACGGTCTCATGGGCCAGACTAAAGAGTCTGGGTATTTTCCTGAAGGTAAAGGAGAGGCATCAAAGAGTTTTAAGGAGGGAAGCAACATATTAGATTCAAATTGTAGAATACGACTACTCCAGCCACAGCAGGGCATCGCTGGATGCAGGATGGCAGGTGAGGAGATGCACAACCAGGGCAATGGGAAGAGCAGGAGACTCTAAAGGGCAGCCCTGGCTCACTACGCCTTTCCCTGGAATACCAGGAACTATGTATTTTTACAGACACAGTCCCTACTCTCAAGTAACTTATATTTTAGATGGCAGGATGAGAAGCTCACATGAATTAGGATAATACCGATGGACTCTGGCAAGCTTCAGAGGAGCCTGGAAGTAGCAGTGAGGTTCAGTCTGAAAGTCACTGAGTTGGGGAATGGCGGGGCTGCATGCAGGTGTTCTCTGACAGCCTTCTGATTGAGACAACTCCACCCAGAATTCAGAACTGGGAAAGCCCCAGGTTACGAAACCAGCCTCATTTTCCAGTCAGGCCCTGGCGAATTGCTGAGAACCATACAATCTCAGACATGGAAGGGATCAGAAAGGTCCCTGAGCCCCTCCCTGTCTGATGTCTGAATTCTACCTACAGGACCGCTGGCTTGCTTGCTTTCTTTTTTTTTTTTTTGAGACAGAGTTTCACTCTTGTCGCCTAGGCTAGAGAGAAATGGCACCATATTGGCTCACTGCAACCTCTCTGTCTCAGGTTCAAGTGATTCTCCTGCCTCAGCCTCCTGAGTAGCTGGGATTACAGGTGCCTGCCACCACGCCTGGCTAATTTCTGTAGTTTTAGTAGAGATGGGGTTTCTTTTTTTTTTGAGACGGAGTCTCGCTCTGTCGCCCAGGCTGGAGTGCAGTGGCCGGATCTCAGCTCACTGCAAGCTCCGCCTCCCGGGTTTATGCCATTCTCCTGCCTCAGCCTCCCAAGTAGCTGGGACTACAGGCGCCCGCCACCTCGCCCGGCTAGTTTTTTTTGTATTTTTTAGTAGAGACGGGGTTTCACCGTGTTAGCCAGGATGGTCTCGATCTCCTGACCTCGTGATCTGCCCGTCTCGGCCTCCCAGAGTGCTGGGATTACAGGCTTGAGCCACCGCGCCCGGCCAGGGATGGGGTTTCAACATGTTGGCCAGGCAGGTCTTGAACTCCTGACCTCATGATCCACCCACCTTAGCCTCCCAAGGTGCTGGGATTACAGCTGTGAGCCACCACATCCGGCCAGACCCCTGACTTTCTTAAAGACCTCCAGAGAGTCACCACAAAGGCGGTCTGTTTATCCCATCTTTGGATGCCTGGGACTGTCAAACCTTTCTCCTTTGAGCTTGGTTGCCACCCCCTGATACAGAGCTCTGCCATTAAGGCCACCTGGGCACGCCCATCCTTCTGCAGCCTGTATCGGGGGTGGCAGCTCATTGACACTGACCGCCATGTGCCCTGCACCAGGTCTTCTCTCCTTAAGGCTATGCAGATGTTCCTATCCCTTCCATGATTCCTCAGGGAGGTGATCTTGAGTTTCTCGTCTGTTCATTCTCACAAATCACTAGGATTCCTTAGGGGAGCCTTAACAAGTAACAGCCTAACAACCAGAGCACTTGACTGACCATTGCAAAGACAAGCAGACCATGTGGCTTAAGTTCAAAATGATCACAGGAAGCCGGGGCACAGGTTGACACATGGCCCTGATTGGACAGGAAAACTACCAAGTTGATTTCCCCCAGGGTATTACTAAAACACACCTTCTCCACCCTGTGCTTGTGGAATAGTATGCTTGGCCTTGTACAGGAAAGCTCACCTCTCTCCTCAACTGACCCAGACTTTAGAAAAATCACTTTGCAGTCAGTCGGTCAGATGGTAATGGACAGGAAAAAGAGGATGCATACAGAAAGTGGAGAACAGCAGCGAAGAAACAAAGGGAAGAGTTCCCAGACCATCAGTAAGCCTTACCAAGTGCCATCGTTTAAAGACTTTCTCAGGAGCCAAAAACAGAGAACGGATGTCTAAAACCTTTATCCAAGAGAGCTGTGAAGGGACGTGGAACTGGAAAGGATGGGGGGAGGTATGTTTGCAAGGCCAGACAGTGCAGGAGGAGACGGAAACCTGAGCAGAGGGTACAGGGCACATCCTACTCGACCAAAGCAGATGTGTTAATGCTGATGAAATGAAATGAGCCAACAGACACCTGAGGACACCTATGCCGGGAAGGCTGGCCCTGCGACAGCAAGACCCCGAGACTCAATAGTTTTGCAGAAGCCAAGCTATGCCTTTGCTAACTAAGCTCTTCATTTATTTGTTTATACCTGTCTGTACCACACAAAAAAAAACAAAAAACAAAAAACAAAACAAAAAAAACTGGAGGCACTTCAAAGGATGCACAAATTAACGTAGAAACGTTAAGAGTAAAGATTAGGACCAAGAAAGGAATTTTGTGTATATTGTCTTACTCAACTTCTACATTTCACAGCTGAGAAAACTGGGACTCAAAACAATCAAGTCACCTGCACAGAGTTTCACCATTACTAAGTAGCAGTCAGATTTGAATTGAGGTAAAACATTTCAGCTCTTTCCTCTCTGCACCGTGCTGCTTTTAACTTTGGGCTTCTCTGTGGACACTCCCTACCCAGGCAGAGAGCAGAGTGGTCAGGAGCTCAGACTCTGAAACCACACCACTGAGTTCAAGCCTGGGCTTCACTACGTACTGCCGCAGGTGACCCTGGGCGGGTTAGTAAATCTCCCTGCTCCTCAGTTTCCCCGCCTGTGAGATGGGGATGATTGTGCAACTACATCACCAGGAATGTGATAAGAGTTAAATGAGCTAACATTGCTAATACACTTTTAGAACACCTCCTGGTACACAGGAGCACTAAACTACATTATAAACTAGCAAGCTAAACTAGACATTAACTTGGGTGAGCAGCTCAACCTTTCAAGCCATCATCTGTAAGATGGAGATGGTACTGGGATCTCTCCCAGTCACAATGACTAAATGAGATAATATATATACAGCATCCATACATGTCAGTTATCATTCCTCCCATGCTAATTTATTTAAAATCATCTCTTCCTCCATCCTGGGCTAATGTTATCGGATAATCCAGCAACTAAAATAATCAGTGAAATGAGCATTCGATATGTCACTTGATTTGGAAACATAAATGTAAGCGGAAAGAAAAATCTTGCAATGTAATGTGAATTCATTAAAATTAAAAATAAAACATACGAAGGACAGATGATATTAAGAGAATTTCTGGCCAGGTATGGTGGCTCATGTCTGTAATCCCAGCCCTTTGGGAGGCCAAAACAGGAGGATAGCTTGAGCCTAGGAGTTCAAGATCAGCCTGGGCAGCACGGCAAGACCCCATCGCCACAAAAAAATTAAAAAATTAGCCAGGCATGGTGATGCACACCTGTGGTCCCAGCTACTCAGAAGGCTGAGGTGGCCGTGTTCTTGCCACTGCACTCAACCCTGGGTGCAGAGCGAGACCTTGACTCAAAAAAAAAAAAAAAAAAAAAAAAAGGGAGACAAGCAAACAAGAAGAGAATTTCTTTGTTGTTTACTTTACAGCATCAGGACAAATTAATTCCAAGAGGAGCCCTAGAGCCTGTTGGGTTGAGCCTACCTCATCCCACATCCCAGCTGCAGTAAATGGGAGAATGCTACTGTGGAGTAGTTAGTGGTAGGTTTTTAGAAGAAGGTTGTCTTTGGTTTTGGAGTGCTGAGATTAAGTACTTTCCCCTCTGTGTTCAAACTTTTATTAACATATTTGTAACATAGTAGACTAATATTATAATTTAAGCATATGCTTGGCAATGTTTTCATTTAAACCACACCAATGGGATATCTAACCTTTACACGGTCAGGGTCCACATAATGCATTTTTTTCATGTCACATTCTTCAGTAGTATAATTTAACTTGAGGATATAAAGGATCCACACTCCAAACACAAGCAATGTACATCTGGAAAAAAATCAATTAGGTATTATGATGTAGTCATGTGAGAATCATGAGATGCAATGTGAAACTGAAAATGGAATCCTAAATGAGTCTGCCTGCTATGCAGCATAAAACTACAATCTTTACGTTGACGTTGGGGTGAAAGGAAGGGGCCATTTCCTATTTTCCTGACAAGATAAAATAGTCATTTATGACTGTCTTTGTTATAAGCAAACACAGAATAACCTTTTTTTTGCAAGAGCACTGTAACAAAACCTGAATCACAATGCCAATTATTGAACTTCAAATCAAGTAATAGACTTGAGCGATAGAATCTTGGCTTCAATCTTTTGTGACTTTAAAATTCTGTCAGTCCTTAAAAAAGAAAAAAAAAAAGAAACAGTCTATTCATAGTATTTCTAAAGAATTCTACCCAGAAGTGAGGCTGACTGGGAAGTGAGATCATTAGTTACCCTTAAGATGACCTAAAAAATATTTTTAAAGATCTGATAAATTCACACTATTATATGGTTTAATACACACACACACACACACACACACACACACACACACACGACTTGGAGAAAAGAGCTGAGTCTAGTCTTAGTTTTAGAAATCTCATTTTTAATAAGTTCTCCAGTGACACAAACCACAAGCTAAAAAGTTCCAACCAAAGTTTAAGAACCACTGCTTTAAACAATTCTGTTCTTGAAAAAACAAATGTAAGAAATAATTAAAGAGAAAATAATCCATTTGCTAAACAAAGGGGCAGTTTTTTTTTTCAAAAAAAGCATCTAGCATAATACTCTATACATAATACATACAAAATATTTCTTAATATTTGAGGATGAGAATACAATGAAGTGTTGGTGGGAGCGTTTTTAAAACTTTAAAATTCTAATTTAAACAGGCTTCCCATGACAACTTGGACAAGCATCTTAATTCTTCCCTTGTGTACAATGGGATTGTGTACAATGATAAGTGAACAGGATGCTATCAATTTGTGTAAAAGTGGATTTGGGCAGGGGGCATGGCAGAGCACACACACACACACAAAATATTTCTCATATACACAAGAAACTGGTGACACTGGTTATCTTTAAGTATGGAGGGGAAATGGGGAGCAGGGATGAGAAGCTGTTTCACTGAGACTCTTTAATACTTTTTGAATTTTTAATCTTGTAAACCTAATATTACCTATTCTTCTCTTCAGCCCCAGAAAAGGTGTTACAGTCAGTGAATATACTTCCCTTATTTTAGTTTAAAAAAAAAAAAAAAAAGAAAGAAAGAAAGAAAAGAAAAGGGCGTGAAGGCAAGCCCAGTGTCTGTAGCATATATCAGACTGTGCCTTAATTCCCGGTGTGAGTCCACCTCACCTATAGCCTAAGCAGCACAGGACGCAGGTCTATCTCCCCTGCTGCCTTGTGGCTGGCGCCCAGCATGTCAGGCACGTTGTGGGCCTCAATAAATACTGGTTGGTGACTAAAGGGAGGCTGAATGTGACATAAGCTTTATTCTTATAAATTTCCTTTTTTCCTACACCTCCTAAGTCAGTAAAGTGAGACAGAAGACTAGATTGCAAGATTGGATTTCTATGTTTAGACATGAAAAAAGGGCAATTTTCAACTGGGTTTGACTGGTATATATGTTAAAAAAAAAAAACCTGCCAAGTTCCTCCTTCATTAATTCTACCACTTATTAGCATGTAAGGGTGACCTGGCTCAAACACCTGTTATCATTTTTAGTATTCGATATTTAATAGTATTCAAGTGCCTTCAGGGAAATTTAATTAACCATATTTTAGATTAACTTACAATAGCTAAGGGAAAAGCCCTCTTTTGTTAAATAAGGGCATGAAGAGCAGTGCACAGTGAGAGTTGCTCTCCCAGGCATCCAGGCCAAGGTACAGGGCCTGAGCAGCTACTGGGCACTGTGCACTTACCAATTATACAGTCAGCTGTTCAGGCCCACTCCAGCTGTGCACTCAGTCTTCACTCAGACGTGCCTTTGAATGAGCCTTTGACCAAGTGTGCCTCTCCAACATTAGCCATCTTGAGGCTCTCATTGAATTTTTCTCCTACTTCTACACAGTTGACCCAAAGCAGGGGGATCTACAGTCCCAGGGGCGGTACTTACTTGAGGATGTCTTTTAATAACAAGCTGGGTCTTCTCATCTTGCTTTGAGCTCGGGTGTACCATTGCAGGGAAGGCCTCGAGCAATCACTTCTCAGTTTCATATACGTGTACTCACTTGGCATTGCTGTGAAGAGAGGGGAAGAGTGAAGAGGGCAGTGGGGAGAAAGAGAGGGGAGAGTTAGGAGGATGGATTATGGTTTTCAAAGAGCCTTTATATGTTGCATCCATACCATGGAATACTATCCGGCAATAAAGAAGAATGAACTGTTGTTACATGCAATAAAGTGGATGAATCTAGAGGGAACTATGTGGAGCTGAAACCAAAATGTTACATACTGTATGATTCTTAACAACATTCTTCTTCTTCTTTTTTTTTTTTAATTGAGATGGAGTCTTGCTCTGTTGCCCAGGCTGGAGTGCAGTGGCACCAATCTCGGCTCACTGCAACCTCTGCCTCCCGGGTTCGAGTGATTGTCCTGCCTCAGCCTCATGGGTAGCTGGGATTACAGGTGTGTGCCACCATGCCTGGCTAATTTTTGTATTTTTAGTAGAGACAGGGTTTCACCATGTTAGTCAGGCTGGTGTCGAACTCCTGACCTCGTGATCCACCTGCCTTGGCCTCCCAAAGTGCTGGGATTACAGCCACGAGCTACTGCACCCAGCTGATTTTTAACATTCTTAAAATGACAAAATTATAGAAATGGAGACCAGACTAGTGAGTGTCAGGGGTTGTGGAAGGGGAGGTAGATGTGGCTATAAAAGGGCAACACAAAGGGATGGAGATGTTCTACATCTTGACTGTATCCATGTCAGACTCCAGCTGTGATATGGTACTATAGTTTTGCAGGATGCTACCAGTGGGGGAAAATGAGTAAAGCGTACATAAAATCTGTCTAGATTGTGTTTTACAATTGCATGTGAATACAATTATCCTAAACTTTAAAGTTTATTTTTTTAAAAAAGGACTTTTACCTTTTAGAGCTACATACAGAATTATCTACAGATCAAAGAGCGAAAATGAGATCTGCTTCAAAAACTCAGGAAGGGGATAAGTGGAGGGCCAGGGAGAATAGATAAGACTAACTTTAAGCTGGTAACTTATTAAAGCTGGGAGATGGGTACTAGGGCTCACTACACGATTCTCCCCATTTCTGTGTATGGTTAAAATTTATATAATAAAAAAGTTTAAAAAGAAAGTTACATTAAAAGCAGAAGTGTTACATCAAGAAAAAAGAAAAAAAGAGAATATGGCAATTAAAAAAAACTTTTCTTAAAAAATATGTTAATTGTGCCTGCCTATTTATTCTTTTTTTTTTTTGTATTAAAAGATGTTTATTTAGAAAAGAAAAATTAGCTTTGACAAGAGACACCTGCACATTTGTGTAGCCAAGGAGATGTCAGAGCAGAGGGTGAATCCTTCATGGAGACTGAACACACAGGTGGCCAGCTGTGGCAGCGACAGTGAACACATGTCAGTGTCGGCCTGGGGGCAGAGAGGCTGAATGCTTTAAGTCTGATGGAGAGCCTGCCTTGCTCAGCCCTGTTACTACGTGGAAATCACTGTACGCCACACATGTGCAACTTACAACTCTCAAGTTTCCTGAATGTGTTTTGGAGCCACTGGCCGGTGGGCCGCAAATACTTGGAAGCTACCATGATGCTTCACACATGACTATCATTTTGGTAACTCAAAATATAAATGCGGGCTTGGTGCGGTGGCCCACGCCTGTAATCCCAGCATCATGGGAGGCTTGAGCCCAGGAGTGTAAGACCAGCCTGGGCAACATAGGGAAACCCTGTCTCTATACACAGTAGTTCGCCTGGAGCCACAGCTACCCGGGAGGCTGAGTTTGGGAGGATCGCCTGAGCCCATGAGATCGAACCTACAGTGAGCTGTGATCGTGCCACTGCAGTCCAGCCTGGGCAACAGAGTGAGACCCTGTCTCAAAAAAGCAAAAAACAAAATGTAAGTGCGACAAAGCTCCCGGTGAGATGCTGCGGCTACTCTGCCATTTATGCTAAAAACAAAAAACTAAAACCTATACAAACTTGAAAAGGTGGTTTATAACGGGGATGGGAGGGTTACTCTTGGCTTGGTTAAACCAAGCATCTAGCAGTGCCCAGGCCTATGCTGTCCCTAGCAGCACCTGGAGAATCTGAATGTCGCAACAGCTGACTACAGAGGGGACTCTACAGGGGAAGTGTCCTGTGCACCAGTCAGACCGCAGCTGTGCTGAGGGACTCGGGGGCAGATTCTGTGCTGCTTGGGTTCTTACGCCACAGTTTGATCTTCACATTCATTATTCAAAATCTTCCAGCAAGGATTAGAAATCAAGACAACTGAATGAAACTCGGGTCTGTTTTCCTCGAAGTGTGGTCCTGGGCTCAGGTGCTCACATCGGAATTACATGATTGTGCAAAACTTGGACTGCCCTGTGTCCCTGGAGACCTCGAGCTTGTTTTTGTCTCGGACCAAGATGGCCTCATTTCCATACTGTGAGTACCACATGCTTCGGCTCCTGCTCAGGTATGTCCCAGGTGGCACCGACTCCAACTTCTGCTGTTGCTGCTGCCAGATGAGCAAGGAGGTGTCTCTGTATCGGAGGCAGGTGTAGCCTTCAGACAAGGCCTTCTCTGCCAGGGGGACGCGGCCACTCATCCCCTCCCCTGTCCCGCTGGACTCCTGGGAATCCTGCTGTTCTGAGATGGCCCATGAGTGGACAGCTGCCACAAGCTTCGCACTAAATTAACGGACAGCTTTCCCAGCTTTGGGGTTTAAGGAGCCCTTGTTTAATTGAATGGTAGAAATTAGGAATTCAGCCCATTTGCAGGCAGCGTCCTCAGGAGGGTTGTGTGGCGAGGAAATGAGGCGGCCTCGCCATTCTGAAGACACCTGAGACCCATTCAGGGGACCGCACACAGGTCAGAGCAGCGCCCAGCCACAGCTCTTCCGGGTGCAGCTGTGTGGAATTGACAAAGACGTGGCGTCACACCCTGGGGGGTGATTCTGCCACCATGGCCTGGACCACTGAGCTTGAAGAGATGGATCCAGCGCCCCGAGGAAGGGACATGGTGGCCCCAGACGCAAGCTGCAAGGAGCTCCGGTGGCACACCCTGCACGCATCTGTCCCAGACGGCTTTCAGGGCAGCGGCTGTTCTGACCCACCCTGGGGATCCGGCCCCAGAGTCTGTTCAGGTCTCGTCTCTCCCCAAAGATGCTCCCGTGGGGCAGCCTGGGAGCTGGGTGGGGAGTGAGACGGGTGCCCAGTGCCAGCTTTTTCAGTCACTGGGCGGTGCTGGGGAGGCTGCCTGTTGGGGCTTCAGGGTCTCCACCTGTGAAACAGGAGCCAGCGGCGCTTGAAAGGGCGCGGGTTCCCGGCGACGCCGCCAGGCATCAGCCCCAGGACCGGAAGGGGCCCCCAGGGCCGCCTTTCTGCTCCGAGCATCCAGCTCCCGGGAGGCCCCGCGCGTCGTGAGCCTCGGAGACAAGGGCAGCGAGGCGAGGCGCTGCAGGGCTCCCCTATTTATTCTTTTGAAATAATTTTATTCACAATTTTCAAGTTCTAAATAATATTCCAAAGGGTACTGTAGTAGAAATTGGTCTGCCTCCCCCATATATTCACTTTCCCCTAACTCTCAACTTAATAGAGCTCTGGATTTTTAGTGGGGGCATAGTACCTCCCAGAATGAAGACTACATTTCCCAGCCTCCCTGGAGCTAGGACTCAAGACTAAGTTTTAGCCAATGGGATATGAGCAGAAGCATCCTGTGCAATTCTCAAGGTGCATCCCTTGGCATACTCTGGCTTCTCCTTTATCCCCTCTTCCTCCTGACTGAAATATGGACATATGATCTGCCACTCTGGACCACACAGAGAGGACATTACTCAGGGATGGTGGAACAACAAGAGAAGGAGCTGGGGCCCCTGGGACAACCCCATAGGGCAGAAACCTGCCACTCTACTTCTGGACTGGTCTATGATAGAGGAATAAGCTTCTGTCTTGTTTAAGGAATTGTTAATTAAAGGCAAAGTTATATCTTAACTAATATAGGCACTAGTTATTATTATAATAAATGCATATATTAATTTAAGAAATAATGTCTTCACTATAGTTTTTAGTTGGATGGAAGAAGTTATATCTCATTCATTAATCACTTTATTTTTCCCGTTAGGGTTTTGCCATCTTCTTTGAAAAAAATTCAAGTTGTTTTTTTTTCTGCTACTGTAAACAATCTCTTCCTTAACTCCTTAATTCTAATTCTGTGTAGCAAGAATTTTTATCATTATGTATAATTCTATCAAAATAGTTTCAGTAAGTGTTGAGGGCCTTAATTATAAACCTTTGCTGAAGAATCTGCTGATTTATTAAATGAGAAGTTAGAACAACTGAGATCCTGGAAGGTTTTCAAACACCACAACTCTGTGGTTACTTCATGTATGGTCAGCCAAGTGGTGGGAACCAGCAGACTACCTGTAGCCTGTGCATATTTAAAATGGAAGCTTCTGAGATGACTGGAATGATACTCACTTCATACCAAAGTGGACCTCCAGAGAACAAAGATGACTGTGGTAAGAGTATGAGAAAGACTCTGGGGCCTCCGCCTCCAGGTGCTCTGTTGCTGAACCATACAGTGCTCTGCCTCTTGTTCTACTCTGCCCATCAGACTATAAGCCTGTAAATATTTTCCAAATTCTCTCTTACCAGCTGGCTTCTCATGAAGTTGTGATCCTAGGATGTACTGGTGAAAGACTGGGAGACAATCTTTCTTTTTCCCTGACTTGGTGAAGCTCTGGACAGCAGTAGTAGCAGGCAAGGGAAGGTGTCTACATGTGACTCCTACAGCAGTCGTGGGCATTTGGGTTCTTGGGTTTTTAGGCAGCAGATGCTGTGGCACTTCCAGCAACTTTGTGACAAGTACAAGCTTCAGAGTAGGGGTGACAATGGCTTCCTGAAGACCAAATCCATCTAATGCGGACCTCTCACCTAAGCCCAGACCTATATACCTAATGACTTGCTTGCTATCCTCACCTCAGGCAACATTCCTAAACAGAACCTGGCATTTTCTTCTATTCCTTTCATTCTTTTGGTATCTGAACCACCCGTTCAGCCATAAGATGAAAACCTGCAGGTCAACCAGACTTTCATTCTCAATCCTAGTCAATCCCCAGGGCCTGCCGATAATGCCTCCTGAATTTCTCCTGTTCACTACATGCCTTTAATAGAAATCACTCACCTGGAATGCCCTGATCTCAATTTTGTCCTCTCAAAGCCATCTTTCAAAAATACATTTTTGCCTACTTGTTCCTAGCTTATTTCAGATTCTGTAACTTCATGTGACAAACTTGTCTATCACACTGCACAAAGAAGTACTGTTAGAAACCTGGATGTGCCAAATTGTTGCTTCAGTGCCTTTGCACATGATGTGCCCACAATCTGGAATCCCACCCAACAATCTGCCTGGTGAACTACTTTTCATCCTTAAACCCAGCTCAAGCATCTCTTTCCTTATCTCTGAGGTCATTTTTCAATACCACAATTATCCCTGGGCACGTCCCTATCTCTGTTTACCAAAATGAAATGAATTTTCTTTTGCAGACTCCTGGAGGAATGAGCTGCAGAGCCAGAACTCTGTTCATCTTTGTATGCCTAACACCTAAGACAGAGATCGGCACACAGCAGCCCCATAAGAAACATCTCAAATGGAATGAAATGTGCATTACATGTCTGTAGCCTGACATCAAACAAGATAAACTTCCAAGAAAAGCATTTTCTCAATACTAGTTAAGAGTAAAACTAAAACTGAAGGTTAACAGAAATTATAATGGCAAGAATAAAGCATAAACTCTATTGAAACATCCAAATGTCCGGGTGTGGTAGTTCACACCTGTAATCCTGGCGCTTTGGCAGACTGGGATGGGAGGATCACTTGAGGCCAGGAGTTTGAGACCAGTCTGGGCAACCTAGTGAGACCCTGCCTCTACAAAAAAAATAATAATAAATGAAACATCTAAAATGTCCAACAGCAGGAAATTTGGTGGTAAATTACAGCACAAACTACATGAATACTCTACAGTACTTAAGATCTCACTATACAGCAGGGTCTCTGACCGACAGCATCAGTGTAACCTGGAAGCAGGTTAGAAATGCAGAGTCTCAGGCCCTGCCCCAGCATTTTAATGAGATCCTGGGACATTTATGTGCACATTAAAGTTTGAGAAGCACTAGCTTAAAGTACTCAGTACTTACATTTATTGACACTGAAAAATGTAAGAAAAAGGCAGTTTTATAAAAATCTATGCATCAGGCCGGGCGCGGTGGCTCAAGCCTGTAATCCCAGCACTTTGGGAGGCCAAGACGGGCGGATCACGAGGTCAGGAGATCGAGACCATCCTGGCTAACATGGTGAAACCCCATCTCTACTAAAAATACAAAAAACTAGCCAGGCGAGGTGGCGGCGCCTGTAGTCCCAGCAACTCGGGAGGCTGAGGCAGGAGAATGGCGCGAACCCGGGAGGCGGAGCTTGCAGTGAGCTGAGATCCGGCCACTGCACTCCAGCCCGGGCGACAGAGCGAGACTCCGTCTCAAAAAAAAAAAAAAAAAAAATCTATGCATCTACACATGTAGTTATCTCCTGGGATATATCTACTAAAGGTATGTGCTCTGTGGTGCGCAGGCATACACAAACCCACCCCCATAGGCCAAGGAAGAGGCTGACAAATCTAGTTTCTCAGAAAGAAACCCGTGATGGGGACTTACAAACAGAGGCCATGTCCTGGGTGGCGGCGAGACAGCATAATGGTTGCCCATGCTATTACTCCCCAGACTGAGGGCTTATACATCCAGGTCTTATATACCATACTGAAGGAATGTATAGGACATTGACATCCAACCCTCAGGAAAATGCAAGAATTTGCCGAAGGGCAGGACTTATGGTATAACTGCAAGACTATTTTGACCTAAGGGCAAGATTTACAGTAAGTATGTGAATGTAGAAACCTTAGAAGCCTTCCTGGGACTGGGGTCAGAAGTCAACATGGCAGATTAGCATCAAAGATGGGGTTGCTTTAGCCTCCACCGTATGAGTTTGACTTCCCAAGAAGTTTCATCAAATCCCTCTACTTCAGCTCAGCAGGTATTACTTCTTCTGATTTCCAAGGGACCATGTGGATTCCACGTCCCTCAGCGTCACAAGAGAAGGGCCAAGCTGGGTACAACAGACAAACAGTGGAGTGGCCTTTCCATGATCCGTTGGAGAAGCCAGGGCTTATCAGCTGAAAGTCATGATCACCTTGGTACCATCTGGACTGTTTTCATTCATTTCTTTTGTTTGCGATATTCTGTTTGGTGAAAAGGTGGCAATTGAAGGTTGGATTATATGAACATTGAATCAGGGACATGCTTTGTTAATTGCTAGAATAATTGTGTCATAAATTTCAATAGCAATCATATTTTTGTTTTTTGGTTTGAGACGGGGTCTTGCTCTGTCACCCCGGCTGGAGTACAGTGGTGTGATCACAGCTTGCTGCGGCCTCGACCTCCTGGGCTCAGGCCATCTTCCCACCTCAGCCTCCTGAGTAGCTGGGACTACAGGCACAAACCATCATGCCAAGCTAATTTTTGTATTATTATTAGTTTTTTTTTTTTGTATAGATGGGGTTTTGCCATGTTGCCCAGGCTGGTCTCTAACTCCTGGGCTCAAGCGACCCACCAGCCTTGGCCTCCCAAAGTGCTGGGATTACAGGTGTGAGCCATCATTCCCAGCTGGCAATTATACTTTTTTGTTTGCTCGTTTTTGAGATGGAGTCTCACTCTGTCGCCCAGGCTGGAGTGATCTCGGCTCACTGCAACCTCTGCCTCCTGGGTTCAAGTGATTCTCCTGCCTTAGCCTCCCGAGTAGCTGGGACTACCAGCATGCACCACCACACCTGGCTAATTTTTGTATTTTTAGTAGAGATGAGGTTTCACCATGTTGGCCAGGCTGGTCTCAAACTCCTGACCTCAGGTAATCCACCCGCCTGGCCGGCAATCATACTTTTAACCAATAAAAAATGATCAGACTGCAGGGGAAGAGTGTTCATGTAGCCATAGGTAATTATAGGTATAGAGGCGTATGGAAAAAAGTACACCTGTCATCAACAGATGGTACAATTGTTTTGTTTTTGTTGTTTTACAGATAGAGCCTTGCTCTGTTGCCAAGGCTACAGTGCAGTGGTGTGATCATAACTCACTGCACCCTTAAACTCCTGGGCTCAAGGAATACTCCCACTTTGGTCTTCTCAGTAGCTGGAACTACAGACATGTGCCATTGTGCCCAGTTGTTTATCTGTAGAGATGGGGTCTCTCTATGTTGCCCAGGCTGGTCCCAAACTACTGGCCTCAGGCGATGCCCCCGCCTCACCTCCCGAAGTGTCGGGGTTATGGGCGTGAGTCACCATGCGTGGCCTGGTGGTGCAATTTTGAGTGAGCTCATTTCTTTTTGCATTTCTTTTTTTACTACCTGAATTCCATGCATTACCAGTTCTATTTCTGAAAAACTGAAACTATCTTCACTTAGGGAGGAAATCCTTAAGCTATGATTGAAATTTAAGCTATGAAAAGACATTTGAAAATCACCCAAACAAAATATTTTTAGGACCCCTTGATCATCTCTTTAGTATGGGACAAAAATATCCTCCAAATTAAGCATTTAGACTTAAAAAGCAGAAACAAATCATGAGGAACTTCACTAAGAAAGGACCACACGTTTGCTGAGCTGGAAAAAAATAGATTTATGGAGATGCAAAATAAAGGATGTCGGCACTCAGCAAGTCCAGTTTGCCTCAGGGGGCAGAAACTGGGCTGCTTGCTCCCTTTCTGTAGAAGCCTCACTGGGCTTCCAAAGAGATGGTGAGTGAATCCCTGATGGACAAAGGATGACGGAGGCCCCTCCCTTCAGAAGGCTCACACTCTCACCTGATCTGTTCTGGCACTGCAGCTTCAGCTAGAGACACAGGGTGTCACAAACACCTTCCCACACTAAAGTCACCCAGCCAATGGTGCGTGCGCACACACATGCACACACAGCCTCCATTCAGTTAAGCAAACAAGACCCTCTCCTTAATTCAATTAACTTACATAATGTGAATGCTTGGGTTAGAATAATAAAACTACAGATGTGCCCTACTTACCAAAATTGCTTATATGGATATTCCTGTATGCATGCTTTCTTTTTTCTTTCTAACACTAATCATGAGACACGTGATTCTTCATAAGTTTATACTTTTGAATTACATGTTTGTCTTGTCTCCCCCACTTAGAATGCAGATTCCATGCAAGCAGGGGTCTCTGCTTTGCCCACCACTGCCTTCACAGTGCCTAGGACGGGGAAGAGTTTACATAAAGAGCATCTGTATCTATTTACTGAATAAATACGCAGTCTCTTATGAGGGTTTTGGAGGTGATGGCAGTTACAGGCATCCCTCCAAGGCTTTTGTTGGCAGACCATTACAAGGCCGCTCTGTCTTTTTCTGTCCTGTGGCTACCTCCTCTTTCTCCTTTTTCATCTCCTAAGAGTTAGGATCCCCAGGGCTTAACAATTTGATCCTCTTCTCACTCAGGTTTCCAGGAACAGCCTCCGCATCATGGTTTCACCAACCACCTTTATGCAGAGAAGGCCTGACTTTCAAAATTATATTTTTCTACCCACATATTAAAATGTAACAGATTCTTCTTAAAGAGCCCATATAAAGAAATAATTCTTTTTTGTGTGTTTTTTTAAAATGATAAATAGTTATACACTTTTTTTTCTTTCTGAGATGGAGTTAGGCTCTTGTTGCCCAGGCTGGAGTGCAATGGCACCATCTTGGCTCAATGCAACCTCTGCCTCCTGGTTTCAAGTGATTCTCCTGCCTAAACCTCCCAAGTAGCTGGGATTACAGGCACCTGCCACCATGCCCAGCTAATTTTTGTATTTTCAGTAGAGACGGGGTTTCACCATGGTCTCAAACTCCTGACCTCAGGTGATCCACCCGCCTCGGCTGCCCTAAGTGCTGGAATCCTACATGTTTATGGAATACATGTGATATCTGGATACATGCATACAATTTACAATGATCAAATCAGGGTAATTAGGATATCCATCACCTCAACCATTTATCTTTTTTTTTTTTTTTTGAGACAGGCTCTCACTCTTTTGCCCAGGCTAGAGTGCAGTGGTGCAATCATGGCTCACTGCAGCCTTGACCTCCCGGCTCAAGCAATTTTCCCACCTCAGCCCTCCAAGTAGGTAGACCTATATGTGTGCACCACCATACCCAGCTAATTTTTTTAATTTTTAGTAGAGACAAAGTCTCGCTATGCTGCCGAGGCTCATTTATCATTTCTTTGTATTGGGAATATTTCAAATCTTCTCTTCTAGTTACTTTGAATTACAGAATAAATTACTGTTAACTATAGGTACCCTACTGTGCTATCAAACACTAGAACTTATTTCTGTATTTTCAATAATTCTTAAGGCCCGAATGAAGACATATAAGGGCAAACCTGGGCTTTCAATTTGTAAGACATTTAACTTCTTCAAAATTAAGAATTAACCATTTAATATAAGAGTATAATAAATGCCATAAAGCAGTACATGATGTATTGCCAAATTAACTATAGAGATAATTACTGGTGCATGAGTAAGACACACTGATATTTATTGGGAAGGATAAGCCTGCACATGATCTCACTACATCCTAAAAAAACTTATATCACTGGATTGCTATCCGCATTTAACCTGCCAGAGGATACACATGGGTAGACACAGAGCTGAGAACTCCAGCCCACATCTACCCACCTCCACACCCATGCCTTTCCAGCAGCAAAGTGGTCAGGATGGGGAGGACCTGGGACAACAGGAGGGTATTTGTAATGTTGGGAGGGGGCTGCATTTTAAAATAATAAAGTCACACCAGGGCACAGATGGTTATAAATAAAAATCTGAAGTTGGGAAAGCAGAGAATAAACCAACATGGCTGCAGTGGACTGTGTGGGAAGGCAAGCAGGTGCAGCTTACAGAGTAATATGGCCAGCAGAGAATACTCTGTGGGGTGGGAGGATTCCAAGAGCAGAAGGACTTCCCAGAACAGCAGGAGACAAGGAAGCCTAGGAAGCCTAGTCTGCTGCATGCTGGGTGGGCAACAAGGCAGGATCCTGGGCCCTCCCTACTGTGGTGTCCAGGCAGGAGGGGAGCCTGAGGCCTACTCTGGTGAGGGGGACGGGGAAGGAATGGGGACAGAAGTCTCTGAGCCAGAACAAAAGCAAGACTGGTGATGAACAAAAGCACACAGGGATAAACCTTGGTCCCAATCAGAGAAATAAATAGGAATGGAAGTCAATTTTTGTCCTTGAGTGGAGATGATGAATTTGAGATGATAAATTACCACATGAAAATGTCCAGGAGACGAGGCACGTGGATCACCTGAGGTCAGGAGTTTGAGATCAGCCTGGCCAATATAGTGAAACCCCATCTCTACTAAAAATACAAAAATTAGCTGGGCATGGTGGCGCATGCTTGTAATTCCAGCTACTTGGGAGGCTGAGGTAGAAGAATTGCTTGAACCCAGGAGGCGGAGGTTGCAGTGAGCCGAGATTGTGCCATTGCACTGCAGCCTGAGCAACAGAGTGAAAAGCTCCATCTCAAAAAAAAAAAAAAAAATGTCCAGGTGGTACTTGCGAACGTGCATGGGGCCGGCTGGAACTTCTGCAGCAGGTCACCCACTGTGCAGAACAAATGAACTGCCCTCTCCCATGCACCTACACTGGTACTAGGGACCTATCATCCATGGGGAAGGGAGAAAACAGCCATTCCAGTCACTGCTGGAGTTTTGTGTTTGACATGAAGAATTCCACTTGGCAAAGGAGAAAGGAAGACAAGGCAGGAAGCCTTACCTCAGCCAAGAAGACAGCGTTGGGATGCATGCAGGTTAAAGTCGCCTAGCGACAACATGCAGCAGCTACAACTACAGCAGGGGCACAGGGGGCGGCCAAGAGGAGGGAAGACGTGGTGTGCTGTAGGCAGAGAGAATGAAGGGGCCAAGCAAGTCCTGCCCCAAGGTGGGGCTGGGGGTGCAGGCAGGACGAGAGCAGTGTTGTGGCCCTGCTATGGCCACTGAATGTTGGCTGCTACTAGAACACGGGTGTCCCCTTCTCTGCACATCTACCTTCCATCCCCAGACATTAAATGACTGACGTGTTAAAGGCTGGCCCCCTTGCCTCGAGGTGGGACCACCGTGAGAGCAATTCAAGCTACTGAGGTCTGGGCTGAGACCACAGCTTTGCTCAGCTTTGCTTGGTCCTATTCTCTTCATTTTGGGAGCTTCCTCAGCAAATCAGGAGTCCCTGAACCCCTGTCCCAGGCTCTGCTTCTAGGACGGTAAGCTGGGTCAGCAAGGTCAAGGTAGATCAAGGTCAAGCTCAGGAAGATCATGGATGATGAGGGGCCCTGGAAGATTTTATTCAGGAGGGGGACATGAAACGTGGAGAAAATCATGGGGCAGCAGCGGGGACAAGGGAGGAGGGAGGCTGCTGGGGGACTACCACAGTGCTCTGGGCACCACAGGCTCAGCATGGATAGGACCTGGGATGGAACAGATGAGGCGAGAGTCAAGGGAGAGGATGACTCAGGTCACAAGGAGGGCAGAGGAGCCGTCTGTAGAGAGAGGCCACGAGGAGAAAACGCCATGGAGACACTAAGTTCAGCTTCGCCTTGCAGAGTCCCAAAAGCCTGTGGGCTGCTAGGTTGGTAAATCCCACAAACAGCTGATAAACAGGCCTGACACCCCAGGAGGGACCTAAGCTGGAGCATCAGTCAGGGATTGCACTTGGCTTTGGGTAATGGAAAGCTGACTGCTGTGGCCTTTAATCAAGAAGAGGTTTATTTTTCTCATAGAACAGTAAGTCTGGGGACAAGCAGACCAGGGCTGGTGCGGCGGATCTGCAATGTCAGGAAGTCCCCAGCTCCTGGCATCTTCTGCTCTTCCAGCATCAGCACATGGCCAACCTCTGCCCCATTCAGGCTGGAGGAGAGGGAGACACAGGAAGAGAGGGGTGGCTCCGACATCAGGCAAAAAGGAAGATGCAGGAAGGGAGCAGTTCCTAGATCAGTTTATCTGGGAAACTGTTCCTGAGACCCCTGATGGCCTTCCATTCACATCTCCTTGGCCAGAACCCCATCACATGGCTGCCCCAGCTGCAGAGTGGGCTGGGAACTTTTTATAAGCTGGGCAGGCTGCTTGCCCAAAGTTAGGGTTCTGTCAGTAAGAAAGGAAGAGAGAGAGCAGCTTTAAAAGGCACTAGTAGGGTCTGCCACAGCTGGAGGAAAGGACCTGGGGCTATTTAAATAAAGAAGACAGTTAACGGCTACCAGAAACAGGTCAGGGTGGAAGAACAAAGTGCAGGCCTATCTTGACTTCAGGAAAACTGACCGTGAAGGAGTAGAAGAGAAAGAAAGGAAGCGTTAAACAAAATGTGGAATTCTCATGTGCCGATTTCAAGTCTAGTTTCAGACTCTGAAATGACCATTATTTAAGAAAGCAACACAATAGTTCCTAAACAAAATGCATTTAAAATCACTTTAACCTAATTATAAGTAACACAGGTACTCCCATTGTATCCACAAAAAAGTGTAATTTCTAGAAGTTTCACTGATTCCTCCAACATACTGTGGAGCCCTCTATGTGAGGACATAGAGACAAGATGATGGACCAAGTCCCAGCTCTCCAGAAACCCAAGGTCCTGAGAAATAACGAGACTGTAACTACAGCAGTGTGGAGAGAGCTTTATGGAAAAGGGACCTTCCGAAGCATGTCCGACACGCAGCACCCACACAGTGAGGTCAGAGAGCGTGTTCCCAAGGTGGGCTCACTGATGCCACCCATGGGTATAATGACAACAGCCACAACAGCCACAGAGCTGGGGCCCAGAGGCGAGGATCCAGGGAGTGCAAGCATATTCTAAACCTAACTCTCCTCTACCCCTACCCAAGAGGGAGCAGCAGCTTGGGGTGGGGCAGGGGGCAACACTCTAGTTGGAAATGCTCAAGAGCACCCCAGCCCCGGGCCTTCTCTGTGGCTTATTGAGCTCTTGTTGACACGTTACTTCTCTCTTATGATTCCAGAAGTCAACCTGTCCTCCCTTGTCCTCCCAAGAAGCTTGTCATCCTTGTAAAATCTAGGTTGCTAATTTCAAACTAGTTTTAGCAGTGGAACTCTTTTTTACATCAAAACTCACTTAGAATCCTAATCTATCATAATGCAGATATATGGTATTCAATTGATCTTTTTGTGGGGTTTCTCAACCTCAGCACTAATGACATCGGGACCAGGTAATCGTTTGTGCTAGGGGCTGTCCTGTGCATTGCAGGATGTTCAGAAGCAGCTCTGGCCTCTGCCCACCAGACGCTAGTAGTATCTCTGGTCCTCTTTCTCTTCCCCTCCAGTTTTGTCAACCAAACATGTCTCCAGACATTGCCAAGTATCCCCGGGGGAGGGCAAAATCACCCCTGATTTTAACCATTGGGATCAAGTCATTGTATACCTTAAAATTTCCACATGGCCTTATTATTAAAGTCAATGAGGGTAATGAGACAATGCAATATTGCCTGTGGTATAAACATGGATAATACAAGTTTTAATATCTAATCTTTTTCTAGGTTTGTTTGGATTGCACAATCTTAAAAATTCTTGACTCATCGGGAAACGTGTTTGTGTCCTCACCTGTATAATGGTGCCTAAGCCAACAGATACACATGGGCCTGAATCCACACACTGACCCAGGCAGAGCAGCTGGCCCATGCAGAGTGCACAGCTGTGCACAGTTGTACACAGACGTAGGAGGAAAGCACCCACTCCTGGATTGACACACCGCAGCAGGGCCTCTTTATAACCATCTCACTCCACTCCTGCCACCAAAAGGAAAAATACCCCCACTATACGGTACTTTCCGATTTCAACTGAGTGGGCAGTGTCTCATTTGTCTCTTAGGAGTGTGAAATATCACCCATGAAATCAAAACCACTGAGAAAGTGCTGGTGCTGAGACCGCACCCAACCATTTCCCACTAGCTCCTGGTATTTGTTCAGTTTAAATTATAAACACCCTCACCACTATCTCTACCAGGAATTCTCCAACCTCCCCATGTACAAGAACCACTGGAAGAGGGCCAGGCGCAGTGACTCATGTCTGTAATCCCAGCACTTTGGGAGGGTGAGGCAGGTGGATCACCTGAGGTCAGGTGTTTGAGACCAGCCTGACCAACATGGTGAAACCCCGTCTCTACTAAAAATACAAAAATTAGCCGGCCTGGGCACCTCCAATCCCAGCTACTTGGGAGGCTGAGACAGGAGAATCGCTTGAACCCTGAGAGGCAGAGGTTGCAGTGAGCCGAGATCGTGCCACTGCACTCCTCCAGCCTGGGCAACAGAACGACTCCGTCTCAAGAGAAAAAAAACAAAAAAACAAAAATAAAAATAAAAAACCCAACAACATTGGAAGAAGATGCAAAGCATGCAGATTCCCACACTTCATCCCCAGAATGCCCCACCTGGTAGTAGATCCAGATGAGGACGCTGACTGCGCATGTTAACCAAGTTCCCCAGTGTTTTGTGGGTGCAGCACTCTGAGAAATCCTGCCCACCAGCAAGTTTCTCATAGCTGGTGGAAAGCACGTGTAATTAACAACAGATTTTTAGCCTACATATTTTCAGATTCTCCCACAAACTGGGCAGAGTTACAAGGACCTACCTTTTGCATTGAAAAAAATTAAAATGTTGCTGTGTGAATGCACAATCAACACTGTACTAAGTTTGACCATCAACCAAGATGCAAGCACTTCATTGATTCTCATGCTTTTTAATCTACTTCAAATCTACTATTCCTCTAGTGTTGAGAATACATCATTACCTGCTTTTTATAAATGTAAAAGTGTTAAGGCAATTAATTCTGAGCCCTTGGACTATATGAACATTCTCTAAAACTGTAATGTGCCCGGCACACATGATGGGATTTCGCCAAGACTTTACTGAAGTGGTAAAGATGTCAGGAGGGCGGTTACTCTCAGAGCCCAGTTCCACTTCCACCTCTCTCACACTCTCCTCCTCACTCCATGTCAACCAAGGGCGCCTCGTGCTCCACTTGCCCTTCCTCTGTTGCTCCTCTGGTTGGCTCCCTCCCCACCATCTCCGTTCTGGTTTTCATTCAAAAGCTGCCTTCCTTGACCACCCTCTGTAAAACACCACTTCTACTCCCTCACTTTCCTGCTTTCTTTCATAGCATTCATTGCCACTGACACATATTTGCCTCTTCTCTGCTCTCCCTACTAAAATATAAGACTCCCAGTGTAGGGACTGTCCATTTTGTTCACTGCTGTAATCCAGGAACCTAAAAAGTACCTGGCATATAAAAGGCATTTAACAAGTACCTGCAGAATGAATGAACAGAAGAATGAATGATCAGTGGCCTGCAACTAGATCTCCCCACACAAAGTTAACCCAAATTCACTATGGTCCTAACAAGAGACCACTGTGAAGACCAGACCTTTTAGGTGTCCAAGTATCATAATCATTGGGTGTTTATTAAATGTCCAGTGTATGTGGGACCATACAGTGGGTCTTAGTCCCTGTTTTCCATGTGCCTGGTGCCATCTGGACATTTAATAAACACTGTGTATGTGTTTGTTGAGGGAAGGCTAGGGGAACAGTATAAAATGACTGTCACCCCCTTCCCCCACCATGGAAGAAAATGGCAAATGGATCTTTTTTTTTTTTTTTTTTCTTTTTTGTTGTTTTTGAGACAAGGTTTCACTCTGTCACCCAGGCTGGAGTGCAGTGGCATGATCATAGCTCACTGTAACCTTGAACCCCTAGGCCCAAGTGATCCTCCTGCCTCAGCCTCCCGTAGCTAGGATGATAGGTGTGTACCATCACACTCAGCTACATTTTTAATTTTTTTGTAGAGATAAGAGTCTCGCTTTATTGCCCAGGCTGGTCTCAAACCCTTGGCCCCAAGCAATCCTCCCACCTCAGCTTCCCAAAGTGCTGGAATTTTCAGGCGTGAGTTGCCACACTTGCCTTTTTGTTTGTTTGTTTTTGTTTTTAAGAGAAGAGCAAAGAGATGAAATACTCAACTGTTTGGCTATTTGATAACAGCCAAATCACTCAATCTCTTTGAGGATGTTTGGTGATCTGTAAAAAGCCGGGTTGGGTGACAAGATTTCTGTGGCCCCTTCCTCCAGTAAAATGTTACGATACTCACTCATCTACATTTCAAAGGAAGAACAAGAAATATGAAGCTTAGCTTACTCAATGGATGTAATATGTTACAGCCATCTAGGGGAGAAAACCAGAAAGCTGGAATAAGTGGGAGAAGATGGATTTAAGACATAAAAATGAAAGACAGTGGGGGAACACTGGGGCGGAGAAAACAGAGTGGAGGTTGAGAGACAGGAAATTCTGGGAAGGGAGAACTCCAAGGAAAAACCAGGAACAGGAAGAGAAGCCCAGCATTGTTCTTCCTTCTGCTTCCCGGGGCTGGGGAGTTTCAGACGAACTCCTCTTTACAAATTCTTACAAGCAGACCTACCCACAAAACGATTACAGGCAGCACCTCAGAGATCCTCCTCTGATTCCAAGACCTGCCCCTGCCGCCCGCTCCCCTTCCCACAGGAGAGGTTCCAGCCAGAAGTGTAGAAAGTTGCCCTAAACTGGATTTTAAAAGTGGGGCTGAGGAAGGACCCTCTTCATCATGCAAAACATAGTAAATTCGCGATTTCTGCCAAAACATACAACCTGAGTTCTGTCAAGGTGGCAGAGAGACCCATCTTTAACTGGAAAATGCTGAGGATTTGGATAAAACGCACCCTCCAAGGGCTCCACCAAAGCACCTTGGTGAAGTGCACTGATCTCTGTGCATAAACACCCTCAAATGTGTTTAAATATATTTTAAAACTTATATTCTGCCTGGAAAGCCTCTTTCAGAGGCAGCTGTAGGGCTAGTCTAAACCAGGTAAATGTATGGGTCAGAGCTGGTTGACCAGATGCCTGAGAGCTACAAGGACTGCAGTCCCCTAAAATAGCAGTGACAATGGGTGGTTGGGGGCTAGAAGGAACCTTGTGGTCCAGCAAAGCCACACTGTTAGTGTTCCTCCACCCTGTTTTCTTTTTTTTTTTCTCTCTCTCTCTTTTTTTTTTGAGACCGAGTCTCACTCTGTTGCTCAGGCTGGAGCGAGGTGGCACGATCTCAACGCAGCCTCCGCCTCCCAGGTTTCAAGTGATTCTCCCGCCTCAGCCTCCTGAGTAGCTGGGATTACAGGCGCACGCCACCACACCCAACTAATTTTTGTATTTTTAGTAGAGATGGGGTTTCACCTTGTTGGCCAGGCTGGTCTCGAACTCCTGACCTCAAGTGATCTGCCCACCTCAGCCTCCGAAAGTGCTGGGAGGCGTGAGCCACTGCGTCCGGCCCTCCACCCTGTTTTCTGATGGTACCAGAGGAGACAAAACAAATTCTGCAAAAAAGCTCAGTGTTGTGGGCATGACTTCTGTAATGACCATGGAAAGGGCAGACACTGAGAAGCCCCACGTTGGCTTCCGATGCTAGACTGGCCACAGCACCCACAATCTGGAGGCTGCAGTTTTTAAACTGTATCTTGAAATAATTTCAAACTTAAAGTTGCAAAAATAGTACAAAGAATTTCCATCTGCCCTTTAATCAGACTCCCCAGTTGTTACCATTTTACCACCTTTGTGCTGCCATTCCATTAGTATACCGTGTGCATATTTATTGGACCATTTGAAAGTTGAAGACATGATGACACCTACCCCTAAATATTTCAGTATTTCCTAAAAACAAAGACATCCCCTTTAAACAACCACAGCATAATGACAATTAGGAAATTAACACTGATTCAGTACTGTTACCTAAAGACCTTATATAAATTTCTCCACTAGCCCCAATGATGGCCTTAGAACAAAAACAGCAAGTATATATGTCATTTTCTGTTACAGGGTCCAGTCTAGGATCACCTGGCATTCACTGTCATGTTCCTTTAGCCTTCTTTAATCTGAAACAGTTCCTTTGTCTTTCACGACCTTGGCATTTTTTAAAAGTACAAGCCACTTATTTTGTAGAAAGTCCCTCAACTAGAGCTTGTCTAATGTTTCTTCATGATTAGATTCAATTTATGCATTTTTGGCTAGAATATCACAGAAGTGATCCTGTGCCCTTCTCAAAGCACTTCTCAGGAGGCATGTGATGTTGATTCGATTAAGGGTTAAGGTGGTAGACGCTAGGTTTTTCCACTGTTGAGTTAACTATTTTCCCTTCGTAATTAATAGTGACTTGATGGGAGAAACTTAGAGACTAAGTAAATATCCTGTTTATCGCCAAATCTACTTGTTTCAGTATCGACTGGTAGATTCTTGAAGGAGAAGGATATGACTGTGTGAGGTCAAACAAATTCAAAACTCAGGAATGAAACTAGGGCTGGATAAAACAGTAAGTGATGAACAAAAATTAACATGTAAGACTCGTACCAGACTTAATTCCCCCGTTTATGTTCACTCTTAGCTATTAAAAAAAAAAAAAAAAAGAAATAACCTCTACATTTGCTTTTGAGAATACAAAGTTGGGAGTATGGTAATTTCTTTATTGGTGCTTCCTTGTCTGCTAGAACCTTAGCCTTTCAATTCACAAAGTGTCCAGTGGCAGCAAGAAGAGATACCCAGATCCAGAGAGCTAACAGCTGGAGCCATCTTCACACCAATGCCTAATTTTCCAAGGGCAACGCTGCGTGGCTCCCAGCTTGGTGATTCCCAGCTCAGTGTGGCACAATGTAGGGTGCTACATTTAAAAACAAGAACTCTACTCTCAACTGATGAACAGGTTTAGAAACTCTGATTTGCCTTATCCAAGAAATATTTTTAAAACCCTGTTAGCACACAAATAGAAATTTCAGAAAATAATGGAAGAACAGAACATTTAAGAATCACCGTTATCTTACAACCCAGTGATATCCACTGTTAACATTCTGGTCTGTATTCTGTCAGCTTCTGCTCTTTGCATAGATATATCACCATGACAGGGATCATGCTATCTACACCAGCCTCATTCAAAGTGCATTCCACTTGGGAATGAAGTCCTACAAAAAAGGATAGATTTTTCTCAATTCTCCCAGGAATGATCTATAACTAGAATCATTCCAGAAGCAAGGAGAGAAGTTAATTCATAACATACAATGGTTGCCTGACAGTACTGGGGCAAAAGTCTCCTGTAGAACCTCAGTTGAGAAGAGCTGGCCTGTATGGTTGTCTAATTTCCTTTGTTTACCTAGCAATCCTTTAAATAAAAATTTCATAAGCTTCTTCCATACACCAGGCACTGGGAATATAAAAATAAATAAGACACAGCCACTTTCCTCTTTAAATGAATAATCCAGCTAGGATAACTGAAAATGCCCAAATACTCAAAATACCAAGTAATGCTGTGATAGAGGAGCTACAGTAGACCTTGTGCATCCTGGGCAGGAAACCACAGGCTCCATCAGAGGAATCAGTGAGGCTTCCCTGAGGAGGTTATGTATGAATGGGTCCTTGAAGAATGACTAAGACTCTGGAGACAGAAGACAGAGAGGAGGAGGCATTCCAGACGGAAAGTAATGCCAAGACACACAGAGAGAGGTGTATGCTGGGGCCTGGGGAGGAGTGGGCAGAAGATGCAGCTAGGAAGGAACCAGGACCTCTTATGGTACACAAAGGAGATGGTCCTAAGTGGTTCTTAAGGAGGAGAGTGGTGAGTTCGTATTGGAATGAAAGAGGCCAAGGGACAGGGTGGTCAAAAGGCCACTGAGATCAGTGCGGTGAGGGGTGACGGAGGAGCTGAGCCACAGCCAGAAAGGCCGGAAGGTGGCCAACCAAGAGATGTGGAGGAGGAACGTGCCACAGGACTTGGTGACCAAGCCAGGAGGGGCTATTATTATAGCACTAGGCCAGCCAAGATTCATCCTGTGTAACAAATTCAGGAGGCTAAAGAGGGGGAGGTGCAGGGGAGAAGGTATGCAAGAAGGCTTCAAATGTTACTGTTTCTCAAGATGATTTAATGGCAAAGGTAAGGGTGTCCCTCAAAGAGAAAGAGGCCAGAGGGAGCAAGACATGACCCTAGGAGTAAACTGAAGAAATTGCCCCAAAACTGCCCCTCCCCTAGAGGTCCCACCAAGCTTTTACATAATAGCTCTCCTGTGGTGGGCCTGTGTGACAGCACATTATACACACAGAATCTGCTACGAGAGAACAACTCTGTGGCAATCCCATGAATGCCTCAAATAAAGCAAAATCTAGAAGCTAAATGTTTAATGGAACACTTCCCTCTTAACTCAAAGGAAATACAAGTAGTTGGGCTGAATAAATAATACTTAATAGGAGAAAGTGAAAGTCAGCAGAACTGACCGTTAACAAAAAGCAATTCTGGGATCCAGTACCCAAAGGCTCCAACATGTGGGGCTTTTACTAAACTTGAGCAGAATGGGGAACACAGGGTATCAGATGATGGGAAAGTTTGTGAGCAAATTCTAAAACAATGAAGAGCCCACTGCCCCAGAAAGAGTAAGGGTGAAAGCTCTTAAGGTTTTGGAGCATAAAAGTGATATCACCAAATAGGACCTTAGAAATATTCCTCAGGGAACACCCTGTCCAAGTGGATGGGAAGGGAAGGTGGGGAATTTGCTAGGCAGTTTTTTCCAATAACCCATAGTATTCAGTAATCCTGTATGTCTCATAGGAACAGAAGAACCAAAGGACTCATAGAAAGCCCCAAATCAGAAAACAATAATGACCCTAGAAAAGGAACTGGAGGGACAGTGACTGAGACAGTGATAACCTGGAGTTTGGCAGGACCTGGTAATTTAGGGTTGGAAGGAGAGGGATAATGTATTGTACAGGAGACAAAAGGAGATTTTGTTTGGGCTGCTTAAAACTCAAAACAAGTTACATTTCCATTTCTAAAACCAACAACATATATTCAGGTCTAACTAAAACATATAATTTCCTTTTACGCCCCAATCACATCCCTTTTACTGTTGGCTCTGAAATTCTGGGAAACCAGCATTTGGGCAGGCTCCCCAACAGACATAACAGTTTTTAATTACACAATCCATTTTTGATCAAATAGGAGTATGTGCCTGGGGAGAGAGCAACAAGAAACACATACACTGTCCCTACTTCAAAAAGCTCTCACAGGCCGGGCATGGTGGCTCACATCTGTAATCCTAGCACTTTGAGAGGCTGAGGTGCGTGGATCACCTTAGGTCAGGAGTTCAAGACCAGCCTGACCAACATGGCAAAACCCATCTCTACTAAAAATACAAAAATTAGCTGGGCATGGTGGTGTACACCTGTAGAGTCGCAGCTACTCGGGAGGCTGAGACAGGAGAACCAGTTGATCCTGGGAGGCTGAGGTTGCAGTGAGCCGAGATGGTGACACTGCACTCCAGCCTGGGTGACAGAGCAAGAATCTGTCTCAAAAAAAAAAAAAAAAAAAACCCCACAAAAAACAAAAAACTCTCATAATTTCATTTTAAAAAGGAGACAAGTAGATCTATTTTAACTTATCTATGTTGGACATGGGGGCAGAGTGTCCGATGTTTCAGATTTGGGGTGTATATGTGATATGGTTTGGCTGGGTCCCCACCCAAATCTCAACTGGAATTGTAGCTCACAGAATTCCTATGTGTTGTGGGAGGGACCCAGGGGAGGTAATCGAATCACGGGGGCTGGTCTTTTCGGTGCTATTCTCATGATATTGAATAAGTCTCACGAGATCTGATGCGTTTATCAGGGGTTTCTGCTTTTGCTGCTTCCTCATTCTCTCTTGCTGCTGCCATGTAAGAAGTGCCTTTTGCCCTCTACCATGATTGTGAGACCTTCCCCAGACATGTGGAACTCTAAGTCCAATTAAACCTCTTTCTTTTATAAATTGCCCAGTCTCAGGTATGTCTTTATCAGCAGCATGAAAATGGACTAATACAGTAAACTGGTACCAGCAGATGGGGCACTGCTGAAAAGATACCCGAAAGTATGGAAGCAGGTTTAAAACTGGGTAACAGGCAGAAATTGGAACAGTTTGAAGGGCTCAGAAAAGACAGGAAAATGTGGGAAAGTTTGGAATTTCCTAGAGACTTGTTGCATGACTTTGCCCAAAATGCTGACAGTAGCATGGACAATAAAAATCCAGGCTGTGGTGGTCTCAGATGGAGATAAGGAACTTCTTGGGAACTGGAGCAAAGGTGACTCTTGTTATGTTTTAGCAAAGAGACTGGCAGCATTTTGCCCCTTCTGTAGAAATGTGTGGAACTTTGAACTTGAGAGAGATGATTTAGGGTATCTGGTGGAAGAATTTCTAAGCAGCAAAGCAGTCAAGAAGTGACTTGGGTACTGTTAAAGGCATTCAGTTTTAAAAGGGGAACAGAGCATAAAAGTTCAGAAAATTTGCAGCCTGACTATGCGACAGAAAAGGAAACCCCATTTTCTGGGGAGAAATTCAAGCCAGCTGCAAAAATGTGCATAAGCAGCAAGAAGCCTAATGTTAATCCCTGAGACCATGGGGAAAATATCTCCAGGCCACATCAGAGACCTTCACGGCAGCCCCTCCCATCACAGGCCTGGAGGCCCAGGAGGAAAAAGTGGTTTCATGGGTCAGGCCCAGAGTCCCCATGCTGTGTGCAGCCTAGGGACTTGGTGCCCTGTGTCCCAGTCACTCCAGCCGTGGCCGAAAGGGGCCAATGTACAGCTTGGGCTGTGGCTTCAGAGGGTGGAAACTCCAAGCCTCGGCAGCTTTCATGAGGTGCTGAGTCTGCGGGTGCACAGATGTCAAGAACTGAGGTTTGGGAACCTGTGCCTAGATTCCAGATGTATGGAAAGGCCTGGATGCCCAGGCAAAAGTTTGCTGCAGGGGTGGGGTCCTCATGGAGAACCTCTGCTAGAGCAGTGCAGAAGGAAAATGTGGGGTCAGAGCCCTAATGGGGCACTACCTAGTGGAGCTGTGAGAAGAGGGTCACTGTCCTCCAGATCCCAGAATCGTAGATCCACTGATAGCTTGCACCATGTGCCTGGAAAAGTCTCAGGCACTCAACACCAGCCCATGAAAGCGACCAGGAGGGAGGTTGTAACCTGCAAAGCCACACGGGCAGAGCTGCCTAAGACCATGGGAACTCAACTCTTGCATCAGCATGACCTGGATGAGAGACATGGAGTCAAAGGAGATCATTTTGGAACTTTAAGATTTGGGCCAGGTGCGGTAGCTCACACCTGTAATCCTAGTACTTTGGGAGGCTGAGGTGGAGTACTTGAGGTCAGGAGTTCAAGACCAGCCTGGTCAACATAGTGAAACCCCATCTCTATTAAAAATACAAAAAAAAATTAGCCAGATGTGGTGGCATGCACCTGTAATCCCAGCTACTTGGGTGGTTGAGGCAGGAGAATCACTTGAACCCAGGAGGTGGAGGTTGCAGTTAGCTGAGATCGCATGCCACTGCACTCCAGCCTGCGCAACAGAGAGAGACTTTGTCTCAAAAAAAAAAAAAAAAATTTACTGCTCCTCTGGATTTCGGACTTGCATGGGGCTTGTAGCCCCTTTGTTTTGGCCAATCTCCCCCATTTGGAATGGCTGTCCGAATATGCCTGTACCCCTATTGTATCTAGGAACTAATTAACTTGCTTTTGATTTTACAGGCTCATAGGCAGAAGGGACTTGGCTTGTCTCCGATGAGACTTTGGACTGTAGACTTTTGGGTTAATGCTGAAAGGAGCTAAGACTTTGGGGAAGTGTTGGGAAGGTATGATTGGTTTTGAAATGTGAGGACATGAGATTTGGAGGGGCCGGGAGAGGAACGATATGGTTTGGCTCTGTCTCTACCCAAATCTCAACTTGAATTGTATCTCCCAGAATTCTCACGTGTTGTGGGAGGGACCCAGGGGGAGGTAATTAAATCATGGGAGCCGGTCTTTCCCGTGTTAGTCTCACGATAGTGAGTAGGTCCCATGAGATCTGATGGGTTTATCAGGGGTTTCCACTTTTGCTTCTTCCTCCTTCTCTTTTGCTTCCACCATTCAAGAAGTACCTTTTGCCCTCTGTCATGATTGTGAGACCTTCCCCAGCCACATGGATCCTTAAGTCCAATTAAACCTCTTTCTTTAGTAAATTGCCCAGTCTGGGGTATGTCTTTATCAGCAGTGTGAAAACGGACTAATACAATGTGTGTCTTAGGAAAGGGCTCCCAGAGGAAAGAATGTTTCTGCCCAGGTCTGAATAGGAACTGGAGTGGGATGGGAGAGGCAGGTGCCTCGGGAACAGGGACAGTGGGGACGGATGGCAGAATGTCAAGTGCAGCGTGCCTAAAGAATGCCAAGTGCAGTGTGCCTAAAGGGTCTACCCAGGAGGGCACAGCACCCTGAGACGCTAGAAAAGCAAGTGTCTTTTCTAGCGTCTCAGGGTGCTGAGTCCATGCCACAGGGGGCCACAATTTTACTCTAAGCATAAAAGGGAGCAATCGGTGGAGGGGTGGTTTAAAGTGGAACTGGATTTTGGAGACCTCTCTCGAGGCTGGACTGGAGATGGGGAAGTCCTCTCACGAAGCAGGACCAGTTAGGAGGTTGCTATGGAGCTGAAAGCAAGCGATGATGGCATTGCCCAGGAGTGCACTCACCTTACAGGATGGAGCCATCTCTCAGGTCCCTGAGATCATTCTGGCCAACTTCACCAGGAGCCGTTCCACGGGGCAGGCTGGGAATGCACTACAGACCACAAAGACATGGATACAACAGCCTCATTTACCACCTCCAGGCCAGAGTGCCTGAGTCTGAACCCAGCTCTGCTCCTATGGGCTTAACTTCTGTTCCTCAATACCCTCCTTTATAAAATGGGGATGACAATG
Organism: Trachypithecus francoisi; assembly: GCF_009764315.1. NCBI lineage: Eukaryota > Metazoa > Chordata > Mammalia > Primates > Cercopithecidae > Trachypithecus > Trachypithecus francoisi. The sequence continues at coordinate 37,184,648 of NW_022681462.1, forward strand.
GCACCAAACACTTAGGGCTGTGGTGAAAATTATATTAGTTAGTATCTATAACATGTCTACGATAGATGAGAATAAAGTGAGTAGGAAAGCATTTATTTCTTTTTGTCATATATATGTTTTGTAGCATGTGGGTTCACTTGTGGGGGCAGGGAGTGAACTTACTGTGAAAAGCAGAGTATAAAGCAGCTCATTAATAATTTACATAGTGTGCAGCTGTGTTATTAGGTGCATAAGAGTTTAGAAATGGAAACTTTTTGGGAAATTGAAACTTTGATCCACCTGTTTCTTTTCAATTTTTAAAATGTAGTTACTAGAAAATATAAAATTAGATGTGTGGCTCAGGTTATATTTCCACTGGACAGTGGTGATCTAGAGGAAGAAGCCCACATCAGTTCCCAAGTCCTGGGTGACAACAACTAGATTGTAGAAAGTGACAAGCAAAGAGAGGAGAGTATCAGAGGTCATACTTGTCCTACTCTCTTCTGCTAGAGTATAGATTAGAGATGAGAATAAGATGTTTACGAAACGCAAAAAGGGGGTGAAGAACAGGGCAGAAGAGGATAAAAATGCAGAGGCTGAGGAGAGAGGAGGGCTGAGGAAGAAATGATATGTGTCACAGAAAAACTGCCCCTGCTCAGAACTCAATACACATAAACCCTGAATGATGAAAAAGACATGGTCTTAAACACAGCCTTAACGGTCAAAAGACAGAAGTACTATTCCACCAAAGCAGACCTTTCTAATCTGTTATCAAACTGATCCTATCCTATCACATGATACTTAACTGTTATAATTCCAGATGTTAAAAACTGAAGGAAAAAAGGAAAGAATTCACGGGTACAGGACTTGGTGAACCATCCAATAACTTAATTCTGAATATTTTTCCATGCTGTAATAATGGGACAACAAAAATGTCTTACATGGCCTCAAAAACCCAAATAAGAAATGGGCTTTTCCTCTAGGTCACGGATAATTTTGAGCAGAAATGCAGAGAAAGCAGGCCAGAGAAGTAGACATAAAGTATCGGAAGTACAGTGTTATGAGAGCTCAGAGAGGGGGGGGTTGTTTGCAGCAAGAAGGGTGGGAGTTGAGACCAAGCCAGGCAGTTTCACCCGAGAAACACTTCCCTTAGGTCAGAGGCTCTTTAGGAGCTAACGGTTCCCCACAGCTCAGCTTGCCCTGCTGCCTGACCCACTGGGAGACTGCGGCCTATAGGTGACGACACTTACTGAGACCATACACAGCCAAGTAGAAACTGATCCTGACTGCTAGAAGGACTCCTGATTCCTGCCCCAGTGTCCTTAGAACTGTCGCCCTCATCAGCTAACAGTGAGGAACTATCAATGTGGTCATTTCAAAACTGGAATAAAATAGGTGTGCCCAGGGCTCCTAAAACAGCAATACCACGCCTAGGTATAGACCTATCAGAAATGCATACACATATGTACCAAAGCCAGACTCTAGAGTGGTCACAGTGGCACTTTCTGTAACAGACAAATGCTGAAACTGCCCAAATGTCCACTGACAATGCGTGACTATGTGGTATATTCACCCGATGGCCCCTATCACCAATGAGTGAACATGCTTCAACCATGGGCAGCACCATGAGTGACTCTCAGAAACTCAATGCTTAAGGAAAGAAGACATACACTAGCCGGGCACAATTGCTCACGCCTGTAACCTCAGCGCTTTGGGAAGCCAATGCGGGAGGCCAGGAGTTGGAGACCAGCCTGGACAACATGGTGGGAGCCGTCGCTACAAAAATAAAATAGCTGGGTCTGGTGGTGTGCGCCTGTAGTCTCAGCTACTGAGGAGGCGAAGGCAGGAGGATTGCTTGAGTTCAGGAGTTCAAGGCTGATCCTGGGGGAGGCCATGACTGGAGTACAACACAAGGGGAGCTCCCAGGGTCCTGGCCAGTTCTGTTTGTTGATCTAAGTGTTAAGTGCATGGGCATGTTCAGGCTGGAAAATTCATTAAGCAGGACACTTATGGTATGTCTACTTTCCTAGTATCTATGCTATACTTTAAAAAAAGAAAAAAATAAAACGACCTTTGTCTGTCTGGTGTCCAGGTAAGACAAGCCTGGTAGTGTCCTTGAAGCCTCAAAGGTGACCTTTCTCCTGCTCCCTTACGCATTTCACTTGCTTCTCCTTTGCACATGTGCTTAAGTTGGCTGTCTCCTGGGCGAGCCTGCGTGTCACCAACATATTTATGGTTTCCTCCCACACCAGGCCTGTGATTCACCCCACTTTGGATGCCTCTGATAACTTATGCCACCCACACTGATCCAGCCCTTGCTTTTCCTTCCTCAGCAGTTAGGGAGCTCGGAGCATCATTAACGTGTGTATATTCTCAGTTGTTTTACTTCTGCCAGAGCTTCCTAGCAGACTAAAACCACGGAGCATGCCCTTTGGGAGTGATCTCAGTCCTCCATCGTGTCCACAGGCAGTGCGGATTAAATTGCTCCTCAGGAGCCAGGAGAGTGTGGAAGGTGAGAGCCTTATCCCTTCTCCCAGAAACTGCTGGCTCCAAGACACCCACTTCAGCCCTCCAGGACCTGGAATGGGCTCCCACAGAGGACTCACTAACCTCTTTTCATTCACTGCTTCCTGAGAGTCAACCTGCTAGATAAATTCCCCTCACCGCTGTAAATAGTCCCACAAGGCAAGCAGAGAAGAACCAGAGGAGGCAAACCAAAGAACAAAGAGTGTGTTCTTATTCTGCCATGGATATATCCTTAACATTCATCACCAATCTATTTTGATAACATGCAACAATTTACAATTTATGCCAAAATTATAAGAACCGTCCAAAGAGTCGTAAATGTGAGCTCTCAGAATTTATGCCTGCCAGCCCTCTCTCTTCCATGAGCCCCTTCATGCCTTCCTATCTCACCTGTTTCTTTTCTTGCCTAGACGAAGAAACGCTGATCATAACCAAGAATATCCAAGGGTCATTTCATCTTACAAAAACAGCAGCACCCATATAACAGGCACACGGGTAAAAGACTCAAGACATGCTGGTTATATGCTCTCGCAGTTCGTATGAATCTCTCCTTCTCAAAGTGACCGCTGAATTCAGGTGCTTCCAGGCTCTGTGACTAGCCATGTTGGACACTCCTCGAAGCTATCAAGCTCTCAGGATTACACAAGGGAAACCACAACCTGTCCTGACTGTATTCAAGTCTGTGCCCCTTCATGCAGCAGAAATGGATTCCTCTTCCACAGTTTCAGCAGCTGTATCCTTCCGTAGAAAAGGATTAGCAGCCATAAGTCCGGGGGAGGGCAGCTAAACACCAGAGGGCAGGAGACGAGTCTCCTTCCTTTCTGTGACACCCAGCACGGCTCTGGCACGAGGAGCAGGCAACCACCGGTGCCAGATGAAGGGCAGCACATAAAACCATTTTCCCCTTCAAATGAACGATGCCTAATGAAGCAAAGGCCGCATGCATGACTTAAGACATGAGGATATAAAATTCGTCTGCCGAGTCAGCTAGTGATTCTGCAGGACCCTCTATCCTCGCAAACGTATTTTTTTTGTCATTAGAAAAACCTGGGGCCTGGAAGGGACCTCGGCCATAAGGGTAAGCTTCTCAGGAAAGACCAAGAGCCCGAGCCCCACAGCGGGATCAGTGTCTGCCAAGGTCACCAAGCTGGTGTGGGGTAGGGGCAGGGCTCCTCGGGGATGCTCTCGGAAAACCCTGCGTTACTTACACACGCAAGGCGTACAATGAATGCACACCCGCGCCAAGTCACGGCTTACAATTCAGAAGAAATCAAAAGGTCGCCAAAAGCTGTCTTCTCCTTAAGGCTGGCTGCAGAGAGGGTGCAGGGAAGGTCACCGGCGAATTTCTACCAGCGGCCCCACATCACGCCTCCCGGATGGATGCAGAGAGCGGTTTCAGGAGCTGCTAGTAACCCTGCAGGGGGTCCCCTAAGCCCATCCCAGGAAAACGAGTTAACTCGGCTCTGCTAGCTCCGAAGCTTCCAGCAATGAATTAAATCCCGAGCTGCAGCGGAAAGCGGTGGGTAAAGGGCCACTGCGGCGGGACCCGACAACCGGCGGTCCGCCCCACCCTCCACCGCGTCCACACCTGCCCGGGCGCCCCTGCCCAGTCCACACGGCCCGGGACCACGACCCTTCGCCCGCGCCCCGGCCGGACTCGCCTGAGGGTGCCGTGCCCTGGGCGCTGCCCGCGGGGTTCGAGGCGGAAACGCCGCGCCTAGCCGGGCCGGGCAGAGACAGGTCGCCGCCGCAGCCCCCAGTCCCCGGGCCCCCGCGACGCCGAGGAGGGGGCTGCGCCACGTACCTCGGCCGGCAGGTGCCGCCGCTGCCTCTGTCCGCGGCTGCAGGGGACGCCGCTCTGCGCAGCCCGCCGCCTTCGTCCGCATACTAGTGAGGGGGCGCCGGCCGACAGCCAGCCCCGGACCCAACGCCCCCACCCGCCCCCGGCGCCGCGCTCGCGCCCATTCAGCCGGGGGCCGCCGCTCCCCCGTGCAGATGCGGAGGAGGGGCGCGTGGGCGGGGTCTGGCGTCACGAGGGTGCGGAAGGCCAATCGGAGAGCACGATGACTCAGCGGAGGCCCCGCCCCCGGGCGCGCGGCCCGTCCGCCCTGCGGTGCAGTGGGCACTGCCGGAGTAGGGCGCCCCCTGCAGGGACGCACCCGGGGCGGGGGCCGGGCTGGGGCGAGTCCTTCTTGGTTCTGGAGAGGAAATGATAAACAGTTTGTAAAAGCATAAATATTCGTGAAAATAAAAAAATTCAGGAAGGAAACAAAGCTTAAGGCAGTGATTGATAGGTTATTTTTTGGACACAGCTGAGCGTATACTGTGCGCCTGCAACTTTCCGGTGCTTTCGGACCGGACTCCAGTGAAGCCAGTCAAGTCGGTCGACTTCCTTTCAGAGCGGCTGACCCAGCACCGCGGCCGTGTGCCTGTGATCCCTTTCTGGGTTTGAAAAAGAAGATCCTCGAGACCATCCTGGCTAATACGGTGAAACCCCGTCTCTACTAAAAAATACAAAAACTAGCCGGGCGAGGTGGCGGGCGCCTGTAGTCCCAGCTACTCGGGAGGCTGAGGCAGGAGAATGGCGGAAACCCGGGAGGCGGAGCTTGCAGTGAGCTGAGATCCGGCCACTGCACTCCGTCCGGGCGACAGAGCGAGACTCCGCCTCAAAAAAAAAAAAAAAAAAAAAAAAGAAAAAGAAGATCCTAGACACCGAGCCAAGTATGTTTGCATAAACCGGAGCCTCGTAGCTCTTTTTTGTAACAGCTTGGCGCAGGGCAGCTGGTTTGGAGATGTCTCTGTTCTTCCCTTGGTGGGGGTGCCGGAAAAAAAAGTGCTGCCTGGGCGATCGAGGTTGGGGCAAAAGCGTTGCGAAGGAAACAGTGGGAGGACTCTACTTTCACACCTCCCAAAAGGGTTTTACCATAAGACTATTTCTGGATTGTTCTAACGTGAGGATAGTGGGAGCATTTTGAAAACATTGGAGGAAAACCTGTCACTGGGCGATTTAAATCCGGTAAGTTGGCCGAGGCTAGCCAGGCAGAGCAGCTGCCGGGGTCAGCGACAGCTGACCCTTGCAGCTGAATACCTTGCCCTCTTAATCTTGGAGATCAGCCCAAGGTCCATGTGTTACAGGAAAGGGGTCCCGATCTAGACCCCAAGAGAGGGTTCTTGGATCTCATGCAAGAAACAATTCAGATCAAGTCCACAGTGCAAAGTAAAAGCAAGTTTATTAAGAAAGTAAAGTGGTGTCTGGGCACGGTGGCTCACGCGTAATCCCAGCACTTTGGGAGGCTGAGACGACAGATCACCTGATGTCAGGAGTTCCAGACCAGCTGGCCAACATGGCAAAACCCCGTCTCTACTAGAAATACAAAAATTAGCCAGGCGTGGTGGCGCAAGCCTGTTGTCTCAGGTACTCACGAGGCTGAGGCAGGAGAATCGCTTGAACCCGGGAGGCAGAGGTTACAGTGAGCCGAGATCGCCACTGCACTCCAGCAGGGCATTATTGAAAATAAGAGGAGGGACGTATCCAACTAAGGTACAATGCTTGTAATGCTTGTATATGTGGGGAGATATCTTCTGCTACAAGGGTTTGTGATAAAGGATTAATTTTCCTAATTACCATATTTTGCAATAATCAATGTTATTATTTTTAAAGCAAAATTAGGAATGCCTTTGTTCTCCAGATATCAGGATATCTGGACACTCTCAAGTCTGGGTCTGTTTAGTAAGCATTATTAATTTGTTCTCTTAACCATAAACATCTAGAGGCCAGGAATGCCTAACTTTCAGGGAATGCAGCCTAGCAAGTCCCAGCCTCATTTTTCTAGTCTTCACTCAAAATGGAGGCGCTCTGGTTTAAATGCCTCTGACACATGTGCTTGATGCAACACTCTTTACCTCTCTCTGTCTCCCCTGCCCCTACCCTTCTCTTCCAGGTTCCCCTTGTCTGCAAAGCCAGGCCTGATAGCATTATGGCTGTCATGAGAGTCAGCACTATCCCAGCTTCCAAGGATGGGTGTAAGGTGGGGGTGAGGAAGAAAAGGAACTTGAAGCTACCTCCTGCCCTGGCATCACAAGACATCTGTTAAGCCCTTACTACCTCATTCACTCCACTCACATTAGGTTGACCCTCTTGGGCAGCAAGACAAGTAGGCCCCCAAACTTCCACTTCACCAGCCACAGAGACATCCTTAGCTATTATTCTGGATTAAGGCAGAGATCTCCAAACAGCAGACTAAGATCAGCCTTTAGATCTCAAAGCCTTACTGGTATCCCTCCAAGTCAGTGGCTGATCTCAGAGAAGCTTCTGGATAGTGACTAGCAAAGAGTCACTCAGGCTACTTACAAATCCAGGACAGCAACACTTTTTTTTTTTTAAGAGACAGAGTCTCACTTTGTCACCCAGGTTGGAGTGCAGTGGCATGATCTCGGCTCACTGCAACCTCCACCTCCTGGGTGCAAGCAATTCTCCTGCCTCAGCCTCCTGAGTAGCTGGGATTACAGGCAAGGGTCACCACACCCAGCTAATTTTCATATTTTTAGAAGAGATAGGGTTTCACCATGTTGGCCAGGCTGGTCTCGTACTCCTGACCTCAAGTGATCCTCCTGCCTCAGCCTCCCACAGTGCTGGGATTACAGGAGTGAGCCACCACGCCTGGCCTAATTCTTTACTTATGCTGATTGCTTTGGTCATTCTCATAGCAGGCCTTGTGGTTGCCCCCAGCATCCATCCACCCTCCTCCTTTGTGATATAACATACCTTTTAAGTGAGTTTACCACAGTCTATGACAGGGTTCTGATTGGTCTAAGCCAGGGTTCTCAAAATGTGGTCCAAAGACCTCTGGCAGTCCCTGAGGACCTTTCAGGGGAACTCTGAAATCAAAACTATCTCATAATAATCTAAGACATCAGTTACCTTCTTGACTGACAGCACAAAAACAAAGGTGGGCCAAACAACTGGTACCTTCAGAAATCAAGGCAGTGGCAGCAAAATTATTAAAATCTGAAAACTTGAGTCATGGCTTTTTTTTTTTTAGATGGAATTTCACTCTTATTGCCCGGGCTGGAGTGCAATGGCACAATCTCAGCTTACTGCAACCTTCACCTCTTGGGTTCAAGCAATTCTCCTGCCTCATCCTTCCGAGTAGCCGAGATTACAGGGACCTGGCACCACGCCTGGCTAATTTTTGTATTTTTAGTAGAGACAGGGGTTTCACCATGTTGGCCAGGCTGATCTTGAACTCCTGTCCTCAGGTGATCCACCTGCCTCGGCCTCCCAAAGTGGAGTCATGGATTTTTATTATTTAATATGACAAAACGAAAACTACACGTAAAGTACTTTTGCTGCAAACAGATGTAAGATAGTTGTCTATGTAACATGGTTGTCTAAGTGAGATCATTTTCTAACTTAAAAAAGCACATGTGCAATTGTTTGAATTGCAAGCTGAACTTGCTGTTTTTCTTTATGGAACACCATTTTTACTTGAGAAAATGTCTGATAAACTATGATTATTCTGACTTGGGTATTTGGTACGTATTTTCTTGAAAATGAACTAAATGAGCCTGTGTCTTCAAGGAAAACAATGGACTATTTGTTGCCAATGATGAAAAAATTCCAACTTTCCAAGAGAAATTTAGAATTTTGGAAAACGTGCATCACCATGAGCTTGACGGCTTCTCAATATTTAAGGCCTTTCTGATGAGCTCAATGGTGACATTAATGAATGTGATTTTGGGATACTGGATAATGTATAACAACTACATTTACCCAGTGAATCATTGCTTTCCAAATGGTTAACACATGATGTTACAAAGTCATCCATGAGTAAAGATCCATTTAAAGTACAAGGCAGACAATGGATTTTAATTTAACAATAGAAGTTTACAGAGAAGTTTTCAGATTCCACAGTGCAAAAAACATTTAAAAACAAACTCTTGTAGAGTTTTGGTGTAGTATCAAAGACAAATATTCACAATTATCTTAAAAGGCGATTAAAATACTCGTAACTTTCCAATTACAAATCAGTGTGAGGCCGGGTTTTCTTCATGTGCTACAACCAAAATAATTTGCAACAGATTGAATACAGAAGCAGATATAAAAATCCAGCAGTCTTCTGTTTAAGCTAGACTTAAAGAGACTTCCAAAAAAAATTTAAAAAAAAAAAAAAAAAACAACAACTTACTATCATATTTGGGATTCAGTAAAAAGAAAAAGAGGCCGGGCGCGGTGGCTCAAGCCTGTAATCCCAGCACTTTGGGAGGCCGAGGCGGGCGGATCACAAGGTCAGGAGATCGAGACCATCCTGGCTAACACGGTGAAACCCCGTCTCTACTAAAAACTACAAAAAACTAGCCGGGCGAGGTGGTGGGCGCCTGTAGTCCCAGCTACTCGGGAGGCTGAGGCAGGAGAATGGCGTGAACCCGGGAGGCGGAGCTTGCAGTGAGCTGAGATCTGGCCACTGCACTCCAGCTTGGGTGACAGAGCGAGACTCCGTCTCAAAAAAAAAAAAAAAAAAAAAAAAAAAAAAAGAAAAAGAAAAAGAAAGTCATTTTTCTCACTAATCTTTTTGTTTTGGGAAATAGTAGCTTTTTGTTTTTGTTTCTGAGACAGGGTCTTTTTCTGTCGCCCAGGCATGGGTGATATGCAGTGGCATGATCACAGCTGACTTGAAGCCTCACCAGTCATCTGTTAAGCCCTTACTACCTCATTCACTCCACTCACATTAGGTTGACCCACTTGGGGAGCAAGACAAGCAGACCCCCAAACTTCCTTTTCACCAGCCACAGAGACATCCTTAGCTATTATAGCTATTATTCTGGATTAAGACAGAGATCTCGGAACAGCAGACTAAGATCAGCCTCCACATCTCAAAGCTTTACTGGTATCTCTCCAAGTCAGTGGCTGATCTCAGAGAAGCTTCTGAATAGTGACTAGCAAAGAGTCACTCAGGCTACTTACAAATCCAGGACAGCAACACTTTTTTTTTTTTTTTTTTAGAGATAGAGTCTCACTCTGTTACCCAGGCTGGAGTGCAGTGGCACGATCTCGGCTCACTGCAGCCTCCACCTCCTGGGCTCAAGCAATCCTCCTACCTCAGCCTCCCTCAAGTAGCTGGAACTACAGGTACCCAACACCATGCCAGGCTAATTTCTAATTTTTTGTGGAGACAGTGGTCTCCCTCTGTTGCCCAGGCTGGCCTCAAACTCCTGGGCTCAAGTGTTCCTCCTGCCTGGGCCTCCCAAAGTGCTGGGATCACAGATGTGAGCCACTGCACGCAGCCAAAACCAGTTATTTTTTGGCTGGGTGCAGTGGCTCGCACCTGTGATCCCAGCACTTTGGGAAGCCGAAGTGGGCAGATTACTTGAGGTCAGGAGTTTGAGACCAGCCTGGCCAACATGGTGAAACGCTGTCTCTACTAAAAGTACAAAAAATCAGCTGGGTGTGGTGGCATGTGCCTGTAATCCCAGCTGCTCAGGAGACTGAGGCAGAAAAATTGCTTGAACCTGGGAAGCAGAGGTTGCAGTAAGCCAAGATCACGCCACTGCACTCCAGCCTGGGTGACAGAGCAAAACTCTGTCTAAAAAAAAAGAAAGTTATTTTTATCAATATATATTAACATGCAATGGTTTTATTATTATTATTATTTTATTTATTTATTTTTTACTTGAGACAGAGTCTTTCTCTGCCACCCAGACTGGAGTGCAATGGTACAATCATGGCTCACTGCAACCTCCACCTCCCAGGTTCAGGTGATTCTCCTGCCTTAGCCTCCAGAAGTAGCTGGGATTACAGGCACATACCACCACGCCCAGCTAATTTTTGTATTTTTAGTACAGATGGGGTTTCACCATGTTGGCCAGGCTGGTCACGAACTCCGGACCTCAGGTGATCCACCCCTCTCGGCCTCCCAAAGTGCTGGGATTATAGGCGTGTGCCACCATGCCCAGCCAGATTTATTATTTTAATGACTTAATAAATATTTTAAATTTTAAATATTTAAATTAAATATTTAAAACTTTCTCAGTATTAATTTCTAATTTGGCAAATATCAAGAGAAAGACTGTGTTAAAAAGATTTTTTGGGATCCTCAGTAATTTCTAGGTGTGTAAATTGATCCTGAGACCAGAGTTTGAGACTTAATGGTCTCAGCCACCCAGAGTAGCCCGTTGCCCCATCCTCCTTGCCACTAGGAATGGTTCATGGGTAGCCATAGGAACCACATTGATCCAATCAGAGGAAGTCTCAGGAATTTATTAGATGCTGGGGGAGAGATGCTTTCATGTTCTGCTAGATAAGAACCAGGCAGTAAGTAGCCTCAGAAGCTGTTGATAAGGCAGACATCTTGGACTACAAGAAGAGCTTATTTTAGGAAGAAAGTAATGCTATGGGAAGCAGAAGACCAGTTAGAAAGAAACCATTTCCTTTATGACATATTTGAGTCACTAGATCAAATCAGTCCTGAAGTCCATCTTGCCTCTGTACATTTCAGTTGTATGAGATAGGAAGTTCCTCTGTGGTTTCAACTAGCCAACCCCAGGTGCCCTAACTGATTTGCCATGTACCTACTTATGCAACACAAGTTGCAATGATGAAATGAGGCTGGAAGGCAGAGAAGAGTCCAGGAGGAAAGTACCTAACTCAGACAAATGGGATCTTCATGGCATATGATCATAAGTAGCAAGATTATAGCAGATTTTTACTTCTTATTTTTATTTTTGTTTTTCTGTGTTTCCCGTATTGGACAACATGCATATGTATTTCTTTTACACTGAGGAAAAATTGGAACCTATATTATTACTTTTTCTGATAGTACAATGACTGACAGTGCAATATTAGAGAACAGGTTGGGGAATGGGATATGGCAATAGAACTCTTAGGCTAGAACTGCTAGCAGGGAAGAAAGAAGATTTGTAAGGGATGCAGATGGGCCCCAAAACCAAACTTACTTTCCTTTATAGCTTTGCCAAGAGCCAACCTCAAAGATTCCAGGGGATGGACAAGAATCCCCAAAGGTTAAGAAATCATTAATTGTGCCTCAGTCTAATTGGCTGGAATATTTGCAGGAAAAAAAAAAAATATGGCCAATGTGAAGATCATATGTCAATACTAGAAAAGATTTAGGATATAATATTAAATGAAAAAAATAAAAAAGGCAACACAGATTGTATGCAAACATCTATCATGTGGCCAAAAACTGGAAGATAATTTGGAAAAAAGAAAATAGTTGTGTTAGGGTGGTGGGATCACAAATAATCTTTCTTCCTTTTTAGCAAATCTGTTTTAATGTTGTTATAATGTTGTTTTTTGCAATAAGTAAAAATGTAGGGAGTCATTGGTTCAAATTATTGAGGTCTCAGAGGCCTCTGCAGATGGCCTGTTTCTTTTTGTCTGCCAAATGGCTCTCACCCCATACCAAGACAGAAGCTGTGCCTTCCCTGAGAGCCCAGTGTCTTTGAAACTGTTAGGGGTGATGGTGATGTGAGTGTTTTGTAGGTGGCCAGAAGGAAAGGAGGGAAGAAAGATGTTGGTGGCAGCCAAGACCGAGGATGTCTGTGAGGCAGGAGGGGTGAGGGGTCCCTTGCCCTGTGATATAACCTTTTTGTGTTGGAGTTTCGGGCCCAGGTTACTTACTGAAGCATTGTCTTTTTCTGTTGGACTCCCGCCTGGTCCCCCTGAGAGGCTGTCTCTTCCGCAGGCCCTCAGGAGCTGGAGCACAGCTGCAGCCAACAGAACACAGGTTCTGTCTGCTGCCCTGAAGCACAAAATAAGTTGGTCTCTTGAGGTTTTTCTAGGAATGTTTTCCTGTGAGCAATCACAGGAGAAGTGGGAGTAAAACAAACAAAGGAGGGAAAAAGACGACACAAAAACATCATGGGAAGGCTGGTAGTTGGCAGAAGAGGCTCAGATTGAGGAAAGAATCCCTCGTGGAATGAATTCTTCTGGAAGTGGAGAGACACATATTAACATATCCAGGCACATCTTCAGACCGCCCTTCTGTCTGTCCCTCACCCATATATTGATTCTACAAACATTTGCTGAGAGCCTGTTATATGTGAGGCTTCATGCTAAGTGCATAACATAAATTACTTCATTTTATCTTCACAGTATCCCTTTAAGGTAGGGTCTCATATCCCCATATCTTACCCAAGGAACCTGAGGCTTTGAGAAACTTAAGGAGATAAAATAACCTGCCCAGGGTCACAAAGTTAGGATTCAAACCCAGGATGTCAGAGTCCAGAGCCTGTTACCAGTAGAAGGTCCTGACGAGTCAGTAGTCATCCAGGTTCCTGGCATTTTGAACAAAGAATTGGACAAAATGCACAAACAAAGCAACAAAAGAATGAAGCAAAGAAAGCACAGATTTATTGAAATGAAAGTATGCTCCACAGAGTGGGAACAGCCCGAGTGAATGGCTCAAGAGGGTTGGTTACAGAATTTTCTGGGGTTTAAATACCCTCCAGAGGTTTCCCACTGGTTACTTAGTTATACCCTATGAAAATGAAGGAGTGAACCATGACCACTCTGGTTGCAGGGGAGGACCAATCAGAGGTACTTTCCATTTTTCATCTGTGTTGCAGTGCTGAGGGAGTAGCCTCTAATCCTTTTGTTACTTGGATGTGGAGAGGTGGGGTTTTCCATTTGATTCAATTTTAGGAAGTCAATGCAAATCAGTCTTAGGTTCCCTGCCTCCAGACCTTATTCTCCTGCCTCAAGCCTACCTAAATGATAGGGTTTGGCTGTGTCCCCACCCAAACCTCATCTTGAGTTGTAGCTCCCATAATTCCTACATGTTGTTGGAGAGACCCAGTGGGAGATAATTGAATCATGGGGGCAGTTTCCCCCATATTGTTCTTGTGGTAGTGAAGAAGTCTCATGAGATCTGTTGGTTTTATAAGGGGAAACCCCTTTCACTTGGTTCTCATTCTCTCATCTGCCGGCGTGTAAGACGTGCCTTTCACCTTCCAATGTGATTGTAAGGCCTCCCCAGCCACATGGAACTGTGAGTTCATTAAACCTCTTTTTCTTATAAATTACCCAGTCATGGGTATTTCTTTATCAGCAGCATGAAAACAGACAAATACACTAAGACATAGTCCTCACCCTGAAGGAGCAAATGATCTAACAGAAGAGAAAGACACTTCAAACAAGCAAGCAAACAAACAAACAAACAAACAAAACCAGTAAAACAACAAGATATAAGAGAAAAACTACTAACAAAGAGCCAAAGGCAGGGTGCAGTGGTTCACTCCTGCAATCTCAGCACTTTGGGAGGCCGAGATGGGAGGATCGCTTGAGCCCAAGAGTTCGAGACTAGCCTGGGCAATATAGTGAGACCTCATCTCTACAAAAAATACAAAAAATTAGCTGAGTGTGGTGGCTCACATGTGTGGTCCCAGCTACTTGGGAGGCAGAGGCAGGAGGATTGCTTGAGGAGGTTGAGGCTGCAGTGAGCCATGATCAAACCACTGCACTCCAGCCTGGGTGACAGAGTGAGACCCTGTCCTCCCACCCCCCAAAAAAGAGCCCTGGGAGCTTCAGGGGCACAGCAGAATCTGTCTTGGAGCTCAAGGCCACCGCTTAAAGGGGTGAGACTGATTTTGAAGGATAAGGTAGGTATATTGATAGGTATATTAGTTTCAGGCTATATTCATTTTCTGTTTCTGTGTAGCACATTACCACAAATTAGATTAAAACAACACATCTTTATTATCTGACAGTTTAAGTTAGGTACAGTGTAACTGGATTCTCCACCCAGGGGCTCACATGACTGAAACTGTTACCAAAATACTAAGGCTTTGGTCGAAGTCCCACTACTCCCAACACAGAAAGCCAACCACTGAGACAACAAGTTTGTCAGTGAAGAACGCTTTAGTCTGTAGCTGCAGCCAAGGAGATAGGAGATCAGTCTCAAATCTATTTCCCTGACCTACTAAAATTAGGGGTTTAGGCTGGGTGCAGTGGCTCATACCTGTAATCCCAGCACTTTGAGAGGCCGAGGCAGGCAGATCACCTGAGGTCAGGAGTTCAAGACCAGCCTGGTCAATGTGGCGAAACCCTGTCTCTACTAAAAACACAAAAATTAGCTAGGCATGATGGCGTGTGCCTGTAGTCCCAGCTACTTGGGAGGCTGAGGCAGGAGAATCGCTTGAATCCAGGAGGTGGAGGTTGCAGTGAGCCGAGATTGTGCCATTTTGCTCCAGCCTGAATGACAAGAGCTAAACTCCATCTCAAAATAAATAAATAGATAAAAATAAATAAATAAAATTAGGGATTTAAATAGCAGGGAAGAAATGTAACCATGCGTGTGAAAATAGGAATTAGAAAGGGGTAAGGAAGAGGACTTGGTCAACAGGAAGCAAGTGGTCTTCTGGCAGATAAGGGGTCTGGCATCTCATTGTCCAGATTCAGTGATATGTAAGTTTCTGTTCCTTGATACTATTTGGAAGGCCCGATGGTTTCCAGAGAAAGGAACTCAGATTAAGAGAGTAGACCACCCCTCATATTGTCTTATGCTCAATTTCTGCCTCCAAAGAAAAAAGAAGTAAAAACTAAAAGGCAGAAATGAAATCCATGGACAGACAGCCTGGCGCTGTGCCCTGGGCCTGGTAGTTAAAGATCAACCCCTGACCTAATTGGTTCTGTTATCTATAGATTCCAGACACTGTATGGAAGAGCATTGTAAAGATCCCTGTCCTGTTCTGTTTTTTCTGATTACTGGTGCATGCAGCCTCCAGTCACATACCCCCTGCTTGGCTCAATCGATCATGACCCTCTCATGCAGACCCCCTTAGAGTTGTGAGCCCTTAAAAGGGACAGGAATTGCTTACTCAGAGAGCTTGGCTCTTGAGACAGGAGTCTTGCCAATGCTCCTGGCCGAATAAACTCCTTCATTCTTTAATTCGGTGTCTAAGGAGTTTTGTCTGCAGCTCATCCTGCTACGTTTCTTGGTTCCCTGGCCAGGAAGCGAGGTGATTGGCGGATGGTTGAGGCAACTCCTTAGGTGGCTTTAGCCTGCCCTGTGGAATATCCCTGCAGGGGACTCCGACCAGCCGGAGCAACACAGATTCTGAGAGCGCTCCTGGGTAGGCAATTGCCCCAGTGGGACGCCTCGCCAGAGCAGTGTGTGGCAGGCCGCCGTGGAGGATCAACACAGTGGCTGAACACCAGGAAGGAAGTGGTACTTGGAGTCCAGACATCTGAAACTTGGTAAGACTAGTCTTGAGAACTTGCCCATTCCATTCAAGTGGCAGCGGGGCCTGATCACCCACAGTGTGCACTTAAAAGCACAAAGTGCCTTTACTGGCACTTTGATTTTGGTTTTGGTTTTGACTTGGTTTGAATTTCTTGACAGGACTGGTCTTGGGAACTTGCCCACTCCATTTGAGTGGAAGCATGGCCTGATCACCCATGACGTGCCTTTATCAGCACTTTGGTTTTAGTTTTGGTTTTGACTTGGTTTAAATTGCTTGATGGGACTGGTCTTGGGAACTTGCCTACTCCATTTGGGTGGAACTGTGGCCTGATCACCCACGGTGTGCCTGTACCGGCACTTTGGTTTTTGTTTTGGACTTGACTTGGATTGCTTGATGCTTTGGTTTTGGCTTTGACTTGGCTTGGATTTCTGGATACTCTGATTTTGGTTTTGATTTTGGTTTGGTGTAAACTGCAAAAGTGTGTGTGTGGCCTTTTACCTGTTCTTTGTTTTGGGGTGTGCGTGCGGTGTGAGCGTGGTGTTTTGTCTCAAAGAAGCATGGGTGAGGCACAAATAAGCCCACCCTATTAGGAACTATGTTGAAAAATTTAAGGGAGACTATGGATTACTATGACACCAGGAAAACTTAAAACTTTGTGTAAATAGACTTGCCAGCATTAGAGGTAGGTTGGCCATCAGAAGGAAGCCTGGACAGGTCCCTTGTTTCAAAGGTATGGCACAAAGTAACCTGTAAAGCCAGGGCACCCAGACCAGTTCCCGTGCACAGATGCTTCATTACAGCTGGCTTTAGATCTCTCCACAGTGCTTGAGAGAACTGCAACATAAGCGAGGCAGAGAGAGAGACAGGAAGAGACAGAGGCAAAGGGAAAGTCAAAGAGAGAAAGACCAAGTCAAAGAGAGAAAGAAGGAGAGAAAGAGAGATATATACAAGTAGTTAAGAAAAAAAAAACAGTGTACCCTATTCCTTTAAAAGCCAAGGTAAATTTAAAACCTATAATTGATAATTGAAGGTATTCTCCATAACCCCATAGTGCTCCAATACTACTTTGTTGTCAGTGTAAACAAGGGTGTATCCTGAAAGCACTGAGCCTTCCTATCAAAAACCCTTAACCCAGTAACCCGCGGATGGCCCAAATGCATTCAATCTGTAGCAGCAACTACTTTGCTAACAGAAAAAAAGTAAAAAAAAAAAAAAAAACTTTTAGAGGAAACCTCATTGTGAGCACACCTCACTATTTCAGTACAGAACAATCCTAAATCAAAAAAGCAAAAAAGTAGCTTACTAACTCAAAAATCTTAAAATATGGGGCTATTCTGTTAGGAAAAAAAAAAAAAAAAGGAAAAAAGGTTGGGGGGGGGACAGAATTTATATAAAAAGAGTATTATATGGTAAATTCTTGTCCTGAAATAAATTAACTGGTTGTTTAAAGAAATAAATATTTGTAATAAGTCAGAAAGTTAAAGCATGTCGAAGAATTGTCTGCGAAACTCGTGAAAGAGAAAAATGTTATAAAAAAAGAATTTACGCAAGAAATGTTGTATAATTTAAAAAAAAAACAGTTTATGTGCAAGGTGTATAAGGAAAGTAAAATATACCTTTGGTAAAAGAATTATAAGGAGGCATAAGAATATAAATTTTTACCTACATTAAAAGGTTAAAAATATGCATATTTTGTTTTAAAAGTTTAATCAAGTTTTAAAATGTTAATTGGAAAGAAGATTCTGTGTGTAAACATTGGCTGAAGTTAAAGAGGTATCATCCAGTTTTTCTGTAAACTTGACATTAAAATAAAATCATAGCAGGTTTTTCTTAAATCACCAACCTGCTCTTTAGTAAAAATTATAAAAGGTTAAAAAGAGTCTATAAAATCTTACCTATGGCCAAACATTAAAAATTGGATAAATATGTCTATATGGTTTTATTAAAATTAAGTTTAACATTAGTAACCCACTAATATAAAGATAAAATGTAGCTTATCCGGTATAAAAATCATACAAAAGGCATTGTGTATAAAATGGTATTTGGCTTTCTTTGGTTTAAAAGCTAATAAAAATAGGTGCTAAAGGAAATTTCTCAGTAAAAAGGCACTAAGGACTATAAAGTCCCCTGCCAAGGTCCCCACATTTAAAACAAAAGGTCAGTTTCTTAAAAATTACATACTTGGTTTATCTTCCACTTTCCTTTCCCTCAAAAACGAAAAGTATTTTAGCACGTGTACTACCCCTAGAATTTCTGGTAAACCAGCACCAGCCTGAAGATCACGTTCTCATCAAAGGCTGGAAAGAAGAAAAACTCAAGCCAGCCTGGGAAGGACCCTACCTTGTGCTGCTAACCACCAAGACTGCTGTTCATACAACATAAAAGGATGGACTCATCACACCAGTCAAGAAAGTGCCACCCACTCCAGAGTCGTGGGCCATAGTCCCAGGGGAAAACCCTACCAAACTAAAGCTAAGAAAAATTTAACTCTTTTCTTCTATTCTATTACTCTTCCTTCTTTCCTCATTCTATTGCTAACCATCTAGTTATTAACATAACCAAGTCAATTTTGCCTCAAACTATTGCATTTAATGCTTGCCTTGTTATACCCCGTGGAGACTTGCCAAGTCAAAAAAAGCTTTCTACTTCAGAAAAGTACTTCTGTCCCTCCTGGCTCTCCTCAGACTGGACATTAGTAAACTAGGACCATTTAATCCAGGGAGATTTCAATAAAGACCCCAGTACCAACCAGGAGTCTTGCCCCGAATGTAGAGCTTTTATGCCGTAGTTGGTCCAACATTCTGTGGACCACTAAAGAGCAAGGATAGGCCACCTCAACCGGTTTTTGTAATTTCCTAAAATCATACATTCATTTTACTAGAGGATCATAGAAGTTAAAGACTTAAAACAAACTTTAGCAATAAAGACAAGATACCAAGATGCAAATGCCTGGTTAAAATGGATCAAATATTCCATCTGCACATTAAACAAAAGCAATTGTTATGCTTGTGCACATGGTAGGCCAGAGGCCCAGATTGTCCCCCTTCCACTAAGGTGGTCCTCCAGTCAGCCAGGTGTAGGCTGCATGGTAGCTCTTTCCCAGGATTCTACAGCCTGGAGTAATAAGTCATGCCAAGTTCTCTCTGCTATATCCCAAAGTCTGGCACCCTGCAGGTCAGCCCCTGAGGGCCATCCAGCTTCCATCTCCCAACACTAAGTTCATTTCGTGTCTCTCATGACAGGGAAGAAACTTAGCATTCCTTGGAGACCTGAAGGGATGCGATGAGCTTAAGAATTTTCAAGAGCTTATCAATTGGTCAGCCTTTGTTCATCCCTGAGCAGATGTGTGGTGGTATTGTGGTGGACCTTTACTGGGCACTCTGCTGAATAACTGGAGTGGCACTTGTGCTTTAGTCTATTTGGCTATCCCTTTCACCCTGGCATTTCATCAACCAGAGGGAGAAAAAATAAGACATTGTAAAGCAAGAGAAGCCCCTTATGGGTCTTTCAACTCGCACATCTAGATGCAGTTGGAGCCCCACAAGGAATACCAGATCAATTTAAAGCTTGAAATCAAATAGCTACAGGATTTAAGTCAATATTTTAGTAGGTGACAGTAAATAAAAATGTAGATTAGATAAACTACATCTATTACAACCAATAGCACCAAGCTTTTCATGAGTTAAAAGAAAAACTCACCTCAGCCCCAGCCCTGGGGCTACCTGACCTGACAAAACCCTTTACACCCTATGGGTCAGAAAAATAAAAATGGCAGTTGGAATTTTAACCCAGACTGTAGGGCCCTGGCCAAGACCAGTGGCCTATCTCTCAAAACAGCTAGACAGGGTTTCCAAAGGCTGGCCCCCATGTCTAAGGGCCCTAGCAACAACGGCCCTGTTAGCACAAGAAGCAGATAAGCTAACTCTTGGGCAAAACCTAAACATAAAGTCCCCCCCTGCTGTGGTGACTTTAATAAATATCAAAGGACATCATTAGCTAACGAATGCTAGGCCAACTAGATACCAAAGCTTGCTCTGTGAAAATCCCTGCATAACCGTTGAAGTTTACAACATTCTAAATGCCACCACCTTGCTCCAGATATCAGAGAGCCCAGTTGAACATAACTATGTAGAGGTATTGGACTCAGTTTATTCTAGCGGGCCTAACCTCTGAGACCATCCTTAAACATCAGTAGACTGGGACCTGTATGTGGATAGGAGCAGCTTTACCAACCCCTGCAAAGTGACTCTGAAGAAGATGACAAGCCCTACTCCAGTCACACCTGGAAGCTGACTGGTCCACGCATGGCTGAAGCATGGGGAAACTCATCACGGGACTCATTTTCCTTAAAATTTGGACTTGTACAATAAGGACTTCCACTGACCGCCCTTAGACTGAGGGCTGTTCCCAGTGTATACATCAAGTCACTGAGGTAGGACAAAAGGTTGCTATGGTCCTATTATTTTACGGTTATTGTAAGTGTACTGGAATTCTAAAAAGAACTTATTTGTATAATGTTATTCTATACAAGGTATGTAGCCCAGGAAATGACCAACCTGATGTATGTTATGACCCATCTGAGCCTCCCATGACTACAGTTTTTAAAATAAGATTGAGAACTAAAGACTGGTGGGGGCTCATAAATGATATGAGTAAAGTATTAGCCAAAACAGAAAACAAAAGAGGTGCCCAAACAAGTCACGTCAAAATTTGATGCTGTGCTGTCATTAATAATAATAAGTTAAAAATAGGATGTGGTTCTCTTAATTAGGAAAGAGGCTATATGGCAGAAAATAAGCACATTTATCATGAATTAGGACTGTGTAAAAATAAATGTAGATACTGGTCTTGTGTCATTTAGACTACTTGAATAAAAAAAAATAAA
This sequence comes from Trachypithecus francoisi, assembly GCF_009764315.1. Classification (NCBI taxonomy): domain Eukaryota; kingdom Metazoa; phylum Chordata; class Mammalia; order Primates; family Cercopithecidae; genus Trachypithecus; species Trachypithecus francoisi. The sequence continues at coordinate 37,205,238 of NW_022681462.1, forward strand.
AAAATCCTGTCCACCTTCAGCAAGGGAAAAGTAGCCCTTCCTGTACCAGTGGTCAGTGTAACCCCTTAGAACTAGTAATAACCAACCCCTTAATCCTCGCTAGAAAAAAGGGAAATGTATAACCCTAAAAATTGATGGAGCTGGACTGGATCTTCAAGTAAATATCGTGGTTTGAGAAAAAGTTTATAAACACTCTCCTGAGTCAGTATTTCAAACCTTCTAATGATAAACTAAATACGCCAGTACCAGAAATTCCAGGAAAAACAAGAAATTTGTTTTTGTAATTAGTTGAGCATGTAGCCCAGTTTCTCAGTGTCACTTCATGTTATGTATGTGGAGGAACTGTAATAGGAAATCAATGGCCATAGAAAGCCCAAGAATTAGTACCTACAGAGTGAGTTCCTGTTGAATTCCCAGCCCAAAAGCATCACCCGGATCACTTCTAGGTCCTAAAAGCCTCAATCATTAGACAATACTGTATAGCAAGAGTGGGAAAGAACTTCACCCTTCCTGTAGGAAGACTACATGGTGGAGTTCAAACCACACAGAGAAAAATCCATTCAGTAAATTTCCAAAATTGCAGACCGTTTAGGCCCACCCAGAATCCCACCGGGACTAGACAGCCCCCACTGGGCTATACTGGATATGTGGACATAGAGCCTACGCTAAGCTGCCTGACAGTGGACAGGTAGTGTGTTATTGGCACTATTAAACCATCTTTCTTCCTACTGCTAGTAAGAACAGGCAAACTCCTAGGCTTCCCTGTCTATGCTTCCTGTGAAAAGCGAAGCATAGCCATAGATAATTAAAAAGATGATAAATGGCCACCTGAAAAAATTATTCAATACTATGGGCCTGCCACTTGGGCATAAGATGGCTTGTAGGAATACCGGACCCCCATTTACATGCTCAACTGAATCATAGAGTTGCAAGCTGTCTTGGAGATCATCACTAATAAAACCAGTAAAACTTTGACTGTCCTGGCCCGGCAAGAAACTCAGATGAGCAATACTATCTATCAAAGTAGATTGACTCTCAATTACTTGCTAGCAGCTGAATGAGAAGTCTGTAGAAATTTAACCTTACCAATTGCTGCCTGCACATACATGATCAGGGGCAAGTAGTCGAAGATATAGTTAAAGACATGATGAAACTGGCACATATGCCTGTACAAGTGTGGCATGGATTTGACCCTAAGGCCATGTTTAAAAATAGTTCCCAGCGCTAAGAGGATTTAAAACTCTTATAATAAAAATTATAGTAGTAAGAGGAACTTGCTTACTGATCCCTTATTTGCTAACTGTACTCATTCAAATAGTAAAAGGTTTCATCGCTACTCTAGTTTACCAGAATGCTTCAGCACAAGTGTACTATGTAAATCACTATCTATCTGTCATGCAGAAAGACATAGGTTGTGAAAATGAAGGTGTGAACTCCCACTAATAAAATGAGTGAGAGTCTCAAAGGAGGGGAATGAGGGAGGAGACCACCCCTCATATTGTCTTATGCCTAATTTCTGCCGCCAAAGAAAGAAGAAGTAAGAACTAAAAGGCAGAAATGAAATCCACAGGCAGACAGCCTGGCGCCATGCCCTGGGCCTGGTAGTTAAAGACTGACCCCTGACCTAACCGGTTATGTTATCTATAGATTCCAGACATTGTATGGAAGAGCACTGTAAAAATCCCTGTCCTGTTCTGTTTTGTTCTGATTACTGGTGCGTGCAGCTCCCAGTCATGTACCCCCTACTTGCTCAATCAATGACGACCCTCTCACACACACACCCTTAGGGTTGTGAGCCCTTAAAAGGGACAGGAATTGCTCACTCGGCAAGCTCGGCTCTTGAGACAGGAGTCTTGCTGATGTTCCCGGCCGAAAAAACTCCTTCCTTCCTTAACTCAGTGTCTGAGGAGTTTTGTCTGCAGCTCATCCTGCTACAAGATAAATGTAATTTCTCAAGTTTCAAGACTTGATGGGTCAATTTCCATGTCTATTCAAAAGAAACCATAAATATTAGTTCTATGGGACAACTGGGCCAGTTTCAAAATCAAGGTGGTGGGGCTGGGTACAGTGGCTCATGCCTGTAATCCCAGCACTTTTGGAGGTTGAGGCGGGCCAATAGCTTGAGCCCAGGAGTTCAAGACCAGCCTGGACAACATGGCGAGACCCTGTCTCTACAAAAAATACAAAAATTAGCCAGGTGTGGTGGCACATGCCTGTAGTTCCAGCTACTTGGAAGGCTAAGGTGGGTGGATCACCTGAGCCCTGGAGGTCAAGGCTACAGTGGTCCATGACCATGCCATTGTACTCAAGTCTAGGTGACAGAGAAAGACCCCTTTCTCAAAGGAAAAAAAATCAGTCAAGGTGGTGGTCAGGGCCAGTTTCTATCTGGGCTCAGGGTCCTCATCCAAGCTCATTGCTTTGTGGCAGAATTTTTTTCTTTACAGTTATAATAGGATTGAGGTTCTCATTTTCTTGCTAGCTGTTGGCCAGAGACCCCCCCGCCTCAGCTCCTAAGGTAGCCCCATAGGAAGTTCTTTGCCATGTGGTCCCATGGGAAGTTCATGGTGTGGACAGTTGCTTTCTTCCAGGGCAACTAGAGCACAGCTCTATAAATTTCTCTTCTGCTACCACTCAGACAAAACTCTCTGCTTTTAAAAGGCTCATGTGATTAGGGCAGGCCTGCCTAGATCATCTCCTTATTTTAAGGTCAACTGATTTGGAACCTTAATTGCATCTGCAAAAGCTCTTCACAGAAACACTTAGATTCATGACTGAAAGTGTGCATACCCCGAGAGCCAGGAATATTGGGAGCTATCTTAGAATTCTGCCTACCATAATATGATTTAGCAAATGGAGAAGATGAGGAAGGGTTGTCTAGGAAGAAGAAATAGAATGTGCAAAGGATTCTGGGGAACTATTGGAAAACGATGCTAGAAAAGTGAGGGCCATGTCTCTAGCAACACAGCAAACCAGATTCTGGAGAAATCTTCCAACTCAAAACCCCTAAGATACTGGGAAAACTATTAAGACATGTTTTGTAGCAAGGCTGGGCTGGCAGGAATGGGAGGAAACTCCTCTGAGGTCGAACAATGAGAAAGTGTTAATCCTGAGAGGTGAGCAGGAGCCAGCACTTGCCCTGGAGCCACCTGCTCCAAGCAGCAGGCTGGAGATAGGAGACAAAATCTAGACTGGAGCAGAGGGTGAAATCAGATTGGAAATCCTTATGCACACCAGAGCCCTCAAAGGGTGGAAATTTCAGCAAGGGTGGTTGGACTTTTCTCCCCATAGGAAACAAAGGGATTGAACAAAGATAGTCAATTTGCCTTAAGATACCTGATTTTTGCTCAGAGTGGAACCAAAACAAAGACAAAAGTTTCCCCTAAGAATTCCTAACCAAAAGCCCACATTCATGCATTTTGGACAGGAATTCATACCACCTTTGTGAGTAAAAAGCTTCAAGCCAAACATTATTTTAAAGTTGTCCTAGGTTGGTAACTCCCTCAGACACTTGTAAAAAGCAAATCACCTCTAGCGGTATGCTCTCTAGCTCCTCCAGAATTCCAAGGAATTTAAATTTGCAATTTAAGACATCACAGTACAGGTAAGGAAATTTCATTTTACATGAGAGTTGGCAAAAATAATAAAATGAAGATTCAGAGAATGAATTAGAAGATTCAAAACATAAAATAAGGTTGTTCAATATATCTCTAGAAAAAAAGAAGGCATTGAAAGTATGAGTAGGAAGAAACTACCAACAATAATTCGGTAGACCAGTTAAACAACAAAAGAGAGAGAGAGAAACATACAATTAGTGAACTAAAAGATGGATACAAAGAATTTACCCAAAATGCAACACTGACAGAAAAAAGGTTACAGGAAATGCAAATGAGATTAAGGGATGTGGAGGATAGAATAAGCCAAAAGTCTAGCACATGCCTACTCAGATTTCCAGAAATAAAAAATAGAGAAAATGGTTCAGAGGCAATAACAGAAGAAATAACGATGGAAGTTTTTCCAGAATCAAAAACACACAATCTTCAGATTTAAGAACTGCCCCAAATCAATAAGCAGGAAAGTTAACAGGAATATTAGAAACATCACAGTGAAACTGCTGATCACTAGAGACAAAAAGGAGATCTTAAAAGAAGCCACAGAGAAAAGACAAATTATCTACGGAGAAATAGAAATTATGCTTAAAATTGCCAGAAGACAGGGAGTGTCTGCAAAGTTCTAGGAGAAGATAACTGTCAACCTTGAATTGTAGAAATAAGGAAATCTTTCAAGATCAAAATAAAGGGGTGTGAGGCAATAGTAAGTGGGACAATAGGTAGTAGGGACTATGGCAGCTGGAGAGCTCCATCTAAAGGGGACAGTCCCTGCTCAACTTCTGCCAATTGCTGGCTTATAGGAGTGAAACACCCTGTGTTGCTAGATCTTTAGAATTTTCAAGAAAGGTCAGAAATCTGGATTTTTAAAAGTTGAATTATCTCAGTTTTTAAATATTAACAACAAGTTTAAAAATGTTTTTAATTGCGGGGCAGACAAATACTGTGTGGGTGAAACAAAACTTCCACGTGGAGGGCCTGAAGGTCTGATGAAGGTGGTAATGTCGAAATGGTAACATGGTAGACTATGCAAGATCAACTGGAGAGGTCGATCCCAGGCCTCTGCTGCCTCTTCTAACACTAGCTTGTCTGGCCAGTTTTTGTTTTAGTGTTTTCTTAAACTCAGGGATGCACTTATATTCTCAACTGGGCTCTCAGGTTCTTAGAGACAGAAACTTCATTTTCTCTGAACATTCCATGGAAAAGGGCATAGTGCCTGGGTTTTAGTGGGTATGACAAACAACCTTAGTTCCTCCTCCTCCCTCTAGTCTCATTCTCAGAGAACTGGAGATGTTGTTTCTTCCCTTCACCCCTTCAGGAGATCTATACCCTAAGGATTTAGGTTTCCCCTTACTGACGTGTAGTGGGATAGAGCAGTATTAGAGGGGTAGGGCTTCCTGGAGAGGCCAGGACCTGTGCCCAGTTCCCTTAAGGTGCATGATAGAAATGTCCATGAATGCCCAGATACTGACCACTAAATGCCACAGCTGTGCAGGAAGTTGGAAGTCTTATGGTCCAGACTGTGGCTGGGCTTTGCATGGTGGTGGCATCTCTGTGGGCCCCGGGGCAGCTGATGTCCAGTGCCAGACTAATGGTAAATAGGAAGAAAAGTACCAACCACAGGCGAAGGAGCAGGCCCCTGACCCATTTTTCTGACTCCATATAAAAAACAGAGGCTAAAATCAGCCATCTGGTCAACTAGGTAGAACCAGATTTAGAACAAGAGCATTGTTACTGCCAATCCCATAGGATTGTTTCTAAACAATCATAATGCCAATCACATTGTGAAATGTTTGTGGATTGCAGAAGCTCCACCAAGAATGGAGGCTGAAGCAGACAGGAGAAGGGAGATAGTGGAAATGGGAGAACTAATCAAGCCTTCAGTCATCAGGGACACATCATCTCTGCTTATCCCAGAGAGCGTCATCCTTTGTGGCCATTTTTCTAGGGTCAACAAGAAAAAAATCATACCTTTTCATTTTCTTATACACTTAGAACAATAAATGTATTCACAAAAATATAAGACGCATACCAGAAATTTATAAAACCATAAATGTATATAGCTCAATAAATTTTCTCTAAGTGAGCATACCATGTAGCCACCTAGGCCAAGAAACAGAACGTTGCCTGCCTTCCTGAGCCTGCCTCATGGCTCTTTCCGGTCACTACCCTCTCACTATTTTCCTGCTGTGGCAGCCACTCCTCTGACTTCCGTTCCATAGGTTAGGTTAGCCTGATTTTGAACTTTGTGTAAAAGAAATCCTACAGTGTGGACTCTCTCTGTCTGCTTCCTTTCACTCAAAATGGTGCCTGTAAGGTTCATCGATGTTGCCGCAGATAGCTTAAACGTGTTTATTTTCATTGCTGCATAGCATAAATAGATCACAGTATTTTTTCAATCGCCTTGGTGGATATTTGAGTTGTTTCAAGTTGGAGGCTATAGCAGATAATGCTGCTATGAATGTTCTTGCTCAAATCTTTTGGTAGCCTTGTGGGGTTTTTTTGTTTTGCTTTTTTGGTTTGTTTGTTTTTGAGACGGAGTTTCACTCTTGTTGCCCAGGCTGAAGTGCAATGGCGCTATCTCGGCTCACCGCAACCTCCACCTCCTGGGTTCAAGCAATTCTCCTGCCTCAGCCTCCCGAGTAGCTGGGATTACAGGCATGTGCCACCATACCTGGCTAATTTTGTATTTTTAATAGAGACAGGGTTTCTCTATGTTGGTCAGGCTAGTCTCACTGACCTCAGGTCATCCGCCTGCCTTGGCCTCCCAGCCTTGTGCTTTTTTTTAACCTTTAAGACAAAAAAAAAAAAAAAAAAAATCTAAAAAGAGTAGTGGAACAACTAGGAGTTCTGTGATCATCTCACCACATTACTTGCGATCGTAACATTGTACTGAGATGGTCTGAAAGTGCATTATCACGGATCCTGGTATTTTCCTTGTACTCGGTACAGCTGCATGTAGGCACTTAGAAACCCGGAATGTCAGAGCTGGAAGAAGTCTTACATATCATCCTACCCAGAATTTCCCAAATTTCATCTTTACAAACGTCCTCTTTGTGATTTTTGTCATATCCTCATACCACTCATACTATTACATTTTTCTTTAAATTGTCTTTTTTTCATTTAAATATCTGCTTTAGACTTATCCTAAGCAATAACAACTGTGAACTCATAGCTTTGATATGCAAGGTATATTCTTTTTATTACACATTAAAATTAACATACAACTATTACAATAAATGTGTCAGCCTACTACCCATGTGAGATAGTTTCCATTGTCTCCTCCTTCTGATCCATTTCCTGTCCTGCTCTGTCTCAGAAGCTGGCCTCTACAGGCTAACCTCAACTGGTTCTCTTGTCTTATGGCTTCAGGGTGTATTCAGCCAAGAGGCACTGGACAGTAGTCAGAGGCTGGGATATTTATCACCCTGATCTCCACCCTACCCTGCCCCAGTTGGCAGTGACTGTGTTCTCTAACAAAGGCCATAGGTCTCATCAGGCAACCTCTCTCTCATGGCTGTAGAGAGAGTTTCAACCCTTTGCCCTTTCAGGTACAGGAGTGACAGTGCTTCCAGCTGTTGCAAGTCTCCCGAGTTTCCGCATCTCTTCTTGGTTCCCTTAACCATGCCCACCCCTTTATAAATAGTCCCTTCATTAAGCCCTCCTCACTTACCCCTTTCATGAGGCCATCTGTCTCATGCTAGGGGGATGCAATATCAAACCCCACCAGTGGTAGGCACACATTTTTCACACCTATATGGGTGCCAGCTGAGACCCAAGAGGGAATTCCTTATCCAACATCCCCCAGCCTGTGAGTGCCAGAGCTAGGAATGGTATCCCTGGTTCGATGTGTTTCTGACCATACATACTACTTCTCAAGGGAGAAACTGGTCAGTTCTGTTAACAATGCCCAAGTGTTCATATTGTAATGTCCTCTTATGAATCTCTCACTCTTGTACTTTCTTCCCCATCCTCATCCATGTTCTACTGGGCCCCAGATGTAAATGGGATCGTGGCCAGCTCACCTCTTTCCTTCCCCTTCCCCAGGACTCCCAGATGTCATGCATCAGCCCTATGAGAGCCTTGCCTCTTCTTCAACACACCTGTGTTTCACCACTGTCCTTTGATCAGGAGTCCTGTCTGGCAAAGGTGCAAAGCCCCCTACATCTCTTCCTCTCAAAACCTGCAGCCCAACTTTCCCTCTCCTTCCAGAAATAGTAATTTCCTCCCTGTCCTCACATAACTCTGCTTAGCACTGGCTTGAATGGTGACAAGTAGTGTATGTGTTTCCCTGATTAAACAGTGACTGCTTCTATGATCACACTGAATTCCTCTTTGTATCATCAGCATCCCCCACCTAGCCTGACTCAAGTAGGCCCTTTACAGGGCCATGTTGAGCAAGCTGCATTCATTAGGCCATTAAGAACATTAAAGCACAAAAGATGTTCTAATGGGTGACAGATGAATGCTCATCCTGTTTTTGTTTTTTGTTTTTTTTTTTAGACAATGTCTTGCTCTGTCCCTCAGGCTGGAATGCAGTGGTGTGATCTCAGCTCACTGCAACTTCCGCCTTCCAGGTTCAAGCGATTCTCGTGCCTCAGCCTCCCGAATTAGCTGGGACCACAGGTGTGTGCCACCATGCCCAGCTAATTTTGTGTGTGTGTGTATGTGTGTGTGTGTGTGTTTTGAGATGAGAGTCTTGTTCTGTCGCCCAGACCAGAGTGCAGTGGCATGATCTCCGCTCACTGCAATCTTTGCCTCCCTGGTTCAAGTGATTCTCCTACCTCAGCCTCCTGAGTAGCTGGGATTACAGGCAGTTGCCACCACACCTGGCTAATTTTTGTATTTTTCGTGGAGACAGGATTTCACCATGTTGGCCGGGCTGGTCTCGAACTCCTGACCTCAGGTGATCCATCCACCTTGGCCTCCCAAAGTGCTAGGATTACAGGCATGAGCCACTGCACCCAGCCTCACCCCAGTAATTTTTTAACAATGATTTATTTTAACATTATATGCTAGAGACATGATCTGAGTTGGGGATGGGACAGGGGGTGGCCTTCCTCAGTCTCTTGTTTTTCCCAGAGAGGCCTGAGGGAAAGGGGTGAGGAGTGGTCACCCAGTCTCATTCTGGGTCCTGGGTTTTCCAGCTGAGGCCCTTAGATGGGCAGCATTGGATCTGTGCATCTCCGGTTATGGTGTACAAACTGTTAAGTGCGTGTGCACTGTGTATGGGGGTGAGCAGGGAAAGCTCAGAGGTCTCTGAATTCCCAAAGGAGTCCAGCTTCAGAGAGCACTTTAGCCTTCCTCCTGGAGATAAAGGAAGTCTTGTTGGTCTCCACTCCTGGGGTTGGGGCCAGAGTTCCCACAACTTATAAATTGTTCCTCCCCCTGGCGTTTTCCTCTGTGTGTGGATCTCCCCTACCCTACAGCCCTTGAACAAGGGTGGCTTTGGCCTCAAGTGGCAGCCCAGCTGGGCTCTAATGTTTGAATGTAGAGTTATGGCTGTTTCTTTATCTCTTTCATAGTTCCTGTGAACATCTGTCCAGGGCCCGAGCTCGGAAGGCAGAGTCCTTCGTGGAGCATGTCCAGCTCCTACCCCAAGAGCAGCCTCCATGTTTACCCACTGACTGGGCTCACACACATGCGGGCAGCTCCTGGGACTCTGAGCTAGCGTGGTCACATGTCGAGGGGACAGAGTTCCCCAGGGGGCACCAGCCCTTACCCTGCAGTCTTGCCTCTGATAGGGAAACCTTGAGTTCGTAGTGACTGTGGGGCTGGCTCTCCAGGACAAGCCCCTCCAGTGGAGCCAGGAACCAGGATGGAAGGTTGGGTTTGGGGGTGGACTGATGGCCTGGAGCTCACTGCCTCCTATTTTCTTTTCCTCTTTTTCCGTCTCACCCAGAGCTGAGGGAAGAGGCCTTGACAACAAGTGAGATTTGGGGCGCCTGACTGTGACTTCAACCCAGCACGTGGGGTTGGCCCAAAGCAGATTCCCAGTTTGTCCTCTCAGGTCCTCTGGACACCCTTCCCCACCACACATAACCCTAGACCTTCACAGCTCCCACACCACCATCCAAACCTAGGAAAGGACATCGGACTGGAGGTCAGGAGCCTGGGATTCAAGTCCCAGCTCTGCCAACAGCTACCAGCATATTCTTGGGCAAGTCACTGAACCTCTCTGAGTCCTGATTCCCTTAGCTGTAAGAGGTTGATAATCATAAGACCCTCTGCATTGCTTTAAGGATCAAGATAATGCCTGTGAAAGTCTTCACTGTACTCTAATGTGTGATTAATATATATTATTTATCCTGTAATCTCCTATATCCTTAGGTTCCTGTTAAATAAACCATGATGTGAGTGGCTAGTAATGAAGTTTTTGCTGCCTTTTTAAACAGTTATTTGTGCTTGTAACCAAAACTTTCAATGCCTTTATTCAGATATAAGAGTACGGAATTCATTCCAAGTTTAGACCGGGTGCAGCAGCTCACATCTGTAATCCCAGCACTCTGTGAGACTGAGATGGAAAGATTGCTTGAGTTCAGGAGTTTAAGACCAACCTGAGCAACATAGGAAGACACTGTCTCTACAAACAAACAAGCAAACAGACAAAAAAACCAATAAATTACCTGGACATGGTGGCACATGCCTGTAGTCCCAGCTGCTCAGGAAGTTGAGTCATAGGGATCACTTGAGCCCAGAAGGTTGAGGCTGCAGTGAGCTGTGATCACACCACTGTACTCCAACCCAGGTGACAGAGCAAGCCCCTGTCTCAAAAAGAAAAATGAAAAAGCAAAAAAGAAAAAATTTCAAGTTTACAGGCAGGCTGGGGAGGAGGAGCAACTTACTATTCAGTGGTGCTGCTTCCTTCTCTGGGCACTTTGCTGGCGTTGCCCTCTGTCTTCCTAAGGCGATGGACCTTGTTGCTATGTAAGGGAAGTCCCTGCGCAGAAGGCTGAGAGGAACAGAATTTTCAAGGACAAAACACTTGCCAAGAAGCCCAACTTCACAAATTTCCTCTATTTATCAACCCCTTGGTACACAGTTGCTGCTTTGATGAGGCTGATTTCAGCTGAAATACCACAGCAGCAGGAAAAGGAAATAATTTTTTCCTTGCATTCCAGTGTGAGGCTGATGTAGGCAAAGAAGCCTGCCAAAGCCTTTAGAGATGCGTGAAGTCCCCTGTTGTGTTTAAGGTCTTTTTCTCCACTTAGATAGGTTGGCAGCTGCTTTCCTTCTCTCTTGCTCAATCCTTCCTCCTGCATTCCTTCGGAGTTCTTGTTTCTCATCCAAAGAGCTCAATTCCTTTCAGAGCAATTCCTGTTTTCTAGTCTCCCATCTCCTCCTATTATACAGACACGAGTTCATCAGAAAGAGTTTCCCAGTTAACTTTGGTGTAGCCCAGCGTCACCTCTTACAGTGTCTGGCTCAGAAATTAATTCTTCCTTAAGTCTAACTCAATCCCCCATGTTCCTCCCCTGTTTCTAAACTCTCAGCAGGCTCCCCATTATCTACTGAACTAACTTCTGTCTCCTAAACCCAGCCTTAGAGGCCTTCCTCCATCTGGTCTCCAGGGCTAGATGCACTGTCTCCACTGGCTGATGCAGCCTCATGTCGGGGTATGTGGCCTTGGAAAGGGGAATTCGACTCGTACCTACTCACTCCCGGGATCCTTTATCAGGCACCTGTTGGTCCCAGTCAGCCTCTTCAACCTCATCTCCTATTTTTCCTTCTCCCCTGCCTGGTGGCTGGCCCAGAGCCCTACTCACCATGTCTCTGAATGGCATCACACAATCCTATCTCTGCTCCTTCCTTCCTTCCTTCCTTCCTTCCTTCCTTCCTTCCTTCCTTCCTTCCTTCCTTCCTTCTTTCCTTCCTTCTTCTCTCTCTTTCCCTCCCTCCCTCCCTTCCTTCCTTCTCTTTCTTTTTGAGAGGGAATCTCACTCTGTCACCCAGGCTGGAGTGCAGTGGCATGATCTCAGTCACTCCAACCTCTGCCACCCAGGCTCAAGGAATTCTCCTGCCGCAGCCTCCCGAGTAGCTGGGATTACAGGCGCACGCCACTACCGCCCAGCTAATTTTTGTATTTTTAGTAGAGACGGGGTTTCACCATGTTGGCCGACCTGGTCTTCAACTCCTGACTTCAGACGATCCATCCGCCTTGGCCTCCCAAAGTGCTGGGATTCCAGGCGTCAGTCACTGCGCCCAGCCTCTGCACATTTCTTGTATGATTCCTTCCACCCCAAATTCTGTAAGTCCTCTTAAAATTCCCTAAGGCCCACCATGGGTGACACTTCCTCATCAATTAAGCATGTGTGGATGGTACCAGGTCAGACGGTAGAGGGTCTGGACTTGCTGTTTCCCATGGAACCCAAGCTGCAGTGTCTTTAGGTTTTTCCTCTTGGGCTGTTCAGAATCCCCAGAGAGGAGTCCTCCAGGGCCCTGCCTGGAAGGTGGGGTGAGACTGCCAGCATGTTGTGGCCCCTGTGCAGTGAGAAAGTCTGGCAGCCCCTGAGTTTAGCAATCAGTGACATCTGTCCTCCATCCCTGTTTTCCATTCCACACTCCACACTTCACCGATCTCGGACCTGCAGTCCAGAGACCTGCCTCTGTCACCCTTTCCAGAGAGTAAAGCTCCAGACACCCACTGAGGGGAGAGAAGGGCAGGTGACCAGCAGAATGGAGTTGAGGAGGGCATTAAGGAGCATTAGAAAGACCTAGAAAGACCCCCACAGATTGCTCACCAAGTGTAAATATGGCTTACTAAGTAATTTACATGCATTAACTGGAACTACCTCTCATGTAGCTCTCCTCCTAGTCTCCTCCATTTTAACAAGCCGTGAACTGCCTGCCAGGTCCCCATGTTCCTGGGACTTCCAAGTCTGTCTTTTCTTTTTTTTGGCGGGGGGTGGGGGACAGAGTTTTGCTCTTATTACCTGGGCTGGTTGCAATGATCTTGGCTCACTACAACCTCCGCCTTCCCAGCTCAAGTGATTCTCCTGCCTCAGCCTCCCAAGTAGCTGGGATTACGGGCACCCACTATCACGCCTGGCTAATTTTTTGCATTTTTAGTACAGATGGGGTTTCACCATGTTGGCCAGGCTGGTCTCGAACTCCTGACCTGTGGTGATCCACCCGCCTCGGCAGTGAGCCACTGTGCCCGGCCCCAGGTCTGTCTTTTGAGGAGGCTGTGGTGTCAAACAGTGGTTCTGGCCTTCTCCAAGTCAAGCTTGAGACTTAGCTTTCAGTCAAATATTCCTCATTTGTTTGCTTTCCTGTTTCCAAAATGTTACTGTTGTTATCTCCCCACAAAATCCTTCAACATAAAACATCTCTGTAAGCTATGGTAGCGGACTCATGGGGGTTTACACAGAGAGTTGTCCACCTGCACGTCCCGCCACAGCCAACTCCCCAGGCTTCCCCCATGCAAGGCCACACCCAGAGCCATGTCCAGATGGGAAGACAGGCTGGTGTAGGTTCAGCGTATGCTTGGTCTTATGTGGGCTTGTTCTCAAAGCGGCGAGTCCACAGTGTAAGGATGGGGGCGGAAGGGCAGATGCAGCTCACCCTTGTGTCTCATGTGGGCATGCCCAAAGTTCAGTAGTCTTGGCAGTTTGGATGGAGGAGAAGAGCTGCAGGCCGTCAGCCATTTCTATCGCAAAGCACCAGCATCCTGAACCTGCTGACACTCTCATACATGACATTAATCTCCCCTTCTAGAAACCATGCCGGTTCTTCTAGAAACCAGAACCATGTGTGGGTTCTGATGCCTGAACTTGTGTCTGAGCCAGCCCAAGTTCTTGCCAGTCTCTTCTTTTCTGCACCTGGATGACAAGGTTTCACAGTTTTCCATTTATGTACCTTTCTGGGCTTCCCATGCACAGGTCTTGTCATAACCTGCCACACCTCAAGGTTCCGGAGAGTGGAAAATGTGCAGAGGTTTTACCCTAAGACTCAAAACTGCCTCTAGGTAAGCGAGGCCGGGCCCCATGGAGGTCTCCCACTCTTGAGAAGGCTTAGGGCCTAGACAGGGTCACCACTAGCCTTTGAGCAAATTAGAAAAAAGTGCTTATTGGAATTTGCATAATCAATACACAAATCTCTAATGATTATAAGGAGAATGTATCCTCTTTGCTGTGGTGTCCTTGTGCAGTGCCCCACCTGAGCAACTGTACACAATGGCCTTGAGTCCAAAGTCACAGCAGGCCAAGTGGCCTCTTTTGGTCTTTCTTCTCAGCTCACAGCCAATATTACCTTTCTTTCCATCCTGTTGCTTAGGAGAGGCCTGGTGGAAAAAGAGTCATAACAGGCAGTGAGAAGCAAGAATGTTGTTTCAGTTATAATAAAACTGAAATCTATAACTAGACATCCAATATATGTCTATTTTATTATTTTTAAACTAATAGACTTTGGTTTTGGGGTCAGTGTTAGGTTTGTAGAAAAATTGAGCAGAAAATACAGAGTTCCCATATACTCCCTCACCACCACCAAGTTGTCCCTGTTATTAACATCTTATAGTACATTAGTTACAACTGATGAGCCAATATTGTTATATTAATGTTAATTGAAGTCCATGGTTTACATTAGCATTCACTGTTAGCATTGCACATTCTGTATGTTCTGACACACGTATGATGACATGGATCCACCACTGTAGTATCATACAGAGTAATTTCACTGCCCTAACAATCCCTTGCCCCACCCTCCCTTGCCTGGAACTCCTCACTACATTATTTTTTTAATCCTACATTCCCTACTCCTTATCAGCACTGATGATTCAGACCCCAACTCCATTCCCTTCCTCTATGGGATAGAGTAGGAGAGGGAGGAGAGGAGAGGGGCTGGGAGCTCTCCTTGGATGCCAGCTCTCCTCAGTCTTTTGTTCTTTTCTCTGCTCACCCAATTTCCCTCTAGGAAAGAGATCAGCTGCACAAACCAAGAAATGCTAAAACTACTGCTTTCTTCCCCTTCCTTCTCCTCGGGCAGCCACATCAAATCAGAAGTGAGAGGAGCTGGCACTCACTTAAGAAAAGAATCCAAGGCCAGGCAATGGCTCACACTTGTAATCTTAGCACCTTGGCAGTCCCAGGTGCAAGGATCGCCAGAGCCTAGGAGTTTGAGACCAGCCTGGGTAACACAGTGAGACCCCATCTCTATAAAAAATAAACAAAATTAGCTGGGCATAATGGTACATGCCTGTAGTCCCAGCTATTCTGGAGGCTGAGGTGGGAGGATTGCTTGAGCCTGAGTAGAGGCTGCAGTGGGCCAAGATCATGCCACTGTACTCCCACCTGGGTGACAGAGTGAGACTCTGTCTCAAATAATAAAAATAAAATAATGGCCGGGCTCGGTAGCTCACGTCTGTCATCACAGCACTTTGGGAGGCTGAGGCGGGTGGATCATGAGGTCAGGAGTTTGAGACCAACCTGGCCAACACGGTGAAACCCTGTCTCTACTAAAAATGCAAACATTAGCCGTGCATAGTGGTGCATGCCTGTAATCCCAGCTACTCGGGAGGTTGAGGCAAGAGAATTGCTTGAACCTGGGAGGCAGAGGTTACAGTGAGCTGAGATTGTGCCACCATACTCCAGCCTGGGCAATAAGATTGAGACTCTGTCTCAAAATAAATAAATAAAAAGAAAAGCATCCAATGAAAACATAAGTCTTTTAATCTTGTGACTTATTAAAGCGTTTATAAATACACATTTTACTATTTTATCTGAACATTGGTAGAACGCATCTGCTTCATTGTATTGGCAAAGGACACTGGTTAAAAATAGGATTTGGTACAAAAAATTAGCGGGGCGTGGTGGTGGGCGCCTCTAGTCCCAGCTACTAGGGAGGCTGAGGCAGGAGAATGGCGTGAACCTGAGAGGCGGAGCTTGCAGTGAGCCGAGATCGCACCACTGCACTCCAGCCTGGGCGACACAGCGAGACTACATATCAAAAAAAAAAAAAAAAAAAAAGGGTTTGGAGGCCAGGCATGGTGGCTCACGCCTGTAATCCCAGTACTTTGGGAGGCCAAGGAGGGCGGATCACGAGGTCAGGAGATCGAGACCATCCTGGCTAACATGGTGAAACCCTGTCTACTAAAAATACAAAAAATTAGCTGGGCGTGGTGGCGGGCGCCTGTAGTCCCAACTACTCAGGAGGCTGAGGCAGGAGAATCTCTTGAACCTGGGAGGCAGAGGTTGCAGTCAGTGGAGATTGTGCCACTACACTCCAGCCTGGGGGACAGAGCAGACTCCGTCTCAAAACAAAAAACAAAAACAAAAACAAAAAAAGGGTTTGGGAATCCTATTTTGCCTTGTGTAATCCTGAGAAAGAGTTTCCAGTAACAGTCAAACCATGTTCCTGCCAAAAAACAACTCTTGGTTGTCCTGTTTGTGATGCAAAGACAAAACCATGTGAGCACAATGATAATCAAATATTTAGGAGCTTCAAGGGTGTTGGTGACTGTGAGTCAGGATGCACTGAGTTACGCTGCAGTAACAACCCCCAAAGGTTAGTGTCTGAAAACATTGATTTCTTGGTCACACTACATGCTCCTCCTGCATTTACAGGGGTAATGGAGGTGAACAGTTGGAGTGTTCTGCCAACTACTATTAAACAGAAAGACGCTGGCCACAAAGCTAGCCTTCAATTAGATTGTGAAGAGGTCTGGAGAGGGATGTGGGCAGGGCTGGCTTTACGGGCATTTATATATATATTTTTAAATGGAGTCTCACTATGTTGCCCAGGCTGAAGTGCAGTGGCTCTGTGTGATCATGGTGCACTACAGCCCTGAACTCTTGGGCTCAGGCAATCCTCCTGCCTCAACCTTCAGAATAGCTGAGACTACAGGCATATGCCACTATGTTTTGAACAAGAGCTCTGCATTTTCATTTTGCACTGCACTCTGCAAATGACTATATGTAGCCATCGTGGTCCCGGGGAGGGGCCAGGAAAGCCAGAATTATAGCACTCTGGGAGAGAGGAGTAGCGATGATTTACCAACCAGCTGAAAGTGTTTCAATCGTTTAACAATTGGTCTGGGCCGGGCGCGGTGGCTCAAGCCTGTAATCCCAGCACTTTGGGAGGCCGAGACGGGCGGATCACGAGGTCAGGAGATCGAGACCATCCTGGCTAACATGGTGAAACCCCGTCTCTACTAAAAATACAAAAAACTAGCCGGGCGAGGTGGCAGGCGCCTGTAGTCCCAGCTACTCGGGAGGCTGAGGCAGGAGAATGGCGTGAACCCGGGAGGCGGAGCTTGCAGTGAGCCGAGATTGCGCCACTGCACTCCAGTCTGGGCGACAGAGCGAGACTCTGCCTCAAAAAAAAAAAAAACAATTGGTCTGAAAACCAGTACGTATCAACTGAACATCAGCTCTCCACATGGGTGGGTTGACATGATAGCTCCTGGAAGAGTCCCACATTCATTAAGACAATCATTTGGGGTAAATGTGATTTTTTTTTTTTGAGACAGGGTCTTGCTCTGTCACCCAGAGTGGACTGCAGTGGGCTCAAGTGATCCTCACACCTTAGCCTCCCAAATAGCTGGGCATACACCACCATGCTCTTTTTTTTCTGTAGCTATCTGTTTAGGAACAAAAGGAAAGGCAATTTCTTGAATGACTCAGTTTTCAGCTTAATTTTTTCCTTTTGACCTAGTGAATTGGAGTCCCAGGTTTTTGTTGTCATTTCATAAGGAAAAACTTTTGTTTGCAAACAGCATTATCGTTTTTATTACTCTGCAGTTGTTCTCTTTAAAAAAAAAAAGAAAAAGAAAAAAATCCCGTAGCCCAGGATCAGCAAGTACCCAACATGCATGCTCCTGCTTTCACCTTCTTATCCTCTTCTTTGCAAGGGCTGTCATGACTAGTTAACCATATTACTCCTTCCAGTTGGTCCTGGATGTAGCCACAGAAGCCTCTACACAACACTCCAGTCAGTTGCTAAGAACATAGCAGGCTGGGACCAAGGAAAACCCCTGCCTTCTCAGTGCCAGCCTTAGTCAGATCCTGGTGAAGTGTTTCTGCCTTGTGACAGTGCTACAGATATTGTGTCATAAAGAGTTTGTCTGGTCTTTGTTTTTGGATTCATGGACAGAGTTTCTAAACCCTTGGAATTTTCTGAGTGGTAGAAGAATATTTGTTATTCGTGGTGAGCCCTGGGATCACTCCTGAGTTTATGCTAACAAGGTGACTCACAGCAGGCCCATGGAGGCTGACCAGGCTGGAAAGACCAACTATGTGATTAGAGGGTTGGAATTTGAGCCTAGATGGGTAGGAAGCTGGAGAGTGAGTTTGATCATGTGACCAAACAGTCACTCAATGATGCCTATGTAATGAAACCCCAATAAAAAACTCTAGATACTGGTTGGGCATGGTGGTTCATGCCTGTAATCCCAGCACTTTGGGAGGCCAAGGCAGGCGGATCACCTGAGGTCAGGAGTTCGAGACCAGCCTGGCCAACATGGTGGAACTCTGTCTCTACTAAAAATACAAAAATTAGCCAGGCATGGTGGTGCATGCCTGTAATCCCAGCTACTTGGGAGGCTGAGACAGGAGTATCGCTTGAACCCAGGAGGCGGAGGTTGCAGTGAGCTGAGATCACGCCACTGCATTCCAGCCTTGGCGACAGAGGAATACTTTGTCTCAAAAAAGCAAAACAAAAAACAAACAAATAAAACTCTAGACACTGAGGCTCAGGCAAACCTCCTGACTGGTGAATACATTGATATGCTGGGAGGGTGATGTGCCCTGGTTTCATGTTGGGAGGACACAGTAGCTCCATGTTTGAGGCCTTCCCAGACCTCGCCCTGTGAGTCTCTTCATTTGACTGGTTCTGATTTTTACACTTTATAATACAACTGAAATCATAAGTATAGTGCTTTCCTGAGTTATGCAAATCATTCTAGCAAATTATCAAATATGAGAGGATGCTAGGAACCCCTGAATTTATAGCCAGTTGATTAAAACTGTAAGGGGCCAGGGGACCCCAAAATTGTGACTGACATCTAAAGTGAGGGCAGTTTTGTTGAGGACTGTGTTCTTAACTTGTGGAGTCTGGTCCACCATGGATAGCTAGTGTCAGAATTGCATTGCAATATTGTAGATATCAAAGGCAAGGAGAAAGCCACACTTCCCTGCAGCTGCCATGGTAGCAAGAATGCTGAGGATGAAAATGTCTCCAGGGACAAAGAAAACCTTTGGGGACCTCACTTACCCCTTTAACCCAGACATTATCCCACCACTGCCAATCTCAGGGGAGCTAGGCTTTAGTAATCAAGTGTACTAAGTTTCCCCAGGCCTCAGTAGGTATAAATGAGGTCATAGTTATGACCTTATTTCTCAAGTTCTTCCCTACGTCAGCTCTACAAAGTTCCTGTGCCCCATGAGAATTTCTGGGAGTGACTCATATGTGCTCATGAAACCAGGTCTTTCTGAGGCCTATTGGACACTGCTGCTTCTACTGGATAATACTGCATTGGTTATAGTCTGTGTGCCCCTTGTTTTAGTCAATTTTGTGCTGCTATAACATAATACCATAGACTGGATAATTTATAATGAACAGAAACTTATTTCTCACAGTTCTGGAGGCTGGAAAGTCCAAGATTAGGGAGTCGGTATCTGGTAAAGGCCTTCTTGCTGTGTCATCCCACAGTGGAAGGTGGAAGGGTAAGAGAGCACATGCAAGAGACAGCAAGAGCCAAAGGGGGCCAAACTCGTTTTTCCATTAGGAGCTCACTCCCAACTCCATGATAATGAACCCACTCCCACAATCATAGCATTAATCCATTCATGTGGGTGAAGCCCTTATGACCTATTCACCTCTCAAAGGTCCCACCTCTTAACACTGTTTCACTGGGGATTAAGTTTCCAACATATGAACTTTGGAGAACATATTTAAGCCATAGTATCCCTCCAGACCCTCCTCTCCACCCTCCTCTGCCATGCTTGGTGTCCTGAAATGCTGACCTTTATGAATTGCATTATCCAGGCTACTTTACCCTAGCTTCTGGTCAGGTTCAGCCAATGAAAGGCACTGGAGGCAGGGACCAGAGGAGAATGAGGTCAGAGTATTTCTATCCTGCTCTGTCCCTGCAGTGAATTGGTATTCCCATAACAAATTGGTATTCCCATAAGAAAGGCTGCAACTCTTATCAAGTGGCCGATATTCTAAACACACCTGCCCTTGCCCCTCAGATCCAGGAGAGGTAAAGGCTTCCTGCTGTTGCTAGCTCTGTCATGCTTCACCACCCCTTAATCCTGCCCACATCCCTGTAAGCGATCCTTCACTACATGCTCCTCAGACACCCAATTTGAGATGCTGTTTGCTTCCTGATGGAACCTTGACCACACAGACACCATTGCTATTTCCATCCTAGCATATGTCCTCAGGCCACTGCACCTCCCCCAGGCATCACCAATAATTCTTCATATCCTCTTGAAGCACATCTGACATGGCATTCCTGCTGCACAGCCAACTGTGGCAACAAGGAAAGGAACAGCTCTCCCCACTCAGCATCACTCTGTTAGAGGACTCTAAGGGGATGAACTGCTTGTGTTCCAATGTCTTCTAGGGTTTTTAGTGAAATGGCTCCTTCTCTTTTACCTGCATGAGGCTGGAGGAGGAGTCCTGAGTGGGGAGGTGCTGAGTTGGAAGGAGCCAAGAGCCATGCTCTAGCAGAGAGGGCACTGCCTTGGGTACAGGTGCTGGGCCTGGGAGCTGACTCTGCCACTAAAAGGCCATGAGACCATGGACAAGTCACTCTCATTTTTAGGCCTCTATTTCCTCACCTGTATCACGGGGGCTGGACTCAGTGATTCTCAAGCTGCTCTGGGCCTCCAGTCTTACTTCAGCCATAGTAGCTCCTGTTTGGTCTATTTTAGAATGTGAGCTTTTGTGAAGATTTCCTTTAAGGAATGGGTTCCACTGCTTTAAAAATGCTTGGAAACAACTGGACTAGAAGATCTAAGGTCCCTTCCAGCCCCTACATTTTTGAGCATAAAACCAACCTTGTTTTCTTTACCATTGTGCCAAGGAAGCACTGGTTCCAAGAATTAATGGAAAACGGATGATTAAAGGCGCATCTCCTGCCAGGCTCTCTGCCATGGCAAATCTACCATGACTGGGTAAAAGGTTTTGCTTCACATCCATCCTCAGCACCTTCTCACTTCCTTCTCACTTGCTTCTGCCACTATTTCTAAGCAAGAAAAAGAAAGGGAAATTTTAAATCCATTGCATAAAATGCAAACCAGCCTAGTAAACAAAAATGTGGAAAAGATGGCAAGGGATAAATCGTGTGCCTTTGCAGCCTTTACAAACAGACCTTGGGAGCTTTGCAAAGGCTTGACTTATGGCAATGGAAGCTGGCAGCCCTCTGTAGTTCATCACAGATGTTTGGTGTTAGAGAGAATTACAGAGCAGTGGTTAATAGTCTGGGCTCTGGGGCCAGAGAGATATGGGTTCAAATCCTTGTGCTACCATTTACTAACTGGGTGATCTTGGTTAGATGTGCTGGACTGTAAAATCATCATCATCACCATATCTATTTAATTGAGTTATCATGAAGACTGAGAGTGAGTTAAAACATGCACAATGTTTAGCACAGTGCCTGGCACATCGAAAATACCCAATAAATCAGCTCTTTGATGCTATTGTCATTAGAATTACTATTCCCATTGGCTTCCAGGAAGCTCAGACATCAGAGTTCAGTTGAATATTCAACTAAAAAATCCTCTTGCTAGGCACGGTGGCTCACATCTGTAATCCCAGCACTTTGGGAGGCCAAGGCAGTTGGGAGATCGAGACCATCCTAGCTAACATGGTGAAACCCCATCTCTACTAAAAATACAAAAAATTAGCTGGGTGTGGTGGCACATGCCTACAATCCCAGCTACTCGGGAGGCTGAAGTGGGAAAATTGCTTAAACCCGGGAGGCGGAGATTGTGGTGAGCCAAGATCGCACCACTGCACTCCAGCCTGGGCAACAAGAGTGAAACTCTATCTCAAATAAATAAATAACTCCTAGGTATCATTTACTTCCTTTCCACTTCTACTTATGGCATCTTTTAAGATAGTTGTTATTTATCGAGTGCTTATTATGTGCCAGGACTTATAAGCACTACCCAACACCTAGCACAGTGCTTAGGGTATTGGAAATAACTCAATAAATGATGGCAGAATAAATGAATGATCTTATCCAATGCTCCCAGCAACCCTAAGAAGTAGGTATCATTATCTCAATTACAGTAGACTTTTTTTTGTTATTATTGTTGACACCTAGACTACTTCCTGATTGTGGGGAATCTGCCCTTGTGTGAGGGTCTCATCTTGGATGCTGAGAAAGTGAAAAACTGCCCTGGACCTCTGGTAGCAGGAACACAGATATACGAGCCAAGTACAGCTAATCAGATCTTCACCTGGGACTTTATTTTTATTTTTATTTATTTTTATTTATTTATTTTGAGATGGAGTCTCCCTGTGTCGCCCAGGCTGGAGTGCAGTCGCGCGATCTGGCTCACTGCAAGCTCCGCCTCCTGGGTTCACGCCATTCTTCTGCCTCAGCCTCCTGAGTAGCTGGGACTACAGGCACCTGCCACCACGCCCGGCTAATTTTTTGTATTTTTAGTAGAGATGGGGTTTCACTGTGTTAGCCAGGATGGTCTCGATCCCCTAAACTCACAATCCGCCTGCCTCGGCCTCCCAAAGTGCTGGGATTACAGGTGTGAGCCACCGTGCCTGGCCACCTGGGACTTTTAAATCTAGACTGGGCCGGGTGTGGTGGCTCACACCTGTAATTCCAGCACTTTGGGAGTCTGAGGCGGGTGGATCACTTGAGGTCAGGAATTCGAGACCAGCCTGGCCAGCATGGTGAAACCCCGTCTCTACTAAAAATACAAAAAAAATTAGCTGGGTGCGGTGATGCATGCCTGTAATCCCAGCTACTCAGGAGGCTGAGGCTGAACCCAGGAGGTGGAGGTTGCAGTGAGGTGAGATCACGCCATTGCACTCCAGCCTGGGCAACAAGAGTGAAACTCCATCTCTAAATAAATAAATAAATAAATAAATCTAGACTGAACAAAGTATTTGGAGTTCCTTCTGGGGTTGATGGCAAAGCGTTGGTGGCACTGGGGCCAGTAGAGTAGTGTCCCAGGCCAAGCAGTGACCACAATGCCAGCAAAAGGCCCAGTGTTCACCTACCTACAATCCATTTTGGAAGGAGGTAAGGTCTTGTAAATAAAACCATATGGCATTAATTTGGGAAGAGTTTCTACATCTCACCAGCCCATGACTTTACCAACATTCCCTTTCCTTTTGTAGTTTGTGAGTTCCCTTGAAAGTTAATCACCTTCAAGCTCTCTCAAGCGACTCCCCTCTCAGGAGGTTTGGCTTCCATCCCCTCAGCAGCCCTTGTTGCCTCTAAGAAGATAAAGCAAAACCTGTCCTGCTTCCCTTCCTCCCATTATTTTCCTGCCCATTTTATGCACAAACCATGCCAATGCCAGGCAGTTGGCTGTCTTCTGCTGAAAACAAAAAACTTAGAGTGAGTCTTGCTGCCACATATGTGTGTGCTTGGGTCGAAGGTTGATTCATAAATCTTCCTTAAGAAACAAAGGCCTCTGGGCAAGCTGGTGAAGGCTGGCTTTCATTTATTTGTTTTTGTCACCTCCTTGATATCTCCTACCTTGCTCCAGAAATGTGTTAGACCTCATGGGGAACACTGACAAACGCACATACAAAATAAGGGAAAGAATGATGAATTTCAAATTAGGATACCTGGGTTGGAACGCTGGCTTGATCACTTACTATCTGCAAAAACTTGGATAGGTTATCTAACCTTTCCTAAGCTTCAGTTTCCTTATCTGTAAAATGGGCTCAGCAATACTCCTATTCCATGGATTGTGGGGAAGTTTCAGTAGCAATGCATCTAAAAGCATCCATCAAAGTGGCTGGTTCAAAGAACCCTCCCGTAAATGTGTGTTGCTGTCAATTTAAAGTCCCCCAGATGGTAGGGTCCAAGTGGATGATGCCCTACACCTCCAGCTACTGGCGATAGGGACATGTGAGAGATGGGGTACGTGGTAACCATAGGAAAACCTATTTGCGATTGTGTTATGTTGGTTTAGATCAGTCAAGTATCTTTTTCTATTTCTTGGCAAGACTGCTTGTCAAATAGAGCATGCAGGGACCCTGAGCAACCAGGACTGTTGGCATAAAAAGCAGGTGAGCAGAGGATGGGGAAGCCAGAAGAGAAGGTGCTAAAAGGAAGAGCTGAAAATAAGCTTGACCCATCCCTCAAAGTTGTCTAACAGTCCTTGAATCCAGACGCCTCATGGCCCTAGGAGGGCCAAACACACTCGGGGGTTGGGAAGGAAGCATCACAATGCTGGTGTCAGGAGACCTGAGTTCCAGTCTTGTCTTTGACATTTATGAGGTGTATAAACTGGGAGGGTCACGTCAGCTCTCTGAGCCTTAGTTTTATGTACTGTAAAGTAGGAGAAATAATACCTCCCTCACAAAGGCATAAACAGGCCAGGTGCGGTGGCTCACGCCTGTAATCCCAGCAGTTTGGGAGGCCAAAGCAGATGGATCACCTGAGGTCAGGAGTTCGAGACCAGCCCGGCTAACATGGTGAAACCCTCTCTCTACTAAAAGTACAAAACCCCCATCTCTACTAAAAATACAAAAATTATCCAAGCATGGTGACAGGCACCTGTAATCCCAACTACTCGGGAGGCTGACTACTCAGGAGAATTGCTTGAACCTGGAAGGTGGAGGTTGCAGTGAGCCAAGATCATGCCACTGTACTCCAGCCTGGGTGACAGAGTAAGACTCCATCTCAAAACAAACAAACAAACAAACAAAAACAAAACAAAGGCATAAACAATGAACAAGAGATTGATTTTCTTTTGTAGCAGCTTTATTGCAATATAATTCAAGTACCATAAAATTCACCATACCTGCTTTTTTTTTTTGAAACAGGGTCTCACTCTGTTACCCAGGCTGGAGTGCAGTGGCATGATCACTGCTTACTTCAGCCTCGACCTCTTAGGTTCAAGCGATCCTCCCACCTTTGTCTTCCAAATAGCTGGGACTATAGGTGCACACCACCACACTCAGCTAATTTTAAAATTTTGTTGTAGAGACAGGATCTCATTACGTTGCCCAAGCTGATCACGAACCCCTGAGCTCGAGCAATCTTCCTGTCTCGGCATTCCAAAGTGCTGGGATTATAGACACGAGCCACCACACTGGGCCAAAATTCACCCTTTTAAAATATGCAGTTCTGTTTTTTTTTTATAAGTGTATTCACAGAGTTGTGCAACCATCAGCACTATTTCATATCAGAACATTTTTATTACTCCTAATAGAACCAATACTGTTATCAATCACTCTCTATTCTCCCTCCTGAGAGACTGACTTTAAACTGTTTGGTGCTGTACCCATTTTGCTTTGTATAGATAACAGTTGATCATTGCTACACAATAGTCAGTAGTCTGCTCATAAGTAATATCACAATTATTCTTCAGACTTAGTAAAAGCTGGCTTGAGAACTGGGTCAGGAGTAAGTTTGGCAGGGAAATGGTAGAGATAAAGAGGCTTAAAGAACAGTTTATTTCTCTCTCATAGAATAGTCCAGGTAGCTCCAGGTAGCTCACAGCTCATCTTCCCTATGGCACAAGCAACATTCTCATGATAGAAAATGTCAGCTAGAGCTCCAGTTATAATATCTTTGTTCCAGACAGCAGAATGAAGAAAGAGATGAATATTGCATGCCATTGGCTTTTAAGGAAAGCTCTCAGAAGTTGCCACAAGCATTTCTACTTTTTTTTTTTGAGACAGAGTCTCACTCTGTCACCTAGGCTGGAGTGCAGTGGCGTGATCTCGGCTCACTGCAACCTTCGCCTCCTGGGGTCAAGCAATTCTCCTGCCTCAACCTCCCGAGTATCTGGGATTACAGGCACCCGCCACTACACCGGGCTAATTTTTTTTGTATTTTTTAGTAGAGACGGTGTTTCACCATGTTGGCCAGGCTGGTTTCAAACTCCTGACCTCAAATATCTGCCCACCTAAGCTTCCCAAAGTGTTAGAATTACAGGCGTGAGCCACCATGCCCAACCACTTCTACTAACATCTAATTGACCAGGACTCACTAGTATGGTCACATCTAGTCTTATTCCAAACAGCCAGTTAAAAATTGGGGTTTGCATTATTATGAGAGAAAAGACCAGGTATTTGGTAGCTGTATCAGTCAGCAAATGCTATAATAATTCTGCATAACAAACCATGAGCATACAACAATGAGCTTTTGTTTTCCTTGCTCTCAGGGCTGTGGGTTGACTGGGAGGCTCTGAATCAGGCTACAGGGCTGCTGGGCTTGGATTTAGGTGCCAAGCTGGCTCATGTCTATCTGTCTCCATGTTTTCCTTGGACCAGCACTACTAGGTCTTGTTTTCCGTTTGTCTGTTTGTTTGAGACAGGGTCTTACTCAGTCACCCAGGCTGGGGTGCAGTGGTGCAGTCATGGCTCACTGCAGCCTTAACCTCCTTGAACTCAAGAAATCCTCATACCTTAACCTCCTGAGTAGCTGGGACTACAGGTGTATAACAACATGCCCAGCTAATTTTTATTTTTTTGTAGAGATGGCATCTTGCCATGTTGACCAGGCTGGTCTTGAACTCCTGGCCTCAAGGAATCTTTTCATCTCAGCCTCCCAAAGTGCTGAGATTAGAGGCATGAGCCACCACACAGAGCATGTTCTCTTCATGACAAATGGCAAGAACCCAGGAAGTTGAGCAGAAACACATGATGCCTTTTCAGGCTTCTTGAGTCACTCTTTTTCACACTCCATTGACCAAAGGAAATCACATGGCCAAGCTAACATCAATGGTGGAGGTATACTGCCCTCACACTAATGGAGAGCACTACAAAAATCACATAGCAAAGGATGTGAGTGTAAAATTCTAACACCGGAAGTGCCTGCAGAATGATAAACAATGATTCATTTATACAGAGAACAACCAAGATTGCCAGGAAATTCAATGTCTGCAGTCTTGGTCCCTGGAGACCTTCCAGAAACTTGCTGCTGCTGCTGTCCTACAATTCAGCTCCCAGTGTAGCTTCCAGTTCTGATGATCCCACTTTCCCGCTTACAGATTAAGCTAGTCCAGCCTCTCACATAGCTTTTTAGGCCACAGTCCCTAGTTTCAGCCTAACCAGACACCTGCAGCCTTTTCTCTGAGATTTTGCCAAGACAAACAGAGTAGTTCAGGATGCCTCTAAGAGAGAAGGAAAGTGGGAAAAATCAATTGGGAAAAATTCAGAGTGCAGAAGCAGCCTGCCTAAAAAGTTGCTGGAACAGACAAAAATAAAACAACCTAGGGAAAATAAAACAAAACAAAACTCAGGCTGAACCTGGACAGATAAACAAACAGGGTCCTGCACAGGAGTTCTTTGTTCTTTGTCTAATTAGCAAGCTCCCAGGAAAAAGTTTTCTCTGCTTTTCAGTCAGATACATGGTGAGAACTTGCACAGGTAGGAGGGGGGCTTACCTAAAACAAACTCACAGTATACAAACAAGAGAAGCTGTACTTTGTGCTTACCTAAAAACACACCCACAGCTGTATGAGATAAGGGGCGTCGCACAGACAGTTTTACTGATAAGAGAAGTTACTCAAACTGCTACAGAGATGAGAGGGGTTTCTCAGCTGTAACCTGGCAAGCCACTCGGACTCCTCTTTCTGCTGCAGAGAGTTTCATTTCTTTCACTTAATAAACTTTCCCTCCAAACCCACCTTTGTTTCCGCGTTCCTTAATTTTCTTGGACATAGGACAAAGAACCTGGGGTACTAGTTAAGACAAAGAGAAACTGCTACATTAAGGTGCATTGGTGAGACTGCAACACCTCTATGTAGGGCCAGCAGCCATTTTCCTCTGCCCCAGTTCCCTGGGGACCAGCCAGAGTCAGACCCATTTTTCCCGTTCAAATTCCCCAAACACAAAAGCTTCATCATGCCACTTTCTATTACAGTTGGGCTTGAAGGTACATCTACAGGAGAGTGGAAGCCCAGGCAACTTGGCCCTTGAGTTACAAAGAATTCTGTTTATCTTTCCTGAGGTAAGACTAAGTCTACAGCAGTAAAAATTCAGAACTTAGATTAGGTTTTCAAAGGCCGACCTTTCCATAATTTACATTCTTAATGAATCACCCTGCTCAATTGTAATCAGTGGAGCTTAAGACAAATTTCCAAGAGATTTGGTCAAACTTTTGGTGTAAATAATCTTCAGTGTATCTATTTCAACTTTACTTAGTCCACTTCCATTAGTAACATAAAGAAGCATTTCCCAAAGTTAGCACCAATTATCAAATCTATAGGTTAGTTCAGCAAATTAAACAGTTACTTTTGTTGTTGTTTTTTGAGACAGGGTCTTGTTCTGTAGTCCAGGCTAGAGAGGAATGGTGCCATCTCAGCTCACTGCAACCTCTGCCTCCTGAGCTCAAGTGATCTTCCCACCTCAGCCTTCCCAGTAGCAGGGACCATAGGCACATGCCACCACACCCCGCTAATTTTATTTATTTATTTATTTTTTGTAGAAATGGGGTTTCTCCATGTTGCCCAGGTTGGTCTCAAACTCCTGGCCTCAAGTGATTCACCTGCTTCAGCCTCCCAAAGTGTTGGGATTACAGGCATAAGCCACTACACCCAGCCAACATGGTTACTTTCAATAACAGTTGTGGCCACCCCCTCCTCATGGAGGTTGGTGTGTTTGCTTGTTTGTTTGAGACAGAGTCTCACTCTGTTGCCAGGCTGGAGTGAAGTGGCACAATCTCGACTCATTGCAACCTCCGCCTCCCGGGTCCAAGTGATTCTCCTGCCTCAGCCTCCTGAGTAGCCGGGACTACAGGAGCCCGCCACCACACCCACTTAATTTTTTTGTATTGTTAGTAGAGACGGGGTTTCACCATGTTAGCCAGGATGGTCTCTATCTCTTGACCTCATGATCCACCTGCCTCGGCCTCCCAAAGTGCCAGGATTATAGGCGTGAGCCACCGCGTCTGGCCAAGAGGTTATTTTAATGTAGTCTTTGAACAGCTTAGAAATTCAAGCTGATTTCTAAACAACCGTTCAGGAAAGTGACATAAAAAACAAGCCACACTTTTTTTTTTTTTTTTTTTTTTTTTTGAGATGGAGTTTTGCTCTTGTTGCCCAGGCTGGAGTGCAATGGCACAATCTTGGTTCACTGCAACGTCTACCTCCCAGGTTCAAGTGATTCTCCTGCCTCAGCTTCCTGAGTAGCTGGGATTACATGTGCCCACCACCATGTCCGGCTAATTTTTTGTATTTATAGTAGAGACGGGGCTTCACTATGTTGGCCAGGCTGGTCTCAAACTCCTGACTTCAGGTGATCTAGCTGCCTCGGGCTCCCAAGTGCTGGGATTACAGGCATGAACCACCATGCCTGGCTTTTTTTTTTTTTTTTTTTTAAATACAGTTAAACGTACATGTATCTCGTGACCCAGAAATTCCACTTCTAGGTATTTTTACCTTAGACAAATGAAACCTTATGTCCGTCCACCCTACACAAAAACCGGTATGTAAATGTCCACAGCAGCTTTATTCTTAGTAGCCAGAAACTGGAAAAATCCAAATGTAACATCCATCAACAGATAAATGGATAAATAAATTGTGGAATATACATGCAATGGAAAAGTATTCCACAATAAAAAGGAAGGGACTGCTAATATACACAACAATGTAGATGAATCTCACAGATATGCTGCATGAAGGAAGCCAGACATAGAAGACTGTATGATCACATTTATATGACATTGAACAATATATGGTGATAGAAATCAGAACATTTGGGGTTGACTGGAAAAGGGCAAGAGGGAACTTTCTAAGCGATGAAATGCTTTCTATCTTAATTGGGGTAATGGCTACACAGCAAATGTGTTTGCCAGTAATCATCAAACCCTGGAGGTTAGATCTGAGCATTTCACTGTATAGAAATTATGCCTCTTTTTTAAAACTTTATTTTTTAAGTTGGGCTATTTCCTCAAATGTTCCAACAACAAACTGAGGAGATCCGTGTCCCGAGAGTTAATGGGGCCCTGGTGACTTTAGTGGTGGAGAGGTGGATTGTCATATGTGGTCAACAGCCAGCTGGCAACATTTTCATTTTGTGTCATCAGTTAATCATTTGTGAAAGAATTTTCTGAAAATGGCCAGGTGCTGTGGCTCATGCCTGTAATCCCAGCAATTTGGGAAGCCAAGGCAGGAGGATCACGAGGTCAAGAGATTGTGATCATCGAGGCCAACATGGTGAAACCCTGTCTCTACTAAAAATACAAAAATTAGCTGGGCGTGGTGGTACGTGCTTGTCGTCCCAGCTACTCGGGAGGCTGAGGCAGGAGAATTGCTTGAACCTGGGAGGCGGAGGTTGCAGTGAGCCGAGATTGCCTCACTATACTCCAGCCTGGTGACAGAGTGAGACCCCGTCTCAAAAAAAAAAGAAGGTGCCAAAGGGTTGGAGAAGACCATGGGTCTCCTGTTAGCTGAGGAGGTGGAAAGAGCTCCAGAGTGATAATCAGGAAGCCTGGAGGAGACTTTGCCCTTCCAAAAACCTGATCAATAAATCAATCTGGGGCTCTGCTAACACTCAACCACCAGAGAGAAACAGTGATGTGACCCTGGGCGATGTGTTTGTCACGTCCTCCATTCTGGGCGTCGGGGCCTCAGGGCTCCTGGAACAGGATGTTCATGATGACTTTCCCTGACCCAAATCCTTTATAATCTCCGGGCTGCCATCCCTGCCAAGAAGGGCAAAAATCTCTCTTGTGCTGAAGGTCTTGCTTTGTTTGATGTGGCCTGGGACTGACCCAGGCCATGAGTTTTCCCTCACATGCTCGATTGGGCAAGCTCTTTCTGGCACAGAGCTATACCAAAAACAAAAAACAAAACAAAAACAGTGCAGAAGTTGCAAAGGAACCTGGGGAGCCCTTTCTCCCTTTTTTGCTAAACTTTCTGTCTTTAGAACATGCTTTCTTCCCACCCAGCAGAGGGAAGACACCCTCCTGATCAGGCAAGATGATCGTTGGGGCTCTCTCTTCCTCCTCTGTGTTTCTGTCCTGCTGGCTGCCGGTGGTCCCAGTCAGGTCTCCTGTCCACTCTGCCCGCTTGGATGACCACATACAATGAATTTCCAGGACTTGGCTAAGGGAGGGTCCCCTCCATTCTTTTCTCTCTCTGTCACCATCTCCTCAGTCTCATCCAGAACACTTGCCTCAGTACCTTCATAATACACGCCACACATACATGCACACACATAGGCACATGTACACAACCACAACCATATCTACATACCATATCCATGGCATACAACACAAATACACACCAAACCACCCCTCACACTGCACATACACTTACCACATATAAATACCCATCACACACATGCAAATGCATATCATGCATAATGGGACACCAAACACAAACACTCTCTCACACACACACACACACACACACACACACACACACACAAAGCTAGTGTTTGGTGCAGGAGCTAAATCAGTACCAGCTTCTGTCCTTCCCTATCCTGGAGTGCTTCTCAAACCCCAGGTCCCAGGGAAATGTCACAGAGGCTTATTGTCTCCCTATCTCAACCATGAATAATTGGCTTATACACATCAGCGATGTTGCTTTGGGCAACCATAAGAAGAGCTGTTCTTCCAAGCTCTCAGCCCACTCCACTCTGCACAATCCTGCCAGTGACCGTGGTTGCCAGTCACTTCAGGGAAGTCACTGGTGGAATAAACAATGCACACAGGTAAGACACACAATAGTTGTGTTATTGGTTGTGAAAATATTGAAATATGGCCGGGCGCGGTGGCTCACGCCTGTAATCCCAACGCTCTGGGAGGCTGAGGCGGGCGGATCACAAGGTCAGGAGATCAAGACCATCCTGGCTAAAATGGTGAAATCCCATCTCTACTAAAAAAACACAAAAAATTAGCCGGGCATGGTGGCGGGCGCCTGTAGTCCCAGCTACTCAGGAGGCTGAAGCAGGAGAATGGTGTGAACCCGGGAGGTGGAGCTTGCAGTGAGCCGAGATCGCGCCACTGCACTCCAGCTGGGCGACAGAGCGAGACTGCATCTCAAAAAAAGTAAATAAATAAATTAAATAAATAAAATAAAATAAATTTAAATACTTCTGTACCAGTTAATAAACACTTGTTGTCTCCGACCCCCTGAAGGTCCTATCCTCTGTTGCTTTGGCCTCTCTTCCAGGCCTTGCTAGGGTTCACCAAATAAAGTGTTAATGTGCCTGGTACAAGATGTAGATAATACAAGGTGGAGACAGGGCGGGGTGGACTAACAGTAAAAGAGGCCATGTTGAGCAGTCATTCATTAATTCCTCCTCCAACAAGTATGTGTGGGGCATCCATGTGCAGACACTGCTGACCGCTCAGGATTCGGCAGCATAAAGTGAGAAGGCAGTTAGAGTACAGAGTGATGAATTCTGCAATGGGGCAGTGCACACCTGCTGCAGGAGCAGAGAGCAGGGGCACTCAGATTTGGAGGGCTCCAAAAATGCTTCTCACAAGGCAAGTGGTCAAGCTGACACCTAAACAAGTCAAGGTTGTTCAAGTAAAGGAGGGTGGGGCGCAGTGGCCATAATCCCAGCACTTTGGGAGGCTGAGGCGGTGGATCACCTGAGGTCAGGCGTTCGAGACCAGCCTGGTCAACACGGTGAAACCCGGTCTCTACTAAAAATACAAAATTAGCCAGGACTGGTGGTACATGCTTGTAATCCCAGCTGCTTGAGAGGCTGAGGCAGCAATTCTTCACTTGAACCTGGGAGGTGGAGGTTGCAGTGAGCCGAGATTTCGCCATTGCACCCCAGCTTGGGCAACAAGACTGAAACTCTATCTCAAATTAAAAAAAAAAAAAAAAGGATGGGGAGACAGGTGTCCTAGAGGAAGGAGCAGCATGTGCAAAGGCCCAGAGGCAAGAGAGAACCCTATTCATTCAAAAAGCAGAAAAGAATTGATCCATATCTGGATGCTTGGAGCATAAGAGGGAAGGGGTAAAGCGAGATTGGCATGGGTAGGGGCAGGGAAGCCCAGAGGCAAGCATGTTTCCTAAGGCAACAGAACAGGTAAGTCCAGAACAAAGGCTCTGAGATAAGACTGCCCAGGGTGACTCTTGGCTCACCACTTCCTGGCCACGTGACCCTTGGGAAAGTCACTCAGCTTTTTCTACTTCAGGGGAATCATTGTAGTGCTCTTCTCCCAGGGAGGATGGAGACAGGTAATACACGTAATGCACCTGGAATTACCTGGCGTGTGATACCTGTCAATTCATTTCAGTATTCTTGAGAACCTAAATCCCTCCAGCAAGTCAGGGATGGTCCCAGAGCAGGGCACAGTCCTGGGGGCTACAGGTTGGTGCAATGAAAGCTAGCCCACTGGCTGTTACCCTTAAAAGAAATACTCAGTGTCAAATGGAAAACTATATTCCTCATTCTAATCACCAGGATAACCACAGTCCTCTTTGGAGTAGCATTTTAAAAGTTGCAACATGGTTATGACACGCTTGTTTGTCAATGTCTTAAAACTTACCCTTGAGAAGGAAGCAGAGTATCCTCCTTTTCACTAAAATGAAACAGAGGCTTCTGCCGGGGAAGTGTAGTCCCTGGAATAGGCCAGGTCCTCTGGCCCCTCAGTCCCACATAAGCTGGAAGGCTCAACTCCTCCCCATTCCCACTCCCACCCCTCCCCCACGGTGCCAAGCCCAGCAGGATGGCTTCCTGGGCAACTCCACCATGGGCACACCCCCTGGCCCTCAGGTCTGCTGCCTGGAGTACTCATTGGCCTCCTGGGAGGTCCCCAGTTGCCAGGATAAGGCTGTGTGGGATGGCTTCTCCAACAACAACTCAACATCTCCTCTGCAGGGGTGCCCCTGACATAGCAGCTGGCCACTGGGCCTCCCAGCACCTACCCCGTCTATGCATGGGGCTTGTCACTCTGATCTCAGCAGTCTTCTTAAGGAGCAATAATCTCGGCTCAGCTCTTATCATGCTGGACTGATAAATGGGGGTGCGTGGGGAGGCCCCAATCTTTCCACAGAGTCCACACATCAGTTCAGGTGAGTGCAGGAATCAGGTTTGGAGACACACGCTGGACAGGCTTATCTAAATTGTAAGTAGCTCTTGGGCAATGAGGAGCTCCTTTTTCCAGCTCGCCCTACTCTTCTTCCCCATATGTAGGATTCGTGGTTGTAGCAAGTGTGAGGATGGACAGGCCCACGCCTGTGACCACTGTGTCAGAGACCACATAGACACGGGGCTCCCGGCAAGCTCCAACTGACCACAGGCTTCTGTCCCAGCCAAGCCTTCCTGCAGGTCAACCAAGGAAGCTTGTAGGAAACCCAATGACCAGAGACCTTAACATGTAGCCTTAGAGCTGATTTAGAAACTGGAGAGTGAAGGCATGGAGTGAAAAGACCAGCAGAGTCAGACCCGTGAAGGTGGGGTTAGGGAAGTAAGATTCCCCAAGGAGGAAAAAGTGGAGCTGCTGTTTCTCCTTCAGGGGTTGGCATTACCTTTGGTTTATCTGTGTGTGCTCTGCCACTTACTGACTTGAGTGTCTTTGGACATGTCGTGGTCACTTCTCTGAGCTTCCATTTTCTCAGCTATAAACCAGGCTATTGTTGATAATAATAATAATAATAATAATAGTAATACGTTTAACATTGTTTAAAGAGTTAAAGGAAATAATGCAGTAGGCAGAAGTGGGTGGATCACCTGAGGCCAGGAGTTCAAGACCAGCCTGGCCAACATGGTGAAACCTCGTTTCTACTAAAAATACAAAAATTGGCCAGGTGTGGTGGCACACACCTGTAGTCCAAGCTACTCGGGAGGCCGAGGCAGGGAATCACTTGAACCTGGGAGGTGGAGGTTGCAAAGAGCTGACACCATACCACTGCACTCCAGCCTGGGCGACAGAGCGAGACTCTGTCTCAAAAAAAAAAGGGAAAGAATGCAAGGAAAAGCAATTACAAATGGCGACATGTTAGAGGACTGTTTGTTTCTTCTTCTACCGCTCCAGGAATGTCCTCATTTTTTTCTTCTTTTTATTCAACATTTGCCCACTCAAATCCCAGTTCAAGTTTCTCTACTTATAAGTTAAGTTTTCTGACTTTTTTGCCCCACAGTAATTCTGACGTTTCCCAAGGCTCTTGCATTTAGTAATTACCACATGATGTCGCTTAATTGTTTTGTAATTCTTTCATCTGTTAGCTTATCTCCCACTGATGCTCCTTGGGGTGAGGAATTGTGTCTTTACTCTTCTAGTGTGTCTGTGGTTCCCAGCTCAGTGCCAGACACACTATGGTTAATCAGTAACTACTTGCTAACCATGCATTTACAATGGATAAATATACACTTACAGATACATATCCCTATAATATTAGTTTATTTCCTAGTAACTAGTTCATTTATATGAAAGTTGTTTGGAAACTGTGAAGAATAAGCAAAAAGAGTTGTTGGACTTGAGCAATTATTTTGGTCTTGGTTAAAGATGAGTTTCTGAAATAATTTACTGTGAAGATGCACACAAGGGAACCCCGGGGAGCACACCTGCAAGACGTACAGCCAGGGCCCACAGGACCTGGGGAAGTCACACAGTTTTTTATTCTCTGATTCTTTCCATCTCTCAATCCCTCCCTCCCTGTGTTCCTCATCTCTGCCTCTCTTAGCTTGTTTTGTAGGCCTTGACAAGCTCCTAATCTGCAATAACTCATTGTTTTAGGTTACCATGGTACCAAAAATGGCCTCAATTCTCCCTGATCTTACAACTCCAATGGCCCACATTACTTAACTGGTTTCTGTATCTCTTATTTCAAATTCCAGAGAATCCGAACGCTCAGCTTGGATCAGTTCCTTCCTCTGGTTCAATGAGTTGTGACCAGGGAATGGGTCCCCCAGGAAAACATGGCCATTCAGGCAGCAGCATCTTCCTGGGGGCTGTGGAGCCCCTCCCAAGTAAGGAAGCCTGGTCTATAGAGGGCCACCCTGCTGAACACACTCAATTCCCCAACAACACACTCACCCTCCATGCAGTCATTGGCTTAGGGCCATTTGTTTCAACAAGAATTTTTTTGGCTGCCCTGTACCTTCCCAGAATACTTGAGGCCCTGGAAAGGGAAAGAACATCTTGAAATATGATGGCCCTGACTTCCAAGATCTTTTTCTAGTGGTGGGGACTCAACCATTGGACTGATGGGCCAGTTAAAGGCTAGAACATGGAGTAAGTGTGGTAATTTCACAACAGAAATGTGGGAACACAGGCGTGAAAGATAGGCCAACAACAGTAGATGGAAATCAGCAGCTATCTTCGACTATCAGATTGACAAATATTAAGAAGAATGACAACACGCAATATTGGTGAGGTGTGGGGAAACAGGTACTGTCATGCACTGCTGATGGGAGTGAAAAATGAAGCAATGCTGCTGTAGGTTACCTGGCAATCTCTGCCAAGATAGTAAATGTTCATTCCCTGATCCAGGAATTTATGTAAGTTCAGTGGGCTCTCCAGATCCAGGAGTTTATGTAAGTACAGTCAGCTCTCCAGATCCATGGGTTCTGCATCCGTAGATTCAGCCAATCTCAGATCAAAAATATTCACTTAAAAAAAAAAACACTGTGGCTGGGCACAGTGGCTCATGCCTGTAATCACAGCACTTTTGGAGGCTGAGATGGGCAAATCACAAGGTCAAGAAATCAAGACCATCTGGCTAACATGGTGAAACTTTGTCTCTACTAAAAAAAAAAAAAAAAAAGCAAAAAATTAGCCGGGCATGGTGGCACGCGCCTGTAGTTCCAGCTACTCGAGAGGCTTAGGCAAGAGAATTGCTTGAACTGTGGAGGTGTGAGTTGCAGTGAGCTGAAATTGCACCACTGCATTCCAGCCTGGGTGACAGAGTGAGACTCTGTCTCAAAAACAAAACAGATGAGTAGGTTGCAAAAATTTTCTCCCATTCTGTAGGTTGCCTGTTCACTCTGATGGTAGTTTCTTTTGCTGTGCAAAAGCTCTTTAGTTTAATTAGATCCCATTTGTCAATTTTGGCTTTTGCTGCCGTTGCTTTTGGTGTTTTAAACATGAAGTCCTTGCCCATGCCTATGTCCTGAATGGTACTACCTAGATTTTCTTCTAGGGTTTTTATGGTATTAGGTCTAACATTTAAGTCTCTAATCCATCTTGAATTAATCTTCGTATAAGGGGTAAGGAAAGGATCCAGTTTCAGCTTTCTACTTATGGCTAGCCAATTTTCCCAGCACCATTTATTGAATAGGGAATCCTTTCCCCATTTCTTGTTTCTCTCAGGTTTGTCAAAGATCAGATGGCTGTAGATGTGTGGTATTATTTCTGAGGACTCTGTTCTGTTCCATTGGTCTATAGCTCTGTTTTGGTACCAGTACCATGCTGTTTTGGTTACTGTAGCCTAAAGGGCTAATATCCAGAATCTACAAAGAATTCAAACAAATATACAAGAAAAAAACAAACAACCCCATCGAAAAGTGGGGAAAGGATATGAACAGACATTTCTCAAAAGAAGACATTCATACAGCCAACAGACACATGAAAAAATGCTCATCATCACTCGCCATCAGAGAAATGCAAATCAAAACCACAATGAGATACCATCTCACACCAGTTAGAATGGCAATCATTAAGAAGTCAGGAAACAACAGGTGTTGGAGAGGATGTGGAGAAATAGGAACACTTTTACACTGTTGGTGGGATTGTAAACTAGTTCAACCATTATGGAAAACAGTATGG
Organism: Trachypithecus francoisi; assembly: GCF_009764315.1. NCBI lineage: Eukaryota > Metazoa > Chordata > Mammalia > Primates > Cercopithecidae > Trachypithecus > Trachypithecus francoisi. Next base: position 37,242,672 of record NW_022681462.1, read on the forward strand.
CGATTCCTCAAGGATCTAGAACTAGATGTACCATATGACCCAGCCATCCCACTACTGGGTATATACCCAAAGGATTATAAATTATTCTACTACAAAGACACATGCACACGTATGTTTATTGCGGCACTATTCACAACAACAAAGACTTGGAATCAACCCAAATGTCCATCTGTGACAGACTGGATTAAGAAAATGTGGCACATATACACCATGGAATACTATGCAGCCATCAAAAAGGATGAGTTTGCGTCCTTTGTAGGGACATGGATGCAGCTGGAAACCATCATTCTTAGCAAACTATCACAAGAACAGAAAACCAAACACCGCATGTTCTCACTCATAGGTGGGAACTGAACAATGAGATCACTCGGACTCGGGAAGGGGAACATCACACACTGGGGCCTATCATGGGGAGGGGGGAGGAGGGAGGGATTGCATTGGGAGTTATACATGATATAAATGATGAATTGATGGGTGCTGACGAGTTGATGGGTGCAGCACACCAACATGGCATAAGTATACATATGTAACAAACCTGCACGTTATGCACATGTACCCTAGAACTTAAAGTATAATAAAAAAAAATAAATAAAACAAAACAAAACAAAACTGTGTCTGTTCTGAACATATTCAGACTTCTTTTCTTGTAATTTCCTAAACAATACAGTATAACAACAATTTACATAAAATCTACATTGTACTAGGTATTATAAGCAATCTAGAGATGATTTAAAGTACACTGGAGGATGTGCATAGGTTATATGCAAATACTTTGCCACTCTATATCAGGGACTTGAAGATCCAGGAATATTGGTATCCGTGAGAGGTCCTGGATTCAAGAGGTCCCCCATGAATACCAAAGGACAGGTTCAAGGATGTTTGTATATGCATGTGAATGCAGTGCTGTTCAGAGGAGAAAATAAACACACTTAAATGGCAAATAAGCTTGCTCAGGTGGATTATAATACTATAGAATACTATAAACTATTAAAATAATGAGGTAGCTCTATACTAGCATTTAAAGATAACCTTTAAATACACGCAAATGTATTGTCGCACGGAGAAAAAAGCAAAAAATTGCTAGGATAGCAATTCATGTAGGATCTGATTTACATAAAAATTTTCACCTTCAACTCTGTGGACATTAGACACAGACTGGGAGGAGTTACCAAAATGTTAAAGGCAGGCTAAAATTTCAAGTAATTGCTACTTTTGCCTTTGTATTTTCTGTATTGCTTGAATTTGTATATTTATTTTCATAATCAGAAAACTCAATAAAGCTAGCTTCCCCACCTTTGTCTTTTTTTTCTAAAAAAAGAACACTTTCATTTTAGAATAGTTTTATATTTACAGAAAACTTGAAAAGAAGGTGAAAAGTTCCTATATGCTCCACTCCCAGTTTTCCATATTATTAACATATTAACATGATACATTTGTCACAATTAATGAACCAATATTGATGCATTATTAACTAAGGTACATGCTTTATTCAGTTTTATCATTGTTGTTTTTGAGACAGGGTCTTGCTGTCACCCAAATGCAGTTGTGCGACCACAGGTAACTGCAGCCTCAATTTCCTGGGCTCAAGCGATCCTCTCACCTTAGCCTCCTGTGTAGCTGAGACTACAGGCACACATCACCACATCCTGCTAATTATTGTAGTTTTTGTAGAGACAGGGTTTCACCATATTGTCCAGGCTGGTCTCAAACTCCTGGGCTCAAGAGATTCACCCACCTTAGCCTCCCAAATGCTGAGATCACAGGCATGAGCCCCTGCCCCCAGCCTCAGATTTCCTTTAGTTGTTACCTAATGTCCCTTTTCTGTACTAAGATTCCATCCAGAATATCAGATACATTTAGTTGTCATGTTTCTTTAGGCTTTCCTTGTCTTTTTCTTGTTTTTGATGATGTTGACAGTTTAAAATTTTTTTAAATTTTTATTTATTATTATTATTATTATTTTGAGACAGTCTCACTCTGTCATCCACGCTAGAGTGCAATGGAGTGATTTCGGCTCACTGCAACCTCTACTTCTGGGTTCAAGCAATTCTCATGCCTCAGCCTCCCAAGTAGCTGGGATTACAGGCACATGCCACCACACCTGGCTAATTTTTGTATTTTTTGTAGAGATGGGGTTTCACCATGTTGGCCAGGCTGGTCTTGAACTCCTGGCCTCAAGTGATCCACCTGCCTCGGCCTCCCAAAATGTTGAGATTATAGGCATAAGCCACCACTCCCAGCCAACAGTTTGAGGAGTAGTTTTCAGGTATATTGTAGATTACCCCTCCGTTGGAATTTGTCTGATGTTTTTCTCATGATTAGACTGGGGTTATGTGTTATTGGGAGGAAGACCCATAGAGGTAAAGGGTCATTCTCTTCACATCATATCAAGAGTGCATACTATTAGCATTACTTATCACTTGATGTTAACCTTGATCACCTGGCTGAAGTAGTGTTTGTGAAGTTTCTCCACTGTAGTTATTCTTGTTTTCCTCTTTCACATGCATGTATGCTTTGGAAGGAAGTTACTATGCACAGCCCACATGGAAGAGGGGAGAGTTATCCTCTGCCTTCTTGAGGGTGAACTATCTACATAAGTTATTTAGACTTTTCTGCTGGGAGATCCGTCTCTTCTCCATTTTAAAATTCAATCATTTACTTTTATTAGTATGACTCATAAATATTTATCTCACACTTTGGAGATAAATTACTATATTACTTTATTTTGTTGCTCAAATTGTTTCAGCTTTGGCCTTTGGGAACTCTTTCAGTTGGCTCCTGTGCCCCTTTGACCTCTTCCCATCAATGTGAGTTGGGGTGTGTGTGTGTGTGTGTGTGTAAAACACTTCCTTACTTTCTGGCACTAATGATGCTCCAGCCTCATCTCATCTTGTACATTTCCTGCCTGTCCTAAAATCAATCTTTCCTTTATGAGACAAAATAGCGAACATCTGCCTCTGACTAGTCACATAGTTGGCCCTTACTGTAAAGAGGGAGGATCACTTGAGTCCAGGAGTTCCAAACCAGCCTGGGTTATGTGGTGAAACCACTGCTCTGTACAAAAACTTAAAAAAAAAAAAAAAATTAGCCAGTCTTGGTGGCATGCACCTGTAGTCCCAGCTACTCGGGAGGCTGAGGTTAAAGGATCACTTGATCCCAGAGTTCGAGGCGGCAGTGAGCCATGATCACACCACTGCACTTCAGCCTAGGCCACAGAGTAAGACCCTGTCATAAAAAAAAAAAAAAGCTACGTTTGCTCCTTCTGCTCATTCAGAAACCTCTGACTCAGTGACTGAGCACAGCCCTCCGGAAGAATGCTTTGAAGATGATAAGCAGGATAGAGAATATGTTCCCACATCTCTTGCCTGATTACCACATTTTTAGAAAAGATAAGTTCAATGATTCTAGCCTTTGCCTTTTCCTGTACATAAGACAATGACAGGATGAAGAATTATGCTTCCGTAATCTATTACCAGATATATCTTACACCCAAACTTTGATGAGATTTTGCCCGAATGTAACTTCTAAATAACTATTACTTAACAATGACCTGTAATTCTGTTTCAATTATATGTTTTTAACCTTTTGACATCTTCGGCAGGTTTCCCCAGGATCAAAATACTAAATTAAGTGTTTTTATTCTTTTTTTGGCTTCACGTAACTTTGAGATTTTCCAGTTGGGTTGCTGAAAAACCTAAAAAAAAAAAAAAGCATCTCTCATCTTGCATAGATGTTAAATGATTAGGCTTATTTGGTAAATTATAAGGAAAGCATGATCAAATCATAAATGACACTAGATCTTCCAGTTACATTTATGGGTATGTTATTGATATAAATGTTCCAAAATTATATAAATCCAAAAAATTCTAATAGGTTATCTATCAAATAATTTTGATTGTAATGTTAAATGTTTTCCAAAGTTATATTTGTATGGATGTTATTAATGTGAGCATTCTAAAGAGTATACAAAATTTATAAAAGACTGATGGTCCTGATGGGTCACTGTCTGTCATCATTCTGGTCGTTATCTTAAAATACTGTATGTAATAGAAATAACTAAATTTTCTTCAATTGAGAACTTTCATCAGATTTTAACCATGGCTCTTATAAGTTTCTGTCATCCACAGTTATTGTTTTGAATTCTTCTCTAAGTACTCTTTTTTTTTTGCTCTGTTACCCAGGCTGGAGTGCAGTGGTGAGATCTCAGCTCACTGCAACCTCCACCTCCCCAGTTCAAACAATTCTCATGCATCAGCCTCCCAAGTAGCTAGGATTACAGGCAGGCACCGCCACGTCTGGCTAATTTTTTTGTATTTTTAGTAGAGACAGGATTTCACCAGGCTGGTCTCGAACTCCTGGTCTCAAGTGATCTGCCCACTTTGGCCTCCTAAAGTCCTGGAATTACAGGCATGAGCCACTGCGACTGGTCTTAACAAGTACTCTTGAACATAGATGTCTAGTAACTTTAAGATCAATGGACTAAATAAAAAATTCCAGAACTCTAATGACAGCATTTATGAAGATTGCCAAACATCAATCAGAACAAGAATTACATGGGACTGAACTATGGAGAACTAAAGCAATTTTCATGGGGCTGAACTGATGGAGGGTTACAGTGATTCTTATGACTTCTGTTTGAAACATTGCTGATTCTATTTATATTTTGTTTTCCAAAGTGAAGAATGCTTCTTTTCTTTTGAGCTATTTTACAATTGGATAAGTTTACTTTTGTAAACAAAATTAAAACGTTTACCTTTCTCTCTACCTAAATTCTTCAAAATTGGACAACTATTCTTCAATGGCTAAGGCCAAAGTACTGGTCACCCACTGACAAGAGATGAATCATTATTCAGGAGAATGGCATGCAACCTTGTGTCGTGACCTACTCCATGCTGCTAGCAATCTGGCCTGCCTGCAATAAGAAGGTTCTTCCCGCCTGCCAAGAGAGGTGACTTCCTGGGAATGAGTCTGATAACATCTGACAAGATTAATGATTGTGCCTCTGTAATCTACAACCAGATGGACTCGCGTGCCCAAACTTTGACGAGATTTTGCTGTAATGTGACTTCTGAACTCAAGCAGAGAACCTCTGTCACCTGTATGTGAGCTGTGGGCTGAAATACTGCTTTGGAGCAGTCTAACAGAAACTCTCTGAAAGACCCCTCTGGGGTTGGACTCCTCTGTAAGACTCTGAGTAATACTAACTTTAATTGTCTAAAAGCTTGTTTTTGTTGTTGTTGTTGTTGTTGTTGTTGTTTTTCCTTTAGTGGCCATTTCCAAGAAGCCCTGGCTTCTTTTATTAGAGGATGTCATTATAAGAATCTATACATTAAGCATGCACATTACAAATAAGTTAACAAAGCCAGCTTTATTTTCGTAAGAAATGAAAATCATCAGCCAGGTAGGCAGACAGGGAAGGCCAGTGGCAGAAAAAGGGTCCCTGTTAGGAAGGCAGGCGGGACGAGACACTGTCCCTGGGAGAAGGGTGTGGCTGGGGCTCCGTCACAGGAGACTTGCAAAACAAAGAGAGTCCACTTAGACCTGTTCTGACCCCATCTCAGGGCTCCTCCTGAGTGGCCAGTGGGCTGGGGGTGGGGAAGAGGCAAGGGCTCTCCTCTCCCTCTCTCTCTCTCCCAGGGTCACTCAGAGCACGCAGGAAGGGGCAGGAGTGGGAGGTCCCTGCTTGGGGCCTGGCTGCCCCAGTTCCTGCCGTGTTCTGGTGTACCAGGCCGGACCTTGCACAATGCCTTTGGGGTGATGTTCAAACCTGTGTCTGCTGGTCACTCTCTTTAGCTGCCTGGCTGTACCACAAACCCAGTTGTGGAAAGTCCCACCACAAGGACCTTGACAGAGGTGGAGGCCCTCCCCATGCAGAGGCCAGAGAACAGTGCCCAGTGTCCCGGTATCCGTCGGTGGGACCACAACACACGCCTGTACTGCTCACTGCGCATGTGCAGTCAGCTCTGGTCTGGGCTGGTAGTGGGGCACTGGGAGGTAGGAGCTGACTCTTGCCCAGCCCTGGCCCAGCCCTGGCCCACAGCAGGGTGCCAGGTACACTTGGTGACCGACCCAATATTGTCTCAGGAGTAGGGTTGCTAGATTTAGCAAATAAAAATATAGGACATACTTGTGCTAAATGGGACCTGCTTATACTAACAAAGAAATTAATCCGTGTTTATTTGAAATGAAAATTTAACTAGGCATCCTGTGTTTTATCTGGCAGCCTCACCCAAGGGAACTGTCTGAGGACTGTCTCAAACCAGAGCAAAGTCAGAGGTGGGACTGTGCCCATCAGGGTGTCTTCTTCTAAGTCAGGTATCAAGTCATCTCTTACGCAGTCATTTTGCCTGAAATCCTGATAATATTCAACACAAACTTCCCCAGCTGATAAAAGGCAATTAGAAGTGTCAGTATTTGTTTTGCTATGTGGTGGGGTTGGGGACACTGACTGTGTCATTTACTCTCAGTCCCAAGCACAGCACCAGGGGCTCAACGTCAGGATGATGTCCAAGGAGCTGAGGTGCACGCACCAAGAGTGTGGAAAATCCAAAGAAGGCACCTGAAAAGAGAATTAACTCACCTACTGAGCCAACCAGGATGGGAGAACTGGGAAAGCTGAGACAGTAGCCAAGTGTTACGGGACAATGGGGAGGTGGGTGTGGTGGAAATCTGATGACATAGGCCAACATGCACCTGAATGTGCACCCTTTCCTACTGTGTGTGACAATAAAGATAAGATGACCTTTCTCCTAACCCTGTATAAATGACATAAAATACAGCCAGTAACTTTCCCCCATTTATATGCCTTTCTCAATGAAAGCAAGACATTTGACTGGGTGCAGTGGCTTACGCCTGTAATCCCAGCACTTTGGGAGGCTGAGGCAGGTGGATCACTTGAGGCCAGGAGTTCGAGACCAGCCTGGCCAACCTGTTGAAACTCTACTGAAAATACAAAAAATTAGCTGGGCATGGTGGCAGGCACCTGTAATCCCAGTTATTCGGGAGGCTAAGACAGGAGAATCGCTTGAGCCTGGTAGGCAGAGGTTGCAATGAGCCAGAACAAGGCAAAATCGTGCCACTACACTCCAGCCTGGGAGACAGAGCAAGACTCGATCTCAAAAAAAAAAAAAAAAAAAGAAATCAAGACATTCAAGCAAGCGTAGCAAATATGGCATTTGCCAGTTCTCAATTGATAACTGTGCTTTCTCCCATTGGATACGGACACTGCCTCAGACTCATGCTCAGCACCCTACACTGACCTTGCTAACAATACAAAACCCTTATTCCATCTCTGCTTTACAGCTGCTTATTTCATCCCTATCTACTGCTCCGATCCCTGGACAATGCCATCAGACCTCTTGAGTCAAATGACCCTATAAATTTATGAGGATTTTTATTATCTTTGTTTTCTTTCTGTAGCTGGGCAAGTGAGCTTGATGCTATTTTGTAAAATTTCAAGTCATTGTTCAATCCCTAGCCCTGCAGGGAAGATAGCACAAGTTGAGACAGGTAGAGTCTGTACTGGGGTCCCAGGGAGAGATCGTGGGAATGTTCTTACTGGTAGCCTGAGTCTAGATGCTGGAAGATGAATATCAGGCTTGCGTTTGGGACTCCAGCTTTTTCGAAAGTGGGTGGAAAAATTACTGTACTCCTATCAAGCACAATGTGACATGTTCATCTGAGTAAAATCCAGCTTTGAAATATTACATATTTTCATGCCTAGAGACTCAATCTTAATAGTTTCTGCTTGAATTATGTGATTTACTTGAAAATTGCAGCATACCCATCATTTGTTTTGGAAGTTTTATGTCAACCTTTGACCCAAAGCAGAAAAGTTCTGGAGAAAATAATGAAATGAGTGTTGGTGGCTTCATTAATACATTAAGCACTGCGCCTGAGGCAGAAAGGGTCTTCAATAAATGGTAGCAATGTTCATTCTCCTTCATTAATTGTTGACAAATAAACATTTTCAAATGCATTTCTAAGCTAAAGGAGTTCAACAAAATAGCAGCCACACATGTACTCGGGACTTCTGTAGAAAGCGTTAAAAAAAAGACATGGTAATTATTGTCTAGGGTTTCTGAATCTTGTCACGATTGGCATTTTGGGCCAGATAATCTTTGATGTGGGGGCCTATTGTGTGTACCGTAGGATATTTAGCAACATCCGTAGTGTCTCCCCACTAGATGGGTAGCACCCTCTTCTCAATTGTAATAACCACAAATCTCTGCACACATTGTCAAATGTCCCCTGGAGGGAAGGGAGGCACAAAATTGTCTCCAGCTGAGAATAACTAATCATTGTCAAATCACCTGTTTTAAGGCTAACAGAAGGCAACAAAATCTGTGTGCAACCACAACTGGGTTATAAAGAAGGGAGTATGTTATGCAATAGGACACTTTGTTCATCTTGGATCCAATGTAGCCAAAACAATGTTGAGATAAGAGAACAAGGTTGGAGGACACAATTCAAATTTCAAAACTTACTAAAAAGCTACAGTAATCAAGACAGGGTGGTACTGGCATAAGGACAGACATAGATCAATGGAACAGAATTGACAATCCAGAAACAAATCTTCACATTTATAATCAATTGATTTTCAACAAGGGTGTCAAAACAATTCAATGAGGAAAATAATAGTATTTTCAGCAAATGGTACTAGAACAACTGCATATCCACATGCAAAAGAATGAAGTTGGACCTCTGTCTTATACCATATACGAAAATTAACTCAAAATGGATCAAAAACCTAAATGTCAGAGCTAAAAAATTATAAAGCTATTAGAAGAAAACATAGGCATACATCTTCATGACCTTGGATTATATATGACACTAAAAACATGTGACAAAAGAAAAAAAGAAACAAATTAGACTTACTCAAAATTTACTCTTTGTACCTCAAAGAATATAATCAAGAAAGTGAAAAGACAACCCACAGAATGGGAGGAAATTTTCACAAACCATATATTTGATAAAGGTCTTTTACCTAGACTATGTAAAGAATCCTACAAGTCAATGATAAAAAGATAAATAACCTAATTTTAAAATGAACAAAGAGTATTAATAGACATTTCTTCAAAGAAGATATACAAATGGCCAATAAGCAGATGAAAAGATACTCAACATCATTAGCCATCGAGGAACTGCCAATCAAAATATATATGTTCACCTGATTGATGGCAAAGGTGACACCTACAGTATGGTGGGGCAGGGGGGCAAAGATGGTCTTTTGAAGGGCAATTGAATACTCAAATGGACAAAATAAATTGTGACCCCTACTTCACATATTGTTCATAAAAATTCCAGATGGATTGTAGGTCTAAATGTGAGAGATTTAAAAATAAATCTTTTTTTTTTTTTTTTTTTTTGAGATGGAGTCTTGCTCTGTCGCCCAGGCTGGAGTGCAGTGGCACGATCTCTGCTCACTGCAAGCTCCATCACCTCCCGGGTTCACACCATTCTCCTGCCTCAGCCTCCTGAGAAGCTGGGACTACAGGAACCCGCCACCACGCCCGGCTAATTTTTTTTTGTATTTTTAGTAGAGATGGGGTTTCACTGTGTTTGCCAGGATGGTCTCGATCTCCTGACCTCATGATCCGCCTGCCTCAGCCTCACAAAGTGCTGGGATTACAGGCGTGAGCCACTGTGCCAGGCCAAAAAATAAATCTTTTAGAAGAAAACTGGGGTAGGCAAATGTTTCTTACAATGACACAGAAATAACTTATTGTAAAAGAAAAAAAGAAAAATTGGACTACATTAAGATCAAGAACTGCTGTTCATCAAAAGACATCATTAAAAGCATGAAAGATAAGCATAGACTGGGAGAAGATATTTACAATATTGGACTCATGGTGATGTGAATGCACTATTCAGGTCCTCCTTTAAGAAAAGACCCCCTGTGAAGCTATGAGGAATGTGATGAACTCACAACTTCCTGCTGTTGGTGCCTGCCTTCAGGTCCACATCAGCTTTTGAGCCAAGGTTGTGCTCTTCTTGGAGGCCATCTGTGGCCAATAATTCAGAAAGGCAAAGGCAACCAACCATGCTCTTTGCAGAGTATGCTCCAGCCAATGACTAAAGAAGGCAGTGGTACAAAGGCCTAGCTATTTCCACCTGAATCAGGGCTCCTCTGATGGGCAGTCTTGGCTTCAGAGCTCCCTATTGGGCTGTCAGAGGCCACCAGGGCTGTATTGCAGTTCAATGGCTCCTGTTACCCAATCCCACCTTCTTTCCTTTTCTTTTGTAGTGTACTCCACAATAAGCCTTTTACACTTTTTTCTCTTTTTCTTTTTTTTTTTTTTTTTGAGACAGAGTCTCGCTCAGTGGCCCAGGCTGGAGTGCAGTGGCGCGATCTCGGCTCACTGCAAACCCCGCCTCCCAGGTTCATGCCATTCTCCTGCCTCAGCCTCCCAAGTAGCTGGGACTACAGGCACCTGCCACTATGTCCAACTAATTTTTTTTGTAGTTTTAGTAGAGACGGGGTTTCACCATGTTAGCCAGGGTGGGCTCAATCTCCCAACCTCGTGATCCACCTGTCTTGGCCTCCCAGAGTGCTAGGATTACAGGCATGAGTCACCACGCCTGGCCCAGCCTTTTACACTTCTAACACCACCTCAGTCTCTGCTTCCCAGGGAACACAAACCAGTTCAACTTATATAGAATATATTAAAAAAAAAAAAAAAAGAAAAAGAAACAGCATATATAAAAAGAACTCCTAAAATCAATAAACAAATCAGTAGACAACCCAATAGAAAATGGGCAATATACCTGAATGACTACTTTATAAAAGAAGATATGCAAATGGCCAATAAACAAATAAAAATATGTTTGTGTTAATTTCCTGGGGGCTGCTGTAACAAATTCCCATAATCATGGCAGCTTAACACAACAGATATGTATTCTCAAAGTTCTGGAGGTAAGAAGTCCAAAATCAAGGTATTGGCAAGGCCATGCTCCCTCTGGAGGCTCTGAGGAAGATCCATTCCTTGGCTTTTCTCACTTCTGGGGGCTGCTGGCAGTTCCTGGCTTCCTTTGGCTTGTGGCTGCATCACTCCAATCTCTACCTCCATCTTGCTCTCACCTTCTCCTATATGAATGTCTAATTTCCCTCTGCCTCTCATTTAAAAGAACACTAGTGTATTCTTATAAATTATTAGTCTGTATTAGTGTATTAGTCTGTTCTCATGCTGGCTAATAAAGACATACCTGAGACTGGGTAATTTATAAAGGAAAGATGTTTAATGGTCTCACAGTTCTGCATGGCTGGGGAAGCCTCACAATCATGGTGGAAGGCAAAGGAGGAGCAAAGTCATGTCTTATATGGTGGGCAGGCAAGAGGGCATGTTCAGGGGTACTGCCCTTTTTAAAACTGTCAGATCTCATGAGACTTATTCACTATCACGAGAACAGCATGGGAATGACCTACCCCCGTGATTCAATTGCCTTCCACTGGGCCCCTCCCATGTCACATGGGAATTACGGGAACTACAATTCAATATGAGATTTGGGTGGTGACACAGCCAAACCATATTATCCTGCCCTGACCCCTCCCAAATTTCATGTCCTCACATTTCAAAACCAATCATGCCATCTCAACAGTCTCCCAAAGTCTTAACTCATTTCAGCATTAACTCAGAAGACCATAGTTCAAAGTCTTGTCTGAAACAAGGCAAGTCCCCTCCACCTATGAGCCTGTAAAATCATAAGCAAGTTAGTTTCTTCCTGGATACAGGCATTGGGTAAATAGACCCATTTCAAATGGGAGAAATTGGCCAAAACAAAGGGGCTACAAGCCCCCATGGAAGTCCAAAATCCAGCGGGTCAGCCAAATCTTAAAGCTCCAAAATGATCTCCTTCGACTCCATGTCTCATATCCAGGCCACACTGATGCAAGAGGTGGGCTCCCAGACTTTGTGTAACTCCACCCCTGTGGTTTTGCAGGGTACAGTCCTGCTCCTGGCCACTTTCAGGGGCTGGTGTTGAGTGTCTGTGACTTTTCTAGGTGCATAGTACAAGCTGTCGGTTCATCTACCATTCTGGAGTCTGGAGGATGGTGGCCCTCTTTTCACAGCTCCACTAGGCAGTGCCCCAGTGGGGACTCTTTGCAGGGGCTCCAACCCCACATTTCCCTTCCACATTGCCCTAGCAGAGACTCGCCATAAGGGCCCCACCCCTGCAGCAAACTGCTGCCTGGACATCCAGGCATTTCCCTAAGTCCCCTGAAATGTAGGTGGAGATTCCCAAACCTCAATTATTGACTTCTATGCACCTGCAGGCTTAACACCATGTGGAAGCTGCCAGGCTTAGGGTTTGCACCCTCTGAAGCCATAACCTGAGCTGTACCTTGGCACCTTTTAGCTACAACTGGAGTGGCTGGGATGCAGGGCACCAAGACCACAGGCTGCACATAGCAGTGAGACCCTGGGCCCAGCCCAGGAAGCCATTTTTTCCTCCTAGGCCTCTAGACCTGTGATGGGGGGTGGCTGCTGCAAAGGTCTCTGACATGCCCTGGAGGTATTTTCCCCATTGTCCTGGTGATTAACATTGGGCTCTTTGTTACTTATGCAGATTTCTGCAGCAGGCTTGAATTTCTTCCCAGAAAATAGATTTTTCCTTTCTATTGCACTGCCAGGCTGAAAATTTTCCAAACTTTTATGCTCTGCTTCCTTCTGAATGCTTTGCTGCTTAGAAATTTCTTTTGCCAAATATCCTAAATCATCTCTCTCAAGTTCAAAGTTCCACAGATCTCTAGGGCAGGGGTAAAATGCCATCAGTCAAGTAAAATGCATATCAAGATTGACTTTTACTCCAGTTCCCAACAAGTTTCTCATCTCCATTTGAGACCACCTCATTCATTCTGGACCTTATTGTTCATATCACTAGTAGCATTTTGGGCAAAGCCATTCAACAGGTCTCTAGGAAGTTCCAAAGTTTCCCACATCTTCCTGTATTTTTCTAAGCCCTCCAAACTGTTCCAACCTCTGTCTGTTAACCAGTTGCAAAGTCGTTTCCACATTTTTGGGTATCTTAACAGCAGCACCCCACTCTACCAGTATCAATTTACTGTATTAGTCTGTTCTCATACTGCTAATAAAGACATACTCAAGACTGGGTAATTTATAAAGAAAAGAGATTTAATGTACTCACAGTTCCACATGGCTGGGGAGGCCTCACAATCATGGCAGAAGGCAAAGGAGGAGAAAGGCACATCTTACATGGTGGTAGGCAAGAGCACATGTGCAAGGGAACCTCCCTTTATAAAACCATCAGATCTGATGAGACTTATTCGCTACCAGGAGAACAGCATGGGAAAGATCTGCCCCCATGATTCAATTACTTCCCACTGGATTCCTCCCCTGGCATATGGGGATTATGGGAGTTACAATTCAAGATGAGATTTGGATGGGGACACAGCAAAACCACATCAATTTGTAATGGCTTTTAGTGCCCACCAGATGATCGAGAATAATCTACTTATCTCAAAATGCTTAACTTAATGACACTTGCAAAAACTTTACCATGTAAAGCAACATTCACAGCTTTCAGGAATTAAAGCATCTGATATTTTTGGGGGACACCACTCAGCCCACTACAGCTTGTATTATTAGGCATCAGGAAAATCCAAAGGAAATGCAAATTAAGGTCACAATGTGCTGCTACTTCACACCCACCAGAATAGCTAAAATGAAAAAGGCAGGACCAAGCAGAGCTCTCATACACTGCTCATGGGGGTTATGCCAATGTAATTCCTTTGTCAAATTGATTGGCACCACCAACACTGAGTATATGCATACCCTGTGGCCCAGAAATTCCACTCCTGGGGATGCGTCTAATTCTTTGACACACCTTTCCTCAAGAGGCAGAATCTACATCAAATGCCTTTGAATTATGGAGAGCGTGACAGTTCAACCAATAGAATGTGGTGTTTGTGACACTATGAGACTCTGCAGAGAGAAAAAGGTCATAAGATGCCTTCCAGCTTCAATTTTCCTTTCTAGAATGATTACTCTTAGATTCCTGAGCCTCCAGGCAGGGAGTCTGACCATATCAAGACCTTCCTGCTGTGAGGAAGCCTAAGTCACAGGGGCAGACTATGGAGAGGGATCCTGAGGTTTAGTCCCAGGTAAGAGCAGGTTTCAACTTATTCCAGCTCAGACACCAGATTTGTGAGCAAGAAGTCTCCACATGACTCCTGCCCTGGCATTCAAATCATCCCCAACCATCTGGATTTCCCAACTGAGACCCCACACAAGGTGGAGCAGAGCAAACCATACCTTCCATGCCCCCATTCAAGTTCCTCACCCACAGAGCCCATGGGTATAATAAAATGAGTGTTGTTTGACACCATTACATTTGGGACACTTTGTCATGCAGTAATAGGTAGCTGGAACAACACTCAACAGAAATGTAAATTCATCAAAAGACAAACCTGAAAATACTCATAGCAGCACTATTTGTACTAACCCCAAACTGGTAACTACCCCAAAACACTCATCAAAGAGTGGGATGGATAAATGCTTTGTGGTAATATTAACACAATGGAATATTGGATCTGTGACAGTTAAACTCCCTAAGGCACACCCCAGGATCTAAATCAGTATCAGCAGGAAACAGAGTGTAAATGCTATGCAGCTCCAAGAAGCATATTTTTATGCCCACTCAGACGTGACCATGGGGGACAGGGGATGGGGAGGAGACTCAGAGAAGGCAAAGTGATGGTCACAAAGGACAATAGATTAGGATGTTCCTCCCAAATGGAAGAACCTGGGGCTGCCAGATGTACTAACCAGGCAGCTTACCCCACTGCTAGGGCTGGAAGCCTCCACTCCTCCTCCCCAACTGGACTTGGTGATCACTATGGACCAGTGATGACTGCATGCTTCTCATTTTCCCCTTTGCTGAACAAGAGCTATAATTGTGTTAACCTATTCAGTCATTGTTTATTAGATGGATTGTCTTTTGTTTTATAAGTCACTAGAACATAAAGAGCTACATCTAGACCTGATGGGAAGACCTCTGTGTCACCCAAAGATACTGAACTTTGACCTAGATGTAGTAACTGGATGGGAATTTCAAGGTTTCTCTTTTGGAGGTTGAACATGTTCCAAATGTGGGAATGGAGTGTAAAATGAATGTCTGATAGCCAAAAGGCAGACTGTGGTAAAGATTGGTAGTTGCCTATTCTAATAGCACTCATCCTCCTCTTCATATGTCAGAACCACAAATTCATTTGGAATGGTAATTTTCTCAGTTCATTTGTGTTGCTATAAAGGAATACCTGAGGATGGTCAATTTATTAAGAAAAGAGGTTTATTTGACTCATGGTTCTGCAGGCTGTACAAGAAGCATTGTGACAGTATCTGCTTCTGGTGAGGGTGTCAGGCTACTTCCATTCATGGTGGAAGTCAGAGCAAAGCTGGCCTGTGCAGACATCAGACGGCAAGAGAGGAAGCAAGAGAGAAATGGGAAAGGTGCCAGGCTCTTTTCAACAATCAGCTTTTGCAGGAATTAATACAGCCAGAACTCATTCATTACCATGAAGATGACACCAAGCTATTCATAGAGGACCTGCCCCTGTGACCCAAACATCTTCCATTAGGCCCCACCTCCAGCACTGGGGACCAAGTTTCAACATGAGGTTTGGAGGACCAAATGTCCAAAGTATAGTAGCAATGCAACCTACTAAAGTTCTATTATTTCTAGCCTCCCTTTTAGCTAGGCATGGTCATGTGACTGCATTCTGGCATTGAAGTATAAGTAAAAGTCTTTAAGACTTCTGGGAAATCTCTTCAGAGAAAAAGGGGCAAGCCCTCCTTCTCTTGTGCCATCCTACTGGCTGGGACACAGGTATGAGGGTGGGAGCTCCAGAAGCCAACTTAGACCCTGAGAAAGGAAGCCATTATAGGGCAGTGGAACAGTGAGCTAGAAGACCCTTAACAACCCGGGATTGTCCAACATCTGACTACTTGCATGCAAGAGAGAAATAATCTTCTGCCCTTTACAAACCACCATTATTTTGAGTTTTCTGTCACATGTGTTTAACTTAGTTCTAAATGGTGTAGACATAAATCGACAGATTCAGAAAGCCCAACAAATTCAATGCAATAAAAATAAAAGAAAGGCCGAGTGAAGCGGCTAACACCTATAATCCCAGCACTTTGTGAGGTCAAGGTGGGTGGATCACTTGAGGCCAGGAGTTTGAGAACAGCCTGGCCAACATGGTGAAACCTTGTTTCTACTAAAAATATAAAAAATTAGCTGGATGTGTTGGCAGATGCCTATAATCTCAGCCACTCAGGAGGCTGAGGCACGAGAATCGCTTGAACCCGGGAGGGGAGGCGGAGGTTACAATGAGCTGAGATTGTGCCACTGTGCTCCAGCCTGGGTGACAAAGCAAGAGTCTGTCTCAAAAAAAAATAAAAAATTAAAATTAAAAAAAAAAGGAAATTTTAACTAAACACTCATGGCAAAATTGCAGAACACTCGAGACAGAGATCTTAAGGGCAGGCAGACAGAAAAGACAAATTACCTACCAAAGAATGACAAACTGGTAGTTGACTTATCAACGAAACAGAAGTCAAAAAACAGCTTAATGATATCTTCAAAATAGAGAAAATAACTGTCAGTGTAGAATTTTTAATCCAGGAAATTCTCATTCAAGAACAAAGAATAAAATAAAGACATTTTCAGGCAAGACTGGTAAGTCCAACACACTCCTACAGTAGAACTCCAAAGGATTTATTTCAGGAAGAATAAAACTGATTCCAGAAAAGCAATCTAAGATGTATAAAGAAAAAGTGAGCAAGAAAAAAATGTGGACGTCTGGTAAAATTAAGCAAACACTGACTATATAAAATAATGATTTGTGTGCTTAAAAAGAACTAAAATTCTACACAATGCCATATAAATTGGATGATGGTAGTTTGAGTTAAGGTTTTTGTATTTTGCAGGAGAGTAAAGATATTAACTGCTAGCAGATGCTATCAGTGCCCTGCCCATACAGCCTTGGATTTTAGCATTTCTGGCCTCTCTCCTAACTTTTAACTGGCAGTATTTGGGGCTCTTTGCATGAGGGCTCCCTCTGACCACTGTGTCTCCCCTGCATGTGTGCAGGATAAGCTGGAAGTGCTGAGGAATTAATGTCCCCAGAAGCAGGCCTCAACTAATAATGGGTTGGACTTAATGGATAAACACCCCAGCTCCCTTACCCTCATTCCTTGGTTTGTTCTGCACTGTCTCCTAGAGTTACCTATTGGGATTTAGCCCTAGCTGGCCACACTGGTAACCAAATGAGACATACTTTATTGGCTTCCTTCCCTTCCCTGTCTCATCTCTCTACTCCCTTATCAGGGTTCTCTCAAGCTACCTCTCAAATAAACCTTTTCATTCAAATTCTTACCTCAGGGTCTGCTTCTGAGGCAATCCAAATTAAGACATTAACTTTGAACATCTGTAATAAATGTAAGTGGACCAAAATCTCCAGTTAAAAGACAGATTATCAGATTGGATCAAAAAAAACCCTCAACTACATGTTGCCTATGTGACACAAAGATAAAACATAAGAACATTGAAAATTTGAAAATAAAAGCATGAAAAAATGATACCCTAAGCAAATTTTATTGAAAGAAAGCTGGTGCAGCCAGACTGATAACAGATGAAATAGGCTTTAAGTTTAAAAATTATACTAATCATAAAGAGAGTTACACATTTTGCTACAAAATTAATTTCACAGGAAGATTTAACAATTCCAGACTTGCAAATACCTACTAACATGCCTTCAAAAGATAGCAAAAATTAGAATAACAAGGAGAAATTGACTTATCCATCATTATAGTGGGAGATTTACAGACCAAGTAGATAGAAAACAAAAAAATTCATGAAAATATTAATGATTTGAACATCACAATAATTAGTGACTTATATAGAACTTTTCACCAATTAATTTAGGAAAACATTATTTTCAAGCACCCAAGATATGTTTTATAACAACTGACACATGCTAGTACAGAAAGCAAGTCTAAATAAAGTTCAAAGAATTGGCATTTATATAAATCACTTTCTCTAAATAAAATAATAAAGTTAATCAGTAAAAACAAAAAATCTATAGACTTGAAATTAAAACATATTGTCTAAATAACTCATGCCATAGGTCAAAGGAAAACTGATGATCTGAGGCTCTAAACTTTCATGAGGTAAAACAGTGGAAAATCTCAATGTTGGGATGAAGGAAGAACCTTTAAGAAAAGAGAACGGAATGTTGAACTTGAAGCTGCATTGACTTCTTTAGCATGTTTTGGGTAAAGAAGGCCTTAGTGCTTGTTGTCAATCCTAATTGACTGTGTTTAGGTCACATGCCCACAACTGAACAAAGTGGATAGAAAGACGGAGTCCTCTGTCTGGCTATTGTGGGCTAGGTCCCACTTCTGTGGAGATGGAATAGGGGTGGGGGTATTTGGACTCCCAGAAACTCCAAAACTACATAGGGCCAGAGAAGAGGTCCCTTCTGGGAGGAAAGCTAGAGCAAGAAAATCACCCTTCTTCCATAAATGCAATTCTCTGAATGCCCCCACCTAGCATAATACAATGAGTGTATAAACAAAAACTTAAAAACCAATTAATATCTAGTTGCCAGATCCAGTCCCAGGCCCAGAGCTTCTGGGTGATATATTTTCCTTCTTCATTAGGTTTTGAAACAACCTTCTGTGGATTTGGTAGACTATAGCTTTAAAAGAAGTTTAACTGTCATCACCACCATGCCCAACATAGGGAGGCCCCAATGATAAAGGGAAAACAAACACTGCAATAAAATCTCCCATTTGTATACTGCATGCTTTACAGGGAAGGAACTGCGACAGCCCCAGGCAGGGCACTCACTTCCTTGGTCAGCCAACCCAAGTGACCCCAACTCCCTTCCTATTTCAAGGACACCCCCTGTCTAGGGTTTTCGATGGCCACTTCCGAGAAGGGCATAGGGAAAGACTTCCCACTGGGGGCCTCCTCTCATCATAATTGCAGGGTCTGGAAATTGCCCTTGCATTTGAGCAATCACAGATCACCATTTGCCAAGTTTGGAGTTCTCTGGAAATTTTATTTCCCCACAATCCTACTGGGAAGTTGTTCCATTTGATCTTTTATTAACTGATAACTAACTTCAGAAAATTGTTCCTGGTTATGGTCCTTGAACCGAATTTTCCCTTGTAGTTTCTGACACTTAACAATAAGCACAGCCCCTTTGACCTTATGCCCAAATTGAGGGCTTCCTCTGGACTTGAAATGGGGAACAAAGCTAATCTGACCTCTGCCTCCAGCCTGTATCCCAGTGCATGGTGAAAAAAGAGAGAATTTGTTAGCTCAATTTACAGGTAGATCCAGGTATGGCTCCAGCTGAAGGTATAGCTAGATCTTGGGGCCCAAATGATACCGTCAGTGCTCTGTCTCTTCTTCCGTCTCTCAGATCTGCTTGCCTCCGCTTGGCACCAGGCTAAATGAAGCTGTGTTCATATGATGGACAAGGGAGCTCCTCAAATTCATACTCATTCAAATTAGCAAGCAGCTGAGAGAACATTCTCTCCCCATATCAACCTTAGGCAATTCTCTGATTGACCCACCTTGAGTTCTGTGGCCACCCTTGTGGCCAGGCGAGTGGGGCATTTTTGCCAGCAGTCAGGTACCCACGCCTGTGATGGAGGTGGGGCTGGGCACTCTGATTGGCAGCTCTGTAGGGACCATATGGAGTGGGACAATATGTGTCACAGGAAGGGATGCCAGGCAGACGAAAACAAGGTTCATTCTGGACAAGTAAGAGAAATGAAGGCCAAATAGTAGGATAAGAGGCGGGAAGCAACTCTGCATAAGTTCCTGAACATTTATTATAAGGGACCCCCGATATACCCTAAGTTTCCCAACGATGAAAGCCAATAAGTTCCTAAACATTGATTATAAGGGACCCCAATATACACAATGACCCAGTGAGTTTCCAGTGACGAAAGCCAATAAGAAAACACAATCAGTCATGTAAGCCAGATGCTGGCTGGGATCCCCAGGCCCAGGGGAGGTGCAGAGCATGACTTAAGTTTTCTTCTGTTCCCCTGGAGGCCAAGTTTCTCTGAGCTCTTGATCTTACAAAGGCTACCTCTTTCCACACCACATGGCTTGCAGATGTGAAGCTTAGCCTTTTCTTTGACTTCTACAAAGACTCTACTCACACAAAATAGTGAAGATGTTTACAGAAAGTTAAGGTTAGGGAGATGGAGGACACGGCCTTTGACCCTCTGCCACTGGCCTTCACTTCACACACTATCTTATAGGCATCTCTTCCCTTTCTTTCCTGGCTTCTCTGAATTTTCTCTCCAGCCTCTTAGAGGCCAAATTCCCCTCTTTGTCTCAGGTAGAATAGACCATCTCTTACCTTGAGTTACTTGTAGAAACATCCAGTACTTTGGGCTTCTATTCCCACCACTCACAGCTTATGGAAATGTTTTCCCAAACAAAAGCCATTTGCTGCCTAAGAAAAATTCAACTCCCAGCAATTGAAATAATACAATTTCCCTTTATTATGTCATTTTTCTAGGGATGAAGACATTCCAGTGCTCTTTCACCCCCGCGATCCTGTGTAAAGGAAACTGAGTCACATCCATCCCAACATGCCCACCATAAACCCACTCAGCTCAAGCATACAGCGAGGGCCCAATACCCAAGGGCAATGAAAGCAAATGTGATACTTGCAGGGAAGGTCAGAGTTCCAAGAGCACAGGCGTTGATGGTCTGGTTCCGTCAAAAATCTATAGGAAGAGATACATTAAATACACTCCAGGCAATCCTCTGTGAATGTCATTTCTCACAGGGTTGAGATTAGGATTGGCAGCAGCAGTTCAAATCTGAAAGATTCACAAGGTCACGGCACACAGACATTGCCATTATGATTACAACAGATCCATAGAGTTTTAAAATCAACCATACGAAAGATGAGGCAAATATTATTATAATGTCCATTTCACATTTGAAAAAATTGAGGCTCAGCTTAGTTGAGTAAGGTCAAGGTCAGAGCCAATGTTTGCATCCAGTCTGTTTGATGCTGATGCCTCTAACCTTGAAATTTAGCTCTTGGTCTCATTTCTGTTAGTTTGAAAGGCAATAGGTATACCGGTTAAGAGCAGAGGCTCCAGGTTCAAATCCATCCTGGCTTTACTATTTCATAGCTGAGAGGTTTCCTGTAAGTTACTTAACCACTCTGTTCTTCAGTTTCCTTAGCTGTAAACTGAGGGTGGCAATAGCACTTGCCTCACAGGGTTGTTGTGAGTATTAAATGAACTTAGAACAGTGTCTGGCTTGCAATACGTACGCAGTGCATTATTCTTCTTCCTGAACTAGAGCTTCTTGTGTCTGTCTGGTCTTCATCAATAGATCTGTAGGAAGCACCTGCCAGACACTGTGTCCCTCCCCTGACTTCAAGCTGCTCTAGCAGAGGTGGGAGAGACACAAGTGTCAACAACCAAACGGCAGTAACCCTATTACACAAGGTGGAGACCAGAGTAGCAAACTGCCTAGAGGAGAAGGTACACAGAGCAGTGACATTTTCTCCAGCTCTAGGAGAGTGAGTAATGATTTTCCAGGAGAGGCATGCTATTTACAAGCATAGAGTCCTCAGGGACTGGTGGTTTGTCATGGGCAGCAGGAGAGGTGGAGGAGAGCAAAGGGTATCTGGGGGCTGGGGAGGTGATGGCGAGATTAGACATGATTTTTACCTGCAGGGAGGGCTCACGCCGGTGTTTAAAATGTTCTGGCCAGCATCACAGGGAGGGTGGTTGGTGGGATTAAGGAGACTGTTGTTAGGTTGTTAGGTGCCTGTTGTCTAGAAAGGTTTCATTCAGATCTCGTGCCTAGGCACCAGCGTCTCGTGAGAACTCAAATGGGCTGAGTGTCCCAGGCTGAAGTGAGAAGAGGGAAGTTTCCACCCTGATAAGGCAAAAGCTCTGAGCAATCTTTGGTCCAGAGACCAATGTTCACGAGGTCTCTGCCTGACTGTTTACCTGTCGGGGCAATGCCTCTAGAGGGCCTATAGGCTAAGTGAGGTCTGTGGCCTGCATGAGGGAAAGATCAAATCATGTGTCCCTGAGCTCTGGAACAATACTCGAGAGAGTTGGATGAAGCATGTGACTCTTCTGAAGAACAGTCCACCCAAGAGATGGCCACCATGCAGCTGATAAGGCCAGGGAGTTACCCTAATTGCACAAGGAGGTGTGTACCCAAAGTTCACCTGATGCTGGAGAGACGTTTTCTAACCAGAGACTAGCTAATCTTGGACTATACAGCTGCTTTGCTCCCTAGGAAGAAATGTGTTTGTGAGAACCAAAAAATATGGGTGAGCAAGAGCAGTCAGGTAGTTTTTAGACTCACAATGCACATTAGAGTAGTAAAAGTCCCAAGAACCCCTGCTATTTGGAAATAATCCCGTGTAAAGTTGCTAAGTCAAGGGAAGAAAGGCAGGAAGGAGGAGAGAGGGAGGGAGGGAGGGAGGGAGGAAGGGAAGGAGGAAAAGGGGAGGGAAAGAAGGAGGCTTCATGTTCAGGAGTCCCCTTAAGTGAGCTGCCTCTCCTTATCGTCCTAACCACACCTGCAGCCTGAACTTGGTCAGGGAGCGTCCCTGTCTGCCCAGACCTGACAGCGTATGCTGATGGCACAACCTTTGCTACTCTCCATGGGCACACCTAGGTTATGACACAGACTTTCCCTTGCTGAATCTGCCATCCTGATCTGGTATTTTCTCTCTGGTAGGGTAACCTGACCCAGGCTCCAGAGTGCCCCTCCACATTGACTGGGGTCTATACCACACCCCCAGGTACCCCTACCTTCCTGTCACTCCAGTCATTCCTCTGGACATCAGTGACCAGTGATGTGCTTACAGAAGAGCCGTAGTGGCATCTATGGTCCTAGGTGGCTTAGACCTGGGGAAGCCCCTCTACGGGGTTGGCTGTGCAAATACAGCTCTTTATTGTGAGCAGCTTGTAGTTCCAATGTCTTTTGTTTCTTTCCAAAGCACCAAGCACAGAGCAGAGAATGAAGGAATTGTCTCATGAATGCCATTTGGAATGGCTGTGTTTGCCACAGAGCACTACCATCCTTTTGCTAGAGTCTCTGCTTCATGTCTAGGGAGATCCCACAGTTGGGGATGGAGGGTGACATGAAGCCGTTTGAGGGTGACTATTCTCTGATACCGGAGCTGGTTGGGCCCCCGGGCATGTGATGAGGAGCCAGGGAAGGGAAAGAAAGCACCTTCTGCCTGCTTCCTTGCTTCCTCGTTCTCTTCCTGCCCTTTCACAGCCCCATGGACACTGCTTCTGAGTGGCCTCCCTCCTGCTCACAGGCACCTCTGAGATTTCCTGGCTGACACATCGCATCTCCCTGTGGCCACAGCCAAGCAACACCAGATGTCTGCAGTAGCAGCAACACTTTGGATTCCTGATGGAAAACCCTAAGACAAGCCTCTGTGAAATACCTGTTTCATTTTGGCTTCATTTTCATGCCTTGTTATCTGATCCATTTACTTCTTACCTCAGGGCACAGACCACGGCTGTGACCTTCCGTAAAACCCTGTGGGATGGGGAAAAGTAAAAATGACACACACCGGCCAGGCACAGTGGCTTACGCCTGTAATCCTAGCACTTTGGGAGGCCGAGGTGGGTGGATCACCTGAGATCAGGAGTGCGAGACAAGCCTGGCCAACATGGTGAAACCCCGTCTCTACTAAAAATACAAAAATTAGCCAGGTGTGGTAGTGGGCACCTGTAATCCCAGCTACTCCAGAGGTTGAGACAGGAGAATCGCTTGAGCCAGGGGGACAGAGGTTGCAGTGAACTGAGATTGTGCCACTGCGCTCCAGCCTGGCGAAAGAGTGAAACTCCATCTTGGCGGGGGCTGGGGGGAGGGGGCGGAAAAAAAAAGACACAGACGTCTCAGGGCATGGCTGCTTAGGAGGCTATGAGGCTCTTGCTGCAAGCTTTTCCCCACTTTTCATGGCTGCCCTCAGAGGATAGAATTGCCACAATTTTAAGGATAAAGAAACAGGCTTGGAGAGGCCAGAGGCTTGCCCAATACCACACAAACAGGGGTGCCTTTGTGTTTCTGGGTCAATGCTGTTTTTCACACAGACTGGACCTCATGGGGGTCAGGAGCAGTGGGACTACCTCGTGCTCTCTCCGCGCTCATACCTTCACATGGTGTTGATCTCCCCTTGCTTCCCAGACAGAGCAACACGTGCTTGCCACCTTGATGGTGCAAATGTCACTGGATCTGAATTTGAGGTGAGGAAATTCAAGGCAACCACGGTACACGTTGTCCCCCGTTGGACCCAGGGAAGGACACTTGAGGCAGGAGCAGGCCTGTGGTGCTCTTGGCACAGGGCGAAATGGAGGAATAGGGTGGTGGCGGCGGGGTGCCCTAACCTGGTCTTGGGGCGTTTAAGGAGTTTCTGTTCTGAAGTGTTTCAATAGCCAGTGAGAATGAGCCATGAGAATAAAAATGTACAAGTAAACAGTCGTTCCACTTATACACAGTTAAGGACTTGTGGGAGGGGGGCAAGTTCCAGTTTTTCAACATAGTTTCTAATTGAAAGTGCTATCGTAACCCTCCTTATGACCACCAGCTTAAATTTGAGGTCTCCGTTTGCCCTAGAATAAACCCCTAGGTTTCAGACTTCCTGGAGCCACCATCCTTCATCTCTTCTGTTTACTTTTTTCTCTTCTGTTTAAATTGGAGGGCCGTTTCTGCCCTACCCTTCCCCTTGCTGAGGTTCTGTACACAATGTCTGGCACACAGGTGTTTTTACCTGCACAGGCTCAAGACATTCTCACCGTCAGCCCATAGATTGGTTTCTTCTCTCAGTCTTAGAGATAAGGAAACTGAGGTCTTAAGTGGTCCAGTCATTTGATCAAGTTCACTTGGCTGCAAGTGGTACCCACAGTGCTAGCCAATGTCTCACTGACATGTGTGCACACCATGTGGGCCCATGCGTGGTCAGGGACCTTTCCTGGCTCTGCCCATATTATCCTCATTTGTCTTGTTTGCTTATATTTTTCTTACAACTACCTCACAGCCTCAACCATGTCTTTAAAATTATTCAATTATTCATAGAGGTGGATTTACAAGTCTGGGTCTCCTTCGTCAGGGGTGGCCTTCTCCTCCTCCTCCTCCTCCTCTCTGGAGGTGGTTTCATCACAGACTGTAAAGGCTCTGTAAAAACTAATCTCTTCCGTCTGCCTGAAGCAGTTCTCCCTGTGCACCAGTGACTCCTGCTATGGTAGACTGGGGTAGTTACAGGGTTTTTTTTTGTTTTGTTTGTTTTTGTTTTTGTTTTTCTGAGACAGAGTCTTGCTCTGTCACCCAGGCTAAAGTACAGTGGCACCATCTCAGCTCACTGCAACCTCTGCCTTCTGGATTCAAGCAATTCTCCTGTCTCGGCCTCCTGAGTAGCTGGGATTATAGGCACATGTCACCACTCCCGGCTAATTTTTGTATTTTTAGTAGAGATGGGGTTTCACCTTGTTGGTCAGGCTGGTCTCAAATTCCTGACCTCAAGTGCTCCACCTGCCTCAGCCTCCTAAAGTGCTGGGATTATAGGTGTGAGCCATGCGCCCAGCCCTAATTACATATTTTGTTTGGCTTTCCCATTTTCAGTCCCCTAGTAACAATGTTCTTCCTTTTTTTTTCCTTTAGGGAATTGTCTTTTCTCTTATCCTAATCCATATGGCTCAACTGTCAATCACAGTCTTCCTCTATCCCCTAGCAACAGAGGAGAGATGTGTGACTGAGGCCTGACCAATCAGAAGATCCGATCCTTCTGGCCATTGTGATTGGTTCAGGGACAAGTTCATGGCCAAGTGATTACAATTTTACCCTCTCCAAGCAGTGACACAATGAATAGGCTACAGTGGTACCAATGTCAGTTTTCATTTGCCCAGTTATTCCCACAAGATAAATGTTTGGTCTGTAATTGCCAAGTTATACGTATATACATTTTAAATGTTGGTACATTTTGTGAGATCGCCCCACAGATAGGTTGGTGCAAATTTACACCATTCCAGCAATATGTGGGAGTCTGCTTTGCACACCCTAGCAACACCTGGTGTTGTCAGTCTTTAACATTTGCCAGTCTGATAAGTGGAGACAGCTGTTGAAACCTGTTCTCAATTCTGGGCCTCCCTTGGGTCATGTTCCCACATGCCTGTCCCTAATGTTGCCTCGCTGGCCCTTGCTTCTAAATCTCTTGCCTGCTTCTTTATCTGGCTTTAATGGTCTGCTTATCACCTGGTGTCACTGTACTAGACTAGAAAGTGGGTCTTTATCATATATATATATATGTTTTTTTTCTTGAAACTCCTGGCAGGTGCTAAGAATGGTTTTGGAATCTAATAATTATTTGTCAGATGAATGAATGGAAACTCCTCTGTGATTCTCACCCATTTCCTATCACTGAGTGATACCATGTGGTTGGATCAGTGCTAACCTGGGTAGATGAATGCCCAAGAACACCAGATTTCAAGAATCCCAACATTTTAGTGGTTATATTGGATGCTTAACATGATAATGGAGCATGACTATCCCATTCCAGGAAACGACACTCCCCACGGGAAGTCCTTGGTTAACAAATCTTTAGTGATGGTGTGCCATGTCTCTAGTGTGGGGTCAAAGGACCCAGTCCCTGATCTCAAGTGACTAAACATCTGTGTGAGAGGCAAAACTAACTAAAGAAGGATTTTAAGTGGCATTTGTATCAGGTGGCATTTATGAAATGCAATCCTTTGGGAAAAATAGAACATATCTTGAACTGGAAATGCTTAAGAATATTTTCTAAAAGAGGCAATTGTTAAGGGGATTTTTATGAGGATTATTCAGGTGTTCTGGGCTCTGCCAGTTACATTTTGGGGGTCTGATATCATAGCTGGTGTGGTATGAAGCAATGTTATACGCCTCTAATTTTCATGTCCCTCAAGTTGAGTTTTTAATCTTTTTAGTTGTTGGGTTTGGATACCGATGGTCCAAGAGGAAGGTCCTCATTCCTAGTGTTTTGGGGACGAATGTCACAACTTGCTACAAGCTCACCAGGAGGTGAAACAAATATTTCTGAGTTAGGGGAAGTGCTACAGTTGTGGGAATTGCTCTTAGGCTCGCCCAGCGTAGTAAAATTCCCAAGCTATTTCAAACCAATTTTTTTTCTTCTTTTTAGTGGTGTCAGGATCCCAAAAGGTCACAGTTGCTATTTAATAGAATAGAGCATTCTGGCCCTCTTAACAGGGAATTGTAGAAATTATATAAAGGAAGGGAAAAGGAAGTTCATTCCAGGCAGGGTGAATGAAGAAGAGCATTTCCATGAGACTTAATAGTTTATAAGGTCCCTTGACAAACATAATCTTTTTTATAATTCCAAGGAACCCTGAAGGTATTATTTATTATAATTATTAGCATTTCTGTTTTCATATGGAAAAACTGAGGCTTAGAGAGGTTAAACAACTTGTTCAAATTCTCTCAATTATTATTATTATTATTTTTTGAGACAGAGTTAAGACCTGTTGCCTAGCCTGGAGTGCAGTGGAATGATCATAACTCACTGCAGCCTTGACTTCCTGGGCTCAGGTGATCCTCCTACCTCAGCCTCCCAAGTGGCTGGGACTACAGGCACTCATCACCATGCCTAGCTAGTTTTTAGATTTTTTTTTTTTTTGTAGAGACGGGTCTTGCTATGTTGCCCAGGTTGGTCTTGAACTGCTCGCCTCACGCAATCCTCCTGCTTTGGCCTCCCAAAGTACTGGGATTACAGGTGTGAGCCACCATGTCTATCCCCTCTCAACTATTAAGAGGCAGGGCCAGCAGGGCGCGGTGGCTCACGCCTGTGATCCCAGCACTTTGGTAGGCTGAGGTAGGAGGATCGTGACGTCAGGAGCTTGAGACCAGACTGGCCAACATGGTGAAACCCCGTCTCTACTAAAAATAAAAACATTAGCTGGCCATAGTGGTGCGTGCCTGTAATCACAGCTCTTGGGAGGCCGAAGCAGGAGAATCAATTGAACCTGGGAGGTGGAGGTTGCAGTGAGCCAAGATCGTGCCACTGTACTCCAGCCTGGGTGACAGAGCAAGACTCCATCTCAAAAAAAAAAAAAAGGAAAAAGAGGCAGAGCCTAGGCAACCATTGATTGGGGAGGAAAAAAAAAAAAAAAAAGGCAGAGTCAAGCCTCAAATCCATGTCTCTGACAAGGGATGGTATTCAAAATATTTAACAACTAATATGGCACAGGTACAACACGAGACTGGTTAGCGGCCCACCAAACCCATTTCCTCTTCTCCTTGGGTTGACAACTTTCCAGCCTCCTTACTGTTAGAAGTGATGCCTGCCACTTTCAGGCCAGCCTCAAACTTTCTGGAAAGACATGTGTTGCAGTTGACAGAACATAAGAGGGAAGGAACTTAGGCCCCAAGTTCCCTCTTAGAGGAGATCCACCCACAAATTAGGAATACCCATTTTAGACTTTATCTGAAAAACCAGCTGCTTTTATCCTTGAATCACAGTACGTTTTCGTTATGGCAGCCAGCTTTACCATAACTAATACAGACCCCCACTATTAGAACCGAGGTCATCTGGTGCGCGGAAGCAGAGGCCTGGAGACCCCTGCAGTGCCTGCGCCACCCTAGGACAGCAGTTCCTGGAATAATGTCATTCAGTTCAATGTGGTTTCGTTCTAACACTGATGAGAAAAAAATCGATCCCCAGCCAAGCCTTGTCTGTGTGGAGCCTGCAGATTCTCCTTATGTCTGCATGGGTTTTCCCTGGGTACTCCAGTTTCCTCCCACATCCCAGAGACGTGCACATTGAGTGAATTGAGGTGTCTACCTTGTCTCAGTCTAAGTGAGTGTGGATTGTGTGAGTGTGCCCTGAGATTGGCTGGCGTCCTGTCCAGGGCAGGTCCACACCGGGAGCTCTGAGCTGCTGGGATGGGCTCTGACCCACCCCACCTTGAATGGAATAAGCTGGTAAATCATTATCTTGCTTGTTTTTATTAATCTTTTAAAAATGTATGTATAGCTCACATTTATTTCAATGGTTAATATTAGAAGTATTTTTGGTCTCTATTTAGAAGTTTAGTGATGTTTTTACAACCGGAAGTAGGCTGTAGGAACTTAACTTCTGTTTAATCAATTAGCCTCTGAGAAAACTGGTTTCTTTTTACATCGTTTTCCTTAGACATTAGGTGAGGACTTACTGTAATTGTTGGGGAAAGTACATTCTCAGGCACTTCCAATACCATGTAGTCTGAGGATAGTCCTTTGAGAATGAGCTGCAGTTGCTGGCTGTTATGGGTGGGTGGGAGGAGGACAAAAATAGTTTTTAAAAAGGATGGAGGTCCAAGCTGAGCACCAGCATTGTCCACCAGTGGGACCAGACCGTGGAAGCCTTGAATGGCTAGAGAGGAGCTTGAGCTTAATACACCCCAAACAGGGACCTCTAGCAGATCCCCGAATTGGGGTGTTCGGGGATGAACGTGAGGGAGCTCCATATCTCACGATCTGGTCACCCCAAGTGTGACGGCTTCCCCCCTTGCTCCCAAACACACACACTGAGTGTGTTCTATCTCTGAACTGTAACAACTTGCTTTCCTGTGAGCTCCTATGTCCGCTCAGATCCCCTCACCTCTAAGTGGCATATTTTAATTTCAGGAACTGTCATGCTCTTCCCTAAGCTTTCCTGCCATCCCAATCAACCAGCTAACAGGGATCAAGTCTGATTTTCAATGTCTGTGACCCCAAGTTCTGGCTGCACATGGAATATACATGGAAAATGGATTAATATTTGTTGACTGCTCACTACGTGCCAGACTTGGTGCAAAGCATTTAAAATAGCTCATTAGTCACCTTCTCCATAGTTCCTGTGATGTCCCCAAGGCTGTTCTAAAAGGAATCCCCCAACCCCCTGACCATTCCTGAAGGGAGGCAAGGGGCCGGAAATACTTGGCAGTCCAGTTTTTTGCCTCAGCTCATATCAATCAGTAAAGTTGTATTGCTTTTACAATTGAAGCCTTCCATATTTCTTATTGGACCTATTTATAGATGTTTGATCTTTCTGTGTACAGTAAATGGGATTTCTTTTCTGGGATGGTTTGAAATTAGCTATTGCTGATGTATTGGAAAATGATTTTGTATGTTGATTTTTTACTTGGCAACTTTTTATGCTCTCACTTTTAATCCATTTTAAAATTTATTCTCTTTGATTTTCTTAGTAGATAATCATGTAGCTGATAATGATAATTTTTTAAGAGCTATATTAAGATACAATTCACATACTGTTACGGGATCCCTGGAGTGTCATTTTTCTTGCCAGAAACCTCTGTGGCTGGTGCTGTCTTTGCCTAACTTTTGCTCAGGCCTGCTGGGCTCGTTCTGCTCACTCGGCCTGGCACACTGCGCTCAGCTCATGCTACCAGCCTGGATCCCACACCTGCCAAGGGCAAGTCAGGCATGGAGTGGCGAGGGGTGTGTGAGCAAGCATGGGGTCTGGCTACTGATCAGTCAGACACGCCAGCTGCTGCAGAGGGTGGGCGTTCCAGGTGCCAGTGTGGGCTCTCTGCGAGGCTATGGCTGGACCAGGCACACTGCAAACAGTTTCCACAGCTGGCACCAGGGAACGTGGGGTGCCTGGAAGCTTGGAGATGCCAAGAACCACAGGGCCCCAAAGAGGGAGTCACAGCCCTGACTTGGGGAGCTCCCAGGTCTGGGCTCCCCGAAGGGTCACAGCTCTCTCTCCCCTTCACCTGCAACGTGGTGAGCAAGATGGGTATCTCAGTCCTGTGTGTGTTACAGCTGTTTTAGCCCCACCATTTGATGGGTCCCCAGTTCTTGTCCTGCGACCAGGAAGAATGAGGTACACAGAAAAGTGGAGAGTGAACAAGACAAAGGGGAGATTTGAGTGACAGAACAGCTTTGAGGAGACCCGCAGTGGGTAGCTCCTCTCTGCAGCCAGAGTGTCCTGACAAGTGTTCAGCTTTTTGCAGAGAGGAGACCCTGGAGTGGGAAGCTTCTCTCTGCAGGCAGGTCATCCCATCATCTCTGCAGCCAGAGAGAAGCCAGGCAGTGGGAGCAGGCACTTCTGAGCCTGTGAGGGCAGGGTGTGCCTTCCTGGGCTCCCAAGAGTGCAGAGATGCCTGGGTCTGCAGTTGCAGTTGGGGCAGCTGCAACTGCGCCTGGGGAGCGGGTCTCCTTTCTGCTCTGTGGAGCCAGAGGCCTGGGTCTGCAGGGACAACTTTGGCAGCTGCAGCTACACCCAGGAGAGTGCGTCTCCTGCCTGCTCCCAGCCCCGAGAGTACAGGGATGCCCAGGTCCACAGTCATGGATTGGGCAGCTGCAGCAGCATCCAGGCAGCTCCTGCCTCAACACAGAAGGAGAGGGTCTCCCGCTTGTCCCTAGCTCCTGCTGGCTCAATAGAGTGCAGCCCCAGCCATGCCTCACTGCTGAAGCCAGCGTGATGACAGCAGCTGCTCCAGATGGCCTGTCACTGCCATCAATACCATAGGATTCACCCTTTTAAAGGATATAATTTAATGATTTTTAGTATGTTCAGAGTTGGGCAATCATAACCACAATCCATTTTACAAGAAATGGCAACTTTTAAATTCATAATTTTTCTTCTCCTTTCTATTTTTATTTCTTATTGAATTGGTTAGGATCACCAGTAGACTATTAAATAAAGTAGTAATGGTGGCAGTGGGCCATCTTGTCTTGCTCTTGACTTTTCTGGGAATGTCTAATTTTTTGCCACTGAATAGGATGTTTGCTACAAGTTTTTGTTAGTTAGCCCTTAGTAAGGAAAATTTCCACCTACCTTTAGGTTGCTAAGATTTTTAGGTTCTAATTCAGAAATAGGCATACATTTTATCATATCTATTCATGAAAGCATTTATTGTGATGGGAATATCTTTTCTGCCCTTCATATACTCCTGTAGCAAATTATCTTAATATATTCTCTACTTAAAGCTATCTTTATATTCTTTATGTATAATCCTTTTAAAACACCGTTGGAGTCAAGTTGCTAATAGGCTTATTATTATTATTTTTTGCCTTTAAGTTTTTAGTGTGATTAGCCCATAGTTTTCTTTCTTTCTCTTTCTTTCTCTCGTTTTTTCTCTCTTCCTTTCTTTCTCTCTCTCTTTCTTTCTTTTCTTTCTTTCTTTCTCTCTCTCTTTCTCTCTCTCTCTCTCTCCTCTCTCTCTCTCTCTCTCTTTCTTTCTCTCTCTCTGTCTCTTTCTTCTTTTTTACAGGGTCTTGCTCTGTTACTCAGGCTGGAGTGTAGTGGCACAATCATGGCTCACTGCAGCCTTAACCTCCTGGGCTCAGGTGATCCTCCCCCAACCTCAGCTCTGCAAGTAGCTGGGACTACAGGTGCATGCCCCCATGCCCAGCTAGGTTTTTTTTGTATTTTTTTGTAGAACGGGGTTCTCGCCACATTGCCCAGGCTCAAGCAATCTTTGTGCCTTAGACTCCAAAAGTGCTGAGATTACAGACGTGAGCCACCATGCACAGCCAAGTTTTCTTTTCTTTCTTCTTCTTTTTCTGTTTTTATTATTTTGTGGTGACACAAGGTCATGCTTTTCTCAGAATGCTTTCAGGTTATGACTAAGCTAGAGTGAGGAAGAAACAAGGGCCCAGCCAGGCGTTTTCCTTGAACACAAGCCTCGGCTTATTTGTTTGTTTATTTATTTTGAGATGCAGTCTTGCTTTTTCACACCCAGGGCAGAGTGCAGTGGCATGATCTGGGCTCACTGCAACTTCTTCTTCCAGGGTTCAAGCGATTCTCCTGCCTCAGTCTTCCAAGTAGCTGGAATTACAGGCACCTGCCACCATGCCCAGCTAATTTTTTGTGTTTTTAGTAGAGATGGGGTTTCACCATGTTGGTCAGGCTGGTCTTGAACTCCTGACCTCAGGTGATTCACCACTTCTGCCTACCAAATTGCTGGGATTACAGGCGTGAGCCACCATACCCGGCCTCTAATTTAATTTATAATTTTATTGCATGGCTTCTAGAACTCTGGAGTTTCTCGTTGGGCTGATAAATACTTGGTCAGATATGTATCCTGGTCTGACAGCTTCTCTGACCCAATCCTGAGCCTGCCTTTTCTCTTTTGCAGGTGTGACAAACTGTTTGCATCCCTAACTTCAAGTCAACAGTTGCCTCTCATGGCACCCAGCTGGCACATATGCTACACTTTCCAGTTTGGTATCTATTCTTGTAGATTTCTGATTATTTCCTTTACTCTGGAAGAATTCATATATCATAGAAAGTATTAGACCCTTGAAAATTAGATGTAATTCACAAATAAAACCATCTGAGTCTGTTTGGGTGTTTTTTTAAAAAAGAACTTTGACAATTGTTCTAATTTCTTATGTGTTTATTGACCTATATAGATTTTCTGTCTCTTCCTGTGTTAATTTTGGTAATTTTGAGAGTTGAATCCAATCTCTCTTCCCTGCTACAAAATCTCATTGCAGTAGTCCCTACAAAAAAAAAAAA
This sequence comes from Trachypithecus francoisi, assembly GCF_009764315.1. Taxonomy (NCBI): domain Eukaryota; kingdom Metazoa; phylum Chordata; class Mammalia; order Primates; family Cercopithecidae; genus Trachypithecus; species Trachypithecus francoisi. The sequence continues at coordinate 37,276,219 of NW_022681462.1, forward strand.
AATGGTAATTTACACTTTCCTAGAAAATTGTATATTTCAATCTAGGTTTTCAATTTTTTAAATTAACAATTTCTTTTTGGTCATCTCTGGAAATATTTTTAAAATCTCCATAGTTGTATTTTCTTGCTCATTTCAAACATTAAATGTCTTTGAAAATGAGTTTTAACTAGATTTGTAAATAGCAATGGTTTTTTCAAAGATCAAGATTTTGTTTTATTAATTAAGTTCATATTTTTGTGTGAGTGTTCTACCTTGTTAAATCCTGCTGATTTTATACTCCATCCCTTTACTTTCTTTGAGTTTATTTTGCTGCCTTTTCATTCTAGACTGTTGATTTCATGCTCTTTCATTTAGTGTTAGCCCTACTTGCTTCTAATAAACTTATCCTGAGTCCCACTTGGGCCATGTCCCACAGCCCCTTAAACAGAGTTTCTGATTGTCACTTTTTCTAGTTTACAGTTTCCTCTTTAACTTAAGAGTAATGTCAGAGCAGGAGTCCCCAACCCCCAGGCCACAGACTGGAGCAGTCTGTGACCTGTTAGGAACTGGGCCACACAGCAGGAGGCAAGCAGCCTGAGAGTGAGCATTACCACCTGAGCTCCACCTACTGTCGGATCAGCAGCAGCATTAGATTCTCATAGGAGTGCAAACCCTATTGTGAACTTCACATGCAAGGGATCCAGGTTGTGTGCTCCTTATGAGAATCTAATGCCTGATGATCTGGGGTAGAACAGTTTCATCCTGAAACCAGCTCTCCCACTGCATATGTGGAAAAATCGTCTTCCATGAAACTGATCCCTGGTGCCAAAAATGTTGGGGACTACTGCCTTAGAGGTTGCTTTAGAACTTCCAGTTGGGGGAAAAAGTATATATATAATGTATCTATATATATATTTGTTATCTTGTATGTTTCATTTTGCTTTTTATTTATTTATTTATTTTGAGACCAGGTCATGAGGCTGGCTAGTTTTTGTATTTTTGGTAGAGATGGGGTTTTTCCATGTTGCCCAGGCTGGTCTCGAACTCCTGGCTTTGAGCTATCTACCCACCTCAGCCTCCCAAAATGCTGGGATTGCAAGCATGAGCTACCACGTCTGGTTGCTGCTTTTTAATTTTTAATTTTATTGTGCAGTGACCAAAAAACTTATATAAGTTTGTATAACTTATGCTTTTTGAAATGTATTGGAATTCTCCTTGTGGTTAAATACATGATTCATTTTGTAAAAGCACTGTAGATGTTTGAAAGAATGGGTACTTTCTATTTATTCAGTATAATATTCTATTGATATGTATATATTAAATAGATTTCGGAATTCTATTTTGAGGTATACTGAAGCATATGATTAGTATATCTTTTTGGTGGACTATAACTTTTATCAATATGAACTCTCCCTGTTGGCCTTGATGCTTTTTATTTCAAATTGTTGTTTCTGGTGTTCATATTGATATATCTGTTTTTATAGCAATTTACCTAGTGTTTGCTGCTTATTATGTAATAAACAACAATTTATCTGTTCTTGAAGCAATTACATAATATTTGATACCCATTTAGGTAGCATATATAGTTCTATACCTTTGTTTTCAAATATCCTGCATAATTTCATTTTAGATATGACTTTTGGCAATGGCAGTGGCTCATTTTTTAAATTTGTTTTACCTAAACTGAAACTCTGTGTCTTGCAATAGGCTAATTTAACCTATTCATGGGTACTGTTATTACATATATGATTAGATTTATTCCTGTCATGTTATTTTATGTCTCCTATTTATCATGCTTTCTTATTTTCTTTGTTTCTTTTACTTTTTAATCTTTTCTTCAGATGATCATTTTTTTTTATTCCATTGTTTTTCCTTTTGTTGATTGGCAGTTGCATATCCTATTTCTATTCATCTTGTGGTTATAATTAAATTTTGATGACATGTACTTAAACATAATTTTCTAAAATGTTTTGAAGTAATCTAGACTATTAAACTATACTACGGGCCAAATGGAAACAAACCGAATAGTCCCATAGACTGTTCTTTTGGATAAACATAGAAATTGACCTTTCTGATCTTAAAGCTTGAAGTTTACATTTGTTTTATCTGAGTGCCTTCCTCAGGAAAAGACCTTCAAGCCTCTCAAGAAAGTAGCAAAGAATTGAAACTCCCCAGATCATTACATTCAGACAATGATATGCCTGACCCCTCATTCATCATGATTGCTTCCTTGCCCCTCCCTGGTTCCTGTTTCTTTACACATCATTACATTTCTTCCCTGCTATATAAACCCCAGGTTTTAGTTGGTCAGGGAGATGGATTTGAGACTGAGCTCCCATCTCCTTGGCACCTGATTAAAGCCTTCTTCTTTGGCAGTGTGTGTTGTCTCAGTGACTGGCTTTCTGTGCTGTGAGCAGCAGGACCTAGACTGAACCCCTAGTATTTTGGTAACAAAATCCCACCTGTCCCACATTTTTGCACAGCTTATAAGCTAAGAATTTTTTTTTTGTATTTGTATTTATTTTTTATTGAGACAGGGTCTCACTCTGTCACCCAGGCTAGAATGCAATGGCACAATCAAGGCTTACTGCAGCCTTGACCTCTGACGCTCAAGAGATCCTCCCACCTCAGCCTCCCGAGTAGCTGGGACTATGGGCACACACCACCATGCCCAGTTAATTTTTATTTTTGTTTCTCTTTAGGGGGTAGAGACAGTGTTTTTCTATGTTACCCAGGCTGGTCTTGAACTCCTGAACTCAAGTGATCCTCCCGCTTTGTTCTTCCAAAGTGCTGGGATTCCAGGAATGAACCACTGCATTCAGCCTTTATATTTTTAAGTGGCTCAAAATAATCAAAAGACAAATAATATTTTATGACACATGAAACGTATATAGCATTCAGATTTCAGTGTCCGTAAGCAAAGTTTCATTGGAACACAGCCACACTTATTTGTTTCTATATTGTCTTTAGGTATATATATTTGTTTATATGTAGCTGCTTTTGTGCTATCATGGGAGAACTGAGTGGTTTAGACAAAGACTGTATGGCCCACGAAGCCTAAGATATTTGCAGTCTGGCCCTTTACTGAATAAGTTTGCTGATCCTTGATCTAGACGTTTATCCCCAATCCCCATACAAAATGAGAATTAATACGGAGATTAATTATTTCCATCCAAGACTCACTCCATATCATTTCTATATTGTATTCATTTGGGATTTGAGTTCCAGAAACAGAAAATAATCCAAATGTTCATCAACAGGTGAATGGATAAGCAAATTATGTACATCGAGCACAATGGAATGCTACTTTTCAGTAAGAAAAGAATGAACTATTGATACATAAACAGCGTGGGTAAGTCTGAAAAGCATGTGGCTGAGTGAAAGAAGCTAAATGCGGAAGTTTACATACCATATTGTAACATTAATATGACATTCTAGAGAAGGCGAAATTATAGTGACAGAGAGCAGATCAGCGTTTTCCAGGGGCCAGGAGTTGGGGAGAGGTGATTGGCTGCAGAGGAGCATGAGGGAAAGTTTTGGGGTGATGTGAGTATGTTATGTCATGGCTCTGGTGGTGGTTGCACAACTGTGTCACAACTTTGTTAAAACTCATCCAGAAAAACAAAATAGATGAATCTCATTGTATGTAAATTATAACTCAATAAAACTAAATTGAAAAACCTGTCCTGGGTAAAATGACTCTTTAGTGAAGAGTGGGAAGAATCTATGACAGGAAGGGGCTTGAGAGAACTCTCCGAGGTGACGGCAATGCTTCGTGTCTTCATGGGCATTTGCATTGTGCAGGTGTGATGCATTTGACAAAATTCAGCTAACACATATGCAAGATTGGTACATTTCATTGTATATAAATTTTACATCAAAGAGAATATATCAAATATTGAATTCTAATTAATGATCTGTATACTTGAATATTTAGGGAGAAATGTACTGAAGTCACAATTTACTTTGAAATCTATAAAAAATAAGATGGATTAGTGAATGGCTAGATGAATAGATATGTGATAAAGCAAGTAAAGTGTTAGTGGTAAATGTCATGCTAATGGTGGGTGTTCTCTATAAAATTAAAATAAAATCTTCGTTCTGCCTTGTAAGAAGGTTGTGTTGATATTGAATGGTTGTATGCACTCAGCCTGGCACCTGGATCCAGTCTCTTTAACTATTTCATCTATAAAGAAATAGTGTTGAAATATTTTTATGCAGAGTACATATCTCACTGTGCTCATATTGCCTTCTTTAAGTGCCAAGGAAAAGACATGACAGGATCCATGTACTTGCCTAGTTCGAGCCAGCAGCTCACCTGGACCTTCCTGTTTGCTGACATGCAGCTGTGTTTGTTGATGATCTACAGGGGGCCCTTCTCTCTAAGCCTGAGGGAGTACAGGAGTTTAAGCGGTTCCCTGGGACCTGGTTTACTGCTGGAACCCTGGAGATGGCATGCTGGCAATGAGAGAAATTTATGGAACTCAACCTGGTACCAATGCCCTAGTGGAAAAGTAGTGGAGTCCTTATATGTTAGCACTGGAAGAGCACTTAGACACCATTTTACAGATAAGGAAACTGAGGTCCAGACAGGGAAAGTGGCCTGCCCCAGCCCACAAAGCTCCATGATAGTAGGTTCTACACCCCAGCTCTCCCTACTCTCAACCTTATTTGGGCTGCAGCCAACCTGATGGTTTCTTGAGGGCACTGGTGGGAGGATTCCTGGGGTTTGTGAGGTGGTAACAGCCACAGTGTGAGTGAGATCTGGATTCCACCTCTAGCCCTGTGACCTTGGACAAGTTATTTGATCTCTAATACTGGGTTTCTTCAGGAGTAATATGAGAAGAACAATATCTTTTTTGTCAGGGTACTGTGAGGTTTCACTGGAACATCATCTGTGGAGCCATTTATGCAATGCCTAGACCTGGCGGATGCTCACTCCATGGGCACCACTGTCATTGGGGTACTCATGAGAACACTGACCTGAGATTCTGAGAAGCCAGATTCTGGCTCTGGTGCTACCCTCAACAGCTGTGACTCTACTCCTCGCAAGCATCTTCAAGGTAGTAGTTTTTTTCCAGGTTTTACAAATAAGGAAACTGGTATGCATGTCCAACCTCAAATCTTCAAATCTGGATCAAATGCAAATATTATTTCTAGTCATTCTCTTGGCAGGAATGGCCTCAGCACGATCACCAGTAGGCAAAGTTTATTTTAGTGCTTCCTTCATCTCTTTCCAATCTTCTGTCCTCCTCTCCCCACCAAGTAAGCGGGAAGAAGAGAAAGTTGGGGACCGTCTGATGTTCCTGGGTGACAGTAACACTTGAGGGAGCCACACTTCCCAGGGGCCCTCAGGGCAATCTAGAAAGCTCTCCACTCTTCCAGCACTAGCAGACAAATCCAGCCAGTGCCTAGAAAGGGTTCATTTGTGACATCCACAAGGCAGGGGCACTTTACACACACTTCGCTGACCATTCACATCTGTATCATTTGGGAGCTTGTCAAAAATGACAATTCTGCCCCTGCACCACCCAGACCCACTGAATCAGGGTCTCTGGGGATGGGGCCCAAGAATATCAGTTTTAAGAAGCTCTGTAGGGGATGCTTCGGCACGGTAAGGTTTGATCTGTAGGGGATGCTTCGGCACGGTAAAGTTTGAAAAGTACTATTCCAAGGGACCAGTAAGAGGACATAGGAGTGGACCAGTCTCTGTAATTTTGCCATTTTCCAAAAAGAGACCTCTAATCTGTGCTGAAGGTCATTTCCAAGGACTGAGTAGGGTTGAACAGGGTAAATCTCATTTTTAAATAAGTGTTCCCTCATTCCTCTCACAGCCCTCTTCCAACATGTTGTTTTCGCCTTCGACAGAATGCCTAAGTGAAAATGAGGGATGCAGTGTGTTTGGCAGCATGGAAGAGATCAGAGGGGTGTGAAACGAATTCATACGTGGCATGACCAAGCTCTGTTGGGAGGACCTGGCAGGGTGTGATGCAGCCTCAGATGAGAGGCGGACGCCGGCCAGTGCTTAGAACAAGAAGCCTGTCAGCTGCTGCCATTTTCCTGTGTTGTAGGAAGACCACAGATCCAAGTCTGACAGGCCTGGCGTCTAATCCCTGGGACCTTGGGTGGTGACTGGGCTCTCTCTGCCAAGAGGATTATGTGTGTTCGAGCACCTGGCACCTGGTGTAGCCCCTCCTTTGACCCTTGTTGGGAAGGGGAGGCAGTGCCAGACCCACACCAAGCAGCCTTTCTGGTAGCTGGTCTTTTGGTCACACAGGGGCCCCCTGATGCCTCGCTTCAAGCCCTCTCTATAGAAAACCCATAGAGTCAGGGTTTGCTGTGGCTCCTCTGCCCTGTTGAATGTGTCTCCGTGACCGTGTCCCCATCTGGAAGACTGAGTGTGTGGCCACCTTGACTAGCAAAGATCACCCTCCCTCTGCCAGGTTCTCTCCTTCCCACTCTCTCTGCACCTCTGCCCTTTGGTCCTTTTCAAGTACTAGCCCCTGTGCCCAGTCTTCGATGTGGATGTTGGGGCCTTTTTAGCCATTTCTGTCTGCATGGCTGGTTGGTGGGCCGGGGGTGTGGGGTGACGAGTGGGCTGGCAGAAAGTTCCTTCAGATTTCATTAACCCTCATAGTGATCAGCATTGAGGTAATGCATCTGCAACATCACATGTTCAACCTATGAGGAGTAAACTTACTGTTAGCATTTCTACTATATCTTGTTATTCAAAAATGGTATATGTCTAGGTCAGGTGCAGTGGTTCACACCTGTAATCCCAGCACTTTGAGAGGCTGAGGTTGGTGGATCACCAGAGGTCAGGAGTTTGAGACCAGCCTGGCCAACATGGTGAAATCCTATTGCTACAAAAAAAATTCTGTAAAACTACAAAACTCAGCCGGGAGTGGTGGCTGGGCACCTGTAGTCCCAGCTACTTGGGAGGCTGAGGCAGGAGAATTGCTTGAACCTGGGAGGTGGAGGTTGCAGTGAGCCGAGATCATGCCACTGCACTCTAGCCTGAGCAACAGAGTGAGACTCCATCTCAAAACAAAAACAAAAACAAAATGGTAGCTATCTCCTCCCTAGCCTTGAGTTGCTTTGTGAGAGCCTCAGTAGTTCCCACACTCCAGGAAAGGGGGTACAGAAGAGGGAACACCTGCCTCTCCATCATGTTGTTATTGATTAATTAATGTTTCACCTTGGGCATCCTCAAAGCTACCTGAAGAATCTCACTCTGGGTGTTTTTTCTTTTCCTTTTACTTGTACTGATAGGGACCTGGGTTCTCAAATAAGAATTCTATTATGTACTGAAGAGCTAAGGGAATGGTGCATGAAGATCCATCCACAACCATCGCCCTGTGTCTGAGGCACAGGGCTTGGGGTAACCTGATCCCACAGGAGGCTGCAGAGTTAGCCATGCATTTATTCAACAACAACTACCCTAGTGTGCTTTGGTCTAAAAACTCATCATGTGTTATCAAAATGCATGCTGTTACAATCCTCAAAGCCAATTCCAGGCCAGATGGGGGCTTTCAGGAGGGAGGTAGAGTTAGACGTGTAAAAGATTAGAGAAGTTTCTAACAACACAGTTTATGTTCTTAGCTTCCTACGAAGATCCACCCCTTGCTTGCTGCTGTCCTCAACTCTGTTTTATTTGTATCTTTCTGTTTTCTTTTTCTTTTCTTTTCTTTTCTTTCTTTTTTTTTTTGAGACGGAGTCTCCCTCTGTCACCCAGGTTGGAGTGCAGTGGCATGATCTTGGCTCATCGCAACCTCTGCCTCCTGGGTTCAAACGATTCTCCTGCCTCAGCCCCCAGAGTAGCTGGGATTACAGGCACGTACCACCATGCCTGGCTAATTTTTGTATTTTTAGTAGAGGCGGGGTTTCACCATGTTGTAGTAGAGGCAGGGTTTCACCATGTTGGTCAGGTTGGTCTCAAATTCCTGACCTTGTGATATGCCTACCTTGGCCTCCCAAAGTGCTGGGATTACAGGAGTGAGCCACCCGCCCAGCCGCATGTTTCTATTTCAGCTCCTACCTCTCATCACTCCCAGTTCAGATGACCCCCAAACTCCATCACCAGAGGCAGAAACTACAGAGTTCTAAATGCAGCTGGAAATGCCTCCTGGAGTTTTTGCATCTGGCAGTGACTATCTCACCTCTTAACCAAACTTAATCACTGGCAGGGAGAACCTCACTTCAAATCTGGCCCCCTGCCCAGCTGGGTTCAGTGCCAGGGTGTGGCTGGCACAAGATTAAATTCTGTAATGTATTAGCAGCAGAGTTGCATTTAACAAAAGCCAAGAGCTTCTGAATACACATGTTGGAAGAAAAAAGAAGCAAGTTGGAGCTTAGCAGCCAAGCAAAAGCCAGGCATGGGGGCATGAGGTGGGTGATATTTCTCTTAGGACCAGGGGTCCAAGGGTCTAAGGGTCATGGAGGAATCTTTGTTAGGGCTACAAGGCAATAGCAATCAGTTAATTCATTCCAGAAACACTCAATGGCACTGTTCTAGACAGTACAACTGAAAAAATGGCACCAGAGATGACTAAATATGAGCCAAGGGTTTTTGTTTGTTTGTTTGTTTTTCTGAAAATTATCCCTCAGAAAAGACTAATTCCATATAGTCTTATATTGGAAACCTTAGCCTCCTCCCTCCCTCCCTCACTCCCTCCATTCTTCTCTTCCTTTCTCCCTTCCTTCCTTCTTTCCTCCCTCCCTTCCTTCTCCTCTTTCCTCTTCCTTCCTTCTCTTTCTCTCTCTCCTTCTCACTCTCTTCCTCTCTTTATTTTTATTTTCTTTTTCTCTTTCTGCATTTCTCTTTCTCCTTTCCTCCCTTCGCTTTTTTTCTTTATTCATCTTTTGAAGTAATGACAGCTGTCTGAGATGCCTTCACCTGAAATGACCTCAGTCGTTTCGCCTGATGGTGAAAAAATAGGCAGAGAAATTTGAACACAGATTTAGTAAGTCTCCCTAGGGATATGACCTCACCATGAAAAGAGCTGTATGTTTTTGTAAACAAGGCTTTTTAAAATCATTTTAAAATGCAAGCTTGAAGACTATAAATATATATCTATGGGGCAGATGGGATAAAAACTGTCTGTATGTTATTTGAATGTGTAATTGTGGTTTGGGTTAAAATTCCCAATGTCAGCATCAGATGCAGGTTCAGAAAATGGTGCCTATCAAACAATTTAGGTGGAAGTGAAATTATGTATTCTGAGAAACTGAGTTCAAGACTCAAAAATTGTCCTAGTGAAGCTATTACATCCCCTTTCCAGACTGTGGTCCCAGCTATCTGGGAGGCTGAGGTGGGCGGATCACCTGAGCTGGGGTGTTCAAGTGGTGGCTGTTCTCCTCCTGCCCTCATACCTTGGCCCTGGGGTGGGGTCAATATCCTCTTCAGTACTGATTGCTGATTCCAAGCCATTCTCTCTTTCCTTCCTAAACAACCACTGGGTTGAATCTCCCTTCGAATCTCATCAAACTATGCCACTGGTCCCCTCCTTCTTTTTTTTTTTTTTTTTTTCTTGAGACCAAGTCTCACTCTTGTTCCCCAGGCTGGAGTGCAGTGGCACGATCTTGGCTCACTGCAACCTCTGCCTCCTGGGTTCAAGTGATTCTCCTGCCTCAGCCTCCTGAGTAGCTAGGATTACAGGCGCCTGCCACCACACCCAGCTAACTTTTGTATTTATGGTAGAGATGGGGTTTCACCATGTTGGCCAGACTGGTCTCTAACTCCTACCTCAGGTGATCTGCCCACCTCGGCCTCCCAAAGTGCTGGGATTACAGGCGTGAGCCACTATGCCCGGCCTACCCCCTCCTTCTTGAAGGCACCTGCTAACCCCAGGTCACTTCTCGTCTTGATCCTTGAGGACTTTGAGTTCATTCTCCCTCTCTGCAGCACTACATTTATCTCAAGGTGATTTCAATATCCACACAGAAGATCCTTCTGTGCCTCTCAGTTCTGTGTCCTACTGTCCACCAGTGACCTGGTCACCTCTACCCTAACCTCTCACTCCCACAGTTGCACCCTGGAACTGTCATCCTTGCTGGCTGCAGTTGTCTGTCGTCTAAGTTTCTATGTCCCACTCTCCAACCACCGTGCCCTGGGTTTCCAGCTCACTCCTTTTCTTATTCAGACTCCAATAATCATTCTACCAACTGAGACTGAGAATCTATGATCCAACCACTTCTTCATGAATCATTAGCCCCTTAATTGCCTCATTTCACTCCTTTCCCAATGTAGATTTCACAGTTGATCATGAGAGAACTTCCTTGCTCACATGCCAACTCCCACTATTGGATTTGCATTGGTGAACCTCACCATGTCTGACCTGGAATAACAATATGGGAAGCAGAACAACAACTTAGTTCTCTTCCTTTGTCTCTCATCCTACTTTAGCCATTGCTCCCTGCTCTGTTCCCCTATAGACAAAACTGGACTTTTTTTTTTTTGAAACAAGGTTTCACTCTCACTCAGCTGTAGTGCAGTGATGCAATCACAGCTCACTGCAGCCTCGACCTCCCAGGCTCAAGTGATCCTTCCACCTCAGCTTCCCAAGTAGCTGGATCCACAGTCGTGCATCACCACACTCAGCTAATTTTTTGATTTTTTTTGTTTTGTTTTGTTTTTGTTTTCTGTAGAGACAGGGTCTCACTTTGTTGCCCAGCCTAGATTACTTTTTTTTTTTTTCTGAGACAGGACCTCACTCTGGTTTCCTAGGCTGGAGTATAGTGATGCAATCAGGACTCACTGCAACTTCCACCTCCCAGGCTCAGGTGATCCTTCCACCTCAGCCTCCCCAGTAGGTAGGACCACAGGCGCAGGCCACCACACCTGGCTAATTTTTTTGTATTTTCAGTAGAAATGGAGTTTTGCCATATTCTCCAGAGTGGTCTCGAACTCCTGGACTCAAGCAATTCACCGACCTCAGCCTTCCAAAGTGTTGGGATCACAGACGTGAGCCACTGTCCCTGGCCTAAAGAATCTTAAGAGTGTTCCAGTTCCTGTCTCAATTCCCTTCCTCAGAGATTTGACATGAGCTGTTTCAGTGGAGCCAGGCGACAAAAGTCAAAGAAATTTGTTGCTTTAACTCCTGCCTGTTGACTTTTATTACCTGGCTCCACTGAAACAGCTCATGTCAAGACCTCGGAGGACCTCCAGCTGCCAAATGCAACGGGCCATTCTCAGACCTCATTTTACTTGGCCCATGAGCAGCAGCCTTTGACAGAGTAACTCTCTCCATTCTCCTGACCCTCACTCCAGGGATCTCCCCTCCCTCACTGGCCACTCCCCACTTCTCTCTGCCCATGAACATTGGAGGGTCCCAAGGTCCAGGCCTGGGTGTTTCCTCTGTCATTCCTTCCTGACCTCACCCTCTTTCTAGGACTGAAGGACTCCTAAAGCTAGATCTCCAGCCCAGACTTTTACCCCAAACTCCAGACTTCTATATGCAACTTACAACTTGGCCTTTCTACTTGGATGTCTAATGGGCAATTCAAACTTTTTGTTTTAAGACAAGATCTTGCTCTGACACCCAGGCTGCAGTGCAGTGCTGTGATCACAGCTCACTGCAGCCACAACCTTCTGGACTCAGCCTCCCACCCAAGTAGCTGGGACTACAGGCACATGCCACCATGCCCGGCTAATTTTTTAATTTTTTTGTAGGGATGGAGTCTTGTTATGTTGGCCAGGCTGGTCTCGAACTCCTGGGCTCAAACAATCCTCCCATCTGGGCCTCCCAAAGTGCTGGGATTATAGTCGTGAGCCACCCAGCCGGGCCGCACCCCAGATGACATCTCCTCTCCCTCTAATGTGTTCCTCTTTTTTTTTTTTGTTTTTGTTTTTGTTTTTGTTTTTTTGTTTGTTTGTTTGAGACAGAGTGTCACTCTGCCACCCAGGCTGGAGTGCAGTGGCATGATCTTGGCTTGCTGCAACCCGTGCCTCCCAGGTTCAAGGATTCTCCTGCCTCAGCCTCCCGAGTAGCTGGGACTACAGGTGCTCACCACCATGCCTGGCTATTTTTTGTATTTTTAGTAGAGACGGATTTCACCATGTTGGCCAGGCTGGTTTCCAACTCCTGACCTCAAGTGATCCACCTGCCTCGGCCTCCCAAAGTGCCGGGATTACAGGTGTGAGCCACTGCACCTGGCCCTCTTGGTCTTCTAACTCTCAAATAAGGGCAACTCCAGTTGCTCAGACAAAAACTCTGCGGGTCATTTTTGATTGCTCTCTTCCTCTCATGCCCTTCATGGCTCGGTTAGTAAATCACATTGGCATACCTTCAAAACACATCCAGAGCTCAGTGTTTCTTATCACTGCTTCTAATACAGCGCAAACCACACACAGTCCTCTCCCACGTCACTGCAGCAGCCTCCTAACTGGTCTCCCTGCCTCTGCCCTCACCTCCACCATCCAGTCTCCACCAAGCAGCTGGAGTAAACCTTTTAAAAACTCAAGTCAAATCATTCTACTCCTCTATTCAAAACCCTTCTGTGACTTTTCATCTCATGCAAAGTAAAACCCCAAATCCTTAGCAATGGCCACAAGGCCTGACATTGTCTAGTCCCTAGCACCCCACTGACCAGGTCCACTCTTTCCCCACACTCACTCCACTTGAGCTCTGCTGGCCCCGGCTCTTCCTTGGATGCACTGAGCATATTCATTCCTACTTTGCAGTCCACGCCCTTTGCTGCTCCCTTTTCCTAGGACAGTTGTGACCACATAGTCACAGGGCTTGTGTCCTCACTTTACATATTACCTTGTCAAAGTGGCCTTCTCAGATTACCCTGTGCAAAAGCCCAGACCTACCCCTACCCCTGTCTTCCTGGCCGCTCTGAGTCCAGCTTCACTCTTCCTTTACAGTACACATCACTATTTGACATACTCAACAATGATGTTTCCACAGTTCTCGCCTTCTCCATGGCCCCTGCATGTCATGTCAACTCTGCAGACTTGTCTGTTTCATTCACTGCTGCATCCTAGAGCCTAGAACAGATACGGGGCACATAGTAAGAGATCAATAAATGTCACTGAGTGAATGAATGGATGACAGAGAGCAATTGTCAGCAATGGAGAACTAATTCCCTCTATTTATTGGGCAGAGTCTTATACATAGAGTATTTTATTTGCATTATTTTACTTTTTTTTGAGATGGAGTTTCACCCTTGTTGCCCAGGCTGGAGTGCAATGGCGCGATTTCAACTCACTGCAACCTCCGCCTCCTGGGTTCAAGTGATTCTCCTGCCTCAGCCTCCTGAGTAGCTGAGATTAAAGGCACCTGCCACCACACCCAGCTAATTTTGTATTTTTGGTAGAGATGAGGTTTCTCCATGTTGGTCAGGCTGGTTTTATTTGCATTTTATGAGAATACCTTGTGAAGGAGATACAACCTTTCCCATTCACAGTTAACGCTGAGGCAGTTAACACATGCCATCAGCCTCTGCCACCCCGCACCTGGGGCAGCCTGTTTCCCCACCCTGAGGGCACGAGGGCAGGCCTCACTGGGAGAGCTTGCCCAGGTTCTCCTATTTCATTAAATCTCACACCATCTCTAAGAAGGAGGTGCCTGAATCCCCGCTTTACAGATGAGGTAAACCAAGAACTTCAAATGGCCAAGTTTGAACTCTAATGGCAAACCAAGAACTCTAATGGCAAACCATAACTAATTTGCCAAGTTCTAATTTGCCAAGAACTCTAATGGCAAATCAGAACTTCAAATATGGCCATCTCGGGCTGGGAGCAGGATGGAAGACCAGAGAGGTGTGGAGTGATAACCAAGGGAGAACAGTATCTAGCGGAGCCAGCAGAGCCAAACACAAGGAAAAAAATTAAAAAATTAGCCGGGCATGGCGACATGTGCCTATAGTCCCAGCTACTTGTGTAGGGGGCTGAGTCTGGGAGGCTGTGGCTGCAGTGATCTGTGAGTGTGCCAAACACAAGGAACTGTGTTCCAGGAGCCTCTGGCTGTCCTTTCTCTTAGTCCTGGGGGGCATCCAGTTTGATCTTTTAGTCATCGTTCCAGGGGGCGTTCAAGGGTGTGCCTTTAGTCTGGAATGCTGGAAAGATTCCCTGTCCTTACAAAGGCAAAAGTCGGCCAGGTGTGGTGGCTCACGCCTGTAATCCCAGCACTTTGGGAGGCTGAGGCGGGTGGATCACGAGGTCAGGAGATTGAGACCATCCTGGCTAACACGGTGAAACCCCATCTCTACTAAAAATACAAAAAAAAAAAAATAGCTGGGTGTGGTGGTGGGCGCCTGTAGTCCCAACTACTCGGGAGGCTGAGGCTGGAGAATGGCGTGAATCTGGGAGGCAGAGCTTGCAGTGAGCCGAGATCGATTCACTGCACTCCAGCCTGGATTACAGAGCAAGACTCCATTTCAAAAACAAACACACAAACAAAGGCAAAAGCCATGTCTACATAGAGCTGGGTTTTTGGGAACTGCCACCTGGGAGAGTGGAGGGGAGGCTGGGCAAGGCTTCCACAGTGAGCCATGGTTTCTGGTGGGTGCCTGTGGCTTCTCCCAGGAGCCTCTCTTGCCTAGGATGCAACATCCCCAGGCAGAGGAAACAGAGATGCTTACAAGCTGGGCTGAGCGAAAATAAATTCAAATTGTATAGAAATGCAGAAACACTTAAAAAAAAAAAAAAATATTTTAGCACTTACCAGAAATGCTTTAGATGCAGCGAGAACACATGCAAATGTGCTGAGTTTGTAAATCTCACCTTCCAAATAGGAAGCAGTTCTATACTCCCAAGGCCTAGCTATCTCACCTCTCCAAGAAGGAAACCCCACCAGAAAGGCCTACAGAAGCCCAGACTTAAGGATGATCGCAGTCTCTAAGTTTAAAAACCAGGACACACCATTAATGAATGAATTTTTTAAAAAGGTAATTTTTTTTTTGAGGTGGAGTCTCGCTGTGCCACCCAGGCTGGAGTGCAGTGGTGCAATCTCAGCTTATTGCAAGCTCCTCCTCCCAGATTCACACCATTCTCCTGCCTCAGCCTCCCAAGTAGCTGGGATTGCAGGCGCCTGCCACCATGCCCAGCTAATTTTTTTGTATTTTTAGTAGAGATGGGGTTTCACCATGTTAGTGAGGATGGTCTTGATCTCCTGACCTCATGATCTGCCTGCCTCGGCCTCCCAAAGTGCTGGGATTACAGGCATGAGCCACTGCGCCCAGCCAGTGATATGTGTTTATAATAGAATGCTATGCAGCCTTTAAAGAGAAGGAAATCCTGTCATTTGTGACAACAGGGGTGAACCTGGAGGACATGATGTTAAGTGAAGTAAGCCAGGAACAGAGAAACAGACAGCATATTCTCACTTCGTGGAATCTAAAAAAATAATTTAATAGAAATCAGGAGTAGAATAGTGGGATGGGGTAGGATGGTATTGAAGAGACATTAGTCAAAGGACACAAAAGTTCAGTTAGGAGAAACAAGTTCAAGAGATCTGTTGTATAGCATAGTGACCATAGTTAATAGTAACATACAGTATGACTGAAAATTGCCAAGACAGTAGATGCTAAATGTTCTCATCATAACAATAAGTAGGTGAGGTGATAAATATATTAATTAGCTTGATTTAACCATTCCACAATATACACTTATATCAAAACTTCATGTTGGAAAGCATAAATATCATTTGTCATTTGTCAATTAAAAAAAGAATCAGACACATAGTCTGACAAATGATGTCTCTCTGGTTTGCAATTGTATTCATATTGAAAATCCAGCAAATGCTGCTGGCTGTATATACTCCTTACCCTAATGCTGGACTGAAAAGTAGGAAATTCTGTGAGAGTCATACCACCATGGATAGACTGGGATGTATGGTCACCGAAGGTGTGATGTTGAATAAGAAGTTTGGTCAATTTGGGGGCTGAATTTCAAGGCCCGGTGCGGTGCAGTGGGGAGAACAGACGCTTCACTTCAGACAGCCCTCCACTGGCATCTGATACTGTCCCCTCCTCCTGAGGCCCCAGGCGAGTCGTTGGCAAGAGGATTGGTGATGATGACGTAAGGGGCCTCAGCCCAAGGCCTCGCTCATCAGGCACTTAATGAATGGTATTAATTTCACCTCTAACTGCCATTCTCCATTCCTGTGGCCTGCTGGGACGTGTCACCAAAGCTGTCTTGGGAGGGGTGCTCTGTGCATGAGGAAAACCCTCCTCTTTCCTCTTCACCTCATCCTGTTCTGCTAACCTGGGCATCAGTTCACTTCACACTAAGTGCTGGAATCCAGGGGCGTATTCCTCTGCAGGGAGCCCAGTTAGACTGTCCCTGGCAAATAGGTTTTCAACTCACTTGTCACCTCCAACCAGTTGTTTAATACTGGTTTGGGTGCGGCATAGTAGCTCACGCCTGTAATCCCAGCACTTTGGGAGGCCAAGGTGGGTGAATCACCTGAGGTCAGGAGTTTGCGACCAGCCTGACAAACATGGTGAAACCCCGACTCTATTAAGCACAAAAAAATTAGCTGGACGTGGTGATGCATGCCTGTAATCTGAGCTGCTTGGGAGGCTGAGACAGGAGAATTGCTTACCTGGGAGGCGGAGGTTGCAGTGAGCTGAGATAGCGCCATTGCACTCCAGACTGGGCAACAAGAGCGAAACTCCATCTATAGATAGATAGATAGATAGCCTGATTTAACCATTTAACCATATATATATATACAATATGTATGTATATGTATATGTATATATGTATATATACTGGTTTGAAGTACCCTGTTGAGAACTCTGGGCTTCTAGAAAACAATGCTGCGATTGATTGGTAATGTCTGCCGTGGCCTAGGAGAAGAGAGCAGGGCACACAAGCTCCATGGTCGAATCCCTGACCCAGGGCTCCTTCCCAGGCAGGCTGCTCACATTGGGCTCCCCAGAAGGTGACGCCAGGACAAGGATTTGTGTGCAAGTAGTTTTTAAAGATGGGATATCAGGAGTGGGGAGTGGGACAAGGAAGGGATAGAAGACAAGAGACAGAAGCCTATACAGGGGTGCTAATAAGTGGGTTCCCACTAAGTTACAGAGGCCCGCCTGGGGGCACCTCTGGGACAGGACAGGGAATGTGCCTTGGAGTTATCCACCCGAGGGGAGGGGGAGGGACAATTTATCCTGCCATGCTCCCCAGCCTGTCAGCCCACCCCACAGTGAGCCCTGAGTTGGAGGTCTTGGTGGCTGTGGCGGACACTCTTATGCATGCCTGGACAGGGTGCCAACTCCAGAAGCCCCAGTACCAGTGTCACTGAACCCAAAGTTCACAAGGGGAGATTCTGGAGTTGGCCAAACCTAGGTTCAAATCCTGGCTCCAGCTGTGTGACTTTGGCAAGTTACTGGACTTCTCAGCATCCCCTAACAACCTAGAGGCAACAATTCCTGCCATTTGGGTTGTTGTGAGGGTCCCCCGATACTCCCTTCTGAGATACTTCCCTGACACTCTAACTAACTCAGCATCTGCCTCCCCCACCCCCGTCTTGCATCTACCTGGCTCTGCACACACATATAAAACATAAATTGCCCAGAGACCCAGCCTCTATCTACTTGAGAAGATCTGGGAGCAGAGTCCTGAGCTGCCACTGGGGACATAAAAACAGCCAAATTGCCTCCAGACACAACGCCAGCCTAGAGATCCCCAACAGGCAGGAGTTAGTGGTCCACTGCCGGGCAGAGGGAGGATGGTTGTCCTGCCTTTTATGCTCATTTGTAATAACCTTTTATAAAAGTTTTGTTTTTGCTTTTGTTTTACAACATCCATCAGAAATAATAATGTTGTGCAAGTATGCAATTGATGCATAAGCAGATACACATATTAGGGTGTGTGCTCAAAAATATTTTATTAATGCGTAACCAAAAAACTTTGGAGACAATTGGAATTGATCCTCCTTTCTTGGCCTGGATAACGTATCTGGCCTTGCTTGCTCTTAACTCTCCGCACGCCTTGCTCTGCTTGTCTCACTCTCTTCTCGTAAATTACGTCTTGCTAAAATTCAGTCCCTGGGATCTAAAAGTTTATAAAGGAATCTGTTACATGTTACTTGTATGAACACCATGAGAAGCCAAATCATGCCCCTTCCCAGCCTTGGATTATTTTTTCTGGGCCTCTCTCCCATCCCCACCTCCTGACCCATCTCCCACCTGTGCTCCAGCCAGACCACACCTTGGCAATCCCTTAGGCAGAGCCTGAGTGTCCCACCCCAGGCATTTCCTCAAGGTGTATGTTCCCCCATCCCTGCAGGTCTTAATCGCCCCTGGCTCCAAAGCCCAACACAGAGGCCACATCTACCACAAAGCTTCTCTGGATCCTGAAACCACCAGGAGACCCATCCTCTAGTGCTTCCTGGACACTATGCCTGAATGTGCCCAGTGAGACCTGACACGTGCTGCTTTGGGTGAGGACATGCTACATAATTTGTGGGGCTCAGTGCAGAATGAAAACATGGGCACCCTGTTCAAAAGGGGAGAAAAAAGTGTTGCTAAAGTGCTAAAATGTAAAGCTTTCTCCTTTCCCCCAGTCTCTGTCTTTCGATATATCATCCCGCTTTTTGTTCTCTATTTACGGCCATGTTCCATCAGGCACGGGGATACCGATGTGAGTGCAGACCCTCACAGGCACCCGTGCTCCCACCCTCTACCCCGGAGCTCACAGACCACTGGCTGCCCTGATCCCCTCCCACTATAGCTGCTGAGTCAGCATGTTGAGCTATAACTGCTGAGTCAGTGTGCTGAGCCGGGCATCTCCCTATTCCATGGGCCAGCTGCCCCAACCCACAGTGGACGGGAGACCTCCAGGGATATCACCATTTCTGCACTGGCATGCTGGATCAGGGGTGGGCAAGAGGTCTACCTCTGCTGAGTGACCCACCAAGCATAGTGTTAAGCTGCCCCCATGCCTTCCACGCCTTAAAGAACTCACAGTCTCGGGTAGTAGTTCCCAAACTCTGAGTACCGTCTTCCCATATTTTGCTACAGGCACTATCATTTACTTAATACTTTTATTTTTTAGAAGGGGTCTCACTCTGTCACCCAGGCTAGTGTGCAATGGTGCCATCATAGCTCAGTGCAGCCTCAGCCTCCGGGGCTTAGGCGATCCTCCCACCTCAGCCTCCAGAGTAGCTGGGACGACAGGCATATGTCACCATGTCTGGCTAATTATTAAATATTTTGTAGAGACAGGACCTTGCTTTGTTGAGTTGAGGCCAGGCTGGCCTCAAACTCCTGGCTTCAACAAATCCTCCTGCCTCAGCCTCCCAAAGTGCTGGGATGACAGGCGTGAGCCACTTAATATTTTTCTTTAGAGTAACTAATTATTTTACCTGCAGTAAGTTTGCCTCTAAGGGAGTCTGTGTACCCCTGTGAAATTATATTAATAGATGGAATGTAATAATCACATTTTTTCTAATGCACATCAAAATCAATACTAAACTATTAAAATGTTTAAAATGCCTGTTCACGTATCACCAAATGGCATCTTGTGGGCCAGCCCTGGAATGAGCTGCCTTCGGGGAAACGCTGATTATATTGAGGAGGTTTGACTTACACAACGTGCAAGAATAATTATAACCCAAAGCAGGGCCGGTCATGTTTGAGACCAGTGTGAGGCCCTCACTTAAAAGGCCTCACGTTTGGGGTTTAATGCTCTGAGTTGATTATCTTGAAATTTTCTTCCCCCGAAATGGAGTTTCGCTCTTGTCACCCAGGCTAGAGGGGAATGGCGAAGTCTCGGTTCACTGCCACCTCCACCTCCCGGGTTCAAGCGATTCTCCTGCCTCAGCCTCCCAAGTAGCTGGGATTACGGGCACCTGCCACCATGCCCGGTATTTTTGTATTTTCAGTATTTTTTGTCTTTTCGTATTTTTGTATTTTCAGTAGAGACAGTGTTTCACATGTTGGCTAGGCTGGTCTCAAACTCCTGACTTCAGGTGATCCACCCGCCTTGGCCTCCCACAGTGCTGGGATCACGGGCGTGAGCCACCGTGCCCGGCTTATCTTGAAATTTTTAATGATTTTCTCTTTGAGTTTGTGTTTTGTGAGTTGATGGGAGGATGAGGTATGTGCCAGTGACTTGGGCCTTGGCTTATGTGCCATTTTGCCTTCTACACCTCCCCAGGATCACAGTCAGTAATGAGCCAAAGCTGAGTAACTAAATGAACAAATCAACAAATGAAAATGTGGACACCCAGGAGCCTGAGCTTTTCCTTCTAAAATTTTATTAAGTAGGACTGTTTCTGATTAACCAGTTCACTCAAGGTTAATTTATACACATTTTAGAAAAAATGATTAAAGAAATGAATTCCTTTAAAATATATAGGTGGTGGTTCATGCCTATAATCCCAGTACTTTGTGAGACCAAGGCGGGTGGATCACCTGAGATATGGAGTTCAAGACCAGCCTGGCCAACATGGTGAAACCCCATCTCTACTAAAAATACAAAAATTAGCTGGGCATGGTGTTGGACACCTGTAATCCCAGCTACTTGGGAGGGTGAGGCAAGAAAATTGCTTGAACCTGGAAGGTGGAGGTTGCAGTGAGCCAAGATCGTGCCATTGCACTCTAGCCTAGCCTGCTCAACAAGAGCGAGACTCCATCTCAAAAAACAAAAAACAAAACAACAACAACAACAAAAAACAACAACTCATCAGACACATTTTTGGGTCAGGTTCAAATGAAATTCATGATTCCAAGGGTCTTCTAGACTGACCCAAAGATTTTCTCCCCATCACCAAAAGCTGGAAGAACAATCTGATAGTCATTAATTTTTGAGGGAACAGCTGACTCTTCTGAGACCATCTACTCTCTGCTCACAACCTCTCCTGCATACCCCAGCTGCAGCTCTGCTATTCATCCCAAATGTTCTGGCCAGGCCCACCCACTTGGCAGTCAGACCTAGTTGATTGGCCTGACTTCGCAGTCAGACCTAGTTGATTGGCCACTATCCTCACAGGAAAAGTCTGAGCTATGAGAAAAAAAAACTAATTTCTTCCAAAATATAAAAAGAAAACTGTATGATCAAAGTGAATAAATGTTTAATTAAATGCCTGTGAAGTGGAACACCATGTCAGCTTCCTTAATTGATACATTCAGTATTTTTAAAAATTTCATTACATTTGCAAAACAAATTGAAAGTAACATTTCCTCCTTTGCAAGAATTCTTGAGGAGTGTGTGGGGATTGCCAAGAAATAACAAGTTGCTCATGTCCTATTATTTTAAAAAGAAAAATTATTAAAACCATTTAAAGATATTTTGCAATATTAAAAATACACATGATCCTGATCTGATCACTACACATTAAATGTATCAAATCATCACTATGTATTCCAAAAATATGTGCAATTATTATGTGTCAATTAAAAATAAACAAATGAATAATACACATATGTGTACATATATGTGTATATACATACATATACTCAGTGTGGGCTGTGCTTGATGTGTTATTGGAACAAGGTCTTTAAAAGTAAGCTGAGGGGCACTTTGGGAGGCCGAACCGGGCAGATCACAAGGTCAGGCGATCGAGACCTTCCTGGCTAACAAGGTGAAACCCTATCTGTACTAAAAATACAAATATTAGCTGGGCGTGGTGGGGGGCGCCTGTAATCCCACATATCGGGAGACTAAGGCAGGAGAATCACTTGGACCCGGGAGACAGAGGTTGCAGTGAGCCCAAATTGCGCCACTGCACGCCAGCAAAAAAAAACAAAACAAAACAAAACAAAACAGTAAGCCAAGGGCTAAAGGGCCTCACAGGTCTTCAAGAGGCCCAGCCTGGGATCAGCACACCCGGGAACCCTGTGCTGAGTCAGGATCCCCTTCTGTGGACACAAGATAGGAGTGGTGCTGTCAAGAGGAAGTTCTAAAAATAGACCTTGCATGTGGGGCAGAATGTTAGTGGTTCTGAGAACTAGGAGAATCAGAGGCAGAAATGAGACACGTGACCAAAATGAAAACCCCACAGCCCAAAGGGTGTCTGTCTCCCAGGCTCCCTGGGCTCTCTAGAAAAACTAGCAAAAAACTAGAAAAACTAATAAAATTATTATCATTGGAGCCAGTGGCATTATTGGCCTCTGTCCCTCACTAAAATGTGAGTAACTTCAGGAGAAGATGCTCTTTTCTTCCTCCCTTCAAAAAACTTAAAGTGTAACATGTATAGTAAAAAGAATTTTTTTTTTTTTTTTTTGAGACAGGGTCTTGCTCTGTTGCCCAGACTAGCATGCAGTGGCACAATCACAGCTCACTGCAGCCTCAACCTCCCAGGCTCAATCGATCCTCCCACCTCAGCCTCCCGAGTGGCTGGGACTACTTCCCTAGGGGTCCTGGGGAACCCACCCAGGGGTGTTCTGGGCAGTGTGTAACCACAGCTTTCTGAAAACAAAAGCCCTCCATGGGTTGAATTGCCAGTTCACTGTGGTGACTAACATGAAAGTGTGGGCGTGGAACTGTGAAGGGAGGAGCATGGTCAGCTTTTCTGAGCTGGTATGAGCTGGCTTCAGCACATCACTGCATCCCCCAGATGTGGAATCTGAGGAGTTAATATCCAGGAATTCGGAGAAATCCTGGGAAACTGGGCAATAGTTCCTTTCCCAATAGTTCCCCAAAAGATGAGAGGAGCATCCCTGGCTGCAAATCGGGTAAGATCCTCTCAGGGTGCAGCTGACCCTGATTCCCACCTTAAGTCCCTTTTGCAATGGGGAGGAAGTGAGAGCAGTGGCTCTACCCAAACCAAAGCTTGGGTGTCACACACCCTGGGTGGGACTGGCTCCAGTGTACCAGCTGTGTGACCCAGGCCGAGTACCCCTGACCTCTAGTTCTTTCTCTGCAACATGAGTGGGCACAAGGAGGATGAAGAGGGCTCGGGGCGCCACCTGGCATGGATGATACCATCTGTCAAGGAGAGTCACTGGTAGTGTTTGGGTCCTTAAGCACACTCACTCCAGGGGAAATGGTGAAGTGGATGGCTATTGTCCTGGGAATCTTTGGGACTATACATGACGATCATTGGGGCTCTTTTGTTTTTCTAGCCCATCGATGACTGACTTCAGACCCAGCAGAATAAGAAAGCCTTAAACTAGTAGCTTAATGTTCTTTTTCTGGATCTTCCCCTAAATTCTAGGAAGGATGTGGCAGTGATCCATTTTATAGATGAAGAAACTAAGGCCCAGAGAGGCAATATATCTGACCTTGCTTCTCTGTGACTTATTTGACTTCTTCATTTAGAGACCCTGAGAGCCAGGCAACCGTTCTCTAGGACAGACATGCAGGAAGGTCAGAGGAGCTGCTTCCACCCCACCCCCTGCAGAAGAGGCAGGACTCAGCTGGGACAGAAGGGGAAGACCTGTGAGAGGCCTAATTATGCATCCTCTTTCCTGCCCTCCCTGTGGCATCTTTCCTGTCTCTGGTGAAACACTCTAAGATGGACATAGGTGGGTAGAGAGTCCATTGTGTGCCCCAGAGTCAGGACACACAAGGAGAAGGAGGGAGTGGCGGTGGGAGAAACGGCTGTGATACAGTTCCAACAAAGACCTTGGCCAAGCCCTGGAGGAGCTCTGGAGCTGGGCTGGACGCTGAGAGCTGCCGTGAGTTGGGACAAGCGTACTCGGCCTTTATGCTCTGTATTAACCATTCATTGGATTTGGGTTGAATTTCTTCCAAAGAGGGCTGAACTGAGGGACGACCACTGGGCTGCAGGCCCTTCAGTCCTGGAGGAGTCTGGGTAGTACCATGCCCAGTCCAAGTGGAACCAGTGTCTCCACCAGAGGCAATTTTCCTCTGAGTCTTGAAGGCCACATTCTTGAGAGGGAGAGTGTCATGACCCCACTCACTTGTCTGACCCAAGCTACCCAGGTCAACGGGCACTGGCCAACCCATGGATTGACCAGTGTTTAGGTGAGGCATGCAGGAGTCTCCAAGCTAAATTTATTAATTAATTTAGAGACAAGGTGTCACTCTGTCACCCCGGCTGAGTCTTGTCACTCCTACATGTGAATTGGTAGAGGAGAGAGACAACCTATTGATTCAGTGAGGGAAAAAGGCACAAAGAGGGCATGTGTCATGGGTCTGCCTCCCTTCCCCGGGTGAGCAACTCCTGAGGAACGCATGCCTGGATTTAGGATCTCATATAGTGTCTGCCCCCAACAGCTCCACCCTTTCCTGAAGAAGAGGAAGGAGGTGGGCAGCTTCGGAGGCCCTGGTCCCATCTCATAGCTCAGTGCACAGGGGCATCTGCAGGGCCAGAGGGACAGCTCCCCTGCCTCGCACCCCCTCCTCCCCACCCCATGGGAGAGGTGGGGCTCAAGAACCCCCACACAATGTCTCCATTGTCACTTATGGCCAAATCAGCTTCTGGGTGCCATGGAAACCTCTCCCAGGAGCCCTGAGGGAAAGCAACAGCCCAGCCCTCCCACACTAAGCTCATTGTCCCCTGAGCAGTGAGAGCAGCCCCTTATCAGCCCCTTCTCAGGCCTGCAGCTCCTGGCTTCCACCCCATCAGCAACACGAGCTTTCCTCTTGCGGGCCAGGCCTGGGCAGCCAGAGGGGTCTCATCAGTCACATAACCCACCACCACACCTGGGATCCTGCCCTCCTGGGCCCATTCCTTATGTCCTGTGAAATCAAAGGCAGCCCCAGTAGTGAGGAAAGAGAGCTCATTTCTTAGTTGCTCTGAGCCTTGAGAGTGGAGGGGGCACCAGGAAAAGAGAGGCCCCTCCCTCTGTTTGGGGCAGCCTTATGCCCTGAGCCAGCCACAGTGTCCCTCAGGCCTGCAGGAAGAAGGCCAGGCTCTGGGAAACGGCTCTGGAATAAATCCGTCTGGGCCACCCCATGCCTGGTTCTGGCTACAGGCTCCACTCATTCTTTTCTCCTCCCCCAAGTCCTGGAAACTTCCCCAGAAGTCCCTCCCCTGCCAATGCCTGCCTTCCTTCTATCTCCCATGTCTCCTTGGGCCAAGGCCCATCAGCGTAGATCATGGCAGAATAAAGTCAGAGAATGTCAGGGCCAGGAGAGGCCTGAGAAATCAGAGGCCCGCATCCCTCTCCCATTCCATCCCCACTTACCATTTTATAGAGGAGAAGCCGAAGCTGGGTATGAGGAGGGACTTGCCCAAGATCACAAGCCAGGGCCTTCCCCTCCAATGGGCACCATTTCACCGACCTCATGGGCTATTCTCCCTGCTCTGACCCGGGACTTGATCATCACAAACCAGGAGTCTGCCAGGTCTTTGGAAGCAGTAAAACCCATAGAGATTGGAAGGCCCCAACCCAACTCTACCCAAAGTGGGGGTGTCAGCAACTAGAAGGAAGAAGGGCTCACGATTGATTATAGCACCTCCTCCCTCCAGCTGTCACCCAGGTGTCCCCATAATGACTCCCTCCACAGATACCCAGATGGCCAACAAGGGCAGCTGCCTTGAAATAAATATCCCCCGAACTCCTCAGCCCCAGGAGGGAGAGGCCATTGGGATGGGCAGTCCAGAGAGCCTGGGCTTTGCACCCAAAACTGGGCGAGCTCAAATCCAACCTGACCTACTGGGACAGTTTATGCAGCCTCCCTTTCACCCTCTGTAGAAGGAGAATCACAAAAAATTCTACCTACCTTATAGGATTGCTGTAAGGATTTGGCAAGATACTGAATAGAAAGTTTGAGACAACACTGGGCACAGAGAACACAGGGTGAACAGATGGTGTTGCTGTTCTCATCTGTGGCAAACTTTCACCCTTAGAACTCTGGGCACCAAGTTGGGGTGGGGTGCCGGGGTGGGGAGGAGTGCCAGGGAGCCAAGGGGAGGCCTTTAAGTGACCCTCAGAGAGGCCCTGACCTTCCCCAAAGTAGGAGTCCTTGGCCCAAGGGAGAATGAGTTTTGGACAGCCATGTGGCCCCCAGTGAGGGGCCCCCCTAACTTTCCAGTTGGGCTTTAACAGGGGGTGGCCCGGAATGTCCAAGAAAAACAATCTGGTTATTCTGAGTGAAATTACAGCCTGGCTAAGGCAGACTGGGTCTGCTTTAAATTAAACATAGCATTTCTGAGATTCTTTTCATCTCCTTGCCACTGCGGGTTAGCGGAGACATTACCTCACCTCACCTTCCACTCTGAGGTGGGAGGCCGACAGGGTGTGGGTCTGGGGGTGGGGACAAGAGAGGGAGGCTGGAGAGCCCACCCAGGGGGGCGAGGGGTCCCTCACTCCAAGAGCTCAGGCTCTCACTGGGGCTGGGAGCAGTGGCTGTGTGGGGAAGGGGAGCACCCACGCACAGCCCACTCTGTCCTTGGCATTTAGCAAAGGAATGACGGCACTTTCAAATACACTGCTTTCCTAGGAGCACTTGGGGAAACTGGGCTGCGGTTTCACGGGTCCAAGGTCAGTCCCTTTCTTGCTCCCTGTCCCACGCTTAGGTGCTGGGTGGCCGCGCCTGCGAGCTCTTCAGAACTCCAGGATGTTCTCGCTCGAAACCAGATGGAGACACCAGTTTCCTCACAGAGTGGTTTTGGTTGGGGGTGGAGTTCTCTCCTGGCTTTGGCTGTTGCTTTTGGCCAGCTTTGCCTGCCTGTGGAGTCCTAGAAAATTCCACAGTGCTGCAGTTGGGTAGACCCGAGTGTGAGTCCCGCCTCCCAGGATAAGGTTCACCTTATCTTACTCAGATCCTAAATTCCCTCTTCTTTAACATGGGGAAGGATGTCTCCTTTTCAGGGTCATGGGTTAGATGAAATGAAGCATGCTTGAGGTTCTTGTTTTAGATGAAGGATACCCAAAATTCTTTGGTTATAACCAAGAATTTAACCAAAGAATATAACCAAAGAATGTTGGGTATACTTCATCTAAAACTTGAGGAAGTTTCTATTTCTTATAACCAAAGAATTTTGGGTGTACTTGAAACTGGAAACTTTGGGTATACTACAAACTTGAGGAAGTTTCTATTTCTGCCTTGTGTAAAATTGACATTTTTTTTTTCTGAAATCAGGAGACTTTCACGGAAACAGGCCGCAAAACCTCTCAGAGAACTGGAATCACGAATTAGAAAAGGGATTAGCAGTTTCTCTCCCTCCGTCTCTGCCTGTGCTCGGGTATTTGCTTCCCTCAGGGCCTCAATGGCAGGCTCCTGTCTGTACAAACCATTTACTCAGAGCCCCAACCTTCGCCTGACATCATTTCCTCACACTGGGTCCATGGTTAGAGCTCAGTGAAAGATAGCAGGTTTCTGTTGTGCTGCTTGGTTTCGCACATCAATAGTAGCATGCTGAAGGTTTCGTTTGTCCCTCCAGACCCACTTGCTCTCCTTTCTTCTCCACCTTGCCCTGATCCTGGGACTGGCCTGTAGGAACCATGTCAACTGAGCTCCCATACCTTCTGGGTTCTGGTTGAGTTCAGCCCATCGTGGCCAGCAGCAGGGAATAGGAGGGCAGGAGGAAAGAGCCACCCCGGTACTTATTGTTCTCCCTCTTTGCCATGGAGGGTGGCTTGGTGGTGAAGTGTCTGGTTCCTCTACTGAAGGCCATGGCACCCTTTCCAGCAAGCCCCTCCTTTGGCTGTAGCTCTCTCTGCTTTCTTTTGTTGTTGTTGTTGTTCTTTTTTTTTTTTTTTTTTTTGAGACAAAGTCTCACTCTGTTGCCCAGGCTGGAATGCAGTGGCATTATCTCGGTTCAGTGCAACCTCCGTCTCCCAGGTTCAAGTGATTCTCCTGCCTCCACCTTCTGAGTAGTTGGGATTACAGGCACCCGCCACCACATCCAGCTAATTTTTGTATTTTTAGTAGAGACGGGGTTTCACCATGTTGACCAGGCTGGTCTTAAACTCCTGACCTCAAGTGACCCGCCCACCTCGGCCTCCGAAAGTGCTGTTTGCATTCTTGATGCCACGTTCCCACTTTGGTCCTTCACCCTTAGGGTGGTGATAGCTCCCCACTGTTACTATCCCCGAGGTGCCGCACCACCCTTGTTCATTGTTTTCCATCTTGCTCATGTCTTTGTAAAGCGTCTGCTCACTGTGTTCTCTCCAGCGACTGAACTGTAACTTTGAATTGGCATCTGTCTCCTGCTGGGACTCTGACTGATGCAATAAGATCAAAGGGGAGTCAGCTTTGTCTCTTTGCCCCACCTCCCACTCTGGCTCCCGTAGGAAGTGGATGAAGAGCTCTAGGTTTGAGATAAACATTAGCAATAAGATAGAACTGAGAAGATACTCATTCTGCTAGAGTGAAAAAGAATGCACGTGCACTGGGTGAAGTTACTTCTTTTGTAAGAAACTTCATTTTCCTGGGAGAATGTGACCATGGGAAAGAGGTGGAAATGTGCTATCAATTTGGTCAGGGCTCTCTCTTTTTCTGGGGACACAGATGCCTAAAATTTCAGCATCATACAGGTTGTGGACAGATGATATCTTTAAATTGCCAACTTCTAAGTATTTTTCACTCTCAAATTCATAGGATTAGTCACTGGAATCCCTGTCTTTTCCTTTCCTTTGGCAGTTTGGCTCATGGATACCTCACTTTTGGCTTTGACCACAACAATAGCCTATGGCCCTGTCTCTGGTCTCTTTTTCCCTGTCTGTTCCACAGCCCTCTGTCAAGTTTGTCTTGGTTTGACCCAGATCTACACATGTCAAGCCCCAGATCAAAGCGTTTTATGGCTTCCTGTTGAAGTGTCTGAACATTTCAGTCTGACATTCAAGGCTTCTGCAGCAGTTCTCAACTTTCTGGTCTGCCTCCTATTTCAGGAACTTCCCACACCTGACAAATCAGATCTTCCTCACTGACCTTGCAACCCCTGCTCCCACTCTCTCCATTTGTTCTTCAACATGCCATCCAAATCCCACAACCCAGCTAAGGCCTTCCCTGCCCACTCAGCCGGAGGTGACTCCTGAAGGTGAACCCCTGCCATTTTGAAGTGGGAGTGCTCCGAGATCAAGGAGGAAGAGCTGATGGAAGGAGAACCATGTTCCTATTCCAGTTACAGCCTCTGTGCTGTCCTGTTTAAATATCATTCAGGTACACACAGAGGACCCTCTGTGTGCCTCACTGCACAGATGCATAGCCAACTTCATCCCAGAGGAGCTAAAGGGAGACCCTGTGGCTCCCGGCAGCGTCACCTTCTCTTCAGGCCTCTCGATTACCTGGTTTTGGCCTCTGGTTTCATCACATGATGGTGCCGGTCACTCTCTCTTGACAGAAAAATCTGGGGCCCCAGGTTGTGTCATCTGAGTGCTTGGATCAAAGGCGAAGACTGGGGACCTTAAGCAAGCATCAGGAAGAACTTCCCCTGGGAGGTGCCTTCACAGAACAATCTGCCTGTCTTCAGATGGGGAGTCCTGACCTGGCCTTGTGAATGCTGTGGGATCCCAGGTCTCCTTTTGCCCATATAGAAAGTCCAAGTCTTTGCTGCTTTTGAGGTTAAGCGTCAGTTGGTTTCAACTATCTTTGGCTACACACACACACACATACACACACAGGGCTTTGAGGATTCATAATTCTTTTGCTCATTCAATCTTGAGTTGCAATTACTTTGACCATAGCAACAGAGTCCTCTATAACAAAGGCCTTTACAACACTTTAACAGTGAATATAATGCAATTAATTTTTGCGGCAATTAATTACACATGCATTAAGAAACCAGAGACTTGTAGATTTCTGTCTCTCCCTGGGAAAATTCTAGAATGGTTCATTAAACATTAGGTTGTGACTACACAGAATATAAATTAGAAATAAAAATAATTTAAATTGGAGCATTTTTAAGTTAAAAGAAAAAATATATATCATTGGAAGCCAATATAAATTTACCAAGAATATATCATGTCAAATTAATCTCATTTTCTTTTCTCTCAGAGTCAATAAGCTGATCCGTTAGAGATTCACTATAGACACAGATTTGAAGAATTTTAGGTGAAGTACATTGGTTTCCACAAAGCACATAGGAATCCTCTCATAAAAGCCGTGATAGTCATTAGCACCGTGCATAGATAATCAGTTTTTCCTCCTCTCATCCCCATAGTAAGGTTGTATTTTCTTGCCTTCTTTGAAGTTAGATGCTA
Organism: Trachypithecus francoisi; assembly: GCF_009764315.1. Lineage (NCBI taxonomy): Eukaryota > Metazoa > Chordata > Mammalia > Primates > Cercopithecidae > Trachypithecus > Trachypithecus francoisi. The sequence continues at coordinate 37,306,213 of NW_022681462.1, forward strand.
TCATGTAAACTGCTTTGGCCAATGAAATGTGAGTGGAAGGATGCCCCATGATGAATGAATCAATGTACCAGGTAGTTCTTGGATGAACACTCACAGACAATAAATGAAGCCATGCCCGGACAGCATTATCAGTCCCTCCAAAGGGCAGGCTAAAGAGAGAAGGACCTTTCAAAGTAAATAATGGCAATGACTTTGGAAGCAAAGAGGTGTTAATCAGAAGAAAGTGCTTAAGGTGACAAAAGTCAGCCTTCTGGGTGAGACGTGGGGACCAAGCATAGACACATCAGAATCAGGGTGGTCAGAGCCTGGAGGCATGACACCACGGTCTGTCTGGTGGCTGGCTCTGTGACCTTGGCCAGTTCATACCTTTGAGCCACTGACTCCTTCCCATATGTGACTGGGGGCTCGATGAGGTGTAAGTACATGGGAGGCAGAGGTGCAATGAGCGAAGATCGTGCCACTGCCCTCCAGCCTGGGCGTGGAGCGAGACTCTATCTTAAAAAAAATAAGAGATGCCAGACCTCCCTATTAATATACGCAAATGGGTGCTCAGGCAACTAATGGGGAAAACGCAACAGATACTTTTTTTAAGCTTGCAAAGTGAGTCACAGCTATTATGTGAGTATGCATTTCCTAAGACCAGCACACATTTAACCTGTAGGATTAAGTGAGATAATAGACAAGAAAGTGTATTTGAAAAGAAGAGTTACACAGGCATGAGGACAGCAGGAACTAACACGGATTCTCCCTTCCTTCTTTGTACTAATAGATTTAGTCTTGAGATTAAGCTGGGCTTATGGCTGCACAAGTAAAGACTTCATTTCCCAGCCTCGCTTGCAGCAATATGTGATCATGTGGCTAAGTCTGAGCCAATGGGATGTGAGCAGAAGTGATGTGTGCAACTTACAGATCACACTATTATCAGTAAATGGCTCATCCTCCACTTTTCTTCTGTCCTGTGGACTGCATTGTGGACATGGTGCTGGTGAGAGAGCACCTTTGATGATGTGGACAACCTCATTAAACCAAATGGCCGTCCCACCTTGTACTGCCAGTCTACTTCTGACCAATTTCATAGGCAAGGCATAGATTTCTGTCTTATTTGAGCCTTTGTAGTCACTGTATTTCAAGATGTCTGTCACCTTACTTGTGTCTTCACTAATATAAGGAGTGGTGAATCCTACTACCAAGAGCATTGTTCAGCTTCCTGCTTCTAAGGATTAATGGGGAAGCAATCTGTGGTTGTGACTGCCTTGGTATATTTTTTTCCATTCATTCAGCCTGTCAGTCAGTCCACCAATGTTTAATGAGATCCTCTCAAGTGCTAGGTGCTATGCAAGGGGCTGGAGATACAATGGCAAACAAAACAAACATGGGTTCTACTGTAATAGAGATTTCCATCTAGTAGGGAGATTCACATGAAAGACATAATCCCACCGATAAATGTTGAATTACAGACTGTGATATGTGTTTGAATTAAAAGTATAGGATGTGGGAGGCTGAGGCAGGAGAATTGCTTGAACCCGGGAGGCAGAGGTTGCAGTGAGCCGAGATCGCACCATTGCACTCCAGCCTGGGTGACAGAGGGAGACTCCGTCTAAAAGAAAAGAAAAAAAAAGTACAGGATATCTTGAAAGGATATAGTAGGGTCTTCATTTAGTTTTGAGAACATCTAGAGGACTTTCTATGTTGAGACTTAAAGAATGAGTAGGAATTAACCAGGTGAAGAGTTAGGGGGAAGTGTTCTAGAAATGGGAACAACTTATTTCTTTCCAGAGGTTGATACTTCAGGCAAAGGAAGGCTAGTGTGGCCAAAGGAGGGCAGACAATGAGGACAATGGCTTGGATCACATCAGAGGGAGACAGACATACGGGCCAGACCATGCAAGGCCTCAGAGGCCACTGTGGTAGGCAGGATGCTAAGATGAGCTCCAAGATTCCTGCCCCCTGTGTACACACCCTGTATCATCCCTTCCCCTTGAGTGCAGGTTGGACCTGTGAATATAATGGGATGTCACTCCTGTAAATAGATTACATTATATGGCAAAAGTAGAGAGATTTTGCAGATGTGATTAAGATTCCTAATCAATTGACTTTAATTGATAAAAAGGAACATTATCTTTTCTCTTTTTTTTTTTTTTTTGAGTCAGAGTTTCGCTCTTATTGCCCAGGCTGGAGTGCAATGGTGTAGTCTCAGCTCACTGCAACCTTCATCTCCTGGGTTCAAGTGATTCTCCTGTCTCAGTCTCCCGAGCAGCTGGGATTACAGGCATGTGCGACCATGCCCAGCTAATTTTTGTATTTTTAGTAGAGATGGGGTTTCACCATGTTGGCTGGGCTGGTCTTGAACTCTTGACCTCAGATGATCCACCTGCCTCAGCCTCCCAAAGTGCTGGGGTGAGCCACTGTGCCCAGCCTGGAACATTATCTTCTTGGGTGGATGACCATTAGGTCAGTTTATGTGAGCCATTTAATAGAAGGCCTATAAGCCAGTTACAAATAGACAAATACCGTATGACTCCATTTATATGAGGTACCTAAAGTAGTTAAAATTACAGAGACAACAATGTGAAAGTACTTAATGCCACTGAACTGTACACTTAAAAATGATTAAGATGGTCAATTTTCTGTTATGTGCATTATGCCACAATTTTTTTTAAAAAGGGTCTAGATGTCAGAGTCAGAAGAACCAGCAGAGATGTTTTCTCCTTGGCCTTGAGGGAGCAAATTGCCATATTGTGGAGAGGACCATGTGTTAGGGAACATCGAGCAGTCTTTAGAGGCTGAGTGTCAGACCTATAGCTGCAAGGGCCCTGCCGAAAATGAGCAAGTCTCAGATAAGATCATGGTCCCCGTCAACACCTTGACTGCAGCCTTGCGGGATCCTGGCCAGAAGACCCAATTTAACTGTGCCAAAACTCTTGACTTACAGAAACTGGGATTATACATGTGTGCTCTTTTAAGTTACTACATTTGTGGCAATTTGATATGTAGCAACAGGAAACTTATACACGATGCTATAGGTTTAAGGTCTTCTACATACTTAGGAATAAATTTAACCATCTCATAAAAGAGGACTGTGCAGGTTTTCTTAAATTTAGGAACATGGTGAAAGGCATAGTCTTCCTCGTAAAATGTAAGAGTGGTGACAGCAAATTAACTTTAAAATACAATGCAGAGGTGAGGCTGGTGGCTCACACCTGTAATCTCAGCACTTTGGGAGGCCAAGGTGGGCAGATCACAAGGTCAGGAGATCGAGACCATTCTGCCTAACACAGTGAAACCCCCGTCTCTACTAAAACTACAAAAACCTTGCCGGCATGGTGGCAGGTGCCTGTAATCCCAGTTACTCAGGAGGCTCAGTCAAGGAGATTCACTTGAACTCAGGAGGCAGAGGTTGCAGTGAGCCGAGATCACACCACTGCACTCCAGCCTGGGCAACAGAGTGAGATTCCGTCCCCCCCCCCAAAAAAAATGCAGAATAAAAATGGGTCACAACGACTCAACCATGACAGGGCCCTAGGTCAGCAAAGCCTCTGCCAATCTCTAGGCATTCCAATGGCAGCAAGGTGACTGCCCCAGCTCCACACCTGCACAGGATGGTGCACAGAGGCAAGGGAAGGAGGGGATGAACCTCTCCCTATGGATGTAACTAGGTATTTTCCCAGAAGCGACTTACATGCCATTGATCAGGGTCTGGCCAGTCAAGAGCACAGGGGCTGGGGTTGCTATGATTGGTTTAGGCCAGTTATAGCTGAACATATTACAGCCTGATTGAAACTGGGGTTTTGTCAGTAAGGGAGGCAGAGCAGGCAGAGGGGCTGCAAAGTAGGGAGGGAGATGTCACACAACTGCTGTTGCTGCCTCCCCCTAGTCCCCACTCTGGGAGCCCACTGTAGAAGACACAGTAGGAGGGCAGGAAACAGATGTGAAAAAGCTCAATTTTTACAATGCAATAAATGTTAAACAGCTTTGTTGGAGAGCAAGGAGCCTCATAAAGTGAGTCACCGAGGATCCTTCTCACAGGACTGGGGCACGCCAAAGGGCAGGCTTTGAGTGTAGGTAGACCTGGCCGCCTCTTAGTGCACCTCTGATGGCACCAGCTCCTGGGCAGGGAGCTGTTCCCCCAGGGCACTGGCATCTGGGCAGGGCCAAGGAAGTCCTCACCTCTGCTCCCAGGCACTTGACGTCCTTCTTGGCTGGGAAAGTGTGAACTCCAGGAAAATGCTGGAGACGTGCAGAGGCCAGCGCCCTCTGCATGGGTCTCCTGGGAGGCCTGTGAGGGGCCTGGGAAATGATCACAGGCTTTTCCCAGACTTCCTCCATCCTTGGGAAATTTGCTGAAGGCCAGTCCCCTGTTGAGTGCGGGGCTCTAGGCCCTCTTGGGTCCTGAGCAGAGCTAGGCCCTGTTCCTTTCTCTCCCAGCAGTGACCATAAGACACTGCCCCCAAGTGAGGAGATGGAGTCCTGTGTGAATGGGCTGCAGGAAGCCCTTGCTCCTTTCTCAAGGCTGCGAGCCAAAGAGAGCAGGCTTCTGGGGCTGTCTCTTCACTATCCAGTCCAGCCCTAACAACCTACTCCTGCTTGGGTCTCCCCACCCCCTACCCTCTGCCCTGTGCTCCCACCTTCCACTTCAAGCAAAGGAGAGAATGTGCTGTCCTGCACATGCTCACACATTCTTTTGCCTATTACCTGCACCCTCACCTGGAAGGCCTGCCTTTGATCTTCCACCTAGACAGAGTTGCCCCCCTCTGGCCCTCCCAACACGCAGCTAACCCAGGATGGTCCTGCAGCCCACACTGGCCTCGAGGAGTACATCTCACAGGGCTAGGTAGGGGTCACTGGCTGAGAATTAGTGCCCAATGGGGAGAGGCTGCAGCAGAACCAGAGCAGGAGCACGTCCAGGGCAGGATGCCCACCTGCAGCTGTCCCCAGGGGGCTTGGCCATGCGCTGCTGGTGGAAGAAGCTTGACTGAGCATGGGGGCAGGGGAACAGGCCCCCACACACACTCAGACGCACGTTTACAATCACGTGAGCTGCATTCTAACAGCTAGCGCATGTCTTTTTTATTCTCAAAAAATTTGTTTTACTGTAGTTAATACACATAATATAAAAATGACCTTCTTAACTATTTTTAGCTGTACAGTTCAGTAGCATTAAGTACATTCACATTGCTGTGCAACTCTCACCATCATCCATCTCCATAACCCTTTTCCTCTTGTAAAACTGAAACTCTGTACCCATGAAATACTAACTCCCCATTTCCCCTTCCCCCAGGCTCTGGCAACCATTCTGCTTTCCATCTCTATGGTTTTGATGATGCTAAGTACTTGAGTCTTGAATACCTTTCTCTATTCCCCACAGCACCTCGCTCCCCAGTCGCAGACACCTTTGCCTGCTCTTGATTTGCCTGTGACATTGCAGTGGTTAACATGGGCCCCCTTGTCTCCAGTCAGAAGGCAAATCAATCCCTCCCCTGCTCTAGCAGGATTGGAAGTCACTGAACCTATTTGCTTCTCATTCAAAGTGATGGCAGCCAGAGGGTGATGTGGCAGTGCTAGGATGGGTGGGGTGCAGGCAGTGGAGATGGCAGGAAGGGCAGAAGTCTCAGTTGTTCTAGGGGACAGTGGCAGGAAGAGCTACCTGTAATCCAGACAGACCCCAGTATAGGCATCTGTGCAGCATCTCTAAGACAGATGCAGCATATCCTGTACAGTGGGAGGAAGGAGAAGGGTGAACCCTTCACGAGAGACTTTCAACTGTCTCTGATGGTTCATCCCTACCTCACAGCCTGCTGTGACACTTAGAGTTCTCTAGGCAGCCATCCCTAATTGAATATAATGGACTGAATGTCTGTGTCCCCCCCCTCAAATTCATATGTTGAAGCCCTGACACTCAGTGTGGATGTATTTGGAGATGGGGCCTCTAAGGAAGTAATTAAGGTTAAATGAAGTCCTAGAGTAGGGCCTTGATCCAATAAGATTAATGTCCTTCTAAGAAGAAATACCAGAGTGTGCCAGCACATGCTTGTGCTCCTTCTCCTCTCTTCTCTCTCTGCCTCTGTCTTCTTGTGGAGGAATGAGGAAGGGCCATGTGAACACACAGCAAGATGGCAGCTGCCTATAAGCCAAAGAAAGAGACCTCAGAATAAAACCTACCTTGCGGGTATTTTTATCTCGGACTTCTGGTTGCAGATGGTGAGAAATAAATTTCTGTTGTTTAAGCCACCCAGTCTGTGGTATTTTGTTACAGCAACCCAAACAGGCTGAGACATTGAATCATCATGAAGCCATGGGGCAAAGGCATGGGAGTATTAACAGGCATAGCTTGTATCAGAAACAGGGAGTAGCATGGTGTGTTCAGAGGCCGTGGTATTTAGAGAGGGGTGTATCTAGAGATGGAATCAGAGAGCAATAGCCTCTGTATCATTTATGGCCATATAGGCCATGCCAGGGCCTTGGGACTTACCCTAAGAGCATTGAGGAATGATCTTCAGATTTGCATTTAGAAAGAGCTACCTGACTGCTCTGTGCAGGCTTGATCAGTAGAAGTGGGCAGGAGCAGTAGGAAGGGTGATGAATGTGCAAGAGATCAAGAGGCAGCTGTTCCATGGATCAACCCTAGGGTAGATGTGGGCCATGGGAAGGGATGGGCCTGGTCACCAACTGGCTGCAGATGAAGAGGCAGAGGTGAATTACTCCCCAGTTTCTGGCCCAGATGATGATGAGTTGGATGAATGGTTCTCCCCTTGACAGAGATGTGATTGACTCCCAAGCCTGGGAAGGTCCCAGGTTCCAAACAGAACAAAAGTCCCCGAATCTTATTTCTACCACATTCAGTTGGTCAAAGCAAGTCACAGGCCAGCCCAGATTCAATGCTGGTGGGGCCTACCTGACAGTGTGAATACAAGGAGGCTTAAGTCGTTGGGATCATTTCATAACACCCCACCACCACATCCAAGTTCCAGACAGGAAGAAAGGGAAAAACAAAGTCAAAGGCCAGAAGCACCTGCCACCTAGGCCTATCCTTTTGAACAACCTTTCCCCGAAGTCTCATTCAGTGCCTTCCTCTGGTCCAGAGAAAGAAATGGGTCACATGACTACCCCTAGCTGCAAGGGAGTCTGGGCAACAATATTTTAACCTGAGCACACTGACATCACCAATAAAATCTGAATTCTCAGTAAGGAAGAAGGAGAGGCTAGATCTTGAGGAAGCAACTAGGAGGCCCTGCTGCAGAGGCCATGGAGGAGTTGGGGGAAATCACCACCACTAAGTGCTTTTGTGGGAGAGAAGTCATGCTCAGCATGCACCACCTTATGAGAAAATGGAGAGGTTGGTTCATCAGGTCTGGGGTGGGGTCCAATGTGTGCATCTCCAACACGCTCCAAGGCCTGCTGATGCTGGCAAGAGGAAGACCACACTTGGAGTGGCCCTAAACTGGGTTACACTGGGGTCACAAGCAATCCCACATGTCAGAGGCTTAAATCACTGAGATTTGTTCCTTACTCATGCAGCCTGTGCACTGTGAGTTGGCTGGGGCTTTGCTCCTGGGAACCAGGCAACCAGAGCATCTACCATCTGGAGCAGCACTGGTGACCAGGCCAGAGGGAAAGAAGTCATTCACAGCAAAGAATTAAACAACTCTTAGAAGTCATTCAAGTCGAATGGCCATGCCAACATCTGGCAGGGAGGGGAAGCCGATACTGGTGAACGATACTGCAGACTATGACAGCTTCACAGAAGAGGTGGGATTTAAGCAGAGGGGTCTTTGAAGGATAAACAGGAGCTTACTCTGTAGAGAAGGGGCCAGAACATTCTAGGCTGACGGAACATCATAAATAACTATAACAATATTGAACACCTGTCATGTGCCAGAAGCAATCAAATCGTTTCCTGCCTGGTCTTCATGAGAACTCTGAGATATTATCAGTCCATTTTATAGAAAAGGAGGCTGGGGGTCTGAGATCAGCTGACCACTTGCTGAAGGTCACAGGGCCAGAAAGTGGGGCCCAGGAAATCAAACCCAGTGTCCCGGCCCTTCCTTCTCCTGCCACAGTGGAGTCATGGAGCCTCGTGACTGTGTAGAGTGTTTGCAGAATAATCTGCGTGCTGCTCTTTTTCTGGAAATGGCCCCAACACCCGGAGGATTTTTTTGGGGTGGATGGGGGAATTACTAAGGGGTTGCAATAATTTTTTATTGTGGTAAAATACGCATAATGTAAAAGTTATCATTTTCATCATTTTTAAGTGTACAGTTCAGTGGCATTCAGTACATTCACATTGTTGTACAACCATCATCACCATCCATCTCCAGAACTTTTTCATCTTTCATAATTGAAACTGCCTCCATTAAACATTAGTTGCCTATTCCTTCCTCACCCCAGTCCCTGGCAACCACCATTCTACTTTCTATCTTTAAGAACTGGAGTGTTCTAAGTACCTTATATACATGGAATCATATAGTATTTGTCCTTTTGTGTCTGGCTTTTTCTCTTAGAGTAACGTCCTCAGGGTTTATCCATGTTGTAGTGTGTGTCAGATTTTCATTCCTTTTTGTGGCTGAATAAGGTTCCATTGGATGTATACACAACATTTTGTTTATTTATGCATCGGTCCATGGATACTTAGGTTGTTTCTACCTTTTGGCTATTGTCCATAGTGCTGCTATGAGTGAGCAAATCTGTCTCTGAGTCCCTGCTTTGGGTTCTTTTGTGTACAGACCCAAAAATGGGATTCCTGGTTCTAGAGGAGATTTTCTGTTATTTTTGTTTTGTTTTGTTTTTTTAGACAAAGTCTCACTCTGTTGCCCAGGCTGGAGTGCAATTGCACCATCTCTGCTCACTGCTACCTCCGCCTCTCAGGTTCAAGTGATTCTCCCGCCTCAGCCTCCCAAGTAGCTCGGATTACAGGTGCCTGTTACCATGTCCGGCTAATTTTTTTATTTTTAGTAGAAATGGGGTTTCACCATGTTGGCCAGGCTGGTCTCAAACTCCTGACCTCGTGATCCACCCGCCTCGGCCTCCCAAAGTGCTGGGATTACAGATGTGAGCTACCATGCCTGGCAGGAGTTTTAAACATACAAGACAAAGGTGCCGGTGGGCTTTGTTGGGTCTGGGAAAATGCTGCGCAGAAGTGCTGCAGGAGGATGCCAGGCCCTTGGATGTCCTAGGATCTCCCTTCAGCTGGCTCTGGGGAGGAGGATCTGTGGGAGCCCCACATCCCATCCAAGATACACAAAGCTTCTCTGCCAGTTGTTTAACTGCTTCACAGACACAGACCTTGTCCCCAAGGAGTCGGAATGTTCTCACGGGAAAACAGTCGATAACACACCCGAGTCTTCCTTTCCTTCACGTATAAAACAGAGGTGCTGGTGTAGCCCTCCTGACACCTCACAGACAGTTTTGAAGTTTAAATGAACTAATGCAGAGAGAAGCCGGTGGCTCACTCTGCACCTGCTGCTGCTGTAGACCTGCCATGCCTAGCCCGCTTTGGGTCAAACTGGGGCGCTGACAGGAGCTGCGATCTGCAGAGGCTGAGGGTCTCTGGAGCTATTTCCACAAACCCAGGAGAGTTCTGGGGCTGAAACAGCTAAAAAGAGGGCAGGCCAGAGGTAAGATGGCTTCCTCATGACAGTTCTAGGGCAGTGGTTCTCAAACTGGAGCATGAGTGAAAATCCCCCAGATAGTGTTCAAATTCAGATAACAGGCTCCAACCTGCAGTTTCTGACTCAGGAGTCTGGAGTGTGGCCTGATAATTTGCATTGTAACAACTTCTTCCTTTCCTTCCCCTCTCCCACCCCCTACCCCCTTCTCCTAATCCTTCTTCTTCTTGAGACAGACTCTCGCTCTGTCACCCAGGCTGGAGTGCAGTGTCGCGATCTCATCATCTCAGCTCACCACAACCTCTGCCTCTTGCGTTCAAGCAATTTTTCTGCCTCAGCCTCCCAAGTAGCTGGGATTACAGGCACACACCAACACGCCCAGCTAATTTTTGTATGTTTAGTAGAGACAGGGTTTCATCATATTGGCCTTCTGGTCTCGAACTCCTGACCTCAAGTGATCCGCCTGCCTTGGCCTCCCAAAGTGCTGGGATTACAGGTGTGAGCCACCATGCTCGGGTTGCATTCTAACACGTTCTTAGGGGCTGCTGTTGCTGCTGACCTGGGGACTTCACTGTGAGAACCACTGCTCTAGAAAACGAAGGAGAAAAAGATGTTCATTTTTGAAGACCGTGGACATACGGATTCCCTCCTCCTTCCCTTTTTTCCCATTTCTTCCTTTTCTGTCCAATATTTAATTGCGCATTAAAATTGGGACTACAGAGGAAAAAAAAAAAAGACAGAGTCTTGGCCTAGAATAGGGAGTCTAGAGCTGGGCTGGCCAGATGGTTGCCGGCTGCCCAGGGGCCCAGCCTGTGGTGTGACCGGACGTGGAGGAATCCCAGCGAGTCAGCCTGCGGGTGGAAGGGAAACACCGTGTCCCAGGCCAGGGGCCAGGGCGGCTTGCCGGGTCCTGTGAGAGCCCAGGCAGCCCTGTCCTTGGGATTGGTTGGTCCCCAGGCAGCAAGATGCTGGGTGAGGAGCCGGTCTGTGGGAGAGCATCTGCAACAGGGCTGTGGCAGGCACGGCCAGCCTAACACAAGGTGCCCGCCCAGGCCAGGTCTTCAGAGGCAGGGATGGAAGACAGATGAGAAGTACAGTGAGCAGGGCAGACGTCCTGTGGGCAGCGGAGTGACTTTGGCCTTGGCTGGTCAAGTTGTTCCATTTCCCGTTTTCAATACTCTGCCTCCTATGCTGAGCCCTGCAGGCCACCTTCCCATGCACCCACCCTCCAGGCTTCTATGCCCTTCCCTTCCCTCCTTCACCGACCTGGCTTTCATTCCTCAGGGGCCTCCTATTTTCAAAGGAGAGAACTAGCTGCTTTGATCAGCACGACCTAGGAGCTGTCACCCTGCACCAGTCAGAACCCGAGGACAATGCCACAGGTGCCCCATGCAAAGGCACAGCTCCCAGAAGGGCAGGAGACCTGGCCTCCCCTTCACCACTAGATCCGTTTCTTCAACTGTGAAATGGGGCCAACAGGACATGTGTCACAGGGCTGTGGGGATTTGATGAGATGATATCATGAAGGTTCTTCGTAACTGGTACAGTCCATAGCTAGGTCCTCTCTGCAGGAAAGCCCCAAGGCTGGACGATCCCTTTGGGTTAGCCCAGCACTATTTCCTCAAACTCTTCAATATTGACTTATGCTTTGATTTGGGCCATCACTTGGGAGTCTCAGTTCTTTAAGGTGACTGCTTGTTATTTATTTGCTCTAATTTAACCTCTTGTGAGCTGCCAGCTCCCCAGCTCGACAAAGTGCAGACCCCACCTCCTAGTAGTCTCATCTGTCCCTCCTAGAGACATACCTTAGAAGAGGTGTTCCAGGGCCTGGGGAGGCATTTGGTGCCTTCACATCTACCTGCCGTACCGCATGCAGGGCAGGCTCTAACAAAGTCCTGGCATCAGGGTTTGTCCAAGCAAAGGGGGTGGATGCAGGGAGGAGATTAATGACGCGGACTCTGGAGACACCTGCTTGGCTTCAAATCCCTGTTCCACGACTTGATGACTATGTCTTTGGGTGAGTTACTCTAAGACGAGGAGAGTCACTGTACTCCCTCACTGGGTGGTTGTGAGGAGTGGACGGATGAACAGGTGTAAAAGACTGGGGCCAGCCTGCACCTGGCGAGCTCCAGGTCAAGGTGAGCCCCTACATTTGCAAGTGAGCCAAGCAGAAGCCACGAATGACGGCAGGGCTGCTTCATGTTGCTCCTGACTTCTGGTAATTCTCTGCTCTTGCCACAGTCCCCTCCAGCACAAATGGACATGCTGCTGTAAGTGTAGTCTTCTTATCCGTCACAATGGGTAATTTGCCTTTTTAAAATTTTTTATTTTTGAGACAGAGTCTGGCTCTGTTGCCCAGGCTGGAGTGCAATGGCACAATTTTGGCTCAGTGCAACCTCCAGCTCCCAGGTTCAAGTGATTCTCGTGCCTCAGCTTCCTGAGTAGCTGGGACCACAGGCGTGTGCCACCATGCCTGGCTAATTTTTTGTATTTTTAGTAGAGACGGGGTTTCGCCATAATGGCCAGCCTAGTCTCAAACTCCTGGCCTCAAGTGATCCCCCTGCCTCAGCCTCCCAAAGTGCTGAGATTACAGGCGTGAGTCACCATGCCCAGCCGTGCTTTTTCAATCAATCTATGTACCTTAGAAAATGCTCCAAAAGGTTGCGGTGAGCCGAGATCGTGCCACTGCACTCCAGCCTGGGTAACAGAGAGAGACTCCATTTCAAAAAACAAAACAAAACAAAACAAAAACAAACAAACAAACAAAAAAACTGCTCTAGAAGCCCTAGCCAAAGTCTAAAGGTGGCCACTGGCCTGGGTGGCCAAAAGCTAACATCTTTACTCAAGGTTTTACATAATGCAGGGACTGCACTAAATTCGTCACCTGGCTTGGGAGAAAAATGTTTAGCACAGTGACAAAAGGTTATCTGTATCTATAGTAAATACAATTCTTTAAAATTGACAAAAGCAATACCAATAACCCAACAGAAAAATGGGCAAAGGATACAAATAGGCAGTTCTCAGAAGTGCAAATCAGAATAACCAGTAAACATGTGAAAAGATGCTTAGATTTATTAATAGTGAATTGCAAACTGAGGTACAAATGAGGCTGGGCATAGTGGCTTACTATGGGAGGTGAAGGCAGCAGATCATGTGAGCTCAGGAGTTTGAGCCTGGGCAATATGGTGAAACCCTGACTCTACAAAAAATTTAAAAATTAGCTGGGCATGATGTTGTGCACCTGTAGTCTCAGCTACTTGGAGGGTTTCTTGGTCCTGGGACTTCAAGGCTGCTATGAGCTGTGATTGCGACACTGTATTCCAGCCTGGGTAACACAGTGAGACCCCATCCCCCACCCCCCCAAAAAAAGCCACTGTTTCATCTATCAGAGTGGCTAAAATGTAAATGATTCCACTTTGTAACATAAACAATGTTAACCTGCTATCTATGTGTATGTGGCAGGGTTTCCTCAACCTCGTCATTATTGATATGTGGGGCTGGACAGTTCTTTGTTGTGGAGACTGTCCTGTGGACTGTAGTTTAGCAGCATTTCTAGCCTCCACTCCCTAGATGCCAGTAGCACCTCCCTCCAGTAGCAACCAAAACTTTGAGACACTGCCAAATATCCCCTGGGGGGCAAAACTGCCCCAAGTTGAGAACCACTTAGTATACAGGTACACACGTATAGTTGTGTGCGATTTAATGAACACAATTAATTGTATCACCATTTTACATAAAAGGAAACTGAAGTGCATTTCTTAGGGTCCCACTGTAAGTTGAGGGCCTGAGGTTCCAAGAAAAGTCTTATCTCAGAGCTCAGTGTCTTGCCCAGAACGCAGCCTCACTGCTCAATCACATTCTTGAGGTTTGATTGGCTGAATGCACGTGGAACATCAGGTTCATGTTTCCAAGCAAGAATCATGGGTTGGGGAAGGCAAGTGTTTACAGTGGTCCAGCTGAGGACTGTGGTGTCTGAAACTCTGTCACATGGGAGGCTACAGGTCCGGGGCTGCCTTGGCTCCCGTAAGAACACTGCAGCAGGCAGCCAGTCTGGAAGGCAGCATCTGGCAGGACCTCCAGGCCTTCTGAACAAGGAAGACCCCAACTTGCAAAACACGTAGAGGCAGCACTGTGACTGGAACCGCACACCCACACCTATATCACCTATATTCAAGGGCAAAGGGCCAGCAGCCAGGGTGGAAGTGGGGGCAGAAGGTGGGGGGGGATGGCTGGACTCTTCATTCTTTTTCAATTTCCCTCCCGTCTGGCCGCTGAACAGCTAAGTACCTCCCCACTGTCCTCTCCACTCTGTCCTTCCTACAAAGCACCCTCTAGAGTGCAGCCAGCAGTGCAAGGCATGATCCTATCTGGGGGCAGTGTGCATGTAAATGAAGCCTGCTGGGTACCTTAACTTTTGGCCTGATCATGATGAGGGGGAACTGTCTTGTTTGGGGCAGAAGACTACAAGTTCTGTGAGGGCAGGACCCACATAGCTTGTGCATCTTAGGGTTCCTGGGACACAGTGGAGATTAAGGTTGGATGGATGCAGCATGGGGGAGGGAATGGTTAGGATGGGAATGGTCAGGCATCTGTGGGTTGGAACAAACCTCCCAGGCCACTGAGTCCAACTTGCGCGAAGATAGTCACTGAGGAGCTGCGGTGACACCTGAGCCTGTGAATAAACCAGGTCCTATCAGGGGGCAGGGTGCACATGCACATCAAGCCTGCTGGGTACCTTAACCCAGGTGGTTACCCAGGTACCCTGCTGGGTAACTCAGAGTTGAGTTAAACCCTGCTCTTTGATGACCACTTGTGGTAGGACAGCGATGCTGCTTAAAGAACTTAAGGTACAAATCTTATTAAATAATTATGATTTAGCATTTTAAGTGGAAACCTCTCATAGAGCTGTTTGTAGGAAATGCTGGCTGGCTGAGTTCCCTCCTTCTGCCCCCACTGGCAGGGACTTTTAAGTTGGACAAATGGCCTTTCTGTGCTGGGCTGGCAGAGCTGCAGGCCTCCAGTTTTCTGGAAGCATCATCCCTTTCTTTTTTCAGGCTTTGTTGAGCCCCAGGTGGAGCTGATGGTGGCATCTTTGGACTCCACTGTAAAGTCCTTGCAGACATCTGTCATGGCACTATGACAGCTTTACCACACATGTACTCACTTGAGGGCAGAGATCAGATCTTAAGATCTTACTGCAGAAACCTAGGGCCAGTGACTCACTCCTTGAGATGTCATCGTATTGATAGGTGGTGACGGTGGCCATGCATTTCCACAATTTAGGGCTTTTTCTAAGTCCGTGGCTCTCAATTCCGCTGCACCTTAGACTCTCTTGAAGATCTTCTAATGCCTAGGTCACACTCCAGGCTAATAAAATCAGAATCTCTGGGCAAGGCCTTGGGATCAATCTTTTTTTCAGACAGGGTCTCACTCTTGTCACCCGGGCTGGAGTGCAGTGGTGCGATCATAGCTCACTGTGACCTTGAACTCCTGGGCTCACTTGCTCCTCTTACCTCAGCCTCCTGAATAGCTGGGACCACAGGCACATGTCACAACACCTGGCTAACTTTTCTAGATATGGGGTCTCACTATGTTGCCCAGGCTAGTCTCAAACTCCTAAGCTCAAGTGATCCTCCTGCCTGGGTCTCTTAAAGTGCTGGGATTGTAAGTATAAGCCACTGTGACTGACCAGAATCAATCTTCTTCTTCTTTTTTTTTTTTTTTCTGAGACCGAGTCTCACTCTGTCGCCCAGGCTGGAGTGGCGCAATCTCGGGTCACTGCAACCTCCACCTCCCCAGGTCAAGCGATTCTCCTGCCTCAGCCTCCTGAGTAGCTGGGTGAAACCCCGTCTCTACTAAAAATACAGAATCAATCTTTTTAAAAAGCTCCCTAAGTGTTTCCAAGGTATAAAACTGAGAGCCTCTAAGTGGACTCTGGACAGAAGTGGGGGTGGAGGTTGATGGTGTAGGAACTTTGGAATTTTTGACTATTTTGGTGGTTGTGATTGAAGTGAAACTGCACCAGGGTCAGGAGACCTGCGGTAGGCCCAGCAACTCTGTGACCTGTCTAAACTACACCATCTTAAGGGCAGGCTGTGGTATGGGGCTGCCCCATTAAGCCATCTGCAGAGGTGGTATCACTCAATGATGAAAGACTCAACAAAACCAGCCTTTAAGGACCAGTCTGTCCTATTTCAAGAGCAGTCTGGACTCCTATAGCCCCTGATTCAAGTGCAAACTAAAAATTTTAAGACTGGCAAGCAACAGACACTCCTTACGTGATTCCTAACTCTCCGCAGGTGCAGAACACTTAAGGCTCCCAACATCTGATTGAAACACAGTCCATACCAAACCACGAGACGGCATCTCACATGCATTAGGGTGGCTACTATACCAAGGACAAGGATGTGGAGAAATTGAAATTGTTGTACACCGTTGGTGGGAACATAAAATGGTATAGTTGCTGTGGAAAATGGGACGGCAGTTCCCCCAGAAATATTAAAGAATTACCATGGGATCCAGCAATTCCACTTCTAGGTATATATTCAAAGGAAAGCAGGGTCTGAGATTTTTTTTTTTTTTTTTTTTTTTTTTGAGAGAGAGTCTCACTCTGTCACCCAGGCTGGAGTGCAGTGGCGCAATCTCGGCTCACTGCAACGTCCACCTCCTGAGTTCAAGCGATTCTTCTGTCTCAGCCTCCCGAGTAGCTGGGATTATAGGCACACGCCACCACGCCCAGCTAATTTTTGTATTTTTAGTAGAGACGGGGTTTTGCCATGTTGGCCAGGGTGGTCTCAAACTCCTGACCTCAGATGATCCACCTGCCTCGGCCTCCCAACGTGCTGGGATTACAGGTGTGAACGTCCGTCCTGGTCTCAGATATCTGTATATCCATGTTCACAGCATTATTTGCAACAGCCAAGAGGTGGAGGCAACCCAAGTGTCCACCAACAGATGAGTGATTAAACAAAATATGGTATATACACATGATGAGGTATCAGCAGCCTCAAGCAAGAAGGCAATTCTGACACATGCTACAGCATGGATAAACCTTGAGGACATTATGCTAAGCGAAATAAGCCGGTCACAAAAAGACATGCTGTACTTTTCCACGTGTATGAGGGACCTAGAGAAGTCAAGTTCACAGAGACAGAACGTAGAACAGTAGTTGCCAGGGGCTGGGGCAGTGAAAGGAATGGGGAGTTCGTGCTCAGTGGGTACAGACATTTGTATATATTATTTGGGGTAGGGCAAAGTGGAGAGAAAGGAAGGTTCAAGTTCCAGACTGGGGATGAGACAAGGTGCTTCATCCATTCCTCGGTTTTATTCTTACTGAATGCAGGATAGAAAATGTTTCAAAGACTCACAGGAATATCTGTGGGAATGCTGACAGCGTTTCTGGTGAGAACCCAGAAAAGAGACACTAAAAAAAATTAACTGGCCAGGCACGATGGCTCACACCACCCAATACTTTGGGAGGCCACAAGGGCAGGACCGCTTGAGCCCAGGAGTTTGAAACTAGCCTGAGCAATAAACCAAAACCCTTGTCTCTACAAAACAAATAAAAAATCTGTTAGAAGCAAGCAAGTAGGTATGGATATCACCCCAAAGGGCAACGTGAGAAGGATGGCCAAACAGTGGCTAGCTAATGGCATCTCAGGATTCTGAAAGAACTCATAGCTCCAGCCGGGCACGGTGGCTCAGGCCTGTAATCCCAGCACTTTGAGAGGCTGAAGCGGGCAGATCACCTGAGATTAGGAGTTCGAGACCAGCCTGGCCAACATGGTGAAACCCTATCTCTAACAAAAATACAAAAATTAGCCAGGCGTGGTGGTGGTGCATGCCTGTAATCCCAGGTAATCGGGAGGCTGAGGCAGGAGAATTGCTTGAACCCGGGAGGTGGAGGCTGCAGTGGAGTCGAGATCGTGCCATTGCACTTAGCCTGGGTAACAAAAGGAAAGTCCGTCTCAAAAAAGAACTCACAGCTCTCATGAAAAGTTTGTGAACCCCACTAGATGATCAATCTCCATTACATTTTGATTAAAAATGACAATGCAGCGTAATCCATGTTCTTGAATCCATCCATCAGATTTGACTTGGGCCTACTTTCCAGAACTCAAATGCATCCTCAATGGGCACTTTCAGTGCTGAGAAGACTCCAAAGCCTCTGCCACCTTAAACTGCCAAGGCCACTCTCAGAGGCTTCTGGGCATAGAGAACCACGGAAGTGAGCGTGTAATCCCCTAAAGTGACCACAGTGAGAGTCCTCGCTCATCAGGATGTGCAAGCTCCCAAATGTCTGTTTAAAAACCAGACATGCTGTCTTAATACGCATCCATCAGGAAACAAACAGGAATAAAACAGAGCTGCCCAGGAACCATGTGGATGGGTGGGGCAGGAGGGCATCCCTCACATCCCAACACAGGTCGCAGGTCTGATCCAAGTGTGAGGGTCACAGCCCTGCCAATATGCAGGGCTCGCTCCTTCGCCTCTGCGCCCTCAGTGCCTGGGAGAGATGGAACCCACAGAACCAAATACTTATCCATTCACCATGTGTCACAGTCACCAGGTTACTTTGTGATCTCCTTTAAGGACAATCTCTCATAATTCTAGCGTGTGTAGAAATCATCAAGTGAATATGCCCTTTAACTCAAAGAATGAATGCCTTACCCTGCAGGCTGGGCCCTTCCTGCCTGCCTCAAAACTGTCCTATTCCTCTGTGCTGTGCCTTGGTGAACCTGGCAGACCCTGTTAGGATGTACTGATTTCTGTTGGGCTTTCCCCAGTGTAGGCGTAGGAAGTGCAGGCTGGGTCCTATTGTGTGTCTGTAGGGAGCAACATGGTCACTCTCCCTTAACAAGGCCTCCCTTGATCCCCAACCCTACCCTCGAGGTCACAGCAGCAGCCTCCCCAAACCAGACCAAGGCGAGCACAGCTTCTGCATAAAGGCTTCTGCCCTGTGATTCTCCTGGCCACAGGGCCAGCAGCTAGCTCTGGAAGGGGGTCACTGCAGAGGCAGGCCAGGGGCAGAGGTGCAGGAGGCTGCAGAGGCTGAGCTCTTCCTGCTAAGGCCTCACACAAGAAAGAACAGGAAGAGGGACCCAAGATCTGACCGTGCCAAGAAAATCCCTGTCCTGGGTTCTCAAATCCAAATGCAGAAACTGCAAACCAAGGGAAAAAATTGTTTTAAAAAAACCCAAGTTTTTTTCTGTCCTAATAGCTAGTTCCAATGATGTTTATTACCCGCCCTGAGCTGAAATAACAGTAGACAAAAATAGCAGCCTCTGGTTTTACAAAGCCTTTGCACAAGTCCTCTCTGTCTTTTCTGTCCATGCCAGGGAAATGTGTTGCTGCTGGTAGAGGGAGACAGAATGTGGACGACCAAGTACAGGGCGGCACAGTCCTCTGGGTGGAGGCCTGTGTTCCTTCCCATAAGCAGGGCCTATGGGGCGTATGGGGCAGAACATAGGCCTCCACACCAAACTGACAGCAGAGAAAAGTCAGGCAAACTGTTCAATCGCCCCAGCAGTGACCTGGGTTCTACGGGCGGGAGTCAACTGCTGCCGCCCTGGAGCGACTGTCCTCAGCCTTGGGGCTGATGTGGTCTAGAAGGACACCTTGCCACCCTGGGTGGGCAGAGAGGATGGGTGGGTGGAGGACTGTGCTACCCTGTACTTGACTCAGGGAAGGTCTTGATGGGGACTCTCTGTGGACTCTGCCCCTAGGGACTGGAGCAGCTGGAAGGAGCAGGCCTTGGGCAGCAGGCTCCATGTTCCTGCTCATCGGGAGCCCCCAGGAATCTTGTCTGTTGTCCCTGGCCACTCATAGCAAAAGAACCCCGCTTCCCTACTCTGGAGGTGCCTGGGGTCCCCAGCAGCAAAGCATTGCTTCCCCTTGGTCTTCTCAGTGAATCAGAGCTTCTCCTTAGCGGTTATGCCACAGAGGCCTCCTGCGGCACAGGTGAGGCCCCAGCCATCTCAGGGGGACTCAGAAGACCTGGTAAACCTTGATACAAATGCAGAGACAGGGAGGGGCAAGGATGAGCAACTTTGTCACTTTCCAGGTGAAACTGGGCCAGCTCAGAGACCCATTGTTTTCAGGCCCAAGGTCGCTGCTGTGCTCTGTACTGTCACTTGGAACTGCCCTGGATTCCAGTCTCCTGGTCCTCTCATGCAGAAGGCGGGCTGGGCCACGCCCTCCCTGAGGGTCCTTGGAGCTGGGCAGATGGTGTCGCTATCTCAGCGGCTGCTTGAGCTCGAACAGACCTGTCCCGCCCTTGACGACCTTCCCGACCACAAGGCAGGCAGAAGGAGACCTCAGCTCATCGTGGGATCCTGGCAGAGACACAAGAGCACCTGTTAGGGTGTTGAGGTGGAAGTCGGGAATGCTGCGAGGGGACTGTGGGGCTAAACACTGAAGCCTCAGGACTCAGGTGGGTCCTGAGTCTCTGAAGCTAATGGGATCACGAGGCAACCCCGCTCTAGCACTTGAGAGGGGAAGGCCCTCTTCCTGTTCCTTCAAAGCGTAGAGGCAGCTGTTGTTCTGCTATTCAGCCCCCTCCAGCTGCCCCTGCTCCCCTCAGATCCCAAGATCCCACTGGTGTGCAAGGAACCATGGAAAGATGACCATGGGCAGGCCAGTGTGCCCAGGGTGGTCAGGAGAGGGGAGGTCAGGGTTCCTGCCCACACACTAACCCAGCATGGTGGCTTGCTTCAGAAACTGGAAGCTGGTTTCAAACGTCATCTGCTGTAGCGGGGAAGAGTTTGACCGGATCCCAAAGCGATTCAGTGGTTTGTAAACACCCTCAAAGCACATATAATCAGCAACCAGGGAGAGATGGCGAGGGTCGACCGTGATGCCTGTCACACGGGAGGTAAAATCAGAAGCGATTAAGCAGTGACCATGGGAACAGTCAGCAGACACAAGCCAGGCTGCCTCCACATCAGCACATGGCTCGGGAGTCAGACTCGGGCTCCCCTGCAGCTCCGCCACCTGCTCACGCTACTTAACCCTTCCCCACGGTCTGGGGCATCTTTCCCTGACCCCTGCATCCTGCTTCCCGCTTTCCTCCAGTAGCACAGGAAATGAGGATCTAACCGCACTGTTTTCACTTGGGAACTGAAACCCCAAAGGCAGGATGGGGCCAAGTTATCAATCAGGAGCTTCCTCTAAGGGACCAGCAGATGAGACAGCACTGAAGCGGCCCCAATGATGGGAGATGTCACCTCTTCACAGATCTGCAGTCTCCTACAGGTGCACTCACTGCACCCGTGCTGCAGTGTTCGCCTTGGTGCTGGACTGACTTGGTGCTGGGCTGACATGGTCCTGGCCCTCCTGCCCTGAGCCTTCTGGTGTCCTGACTGGTGTCCAGACCTCAGGGTATTATCTGCAAGCTCCTCTTACCATACACGGCAAACACATCCTTGATCTCCTTCTCGATCACCCGCAGTGCGGCCTCGATGCCATACGTGTTGGCCATGGCGTGGATGTCATTGGAGTAGAGGCGGCGCAGATCCAGGACCTGGAGAGAGGAAGGAAGGGATTTATTTAGAGGGCCTGGCCTTCTGCTCCCTTCTGCCTGCATATCTCCCCATGGCCGCTCTCTCTCTCCTTGTGTCTGGCAGCTTGGTACAGTTGATGACAAAGTGGTCAAGAGGTGGCCCAGGATTAACAGAAGGAAATGGCTAGGCAGAGCTGCTGACGGCTCGCTGGCCGCGGCCCAAGGTCTGTATCGTCATTACAAGAATCCAGGGATAACTTCAGACACGCTTTAGATTCAATAGGAAGAAACGGATTTTTTCTTCTTATTTTTAAACTGACAGACCTATTTACTAGGATTAAGGCTTCCCTTGGGAAGCGAGGAAAGCTCCCCCCGCAGTGACACATTACACACCCTCCAGGGTGCATGGAGTGCACGTGCGGTCAGCCACACAGGCATCTGCTGGGCCTCACCAAGCGGCCAAGGCTGCGGCTGAGCTGTCTTGGAGAAGCCTCTCACCCTGCACTCTCGGCAGGTGCCAATCCTCCCTGCTCATCCTCTCGGAAGCGTTTGGTAAAAGAGTTCAGGGGAGCAGGAGACTTTACAGGGTGGTCATTGGTGGAGGCAGAAGTGTACCTGGCAGGGGGAGCTTTACCAGCCTACTGTAGACTTGTTGGGGAGTTAGGCTAGAGGGCCCCAGTTCCTCAGTGTTCTGTGGGGGAAACCTAGAAGGTTCTGGGAGAGTCAGTGAAGTGGGAGAACTTGGAGACACAGTTCAGAGGAAAGAACAGATGAGCTGGTGAGCAGGTGGGACAGGAATGCCAGGGCACCTCTACCCCGGGACCCCCTTTACCAGATAAAGCGAGCAACATCTAGGCAGGCGATGCAGCAAGGATTTCTTACAACTCTACTTCGGGAGGGTCTTAATTTCAAGGAAAAAACGACTCAAATTAGCCCGGGCGACTCTGGGTGGGATAAGTTCAGCAGGGTGCTTTACTGGGGCCCTGACTGAGGCTAACATGCCCGGGAATCCCCGGGAGGTGGATGAGGGCACACACACTTGGTGTGCGGAATGTGGCCTGGAAGCATGAACGGCTCAGGAAGGGCCAGAGTAAATCGGCTAGAGCGAGCGTCCCAGCGGCCGGGTCCTGAGACAATGTGGGGTGAGGGCTACTGCTTTGTCCCAGGCCAGCAGACAGCCTGTCGGGGGGGACACTTACCTCTGCATACTTGAACAGCTCTGGGAGATTGATTCCTTCTGTGTTTAGCACAAGTTCCTTCTCGTTCTTATTGTTGGTTGTTTCATTCAGGAGGCACCGAGTGATGCCCTTGGTCGCATAGATGACGGCGCCATGGGCCAAAGATACTACCAGGGAGCCCATGTCAAAGTTGATCTTCATCAGAGGGAGCTTCACGGTCACCTGCAAAATGAGGGAGAACTGGGTAGGGAGACAGCCACCCCAATGCCCACAAAGAGGACTGGGGCGAGACTCCTTCCAAGCCTTTTCAGGAACTCCCTGGCGGGGGGAAGGAGATCCTGCTGGAAAAGCCGGCAGGTAGTCTGAACACTGAAGATGGCTCAACTGCGTGCAGGTCAGCCATCTCCAGTCCCCCAGATTCAAGGGAGAAACAGTGGGGTTGTTTTCACAGCTGTCGGTGACAATGCTGAGATTCACATCCACTCAGCGCTGCCCTTAATGTCCTTAAAGACCACAAAGCATGGTACATGTTGTTTCACGCGTGCAATCCCATCAGTGATTCTTGTTATTACCCCATCACTTGGGAACCACTGAACTGGATCAAAGGAAAGACAAAGCATTAAATGTGTGCACATGTCTAGGATCCAGACCATCCAGGCTTTAAGGGAACCATGAAATCCCTAAAAAGATGGTGGCAGGGGCTGTGTGTGGGGGGAACTGAAGTGTCCCTGCCTGAGGGCACGAACAGTGTCTCTATAACATGTGTGGTCCATGTTAACATGTCTGTTGTACTGAAGATTAAAGGAGGTGGTGTACCTAAAGGGCCTGGTAGATCGGTCCGTTGTGTCTTGAAAGATCTGGAGAACTGGCTTACCAGGGGTTTGAAAATGACACGTGTGGGCCCTTTTTTGGGGCAAAGGGGTTTATAGCCATCACCAGATTCCTGAAGGGATCTGGGATTAAAAAGAACAAATGACTCTTACAGGCCCCAAACAGGAGGCCTGGGTATGCTCTGAGTGGGAGACGATGGGAAGTGCTGGCTGTCCCCCGCCCAGCTGTGCAGGGGAGCTCAGCAGGCCCCTTCCACACAGGCACTTGGCCAGCTGGACCAACTACCCAAGCCCTGGCCTGCACAGCCACACTGACCTGGCACCACAGACTCTCCTCAGTGTCGTACTGGTAGTCATCTATGAACGAGTGGATCTCACGCACAGCCTGGACCCGGCGCTCCACGGCCTCGGGCCCCTGGGGCTCCTGGCCGTGGGTGGGTTTCCGGGGCTGAGTCAGGAGGGCGGGAAGGGCCGGGTCCTCTTCGGCGCCTGAGCCCACCTCTTCGTCTCGCTCTTGGGTCTCTCGAGCACCTTCCCTGTGGGGCTTTCGTTCCTCCTGCGTGTTTTCATCATCGTTCTCCTCGCCCTCCCTCTCCTCCTCTTCCTCACTCTCATAATCAACCTGGCAGAAAAGGGAGCAGAGGTTGTGTCACCTGGGGCCCCACCATCTACCTGGACTCTGACTGTGGAACTAAGACCCCCGCAAAGCCTTGGCTGGCCTGGGCTACCTAGGCCCCACCTACTCCACGCTCCCAGCTCCTCTGCTCCGGCCTGGTTGGTCTTTCCTCTTCCTTTTACCTTGAGAATGCCACCTCTCTGTCCCACTGAGCCCCCCACAGAGGTGGAGCTCACCCTCGCTTGGCCTTCGCTGGTGCTCCCACTCACCAGTAAGTTCCCTCGGCCATAATGACAGCAGGGGACTGGTTTGCGGGAGGAGAGAGAGGTGTATTTTCATCGTAAAAACCAGAGGCAGCCTGACTTTTTCTCGCCAGAAGCCTGTCTGGGTCCTTGAGTCTGATTCAAGTCCAGGGATGGCCAGATCTAAATGGTAGTCCTGGAATGGACCTGTGCCAAATTCCCACCCTATGAACCCCATCTTCTCAAGAGAGAGGTGGCTGGGCACGCAGGTGCAGCTTCAGGGTTCCTTGTGGGTTCATGGCATGACACAGAGGTGTGGCCTGGGTGCCGGGAGATAATCCCTCCAGGTTAACAGGGAAGGGGGCCGGGACCACAGCCCCCTCACCCCACACAGGGTCTCTCACCTCCTCCTCCTGCTTCTCCTTGCGTTTGGCATCAGAGGCATCAGCGTCCCCCTCCTCAGCTTCAGCATCCACAATGTGCCCCTCTTCTTCCTCATCGCCCTCCTGCTCTCCCTGTGGTTTGTGGGCAAGGAAGAAAAAGCTTAACTCCAATATCTAGTGCTCAGTGAATCCATCCATCCACTCACCAACCCATCCATCCATCCATGCCCCACTCTTCTAACCCCTTCCCCCATCCAGCCACCACCCTCCGTCCACTGCCACTCAACCCAAACCGTCCACCGGCATCTACTCTGTCCAGCCCCGGATCCCAGGCCTCCTTCCCTTCAGTCTTCATCTTTACATACACTACTTACTTGCAAAATTTCATGCCTAAGAATTAAAAAAAAAGTGCCAGGACTTGCTTTCTTAGAAGAAGATGGTGTAAAATATTGTTCCAAATATTTTTGATCAACCCAGTTGTAGGTGGGGATGAGGAAGGAAGGGTTATCTTGTGGAATACTGAATATCTCTTCCTTTCTCCTCCTGAACTTGGCTCCTAGTTTTTTATACTTTCCTTCCGGTTGAATTAAGAATTAAGACCAGGCAGCATTCTAAAGATACTCCATGCCCACTTGTGCTTGAGCGAGCTAGCACGTGAATTCACCAAACAGGAGAGACCTAGCATTTTCCCTGGTGTAGGCCAGCCCCTCATTTTAGGGGTGAGGAGACAGACCCAGAGAAGGGTGACACGACTGAGACCACAGAGCTGGCTGGGGGCAGTCCCAGTCCATGTCATTCCCAACCCGAGCAGGCTCGCTGCTGGCTACCTGTACCACCCTCAGGTCTGGTCTGCTCCTGGGTCTCCTGGCAGATGTCCGAATAGTTATTCCTGGACTATTTTGCTCCTACTGGTTTTTCCCTCTTCTTCCCCTTTTTATCACTGCAGCCCAACTTCCCTGCTTCCATCTCTCTGGTCCCTGCCAGTGCCCTAGTGGGCCTCAGTTCATCTTGCCCAGGCAAGTCAAAGGCAGAGCCAAGGGAAACCAGAAGAACTTTCAAAGGCTCAGTGCACGCCATGACCTTGAGTCCCTCCTCAGGATGAAGACCACTTACGGCGGGGTCTTAGAGAGCAGAGTGATGATGCAGAGGCCCGCCCCGGGGCTGGCCACACCATGCTGCCTGGCAGCCTCACCTGCCTGGCCCATCAGGCCAAGAAGTGAATGCTGCTTCTGGGCTGTCTCAGAACAGCAGGCAAAAGCTGAGATAGGTAGGAGATGGGCCAGCACCAGGACAGGGCTGGAGGAGCACAGAGAACAGGCACAGTGCCTGCCCAGTCTGGGGGCTCTCCCTGTGCGACCCTAGTGATCCCCAGGGACTCACTCACACGACTTCTCCCTGACTCTCCAGCGTTGTCCAGATCCCGCTGCGTAGCTCTTCGAGTATTTACATTCCTGAAGGCTGATGCTTTATTATTCTTCTTTTTGATGGATTCCATCAGAAGTTTAAAGAATCTAAAATGAGAAGAAAGCCACAAAGCCCTGTGCAGTACCAGCATGTCCAGCCCTGCCCTCATTGCGGGGATAGGACGCTGAGGGATTCCCACAGGGGATTAGTGCATGAGATGGAGGCCCAGACTCTCCTGGCCGCTCACTTTTCCCTACCCACTGTTTTGGAACCATCTCTGGCGTGTCAGGAACACTGGTTCCACAGCCTGATAGGCCTGGTCTCAATATGTGCACTGCCATTCCCGGGGTATGAGTACGACAGGCACCTTCCTCAGCTTTAAGCCCCTTGTCTAGAAAATATGGTAATTACTACATATTCTGCAATCTTCTTTGCTAACGATGAGAAACAACCCTATGTCTGATTCCTTTCATAGGGCCTGGCAGAGTGGGTGCCTGGTGAAGGACAGTTGTAGGTGCTGCTGTGGTCGTCCTCTAACAAGGAAGGCAGAGTCTACTGTAGGAGAGGGGAACCCCACCCAGGACTAGGACCTTCCGCTGCCCACCACCTGCAGCATCTCCAGAAGGTGGTGTTGCTCTGGCCAGAGAACTCTCATCTCCTTGGTGTGGGAGCCCCAGCAATGTGATGAAACGACGACGACTTCGGAAGGGCTCATCAGAATTTCGAAGGGCAGGGATAACTTAGCTTGTGGCAATGAATTGTGTCAACAAGTTAGAACCACACCAATGTAAAAGATAACCAATCTGAAGCTCAGAACCTGGCCCCCTGCCCCTTCCTCTGGAGCCATCTATTTTTACGGCCTCTTAGGATCCATCCTGTCCCCTCCATACCACTTCTTTCCTCATGTAATCCCTTGCCCGTCTTTTCCAACAGGCCAGAATAGCACACCAAAAAGGGCTGCTTGTGACTGTGAGAATCAGGTCCTCACGCATCCAGCCAGCCATCCCATTTTCTCTGAGCGCCTATACTGTGCCCAGCATGTGCCAGCCCTGGCGGCAAAGCAAGGAGGAAAAGACAGGCTCCAGGCCCTCAAGGAGCTTAGAGTCTTCATTTGAAAAGCAGGCAGGTCAAATGGATACTATTTTGCTCATTAAAAACAAAAGAATGCCACTCATCTTAACCAATATTATTATTATTATTTGTTTGTTTGTTTGTTTTGAGATGGAGTCTCCCTCTATCCCCCAGGGCTGGAATGCACTGGCGCGATCTTGGCTCACTGCAACCTCCGTCTCCCGGGTTCAAATGATTCTCATGCCTCAGCCTCCTGAGTAGCTGGGATTACAGGCAGGCGCCACCACGCCCAGCTAATTTTTCTATTTTTAGTAGAGATGGGATTTCACCATGTTGTCCAGGTTGATCTTGAACTCCTGACTCACGTGATCCACCTGCCTCGCCTCCCAAAGTGCGGGGATTACAGGCGTGAGCCACTGCACCTGGACCCCAATATTATTTTGGAACTTTTTAAAGGTGTACATGGTTTGCTCTTGGCAGAAAAAAAGCCCCTCATCCATTAATCTAGACAAGAGCTTGTTTACCAGGCACTGGGGACAGGAATAGGATGGCCAGATGAGAGGAGGCCGGGCTTGACTTTAGAAAGATACAATTCCACTGGAAAGAGAAGGCGGGAGAGATGTTTCTGTAAGGACAGGTTCAGGTTAAAGTCCTCATCCTGCCACAGACTGGAGAGGAGGGCCTTGATCTCATCTGCAACATGGATCGCTCTCACTCCGTGCCCGAGGCTACTGTGCAGAGTGGAGGAGATGGAATGAGGCGGAGTGGGGGTGCGGGGCTCAGCTGCTGCCACACACAGGGCTGCTTCCCACAGCTGGGCACCCAAGCCTGTCTCAACTTGCGGCAATGTCTCGGCTTTGATGCTTTTGCTCTCAGCATTTCACATCTGGCCTCAACTCTAACTGCCCATCTGCTCCCTCCACCCTGTGCACCCTTTGGGCCTTTGCTTGAGCTGCTCACTCTGCCAGCAACTTCCCTGGCCAATATCTACCGACTGAAGCTGTACCCATCCTTCAAGGCTAGGTCTCAGCAGCTGTAACTCCTCCAAGAAGCCCTCCCTGATTTCCCCAGTTGGGAATGCTTTCTGCCTTCCCTGCCTCTTTTGGTGACCAGGACTTGTGGAGAACATAGGAGGTGAGGAGGCAGAATGAACGCCCGGTGAGTAAGTGGTAGGCATGCGACCAGTGTGCTAGTTTTCCTGGAGGTGCAATTTGCCCTTCTGTGATTTTGCCAAGAGCAGGGGAACTAATGGTCCACAGTGACTGCCTTCTCAAGGTTGTGCTGTTCATCAGAATGTAGCAACCGAAAGGGAACAGGAAGGGCAGGGGCAGAGAAGCCTCCCATCCCACGTAAATAATTACAAACAGAGCACATGACCCCTGGCGGTTTCTGAATGCGCCTGGCAACAGCTCCACCACCTGCTGTTTGGAAAGTCAGATTCACAGCAGCTACAATTACAGACCCGCAGCTTGGTCTTTTCATGGCTAGGGACCGGAGGCCAAAACTTACAGCCCCTAACTCCTAGCTCAGTGCTCTTCCCACTTCACCTCCCCGGCCACCTGCCAGACAATTTACACAAACAGCCAATGTGACAGGTGCCAGTGCAGAGATCTGGGGGGCCTTTTATGCTTGTATATCTCTACCTAGGGAGCCATCGGTCTCGTGTTTTTTTTCTCCAGGCTCTGTCAAGAGTCTCATGACCCCACAGCTGGGAGAAGGGAGGGTGGGGGCAAAGAGAAAGAAAAGGAGGGTAGTAGAGAGGAAGGAAAGGGGAGGGAAGGGAGAAAGGAAGGAGAAAAAGCTTCTTGGGGGTTGGCTGCTCTTTTGAAAGTGCACTCACACTTCCTCCCATTTCCTGTGGGCAGCCAGAGGCCTGAACACAGCTGCTCTGCTGCCTGGGGCCTGACACAGGGAGTCCAGACCACACCCAGCTCATCCACTGCCCCATCTTTTAGCTCTCCCTAACCCCTCAGCCCCATTCTGCTCAGTCCTTGAGGCCACCTCCACCGAAAGCCACCACGCATGGCTTTATTTATCATGGCTTTTCAAGCACACAAGCAAAACACAGGGAGGAGGTGAAAAAGTCCTTCATGGCTGGGAACAAGCCAGGGCTGTCTCTCATCAGGAAGAAGTCTTAAAAAGTGATTTCCTATTTTCAATTCCATGAGGTAATATAAGTAAAAAGAACCCCAGGACGGGCTGGCGCCGGCCTCGTGCCAACCTATCTGCTGGGCAGGCCTGGGCCTCCTGTGAACAGAACTGGGGCAGAACATCTAACTCCGCCCACCCTTGGTTATTCTCAAGAGGCCATGAAATCTGAATTCCCATTTCTCAGAAAACTGCTGCCAGGCCAGCACAAACGTCCCCCGCACTTGGTAGTTATGTTCCTTGCTGTTATTTAAGGAGCCGGCAGGTGGGTGCACACAGCACTCCCCTGCCACTCTCCCAGTGCCCAGATAACACGGAGGACCACTCGACAGAAAGAACGTTCTCAGCCCAGGCTGGCACCCACGCAGCTGCTCCCAAGGCCCAGCCAACAACTTCACCCATGGCTCATGAACTGGGGCAGGAAGCACCCGGCCAGTGACCCCCGTCCAAAGGACTGAGTTCACATCCAAGCTCGTCCACCCCAAGACCCACCATCCCAAATGCCACCTGCACAGAGGGCTGGCTCGAGGCCAGGCCCCATAAGGTGAGAGGGCACAGGGCTGAGGGCAGAAAAGTCGTACCGTGTTGCCCACGCCTGTCCCTGTGACTCGGCGACGAATGGGCATGGCTCAGTATGTGTTTGTGGAGGGAGCTTTCTGCTTCTGCTCTGTCATTGTTTCTCTATCTGAGCAGCTCCCAGAAGACCCGAGAACTGGTCTAGATTAGAGACAGTGGTCAGTGGCCTATGGCCAGATCCTGCAACAGATGAGATCCATCTGGGCCTTACTGGGCTTTTAAAAACACAGGAATTAGTTGCTGATGTTTAAAAGTCAGGAGACCTCAATTATATATAAAGCAAAGGCAAGTAACCAAGTAACCCAAGAAAGAAAAAAAACGTAGGGGGTGGGAAGCTTTCTTTCTTTCTTTTAAAATCAAAAGATGTGGCCCCCCCTGACCCCCATTCCTGCATGGTAACCGATGCCCCTTGACACAGGTTCCACACTCTTCAGTCTGCCAGGGGCCCCCTAGCCTGCTTCACTGGCCTGTCACCTGCTGGGCTATGCAGCCTGTTTGTGTTCACACTTCGCCGTCTAAGGTTAGCTGGTGAATCAAAAGTGCTTCGTGGGCTCTTCCAGGCTTGCCCCAGTCCCCCAAAAGCCCATCCTCCTGCTCCCCTGAACTCAGCATTGCAGCCTCTGCTTTTCAAATATCTAACAGTAACTTGAATTTGAGACAAAAGTTCCTTTTCCCTAGCAGACAGGAACTCAAATTTCTCTGGAGGCAATCCTGGTTATAGAATGGAGATCTAAGAGCAGCACGCCACCCACACATTGTTCATTATTCACAGAATCTAAATGCATCAGGAACCACATTATACTGCCTGGAGTAACACCCTAGCAAACATTAACAGCATGTGCTGCTCTGACAGCACAGAGGCACCACTTGACACTGCTCCCTTCTCTTTACCACACCCACATTTCCATGTCTTAATGCCTGCAAGCCCCAGAAGACAACAATCCTGATGTCAACCCAAGAGAAGAAATGGGCTCAGGGACTGACATGTGGCTAACAAAGTCACACCCACAAGCCAGACTGGGGGTCAGGTTTCCAGATCAGGCTGCAAGGCCTTCTGTTTTCCTAAACACTTCCCTTGAAGGGCTCATTTGGGAAAAGGCACTCAATCTCTAGGAGCCTTGTGGCTAGGTGCTTCCTGCCCCAGTTCATGAGCATTCTCTGGGTCAAGGTCAATGACAATCACAGCCTGAGCTCTGACCTTGTTTCCATGAAGCGTAGGATGTCCTCGGGTCTCAGGCACTTCTCCTGCTGGTAATATGCATGTGGCAGGAAGTGAAACCGCAGCTGGTACACCTGGAATTTGTTCTGTTTTTCTTCCATACAGAAGGACTCCTGGACGTCAATTTTCTGCAACACCTGGAACCAGACGGACACAGAGAACATGACTTGTTCAGGTCCTCGGTGACTGTGCAACGTGGGTGGGTTACGAGACCCAAGGGTTTATAGAGATAGCAGCTGAGAACACAGGCCAAACTCCAAAGAAACCCTGGCAAGCTATACTGGTGTGGATCTGCTGGGGGCCCACAGCCTGCAGTCACCTCCAGAGAGTGGCCTGAACCTCCTAGGAGTGGCCTCAGCAGAGCTGGTAGCAAACTCAGGAAACGGTTTGTTTTTCAGGCACAGGAGGATGCTGTGGAACTAATGACTCTCTTAAAAGCTTCCTGATCCATCTCTGCTCAGCACCTGGCAGAGACAGCTTATTTCTCATGGGTGGGAATCTGAGCCTAGGGTCAGTGCAGTAAGCAAAGCCTGTTCTTCATACATGGGGAGGATATAGAAACGTGCCTTCACCCCATCTACAGCCCGGGAAGGAGACATTACCTCCCCTAAGCACACCCTGGT
Organism: Trachypithecus francoisi; assembly: GCF_009764315.1. Lineage (NCBI taxonomy): Eukaryota > Metazoa > Chordata > Mammalia > Primates > Cercopithecidae > Trachypithecus > Trachypithecus francoisi. Next base: position 37,337,605 of record NW_022681462.1, read on the forward strand.
GAGTTGTTTCTTCAGGCTTTTCACTCTCTTCAGGGCTTTCTTGGTGTTGAGCACGGGCACGCTCATCATGGGCGTCTTGATGTTGGCGCTGGCCACCATGAGAATCTCCCGCAACCTGTCACAGAATAAGGACACATCCAATAATGAGTGGCAACCAGACCCTCTGTTTGGGTGCAGCTTCTCCTAAGGATGTCAGAGGTCTTCTGGGATCTGAGAGAGGTCTGGGGATCTCACAGGGATAATATGCTGGATCAGAGAATCCCAGCTCTGGCCCTGTGTGCAACAGTAAGGGACTCCCCTGTCCCTCCCTGTTTCCTCCCTGGAGTGCCCACTCCTTGAGCTCAGGGCTTTGTCTGATTCTTGTTTCCTATCACCTGTGCCTTAAACAGCAGGTGCCTGCTGATGCTTACTGAATGAACAAGCGATGCAGGGAAGGCAACGAACACCCACAGTGCTCCTGCTGAGCTCAGCCAGCCCTCACTGCCCGGATGTACAGTGAGTCCCAGCCTCTGGCATTCCACAGAAGGACCCCTTGAGGTTTGGAAAGTGAGGTACCTGTCCAGAGTCCATCTGCTAGACAAAGGCAGAGCCAGGGACTGAATGCAGATGGGTCTGACCCCACACTCGTTCCCCTTGCCCAGTGCATATATTCACCTGAAGGGCCAGGGCCCAGGGCCACGTGGAGGCACGTTCTATGTGAATGGTTCCCCTGGAGTTGGGCAACCAGGCACCCTGTGTGGGGCTTGTTAACAATGTATGTTCCTGAGTCCCTCCCCCAGCAGTGTGCAGTCTCACAGGCATCCCCAGGAACTTGCAGGCAGGAGTTGGCAGAGGGATAAATGGAGATCCTACCAGGCCTGGGCACCAAAGAAACCAGCTGGGCTCTGGAAATTCTAACCCTGATCCCCACTTTAATGAGACTGACTCTCTCTCTCTCTCTCTCTCACACACACACACACTCCCTCCCTCCCTCTCATTAAATGACTCCTTCTCCAGGAGAGGCTAGGACAGACCCCACCCCGTGCTCCCTTGTGCTCCACACCTTGGAATGCCCAGGGTGACGTTCATCTCGCCTCTGCCTGCAAAGTGGAAGGTGTTGAGGGTCATCTGGGTGGAGGGCTCTCCGATGCTCTGGGCAGCTAGCAGGCCCACAGCCTCACCCGGCTCACACAGTGAGCGCTGCCACTTCAGCTGCAGCAAGGTCCTCAACCTAGAGAAGGCAGTGGGGGGTGGGGGGGAGTGGCAGGGTCAGAAGCAGACACTACAGACTGTCAGTGCTGCCTGAAACCAGAAACCTGAAACCTCTACCTCTTTCTGGACTCGTTTTTCCCAGGCAAAAGATCCCTCTAATCTTCAAATTCCCACCAGTGACCCTGAGATGTCCTGAAATTACACAGCACAGATCCCAGCTGGGCGGGTGAAGCTCTAGACATTCATGCTTGGACTCTTCATGTTTGCCTCCAGAATGTCACATGCCCACTCTGGGCCTGTTACCACAAGCCCCCTAAGCAGGAGAATTTCTGGGTTCATTATTCACTTTTTCCTTTATTCATTCTTTTTTCTCAATTATGACAATTTGGAGACAGCTTAAACCTCCTGCTAGGCCATTATGGGGATGAGGGTGATGACAGTGTTTATATTTTTAGTTAGTGCCAGTGGCTGCAGCCCCCATCAGAAGTATTCATGCTGCACAATTCTGTAATTTACTAACCATTTTTCCTATGAAGCCTGACCCTGTAAGAACAGCCACAAGGAGCACTGAGCTACACTGTGTGTGTGTGTGTGTGTGTGTGTGTGTATGTGTGTGTGCGTGTGTGTGTGTCTGTACTAGTCCAAGCTGAGGCCTTCAAATGGGAACCCAAAGTTCAAAGGATCACTGGAGTAATCAGATCCAAGACCTCATGAAAAGTTAAGACCTCGTGTCCCTGGGCATGAATGACCTGTCCTGGGTCACATGGTTGGCAGCAGCTGAACAGTGGATTCCCTGACTCTCAATTAGCCCCACCTACCACACCAAACCCAAGAGAGCCGACATTCCTGCAAGCCTCTGTCCCAGCAGACCACCATCCCTATCTTGGCCCGGAGTGGGGTGTCCACTCCTGTCTTCCTGCACTTGTTCACTCCTGGGCCCTCGGGGCTTGTGCGGTGCCCCTGGCTGTCTTACTGCCCTCCCTCTACCTGGAGTCTCAAACCCAGGAGGCAGCCCTCTTCTCCCAGAGTGGGTGGGGCAGGGGCTAGGAGGTAGATTCTCCTGCACATGTTGTGCAACAAATCACTGTCATTACCTGTCGAGAGAAAGCTCTGATTTCTCATAACTCTTCTCTGTTTGAGCTGCCCACTGTTGACTATAGTCATCAACCTTTGTTTCAAACGTTTCGGAAACTGATGCAAAGTAAATATCAGGACGCCAGACAGACAGACTGGGGTCAGGACAAGTGGCCGCCTTCTTCTGGTATTTCCTTCGGCTTTCCTCATCCAACTCATACCACATCCTCAGCATCTGAATGGAAGGATGGGTCTCAGCTATGTGGGAGGGACACCCAGTAGCATAAGAGGGATCAAAAGCATTGGCTTCCAATAATAAAGGGAGAAGAAAGACAGAAACCTGATTGCAATGAGAAACCATCTCCCCATTTAAAATGGGGAAAGACTTCAGTCTGTCCTAGTTCACCCTGCTTGACTACAAGCCTAGCAGCTCTTCATTCTGGCCTATTCAAGCCCAGAGAGGGTGAGCATGTAATTTACTGAGCAAACTGGGATTCTTTTAGAGTAAAACAGGAGACTGTTATGATTAGGATAGGACAAGAGGCAAAGCCACGACTGTCTCAGGCCAGCTAGGACACAGTCACTGTGCTGGATCCACGCTTATTTCTGGATCCAGGCTCTTTCACACGCTCTGTGACCCTCAACGCAGTCCCAAAGTGACTGCTTCAAAGAGATCTCCTGCTTCCGGCTCCCAGGTGTGCTTGGCTGATGGGAGGCACCAGTAGCAGAGGGAAAAGCAGGAGGAAGGGGATCCTGGTATTTATCCCCAACCCCCCTCTAGTGGGTCTCTACCCAGGGCTCTGTCCAGTGGCCCTAGCACATAGCCATCCTCTCCATTTCTCATGACTGCTCCCCATTCCTTCACACCTGGGATCGTGGGGAACCCCAAAGTCACAGGCCCCAGTTAGTTCCCCCAAACCCTGCCTACACCCTTGTTAAGAGTCCCTGCCTTACACTCCCATTTGAGAGCCATTCTGTTCTGACTGACGATGAACAAGGCTGGAATTCATGATTCTACCTTCCCTTAGGAAAACAGCCCCTAATCAGTCACCCACTGACTAAGCCTGGATGTGCTGGATGTTAAGGACATCATCTCCCTGAGTCACCTCCTGAGTCCTGGGGCTGCGGCCATTCCGGTTTTCACTCTCAAGGTTCAGGGCTTTCACAGCCGCCTGAATTTTCTGGGAATAACTCAAGAAGGCGCCTCTTCTCAGCAGCGTGTTGGGGTGCTTGCTTTGCCATTTTTTGATAGCTCTGAAGTGGCGGAGAGCTTTTTTGGGATCTGCTCTGGATAAAACTTCATGGAGATGCTGCGATTTCATTATCACCTAAACAAACAAACAAACAAATCACACACGAGATCAAAGAGATGAGGGTGTGACAGAGGGCCATGGAGCACAAATTCAGGGGACCCAGGTGGCTGGTGTGGAGCCCTCATGATGGGGCCAAACACCCACTCTGAGAGGCTGAGCATCCATTGCTAATCAGGGCCCTCACTTTGTGCAAACCAGATTTGGGAACCAATGGTCTTGGGAGCAGAGGGAGACACAGGAAAGAAAGCAGCACACTCAGAGCCCCTCCAGGAGCACAAGCGAGTTTCTGGGAAGAAAGGAAGAGGGGAAGAGTGATGGCCAAGTTCAGGGATAGGAACCGGGATGGAAAGGACTCAGCACCAGAGCACAACCCTCAATTCTACCGTCAGCTTGATGACCTTGGACAGGTCATATCAGTTTCAGTTTCCCTATCTGCCAAATGGGGTGACTCTCCAGTCAACAGTGATTGTCACTACAAGGGCATTAAGGTACAGAATGAAAAATCATGAGTTTGTGTCTGACGGGCCCATGCTCAAATGCTGGCTCCGCCACTCACTGACTGTTTACTTACGCTTTGATCCTCAGTTGCCTCAGCTGCAACATGGACAGAGTAATGCTTACTTCCCTGGGTTGCAGTGAGGAGGAAAATGGATAGTATCGATAGTGTGCTTTAGCTGAGGGCCCAGCACGTGGCAAATGGCCCCAAAGAGTAGGTATTATTCCAGAGGTGCTCATGCCCTCCAGCCACCTCAGGTGATTAAAGTTCACAGGCTTTGAAACTGTCAAGTGTTTCAGGGCATAGACTGATGTCTTATAAACTCTTCCCACTCTACTTTCCAGTGGCCACTTGGACTGGGTTGCGAAGCTCAGCGCATTCCAGTTCTCTAAACTCAGTGGGGGAGGCCCACTGCTCTGGGGTCTAGCACGCTACCTCGTAGTTGCTGGCCAGGAAGGGGAACTGCTTGGGCTGCAGAAACTGTGTCTTGGGGATGTCCAGGCCATCCTCCCCATACAGGAACTGTACCACACTGCCGTCGCTGTCACGGACCGTGAGATCATACTGCACGACCAGCCCCTCCAGGTGCTTGATGATGCACCTGTAAGGACACCATTGGCTCAGTCCCCGCTGGCTCATCACTTCCCAGGGCGGCCTCTGATGAGGGTTGGGGTGGTGGAGGGGAGGGAAAGGGGGGCTGCTGTTCTGCAGGCAAGCAAGACTTTGGAACACAGGCTGGATCCAATGCCCCGGGGTCTGGGTTGGCTCCATTGTCCCCCAGCCAGAGGCTGCATTTCCTGATGGTTTTCTAGGAGGAGGAGGCTGCAGCCATGTGAGAGGCTTGGCTGTCACCCCTAGAGCTGGGCTCCCATCTAGCCCCAGCTGCTGAGGATAACTGCCTGCCCCTGCACTCTCCTGCAGTGCAGAACTCCCCAGAGACCAGTGACCTTAGAACCACAAGGCGGGCGAACCAGGGAAGCTGTCAAGGATTCTCAAACTTGGTCAACCCAGGGATCGCCAAGGACACTAAGGGGAATTAGGAACTAACTACTGATGTGAATCCCTCCGCTGGCGGCCTTTCTCCTTGGTTTTATCTCAACGTCTCCTGCTCTCTGCCCCGGTCCTAGCTCCTTTGCTCACCTCTCTGGACACTCTGCCTAGGTTTCCCCTCCTGCCACACTAACAGGGGGCTTCCCAGGAGTCACTGTCCCCCGACCCCAAGCTGTGAGGACAGAGCTCAATGTTAGTCACTACTGTCTTGGCAGCTGAGCCTTCCAGGAAGCAAGACAAGCTTGCCACTGCCCAAGACCTTCTCCCACAGCCATCGCTTCCCCCAGGGAATGGCAGACCCTCAGAACACAGAGCCCTTTGTATAAGCCTCTGAGCTCATGCTCTACCGATCCTGCGAAGGGGAAGAGTGTTTGCTGCTTTCTGCCTCAGGCCATTCATGGAAACTCTTCAAAAGTTTTTTCATCCAAGGAATCTTAAACGAGCTGTTGATATAATGTGAAAGATAATGGGATGAAGGGTCCTGGCACCCTACCTCAAGGGGCACGGCAGACACATTTTACCTTTGGAGATAGCCTGAGCGGCTGGTTTTCACAGCAGTGTCGACCAGGCCCTCTCGTCCTGCCATGCAGTGGAAGAAGAACTCCTGCAGAGAATGGGACCCAGGTCCCAAAGGTGACCGTGAGGACAGTGTGCTTCCCAAAGGGCTCAGGCCAACACCTCCAGCAGCCCTTCCTGACCAGACAGGCCACTCCCTTCCCTGATCTCCTAGGACTTTTTGACCTCGACAGCTACAACAGCCCCCAGTGTCTTCTGCCCTACTCTGTAGGGCAGTCATAGTTCACTTACAATTAAGCCTAGAAATAAGGGAAAAAACTACAGAAAAACCAAAATACATACAGGAGGTTTGATGCCAGTGAGGAATCTGCCAGTGACAAAGCCACCAGCCCTGGGGGTGAACTCATAAGGCTCAAAGCAGGGCAGTGACTTGCCAGACGCCATCAGCGGGGGTCTCCGACCTTCCAATTCAATCTGGCCCAGGAGGCACGAGATCTAGAGGACAGGAAACCCACAGGAAACTGAAGATCCACATGTGTTTTTAACAGTGCTTTGTCCCAGCAGGGAAAGTATAATCTGACCTTGAAGAAAAGCTGCATGGAAATTGAGTTCTTGAAGGCTCACCTACATTTCTAAACAAACCAGGAAGCTTTCATTTTAAGAAAAAAAAAAATACCTGCATCTTCCTTTTGTTGACTGATCTGGATTTTCACATTTGGGGTAGGTTGAAAATGGGTGCTGTCTAGAAAAGGAGCCATGACTCAGAACCATCTCATGTTATACCTGTAAGGGACTGGAGGGTCCTGATGGGGAAAGAGAGGCCTGCAGGAAACAGCCATTTACTGCAATCCTCACATTCTAGAGCCAAAAGGGAATTCGGGGCCGGATGTGGTGGCTCACATCTATAATCTTAGCACTTTGTAAGGTTGAGGTAGGAGAATCCCTTGAGGCCAGAAGTTTGAGACCACCCTGGGCAATACAGGGAGACTCTGTCTTATTTTCATTAAAACAAAAACAACAACAAAAACGGGAACTCAAGCTATTGAGCCGTTTGCTTAGAAAGTTGCCTGTTAATACTCTTGGAGTGATGGAGGACAGCAGTATATCTAGGTTTCGATTTAGTCAGGGGATTTCCTAATGGCTTTCGGCCTTTCTGTTGTCATACTCAACAGACAATGGGGTGGGCCGTTAGACCCTCTCAAGGTCATTAAGGTTTAAGTTTAAGAAATCTCTAGGACAATGTTTATAATTTAATATTAAGAAAAGAACGGCCAGGCGCGGTGGCTCATGCCTGTAATCCCAACACTTTGGGAGGTCGAGGCGGGCAGATCATGAGGTCAAGAGATTGAGACCATCCTGGCCAACATGGTAAAACCCTGTCTCTACTAAAAATACAAAAATTAGCCGGGCATGGTGGCACATGCCGACAGTCCCAGTTACTAGGGAGGCTGAGGCAGGAGAATCTCTTGAACCCAGGAGGCGGCGGTTGCAGTGAGCCGTGATGGTGCCATTGCACTCCAGCCCAGTGACAGAGCGAGACTCCATCTCAAAAAAAAAAAAAAAAAAAGGAAAGAAAGAAAGAAAAGATCATGCAAAAGTACATCAAAATTGTGTGAGTATACATAATGTATCTATATAACATGAATATACGCAATAGAAGTTTGTAAATTTATAATATATAACTACATTATATATATCCCATCTGGACAGTCATAGCTACATCTGCCTTTAACATTGGCATGTTAACAGTGTTTAGCTCCTGTAGTGATTTCTATATGCTTTTCTCTTTTTCAGTATTTGCCACGTTTTATAGGGAACAAATTGAAACCACCTCCTGCTATCCCCCACCCGCCTTTGCTGACACCTGTAAAGCTGCCAACCCGCCTCTGCCCACACCTGCATCGTGTTCACAGTTGAACCTTTGGCTCCCGACTGCACCATCATCTGCAGGCTGTTCTCTGGGAACTGTCTGTGTAGGCCAAAAGGCATGCATGCCTGCAGATTAAATCAGCACACAGTGGTCAGTGACTTCACCGCCTTTAAAAATCCCAGAATCAGGATGTAAATCCAGGAGGCAGAAGCAATACAGCCAGAATATTTATTCAGACCTAACTGCCAAATCCCACTCGAGCTAAGGGAAAGCCTCATTTGGCATTAATCCTTCCCTGGAACCCCTAAGAGGTCAAATAGGTGCTCCCTGGACTGTCCTGCACTCGCTGGACTTCCTCTGCCAGGATCCCTGAGGTTCCATTCATTGGCCAAAGAGCAGCAAAAAAGGAGAAAGAAAAGGAGAAGCAGAGGGGCTGGCAGATCCAGTTCGTGATTCTAAAAAGAAGCTGGAGAAGAATAAAATTTAAGGTGATGCCCTTGATTAGCCCAGCAGAGCCTGGCCTGGGTCCTCTCCCAGCGTGAATACCAACGTCCGCATCATGTCATATTTATGAACATGCCACCCGAGCCCCAGGTAGGAAGCTCTGCCTTGGCTCAAGGGCCAGCAGAACCAAGCATGCCTCTTCACGGGAAGCCTGGGGAGATGCTGGGAAGGGGGCTCTGAGTCTGGGGCTTTTAGCCTGTGCCTGGAATTCCACAGACTCAGCCCAACACAGGAGAGGCAGAGCCTGGGTGGGCAGAGATGATGGGAAGACGGCAACTGGAGGGACAAGAAACCATTCTGAGATGCATCTGAAGACAACTTCCCTACTCCCAGCATGCCTAGTCAGCCCTAGAAGCTGAGCCTCCTGATTCTCAGGGAGGTGCTAGGAAAGCTCCTGTCAACAAAACCCCTCAAGGATGGAACCTGTCCCCATGAGAGGTCAGTCTTCTCGGCGGCCTAAGGGATGCTAAAAGCCAGGCAAGAGAGCACCACAGACAAACTTTGTCTTTTGATGAGCATTAGCATTGCCTCCTCCTCACCACTCCTCAGGCTGGGCCCCGAGGGCCTAGGAGGCAGGTTGAGGGCCAAGCCAGCTCCTCCAAGCAGCAGGATGGACAGCCCTGGCTCTGGGGCAGAAAGGCAGAGAAAAGCAGTCTGTGGTTTCAGCTCATGCAGAGATTTCCCTCTCCTTTCTCAACTGCCCAGGAACTGGCTTGGCATTGTGTAATAGTAGCTCCTGAAGCCTCTCTGCAGCCCTGTGAGGTAGTGCCCCTCACAGCCCCACTTCCAGGTGAGGAAACCAAGGCAGGGACTGGTTATCTCACTTGCCCAAGGTCACACAGCAAGTTCAAGGCAGAGCCAGGACTGGAACCTGAGTCTCCACTGCTGGCTCTGCTGCACAAGCAGCAGGGGCGATCTGGGTCCCTCACCCTGCTTATTCAGCCCCTTGAATGCAGTCACCCCAAAATAAAAACATTTAAAAAGAAAAACAGTACAAAGCATTCTCTCTCGCCACTATTCCGAGGCCTGTCTAGACCCTAACTGGGGAAGGGAACAAAGCCCTGGGCCCTTCAAAACAACGAGTTCTACCCATCCCACCTCACATCTCACCTAGTCAGCTGTTAAACAGCCGAAGTGCTCCGTAGGGCCCGGGTGAGAATCAAAATGTAATTTCTTTAAAAATCAGCATTCATAGTGGTGGGGATAAATGCATGCAATGCTGGGCTAACCTTGTTAATCTCATTGCTGTAATGGTTCACTTCCTCCTTGAACTTCAGATCAATCATGTTAAAATCCCTCTGGTCCTTGCCCAGATGGGCATCCTGCCATTTTCCTCGGATCTCATCATACGATGTGGCTTCTGGCAGGTTTAATGCAGCCCTGACAGCCTAGAATGAGAACAGAAATACATTGGAGGCTGAGGTCAAACGAGGAGGGTTGTGGGTTTTGACTCGGCACACACTTCACCCCTCTAGGGCAGGCCACGGCCTCGAAGTCCGTCCGTACCCGGGGCCCACAGTGGGTGGATTCTTCAATGATACGTTGCCTCTTGACATCTGCCTTTGGCTTCACCAAAATGTCTTCCACGCCTGTGAAGTGAAACAGACAAGCTTGTAGGGGACCTCAGGCCTGATTTCTCCCACCAGACTAAACTCAGTAAGGTCAGAGCACAAAGCCCAGTGCCACAGATGCAGGAAATACCTGAGTAATGAAGATTATATTAACATCATTAACAGATTGTCACCATCTCTTAGGTGCCTACCAGAGCCCAAACCTTATAATCCCCATTTTACAAATGACAAAACTCAGGCTCAAAATTGGGTCACACAGGTAGAAAGTAAACCCAGGCCTGGGTCCCAAATTCATGTTCTTAGCCACCAGCTATACTATCACCATTCTATAGGCATGTGTTGGATGAATAGGCTGAAATATTTGGAATTCCCAATGCAAGGTCCTGGAGGGCTTCTAAGAACATGTGTGAACAGAAGGGGAAAGAAACAGTTCCTCTGTAAGCAGGACACACCATGAAAGTGGGCCTTCCCATGGGGTCAGCTCCAGGCCATCTAGCTGTGCCCTTTACAGACCCCGCTAGCTGAGACAGGCTGGAGTGAAGTCAATCTCTCGCCTGTTCCCTCTCGTAGCCCCACTCCCAGCTTGGCCCTGCTTCCTTTCTCAGCCCTGAGCCTCTGGATCATCTTCATTCTCAAGGGACCAACTGCTCTTTGTACCATGCATTAAGCAGAGCTAAAGCCTGGCACCTATGTTAAGTTTGCTCCTCATCATGAGCTGGGTGTGGGATCCTCCTCTATTTTCATTTCAAAAGCACTCTGATTTCTTTCTAGCTAGCAGAAATCCTTGCGCTTATTCTAGGTCAACATCTGAAATTGAAATATACATTTCATGAGGTGTAGTAATCATGCTTCACTTTCTTTGGTTATCCTGGAAGGGACTCTAGTCTGGTTCCCAACTGGAAGTGGGTGACCTTGGACACAGATGTCCCCAGCAGTGGCTCAGGTCTCTTAGTGGAATTAAGATGGGGGAAGGTGAGTTTCAGTTGCCAAACAAGACTTAACTTATAATCCTTATCCTGGTAAAATAATGGGACATACAAACCAAGAGGTTTGTTCAAGGATGCTCATCTCAGCAATAATGTGAAAATCTGGATGCAGCCTAAATGTTTAATTATAGGAACTGGTTAAATAAACTATGATATATCCATAAGAATGGAGTAATCTGTAGTTACCAGACATGAGGATGTAGATTTGTATTAGCTGATCCCAAAGGACATTTATAAATACATTTGGACGTTTGGTGGGTGGGTAAGGGAAGTAGAGTACGTAGCATAGGATCCCACTTTTTCCAAATGTATTTGTACTAGAAAAGTCTAGAAAAACAAACATCAAATTACTATTAGTGGTTATCTCTGACAAACGCATATTGGGTGATTTTAAATTATCTTCATGTACGCTTTTTTTTTTTAACCTTTCCATAATTAAATATGTGATAAAATGTATAATGCAGGACCCAGCGTGGGCCAATGAACAAACTCCAGCTGCAGCAGGCGCAGGTCCACAGGCCCTATGCTGAGACTCCCACTCTGTCTGCACATGAGTAAATCTGTGAAGCAGAGGAGCTTTACTTCCACCATGAACCAGACAACACCTATGCACACTGCGGTGCATGTCTGACACGCAGCATCTCGCATCCCCCTAATGGGAACAGTGTGGAAGGGCTGGACCCTGCTCTGTGTACATGGAGACGCAGTGTCCTCCATAAGCCTGGCCAGAGGCTGAGCCTTTGGATAGATCTGATCTCAAGCCCACACTAAAAGGGGCCCAGTGACTGCTCCAGGGGAGCCCCAGGGCAGTGAGCCCAGCACTTACCCAAGGTGAAGCCTCTTTATCAAAGCCACTTTCCTAAAGCAGCGTGCTCTCATTTCTAGGGTGCAAACAAGGTAGTTCCCCTTCCTGTCTTAGGATCACCCCGACAGGTTTGCCCAGCATAGTGTTTCCAAGAGTGCTGATGGCCCCACTGCATTGGGAAGGCGTGGGCAGTTCTTTTGCTCCATCACCCAGGCTGGAGTGCTGTGGTGCAATCTCGGCTCAGTGCAACCTCTACCTCCTGGGATCAAGCAATTCTCCCGCCTCAGCCTCCTGAGTAGCTGGGATTATAGGTGCACACCATCACACCTGGCTAATTTTTGTATTTTTAGTAGAGATGGGGTTTCTTCATGTTGGCCAGCCTGGTCTCGAACTCCTGGGCTCAAGTGATCTGCCCGCCTTGGCCTCCCAAAGTGCTGGGATTACAGGTGTGAGCCACACGCGCCCGGCCGGCAGTGGGCAGTTCTGACAACAGGGAAGCCCCTCTGTGGAGTGCGATGGGCCCTGATAATTCTGAAAGCGCACTTGTGTAGCAGGGAATGGGGTTGTATGAGTATGAGAAATCAGTCTGAGGACAGAAACTCGTAAAGGGAGGGGTTAGGAAAGGAACAGAATGGAAATGGGCACGAGGGTGCCATTCTGCACTGTGAAGGGGAATAAGCACTGGCTATGGAGGAGAGGGGTGGCCAAGTGAGGGTGCCTTTGTTGCAGGAGCCTGGTTGCTTCCCCGCTCCTTCCCCTGAGAGGACACAGAAAAGAATTTCTAGCTGCATAATGCAGCACCCATGAAGCATATGGTCTATAAAGGAAAATAAAACTGGCAGCTTCAGCGGTGAATGGACTGTCCGTTAAGACCCTGTGATAAAGCACTGTGCACTGGGGACCTGGAAAGGCTTCTCCACTGGGAACACGCAGAGGCCTTGGAAATCTTCAGTGTGGACGGCTCTCTCTGCCCTCGGCGCGGGAGATGGCCAGGCGGCTGCACGGACCCTAAAAGGGGCCAGGTCACTGTTCCAGGGCAGTGAGCCTGGCACTTACCCAAGGTGAAGCCTCTGTAGAGCTGCAGGTAGGCGGTGAAGAGGCGGGCCAGGCAGGTTAGAACCTTGCCGCTGGTCTCGCCCCCATAGATCTCATAGCAGCAGTGGACCAGGCCATAGGCGGAGCTCCCATAGTGCGCCTTGTCCAGCACTCCGCAGAGCAGCTCCCCTTCCCTGATGACCACCTGTGGAGGGCAAGGCCACCAATGCTGGGTGGTGGGGGATGGCTCCTATGGGAGCCACCCACACTCTACTCTGTGTATGACCCTCGTTGTGCAAATCCCTCTACAATACCTGCCTAGAATCCTTCATGGAAAAAAGTAGGGCATTTGTGAAACTAGTATTTTCTCTCTCTATATATTATTATTATTATTTTTTATTTTAACAGAGGCAAGCATATACAGACCAGCAGGTTTTTTTTCTTCCCTTCAGGGACTATACCACATATACACACACACACACACGCACACTCTCTCTCTCTCCAAGTTTTATATCCCCTACTCCCCACACCCACCCATGCTGACTTGAGGTCAAGTATCCTTGACAAAGACCTGTGACCAGATATGGGAGCTTCTAGCCACAAGGTCTCCTGAAGTGGTGAGCTTCAACCTCATAACTGTGCCTCTGGCCTAGGTACTTTCTGCCTTGAGCCCTGGGAGTAACAACAAAATCTTCCTAACATCCTCTAAGGCCTGAATGTGTACTTTCTCAAAGCTGGGTTAAAGCATTGGAAGCTGAACAGAAAAGCATTTCTAGATGCGTAATGTAGCACCCATGAAGCATACGGTCTATAAAGGAAAAGAAACCTGGCAGTTTCAGGGGTGAATGGACTGTCCATTAAGACCCTGTGATAAAGCACTGTGCACTGGGGACCTGGAAAGACTTCTCCACTGGGAACACACAGAGGCCTTGGAAATCTTCAGTGTGGACGGCTCTCTCTGCCCTGGGCCTGCCCTCTTGCGGCCTGGTTCCTAAGGCTCAGAGTTGGGGTATGGAACCTTACAGCAGTTTGATTATCTCAAGCCACTCAGCAGTCTTGCGGGAAAAAAGGACTCTGTGTTGCCAAGCTTTGCATAATCAATTTCAGCTTTTTTGTAGGAGAAGCCTTCCTAAACTGCTTGTGAGTTTTATACTGAGGGTCAAATGCTGGAGATCAACCCTGAACCTTTCCAAAACAAAAGCTGACACCAACTCAGGCACAACGCCTTCTCTTCTGAGGTACAGCACCTGCTTCTGTGAATGTGCCTCCATTTCTGTATCTGTTTTAAACCAATCTGTCTAACCCTGGGACTAGAAGTCTCCACTCCACACAGCTGGACAGCCATACCTGGGACTCGCACATCGAGTCAGGGTTAAAGCCAGGAACAGATCGAGGAGTTTCCTTCACCCAGGCTTTCCCGGTGATTTTTGCCTTTCCAGATAAGTTCAGCGGGATGTGATCCTCTGGGATTATATTTATGAGCAGCGTTGACAAAATCTGCAAAGAAAAAGAGGACAAACTGATGGCAGAAAGAAAAGTTGAGAATTTCCCTTTTAGGACCTCCTGCCCTTGGATTGCCATTTCTGATGATCTCAGGTATGGCAAGAAAAACAGACAGGTCCACCTCCATAGGACAAGGTGATCTCAGTTTTTATTTAAACCAATGAGGAGTGAAAACAAAAATACACGAGAAAGAACTTCACTGGGATTTTTACTCCCTAAAATAGTTCTTAAAGTGAATAATACCCTAGACTTGAATTAAATTACTAAATAGACCAAAGGAAGGAGAGGAAAAAGTAAATTGTTTTCATTTTATGCCACATACTCAGATATTTCTTTACTATGACTGGAATTAATTATAGCTACTGAAAGGCCAAGGAATCTTTCCCCGGCCCCAGCTGGATCCCTCAGAGGGGTCATCTACCCAACAAGCAGTTGCTAACAGGAAGCCAAGAGAAGCACTTTCTCAAGCAGCTGCTCTGCAGAGAGCTCAAAGGGAGGCAGCTTTATCTGCAGATAACCAGAGTTGGTTCCAGAGGGGTTGAATGCAGGTGCACACATTCCCAGAGATGAAGCAGGGCAGGGGCAGACTGGCAGGTGTCACAGGTTCCAGGGCTGGGAGACTAACTGCCATCAACAGCACTTAGTGTGCCTGCAGCAGGCCCCACAAAGCAGTATCTTTAGATGTGTGCAACAAGGGCATGGTGGCTCATGCCTGTAATCCCAGCACTTTGGGAGGCCGAGGTGGGTGGATTCCTTGAGGTCAGGAGTTCGAGACCATCGTGGCCAACATGGTGAAACCCCATCTCTACTAAAAATACAAAATTTAGCCGGGCATGGTGGCATACACCTATACTTCCAGCTCCTCAGGAGGCTGAGGCATGATAATCAATTGAATCCAGAAGGCAGAGATTGTAGCTAGCCAAGATCACGTCACTGCACTCCAGCCTGGGTGAGAGAGTGGGACTCTGTCTCAAAAAAAAAAAAAAAGTGCAACGGGACAGGGCAGTTATGAGAGCAGCTGCCTTTTCACCCCACGTGCACCAGGAGCAGGGGACAATGGACAACAGCATTATTAAAGAGAGCAGAAAATACTCCCTGTTTTCTCAGCAGAAGATGACCAGAAAGGTCATGACTCACACTCTCCATGCCTCAGCTCCATAGAAGGCCAGCACTGTGCGGTGAGTAGGGTGAGGGAGTAAAGGCAGGAGGGTGACACTTCCCTGGGGTGCCTACTTCAAGCTGCACCTCAACCAAGGTGCCACATGCATAGTGGGGACCCCCCCAGGCTAGGCATAGTCAAGACTGGAACTTAGTGTGAAACACACCCATCCAAGGGCAGGGAAATATGACCTGCCACTTCATCTATGAAATCAAGAGGGCAGAAGAGCATCTGATAAACTCTAACACCCTTTCAGGAGAAAAATACTCAACAGACTAGGAACAGAAGGAGACGTCACCAACCTAATAAAGGGAGGCACCTATGAAAAACCTACTACTAACATGCTCAGTGATGGAAGACCAGATGCCTTCTGCCTGAAGTCAGGACCAAGACAAGGATGTCTACGCTTGCCATTTCTATTCAACAATGTACTAAGAGGTTCTAGCCAGGGCAATTAGGCAAGAAAAGAAATAAAAGACATCCAGATTAGAGAGAAAGAAGTACAACTACATTTGCAGATGACATGATATTATACAGAGAAAATCCTTAAGTGCCAACAAAACAAATTATTAGAGCTTGTAAATGACTTCTTCAAAGCTGAAGGATACAAGATCAACATATAAAAATTAGTTCTCTTTCTATATATCAGCAATGAACAATCTGAAAATGAAATTAAGAAAAAGTTCCGGCCAGGTGTGGTGACTCACGCCTGCAATCTCAGCACTTTGGGAGGCCAAGGTAGGCGGATCACCTAAGGTCAGGAATTCGAGACCAACCTGGCCAACATGGTGAAATCCCGTCTCTACTAAAAATACAAAAATTAGCTGGGCATGGTGGTGGGTGCCTGTAATCCCAGCTATTCAGGAGGCTAAGACAGGAGAATTGCTTGAACTGGGGAGGCGGAGGTTGCAGTGAGCCAAGATCGCGCCACTATACTCCAGCCTGGGCAATAAAGAGGGAAGCTCCGTTTCCAAAAAAAAGAGTTCCATTTACATTAACATAAAAAAATACTCAAGAATAAATTTAGGCAAAGAAGTGTAAAACTTGTACATCAAAAAGTCTAACATACTTGAAAGAAAGAAGATCTAAACACAGGCATATCTTATTTCGTTCTCCTTTGCAGATAACATGGTTTTTTACAAATGGAAGGTTTACGGCAACCCTGTGTGGAGCAGTCCAACACCATTTTTCCAACAGAAAGCGCTCACTTTGTGTCTCTGTATCACATTTTGGTAATTCTCACCATATTTCAAACTTTTTCATTATTACTGTATCTGTTATGATGATCTCTGATCAGTGAGTTCTGATGTTCCTGTTGTTGTTTTGGGACACCCCAGGCTGGCAGATTTAATTGTGGTTCATGGTTCTCCTGAACAGTCCCAGGGATGGCATGATATGATCTTATTCTCATTTCTTTTATTTTTTTTGAAACAAAGTCTCATTCTGTTGCCCAGGCTGGAGGGCAGAGGCGCAATCTCAGCTCAATGCAACCTCTGCCTCCCAGGTTCAAGCGATTTTCATGCCTCAGCCTTCTAAGTAGCTGGGATTACAAATGTTCGCCACCAACCCTGGCTAATTTTTGTATTTTCAGTAGAGACAGGGTTTTGCCATATTGGGCAGGCTGGTGTCAAACTTCTAGCCTCATGTGATCCACCCACCTTGGCCTCCCAAAGCTCTGGGATTACAGGCATAAACCACCATGCCCGGCCTCATTCTTATTTATTTTCTATGAGAGTATGTGTGTATACGGAGAGTGACAGTGGGGCTGGGGAGGGATGGAGTTTTTCCTTTTATGTTTATCTTTATCAATAAACTTGTTTACTTTTATAGTTTAAAAGAACTTGAAGGACAGAGATCTAATAACTGAATTCATAAAGCTTGTTGAATATAAGGACAATATACAAAATTAATTGTATTTCTAGATAACCATAAAAAATTAGAAAATTTAATAAACAATATCATCTGCTGTAGCAATACCCAGGAATGAATCTAATGAAAAGATGTATATGGCTTTTACATAATTGAAGGGCATGCTATGTTCACAATTTAGATGACTCAGTAGTGTAAATATGTTGATTCTCCCTAAAGTGACCTACAGAGGCAATGCAATCCCAATGAAAAATCCTAGCAGGTATTTGTGTGCACAGTGTGAATGCTTACAAGCTGACTTTAAAATTTATATGGAAATACAAACGCCCCAAAATATTCAATACAGTCTTTTTTTCTTTATAAAGGTATACTGAGATGTAATTAAAGCCTATCAAGATAGTCTTGAACACAGGTGGAGACTTTTACTATCAGAAGTCAAGATTTAGTATAAACTCACAGTAATTACCACAGTGTGCTGTTGGTGCAATGGAAACAAACTGGGTCCAGAAACAGACCCACTCATATATTAGTACTTGGTTTGTGACACAGGAGTACTAGCAGTAGAGAAGTGGACTTTTCCAACAAATGATGTTGCAATCACTGGATAGGAAATCCACATGGGAAAATGTGACTCTTGACCCCTACCTCACTTCATGCACATCCACAAAAATCATCCCTAGGCAGACAGCAGACCTAAGTGTGAAAGGTAAAACAGCTACAAATGATAACAGAGGGGAATACCTACAAGACGTCAGTGCAGGCAAAGAGCTCCTATTAGGACTAGTCACAAAAAACCGAGATTAGGGAGCTATAAATTAGAAACTTCTGATCATTAGAAAATAGCATTAGGCGAAAAGGCTAGCCACCAAGTAGAAGGTATTTGCAATATATATATATCTGGTAATGGACTTACACCAAATTATATTTTTAAAAACTTCTCATCTGTCAATAAGAAAATGACATAGAAAATAGGCAAAAGATTTGAACAGGCACATCACAAAAGATGATATCCAAATAGCCAATAAGCATATGAACAGGTGCTCGACCTCTCTGTCATTAAGGAAATGACAATTAAAACAGTAAGATACCACTACATACTCACCTGAATGGCTAAAATTAAGCCAGAAAGAAAACAGCAACAACAGCTGGGTGAGGTGGCTCATGCTTGTAATCCCAGCACTTTGGGAGGCTGAGGCGGGTAGATCACCTGAGGTCAGGAGTTCGAGACCAGCCTGGCTAACATGGAAAAACCCTGTCTCTACTAAAAATACAAAAATTTGCTAGGGGTGGTGGAGCACGCCTGTAATCCCAGTTACTCAGAAGGCTGAGGCAAGAGAATGACTTGAACCTGGAAGGCAGAGGTTGCAGTGAGCCGAGATGGCACAACTGCACTCCATCCTGGTAGAAGTGTGTATTATTACAAGCATTTTGGAAAACTTTAGGAAACTATCTATTAAAGTTGAACACATATCTTATGACCTAGTAATTCCATGCCTCAGTAGTTACCCAATGAAATGTATATTTGTGCTCAACAAAAGATACACACAACAGTGTTCACAGTAGCCCCATTTGTAACAGCCAAATGAAGGTAAGTGAGACAACTCAAATGTGTATCAATAGAAAAATGGATAAATATATGATGACATAGTCACATAATAGAATATTATAAAGCAATAAAAAATAAACTGCTACTATGTACAATAATATGGGTAACACACAAAGATTTCATTTCAATAAACTTCAAGGAAAGACAAAACTTGTTTATATGTTGGAAGTCAAGTTAGTAATTACCTTTGACGAGAGGTAAAAACTGGGGAGGGGCCATGGAGAGGTCTTCTGGGGGTGCTGGTGATATGCTACTTTCTGATCTGGGTGAGAATTTGCAAAGATGTATTCACTTTATGAATGTGCACTGAGCTATAAACTCGAGATTTGCAATGACAGGCAAATATCTTTCTTTGCATGCTCTTTGAACAAATAATGACAGACCTTCGGTTTGTAAATAGAAAATCAATCAAGAGGCTGTATGAAATGTCCTGGAGAAACACTCTAAGACTTCATTTCCCAGGGCAGTAGAAATAAACTTCCTAGCTAAGTTCCTTATCTTCTGATTCTAAGCATGGTTTTTCTCTGTAGCACCAGGCTGAACCATGAACAAATTCTTGTATAGTGTAGTCACTCTTGCCCTTTTCACCTATTTGCAAAATAAAAAAGCCTGTACCAACCTTTAGAGATACACTGAAAAACTTCACCCATGACAGAAGCAAAACTTGGGCCTATTTCCTGATTTTATTTGGCACAAAGGATTTTAAAAGGATCCAAGGTGTAGTCTCTAGGCATAATGAAATTAAACTGGAAATCAACAACCAAGATATTTGGAAAAGCCCTCAATATTTGTACTTCTAAATAACTAAACAACATACTTCAAAATAACTCATGGATCAAAAAAAAAAAAATCAAAAGGGAAATGAGAAAGTATTCTGAAGTAGATGAAATGAAAACATGACATATTAATTTGTGGGACGCTACTTAAGCAGAACTTAAGGGGGAAATTTATACATAAAATGTCTAGATTGAAAAGAAGAAAAGGGGTCTCAAATTGACTTCAGCTTCAAACTTAAAGAACTAGGAAAAAAAGAGCAAATTAAACTGAAGTAAACAGAAGAAAGGGGAAGAAAGGGAGTGATAAAGATCAAATCAACGAAACAGAAAACAGTAAAATAAAGTCAATAAAACCAAAAACTTTTTTTTTTTTTTTTTTGAGAATAAAAAAACCTCTAAGCAAACTGATCAGGAAAAAAGAGAAGACACAAATTATCAATGTCAGGAATGAGAGAAGTGACACCACGATAGGCATTACAGATAGAAAAGGTCAACAAAGGAACATTATGAACAACTTTGTGCCTATAAATTCAGTAACTTAGACGAAATGGACAAATTCCCTGAAAAACACAAACTATTAAAGCTCATTCAAGAAACAGATAACCAAAAACAGCACTATGTCTACTAAAGAAACAGAAATTTTGATTGAAAATCTTCCCACAGGTTGGGTGTGGTGGCTCATGCCTGTAGTCTCAGCATTTTGGTAGGCCAAGGGAGTTCGAGACCAGCCTGACCAACATGGAGAAACCCCGGCTCTACTAAAAATACAAAATTAGCCGGGCATGGTGGCGCATGCCTGTAATCCCAGCTACTTGGGAGGCTGAGACAGGAGAATTGCTTGAATCTGGGAGGCGGAGGTTGCAGTGAGCCAGGATCGCACCATTGCACTCCAGCCTGGGCAACAAGAGCAAAATTCTGTCTCAAAAAAAAAGAAAGCGGGAAGGAAGGAAGGAAGAAAGGGAGGGAGGGAGGGAGGGAGGGAGGGAGGAAGGAAGGAAGGAAGGAAGGAAGGAAGGAAGGAAGGAAGGAAGGAAGGAAAGAAAGAAAACCTAGGCCAGGTGTGGTGGCTCACACCTGTAATCCCAGCACTCTGGGAGGCTGAGGCAGGTGGATCATGAGGTCAGGAGCTCGAGACCATCCAGGCTCACACGGTGAAACCCCATCTCTACTAAAATATAAAAAATTAGCCAGGTATGGTGGCAGGTGCCTGTAGTCCCAGCTACTTGGGAGGGTGAGGCAGGAGAATGGCATGAACCTGGGAAGCAGAGCTTGTAGTGAGCCGAGATCACGTCACTCCATTCCAGCCTGGGCGACAAAGCGAGACTCCGTCTCAAAAAAAAAAAAAAAAGAAAGAAAGAAAGAAAGAAAGAAAACCTTCCCACAAAGAAACTCTAGGCCCAGATGCCTTCACTGGTGAATTCTACAACACATTTAAGGAATAAATAATATAATATAGTACTATACTAACTCTTAAAGAAAATCAGAGGAAATATCTCCTAACACTTCATTCTATGAGGCCAGCATTACCCTGATACCAAAACCAAACAAACGTATTATAAGAAAATAAAACTACAGAACAATATCTATCACAAACACAGAAGTAAAAAAATTCTAAATAAAATATTAGCAAATTGAATTCAATAATATATAAAAAGGATAATACCTCATGACCAAGGAAGGTTTATCCAGGAATGCAAGGTTGGCTTAAAAAGGAAAATCAAGTTGCAGGTCCACAAACTAAGAACTGGAGAGCAAGAAGAGACCTTAGAGATAATCAACTTGAAGCTGAAGTCATTGATTTGGGACCCTTTTTCTTCTTTTCAACCTAGGCATTTTATGTATAAATTTCCCCCTTAAGTTCTGCTTAAGTGGCATCCCACAAATTATATGTTGTGCTTTCATTTCATCTACTTCTGAATGATTTCTAATTTTCCTTTAGATTCTTTTGACCCATGAGCTATTTAAGAAGTACATTATTTAGAAGTACAAATATTGAGGTCTTTTCCAAACATCTTGTTTGCTGATTTCCAATGTAATTTCATTATGCCCAGGGGCCACACCTTGAATCCTTTTAAAATCCTTTGTACCAAATAAAATTAGGAAATAGGTCCAGGTTTTGCTTCTGTCACGGGTGAGATTTTTTAGTGTGTCTCTAAAGGTTGGTACGGGCTATTTTTTTTGCAAATAGGTGAAAAGGGCAAGAGTGACTACACTACAGAAGAATTTGTTTGTGGCTCAGTCTGGTTTCAAAGAGAAAAACCATGTTTAGAATCAGAACTTAGCTTAGAAAGTTAACTTCTACTGTCCCAGGAAATGATAAGGAACTGAGACCCGCAGGGCTAAGATCACATAGCCAACTAGAAGTTGATCCTTAAGGCTGATCTTGGAGACTCAAGCAATAGTAGAAGAACATATTTTACTGTTTTTCATCATTTGGTCATCACATATCATGTAATTTTGTTACTTTGAGAAGAAGTATGGTATGATGTTTCGAGGGTTGAAAAGTCCTGGGTTTGATCTGCCTCCTGTGGTCTTGGGCACGTAATTTATCATCTCCTAAAGGGAGATAATAATGGTCTCTGCATTGCAGATTAATTGTGAGGATTAAATCAGATAATATGCCTACAGCACTCAGCAAACACATGGAACTTCCCCAAAAATATGACTATTACTCCACCAGCACCACTGCCTATTACCACCATATTTGTCTTATGAGGATGCCAAATTTAAGTTAGAAGCGAAGGACAGAAACTATGCAGTCTAGTTTTTTTTTTTTTTGGAGACGGAGTCTCACTCTGTTGCCCAGGCAGGAGTGCAGTGGCGTGATCTTGGCTCACTGCAACCTTCACCCCCTAGGTTCAAGCGATTCTCTTGCCTCGGCCTCCAGAGTAGCTGGGATTACAGGTGTGCACTTCCACGCCCAGCTAATTTTGTATTTTTAGTAGAGATGGGGTTTCACCATGTTAGCCAGGCTGGTCTCGAACTCCCGACCTCAGGTGATCCGCCCACCTCGGCCTCCTAAAATGTTGGGATTACAGGTGTGAGCCACGGTGCCTGGCTACTATGCAGTCTACTCTTGCTAGACACTCCCTTGAAGCCACTCAGACTCAGGAAGCCACTCAGACTCTTTCCCCAAACAAAGGGGAAAGAAAGTCAGACTATTGCTAGCTTAGCCATTTCTCTGTCTCTGGTATAGGCTCTTCTGAGAATAAAACGTTTTACATGAGTGGCCTATTTCCTTTTGTTACATACATTGGTTGTTCTCTCCCAATTACCTGTTTTCCTGTCCACAGCGGAAAGGGCTTCAGGATGGAAGGAGGAAAGAGCTTCACGCGCCCCACTTTGTCTGTGAGTCCTCGGTACACCAGCTCCATGTACTGCTCCCGGGTGAAAAAGCAACCCCGAGTAGTCATGCTTGCACCTGAAACCATGTGGTCCTGGATCAGTCCTGCCAATGGTTGGCCATCCTATAAGCCAAAACAGACAACACAAGAAGAATGAAAACAAATCTTAAGTCAAACTCTAATCCCTAATCACCTGCCTGGAAGCCACTTTCTAGCAAGAGCCCTTCTTATATCCCTGTCTTGTCTGGCCCACGTCCTCACTATGTTCTTGCTTGGGAGCAAACTGCTTCACAAAGCACATGACCAGGGTTTAGCACTGGCTTCTACATTTGCCATTTGCCCACTATCCTGTATCAAAACTGTTTCAAACTCATCCAGTTCCCCAAGCCTTCTCTGTTTAATCCCATCTGGTTCTAGTTACTCCAGCATATTTTTGGCATTTATGCCTAAATTTGGTCTGGCTGCTGTCAGCTGTGTTCTTGTTTTTATACTTTGGTTTTATGCTTTAGTATTTTTCACACATTTCTGGCCTGGCTCTTCTGTAAATCAGTCATGCACTCAACAAATATTTATCAGGAGCCTCCTGAATGCCTAGGCCCTGGGTAGGCTTTTCTGTACTCCAGTGGACCAAACAGACATGGTCCCTTATGATGAAGAAGAATTAGACAGTAAACAAATACAGTATCACAAAGTGTTTTAAATGTTAAAGAGGAAAATAACAGGGTAGGTCATAATATAGATTTGAGGTGAAGAGGATGGTCAGAAAT
The DNA here is from genome assembly GCF_009764315.1 of Trachypithecus francoisi. Lineage (NCBI taxonomy): Eukaryota > Metazoa > Chordata > Mammalia > Primates > Cercopithecidae > Trachypithecus > Trachypithecus francoisi. The sequence continues at coordinate 37,361,040 of NW_022681462.1, forward strand.
AGCCTCTCTGAAGGGCAGTTTTACAGCTGAGGCCTGAGGGGTGAGTTGGCCAGTGTTGGGAGAAGGGGTTCTGGCAGATTCCTCAAGAGAACTGTCAGTGGGCCTGACTGACGTACATGATTGCAGAAGGGAGAAGAGCCATTATTAGTTATCTCTTCACAACACAGTGCAGGGTTCATGGTGGGCCCTTAATAAAGGCTGTTATCTACCAGATGCCAAAAACAAGGGCTTTTATGAAAAGCCTGAGATTTGGTGAGTGCATTAATTTCATCTGACACTTTCACAGCCATTCTGATTCCCAGTCTCCTGAACCTTATCTGTCGGGTCTGTGTTCATGGCAACATAACGCACACTAAAGTAAGAATAGCTATGCTCACTGACGTTCTTTAAGATGTAGCTTTTGTAAACTTTTCAATGTTTATAGGAATTTGAGAAAAACCTGTGCCTTGGATATAAGGATTGTTAATCATTTGATTATTTGGTAAATACTAGCCAACAGTATGGTCATGTTTTATAATTAAGGCAAAGGGAACTCACAAACGCAGCCTGGGAGAAGCACCAGAAATTTAACCACATGTACTAACTCAAAGGCTAAAAAAGGATCCTGGTCAAATGGTCTAAACACTACAGTGATAGGCTCTATGTAAACTCAAAGATAACGATTACAGATGGGCTGGAAAGGTGGCACAGACCTAAGGCAAGATCAGATGGGGCACACAGCCCCTCTTATGAAGGCTTTGACTTAATAACGTACATAAAAAATTACACTCTACCCCTTGTTGCCTAGAGGGTCTTATTTTGCTTGGGGGAAAAAGCCAAACCAGTATTATGCATTTGACTCATCTCACCGTCTTTGGCGGGCAGATACTGATTTTTCCTTTTGTTTTCTTCCTTAAAGAACATAATTACAGGTTCTGCGATCTATTCAGTGCCTTTTCCTCTCTCTGTCCAGATTTTTCCGTGACTAGACAATTACTTTGATGGCTAAATCGCTTTCAATGCCATCATCACAAATTACATGGCAGAATGCTGATTAAAGCAAATTACGAAAGGTCTACTTATAATTCTAAATTTCCTAAATCCTGCTGAGAATCAGAAAGAACATCTCTGAATCAAAATCCCAGAAAATTGTCATCTTTACTATTCTCCTTAATAGCACAGCAAAATGACATTACAATTAATGTCTCTGGTCAGGATGCTTTGGGAATAGGGTATTCTGTAATTTGAATTTTCTAGCTGACTAGGTAGAAGTCAGGAAACATATCTCAAGCTTTGCTTAAAAACTTTCCACAAAGCATGGGCCCTCAATAAATAAACAGAAGGAAAAAAAATTAGTCCAAAAAGTAACACATAAATGAAAAGTTTAACTGTTTTCATGGACAAGAAATAGAGTTCCATTCAACTCCTACTTTAAGTAAAAAGATGCCACAAAACTCTACTAAGTACATAAAACTAATGACAAAACGTACTTTAATTTGGTATTATGGTTAGTTAAGGGAAAGAACCTGGTAATACAGAAGAAATGGAATTATAAATAAATATGGAAACTAAGGGAAATAAAGATACACTAAGAAAAATGACCCCAAAATACGGGTTTTCCTAGTTTAACCAAATCAGCTCTTGTCCTTTTAGGACTCTGCCAATAAAGACGTTGCATTTTTATAACCATTAGCAAATATAAGGATTCCACTTCTTGGCATTTACACCAAGGACTAAATGAAATTTATCAAGAATCAAAAGCTCTTTACCTCTGACAAAAGAAAGTGAATGAAAGTACAGTGAATCTTCAAAGCTATCTCCCACAAGCTTTTTTCAATAAATTAATTTATTGACCTTAAGCTTATTTACCTGTGTTCTCCTGCCTCCCTTAAGTGTACGCCCAACCTAAAACTCATAGGCATATGAGCATGTGATGAGGCCCACGTGGATTTACATAAGTCAGTCCACTGTAGGACACAATGTAAGCATGAAGTCTCCTACGGCTTTTGCACCTTATTCAATCAAAATCAAACACAGCACATTCAAGATCATTGGCCTGAGGACTTTACAGCACCTCAACTCCCCACGTAGCTAATGCCTCAGGTTCACTCTGCCAGCAAAAAACCATCTGCTGCTCCCTGGTAGCATCCCCTCTGGTGAAATATGACTCGGCTGCTATAGAGTCAGAGACCCACACAGTCCTGGGAGCCACTTCCGGTCACCTGCCTTCCCTTAATCCCAGCCTCGCCTGTCGAGTGGGGCTAAGAACATGCTAAGAATACGCACAGGCAAGCACATGGACGGGGGGCGGGGGGGATGTCGTCCAAAGCTGCTGGGTTCGAGTCTTGGCCTCATTGCTGGCTGACATATTACTTACTTGGTGTTTCCTTGTCTGAAAATCACACGAACCTCATAAGGAACGGAATGTCTGCAAACTGCTTACAGCAGTGTCTAAGGCCCGTGGCCCACTTAATAAATGGCAGCTTTTACTGCCCCCACCACGAGAGCCACATTATTATTTATATGAAAACATAAAAAGTTACTTTTCAAATTAGCAAATGTATTTTTTTAAAAAAATTTCCAAGTAATCTGGGTAGGCCCTTCACCACTTCTTCCTACATCTAGTTCCTTCGCTAATCCACAGCCAACAAAGGTGGGCAGAGAAAGGAAAGGCCAACTTAAACAACTGGGATCCTTGTAAAGCCACAGTGGTGCATCTGGTGGGAAAAGGGTCTGGGAAGTCAGGCTCCTGGCCACCTGCCTGATTCCCTAGTGGCAGACAGCTGATGGGAACAGAGAAGCTCCAGGGAGCAGAGGATGCCGATCGACGCCAGGCATCTCTGAGCAGCCTCTGGCACTCCCTGTGCACAGAGCTCTCCATCCCTGCGGCAGCACAAACCCCAGGAAGATCTGGGAGCTCCTTGTCCTTCCTCCTGCTTCTCAGCTGAGCGTCCCTGGATAAGTTACACAAATGCTTCAAGTGTAAAATGTGGACATGAATAGCACCTACCTCCAAGGACTGTGGGGAGGGTGAAATGAGGAGCCTCTAAAGTGCTCTCTGCACAGTGCATGGCACTGAAAAAGTACTTGGGAAATGGGAGCCTTGGTCTGACATTAAACGATTATTCTTCATACTCCACCACAATCCAAATGAATGATGTATAACTGTGAATCACTGTGGTGCAAACAGCTTATAATTTAGGAGGCCTCGGACCTTTGGGTGGGTGGTGAGGGTGAAGCAGGTACTGGAACACACTGTGTCTTCTTCCCTGCAGCCTGCCTCTTTCCCTGCTCTGACCCTCCCATGAGCACATGCTAACTCAGGCCCCTGCCACTCCTGGTCACGAGTCAGCTGCTCAGGAGATGGGGGAAGAAGTTCTATCCTTCCCACATGTCCCTCTGGATAGCTGTGACCACATGGGGTTGCCCTTGAGGACTGAACTTGGAGAAAGAAGGAAGGGATTCAAAGAGGAGAGAAGATGCCTTCACGGGCTGATGGGGGATTTCTTCTGGGCCCTTGGGGTTAGGCTGCTTCTTAAAACTCATGTTTGTCAGAACAAAGGATCAAAGTCATCTGTGGACCATGAGAACCATTACAGTGTTGGGATGCTAACGCTAGCCAGGGGCTACTAAGTTGCAGAATCCAAACTTAAGTGTTGAATACAAGATCTATTATATAGCTATTAAGGTAGGCTTTCTGGGATGGCTATCACAATTTCTGTCCTGATTTACATTTTACAACGTAGCAAGACAGAAATATTTCCCAGCATCTAAGCAACTAGATGGGCTAAAAGCCCCGCCTGGGAGAAACCAGGACCCTCCATTCCAGGTGCCCCTGTCCCGGAACTGCCCAGTGACCCCAGGGGCTGGCAGGGCCCAAGTTAAAAGTGCTAAGTCATGCTGACGATGACCACGGAACGGCCTCAAGGTCAGACTTACCTTGGGAACAAGGTACTGCTGATCAGTGCAGGCCAGGACGTAGGCCTCCGCCCGGCCCAGCTCACTCTGGGGGAAATGGGCATTCATCTCATCTCCATCAAAGTCGGCATTATAGGCCTTGCAGTTGGCATAGTGGAGTCGCAGCACTTTCTCTTCAGGCAGGATGCGGGCGTGGTGGGCCTGGATGGAGGGTCTGTGCAGGGTGGGCTGTCGGTTTAGTAGCAGAATGTCCCCATTCTTCACATGCCGGCACACCTGGGAACAGAGTAGACAGGTAGGTGATCAGTGCAAACATCAGTATCACCACTGCTCTTTCCAAGTGCTCACCTCAGCTTGGCCAAGGTGTGGCTTCTGGCTTCTGTCTCACGTTGTAGTCAGCTAAATGCAAGCGGAATTTTTAATCTGGAGCAAAACCCTAGAAATCTCTGAGAAATACCTCCTAAGCCCTTCTGGTCCTGGCCCTTTACAACCCTGATCTTGGCTCTAGGCTCAGAAGTATAAGGAACAAATAAGACCACAGGTCTTTGTCTTCTTCAGAGAGGCATAGCCCTCCCAGGTTCCTGGATTCCTCTGAAAACTAATCTGAAGAAAGAAATGGATACAACTCCTGAAGACATAACCATAACAAAATGAAGACATAACCATAAAACCACTGGGTTTGAAAGGCATTGGCAGACTCTCAAATCCCCCCATGATCACATGTGAGTACATTATTCTAAACAGAAATTCTGCATTTCACAAAAAATTTGCCCAGCTTCATACAGCAGAGCCAGAACAGGGTTCTTAGTTAGTTCAATGCCCTCAGAGAACACTTTATTGCACTTCAAAAATTAAGAACTGTACATGGTCATCGTCTTTTGGGAACGGAGTTTGAAAATAGCTATTAGAACACTTAAAACACATTTCCTGTTGGCTCTTCAGGGAAAAAAAAAGCACCCACACAGGTTAGATGAGTATGTATGTCCATGCAGCAGCATTTACAGCGGCAAAAGCTAGAAATAACCTGACTGCCCCATAGAAGCGACAATAGTGTATCCACACTATGGAATATTATGCAGTGATGAACAAGGATAAGGTAAATATATACAAGGTCTGAAGTGATGGCAATAATGTATTACAGCAAAGAAAAAAAAACCCAGGTGGCATGTGACGTGATGAAAAAAAGCAATTTAAAAACCAACCCAGCTTCTGTGTGTGTGTGTGTGTGTGTGTGTGTGTGTGTGTGTGTCTACATGGGAAAGGGGTGCTTGGATCCTCTCTAGGCTGTTACTATTTTTCTGAGACAGGGTCTCTCTCTGTTGCCAGGCTGGAGTACAGCGGTATAATCATGGCTCACTGCAGCTTCAACCTCCTAGCCTCAAACGATGTTCCTGGCTTGGCCTCCCAAAGTGCTGGAATTACAGGCACGAGCCACCACACTGAGCTACTTTCCTACATCTTAGCATTGTTCTTCCTATAATGAATATGTGATGCTTCTGTAAATTGTAAAAAAGATCTTCACTTATTTTTAAAGAAAGAAAGAAATATTGAACAAGTGTTATGCTTATTGCGGGAGGGAAAACAGAAAATACAGACAATTTTAAAAATAAGGATTTAAAAATCACAAGTAATTGTACCCCTCTAAGACAGCCACTGCTCATACTTTTTCCCCCTTATAAATACCTGGCTGGTCATGTCCTTCTGACAGACATCTCTCTCACAAAGCTGACTTTCCCGTAGCACCTATTAAGACCCTTACCACCCTTATCTTTAATTATATTAACTACTGGGCCTCCTAAACACTGAACATAAAGTGACACCTTAAAAGACAAATGCATGAAGGTAACTGCCATCCCATGCATTTTAAAGGGATCCTCTTAGTAGTACAAAGGAATTACGGAGACTTGGTGAAATCTCTGCCACCCCAAATCTCCTCTAAATCACAACAGATAGCAGGTAGGAGAAAACAACAAATTATTGGAAGTCTAGTTTCTTCTTATGTTGCCTACATTTATGAAACTGCATGAGAAAGTTCACTAAAGAGAGAGGCTAGAAGTAATTAAGAGATGCTCCCCAAAACTCTCTCCCCAGTTCCTGTTCAGTGAGGTTAAAAGTTCTCTCTCTCTAGCTCAGGGAAGCAGGGAGCAAACTCCTCATGTGCTACAAAGCAGTCCTAAAAGTACCTAGCATGGAGTCCATCATTTTGCTCCCCAAGGAATTCAAACCTTCCCCTCCCCATTGCCAAGTCCCATGTTTCCAAGGAGACCTAAACTCTGAGGGTTCCCATGAGCATCTGCCCAGGGCACTGGCTGCCGTCTGACTGCGTCATACAAACTGAGGTCTTCTTTCTTTAGCCTCTCAAGGGAGGAACTGCCTAGATCTGTGGCCCAAGCCCAAAGAGCCAGGCTGGGCCTAGGATTTGAGTCTTGCAAATTCGAGACATCCTCCAGCGTAAGCAAACTTACCACAGCTGGGAAGGTACACAGGCCAGTCTGGTAGGCACTGGCCAATCCAAACAGAAGCCCTGGAGCACAGGGTATTCCCCTTGCCAACCCAAACCGGAGGCCCTTCCTTTCTCTTGTCTCTAAATAAATACTGCAGTGAAAATTAACGTGCCCCAGTGCCCCCAGGGTCAGAGATTTAAGAGGCAGGCTCGGAGCCAAAGGCTGGCTTCTAGCAGGCTGCTGAACAGGGCAATGAGCCTTGGATCTTTGGGCCATTTCCTCTTTTATGTACGAGGCCCAGGGGATGGGGCGGAGCTTTCATACCTCACAGGGGAAATGGGTCCTTTTGGCCTTTCCCCTCCTCACCTCGCCTGTGGTTCCTCCTCACCCAGACCTCGGTGTTTCCTTCCCCATCAGCCTCACACAGCCTTCAGCCTTGCCTTGGCCCATAGGCAACACATTAACCAAAGTCTTCCAAAATCACAGGCCAGGAGCAGTGGCTCATGCCTGTAATCCCAGAGCTTCGGGAGGCTGAGGAAGGCAGATCTCTTGAGCCCAGGAGTTGGAAACCAGCCTGGGCAACATGGTGAAACCCCATGTCTACAGAAAATACACAAATTAGCCACACCTGTGGTCCCAGCTACTCGGGAGGCTGAGTCAGGAGGATCATCTGAGCCCTGGAGGTGGCGGCTGCAGCAAGCTGTGATTGCGCCACCGCACTTCAGCCTGGGAGACAGAGTGAGACCTTGTCTCAAGAGAAAAAAAAAAAAGAATCACAGTTTTGGGGGTAGCAGACTATAGTCCTCAGGCTGGCCACCTGGTAAATAAAGTTTTACTGGAACACAGCCATGCCTATTTGTGTACTATCCGTGGCTGCTTTGGCATTAGGCGGCAGAGCTAAGCAGCTACAGCAGAGCCTGCATGGCCAAGGACCACAGAAATATTTACTATCTGACCCCAGAGGAATGAGGGCTTGCTAAGGCCTGAGGGAGCAGCAAGAGTTCGCTGCCTTCAGTCCCCTCTTTAGCCCTGAGGCTGGCCCCAGCACCTGGCTCACAGCTGCCTCCTGATGACCCCAAACTCCCCCTGCCCACGTGCCCTGCACATTCCCCTCAAACTTGTTTCTTCTTCGGCATTATATGCTTAAAGTCACTGTCTGTCACTGCTGTTCCCTGTGGTGTCTTCCACACCCCTCCGCAACAGCAATACATTTATATGCTCATTTCTTAGTGGTTCCCCCACCCATGCTGTCAACTCCAGGGTGGCGAGGATCCGTCCACAGGGACTGCAAAGTGCTAGCATGCAGGGGGCATCAGTACTGCCTCATCCCTCACCGCTTCTCCTAGTCTCTTTCTCATCCTTTCCTATTGTGAGTCTGTTTCACATGGTTGACCTGAGTTAAATGTAAGTGAAGTGAAATACACCTTGCTTCTTTTTGCATTGCTCACAGAGTGCCTAGCCAAACACCAGGCACTTAGGAAAGGCAGACTGATTCTACGAACCTGAATACAAACCTTACTTTGTGCACTAGAGAAGAACAAAAGAGGTGACTTGATCTGTGTTTGCATGTGCCCCATCGCCAAAGGATAAAACAGGTGGTGTATTACTGTTGTCCTCAGGATGGCAGTGAGAACCAGAGGAAGCAAGAAGGCCTGTGGTGAGCAGTGATGAGCACCGCCGCAAGGCCAGGAGCATTTCCTTTTCCTCTCGGTTCCTCCAAAGTTTCTCCAAAGCTGATGCAACTTTGCAGAGCTGAACTTAGTGTTAAAGAAGAGTAGGTCAGCCATGGGGTATGGGTGGGCAGAGGGCAAGGAGATGCCTGCCTGCTCTGCAGGTGGGTGAGGAAAATCCAGGCAGTCACCCATTGACTCCGGTAGTCACTTGTGGATTACACCCAAGTCGAATCCATTTCCCTCCAACAACTGCTGCCACTGTTGCCTAGTTAGGGGTCATCTGCTACTCCCCTCCCAGCAGGAATGGCTATTACGTGACAGAGCCACAGAGCTGTCACCTGCTGATTGTATGGATTCAGCAACATTGTTAATTGATCATGTGCTCCTTCCAGTGGAACCAGATAGAGCCTCAGGATTCCCTACCACAGCACTATGGGCTGGCATTAGCAATTGCCCCAAATGGAAACATTAGTTATAACCTGCCACTTGTTGGTTATCACTGGCACAGAGCACTGCCTTCCTAAGAGTGGCTCTCAAACAACAGCATGCAGAAGAACCCTCTGGAAAGCATGATAAAGAAAGATTCCATACTCTATTCTCAGAGATTCAAATTCAGTAGGGGTGGGGGGATCTGCATTGCTCACAAGCTCCGGGGATGCTGCTGATGCTGGTCCGGGGACTACCCTTTGAGTTGGCCTGTTTAATAAGGGCAGTCATTCTTCTGCCCAGGGACTACAAGGTGAATCTTAAAAGCCACCCACGTGTGGGGGAGTTTCCTCCTAGGGATGGGCTCCTGTGTCAGCGTGCACTGGAGCCAAACCTGATGGCCACCAATTACCAAGATCTGAACAGGAGCCAGATAGGTCCCTGACCAAAGCTGCCCATACTCACAATTTTTGTCCCCTGGGGCTTAGGTGCCCCTGTGGCTGGGGTCAGGAGCTGCTTGGCCACGGCCTCTCGCTGGGTCATGTCCACAGCACTCAGGGCTGTGCGGCTGCCGTCCTCATTGATGACCATGGAGGCTCCTGGGTGCACATTGGGGCCGTTGATGACCGCTTGCCTAAGTTCCTGAACATTCCACGGGGTAACTGGCTGCGGGTAGGTCAGTTTCGTGGCAAATACCTGGAAATGAGGAATGGAGGTAGCAAATCAGAGCAGGGAGAAAAAAAGGCCTCATGGACCCCAAATCTGTCTCAATAGGCTGTTTCTTTTCCCCCAAGATGAGGAGGAGCTGTCTGACTTGGCCAAGGCCTTCCAGTGAGCCAAGTAACATCCTGCCTGTCTTCTGCTACTCCCTTAACGGTATAGAGACTAGCCCTCCTTTTCCAGCAGTTAGTCTGAGGAGAATAATTTAAGCGCAGCAGTTTATATATTACAATTTTTTTTTAAAATTTTTTTTTGAGATGGATTTTTGCTCTTGTTGCCCAGGCTGGAGTGCAGTGGCGTGACCTCGGCTCACCACAATCTCCGCCTCCTGGGTTCAAGCAATTCTCCTGCCTCAGCCTCCCGAGTAGCTGGGATTACAGGCATGCACCACCACACCCAGCTAATTTTGTATTTTTAGTACAGATGGGGTTTCTCCATGTTGGTCAGGCTGGTTGCGAACTCCCAACCTCAGTTGATCTGCCCACCTCGGCCTCCTAAAGTGCTGGGATTACAGGTGTGAGCCACCACGCCTGGCTAATTTTTTTAACCCACTCTAAAACTTCATTTTCTTATCTGTCAATAAATTCAAAGTTCCCAAAGGTGGCATGGGGCACTTGCTTGAGACAGGTGGCAAATACCTGTCCTCAAATACCACGACATTCCTCATCCACCCCGGCAGACATCACTAACGGATCATGGCGCTGTCCCTGAGCCCAGACATGGCATTGGAATCTCTCAGCTCCAGTTCTGCAGCAGCCATTACAATCAAGGTGGTACTTGAGACGAAACTGACACATTCCTCTGACACCTAAGAAAACGCAGTGTGCTGTGTTTAAAGTTAGGCCTGGGAGACGCTCCAAGTAAAACAAGTTCCCTGTTTAAATGAGTTTTTGAGCTACTGAATATTATAAATCTCTAATGTACCTTCCAAATGTACACAAACACACCAGAGGCTCTGAGACATCCTACATAAAGGAACTCGTCTAGCTTTGTACAGGTCCCTTGCAGCAGCACTTTCTCAGAAGGCTCCTGGGGCTACCCCAGCCCCTGCGTTCCTCAGCCTGAGCCTGCTCTACTATTGCTGATGCACTTACCACCCATCACCGTTCAATAGAGCGTATCTATACTTGTTCATCTATTTACTGTCTGTCTCCACCCCTGGATACTGCTTTATATGGGAGCACACTAGTCTGTGCTTCACTGCTGGTCTCTAGCTCCTTGCTCCTGTGGTACCTGTCAACAGTACTCTATGGGAAGCGTGTGATCCAAGAGGCCAGAGGCAGTTCTATCTGCTCTGTTCTTCTCAGCTATACTGTGAGGAATACCTACACCCCAGGCCACCATGGCCCTGAGACTCGCAGCAGTCTGCAGATGGGCAGAGAAGTGACTTCGGAGTCTCTCCTCCAGGGACAAGCCACTACCAAACAAACCCAGATCCACGAACGAGAACCCAGCACCTTAGAAGACAGAAGAGGCAGCACAGAAGGTCTCTCGCAGAGCTGGGGACGCTGTAGGCACTATGAGGTCAAGGCCAACAAGGGTGGTCCCTGCCTTCTGTCCAGAGAGGGCAACCAAAAGTTGCTACATGTCTCCTCGGGGCCTCAGATTTGGGAATGTCACCACTGGATTTCACAAAGCTGGTCCTCACCATGTGATCCAGCTTTCGGATGCAAGGACTATGGTTCCCAGGAGGCAGTGGGCACAGGACTGGGCCTTCTCGGACTCCTGTCTCCTCATGCATCATGCCTTTGTCCAGGAAGCCCAAGTGTGCCACAGAGAGATGAGGCCATGGGGACATAGGATGATCGGAAAGAACACTTCAGCGCTGCTCATCACCAGTCCCCAGAGAGGGGTGGAGCGGGTGGCGTGCGAGGAAATGAGGCTCTCCACAGAGGGAAATTAAACCACCTTCACATTATTGACCTCGAGGCCCATTAAGGAAGAAGCTCATTAAAGGCTGCTGCTGCTGAGCACCATGGTGTGAAGTGCTAAGGAAGTGAGAAGATGAAGCTGGCTCCCAGAGGGGGTTGGGGGAGAGCACTAACAGGTGAATAGTAAACTGCCTATCCTGAGAAGCAAAACAGGGCATGGGCAACATGCACACGCCTCTCTCCGGGACTCACTCCCTTTCCTCTTCCCAGTAACCTGGGGTACAATTTCTGACGCCTGGACCCCATGCCCTCTTCCTCTCACCTGTCATGTATTCAATTTGGTGAGGAAGGTCAAAAGACTAGGCTGAGGTGGGCAGGAGGAAGCTATGTGGGCAGGGATGTGGAATACTCCGCAATCAGCTCCCTAGTGCTGACTTGTGGGTAGAAGGTGTCTGTAAGCCTGGCAAGGAGTGAGAGCAATGCCATCATGTGGCTTCCAGTCACCTCCTCATGGGCTGTCCAGGAAGAGGCAGAAGCTAGTTCTGCCCAAGCCACTATAATCTGCTGCACATCCTGTCCCCAGCCCTTTGTGGCATTCCTGTCTGCCACCCACAGGGAGCAAATGAGCCCTGCACGCGCGCACACACACACACACACACACACACACACACCATGGGAATTCCAATTTCGTTGGTGTTGATGTACATGTCTGGGCAGATGACTGAGCGTGCAGCGTAGTCCACTCGCTTTCCCATCATGTGTTTTCGGAACAGGCCTTCTTTCTTCTCCAGGATCTTTATGGAGAAAAAAGGTCATAATAACATTCAACAAGAATTCCAGTAGGCTTATTAGTTTCTTGTTTCAATACAAAATGTTTATTATTTATCCTCAGCAGCTAGCAATGGGAATCCAGTTTTTGCTCACCTGCCTAATGCCTGGGTACTTGTCCATCATTAGTTTGTCCATCTCACTATCAAACACAATATTGACGTGGCTCTGAAGGCGAATCCAAATGTTGTAAAGTTTGTCTATGAAGGACTGGCCTGGAAGTGTACTCAAAAAGGATCGGTCAATAGCAATCAAAGAGTCTTTTTCCTGGAAGATAAAACCAAGAAAACAGGAATGATGGAAAAAAGTTCCAAAAGGCGTGGCTTGATTTAGTTCTTCTTTCTTACCCTGGCTCTGACGACTATGCAGTCTGGAGTTTATCTCCTCTGAACCTGACAGATCAGAGACAAACGTGCTGATAAATCAATCTTGTAAGTACATGTCGATAAGACATATCGGCACTATTACATATTTACCAGTCTGTCTCTTTCTAGTAGTAAGATGAACTCAAAATGAGTAAGCATGCTCCTTTCTTAAGGCATTTACTGAAATTCTTTAATATGCAATTCCTAAAGAAAACTAAGTCCTTCCCACATCAGTACATTTCTCAGGAAGTTCTGCTATCCCACCAGATAACTGATTCTCATATGCAGTTTCAGTTTTAGTTATAGCTTTGAAAAACTTGATCCAAACCACTTACAAACATGCAGGTGGAACAATTTCTTAAAAGGAATTAGGTTTGCCATATGATATTCTATGTCATCAATTAAGATGTGGGTCTTCAACTGAGCTATATCAAGTTACTGGCTGATTGCCAAGTCTCATTGGAATATTTAACCAATCCTTTTTTAATATTTTTGCCCCTAGCTCCATCTCCTCCTCTCTCTCACTCCCTACCCAGGGGACAGCAACTGCCTTCAGCTGGTTTAGAGCACCACCTATTAATACTGTCTGGCCACTTACTGGCCCCATTGGCTGGGTATGACACAAGGAGACAGATGGTCCCATGTCTTCCAGTGTGGGCAGATAAGAGAAGAAACCTGTCAGTGTCTTGAGGTGGGAGGGTGACGGTGGGTGAAGATTCAGTAAATGAGAATGTCATGAAAACCCAGTAGTGATGAAGTGGGCTTGTCCTCAACCCTGAGGAACACAGGAGTCTTCTTTAGTTGGAGGGAAAATAGATGTATCCTACATAAAACACTCAGGGTCCCCTTCTGGCTGGAGTCCCAGTGGGAGATATGGTCATCTGCATGATGACTGAGTCCTGTTAGCCCAACTCACTGCTCATGGCATTACCTGGCTCAGGACCAGTGATTATGAAATGAGTGAGAACTTGTCTCACTGGCGTATCCCCAGTGCCTAGACGGTGCCTGGCAAGGGCTGCCATGAGGATTGAACACAGAGAGTAAGGGGGAAGAAAATACACGTCCTGTCAATCACAAGGAAAGAGGACACTGGGGCATAGGAATCAGAGGATGCTATTTGCCCCTCAGAGACCAAGCATTTGTTCGACAAAGGGAATGACCAATTTTTTTTTTTTTTTAATTTAAATTCTTGAGATGGGGTCTAACTCTGTCACCCAAGCTGGAGTGCACTGGTGCAATCATAGCTCACTGCAGCCTTGACTTCCCTGGCTCCAGCAATCCTCCCACCTCAGCCTCCTGAGTAGCTGTCACCATAGGCATGGGCCACCACACCCAGCTATTTTTTGTGTTTTTGGTAGAGATGGGGTTTCGCCATGTTGCCCACCTGGTCTAAACCTCCTGGGCTCAAGTGAACCTCCTGCCTTGGTCTCCCAAAGTGCTGGGATTACAGGTGTGAGCTATCATGCCTGGCCAGGCTGCCTGAGTTTTAAGGGACATCCAACTAAGATTCTCAACTCTAGTCATTGGGAGCAGTTATCCCACGGTCTTTCCTTGGAAACTGCACTAAGGCATGCAGATGGCTGATTTCTCTCACACTAAGGAGTTTTTAAAAGCACACCAATGCTGGCCGACCAGGAAACAAGCAAAACCAAAGAAAGCCCCAAGTGTAACCTGCAGCTTAAGTGTCCAGGAGACAGTGGCGCCACCTTGTGATGGGCCCGACAGACAGTGGGACCGTCCCAGTGGCTGGAGTCTGAGAATCCTGTCTGTCTACCCAAGGCTGCCTATTTGCATCCAGAGAGTACTTTAGAGCTGGGAAGGATCCTGATGACCTCAGCAAGCTTCCTGGGTGCCCAATTCACCTTTGTACCCACTGAAGACCTACTATTTAACCCGGCATACAGAAGGGGCTCAGGAAATGTTAGTTGAAACTGTCCTATTCTGAGAGGAATTTATACTCTGCAATACTGCTTTCCTGACCCCAATGCTGGAGACATTAATGTGTCCAAAATAGAGCTGACAACGTGAGCTCTAGTACTGTGACCCAGAAGGGACACTCTTAGAGCCTGAGGGAAGCAGGCTATTCTTTCTAGAGCTTCTGAGAGCTGGTAGCCCGGAACAGCCTCAGTGTGAAATCTCACCACAAATCACATGCATTTTATAGTAGACACTAGTATAAGAAAGTGACTCAACTAGGGTCACCTGGCATGGTCGTTCGGCACAGAACCCAGATCTTTCCATGCTCAGACCCATGTGCATTCCCCTAATGTTCCTAGGTGCCCCCTAAGCCCACAGCTCACACTAAGGCTGCCGCCAGCTGCACAGAACATCCCAGGAAGCATCTCCTGGTACCCGGTGTCTGCATCCACACCGCACAGAGTTAGCACCAAGTGTGTGTGCTCATCACATCAGCACCAGAGCAGCCCTGACCTCATCTGGACGGGGTGCGGCCACTTCCTCTGGCAGCTTCTGTGCTTGGGCCATCAAGGCCAGAAGTTTTCGAATCAGAACTACATCCTTCATGACAGCCTGCAAGTTCACCGTCTGGCCATTGGTAAACATCTGGTCTCCTAGGCGACTGACTGGGCGATACCTGCAGGGGGACATACAGAATAAACGAATGTTTAGTGTGAGGAAAGGGTCATGTTCTTCAGCCTCTCACCCATGCCTACTGTAGGGAGCACACCCCACCACGCTTAAAACAACCAACCTTCCCAATCAACATTCCGGCTGGGTGTGGTGGCTCAAGCCTGTAATCCCAGCACTTTGGGAAGCCACGGCGGGTGGATCACTGGAGGTCAGGAGTTCGAGACCAGCCTGGCCAACATGGTGAAACCCCATCTCTATGAAAAATACCAAAATTAGCTGGGTGTGGTGATGCATGCCTGTAATCCCAGCTACTCGGGAGGCTTAGGCAGAAGAATCACTTGAGCCTGGGAGGCAGAGGTTGCAGTGAGCCAGGATCATGCCACTGCACTCTAGCCTGGGAGACAGTACAAGACTCCATTTCAAAACAAACAAACAAGCAAACAAAAACAATTAACATTCCTATCGCATTCACAACAAACAGGAAGGAAAGTAAGCCCTCCCACCACCCGCACCTGGAGCAGAATTGCAGCTCTGTCTCAGTGCCCTCGGCCCTTTCACCTCTCCTAGAGGTCACGGTTCAGTTCCTTAGTAAGCATTTTTACAGGTGAAATAAGTTAATTAAAGGGTATTACCTTGAGGGTGGCACCACCAAGAAATCGAGAAAGAACACACTGGGATTGAATCTGGACTCCATACCATCATCATCCATTCCCGAAAAAAGGTAGTTCAGAAAGAATCCTGCGTTGGAAAGCAACCGAGGAGACCATTTAAATCTATCACTAAGGGCATGGGAGGACAACCATAAAAATATTACTGAGTGAGGAAAAAACAGAATACAAGATAATATGTAGAGTTAAGGTCACATTTTTCTTTTTTGAGACAAGGTCTCACTCCTGTCACCCAGGCTGCAGTGCAGTGGTGCGATCATGACTCACTGCAGCCTTGACCTCCCAGGCTTAGGCAATCCTGCCACCTCAGCCTTCCAAGTAGTTGGGACTACAGGTGCATGCTATCATGCCCAGCTAATTTTTGCACTTTTCTTTTTTTTTTTTAAAGAGATGAGGTTTTGCTTGGTTGTCCAGGCTGGTCTTGAACTTATGGGCTCAACTGATCCACCTGCCTCAGCCTCCCATATTGCTGTGATTAGAGGCATGAGCCAATGTGCCTGGCCTTATTTTTCTTTATAAAAACAAAAAATAGCCTCTGTGTACATGACAGTTTGTATGCAGGGGATATGACAGCATAAAAACAGGTACTACAGGGACAATAGCTCTTAACCCAGGAACTGAGATGAGCAAGGAAGGGGAAGAAACTTTACTGTTTTTAATCACCCTCCTGGACTATTAAAACACATACACATCACACACATAATTATTACTTTGATCTTCATAAAAAAAATGTTGAATAAAAATTTTTTTTCTAAGTCAGTCTCCTCCTACCCCTAACAGGTGCTGCCAAGAAAGGATCTTCTGTGGACCAAAGCTGTATTTCAGGTTTCTGGTGACGTGAGAAAAAGATTAAAATGTGCTAGGGCCTGCCGCAGAAGCAATCATACTAACTCCAGTGCTTTTTTTTTTCCTGACACCCCTTTAACAACATGTTCGTTTGTAAGTGCTTATTACACAGAAGTTATAGTTAGCGTTCCACAACACACTCTCACAAGGGCTTGAATATACTGCATAGGTTTGGTTATACATTCAGAAGGAAAGAAGGATTTCCCTTATAGTACAGTCTCAATTTAAATAAGACAGAGTTCATTCTCTGATTCACAGAAGGACAAAGCATTTTACTTATGGGCATTTAAAATAAGTTACACTGAATCTTCTAAAAATACGCCAACCTATATTAAGCGAGGCCTACCTGCAGTTGTCATTTGATAACCTGGCTCAGCTGCAGTAATTGTCAAGTTTTTGGTGCTGGGTATGACCTCCCCTGCTCTATGACATCTCAATGTCAATGTGCCCTGAAGACTGCCCCAAACCTCTGGATCAGTTCCAGGACAGAGCTACAATCATCACAATGTAAAAGAAGTAATAAGTCAGGGTTAATAAGTCCAGGAAATAAACGCCTAGAGGAGATCAAGGCTATTTCTTTAGCCTGATACAGCACCTTCATTCTTCCACAGGGCAAAAAGGTGTTCGCGGGCACTGGTGGGTGTTAAGTATCCTCGTTTTCCCATCTGAGTTTCCTCAATTCCTGGAGCCAAGGAGGAGAATCAAAGTGCAATAAATCAGGAACAGGTACGCTTTCTGCAATGGGATGTATCCATTCTTTATCAACAAGCCTGCAACTTGACCACAAAAATCAATCTCTATGGTAGCATATTCTCATGCCTGGATTCCCTCTGGCCGTTAATCTCATTTCTATAGTAATAAAAATCATATGGCTATTGTATAACTCCCCCCAAAAAAAGCAAAGAAAACATTACCCATAATCCCAACACATTAACAACTATCACTTTTATATATTGTTTTTCCAGCACTTTTGTCTATACAAGTATTTTACACAACTGTAATCTTCAGTGTGGATTTATTTTGAACACTACTTTGCCCTTTTAGTATCATCTCATCAGCATTTCTGCACATTGCTATGTAGCTTTTACCTGATCACCATTTTTCATGGCTATGTGATATTCCATTAAGGATGATTCCTAATTCACTTAACCATATTTTCATAATTGGACATCTGGATTGATTTCCATATTTTGCTATTATAAGTAACATTATAATAAATATCTTTATCTACCTGGTTTTTACCAGAAAGGTTCACATAAGTTGAATTATGGATAAATAAGTATTTTTATGGGTAAATACTGACTTCTTTTTACAAATATACTGGTGTGCAAGGAATAGATTGGGCTTGGGTTCTCACACTAAGCAAGGTCACTCTGGGATGCTGTCTACCAGTAACACCCAGGTTACATTAGAAAACCAGGCTTGGGGCTGCCATTCAGGAGGTAGGGTCCAGGCATTTAGATGATTAACTAAGACAAGTAAGTAGTGTGTCTTTCAGGTTCAAAACTTTCTGGGCACTTTGGGAGGCCAAGGCAGGCATATCACCTGAGGAGTTTAAGACCAGCCTGGCCAACACAGGAAACCCTGACTCTACGAAAAATACAAAAATTAGTTGGGTGTGATGGTGCACACCTGTAATCCCAGCTACTTGGGAGGCTGAGACAGGAGAATCGCTTGAACCTGAGAAGCAGAGGTTGTAGGGAGCCGAGATCGTGTCACTGCACTCCAGCCTGGGTGACAGAGTAAGACCCTGTCTTAAAACAAAACAGAACAAAACAAAAATCCAAAAAACCTTTTCTGGATACATCCACGGAAACTAAGCGTTGCTCAATTTTCCCTTTTTATTCACGTATCAGGGCAGGAACTATGCCTTGTCTGTGTTCCTAACACTTGACAGGGTGTCTAGCTCACAGCAAATTCTAAATTAAGAGTATACGGCTCAAATATAGATGTTTAAAATAGCCTAAGATAGTCCACACTTAAAAACACCACTCTTGCCTTTTCCTCCATTTTTTTTTTCTTCGAGACGGAGTCTTGCTCTTGTTGCCCAGGCTGGAGTGCAGTGGCAGGATTTTGGCTCACTGCAACCTCTGGCTTCCCAGGTTCATATGATTCTCCTACCTCAGCCTCTCAAGTAGCTGGGATCACAGGCACACGCCACCACTCCCTGCTAATTTATGTATTTTTAGTAGAGACAGGGTTTCGCCTGGTTGGCCAGGCTGGTCTCGAACTAATGACCCCATGATCCACCCGCCTCGGCCTCCCAAAGTGCTGGGATTACAGGCATGAGTTACCGCACCCAGCCTCCTCCATTTTTAAAAACTAGCTTCATTCCACCTCCAATTCCCCAGCTAGTTTATTTAAAATCTGCAGAGGATATGTCATCATAGGTTTTTAGAGAAATCCCTAACTTGGAGTACAATTAACAAAAGCACCGTAATTTAACTAGTCTCTGTTAATAGGTATTTAAGTTATGTCCAGTTTTTTTTTGTTTTGTTTTTTTGTTTTTCTGAGATGGTGTCTCGCTCTGCCATCCAGGCTGGAGTGCAGTGGCACGATCTCCGCTCACTGTAAGCTCGCCTCCCGGGTTCACGCCATTCTCCTGCCTTAGTCTCCTGAGCAGCTGGGACTCCAGGTGCTGCCAGCATGCCCGGCTAATTTTTTTGTATTTTTTAGTAGAGATGGAGTTTCACCATGTTGGCCAGGATGGTCTCGATCTCCTGACCTCGTGATCCGCCCGCCTCAGCCTCCCAAAGTGCTGGGATTATAGGCG
Source organism: Trachypithecus francoisi (assembly GCF_009764315.1). Classification (NCBI taxonomy): domain Eukaryota; kingdom Metazoa; phylum Chordata; class Mammalia; order Primates; family Cercopithecidae; genus Trachypithecus; species Trachypithecus francoisi. The sequence continues at coordinate 37,380,140 of NW_022681462.1, forward strand.
TGAGCCACCACGCCCAGCCCATGTCCAGTTTTCAACCATTCAAACAACACTGTGAGTATTCTAATTCCTTAGGATAAAGTCATCGAAGCAGAATTGCTAAGTCAAGGAGTCTGCATGTTTAAAGTTTTGATGGCGATAAAAGCAGAATATTTCAATGAGTTAATGCAGTTGAAGGAAGCATGGGTATGCAATGAAGAACGGCATTCGTGGACAACCACAGCGTTAGAAAGCTACATATGTTCAGTAGGAGAAAACAGACCCCATTAACCTGCATTTTGTGGGCATTTCTGAAAATGAATGTCTGAACTTTCTCTTCTACTAAATACATCAGAAATGCTGAAGATCAGTCAAATCTCCTGAGCTCCTGTACCAGCAATGTCCCCACTGCAGTTTAGTCACCGTGAAGGCAGAGGCTGTTCTTCAATCACAGGATCTTAGAGTCAGAGGAGAGCTGTGGAAGCCCATCTCCTCACACGAGCTGCATCCTCTCCTAACAAGAACTTCTGCAGCTTGCAGCAATGACTTCTGCCTAGCTGGGATTTCAGAGCATCTTGAATGTGTGTTTCTTTCAGCTGTCAGAGGTGCCACAGGAAAAACGGATAAGGAGGTCAAATAACCTGGGATCACAATGGGTGGAAGTGTCTTGGCTATATGAATTCTTATTTTAAATGTTAATGTGCCTTGTGGGGCTCAGGGGGCACAGGGAGCACACTGGAGCAGCATTTGCGGCATTTCACAAACTGACAGCACTCCTTGTGGGATCACCAGTCCGTGGGGACTACTCAGGCACAGCCCTCATTTTTTATTTTATTTTTTTTCCGAGACAGGGCTCCGCTCTTGTGGCCCAGGCTGGAGTGCAATGTTACAATCGCGGCTCACTGCAACCTCCGCCTCCCGGGTTCAAGCGATTCTCCTGTCTCAGCCTCCCGAGTAGCTGGGATTACAGGCGTGTGCCATCATGCTCGGCTAATTTTTTTTTTTTTTAAGTACAGACAGGGTTTCACCATGTTGGTCAGGTTGGTCTTGAACTCCTGACCTCAGATGATCTGCCTGCCTTGGCCTCCCGAAGTGCTGGGATTACAGGTGTGAGCCACCACACCCAGCCCAGCCCTCACTTTTTGAGTCCCTCTGATACCAGGAAGATGGTCAGACCCACGCTGAGGGTGCTCGCCTTCCTCCACATCACCTGCTGCTCCCCAGAGTTACTGACCTATGTCGCTTGCAGCCCCTTCAGAGGCAGAGACCACACGGTCTGGTCTGTATCTTGGCATCGTGCTCATCACAAACATGGTCCTTGGCATAACGCTGAGTGCCCAAAAAATAAATGTGTGCTAAATACTGAATACCCAAGCCTGGAGCTGTAGAAGACTACGGTCTGCTCGTTTCTAATGCACAGACTTGTGGTTGCACCATCATATTCGCGTGGCTGCAATGGAAGATGACTTGGGTTTGCGGAAGGCATTGAAAGGCTACTTACCTGCTGGACATTTGCCCCACGAAAACTATCTTCTAGAATTCTGACCATCTTTGTTCTCAATCTATGAACATTTTATAAGGCATCCTAAGGGCTACAGAAGCAATTCCCAACTGGTATTACAAGAAAATTGTTTTGAGGGCTATTTAATGGTTAAGTGCAGGAAAATCCAATCTTATGGTGTTAACTGCCAACCATGAAACAACAGTAAAAAGGCTTTCTAAATGTAATGTGGTATCCTGGGTTGGATCCAGGAGCATAAAAAGGAAATTACTGGAAAACCAGCAGAATTTTAAAAGTCTGTAGTTTAGCCAGTAGTGTTGCACCAATGTTAAACTCAGTTTTGACAAATGCACCATGGTAATCTACTATGTAACATTAGGGCAAATTAAGTAAAGAGTATAAAGGAATTATCTGTACTATGTTGACTACTCTTCTATTAAGTCGAAAAATTATCCTAAAATGTAACACTTAAAAAATAATAATAAACAGGTTTTTCATTTACTCCAGGTCATGCCTGAGTGTTCAATGTAAAAGATACATCATGCATCTTCAGGAGGGGATCTTATTTCCATGCTTATTCCATATTCTCAAGCTCTGGTGAAAGGTTTAGTAACAGTATCTGCTATGGACTTCCATGCATGTAATTTCGTCAATTCTAGGCAAGAGGCCTTACGAATGCCATTATAGAGTTGGAAATGGAAGCTCCTCAAAATAGCCTTCTATCCGCCACTCAGAAAAAGTGGCAGAGCCAAGTGACAATTGCAGGTTGTGCTTTTTCTTTCTTTCTTTTTTTGAGATGGAGTCTTGCTCTGTCACCCAGGCTGGAGTGCAGTGGCACGATTTCAGCTCACTGAAGACGGCGCCTCCTGGGGTTCAAGCAATTCTCCTGTCCCAGCCTCCTGAGTAGCTGAGATTACAGGCACCTGCCACCAAGTCTGGCTAATTTTTGTATTTTTAGTAGAGATGGGGTTTTACCACGTTGGCCAGGCTGGTCTTGAACTCCAGACCTCAAGTGATCTGCCTGCCTCAGCCTCCTGAAGTACTGGGATTACAGGTGTGAGTCACTGTGCCCGGCCAGGTTATGCATTTTCTATCCTGGCAAGCTGATGACTTAATAAAAAATGAACAGTTAACATCTACATAGCACATATTACACAGCAGGTATTGCTCTCAGTGCTTCTCTTGGAATACTCTATTTAATCTTCTGACCACTTCAGAATAAAAACCAAAAAACATTTTTAAATAAGCCTACTACTATAAAAATTAAAAAGTGGGAGTATTAAGTTATCTCAAAATTTGTCCCAAGCAGAGCTTGGGTGGGGCAGAGCTGAGGAAAGAACTCTACCCAGGGGGGATCTGGGTGGATAGACAGGAGCAGCCTGGCAGGAGGCGCTAATGTTTTGCTAAATTCTTGCAGTTTTTCTTAAAAATGATTCACCTACATTTTATTCCAAAATAGATCCACACTTGTATTACAGTAAAATATTTCAAAATATTTGCCAGGTAAATTTCTTAATTTCTTCCTGAAAAACCTTTCAGAAAAACGACCAGTTAAGGCCAGAGGCGCCTGTGGGGCACTGCCTCATAAAGCAGCCCCTGCCATCAGCTCTCCCGTGTGAGAGGCCTGAGCTGGGCGCTCGCCAGGGTCCCCGTAGGCCTTAGAGGCCTGCACACTGTGCCTCTGCTGGCCCCTCCCAGACGCGGGGAAGAAACACGTAGTGAGGAGAACCAGGTATTCCCAGGGTTTAGGACACATCTGCTGGCCTCACATGGAGCTCCTCTCCAGACCCAGTGTGCTCACCCAGGGGCTCGGAGTCCTTCTGGCCAGCTGTCCTGTGCACCATGGCTGGAAACGTGATCGTCAACTTGCTGTTGTGTTCCTTTCGGACAACAGATCGCCCAGTCCTGCGCAGGAGGACAGTTGTGATTGAGGAGATAAAAAACCCGTAAGATATTTAATAATAGCCATGAGTGACTGCCCAGAGACGTCTCACCTGGGGAAAGGGCCCTGATACTTACTTGCAGTGGGGACAGCGCTTAGCATTCATATGTGCCTTCCAGAAGACAGCAGTGAGCTTGCTCTTGCTCTCACACACGTTCTTTACCTGTTTTTTTAAAAAAAGTCAGAGAACCTTGGAGTGCCATTTTGAAGAGAATCCAATATATTTACTTTATGGTTTTCACCTTTTATTTTTAACCAGAGGAAACACCCCTACCACCACTTTCTTAAACAAAATCTTCCATAGAACCCTAATATAGTTGAGCTCTGACAATTATTCAGTGACCTCTTTAAACCTTCAGTTTCCTCAATTATAATATGGGAATAAGAATAGTAACCACCGCAGCAAGCTCTTACTAAGATAAATAACCACGAATGCAGTGGGGGCTTAAAATACAGCCAGTACTTACTAGGCCGGGCGTGGTGGCTCAAGCCTGTAATCCCAGCACTTTGGGAGGCCGAGACGGGCGGATCACAAGGTCAGGAGATCGAGACCATCCTGGCTAATACAGTGAAACCCCGTCTCTACTAAAGAATACAAAAAAACTAGCCGGGCGACAAGGCGGGCGCCTGTAGTCCCAGCTACTTGGGATGCGGAGGCAGGAGAATGGCGTAAACTCGGGAGGCGGAGCTTGCAGTGAGCTGAGATCCGGCCACCGCACTCCAGCCTGGGCGACAGAGCCAGACTCCGTCTCAAAAAAAAAAAAAAAAAAAAAAAAAATACAGCCAGTACTTACTAAATGCTAGTTACATTCACTTGTAAAAGGAAGCCCTCTGGATGCAGCTGGTCTGCCTCAGAAGGACCTCAGGGTTCTGAGGAAGGCACATCCACAGTCCAGCCATGAGTGGCTCTGCACCTGGCAGCAGATGGGAACCATTTGGGAGCTTTTGTAACTCCATTTGGACCCTATCCCAGACCAACTAAATCAGAATCTCTGGTGTGAAACCCAAGCAGGAAGTGAAGCAGATTTCAAGACTATTATCACAGGTGAATTATCTACCCATTCATTCATTTGAACAAATTAATACTTAGGCAGTGTATGGAGAGGAAAATAAGGTAGCGGTGGGTTAGAGACTAGTGATGGAGAAGGAAAAAAAGACCTGATGCCATTTTTTAAGAAGAGGCTTGCTGGATGCTATACCGAAACCAACTAATGTCACATAATCCTCTCATTGGTCCTGCAGGCAGGCATTAGAGATTAGATAGTGGACACTCGGGGACAGTTGCGCAATTCGTGAGGTTGCAGGTCTCATGAGAGACAGAGTTCAGATTCAAATCCTGGTCTACTATGGGAAGCCAGAAGTATACGCAAAGGACAACACAAAGGGAAAGTGATAAAATAATGCCAAAAACAGCATGGGAGAAAGACAGTGTTAACTCACATGTGCGCCCTGGGACCCCAGGAGGTTGTTCTGCACAATTTCAACTGTGTATTGTTCTAATTCCTCCTGAATTTCAGAAGCAGAGGGATCAGCATTTTCTTCCAGAAACTGGAAAACAAAGAGGAAAACCACATTATCACCGTAATGTACACCTCTGACGAGCAGCACAACTGGGACCAGCCTCTCCACGTGTGGAAAAGATTCATTTGAAGGGAAAAAAAGAAACCATGGCTACTGTGTTGCACTTTCAAAAGAGTGAGACAACATACAGCTGTTAAAAAAAAATCAAATGAGGTCAGGCATGGTGGCTCACACTTGTAATCCCAGCACTTTGGGAGGCAGAGGCAGGCGGATCACTAGAGCTCAGAAGTTTGAGACCAGCCCGAGCAACATGCTAAAACCCCATCTCTACCAAAAATATAAAGAGTTAGCCAGATGTGGTGGCATCTACTTGTGGTCCCAACTAGTTGGTAGGCTGATGTGGGAAGATCGCTGGGAGGGGGATGTTGCAGTGAGCCAAGATTGTACCACTGCACTCCAGCCTGGTTGACAGAGCCAGACACCATCTCAAAAAAAAAAACAACAACAACAAAAAACATCCAGTGAGAACATCCTACTTCCAATAATGGTGGGCTAGATTCCCCAGACCAAACCTAAGACTGCGAAGAACCAAGATAGGTTAAAATATTTTAAAAATCTTAACGCTCTGAAGAGCTGACAGGACAGTGAGGAATAAAAAACCAGAGCAGACTAAAGGGGAACAAAGAATCTAGCGAGATGAAAGAGCATGCAGCCACGTGCACTGATGTGGGGCTTTGGTGCTATGCTGAGGCAGGACATCACTTGGGGTACTCATGTGCCCCAGGGAATAAGCCCATGATGCTCCCCAGGAGCCCTGGCCTTGAGTGCATTTTCCAATGCAGCAATTTTGAACTTTTTATTCACAAACCCTCAAATGATGTAGGAAACAGAAATGAAAGTCTTAACCTAAGCCGGGTACAGTGGTGCCTCTGCAGTCCCAGCTACTCCAGATGCTGAGATAGGGGCTCGCTTGAGCCCAGGTGTTTGAGGTTGCAGTGCACTATGACTGTACCTGTGAATTACCACTGCACTCCAGTGCTTGCCTAAGCAACACAGTGAGATCCTGCCTTTAAAAAGAACAAATTTAAAAACCTAAAGCTTTTTTAGTATAAGGTTAGAAATCTAACAGGAAGCCATCATTCTTCACCCCCTGACACATAAACATAGGAAGCTGGAACACAAAGGGCTGTACTCTCAGGAAACTACCAGCCCTTGTACAATCACTCAGGCCATCCAGGGAGCTTTAAGCGTTGAACCTGGATAATGACAGTCCCAAGTTGGCAGTGGTGCCATGCACACAGCAGAAGCAATGAGAATCTTCTCTGGAGAAGGCAGCATCATCCTAGCCTTCAAATTATTCCTATAAATAATTTTTATTTTTACATTTATTTTTTATAATTATTAGAAAACTAAAGGTAGCATCTTGTTATGTTACCCAGGCTGCTCTTTAACTCCTGGGCTTGAGAAATCCTCCCACCTCAGCCTCCCAAAGTGCTAGGATTACAGGCATTAACCACTGTGTCCAGCCCCAACAAAGAATTTTTAAAGGACAATGACAGACAAACTGTCAAAAATAAATACACAAGGGGACAGGGAAAGGAGGGAGGGTTTTTGGGGACAGAAACAATATGCTGACATTGAACTGGACTGTAAGGGTGATGGTTACTTTGTATTGGACTGTACATACAATTAAAGCATTTTTGTGTATATTTTACAAAAAAAAAGATTAAGGTATAATAGTAAGCACCATGAATAATTTTATGCCAATAAATCTGAAACTTTAAATGAAATGAGGGAATTCCTAGAAACATGTAACTTATTGTTAGCACTGGTTTAAGAAAATCTTTTCTTTCTCTCTCTCAATCTCTCTTTTGGACAAATGTGACCATGAGTTAACTTTTTAGCTCTGTTCCCTTGGAAACATAATAAAAGTAGAAACAGGCCAGGTACGGTGGCTCACGCCTGTAATCCCAACACTTTGGGAGGCCAAGATAGGCAGATCACCTGAGGTCAGGAGTTCAAGACCAGTCTGGCCAACATGGTGAAACCCCATCTCTACTAAAAATACAAAAATTAGCTGGGCATGGTGTTGGACACCTGTAATCCCAGCTACTTGGGAGGGTGAGGCCAAGAGAACTGCTTGAACCTGGAAGGTGGAGGTTGCAGTGAGCCAAGATCATGCCATTGCACTCTAGCCTAGCCTGCTCAATAAGAGCAAGACTCCATCTCAAAAAAAAAAAAAAAAAAAAAAGACAACTCATCAGACACATTTTTGGGTCAGGCTCAAATGAAATTCATGATTCCAAGGGTCTTCTAGACTGACCCAGAGATTTTTTCCCCATCACCAAAAGCTGGAAAAACAATTACTACAAAGCAATTTGTAGATTCAGTGCAATCCCTATCAAAATACCAATGACATTCTTTGCAGAAACAGAAAAAAAAAAAAATTATAACATTTGTATGGAACCACAAAAGACCCTGAACAGCCAAAGCAATCTTGAGTAAAAAGAACAAAGCTAGAGGCATCATCACACTACCAGAATTCAAAATATACTACAAAGCTGTAGTAACCAAAACAGTAGGGTACTGGCATGAAAACAGAAACATAGGCCAATGAAAACAGAGAACCCAAAAATTAATCTACATATCTACAGCCAACTGATATTTGCAAAAAGTGCCAAGAATATACATTGGGGAAAAGGACAGTGCCTTTAATAAATGATGCTGGGAAAATTGGATATCCATATGCAGAAGAATGAAACTAGATCTCCACCCCTTCCCTCTACAAAAATCAACTCAAAATTGATCAATGACCTAAATATAAGGTCTGGAAAAATATTTTATGAATCAGACCTTGAAGCACAAGCAACAAAAGCCAAAATAAACAAATGGGATTATATCAAACTAAAAAGCTTCCGCACAGCAAAGTAGTCAGTCAATAAAAAGACAAGCTACAGAATAGGAGAAAATATTAGCAAACTATTCATCTTAGGGGCAGAGGCTTAATATCCAGAATATATAAGGAACTCAAACATCTCAACAGCAAAAAATCCCAAACAATTCAATTAAAAAATGGGCAAATCATCCCAACAAACATTTCTCAAAACACACACAAATGGCTAACAAATATATGAAAAAATGTTCGATGTCACTAGTCACTGGGAAAACACAAATCAAAACCACAATAAGGTTTCATCTCATCCCAGTTAGGATCGCTATCCCCAAAAGACAAAAAAAAAAAAAAAAAAAAAAAAATGCTGGCGAGGATATGGAGAAAAGGGAACTCTTATACACTGTTGGTGGGAATGTAAACTAGTATAGCCACTATGAGAAACATATGAGGGTTCCTCAATAAACTACAAATAGAACTACCATATGATCCAGCATCCCACTATTGGGCAATTATCCAAAAGAAAAGAAATTAGAATATCAAAGAGGTATCGGTATCCCCATGTTTACTGCAGCACTATTCATAATAGCCAAGATATGGAACCAACCTAGATGTCCAATAATAGAGGGATAAAGCAAATGTGGTATATATACACAATGGAATACTATTTGGCCATAATAAAGCATGAAATCCTGTCATTTGCAACAACATAGATGGAACTGGAGGACATCATGTGAAATAAGCCAGGAACAGAAAGTTAAACACTACATGTTCTTACTCATATGTGGAAGCCAAAAAAAAGTTGATCTCATAGAAGTAAAAGTAGAATAGAGAATACTAGAAGCTGAGAAGGATAGGGAAAAGAGGGGAACAGGAAGAGATTTGTTAAAGGAGATAAAATTACAATTAGACAAGAGGAATAAATTCCAGTGTTCTACCCCATTATTGGATGACCATAGCTAACAATAATATAGTTTCAAACAGCTAGAAGAAGAATATTGTATGTTCGCAACACAAAGAAATGATAAATGTTTGAGGTGATAGATATGCTAATTATCCTGATCTGATCACTATACACTGTCTGTATCACACCATCATTATGTACCCCATAAAATATGTATAAATATTATGTGTTAATAAAAAAAAGACCAAAAAAACCAAACACAAGAAGTAAACAAAGTAAGCATTACCAATAGGTGAACAACCTGACATCATAGGCCTCCTAAAATGATGCAATACAAAGTACCCTGTATCATGTAGGTTGTATTCTTGCCAAAAAGTGAATCTAATTACAGGAAATAATCAGACAATCTAAAATGTAAGAAATCCTATCAGACAACTGGCCTTGAGCCTCCAAAAAGGTATCATGAAAAAGAATTCTCTACATTACAGTGTTCTACTTTAAGACCAATCACGAGGTCAGGAGATCGAGACCCTCCTGGCTAACACGGTGAAACCCCGTCTCTACTAAAAATACAAAAAAAAAAAACTAGCCGGGCGCGGTGGTGGGCGCCTGTAGTCCCAGCTACTCGGAGGCTGAGGTGGGAGAATGGTGGGAACCCGGGAGGCGGAGCTTGCAGTGAGCCGAGATTGTGCCACTACACTCCAGCCTGGGCGACAGAGCGAGACTCCGTCTCAAAAAAAAAAAAAAAAAAAAAAAAGACCAATCAAAGAGATGTAACCATCAAAAGCAATGTCTTTTGATTGAATAAACCTTGACTGAATCCTCGGTCCAGAAAATCAGAAAAAGCTCATAAATGGATTAAATGGTATTTCACTATTGTTTCTATTAACATTCCTTTTATTATTCTTATAGCTTCCTGTTTTCACACTCAGCTATTGGTATCCAGTTATAAGATATAAAGATCAAACGTTCTGGTGAGTATTGGCATGGTAACTAGGACAATATACAAGCATCTCTAGTTCTCCACCCCTTTGCGTTTCCTGATTTCTGTGACCACCACTACCCACCTACCCTGTTCAGAATTCTCTCAAGCTCGTAGACTGCTTGTAGGGCCCCGACTTCCAGAACCCTTAGCTGGCAGAGTAAGAGGTGAATCACGGCCCGGGGACAAGTCAGCATGTGGCAGTTTAAACAAGAGCCCCGAAGCAGCAGGTACAGCTTCTGAAGAGGGAATAAAAACGAACAGGATATTAGAAAGAGACACAGTAGTCATGGTGATTTTCAGTATACTCACAAGTTTCTTCATTTAGTCAGTCTATTCCTTTAAAAACTCTACTTTAGCCGGGCGCGGTGGCTCAAGCCTATAATCCCAGCACTTTGGGAGGCCGAGACAGGCGGATCACGAGGTCAGGAGATCGAGACCATCCTGGCTAAGACGGTGAAACCCCGTCTCTACTAAAAAATACAAAAAACTAGCCGGGCGACGAGGCGGGCGCCTGTAGTCCCAGCTACTTGGGAGGCTGAGGCAGGAGAATGGCGTAAACCCGGGAGGCGGACCTTGCAGTGAGCTGAGATCCGGCCACTGCACTCCAGCCTGGGTGGCAGAGCGAGGCTCCGTCTCAAAAAAACAAACAAACAAAAAAAAACAAAAAAACTCTACTTCAGCCTACAGGCTTAGAAAGGTCTTTGCTATCTTGGCCGGGCGCGGTGGCTCAAGCCTGTAATCCCAGCACTTTGGGAGGCCGAGACGGGCGGATCACGAAGTCAGGAGATCGAGACCATCCTGGCTAACATGGTGAAACCCCGTCTCTACTAAAAAATACAAAAAAACTAGCCGGGCGAGGTGGCGGGCGCCTGTAGTCCCAGCTACTTGGGAGGCTGAGGCAGGAGAATGGCGTGAACCCGGGAGGCGGGGCTTGCAGTGAGCAGAGATCCGGCCACTGCACTCCAGCCTGGGTGACAGAGCGAGACTCTGTCTCAAAAAAAAAAAAAAAAAAGAAAGGTCTTTGCTATCTTAAGAACCAGATAAATATTCCCCTCTATTTTCTTTTAAGGTTTTATTTTAATCCATTTAGATTTGAAATTTACTTTGGGCGTATGACCTGAGGTAGAGAAATATCTTTATTTTATTCCAAGATTTAATTAAGACCCTTCTCGGCCAGGTGCGGTGGCTCACGCCCGTAATCCCAGCATTTTGGGAGGCCAAGGCGGGCGGATCGATCGCTTGAGGCCAGGAGTTTGAGACTAGCCTGGCCAACACGGTGAACCTGTCTCTTGTAATTTTTGTAAAAATATAAAAATTAGCTGGCATGGTGGCATGTGCCTGTAATCCCAGCTACTTGGGAGGCTGAGGCACAAGAATCACTTGAATCCAGGAGGCAGGGGTTACAGTGAGCCAAGACCGTGCCACTGCACTCCAGCCTGGGAGACAGAATGAAACTGTCTTAAAAACAAAAACAAAAAAAGACACTTCTCTTTAACATGATTAACAGACAAAAATCATGTCCATGTATACCAACATATGTGCAGCTTAAAAAAAAAAAATCCTGCAAGTGAGGTTAGCTGAAATAAAAAGCTGAAAATGTACAAGCATGACTCTACACAGAAGCTTAATTCTGATCTCACTGTTGGGCTTTCTGGGGCTTTGCTTCTCCTGCCACCACCCAAGAGCCTAGAGAGACACCTGAAAGGCTCAGGGAGGCCTTGAGAACACTGAAGCTCTCTCTATTACCAGGCAGGTGCCACTGAGATTTCTGAAGAGCACAAAGCCCCTGAAACAAAAGGTGTAGGGAATGAATCTGAACCCTCCCTGGCCCTCCACGTGAATGGAATCAGGCTGTGGCTCTACTCAACTGGAAGCAAACTGATACTCATTTATTTAGGGCCACAGGGTAAGTTGAAGTTATTGTATTTGGCTCAAAGCTTCAAAATCTCATTCTACAGAATGCTTTCATTGGAGTGTCTGGGGCTTAACGTCCTTAGACCACTCTTGTGGGAGAGAGGCAGAACTCATAAATTCCACCAGCAGCCCTGAGACCCACACAACTAAGGCAGCACTTACATCGAAGAGGAGAGGGTTATAGACCGTGAGTGGGAGCTCAATGTGGCCCAGGTGCCCGGAGCAGTTGTTGAAGTCCTGCACGCAGGTGGAGCACACCTCTTTGGAATCTGCAGGACCCAAAGCTAAATCGTATAGGCCATTTGCCGATGGGTTCCCCAGGCTGTCCAGGTACCGAGGGTTCGTAATGGATTTAACACTTAATTTCCTAAGGGGATAAAAAAGACCAAGAGGAAAGCTAAGGTTACCAACCTCTCTGGTATTTCCTTTCCAGCACAAAACTATAGTTAAGTGATGATTTAATGCCTGCTTGATAGCTCTGGAAGGCACAATCTCTGTCTGCCTTGCTCACCAGTGCACCCCAATACTAAGTGCAGAGTTGGTACCCAACAGTTAATAAATACATATGTGCTAAATGAATGAGTGGTAACATCTTAAAAACAGATTTAGAACAAAACTTGCACTAAGTATATTGGTAAACTGTTTATAAAAACAAGTTAAGCATCTACTATACACTGCCTGCTTCACAGGCAGCATTATTCTGTCTTTTTTTTTTTTTTAAACAAGGTCTCACTCTTGTTGCCCAGGCTGGAGTGCACTGGTGCAACCTTGACTCACTGCAGCCTCGAACTCCTGGGCTCCAGTGATCCTCCCACCTCAGCCTCCCGAGTAGCTGGGACCACAGACATGTGCCACTATGCCCAACTAATTTTTCGATTAATATTTTTTTGTAGAGACAGGATTTCGCCATGTTACCTAGGCTGGTCTTGAATTCCTGAGCTCTACAGATCCACCTGCCTCAGCCTCCCAAAGTGCTGGGATTACAGCAGTGAGACACCATGCCTAGTCGCATTATTTAGTTTGATCTTAATCCTCTGAAATGGTCATCACTACATGTACTTTTCAGGGGATGAAACCAAGGCTCAGGGAATTTAGGTGATTGAATCCAGGTGACACAAACAGAATGTGGGGGAGGCAGGATATGGAATAGACTTAACTCCAAAGCCTACTCAGTTCAATGAAGGGAATGTGATGCAACAATCCCTGTATGCAGAAATAGTAAATTTGACAACATTAAACACATATAGTCAAACCTTAAAAAAGGTTTCATCACATTTTATGTTTGGTTTGAAAGGTGCTCCCATAGGACACAACTATGTTTAGTACGCTAACTTTGCTTTTACCACTTTCTCCTTTCTGATTTAGAAAATAAAGACAAGGAAACTATCCCAATCTCACAGGCTAGAGGAAATCTGAAGGTTGAAAGGAGAGTCCCCTAATGATGTAAACACTCCCTTTAATAAAGCACAAAAATAGTGTCAAGTTTTCATGAGTGGTGACATGTTCTGAGTGTAAAACGATGTTAGTCTATCAGGAATTAAGCTGCTCAGATCTAGAAGATTCTATGTTGCATGGCCAGTGTCACTGTAAGGGTCAAGGCGACATGGTGGCAGATCTGTTGTGGCTGTTGTCTATACGGTCACCTTGCTGCCAGTAAGCTAATTTCATGAGAAACTTGATCTAACTCAAAAGTTGTGTGTGTGGTCTCTTCCCACAAACCTGGAGTCCACCTGCAACCTTGAACTGGGTAACATTGAACAAATTACTTACCTTTTGTTCTTTAATCTTAACTTTTGAAACTGTAATTATATATTCATTATCTTAACTGTTTCAATTAGTACAGTTCACTGGTATTAAGTACATTTGCATTGTGCTACCATTACCACTCTCCATCTGCAGAACCCTTTTTCATCTTGTAAAACTGAAACTCTGTACCCATTATATAATAATTCTTCATCTCCTCTGCTACCATCATTTTACTTTGTTTTGATTAATCTGACTGCTCTAAGTACCTTATATTAAGTGGAATCACACCGTACTTGTCCTTTTGTGACTGGTTTATTTCACCTAGCACAATGCCCTCAAGGTTCATCTATGTTATAGGATGTGTGAGAACTTTTTCCCTTTTTTTATGGCTGAACAATATCCCATTGCATGTATATACCACATTTTGTCTATCAACCCATCCATTGATAAGACACTAGGGTAGTATCCACTTTTTCACTATTGTGAATAACGCTGCTATGAACATACGTATACAAATATCTCTTTGAGACCCTACTTTCAATTCTTTGGCTATGTAGCCAGAGGTAGAATTGCTGGATCACATGGCAATTTTGTCTTTAATATTTTGAGAATCCACCCTACTGTTTTCCATAGTGGTTGCACCATTTTACATTCCCACTAATGGTGTACGAAAAGGTTCCACTTTCTCCACACCCTTGTCAACACACACTACTTTGTTTTTTTGATAGTAGCACCCTACTGGATCGGGAGGAGCTTTTTATTTGCATTTCCCTAATAATTGGTGATGTTCAACATCTTTTCACATGCTCACTGGCCATCTGTATGTTTTCTTTGGAAAAATGTCTATTTAAGTCCTTTGTCCATTTTAAAATTGAATTTGTTGTTGTTGTTGAGTAGTAGGAGTTCCTTTTATGTTCTAGATAACAATCTCTCATCAGATACACAATTTACAAGTATTTTCTCCCATTCCATGGGTTGCCCTTTCACTCTGTTGACTGTGTCCTTTGATAACTACCTAATTTTTTCTCACCTGAAGTCTGGGCATCGCAGCAGCTCTATGAGGATGATTAGAAGATAACATATAGAAAATACAGTGTCTAGAACAAAGTTCCTCTCTCTTTGTTGGGTAGAGGAGAAAGTCCCTCCCACCACTACAGGAGTGGGATGAAGAGTAGGGGCAACCAGCAAGGATTCCACCGGAGAGAGCAGAGTTTGAGATCAATAGACTTAGGTTTGAAGAAGACCTTTGCCACTTCCTAGAGAGACATTTTGTTCTCTGGGCCTGAATTTTTTACTGGAGGTGACACCACAAATGGGTGTTGTTAAGAACTGAGAATGGGTGTTGTTAACGACTGAAAGTGCCAAGCACTGAGCAGCTAGCTCCTCCATCCATCTATTCATACACTCAACAAATACCCACTGAGTGCTCACTATGTGCCAGATAGCATAAAGTGCCAAGGACACAGACAAAAACCGCTATGCTTAAGGGCCTTACATTCTATTGGAGGAAGAGGAACAGACACAAAATAAATGTATAGTCTGTTAGATGGCAGGAAATGCTATGATGAAAAATAATACAGGCAAAGGGAAGAGCGGAGTAGTTAAGTGGTCCTAGAAGCCCACTAAGGAGGTACTTGGGCAAAGGCTAAATGAGTTGAGGGAGCAGGCCATACAGTCACCTGGGCAGAAGGTTTTAAAGGAGGAAGAAGCAGGGAGTGCAACGGTCCTGAGGTGGATGTGTGCCCGTGGTGCTCTGGATGTAACAAGGAGGTCAGGGTAGCCGGAAGAGGTGAGATCAGAGAGGTAATAGGAGACTGAAATGGCCCCTCCAGGCCATTTTTAACTCAACCCTAAACCAGTTTGGAAACTCCACAATTATCTTTTTAAAAATTCAGGAAACTTAAAACACTTTTGCTTTTGGATGAAATCGTATCCACTTATGGCGGTGATGATATAACTGGAATTTCTGGGCTAGCACACTGTTACCAATGACACCAGAGCTCAGGAGTTTATTCATCCATTTATTCAGACTTGAGGATAAAAGACAAGAGTGGCATACATAAAAAGCTCAAGAGTAGTGGAGGAAGACAAATATACGTAAGCACAAAAAGTGACTAAAGCACCATAACAGACAACTGTACCATGTGCAAAATGACCTCAGAAAATGAGGGAGGTGAACAGAGCTTTCAGGTGTGTGTGTTGGGAAAGGGACAGAGGGAAGTACCTCCTTTTGGCTAAAAGGACACTGCAGGCAGAGGGAATAGCTTTAAAAAAGACCCAGATGTTGAAATATGAATGGCAGTTTCTGGAATATGCAAGTAGTTTAATAGGGCTGGAGAAGGGATGATGTTATAGCTAAAATCAGCATTGGACTGATCATGGGAGACTTTGCAGGCTATGCTAAGAAAATATCCTTTATCTGAGGGAAATGGAGAACCTTTGGAGGGTTTTAAGGGTGACAGTAGCATGACCACATTTGCACTTTGCAATAATAATTTTGACAGCAGTGTGGAGTATGCACTTGAGAGGTGTAAGGGGAAGGTGGAAGGAAAAGACAATTCAAATATGAGATAAGGGCCAGAGGGAACACAGTAGCAATTGGGAGAAAAAGGAGAGTAAAGAACAAATAGACATGTAGGTGACACAAAGTAAGAGCCCAATAAATAAGTTAGATGTCAAGAGAGATCTAGAATTATTTTCCAGTTTCTAGTGACCGTCTTGCACTAGGTACACCATTTTGGAGGGGTAAGTTACCCCTCCCTTTGAAGAGGGGTGCATGTTGAGGTTTTTTTTGTTTTTTTTTGTTTTTTGTTTTTGTTTTTTGAGACAGTCTTGCTCTGTTGCCAGGCTGGAGTGCAGTGGCGCAATCTCGGCTCACTGCAACCTCCACCTCCTGGGTTCAAGCGATTCTCCTGCCTCAGCCTCCCAAGTAGCTGGGACTACAAGTGCCCGCCACAGCGCCCAGCTAATTTTTGTATTTTTAGTCGAGACGAGGGTTCACCATGTTGGCCAGGATGGTCTCGCTCTCCCGATCTCGTGATCCGCCGGCCTCAGCCTCCCAAAATGCTGGGATTACAGGCGTGAGCCACCGCGCCCGGCCATGTTGAGCTTTTGATATGCATTTAAGATCGCTGTGTGAAATTTAAGTAAAGATGTCCAGACAGCTGAACAAATGGGTCTGAAAATCAGGGAAAGAAATTTGCGTTGGGGATTTAAATTTGAGACTATAAATCATGAAAGCGGTGAGATTGTCAAGGGGCAATATTTACCATGAGGAAAACAACATTACCAGAACAGAATCTTGAAGAACATCAACATTTAAGGAGTAAAACGAAGTACAGACCTTGCTCACCAATGTGTCATTAACGCCTAGCTTGGTACCTGGAAACAACTGGATGCTTAATAAATGTTTGTGGGGTTATAAGACTGATAGAGGAAGACAGGGAGGTAGAAATATTTGTCATAAAAATAGGAGAACTTGAAGACAAATAAGGTTCTGGAAGAAAGGAAAGTTTCAAGAGAGTGCATTGGAGAATGTCAAATGCTACCGTGATCAAAATGAAGACTAAACAGATTTCCCTTGATTTAACAACCAGACAGAGAATATAACGGAGTCCTAGCAAAGATAAGTTAACTTGAAGGACAAACATTTTATAAACAAGAGGAAACTTAGTACGTGCCTAATTAACCATGTCAGGTGCATTATGGTTAATTCTACAAACGCTTGTTAACGAGGAGACTGGTAGACGCTAACGCTGCAGACCAGGACCCTCCCCACTCTTACACTCCCCCACCCCCAGCGCAAACTCTTTCCGCCAGCCCCACCGGACTCTAGGCAGTCCACGCCGGCCCAGGAACGTTCCTAGAACTACGGCTCCCAGCAGGACAAGCGCCAGACAAGGCTGGACTCAAAGGATTGACTGGGCGCAAGGGCTTCTGGGAATGGTAGTTTAGGGCGCAGATCTCAAGAGCCAGGCTGGGCACGCTACCCCACCAACTCCTTACTTGAGCTCTTCAGCCGAATACATCCCGAAGGAAATGCCCTGCAGCCGCCGCCAGGGCATGTTCTTGGAGATCAACATCCTCCAGATCCGTTTTGAATTCCAACACCCAGAGAGACGGTCCACTCACCACCTGACTATTCTTAATTCAGCCTCAAGCTCGGAGTCACCACGTGATTCAAAGTGCGCTTGCGCGCGGAAGAGGTCGCAGGAACGACATTTAAGTGGATGAGATCACTTCTACATGGGGAGGGAACAAATAGTTGTACGACTCTCTGCTCGCTCATTTATTTTGAAAACAATCAAAGATATATAAGATATCAAAATAATCATTTAAGAAAATTCCTCCGAGGCAAATGAGGTGTATAGAGCTTTTAGCTTCCGTGACAAAGTCTTTCAAACCATGAGCTTGCAACCTCCCATTTTATGTTTGCTTTCGTCTTCCGCTTCAGCCAATAGCGGAGCTGTTCCCTGCTCCCCGCCCACTTCGCCCCTTCTTCCTGAAGGTCGAGGCGGGCTTTCCCAACATGCTCTACAGAGAAGTCAAAGATGGCGGCTGTAGCTGCTGTTCGCTGGCTGGGCCTCCGCAGCAGGCTTGGCCAGCCGCTGACAGGTCGGCGGGCGGGTCTCTGTGAACAGGCACGCAGCTGCAGGTAAGAGACGCTTAGGGGTATCCGCGAAGAAGACTGCAGAGTCACCAAGTCCCAGCTTGCTGTGGGCGTAGGCACGATGAAGTAAAGTGGTTTGCTCATGCGCGCCCTTGGGGCCGCGTGCCCTTAAGGCCAGGTACGCGGAGGTGGCCCTTTGAAATAGGGGCCGCAACGCATTTATTCATTAGAGAAATACTTATTGATTGCTTGCAGTGTTCTGTAGTTACCACCGGCAAAGCTGGGTCCCTGCCCTCATGAAGCTTACGTTCCAGTGAGTGTGGCTATTAGCAAAACTACCCCAAGTTAAAAATTATCCGCCTTTACTTATTTTAACCCAGTCAGGAGGAGCGCGGAGAAAGTACAAGAGCTTCCCACATAAAAGGCAATCTCTGGTCGCCACGGTGGGGTCTTTGGCTAAAGAAGTTATCAGGTTTTCATGAAAGCAGAAAAGTCTAAAAGATCTGACCATGCCCTTTTGATCTGTGATTAGTTATAACTTGGAACCTGTATGACCTATTTATGTAATATTTTTTTCACTCAGTGCACACAGTGGCATTGTGGGAACATGAGAGGCAGTAATTTGTAGTGAAAATTTGCTAAAAGCCTAATTTTAGATTTAGTATTTGCCATTCACTTAATTGGATGATAGTAGACAGATTTCCTCCTCTGCAGACTGGAGTTGGTAATAACCATCCGAAAAGTTTGTGAGGTATAAGTGAGATATGTAATTTACAATTTTTTTTTTATATGTACTCTCCCTTAGTTCCCCTCAAGAAAGAAAAACCACTCCATCTGATATTGCAGAAGCCTTTGTGCTGCCATTCAATGTCAGTCCTTCTTTTCCTGGTAGCCATCGTTAGCATTTTTCTACTCATTTTCTTTGCTTGAAGCAGAATCTCTCCCTCAGCATCCGTTCTCAAAATAACCGTGATCTCTGTTTTAAGGTCATGAGAAACAAATAGCGTGACTTGAAAGAGTTGATCTCTTTCTGAAATGTCCTTAGCTTAGAGGGGCATTCTTGTTTTAAAATGATACCTGAAACCAGATACTACTGGAGGAAGTATCTTTCTATGCAATCACATCTTGACAACTTTCTGAATGTTACCGGTGCCATTTAGTAAGGGGAAACACAAGACAATATTAACGGTGCACATTATCTGTATGATGTGTTGACTGTATTTTCAGTGTGATCAGAACACCTAAAAACTCAGTCATGGGCCAATGATTCTATATTTTGGTTTAAAAAGGATTTCATATTGAACCTCTGAAAATAGAAAGTATCAGCAATTCCAAGTCTGAATCAGGCTTTATGTATTTGGTACGTTCTTGATTGTTGAAGGAAGTGGAATGAAAAAGCCATGGGTGATCTTCCCTATGTTGTAATTGCTTTAAGTGAGGTAGTCCTTTCTGATCAGGGCAGTAACCATATAGAAGCAAGAGCTCACTAAATTGTTCTTTTTAATGTCATAGTGTTTTGGTTCCTGAAGTTGAAATTCTTGCATTTCAAACCAGATTGTTCAAGGGCCATTAAAAACTTCCCTCCCCCCTCTACCATTTATGTAATGAGATTGCTTGCTTCCAAAAATATTGACTAGCTGGGCATGGTGGCATATGCCTGTAGTCCTAGTTACTCAGGAGGCTGAAGCAGGAGGGTCGCTTGAGCCCAGGAGTTTAAGGGTTCAGTGAGCTATAATTGCACCACTGCACTAAAGGCTGGGCAATGGACCAAGACCCTGTCTCTAAAAAAAAAAAAAAAAACAGTTTTGACAGTCTTGTCTATATCTTATATCCATTCGTTAATGATATCGAACATGCTGTACTACAGACTGTCTTCTCAGCATTCATTGACATGAGTATCCACTTTAATCCGTGATAGTTGGAGAATTTGGGCTCAAAGTACACACAGGTGGAGGTGAGCTGGGTACTTCATTAAGGACTATTAGCTTTAAGGCTTTTATTTTTTTGCAGATTTTATTCTGGTAGTGCAACCCTCTCAAAGGTTGAAGGAACTGATATAACAGGTATATTTTAAAATATGTTGAATTCTATTTTTATATCAACACGTTGGATTCCATTGTAGTACTAGAAAACTGATTCATGTTTTATTTTTTACATTAGGGATTGAAGAAGTAGTAATTCCAAAAAAGAAAACTTGGTAAGTATTCTATCAGTGTTCATTCAGCAAATGGTTGAGTGCTTACTATGAGAGAAACATAAGGGTTAAGTAAGGAGACAGCGATGGGAAGAGCAGTAGGAGAGCATTCTTGAAGAGAGAGTAGCTGAGTGGGGAGAAGCTAGGAGTTTAAAGGACAAAAAATAGAAAGGTGGAGAATAGTGAGTGAATGAGCAATGAGATTTACTTAAAAGAACAATTGAAAGATATTTTGAATTAGTGTGGGTTAGTATTTATGTGGTTAATAATACATGGTTATACATGAACATCATCATTATAATTTTTTTAAAGGAAGTTCTCTCACATGGTTGGAAGAGCAGACAAAATTACTGTCTTTATTATCTCTAATGAGGTAAAATAAAGTAAATGGTGTGGACAGCAAAATTTAGCTTTTTTATTCAGTGGATGTATCCTTGAACAAATTGCCTCATCTCATTTATTCAACATTTGTTGAATATGTAGGAAGTAAAACTTCACAAAAGTGCTTGTTACAATGTAGTACTATTGAACGCATTTAATGGCCCCTTGAAAAGCTAGGTCTTAAAATTATGTGACCTAAAGACTCGGATTCATTAAAAAGCCTTTTTAAAAAACTTTATTAATCTGAATTGTGTGATTATTTTAGGGAGCCAGGGAGCCCAGTTATGTCAATGCATAGGTAACTGGGATCATAAAAGAAGTGCAAATTAAAACTTACCAGATTGGCAGAGAGGGAATTTGGAGAAATACGTTTGTTCGTGGGACAGTAAATTGGAACAGCTCTTTGGCAGGAAATTTGGCAGAATCAGAATTGGAAATGTGCATACCGTACTGGTTAGCCACTTTGGAGGAACATTTGCATATATACATGGACAAGACTGTTTATTACTTGGGAATCGTAACAGGTTGAAACAGCCTGAATGCCCATTGGAAAGTGAATGGATAATTTTAAAAGGTTATCATATAATAACTTTTTACATTGAAAGGAATTAGTTAGCTCTATATTTAATAACATGGATAATGCAGTCGAACTTACGTAGACACATGCAGAATGACAGTGTGTATACGTTTTTTACGGAGATGTATGTGTAAAAATACTTTAAAAGTTCTGGAAATACAAATACCAAATTCATCGTGTAGAGGGGTCACAAGATGACAGCAGACACTTTAGGTTAACCTGTAATGTTCTAGTTTATTTTTTTAAGATAATATATGATAACTTTTTAAAGTAACCCTTTTAAGAAAGCGAATTATTGAGTAATCTGCCATCATTTTGTCACTGCCATTTGTTCAATGTGTTAGGAAAGTATGCTAACTTGCTAAGACTTAAATAGGCTATTGAAAGATCTGAGGAAATGCTGAGAGATGAGAGAATATGTCGTCATCACACTTGCTGAAGTTACATAAATGTGACTTCTAAATGTGGAAAGAAAATCTTGTGGATATTATATACATCAGGGAAGTAGTTTTGATGAAATATAAAATGTCCTGTACTTTCGTTTTTCTCAGATGACTTATAGTCTTAAGAATGTTATGTTAAACTTTATTTAGAAAAATACTCTTGGTATAATTCCCTTTTGGAAAGGAAACACATTAAATCTAACATAGGAGGAAAAATACATTTGAGATCGAATTATCTTGTCTGTCATTTACTCCAGTGAAGCCTTTTCTAATAGTTCAGTGAAGGTCTCTATTCAGAGGTGCAGTGGACAGCTGGCCTGCAATTCTTACCATGAGGTTATATGTGGTTGAGAGGTTCTAAACCAGGAGGGTGCATCAGAATTATCTGGGAATTCAGTAAGAATGTGTGTGACAGTCCTCCGTGGATCTTGGGAGGCTTTGATGCAATAGGTCCAGAATGAAGCCTGTGGTTTATTCTTGTATAACTGAATCAAGAGCTACCAATTAAGTTAGTAAAGGCAACAGTAGTCCTGAAAGCCGCAGTAAGAATCCATAGGAAAGTGGATAGAGGAAGTAGGCCAGATAGTTTTATGAGGGGAGGATGGAAATCACTAGCCCTGGGTTATGGCATTATCCACCAGGCCAGAGAGGACAGGCATAGCAAAGAGAGGCACATGTACCAACTAGGGAAAAGAACTGGCAGTTTTCTTCATTTCTAATTTATTCTAGTGACCTTGTGACATATGAACCAGCTTCAGATGAGATGTGCACTTTGTTATTGGCCAATACACTGAGAGTAGAATCACTTGTTCCGTTTGTGGCTGTGAAGAGCCCTGATGAGGATTAACTTGTGATTCTTATTCTTAGGGATAAAGTAGCTGTTCTTCAGGCACTTGCATCCACAGTAAACAGGGTAAGTAGGATTTTAGTGTTTTTTTAACCTAAAACTTGGCTAATAACATACTTTTTAACTTGGCTAATAACACATTTAATACTCATACCTCTTCATTATTCAGAATTAAACTGCTGTGGATCTAGAAAGTTTCTTTAAAATTATCTAATCCAGCTGAGCCAGGTGCCTCATGAATGTAATCCCAACACTTTTGGAGGCAAAAGCAGGAAGATCACTTGACATCAGGAGTTCAAAACCAGTTTGGGCAGCATAGCAAGACCCCCCATCTGTTTTTTGTTTGTTTATTTTGAGACAGTTTCGCTCTTGTTGCCCAGGCTGGAGTGCAATGGCGTGATCTCGGCTCACCGCATCCTCCACTTCCCGGGTTCAAGCGAGTCTTCTGTCTCAGCCTCCTGAGTAGCTGGGATTTACAGGCATGTGCCACCACGCCCAGCTAATTTTGTATTTTTAGTAGAGACAGGGTTCCTCCATGTTGGTCAGACTGGTCTTGAACTCCAGACCTCAGGTGATCCACCTGCTTTCCCCTCCCAAAGTGCTGGGATTACAATGTGTGAGCCACCGTGCCCAATTTTTTTCTTTTTCTTTTTTTTTAAGAGTGGAGTTATTGACTGGGTGCGGTGGCTCACACCTGTAATCTCATCACTAATCCCATCACTTTGGGAGACCAAGGCAGGCGGATTGCTTGAGGTCAGGAGTTGGAGACCAGCCCAGTGAACATGGTGAAACCCTGTCTCTACCAAAACAACGAAAACAAAAATTACGAGGCATAGTGGCGCCTGTAGTCCTACCTTCTCAGGAGGCTGAGGCAAGAGAATCTCTTGAACCCCGGAGGCAGAGGTTGCAGTGAGCCAAGGTCGTGTCACTGCAGTCCAGCCTAGGCGAGTTAGTGAGACGCTGTCTCAAAAAAAAAAAGAAAAATTAAAATTATCAAATCCCTTCATTTGGCAAATGAGGAAGCTAAGGTTTTGAAAGTGGCCAGTGACTGGTTACGATGTTAAAGCCTTAATTAAAGGCTTAATTCCACATCTTTTACCTCGAAATGCAGTGTTTTTCTACCATACCAGTGATCTTTAATCCCTGGAAGGTATGTTGAAATATATGTTCTTAGGAGATGATTTGGCTGTAGTATACCAACTTGGAGAAATAATGTACCTGTGATGCTGACAATCATGCAGTGATTAATAATCTGGGTCCTGGAGCCTACTGGTTTAATAGACAAGCAACTAGCTTTATGATCTTAGGCAAATTACTTTACCTCTTGGTAACTTCTGTTTCCTAGCTTATAAAATGGGAGTTTATTATAGCACCAAACCTCAAGGTTGCAATGGGAATTATTAACAAATGAATTAAATATACATACGATTTAGGACAGAGTCTGGGACAAAGGAAATGCTTGGTACATGGTATTTTGTTACTACTACTATGTTGTTGATTTCATTGACATGAAGTTTGTTCTGTTGGCAACTCAAGAATAGAGTTTGTAGTCTGGTAGATACACTGAAACTTTGGTAAGTGCATCAGAAATGGAACTTTCTGCTTGGTTGTAGTTTTTATTAACCGAAAACTTTTAATTTCATCTGTGGGGAAAAGTCTAAAATAATTAAGTTTTTTTTTCTGCCACAGTATCTGTATGGATATTGATCCTCCTTAAGTTGATTATTACAAGTACACAGAATTGTTCTTCTATTGTAGATGTTAAACTACATCTAAAAGTGGAACTACTAGGCAGGGCATAGTGGCTCATGCCTATAATCCCAGCAGTTTGGGAAGTCAAAGCGGGTGGATCCTGTGAGCTTGGGACTTTGAGATCAATCTGGGCAACGTGGTTAAACCCTGTCTCTACAAAAAACACAAAAATTAGCTGAGCATGGTAGTATGCGCCTGTAGTCCCAGCTACTTGGGAGGCTGAGGGGAGGCTCACTTGATCCTGGGAGGTGGAGGTGGAAGTTGTGGTGAGCCAGGATCGCACCACTGTACTTCACAAAGTGAGACCCTGTCTTGCCCCCACAAAAAATAAATTAAATATAAAATAAAGATGGAGCTACTAAAGATAGTGTCGGGGCTAATGTGCATTGGTGTACTCTACCAGTTTCTGAAAAAGTACTTTACTACATCTCCCTACTTGCAAAGCATTGAGGTTTTCAGTAGCTCACTTATCCATAAATAGGCACCTGAAATGTAAACATAGAAATGGACCTCTGAGATATCCTCAACATTTTAATGAGAATGGTCCAGGGCCACCTTCAAGTCAAAGAAGTTATAGAAATTATGTGTAGAATTGTGACTTACCTGGCCCTTGAAATCCAAGAGTTATTCGTTTATCCATTCACTCAGCAATCGTATATTGTGCCCTTATGATGCTTATCAAGCACTGTGCTGATATAGAATTAGACACAGTTATTGTGTAGTTCTAGAGGGGAAGACTGAGGTAGCACTGAGAAGGGGTTACTTCGCTGAGACTGGGAAAGGAATTCTTTTTTTTTTTTTTTTTTTTTTAAGAGATGGAGTCTCCCTCTGTTGCCGAGGCTGGAGTGCAGTGGCGCGTTCTCGGCTCACTGCAAGCTCTGCCTCCCGGGTTCATGTCATTCTCCTGCCTCAGCCTCCTGAGTAGCTGGGACTACAGGCGGCCACCATCATGCCCGGCTAAGTTTTGTATTTTTAGTAGAGATGGAATTTCACTGTGTTAGCCAGGATGGGGGGAAAGGAATTCTAAGCAGACATTTTAGAAAAGACAGCAATGTGGAGAATGGGAAACCTTTCCACTTGAGAGTGTGATAAAGATCTTAACATATCCAAAACCAAACCCCTTTCCCTCCAAACATTCCTTACACATTTCTTTGCCATCTCATTAATGGCAACTCCATTCTTACAGCTGCTCAGGCCAAAATCCTAGGAATCATGTTAGCAAAGCCTTTGTTTATCCCTTCAAAAGATGTGTGAGGTCTCCGTGACTACTCCCAGACTAAGAGTTATGACAGCAAGACATAACTCTTATGCTGACAAAGCAAAGTCAACAAAGGAAAGGCTCATGGGATAAAGACCAAAAGAAATCAGTCACAAGCTTCCAAAAGACGTCTCCAGAAGATTCAACACAGGACATGCTTGATTCCTCCATCAATGACTTGTGACAACACAGGCGAAGTGTCTAACAAAGCTCATTGGAGACCCAGTGCCAGAGTTTTTAGGGGAGGCTGGCCATGTAGACCACCCACTGGCTGGCATATATTATATTAAGTTTCCACACTCCCAGAAGGAAAGCAGATATTTGGCACAAAACACACTGTACAAACAGGTTAGGCACAGTGAACCATTGTTAGCAGTTTGGGAATGGTGGGAACCCTTCCAATATCCAGGTTCCCAGATGGCAGCCAAGGGCCAGCCTTGGAAGCAGACCTTTCTAAGGATAGTGGTTTCAGGCCTGTTAACTCTTTTCTGTACAATGTCAAAATTTTAGATGCTTGATATCATCACCGATCACCTTGGTGATTGTTGTCTTACAAGTCTGGATTAATTGCAACAGTCTCTGTCGTCTCCCACTTCAACTCCCTACACACTGCACTCAGTTCAGCAGTTGTAGTGACCCTGGATCATATCACTCTTAAGAATTCAACATTGGCTTTCCGTTAGTATAATTAAAAACTGAAGTTCACAACAGGGCTGCTAAGGTGAGGCTCCAGGGAAAGGGGTTTTTGAAAGGGGTAGCAGAAAGCTAGGTCCAAAATAACATACTCCCTCCAGGCTCCAGGTATGAGCAGCTTTCCCTTGAGAGCTGCTGGGAAGCTTCCACGCCCCCTCCCCAAGGAGTCCAGGTCAGTAAGACAGGGTTAAGGATATAGGATAAGTTTTTGTTTGTAATAAAGGCCCAAGTAAGGCACTCAGACACAGAAGAGAAGAATAGAGAAAGCAATTCTGGGGCATTTCTCAGTGGGGACCCTGGTGGTATTGGAGAGTTGATTATGCTCAGGTTTAGGGAGCAATTTTAATGGGCAACAGGACGTGGGAGAAGCTGCTGCTGTTCACTCCTGAGGGGGTGCGGTGGTATCTTCCATTTGGAGGAGGGACTCTTGGTAAAGATGAGTGTGGGTAGATAGTGACCTTGCTTTGGAGGAAGTCCTATTCTGGGATTCTGCTGTTAGGACTAGTTAATTCAGATGATTCTTACCTAGAGTTTAAAACAGAAATAGTCCCCAGTGATAGCAAACTTAAATATTAAAATCAGCCATGCGGGGGTGGGTACAGCTTAAGCCATTGTTTGCTTTGCGTAATTAAAGGCAAGTCTTGTAGAGCTGGGAGTACAGTGCAGGTGTTTGTCTTTTTTCTCTATATACCCATGTATATATGCCCTCATACATTTGCGCATGTAGGTTACATACATAATTAAAACTTACAGAATTTTTGTTACTCAAAACTCACAAGGTCCTTTTAAAAGTTTAGCTGAAAAGACTTGTGGGCTGGATGCAGTGGCTCACATCTGTAATCCTAGCCATTTGTAAGGCAGAGGTGAGAGAACTGCTTGAGACCAGGAGTTTGAGACTAGTTTGGGTGACACAGCAAGACACCCTCTCTACAAAAAAATTTTTTTTTTTTTTTTTTTTTTGAGGCGGAGTCTCGCTCTGTCGCCCAGGCTGGAGTGCAGTGGCCGGATCTCGGCTCACTGCAAGCTCGGTCTCCCGGGTTTTACACCATTCTCCTGCCTCAGCCTCCCGAGTAGCTGGGACTACAGGCGCCCGCCACCTCGCCCGGCTAGTTTTTTGTATTTTTTAGTAGAGATGGGGTTTCACCGTGTTTGCCAGGATGGTCTCGATCTCCTGACCTCGTGATCCGCCCGTCTCGGCTTTAAATAGCCAGCTGTGGTGGCACACACCTGTAGCCCAGGCTACTTGGGAGGCCCAGGAGCTAAAAGTTACAGTGAGCTGTCTTCAAAATAAATACAGAAATTGTATTATGTCTTTTCCACAGGATACCACAGCTATGCCTTATGCGTTTCAAGATGATCCTTACCTTATACCAACATCCTCTTTGGAATCTGTGAGTATTTTCATATAATATTCTAGTCTTTTATCTCGCTGGTTTGCGCACAACAGTACATAAATAATTTAGTTGTAAGAACCTGGGAAAGGTTTACAAATGCTGAGAAATTAATAGACTTTGTGAATCCTTTACTACTTTTTTCAAAAAGATGTACATATAGTCAACGGGGAGAGGATTTTTGGTTTTGGTTTCTAATACTTAGGGCTTTTTCACACTGGAGTGACCCACTCAGTTTAAATGACTTGCTTTTTATGTATTTCAATCTGTGTGTAAGATGCTAACTGAAATTGTATCACAGTAGGAAAGGTGGGATATTCTATAATTTCTAATTGGGATTCTGTTTGTCGTTGCATTTTTTTTTTTTTAAGGGGGGAGAAATTATTGCTGAGAGTGTAACTGTAAACTTGAGTCTAAATTACATGTATTTAAATCTTTTTCTTTATGTAGCATTCATTTTTACTGGCAAAGAAATCTGGGGAGAATGCAGCCAAGTTTATTGTTAATTCATACCCCAAATATTTTCAGAAGGACATAGCTGAACCTCGTATACCGGTAAGGACAGGTAGTTACATTATTTACATAATACTATTTTAAATGTAAATTAAACCAGGCTTTCATAGCTAATATTTAAGTAGCCATTTGAATACCCTCAATATTTGGATGATAAGCCTTTTAAAGTGTGGAGTTAGCTTTGATCACAACACTAACCTTTTAAAATTCTTTCTGTATTTATTTGCTCTTCATCTTAATATTTTCCCCATTTGATTTTTTGTGACACCATGCTCTTAGATCTTTACTTCTGTGACTAAAGTTTCCTTCACTACCTCTCTATCCACATCTTTCTCTTCCTTTTTTTTTTGAAACAGTGTATCATGCTGTCACCCAGGCTGGAGTGCAATGGTGCAATCATAATAGCTCACTGTACTCTGGAACCCCTGGGCTCAAGTGATCCTCTTGCCTCAGCCTCACAAGTAGCTTGGACTACAGGAGTGTGCCACCATGCCTGGCCAATGTTTTTTAATTTTTAGTTTTTGTAGAGAACAGGGTCTTGTCTTACTGCATTGCCCAGGCTGGTCTCCAATTTCTGGGCTCAAGCAAACATCCCTCTGCGGCCTCTGAAATCTCTGGGATTGCAGGTGTAAGCCGCTGCTGCTTGCCCTTGATCTGCTTCTTTTTTTGTTTTTGTTTGAGATGGAGTCTCACTCTGTTGTCCAGGCTGGAGTGCAGTGGTGCAATCTTGTCTCACTGCAACCTCTGCTGCCCGGGTTCAAGCAATTCTGCCTCAGCCTCCTGAGTAGCTGGGATTACAGGTGCCTGCCACCGCGCCTGGCTACTTTTTGTAGTTTTAGTAGAGATGGGGTTTTACCATCTTGGCCGGGCTGGTCTTGAACTCCTGACCTCGTTATCCACCCGCCTTGGCCTCCCAAAGTCCTGGGATTACAGGTGTGAGCTACCGTGTCTGGCCTTGATCCACTTCTTAAGTACGGGTGTCTTTCTTAGATTTTTATGCTCATTTTCTTTTTTTATTGTGTACACTCTTCTGTTTCAGTGACTGTTATAATCCATTTGGCACTCTTGTATATCTAGCCTAGATCCCTTTACTTTGAACTCCACATTGTATTTCCAGCTCCCTCTTTGTTCTGTAGTTTGGAGTGAGGATTTATGGAGTGTAGTGGGTATTGTGCTTAGTGTTTGTCCATACAGTGGTGAGCAAAACAGATGTGACTCTGCCCTCCTGAGTTTGTTGGTGGAAGTACTAATCTCAGACTCATCATATCTAAACTACTCCCATCCCCCCACATCTCTGCTTCCCAAAGCTCACAGGGAAATATACACTTCTCGTTTTCATAGTAGAACTTGTGGACAGATGAGGAAGCCAGTGTGATTGTGTAAGTCAAAATATTAAAATCCTGAACTAAGACAGTGGCAGTTGTGGAATAATCATTTGTTGGTTATCTGCTTTCTCCATTAGATTGAGCACCCTGAAGGTAGAGAATGCCTTTCGTCTCTGTATCCCCCAGTGCTGAGCTTAATGTCTGGGATCACGTAGTAGGCATTCAGAAAGTATTTGAATAAGTTAGTGAATGAGGTAAAATCAGCATACCTTGGGTAGTATTAAATGTTTAGAGGATACACAGCATTAGAGATGAAAGGTTTAGTTCAATTCCCTGTGAAGACAATCATGTTAAAATGATAAACAGTGTCTGGTGCAGGAAACATGAATTGGAGCAGTGAAGTTTTACTTTGGTATGTTGGTGATAAAAATTTTGTCCTACTCAGTTATCCTTTCCTCACCTTTACCTGTTTGTAGTAACTTTAGTCATCTTGTTTTCCTAGTGTTTAATGCCTGAGTACTTTGAACCTCAGATCGAAGATGTAAGTGAAGCCGCCCTGAAAGAACGAATCAAGCTCAGAAAAGTCAAAACCTCTGTGGACATGTTTGATCAGCTTTTGCAAGCAGGTGACCTGAGTTCGATTAAAGCCCCTCTAATAACATGGGCTTTGAAGTGGGCCCCAGTTACATGATTCAGATATTTTGAGTAAAAGTTACAGGGCCTGCTATACTTATTTTGCTTTTATGGCCGCGTGCTTTGTATTTTTAATAGTTTATTTCATTTTTAGCTTTAGTGTTATTTAAGAACTATAGGTGAAGTAGAATTGCAGCTTTGTTGCTTTATTGTAGCACTAGTAGAGAAATTGTATCACCCTTCTACCTTAGCTTCTGTTTTTAACGTTAGGTAGGTATGCAGTGCTCCCAGATTTCCTGTACTCTTTTTCTTTTCTTTTTTTTTTTCTTTTGAGACGGAGTCTCGCTCTGTCGCCCAGTCTGGAGTGCAGTGGCGCAATCTCGGCTCACTGCAAGCTCCGCCTCCCAGGTTCACGCCATTCTCCTGCCTTAGCCTCCCAAGTAGCTGGGACTACAGGCACCTACCACCACGTCCAGCTAATTTTTTTGTATTTTTGGTAGAGACGGGGTTTCACCGTGTTAACCAGGATGGTCTCGATCTCCTGACCTTGTGATCCACCCGCCTCGGCCTCCCAAAGTGCTGGGATTACAGGTGTGAGCCACCATACCCGGCTGAGACGGAGTTTCACCATATTAGCTAGGATGGTCTTGCTCTCCTGACCTCGTGATCCACCCACCTTGGCCTCCCTAAGTGCTGGGATTGCAGATGTGAGCCACCGTGCCCAGGTTTCCTGTACTTTTTAAGGATGTTTGGAAGATTGGGCTACAGCACACAAGAAGGAAATATGTAAAAAGGAAAACACACTCAGTAGGATCGGGGCTTTGATGCTGGTGCCATCTGTGTCACTAATTGTTCTTAGCATTCAAAAAGTTACTGAATTTCTCAGAGCTTCTAGCTCTAAAATTGTGTGGTTCTCTGAATTGGAGCTGGATGTAAACTTTCGGAGCTACACATGTAAATAGCACAGCTGGTAAATCACCATGAAAATGTATATATAGCAACATCAGAAGCAGCTGGCATTACGTTTTTAGAATCTGGAGTGCTATTTGGTGATTTAGAATAAACATGGAAGTGGTGGAAACTGGACTGAATCATTATACACTTGAACCAAAGAAACATTTGCAGAAAGCTATGTTTGAGAATTTTGGTGTGTGGCTTGGTACAGCATCAGATGTATGGGTAAGTGATGGCAGTAGATTATAATTTAGTGAGGCGCTTCCCTCTGTTTGTTAATATGATCGGCAACTGATGTGAGTCAGCATTAAAGTTCTTAGTGCTATGGCTTGTCTTTTTTTAGTTTTACCCCCTTTATTGGGTAGGTGTGTGCAGTCCTTCAGTAAAGACAGGTGTCAGACCCATAGCTCAGTAACCAAGTGAGCTAACATACCAGGGAAAGGATCCTAGAACATTTCATTATCAGGCCTCTAATAAGTGCAAAACACTGTGCTAGTCATTTCACATACTTAATTCTACAATACCTTATTCATTGGTGTGTTTTTTGGTTTTTTTTTGTTTGTTTGTTTGTTTTGAGACGAGTTTCACTCTTGTTGCCCGGGCTGGAGTGCAGTGGCGCAATCTGGGTTCGCTGCAACCTCTGCCTCCTGGGTTCAAGCAATTCTCCTGCCTTAGTCTCCCAAGTAGCTGGGATTACAGGCATGCACCACCATGCCTGGCTAATTTTTTGTATTTTTAGTAGAGATGGGGTTTCTCCACATTAATCAGGCTGGTCTCGAACTCCCGACCTCAGGTGATCCACCCGCCTCAGCCTCCCAAAGTGCTGGGATTACAGGTGTGAGCCACCACGCCTGGCCCTCATTGGTGTGTTTTATAGTAATCTTATGAAGGTAATTATTAGGTAATTTTTCCAGGGTCTCATAGCTTTGAGATGGTGTGAACCAGTTGCTTCTCCATAGCCTGTACCCTCTTCGCTCTGCCCTGCTTTCTCTTCTGTACTCTTACATTTCCTAATACTCATTTTAAATTTATCAATGTATTTTGTTTAGAAAGAAAATTTATTGGCTGGGCATGGTGACTCGCACCTGTAATGCCAGAACTTTGGGAGGCCAAAACAGAAGGATTGCTTGAGCCCAGGAGTTCAAGACTAGCCTGGGCAACATAGTGAGACCTCATCTCTGCAAAAAATTTAAAAATTAGCCAGGTGCAGTGGCACATACCTGTAGTCACAGCTGCTTGGGACGCTGAGGTGGGAGGATCACTTGAGCCCAGGAGTTCAAGGTTGTAGTAAGCTATGATGTCCTTGCACTCCAGCCTGGGTGACAGAATGAGACCCTATCTCAAAACAAACAAAAAGATACATTTACTTTTCTTCTAAAATAGCAGATTATATCTCATACATTATATCTCTTCCTCCTGTTCCCTTTTTAGCGTTTTTAATGAGTGTCAAGATGGGGACATAATGTTTTGAACAATTTTTAAGAGACTAGTATAGTTAGACAATTCTGCTAGTGTTTCTAAGCAAGTTTTTAGTGAGTATCTGGATCCAAATGGAGTAATGCTGCTTGCATTGTTCAAATGGACCTGAGCTGAGGGAAGTAAGTGGGGATAGTTTCCAGTGTGTTCAGTTTGGAGATGATAATTAAAACCATGAAGTAGCTTGAGAAAAATGAGTACATAAAATAAGTGAGCACAGGCCCAAACCTCATCTTGTGTTCCAATCTTTTACATCAAATTACATGGTTAATGGGGGTTATGTCCCTGTCTACGTCACTCCAGGTGTTTAAGTTGATGTTGAGTGCATAAAGTGGTGGACAACATTAAGTATGTAGCCATGAAGACCACAGCTAATATTAAAAAATGAAGCATTTTCACCTAACAGGCTTTAGTTCTTCATTGTTTCAAGGTTTCTTTCCCTTTCTGTTTCTACCCACAGGAACCACTGTGTCTCTTGAAACAACAAATAGTCTCTTGGATTTATTGTGTTACTATGGTGACCAGGAGCCCTCAACTGATTATCATTTTCAACAAACTGAGCAGTCAGAAGAATTGGTAACAACTGTTGGCCTTGATTTTTTTTTTTTTTTCTTAAGCTTCTTTTTGAAGAAATCGCTTTTAAAAATAAGATGGGTTCTTTTGCCGTGTGTCAGGGTAGTAGTAAGAGATTTGTACTGAGATGTGTGGTACCATAGCCTTGATTAAAAAGTGGTACAGGAAGAAGAGAGATTTTAAACAGTTACTTCTGTCCTAGTTTACTTTTTAACAATATGTTGTCCTCTCCTACCTCATATTAAGGCAAAGCGTTGATCCGAAATGTTTGGGCTGGCCTGTGTCACTTACATGATGTATTCTGGCCAGGTAAAGACTCCATGGCCTGGGCCCCCTCAAAAATTCATACATGGACTTAGAGGAGAGAACACACTAGGCTGGAGACAGAACAGTAGTGTGCCTGTAAATTGAGTCGTAGCCTCTCTCTCAACTCGTGAAGTTTACTTCTAGAACTAGGTCTCAAGAAATCCTTTGGATCAGTCAAATAGAGATGCTCATGTGACATTTTTCATAAGGAGGTGTTTATACTTGCAAAAATGTTGAAAACAATCTAGATGTCCAACAGTAGATGATCAAATTATGATAAAAGTTGTGTGGCCATTGAGCACATTAGAGTAGATGTGTTTGGGTATGGAAAGATTCATCCAATAAGTGGGAAACAGGCTATCAGCAGTATATATTCCATTTTTGTTAAAATGTTTTTACAAATGCGTAAGAAAAAAATCATTTAAAAAGTGTTTCTGGGTGATGGGATTATTGGTGTTTTTCTTCTTTTCTATCTTTCCTACTCTTTGCCCAACTAAATGTGGATTTTTTTCCCCCCCTCAGAGACAGTGTCTCACTCTGTCACCTAGGGTGGAGTGCAGTGATGCTGTCATAGCTTACTGCAGCCTTTAACTCCTAGGCTCAAGTGTTCCTCCTTCCTCATTCTCCCAAGTAACTGGGACCACAAGTGTGGGCCACCATGCCTGGTTAGTTTTTGTTTGGGTGGGGAGGGTGGGTAGACATAGGGTCTTGCTGTATTGCCCAGGATGGTGTCTTCAACGCTGGGACTCAAGCAATCCTTCAAGCCTCCCAAAGTTTTGGAATTACTGACCAATGCACCTGGCCAAATGTGGATTGTTTATGTAGAGAACCTTACATTTTTAAAAGTGCATAGGCAGTAGGTTGCAGTTACACCTTACTTTCCAGAGCATCACTTCCTGAAGCAATGCCAACCAAGCCTGTATTGCTCTATGTCAGCCTTATCCCAGACCTTGGTTTATAAATAAAGACAAGATTTAGTCTTGTAAGAAGTCTTGCTGGGTGCAGTGGCTCACACTTGTAATCTCAGCAGTTTGGTATGCCAAGGTGGGTGGATCATGAGGTCAGGAGATCAAGACCATCCTGGCTAACATGGTGAAACCCTGTCTCTACTTAAAAAAAAATACAAAAAATTATCTAGGCATGGTGGTAGGCGCCTATAGTCACAGCTACTCAGGAGGCTAAGGCAGGAGAATTGCTTGAACCCAGGAGGTGGAAGTTGCAGTGAGCCGAGACCACGCCACTGCACTGCAGCCTGGGTGACAGAGTGAGACTCTGTTTCAGGAAAAAAACAAAAAAACAGAAGTCTTAGTTTGCTTGGGTGAGTGTTAGACATTAACTATATGTTGTTTATCTTGCTTTCACCCTAATTATGACAGTTTATCTGTATGGATCAAGCCAGATGTAGTCCCTGAGCAAATAGGCTGTGTTGTTTGGTTTTCCTCTTTCTATCTGACGACCAGGCCATACAGGGAACTGGCTTCATCTTGTCTCCATGCTGTCACTTGTTGCTTTGAGGGTCAACTTGACTTTTCATCTGATTTGCACTTAAGAAATTAACTGTATAGGTGTAAGCGTTATTGGACTTCCTCTTTGCCATCTGCTGGATCTGTGTTTCCTTTATTTTTCTGAGTTCCCTTTGCCTTTCTGATTTAGAGTAGTCTGGGAAATGCATTCCATCGCTTTAACTTTTATTTCTCTTGATGATGATTCATTTCAGGAAGAGGAAGATAACAAGAAATCTAGGAGGAAAGCTGGTCATCAGTTTGGAGTTACATGGCGGTATGTCACATGTAATTAGAACCTTGAATTACAGTGTCTTACAGTACATGGAATATGCCCCATCACCCCGTGAAGATGTTTTCTTGTGATGTTCTTAAATAATTGATTTTTATCGTGCAATATAAATTTCACTATTTGTATTCCTATACATTTTAGACCATTTTTCAGTAGGGTCTTTGTCCATTCAGCAACACAAGAATCTGTTGAGAGGTTGACCCTTTTTTTTTCCCCTCATCTGTTTAACTCAGCATAACTTTCATATGGTATGGTTCCTTTGGTAGTTTCATTAACAGTGCTACCTTGGAATATATACCTCTAATTTTGAAAGATTTAATACTTTTGTTTACTAAAAGTATCATAGACACTAGAGTGTACTGCTAAATTAAGACCACTCACCAACATGTAGACGTACACAGCAGTTTAAATGAAAGGTGTAATAATTATGTTGGAGAATTTAAGTTAGCTGGGTGTCTAAAAGGAGGATATTTCATGTGAATGTCTGGAAAGGGAAAGCTACCATGATTATCTAAAATCGTTATTGAAGTGATGAATTTGATAAGATAAAAGGTTAAATTCCTTGGGGTAGGCTGGACGCGGTGCCTCACGCCTGTAATCCTGGCACCGTGGGAGGCCGAGGTGAGTGGATCACTTGAGGTCAGGAGTTTTGAGACCAGCCTGACCAACATGGTGAAACCACATCTCTACTAAAAATACAACAATTAGTTAGGGGTGGTGGCATGTGCCTGTAATTGCAGCTACTCCTGAGGTGGAGGCGGGAGAATCACTTAAACCCGGGAGGCCGAGGTTATGGAATGGGAGAAGAGATGAAAGTACATATGCTGGAATAAGACCAGAAGGATCCTCCAAAAGAAACCATTTTGCCTCTGGGAAGTAGCAGCTGAAGATTGAAGAAGGATGAGGCAACTTTACTAGGGACCTTGTCATACAGTTGCTTCTTGTTTTTAATACATAGATATTTATATACTTGTTTATAAACTTTTCATTTTCAATTCTAATTCTGCCACTTACCCTGCAAAGCCCCAACAACACAGCCCCGACAACACATTAAGATTATTAAGTCTTGATTTTCCCCATTTTCAAAATGATAATAACCATAACGCCCTGTGAGAATTGAGATAATGCATGTAAAGTACTTGGCACATTGCCTGGAACATAATAAACCGTCAGTAAATGGTGGTAGCTCTGATTGATATTTCCTGTTGCCCGGGTTCACATTTACTCTCTTGTGTCTAGAGCAAAAAACAATGCTGAGAGAATCTTTTCTCTAATGCCAGAGAAAAATGCACATTCCTATTGCACAATGATCCGAGGAATGGTGAAGGTACATTTGTTTTATTTATTTTTATCTTTAATTTCCACCAATCAGGGTGTTTCAGCCTCAGAACCACTAACATTTTGGGTCAGATAATTTGTTGTGGGGTCTGTCCTGTGCATTGTAGGATGTTAGTAGCTCTCTGGGTTCTACCCACTGGATGTGAGTAGTACACTCCTCCCCCACTTTCAGTTGTGACAAATAATAGTATGTTCGGGCATTACCACTAGATAGAAAACCACTGCACTAGAGTATGAGCTTCATGAGAACAGGAGCCTGATCTATTGAGCCTGAGCTATGTTAGCAAACTCTAAGACAGAAATGTGCAAGGACTTCTTAAGTAAATGAATTTGATGATGCTTAATTTTTCCTTTTCCTTTTCCAGCACCGAGCTTATGAGCAGGCGTTAAACTTGTACACTGAGTTACTAAACAACAGACTCCATGGTGAGTTTGAGAACTCCCCTCCATCCCTTTCTGCATTTCCTTCTTTCTCTTAATTGTCTGTGTGAAGGCTTTGGATCTTGCCTCAGTCATTGGCCTATACTTTGTCTTTTCCTGAGGCATAGGTGATTGAAGCAAGAGTAGAGATCCAGAAAGGAGAGTGGTTTTCCAGTTTTGTGGGCATGTGATTAGCCAAGGGACACATAGGAATGACTGCTTTGCCTTAAACTCTGCCATTTAGGGATTCATCTTCAACCCCAAATTTTATCATTTTATTATTTTACAGCTGATGTGTACACATTTAATGCAATGATTGAAGCAACAGTGTTCGTGATAAATGAGAAATTTGAGGCAAAATGGAGTGATATACTGGTAAGGAGGAATCCTCAATTTATTTTTTAATAGGGCTTAAATACTCTTTGCCAGAAATAGATGGGCTGGCCAGGTATGGAGGCTCAAACCTGTGATACCAGCACTTTGGGAGGCCGAGGCGGGCAGATCACCTGAGGCCAGGAGTTCGAGACCAGCCTGGCCAACATGGTGAAACCTGTCTCTACTAAAAGTACAAACAAAGCCGGGCATGGTGGTGCATACCTGTAATCCCAGCTACTTGGGAGGCTGAGGCAAGAGAATCGATTGAACCCGGGAGGGAGAGGTTGCTGTGAGCAGAGATTGTGCCACTGCACTCCAGCTTTGGCAACAGAGCAAGACTCCTTCTCAAAAAAAAGAAAGAAAGAAAGAAAAAGAAGTATATGGGCTGGAGATAGCATTTATGAGCATGTGCATGGCAGTCACTGTGTAGCAGTTAACTGTTCACTACCCTTTCCGCAGCCCTGGAACTCAGCTGTGTCTGGCACATGAGAAGAAAAAGTTACTTGACCCAGCGTATACAGCTAGAATTCTGGACCATTTTATTCATTTATTTTTCATAATAGTTTTTCTGTTACAAAGTAATGCATATTTGCTGTCAAATTCCTATCAGGTGTAAGTTCAAAAAGTTGAAATCACTGGATTGATTCTTGCCTAGTAACTTAACAGAAACAGCTGGGCACGGTGGTTCATGCCTATAATCTCAGCACTTTGAGGCTGAGGCGAGTAGACTACCTGAGGTCAGGAGTTTGTGACCAGCCTGACTAACATGGTGAAACCCCGTCTCTACTAAAAATACAAAAATTAGCCAGCCATAGTGGCGCACGCCTGTAGTCCCAGCTACTCAGGAGGCTGAGGCAGGAGAATCGCCTCAACTCAAGATTGCGCCCCTGCACTCCAGCCAGGGCAACACGAGTGAAACTCCGTCTCAAAAAAAAACACCAAAAAACAAAACAAAAACAATTTTTTATATCATACTGGTCTATTACTTTTGAGTCTTTTCTTGGAAAACTCTCCTTGGTAGAAGACTGAAGACAGTTGACCATCTCGATCAAGTGGGGTGGGTGTTTGAATTAGCAGGCTTCTTTAAAAGGCAGAATCATGGAACCTGCTAATTAATAAACAGTTCTTAAAATAGGGATATAGTTACTAACCTGCTTTAAACATAAGCAAGAAAGCTAAATTCTTTATTTTGTATGAAACATAGATTATTGGACAGATTACCCAGGCATGAAAGATACTTGTTTTTTATTCAACTAGGAGCTGCTAAGACACATGGTTGCACAGAACGTGAAACCAAATCTGCAGACTTTTAATACCATTCTGAAATGTCTCCGAAGATTTCATGTGATTGCAAGATTGCCAGCCTTACAGATTTTACGTGAAATGAAAGCCATTGGAATAGGTGAGGATGCGCCCTTGAGTCCTCTGAAGACAGAGACTGTGCCAGCCAGAGGTTTCAGGGCAACATAAGCAAAGACCTTTAAATTCTTCTTCTGCTTACATAATATGCTGGAAATTTTGTTTCCACGTTTGGCACATTAAATTAAATGTACTGTACTTATAGTGGGAGTGTCTTTATCATCTTAGTGTTCATTAGTATTTTAGGTACTTTGTTTATGGTTCTGTTGAATCTGAGGAGAAGTGATTGCTTTGAGTCAGCTAGTTTTAAATTCAAGACATTTTTCCAGCATAATTAGGTATTTGAACCTAAGTGTGTGCTAGTGTATTGTATATTTTTCATTAGTTACTTTATTGAAAGTTGCTTTGGGAATCAATTCACTTCAATATATTTTACTGTTCTTAGTGAAGAATGTGACTAATAAGTATTTGGACTTTCAAAAAGTGATTAAGTCTTTATGATAGTTCTTCACCTTTACATTAATGAGTTGGAAAATACCTTTGTTCAAAGGAACAGAAATGCATCTTTTGCTTAAATATTAACATTAATATGTTTTAAATTCAGTGTGTCTCAGTAAACTACATTTTGGATTGCTGTGTGTTTACCTCGTTGTTTATTTTTTCTATCCACCCGGTAATTCAAGAACCCTCGCTTGCAACATATCACCATATTATTCAGCTGTTTTATCAACCTGGTATGTATGGCCTTAAATTGTGTTAATTTATATAGAAAATTGACCAGCTTTCTTGAATTTATGTGATTAATTGTTGCAGGTTATCTTCTCTGCATATGAATTAAGAAAAGATAATTTGTAAATTAACCTGTATAGCCTGAGCAGAAAGTTGTGGCTTTTTCTTTAGAGATAGGATC
Source organism: Trachypithecus francoisi (assembly GCF_009764315.1). Lineage (NCBI taxonomy): Eukaryota > Metazoa > Chordata > Mammalia > Primates > Cercopithecidae > Trachypithecus > Trachypithecus francoisi. The sequence continues at coordinate 37,419,640 of NW_022681462.1, forward strand.
TTGCTTATTGCAGCCTTGAACTCCTGGGCTCAAGCAGTCTTCCCTCCTTAGCCTCCTGAGTAGTTGGGATTACAGATGCCTACCAGCATGCCCAGCTGATTTTTTTTTTTTTTTTTTTTTGAGACGGAGTCTCGCTCTGTCACCCAGGCTGGAGTGCAGTGGCCAGATCTCAGCTCACTGCAAGCTCCGCCTCCCGGGTTTACGCCATTCTCCTGCCTCAGCCTCCCAAGTAGCTGGGACTACAGGCGCCGCCACCTCGCCCGGCTAGTTTTTTTTTTTTTTTGTATTTTTAGTAGAGACGGGGTTTCACCGTGTTAGATGGTCTCAATCTCCTGACCTCGTGATCCGCCCGTCTCGGCCTCCCAAAGTGCTGGGATTACAGGCTCGAGCCACCGCACCTGGCCTCAACTGATTTTTTTTATTGGACAGTGTCTTACTACCTAAAATTATTCTTGAGGTTAGCACTCTTGTTTATGGTATGAAACCTGAGCTGAAGGGGAGAGGGTTATGGAATGTACTGTCAGTGATGTTGTACAAATGGGAATGGTTAGAATGTATTTTGGCCGAAGTCCCTTTTGTTCTCTGGAGCTATGCTATTTAATACCGTAGCCAATAGCCACATGTGGCCAATTAATTAAAATTAAGTAAAATAATAAATTACTTTGTCACGTTAGTGCTCAGTAGCCATGTGTCTAGTGGCTACCATGTTCAGTGATGCAGGTTCAGAACATTTCCATCTTTGCCAAAAGTTTGTGGACGTTGCTGCCTCAGAGGAAAGGTAAATTTATTATGCAGCCTTTTGGGAGGACCTCAAGGCTCCATTTTTAGGTCAGTTCCAGTTGTCCGCTTTTAGGTCAGTTCCAGTGGGAGCTTTGCTCTGTAGATGGACTTTGGAGAGAGACACACCTCAACTGAGATATCGGCTCTATCATTTATTTACCAGCTATATCAAAGTGACTGGATACCTACCTGAGGAATAGCAGCAGGGTGTGGTGGTTAAATGAGTTCCACACCGTGTCTGCTACTGTGTTTGGAAGGCACATATGAGACACTCCGAATCTTTTGGTTCTTATCCATTTATCCCCAGCCTAAGAAATAACCCTTGAGTTCAGAATTGACAGTTCTAGTCATTCTTTCTTGTGATAGACTATAAAAATTACGGAAGATAACTTGATTCTCTCTGGTTTGGAGGACTAATTTTGTAAAATCCATATCCTCACCTGTATAGGCAAATTTTATCTTTAGGAAAAGGAAGCAAACAGTTAATTGACTATACCTTGGAAACAGATAAAGTTTCCATAATTGTGTCCCCTAAAATTTTACTCAACCTTGGTGAGATTGTGATGGAGCTAGTATTTCTGACCCCAAAGTATATTCCTTTCCTCTGTAACTCTCATCGCTGGTTCAATTGCTAATCAAAGTCAGATGTACTTACATTTCCTAAGTAACAGCCAGGACTGGGGGATGGGGAATCTGGGGGAGCTGTGTTGGTTTGTCTTATGTATATAAATTGCCTGTCTGCAATAATAATTTTGGCTTACACCTGTAATCCCAGCAATTTAGGAAGCCGAGACAGGAGGATTGCTTGAGCCCAGGAGTTTGAAACCAGCCTGGACAACATAGAGAGACCTCCATGTCTACTAAACATGAAAAAAGTAGCTGGACATGGTGGCGCACCCCTGTAGTCCCAGCCACTCAGGAGTGTGAGGCAGGAGGATTGGTTGTGGCCAGGAGGTGGAAACTGTAGTAAGCTGCGTTTGTCCCACTGCACTCCAGCCTAGGTGACAGAGTAAGACCCTGTCTCAATAATAATAATTTCTAGGAATTTACCCAAAAGAGAAAGCCTAAATTAACCAAGAAACAATACATTGAAAAGGGAATATTATGTAACTGATAAAATTAAGAATGTTAGCAAAGGGAAACATGCTTGAGCAAATTGTGGAACTATCTGTACTGTCATTACAACTCTGCTACCACGAACACACAGAACAGGTAGGGAACAGAGTGTAGAGAAATATTTGACTGTGAATATTGTAGATGATTTTCTGACCTATTAGTGCTCAGCTCACGTTATTTTTAAGAACTGCCCTGTCCATTCTAGTTTACTTTTTCTTGACCTCATTCTGATTATATTTAAAGGGAACACAAATGATTACTAGCAAAAAACATTTTTGGTTGGGTGCAGTGGCTCGTGCCTGTAGTCCCAGCACTTTGGGAGGCTGAGGCGGGCAGATCATGAGGTCAGGAGTTCAAGACCAGCCTGACCAACATGGGGAAACCCCCGTCTCTACTAAAATCACAAAAAATTAGCCAGGCGTGGTGGCGGAGGCCTGTAGTCCCAGCTGCTTGGGAGGCTGAGGCAGGAGACTCGGTTGAACCCGGGAAGTGGAGGTTGCAGTGAGCTGAGATTGTGCCATTGCACTCCAGCCAGGGCAACAGTGCATCACTCCATCTCAAAAAAAAAAAAAAAAGTTTTTCTAAGTACGCTGGTTTGGTGAGGGAGTGTGTGTTACTGTCTGCCTCCTACTCCAGTAAGTCAGGCTTCATGTGAAGAGCCTAAAGAAAGGGTAAAGTCGGGCCGGGCGCGGTGGCTCAAACCTGTAATCCCAGCACTTTGGGAGGCCGAGACGGGCGGATCACGAGGTCAGGAGATCGAGACCATCCTGGCTAACACGGTGAAACCCCATCTCTACTTAAAAATACAAAAAACTAGCCGTGCGAGGTGGCGGGCGCCTGTAGTCCCAACTACTCGGGAGGCTGAGGCAGGAGAAAGGCGTAAACCCGGGAGGAGGAGCTTGCAGTGAGCTGAGATCCGGCCACTGCACTCCAGCCTGGGCGACAGAGCAAGACTCCGTCTCAAAAAAAAAAAGAAAGGGCAAAGTCTCAGTGGAGCACATGAATAGAAACCTGTAATTATTCCAGATTTTACAGAGAATTGCTCTCTGCAGGGTGTAGTGGTTCCTTTAGCAAGCATTGGCCTCCACTCAGCTCTATGCGAGGACTTAGGCTGGAGGTGAAGGAAGGAGAAATGTGTCCCTTTGTACTAGGTACTGTGAGGTTGGTGGTGGTAAAGGAAGTGGATTAAACACATTTGCTTTCTTGTTCTGCAGGAAACCCTTCAAATAGATCATCCTTCATCATTTATGATATAATGAATGAATTAATGGGAAAGAGATTTTCTCCAAAGGACCCGGATGATGGTATGTACAGAAATCACTTGTGTTTTCCTCCTCTGAAGACAGAGGGCCAGTTTCCCTGAGTGCCAGTTAGAGGCCTCGTCATCCCTATATAGCTTAGTAGTATTTTTTTTCCTATTTTTTAAATAAATTTGAGTACATAGTAGGTGTATATAGCTTAGTAATATTTGCCATGATCTTTCTGAGAAAGCCAAAATGTCTGTGGCACGTTCCTGCCTCTCTTAAGTTTTTACGTTCGTAGCTTTATTTTACATGTTACCAGTTTTGTTGGCAGGATTTTTGTTAATGCTACTGACTTGAAAATTTATCCATTGTAACCAAAGCTCTTGTGAACTTTGATTTTCAGATAAGTTTTTTCAGTCAGCCATGAGTGTAGTAAGTATCATTTCTTTATTAATTCACTATCCATTTCCTAAATTTATCTGTAGCTGGAGGGTTCTCCCTGGTTCTTTTCACTTTCTAACTCTTCAGTCATGTCTTTGCTTCTGTTTTTTCTTCTTTCTCTAAAATCTATAATTGTTTTTTCTCTTAGAGATAGAGGTTCACTGTGTCACCCACACTGGAGTGCAGTGGCTCACCACAACCTCTGCCTACTGGGTTCAAGCGATTCTCCTGCCTCAGCCTCTTGAATAGCTGGGACTGCAGGTGTGCGCCACCACGCCTGGCTAATTTTTGTATTTTTTTTTTGGTAGAGATGGAGTTTTACCATGTTGACCAGGCTGGTCTTGAACTCCTGACTACCTCCCAAAGTGCTGGGATTACAGGCGTGAGCCAACGCACCTGGCCTAAAATCTGTACTTTTGAATCACATACTATCCCTACCCTTTGTTTTTTGTTTACGTTGATGTTTTTCATGCCCTCGAACAGATAAGCGTCCATAATATTTCGGATTTGACTATTAGTAAGTTAAAATTGATAATGGTTTTTATTTTATTTAATCATGCTTATCATAGGAAAAATTTCAAGCAGTTTTAAGATGAACCCTGTTCCCTAAGGGTAATTTAATTGCTTTACTATTAGATTGGTGCAAAAGTAATTGTGGCTTTTGCCATTACTTTCAGTGGCAAAAACCGCAATTACTTTTGCACCAACCTAATATTTAGTGTGGATCCTACCAAGGTATTTACTCTGGGTACTTAAGCGTATGTATATCCAGGCATACTTTCAGGGTGTTTTATTTATTGACAGCAATCAGTATTTCATAGTAAGAACTATAACTTAACTTTCCTGTGGGTAGATTTTGGAATTACTTCATGGAGATTTTTACTAGTCCAGACTCTGCACTGCAGGTGTCTTTTGTGCGCTTGACCAGATGTTGTTATAGGATTAATTTCTAACGGTATAATTGCTAAGTTAAAATAATATTGTAATAAATTTCACAGGACTTGGGATTTGTCTCCCCCTATTTCTTGTAACTTATTTGCTGTCAACCAATAATACGTTTAATCAACATTTAGTATTTTCACAAGACGCTCTACTGTTTTTATTCATTTGTGAACCACGTGGCTGACAGGGTATCAGAGTGATACTTACTACTTGCAAATTTTCAGTGCTCATCTCTCAGAGATCTAGAACTTGCCTACCAAATACATGACCTTTTAAATACTGGAGACAACCGGAAATTCATTGGACTTGATCATCAGCGTAATTTCTATTAGTAAGTGTGTTGGAAATGTATCCTTTTGCATGAGTTACCATATTCTGCAAGTGGGAGGCTGTTGATGTCCCCTCATACCTCACCTCTGGTTTCAGGCAGCATTCCAGTGATCTAATAGGACATGTTAATTGAGCACTTAGGAATTAAAGCAGTGGTAAAACTGCCAGATTTGAAAGACTGTACTAGCTTGTGTCCTTTGAGTTTGTTTTTTTTTTTGGCAACACATTAAAATCCACATATCTTTTTCCTCTACCCCCTCTCATTTTACATTTTCAAATTGTCATAGCAGGGTGAGCCCTGAAGTTTTCCTCTCATCTCCCTTGCTTTTGTATTCAGAGATCAAGATACCGGAACCCAGAGATACTCCCTGAATGGGTTTGCTTTTAGGCAGATAAGAACATGAATTTAAGAAGGCAGCATGTTAACAGATGTGTGAGAATCGTTTTCTGTGTATCCAAATCCTTGTTTCACATTGAATGTTTCTAAAATGAATTTGAAGTTCAGTATCTGTTCACCATGACCTAAGAGTAGACAGAGGAAACAGTTAGAAATGACCCGTGAGGGTAACGGGTTCAGTTGGGAAGTCAGCATATACTGGCAGCTCTTAAACCAAGTGTTGGCTCGTTTAACTTGAAATTGTAAGTATTTTGAAATTCTTTGTAACATATAATATGCTATAATTTCACTCATTATTTCCCCTGTTGTTAGGCATAGGGACTTTAGACTAATATACTTTTTGCCTTCATCACAGTTCCAAGTTCTTCGATTTGATTTGTCTAATGGAACACATTGATGTCACCTTGAAGTGGTATGAGGACCTGATACCTTCAGTAAGATGGTTCATTACTTGTTATTTATCATTCTAGATGAATTGGGTTTCTGTAGATTAATGCTTTAAAAATGTGTTTCTCTTAATCAGGTCTGCTTTCCCCACTCCCAAACATTGATACATCTTCTCCAAGCACTGGATGTGGCCAATCGGCTAGAAATGATTCCTCAAATTTGGAAAGGTCTGTTTTACTTTGTGTGTGTCCAGGTGCATGTCACCTCAGTATCTTCTATTTTGATAATGAATGTGCTAACATTACTGTTAGGGGATGAAAACTTCCATTTTGACTGAACTGAATGTGTTAGTTGAGATCTACTTCAAGGTCACGTGCTCATGTTGCATGTTGACTATCAGGAGAAAAATTTGTTGAAAATGACTTAAGTCAGTACCTTGGTGACATAGGAATGAGCTGAGTTTTGTGCACCTGTTGTGTGATATGACCCAAAGAAAGTAAGTGCTGATGACGTGGCAGACCCTAAAAATGAATGAAGGCCTTGGATCCGAGAGCCTGTGCAATTCCTCTGTGCCAGTATGGCCTCACTTTGCTAACCAGTCAGTGATGATTATGATTCCAAGTCATAGCCATGAGCGTCACACATCACGGGTGTGTGTACTGGTCTGTCTTATGTGTATAACTTGGCTGCAAAATGAAATAGATACTCTGTATCTTCCACTAGGTGACTTCTGTATTATAAGCAAGTAGACTCTAGTCCTGCCCTCCTGCTTGACAAGACTGCTCTAATGAGTAATAAAAGTATATCAAAAATTCCCAAGTGCTATAAAACAGTGTCTTGTCTTACCACGTGGAGCTGGTGGCCGCTCCCATGTAGTACACGTGCTGTGATGAACACTTCACTGGAACAAGGCCCAGGCATTGGCTTTTACATTTGTTCCACCTTGAATCCTGGTGGGTTTCTGGAATCCTGGGATAAGCCTAGAATAAATAATAGCAACTTATTTTTACCCAGCAAAAAATAGGTTGACAGTGAACAAGAGAGTGTTGGTTTTACATAACAATGATCACTGCTTGTTCCTTTCTTGTCTCAAGATAGTAAAGAATATGGTTTCACTTTCCGCAACGACCTGAGAGAAGAGATCCTGACGCTCATGGCAAGGGACAAACACCCACCAGAGGTAGGCCTGAAACTCACCAGCCAGTATATCCTCCTATACTGAGGTCTTCTTAAGGCTAGCTTCCCCAGTTTCATCTGCCATTTTGGAGAGTTCTGCCACCCAAACCCATATTTGAGTGATGATACATCTAAACATATCTTGCCTTTAGCAGAAATCTGTCCTTAAAAACCCTCTTTCCTGTAGTCCAAAGCAAGCAACATGAAATTAGCTTCTGTCTTCATCTTGCTTTTTAAAAAATCTCCATCTACAAAGGAAATGCATAGCTGAATTTGAAAGTTGTGGCTAATCAAAATACTTAGGACAGGGTCCTTTTTTAATTACTCATGTGCTATACACATAATATATTCAAATGGTAAAATGTATTTCTCAGAATTTAAGGATCCTGTAATTCTGAACTGAAATTCTCACAAAATCAGTTAGGCAGTTCTGCTGACTCCTAAAGCTTCTCAGCTTCAGGTGGCATTTGCTGACTGTGCTGCTGATATCAAATCTACATATGAAAGCCAACCCATCAGACAGACTGCTCAGGATTGGCCAGCCATCTCTCTCAACTGTATAGCTGTCCTCTTTTTAAGGGCTGGGAGAACTCAGGAAGCCTGGTGAGTACAGTACCACAAGTATACACTTTAGAAGCTTTTGTATTTGGATCTAAAACATTGACCCACGCTGGTAGAAGTTCTCTCATTTGGCCATATAACAAGTATTTGATTCGGGAACTTGCAAATACCAACTAAAAAGGAAACTTTTGAAAGAAGACAATATGCATGATGTATTTGAGATAAGGCATGGTTCTCTCAAACCATAGGCTGAGAATTAATTGTCTTTCCCTTTCTGCTTTCTATGTCTATGGACAAGTAAGTCACTTAACCCCATTACTCCACTTAAATGGACTAAAGATGAAAGTAACGTGATCAAGGAAACATAGTTTTGAAAATGTTTTGGTCATTTGGGTTATTGAAGTATTTTTGGATGCTTTTCCCATCCTGCTCTCCAACTTAAAATGTGGGCTATGTACTTAGACTTCTGGAAGTAATGTTTATACACATTAACTAAACTTGGCCTTGACCACAACCCATCCTTGGTTGGTGCCACTGTGTTCTGGTTATGTTTTTATCAGCACTTCATTCACATACTGATTTTTGTGTTTGTGAATGGGAACCTTAGGCATATTCATGTTTCCAAAAATGAACAAAAGGATCTTTTGTAGGGATAGTGACAGGTGGTTTTCCTGTGTTTTGTTTTGTATATAAATGTGTGTTCTAAGAGTCATGAGTGGGAGGTGCTTGTGCATGGCTCCTTGTACAAGAAAGTAACTATTTGAACATCCGATGGCCAGTCAGCTATCTCCAGGAAAAGATGAAGGCTTGTCTTTGAGGTGCAGCTCACACACGCCCCTCTAGCAACTATGCTGCTAGTGACAGAGACGTATGACATTTGCATTTGGTTGTTAGCTCAGGCAGTTTGGCACACACTTGATACGACCAGGCTGTGATGATTGGCGCAGGGGTACGGACCTCAGCTGAGTCATGGGAGCTGAATGTATGTGTTTCTCTTTTGTCCTGCGTGTGGCAGGCTAATGGGGAGCACTTACATGAGACTGTTGCCTCAATCTGAGCCTGCTCTTCATAACAGAATTCTAAGACAGACTGAACCCCTGCCGTATTTTAAGAGAGGGAAACAGCATTGTTCTGTTCCATGCCTCTTTTCCAGCTGTGCACAGGATGGATTCCCTCCCTAGGACAGTGGTGATCCTCTACAAGAGGACAAATACAGTTGGAGTATCCCTTTTCCAAAATGCTAGAGACCAGAAGTGTATGGGGTTTTAGATTTTGGAGCATTTTTGGATTAGGAATATTCAACCTGTACCAGCAAGTCTTGACATTGGCAGCATATCAGATTTACCTGTGAAAATTGCAGTATAGATTCGTTTGGGGAGTTTAAGCACCTGTGGTGATTCTCATGTACACGCAGGGCTGGGAGCTAGTAGAGCCCACAGATGTGTGTCTTTGGGAGCTTACAGTGTAGTTAAGAAAAGGGCATTTAGTCTCTGATTACAGAGGGATGACAGCTATAGTATCTGATTGCCTTGTTTTTCTAATAGTATTCATAATCTTTTTCGTATCTTGAGCAGGAAAATGTTGGGACTTTGCAGGAAGCATAATAAGATCCCTAGGTAAGTTGAAATCAACCAGCTCTCTTTGAGTACGGCCTAGAAGTAGCCACATTTGGAATTTTTTCACCAGCCCTAGCCACCACATTTGGGCACTCTTCTGTTAGGCAAGCATACCGTCAACTCCCTAGTATCCAGGGCGTCCTGAGGCAAGCAGTTTTTTATCTGTGCTCATGGATCACCATGAGCTACACAGAATAGATCATCATGAAGTCATAGTGAATGAATGTTGATAATCCCTTTGGCCCTTTAGACTTTCCAACCTCACTGGAAACAAAATAAATGTTAGACTTCATCTAATTTTGTCTCCAGAAGTACTGTTAGGAATTCTATTACTGAACTTACACTGGATCTTGCCTATAAATGTTTTACTAAAGAGGCTGGAGAAAGTTCACACTTTGCCTTTCTTTTACAGAAATGAGTTGCTGAATGAGTTTATGGACCATGCAAAAGCATCTAACAGCCCTTCCCAGGCCATTGAAGTAGTAGAGCTGGCAAGTGCCTTCAGCTTACCTAGTTGTGAGGGCCTCACCCAGAGAGTAAAGACTGATTTTGCAATCAACCAGCAACAAAAGTAAGTGGGTCACCACGAAGGAAAGTTTGTAAAATGGTGCAGACCTTTCGTCCATCTGCCCATTCAAAATGTTCATAGCTTTCTATCCCCTGTATTTCCTTGCAGAAGGTCAGAATGTAGTAATTTAATGATGATTTCATTTGTCATGCAAGTCAGGAAGGCCTATAGATTTGACTGTTAGAATCTTTTTGTTCCTAATATACTTTAATGCAGCTGCAGGGTCCCTTTTTCTGCTTTCAAAACTGATAGGCTATAGGTGTCAGAGACACCAAGAACCCCAGCACCCAATTGAATTGCAGTGTAATCCTCCATTTTCTTTTCTTAACAGGGAAGCCCTAGGTAACCTAACTGCACTGAGCAGTGACAGTGATACTGACAGCAGCAGTGACAGCGACAGTGACACCAATGAAGGCAAATGAAAGTGGAGATTCAGGAGCAGCAGTGGCCTCACCATAGCTGCTGGAATCACACCTGAGAACTAAGATATGCTAATATTTAACACTGTTACAAAGAAGACAAGATAAAGATTTGGTGACTTTGTTACTGTGAGGCACAGTCAGTACACAGCCGACTTATGTAGATTTAAGCTCCTAATTTGCTACTTAATAACCATCTATTAATGCACGGTTAAAGGTTTAGCATTTAAGTAGCAACATTGCGGTTTTCAGACACATGGTGAGGTCCATGGCTCCTGTCATCAGGAGAAGGCTGCACACCTAGTGTCTGAGCTGACCTCACGCTGCTGTCCTCGTGCGACCGGCATCTCCCTGCCGCTGGGCTTCTGCCTCTGCTGGCCTGTGCGCTGTGGGGCTGGCCCTTCATCCTAGAAAGGTGTTCCTGCAGTTCTATCACAGTTGGGGCTGGGTCAGTACTTTCCCAATTTCAGGATATTTCGATGTCAGAAATAAGCCTCTTAGGAATGACTCAACAAGATAATGGCAGTTTAGGCTGCACAACTGGTAAAATGTAAATAAATGTTGTAATTAATGTACACGTTTGCATTTCTCTTAATATAGCCATTGCCATAGTTTTCCAACTTGAACAGCCATGTATGTTTCATGTCTCCCTTTCTTTTTGTCTATAGCTGGTACCTATTTTAGTGGTTGAAATGAGAGAGTGATGACAGAAGGATGTGGAATGTATTCTTGACATCATTGTGTTATTGCTGGTAATCAAGTGGGTAACGACTACTTCTAGCAGCTCTTACCACTGTGACTTAAATGGTCCTGGAAGGCAGTAAGTGGAGGTTTGCAGCATTCCTGCCTTCATGAGGGCTTCCCCCACCAGCCACTTTGCACATACCTGGCTTGCAGATTTACTTAGGTACCCCGTGAGTTGTCCACATGAGCAGCTTCATCTTTACCTTGCCAGAGTTGACAATTATGGGATGCTCTAGTCTACTAATACTTGTGTTCCCATCTGTCTGCCATCCTCTGAAGGCCAGGACCCAGTCACACATCCTTAGAAACCAAAGTATGGTTTGTGCTTTCTCTTAGGATGTCAGGTCTTAAGGCATTTAATTGAAGGAAACCCCCTAACCCCCGCAAAAAAAAAGCTGATATAGTAACTAGCTACTTAAGCATCCATGGGTATTACTCCGTATCAAAGCAGATTTGTAGGACAGAGAGGAAATTAGCCTCCAGTCTTGGTTTACAGCTTCCAAGGAGAACCTGGCCACCTGAAAGGTTAACTCAGTCCCTTCCTGTCTCTGGTTCATCAGCACCTGCAGATGCCTGACTCTTGTTAGCCTTACTATTCGATACAGTCCTTAGATTCATGGTATGCGTTTCCCTATCCAGGTGCCAATTCTGAATCACCATGTTGCTCTGCAGCTAGAGTTGATAGGAGAAAATCCCATCTGGGAAGATGGCCCATGAATTTGTAGTGGACTTTTCAAAATGAGTGATTTGTTAGCTTGGTACTTTTATGTTTGTGGTACAGATACTCCAAACCTATGCTCTGAGCAATTAACTGCCTTGAACTCAGAGAAAAATTAAGGCCTCACAGGGTAAGTCTCCATTCTCTGTAAATGCTTATTTTATCATAGTCTAGCCTCTACTATCAGTAAAATGTTTTCTTTGGGTGTGGTGACTCACACCTGTAATCAGCACTTTGGGAGGCAGAGGCGGGAGGATCACTTAGGTCCAGGAGTTTGAGACCAGCCTGGGCAACATAGTGAGACACCAGCTCTACAAAAAAAATAAAAAGCCAGACTGGCAATGTGCACCTGTGTCCCAGCTAATTGGGAGGGTGAGATGGGAGGATTGTTTGAGCCTACTAGAGGGAGGTTGCAGTGAACCATGATCGCACCACTGCACTCCAGCCTGGGCAACAGAGCAAGCCCCTGTCTTAGAGAAACCAGAATTTTGGAAGAGCAAATAGGGCCAAGTGTGGTGGCTCATGCCTGTAATCCCAGCACTTCGGGTGCCAATGTGGATCGCCTGAGCCAAGGAGTTTGAGACCAGCCTGGGTAACAGTGAGACCCCCCTCCCTACAAAAGATTTTAACAATTAGTTGGGCGTAGTGGTGCATACCTGTAATCCCAGCTCTCTGGAGACTGAGGTGGGGGGATTGTTTGAGCCTGGGAGGCTGAGGCTGTAGTAGCCATGATTGCACCACTGCATTCCAGCCTGGTTGACGGAGTGACCCTTGTCTCCAAGGAAAAAAAAGCAAATGGGATTAAGGAGTCTCATGGAATGGGGAGGGGTAAGGGAGTCTTAATATATGTGGAATAAACTTGCTCAGTGTTGTTGCCACAGAGTTACATTACCAATGTGTAGAAGTCAGAAACTGGACTTCGTTTGGTTCAACCTTTGAGGATTTGAGGATTGTCTTAAAATTATAGCCATCAAAGTATTCAAGAGGTTGGATGGCACTCAAAGATTCTACATGTCTAGAATCAAACTCAAATTAGCACCTAGGTCTTAGTAAATGCTTTATGAATGCCACCAACTCTGCAAAGTATTCATTCGTTGATTTTGAGACCTTAGTCACGTTGCTACTACAAGTAGGGCATATGACCTCTTAAGAAACAACTTCGAGAAGTCCTTACGTAACCACAGTAAAGCAGACCCTCCCCTTTCAGCAACCTCAAAGCAAAAAAACAAACAAAACCCCTAGTGAGCTGCTGTATGAACACTATGCCAGGCACTAGGCTTAGAGGAAAAGATGTCAGATTGTACTGTCACTGGCTATGTACCTATAGTCTCTAAGATAGGGTAGCCTTTGTCTTTCAAACTGCATTGCAATATAGATCTGTGCATAGATATATGCATTCAGTGTAGCAAATTGTGATTTAAATTTTTTACTGCTGGTCATGGTCAAAAAGTAAGATATGCTATGAAATTGAGTCACTAGGAGCATGGATGTATAAGGCAGGTTTTATAGAACCATTTAGATTCAACATTAATGGTAGAGTGGCATTTTACTAAAAAAATCGGCGTATTTGGTTTGGGTGCTGTAAGGCAGTTTGCTAGGACATGGGATAATCAGATTACACAAAATGTAGGCAGTGAACAAGTCTTCATCCTGGCCCAGAAAATAGCCTATTAAAAAATGCTGTCCAGGCCAGGCACAGTGGCTCATGCCTGTAATCCCAGCACTTCGGGAGGGTGAGGCTGGAGGATCGCCTGAGTTCAAGACCAGCCTGATCAACATAGTGAGAACCCATCTCAAAAAAAAGAAAATGTCCAGCTGTGGACTTTCAGGATTCAGTACTGCTGGGGATCAAGCCCAAGAACGTTTTTCAGAGCTCTGATTTAAGGTGCTTGAAAAGTAAGAGTGTCCAAGAGGAATAAAGGTCACGACAGAATTTACTCCCAGGACAGTCTAAGTTCTGCACAAGTACCCGTGGTGTCTGTTCCCACAACAATGGCCCCTTCACAAGCTCTTGCCTCACAACCCCTGCAGAAGCCCTTCAGCAAAACTGATAGACTAGTGAAACCTACTCCTCACGTGGGTAAGAGTTGCAGTGGGCAGGTGACTCTCCTGCTTCCTGCCCCCATCCTTTGCTTCCTCAAGCTCCCCGCCAATCTCAGGGCCCATGGATACATCAATGGGAAGGAAGTCAGGGGAGAACAGACCTATCGTATAACAGGGATGTGGTGACCACTGGACCTCATGAAGAGAATCTGCCTGACATTTAATAAGCCTTTTTATTTCCCTTCTGCGTTACATCAAATGATCTGTTCTGCACTGAGCCAAGCAAGTTACTTTAAAACTGGTGGCACAACTCATTTGGGACTTGGAGACTGCTTTTATCCAGAACCTGTTAAGAGAGCAGGGGATTTAAATTAATACAAAGGAATACGAAGGTAGTGTGCCTTAAAGACTGTCTAAAATTAGGTGTTAGTTTGTTACATTATTAATTTTGAAATATTAAACACGAAAATGTTCAGTCAGGATGCATGAGTTTTAAAATGTTGAACACTGTCCTACATCAGTGAGGAGGGAGGCAAGATAATTTCAGACTAAAACAGATTGAGGATGAAACCAAGACAGAAGTGATGATTTGGCTTTTTATGATTTTTGCTGTGGCAGTAGCAGTCGCGTGACTTTTCACTTGCAGTATAAATGAAAGGTTGAAGTGAAGCCGACCTGCCCTAATGGCTCAGGGCTATAGCCACCTCCCAGATAACCCTGGCCCTTGGGACTCCATCTCCTTGAAGTAGCACTGAGAACCCAAGAAGAGGCTCCGCTGCTTTTTGCACATAGTTACATCTCAGGAAGATTTTTAAGCACGAGAAAGGAAAATAAAGGCCTGGCCAAGCAGGGTCCCCTTTTCAGTATCATCTTGGTTCCTAATAAGCAATCAAGGAGGTGGGTGTGTTGGCTGGTAAAGGAACTACTAAGATTCAGAAGCCTGCAGTCTTCATTATTTTGATTTACAGGTTAAAATAAACCACTCGGCTGGGCGCGGTGGCTCACACCTACAATCCCAGCCCTTTGGGATACCAGGGTGGGCAGATCATGAAGTCGGGAGTTCGAGACCAGCCTGGCCAACACAGTGAAACCCCATCTCTACTAAAAGCACAAAAAAATTAGCTGGGTGTGGTGGTAATCCCACCTGTAATCCCAGCTGCTCGGGAGGCTGAGGCAGGAGAAACGCTTGAACCTGGGAGGCAGAGGTTGCAGTGAGCAGAGATCGCGCCACTGCACTCCAGCCCGGGCGACAGTACGAGACTCTGTTTCAAAAAATAATAATAAAAAATAAACCACTCAGTATTGTTTCTTCTAAGTTCAAACAGATAATCGTATCTGAAGGAAGTTATTTCGGGGTTCCAAGATAAACTTAGATTTTCTTATAATCTATAATATTTTACATTATCTCATACAAGTAAAATAGAAATTATAAGCATTTCTAGTATGACAAATAGGGAAGTTTAGCTTTACAAGTAATGTATTTTGCAATTTTGTGCCATTCCAAAAGGGAAGACTGAATTTAGAACAGTCCTATTATCTTCTAATAAAAACTTAGTATCCCCCAGGTAGGTGGGCACAGAGTGCCTCTCTCTGCCTTTGAGATTAAGGGCATTAATCTCAGGAAGGAATACAAAGCATGTGTTCCAATCAGAAACTAGATGTATTTTGCTGAATTAAATAAATCCACTTAGGAGGGAATACAAGGACTACTGACAACATTTAACACAAGCCAAAGGTGGACCAATATATCCCCAAAGCAAAGGACAAGGCCAGTGCCATACAGACACTAGAATGTAATTACCCAAATGCTGGGGCTGGCATACACCTACAGATGCAGAGCCTGTCCCCTTTGTGATTGCAGATGTGTTGCTCAGAAAAAAGTGCCTCCTCAATTTCTTTGTAAACACACAATCCCCAACAAAAAGTTGTAACTCTGAAGAAAGTTGACAATATTTTTATGTAGAGATGGTGGTCTTCATGGATTAAAAGAATTTGTTAGTGCTTATGCAATAACTTGTACTAATCTTTAGAAAGGTGAACTGAGAAAGTTCTCTGGGTTTTACAGCAATCTACATCAAATACACAACAAAACCATTTAATCTCTTCATTAAGATTTCAGGCTCCCCATCCCCACTTTGAAGGGATTCAGAGCCTGGGTACTAGGAAGAACTGAGCTCCGTTACCATTGTTTTAGAACTGGGAGCTGTGACCCATACAGGGCCGCTGAATTAACTTGTGGGCAGACCAACATTTTAATGTCACTAGAACGATATATCCCCAATTACAGATACATTGGCACTTTGGCTTGTATATTACTCTTTTGAGACTGAGCAACAGGAATCAATTCACCAAAACCTTCAAAGCCAAAAAGCAGGCTGTGGACTTCTGGTGACGCAATTCACAGCCTGGAAACTGTGTGTGCCAGAAGTTCCTACTTCTGCTGTTGTTGTTTCTCCAGGAAATTTTCTGTACATACAACAAGCTAGAATTTTTTTTTTTTTTGAGAGAGAGTTTTGCTCTTGTTGCCCAGGCTGGAGTGTGATGGCACAATCTTGACTCACTGCAACCTCCACCTCCCGGGTTCAAGCGATTCTTCTGCCTCAGCCTCCCAAGTAGCTGGGATTACAACAGGCATGTGCCACCACACCGGCTTAATTGTGTATTTTTAGTAGAGACGGGTTTCTCCATGTTGGTCAGGCTGATCTCGAACTCCCAACCTCAGGTGATCCACCCGCCTTAGCCTCCCAAAGTGCTGGGATTACAGGTGTGAGCCACTGCACCCGGCCAGAAATGCACTTTTTGAAAACGGGTAAGATACTCAGTTTTCATCTTGTTGCTTTATTCAGTTTGCTCCAAGGGCAAAATCAACAGTAGTACAGATCACAAACATTATTTTGATTGGCCTCACAAGCCTCATCAGTAAAACCTGAAAAAACAGAAAAATGTTACACAAGTTGCAAAGAAAGCACTCCTGGAGTTCACTGACATGATAGCAAATGGAAAGAATATAAATGCAACAGGTGTTAACATTTACAACAGTACTTGTAAACCTGCTCATTTCTAGACAATTCTGGGACCCTTGTTGCGAACCCTTCATCTATCACTGCTGATTTCCTTTGACATGAAATACAACTTTATGAAAATCTTCCTAGACCTTACTCTGGCTGCACTTGAGTGGTTCCTATTCCTACGGCGCTGGCATACGCTGTCAGGATTTCCACTATCTGTTTCGTTTCTAGGGTCATTCGGGCTTCCTTCAGCCAGTCCTGTGCCACTCGTCTGGATTCCCCCTTCAGCTGATTGACAAACTTTGCTGCTAGCTCCAGATCACCATGCTCAATGCAATAGGAAGCATATGACAGTAATTTAAATGTGTTTATATCCTCAGGGCAGAGCTCCGGGGGCGGCTTCAGTTGCTGAGGCGGGAATAGGAGCAGGGACTGTAGGTAGGAGAGGAAGTACTGGTACAAGCTATTTCTGGTTTCATCAATCATTGCTACCCTTCGGGCCAGTTTTTGAACAGCATAGAAACGGGCTCTAAGGGTCTCTTCACTGTACACCCCACGGGTCAGGGACTCTGGAGGGATAGCTGCGGTTAAAGCTTGGGTAAATTCGTTATCAGAACAGTTGGCTTTGATGGCCTCAACTGCACTACCCAGTGGGATAGTAGGTGTTTCTGCAGATGAGGTCTTCATGCTGTACTTTAACGCCTCCACTGAAAGCCAAAGTTGGTGGGCTTTTCTAGCTTCCTCTTCAGCAACTGCATGACCTACAAAGAAAAAAAGGCAAAGCCAAACATTTTTCTCTATATCTGATGACATACATCCACAAAACTGATGCACATTCAACAAGCTACGTCTACACATGTGGAAGATGAGGCCAGAAAGAGTTTCTTACAACCCCACCCCCACCACTTATTTCTGGTGTATTTTCCTAGCTGGCCTCTTCGTATCAATCAGGCAGTAAGACATGACATGATTTTATGGGGACTTGTTTTCACTAAAGTCATGGAGAAAACAGGGAGGATATACATGCACCAGCACAACTAAGTCTCCCTTCCCTCTTCCTGTGACACCCAGGACAATGCTAGGTCAAAGAGTACACAGAAGTCATTCACATAGGCCGGGCGCGGTGGCTCAAGCCTGTAATCCCAGCACTTTGGGAGGCCGAGACGGGCGGATCACGAGGTCAGGAGATCGAAACCATCCTGGCTAACACGGTGAAACCCCGTCTCTACTAAAAAAATACAAAAAACTAGCCGGGCGAGGTGGCGGGCGCCTGTAGTCCCAGCTACTCCGGAGGCTGAGGCAAGAGAATGGCGGGAACCCAGGAGGCGGAGCTTACAGTGAGCTGAGATCCGGCCACTGCACTCCAGCCCGGGTAACAGAGCCAGACTCCCGTCTCAAAAAAAAAAAAAAAAAGAAGTCATTCACATCTGCATGCTATCTAATCCACATATTTTTACCTTTAATAGTTGAGAAAGAAACATACTATTTAAATTAGGCTAAGACTTATGCTAAGGCCATCAGAAATTTTCTGCAAAAGAAATGAGACTTTAGGGCCAGGCACAACGTTTCACGCCTGTAATCCCAGCACTTTGGGAGGCCAAGGTAGGTGGATCACTTGTGGTCAGGAGTTCAGGACTAGCCTGGCCAAGATGGTGAAACCCCGTGTCTACTAAAAATACAAAACCTGGCTGGGCGCGGTGGCTCAAGCCTGTAGTCCCAACATTTTGGGAGGCCAAGACGGGCAGATCACGAGGTCAGGAGATCGAGACCATCCTGGCTAACACGGTGAAACCCCATCTCTACTAAAACAAAAAATTAGCTGGGCGAGGTGGCGGGCGCCTGTCATTCCCAGCTACTCGGGAGGCTGAGGCAGGAGAATGGCATAAACCCAGGAGGCGGAGCTTGCAGTGAACTGAGATCCGGCCACTGCACTCCAGCCTGGGCAACAGAGCGAGACTCCATCTCAAAAAAAAAAAAAAAAGGTACAAAACCTTGCCAGGCGTGGTGGCACGCACCTGTATCCCCAGCTACTCAGGAGGCTGAGGCAGGAGAATCGCTTGAACCCAGGAGGCAGAGGCTGCAGTGAGTCGAGATCACACCACTGCACTCTACCCTGGGCAACAGAGCAAGACTGTCTCAAAAAAAAAAAAGAAAAAAAAAAAAGAAATGGGAGACTTCAAATGAACTTAACAGACTACTGGATCTTGAAATTCCATGAGTATGGAATTTATTTTTATTGTTATGTGACAAAAAAAGATTCCACAACATCCTAAAAAACCCATTTTATTAACACCCTCATTGTCAGGACATTTCTCTTTCAATGTGGCACATGGAGGCCTCAGCATAAATACTGTCCATTTGGTAGTTGGACTTGGCAAATCATTTCCTCCAGATAACCCACCAGGCCTGCAGAAGGCAAGCATGGGACCACACTGACGCCTAGCCCTTACCACCCAGGCACATGAGACATAACCAAAGGGTACTGGGTAAATAGCCTTGTAAATGGTGATTTTGTGTTTGTCATACAAGGTATAAAATTTCTAGTTATATAGATTTTGCCATTACTTTTAATGGCAAAAACTGCAATTAAGTAGCGTGATTAGTATTTTTATGTCCTGATGTCAATACATATACCCCATTTTCCCTATAAAATTATTTTAATAAATTATGC
The DNA here is from genome assembly GCF_009764315.1 of Trachypithecus francoisi. Classification (NCBI taxonomy): domain Eukaryota; kingdom Metazoa; phylum Chordata; class Mammalia; order Primates; family Cercopithecidae; genus Trachypithecus; species Trachypithecus francoisi. The sequence continues at coordinate 37,438,801 of NW_022681462.1, forward strand.
TGAGGAAAATTATCTGTAAGATAACATAGCTTATGCTTACTCTGAACAGCCTGTTCGATTCCTCTGAGTCTGGCATAGGCAGTGTTTATATCCAGAGTAAAGTTGTCAACTTGCTCTTGACTGAGACGACGAAACTGTAATTCTTGTTCAGAGAGTTTCTCAGACAGGTTCTGAAATAAAACAAAAATGGTTTCAGAAAAAAGCGACACTCAATGCACGTCACGTAACTGTGTAATCTTCCAGCAACTACTTGCTGAAGCAAAGAGGGCCTTACAGTTGTCAAGAAATTCCTACATTTTGTGTAAAGAAAGTTTCAAAAATGTCTGACTCATATTTGATGCATATATATATATATATATTTTCTTTTTTTTTTTTTTTTGAGACAGAATCTTGCTCTATTGCCAGGCTGGAGTGCAGTGGTGCAATCTCGACTCACTGCAACCTCTGCCTCCGGGGTTCAAGTGATTCTGCTGCCTCAGCCTTCCAAGTAGCTGGGATTACAGGCACGTGCCACCATGCCCAGCTAATTTTTGTATTTTTAGTAGAGACGGGTTTCACCATGTTGGCCAGGATGGTCTCGATCTCTTGACCTCGTGATCCACCCGCCTCGGCCTACCAAAAAGTTGGGATTACAGGCGTGAACCACCATGCCCAGCTGATGTATATAATTCTTTACAAATTTACGGATGGAACCTAATATTAGAGGAAGCATACCAAGAGAAGAGAGAAGGCTGTTAAAGTCAGAAACAAACTGCCAACTGTATTTTATTTTTGAGACAGCATCTTGCTCTGTCACCCAGGCTGGAGTGCAGTGGCACAACCTCAGCTCACTGCAACCTCTACCTCCCAGATTCAAACGATTCTCACGTCTCAGTCTCCAGAGCAGCTGGGATTACAGGCATGCACCACCATGCCCAGCTAATTTTTGTATTTTTAATAGAAACAGGGTTTCGCCATGTTGGTCAGGCTGGTCTCGAACTCTTGGCCTCAAGCAATCCACCTGCCTCAGCCTCCCAAATTGCTGGGATTATAGGTGTGAGCCACTGTGCTCAGCCACAAATTGTCAGCCTTAGAAAGTAAAGTAGCTGTACTGCAAACCTAAACGTAATAATTAAATTCTATTCCAATAACATGTATTTAAGAGCTTATCCATTAATTTTTCTCAGAAAAATATCCATCAAATAGAATTTAAAATACCTTTTCATATTGACATACATTGCGATTCTCTGGAAGATTGTACTTAGAAAACCTCAATATCTTCTTGCAAGACAAAGTAACAAGTTAATATTACTGTAAATGATTTCTTGAACAGAAATTATAATTACGGGCATCTTGATAATTTACTGGGATTTCAAAGCCTAACATCTCTGGGAAATTACCTCAGTTACAAAAATCTAATAAGCACTACCATGCCATCTATAGGAGGAAGATGCACATGTCAAATATTACCGTCTGCATTCCTGAAATCCCCTTTACCAACTCTCCTTAAAGCTCTGAAGATTCCAAATGACTAGAATATATATTTTAAAAACACATCTGATCATGAACACACAGGTACACCATTATGTAAAAAGAAGCAGTTTTGTAGACATACAAGGAGATTTCCAATTCTTTGACATCCTTGGAGTACATTAAAAGGAAAGGAGAGTCTGTTAATCCTGTCAGGAAGAGGGGAGTAGGGCTAAAGGGAGTCCAGGTCCTCACCTGCTCAAATTCAGACTTCAGTTCCTGTTCTTGTACCCTAAGGACATCACGCAAGTGATCAGTGTGGGCAGCTGCCTGTCGGCGAAGTTGGGTTCTCATTTCATTCTCCATGGCATCTCTGACTTCCTCTATCTGTGAAACCAAACATAATAATTATTAGTTTCCAATTCTCCACATATACTTTTAGGAAAACAGAAAGCCCACTATCAACCATGACAACAGCGGCTTCCATATCCTGAACCCCTCTAATGTGCTGGGCATGTGTACACTTCTACTTCTTATATGAAACAGAAAGCTAAACCCTGGAAGGTGACTCAAACAAGATCACACAGCTGTGGCAAAAAACAGATTTCAAACAAAGGTCTCTATCACCCCCAAATTTGTGGTTTTTTCCACATCACCAGGCTGCCTCTCATATAAAACACTCATTTCCTGAATCACATGCTCCTCTGAGAAATAACTAAATCCAGGATATGAAGAAAAGTAACTATATACTTGGGATCAAGTGTAGCTTTACTACAATCATCTGTGTGACCTTGGGGAAATGATTTCTCTTCTCAAATCTCCGCTTTCTCATCTGTGGGTAATAATACCTACTTGGAAGAATCATTAAGAAAATAAGTAAGTATCTGGGAGTTATTGAACACAGTTTCTTCTAAACAAAGAAAACTGCTTATTTTTAAATGAATTTAAATTCAACATGGGCCAAATAAAACAAAAAATATACCTTGCCTAACAAATAGCCGTAAGTCACTTTACAATTACTTAACACTGATTACTTGAAATTCAGAACTTATTTTTTCTCAGAAACAATATAATAAATCAATGAATCCATTCAGTCAGTGCGTAAGTATTTATGAAGTGCCAGCCCTGTGTTCCAGGCAGTGCCTACTATCTGTATGGATCCAATGGTGCTTAGGGCAGACGAACTTCTTGCTCTCACACAGTGTGTATCTCAATGGAGGCAGCAGACAGTAAACAAGTAAACAAAACAGACATGTCAGATTGTGACACATATTTCTACGTATGACTTTGAGCAGGCAAGGACCTGTTGTGAAGCATCAACACCCCTTCAACCGCCTTTTCCCCCACCTTACATTTAAAATAAACAGGGCAACATAACAGAAAGTAATACAGAGGCTCTACTTTGGACTGAAGGGATAGAAAATCTCAGTCTTGCTAAGAAGGTGACATTTAGGCTTAAAACTTAAGCTTAGAGCTCAAGGTTTAAACAGAGAAGACAAAACAATGTGCCAGGCAGAGAAAACATAAAGGTCCCAAGATGAAAGATATAGTCAAGGTACAGACAAAAAATACCAGGGTGCCTGAAGCAGTGAAACGGCTCATGGCATGCAGCGCTCAAGAAGCCTTTTGGGTTTTGGTTAAGAATTTGGAATTATATTAAATGAAATGGGTAGTCCATGGAGGATTTCCAGCAGTGTAGTTCGTGTCTGATTCGACTATGTTTTATTTGCCTGCGTAAACAAACACAGAAAGAAGGGTATGAGGAAAGGGGAAATTGGCTGGGCATGGTGGCTCACACCTGTAATCCCAGCACTTTGGTGTTTACATTCCTTGGGGTAGGCTGTGCATGGTGCCTCATGCCTGTAACCCTGGCGCCGTGGGAGGCCGAGGCAGGTGGATCACTTGAGGTCAGGAGTTCGAGACCAGCTTGGCCAACATGGCAAAAGCCCGTCTCTACTAAAAATACAAAAATTAGCCACGTGTGGTGGCATGCGTCTGTAAGTCTAGCTACTCAGGAGTCTGAGAGGCATGAGAATCGCTTGAACCTGGGAGGCAGAAGTCGCAATGAGCCAAGATTGCACTACCACACTCTACCCTGGGCCACAAAGACAGACTCTGTCTCCAAAAAAAAAAAAAATAATAATAGTGGAAGCTATTAAGATGACAGTTTGGGCTAAGGTGGTAGTAATAGAGTGGACAGATTTGGGATTTATGTTGGATGCAGAACTGGTAGGATCTGTGGGGCGACTGAATATGAATTGATGGAGGAACAACGAAGCATGATTTGGGCTTAAATAACTGAGTAGTTTGTTCAACTCTGTTTATTTAGAGAGAAAAAAGCTGAAGAGCTAGAAGACAAGTTGGAGAGAATAAAGAAATCTGTTTGGAACGTGATAAGCATGAAATGACTACTGAAAATCCAACTGGAGATACCAGGTAGGCTGCTGGATAGGAACCTGAAGCCAAGGCAGACGTCAGAGTTGGAGATAGAGATTTATCAGGTATAGATGGTATTTAAACTTCCAAGCCACGGGACTCAACAAGAACACTTAGAGACAGTTTAGATGGAGAAAAGGTTTCAGAACTAATGCCAGGCATGCCACTATTTGAGAGGCTGAGCAGAATAGGAGGTTAAGGAGTGGCCAGCAAGGTAGGAGAAAGGCCAGAAGAGTATGGTGTCAGGGAGCCTAGGGAAGAAACAGTTTCAAGAAGGAGGGAGTGGCCAATAGTACTGCTAAGAAGACACAAAGGTGGGATGAGTAGCTAGGTTCCCAAATCAGCCTGTGTACACCTATTTAATAAATGATGTGCCCAGAGAGAGGGCTAAAGAAGGTGTTTCACCTGATTTTTAACCACCAACCACTTAACAACACTAGCAGGGAAAAATATACTCAGACTCCAACAAAGATTCATTCAGCACTGCTTTAAGGGACAGAGGCCCAGCTCCACTGGAAAGATGAGCTAGATAATCCTGGATACCAGTAGCTTATTACCTTCTTACACTTCTGTATCTGCTCAACATAACGGAACTCTGCTTGATCACTCCTTTCCTAGAAGTTCTCATGAGGAGAATGAGGACCTAAGCTCCACTCTAAAGGTCAGTTAGCATGACTTATATTCAATATCCTAAAGCCAATGACTGTCAGTATTTTTTTTCTTTCTTTTTTTTGGAGACAATCTTGCTCCATCGCTCAAGCTGGAGTCAGTGGCACAATCTCAGCTCACTGCAACCTCCACCTCCCTAGTTCAAATGGTTCTCCTGCCTCAGATTTTCCAGTAGCTGGGATTACAGGTGCGAGCCACCACGCCCAGCTAATTTTGCTATTTTTAGAAGAGACAGGGGTTTCACCATATTGGCCAGGCCAGTCTCAAACTCCTCACCACAAGTGATCCACCCACCTCGGCCTCCCAAAGTGCTGGGATTACAAGCATGAACCACTGCACCCGGCTGAGCCAGTATTATTTCTAGAAGTAAACAATCAAGTTAGAGTCACTTTAAAATGTTAGGCAACAATTCTCACTTCTTTTACCTTTCTGTCCTGTTCAGCCTGTATTTCACTTCTGTGATGCTCTAATGCTTTTGCTACTGCAGAGTCAAATGCCCGCTTTTCTTCCAGCTTTTGTTTCTCCAAGGCTAACGTGATGTGCTGCTTTTCAGTGGCCTTCTGTTCTGCCAGCTCTCTGTTCAGCTGATCGATTCGACGATGTGCATGAGCAATCAGGGAGTTCAGATCATCAGTAGAGAGCTTGTCAGCTAAGCAAAAGAACACGTTAAAATTCTAATGATGTCACTGAAATTATACTCATTACAAGGTAATCTGCATCAACTGACTGTAATTTAAGAGCAGTAAACAAACGTAAAACTTAGCTAACATGAAAAGAGATTTAGATTCCCCAGTTCTATCAGAAATTGGCTAGTGCCCAATAAGATATTTTCAGCCCCTGGCAAAAATCAGGTACCCTTCAGATAATCAGTTGTTTTCCAGGAACCCTCTTTTAATCTGAACTAATTATAAATAGACTTTCTACTTTACTGTAACTTTGTCTTTAAAGAAAAAACTTGCATATACAATCACTTCTATATTTTCTTTCAGCCATAACTATGATTAGTTACAATAGGCATCCAATTGAAGATTCTTTTCTGCTAAAACTAAAAATCAAATTCAAATTCTCTCAGACTTTTCCTTAAGTTTTTTTACTTTTCTTAAACACATATGATATAGATTAAACCCCAACAGAGCAACCAGAGCTGTCCATCAGAACCACTGCAAAGCTTTTTAAAATATGCCCAAAGATTCTCATCCAGGCTTAAACCAATGTTTGTGTTTTAAATCTTAATCCAAAAATGTACCAACACATACACAGATTAAGAATTATGGTTCCAGCCAGGCACGGTGGTTCATGCCCATAATCCCAGCACTTTGGGAGGCTGAACTGAGGTGGGCAGATGACCTGAGGTCAGGAGTTCGAGACCAGCCTGGCCAACCTGGTGAAACCCCGTCTCTACTAAAAATGCAAAACTTAGCTGGGCATGATGGCCGGCACCTGTAATCACAGCTACTCAGGAGGCTGAGGTAGGAGAATTGCTTGAACCCAGGAGACAGAGGTTGCAGCAGGCCGAAATCACGCCAGTGTACTCCAGCCTGGGAAACAGCAAGATTCCATCTCAAAAAAAAAAAAAAAAAGAGGGAGAGAATTATGGCTCCACTGGCCAGATGCAGTGGCTGATGCCGATAATCCCAGCACTTTAAGAGGCAGAGATGGCTGGATCACCATAGGCCAAGAGTTTGAGACCAGCCTGGCCATCATGGTAAAACTCTGACTCTACTAAAAATACAAAAATTAGCCAGGCGTGGGGGCACGTGCTTGTAATCACAGCTACTCAGGAGGCTGAGGCACAAGAATTGCTTGAACCCAGGAGGCAGAGATTGCAGTGAACTGAAATTGTGCCACTGCACTCCAGCCTGGTGACAGAGCAAGACCTTGTCTCAAAAAAAAAAAAGAAAAAAAAAGAATTATGACTCCATCTCTTCTTAGTCTTTTGGCTAAGATGAAGTGAAGAATTATGGCTCCAACAGCAAAATATAGAATGTAGGAAAATCTATAAGACTAATGACTCAATTTCTTAATAAATACATTGAAAAGCAAAAAACAAAAAGGGGCAAGAGATATATATACTGACTAAACTCAACACGTGGAATATCTTATGGGTATCAATTCGAATAAAAAACTGTAAAAACTCATTCTATGAAACAACAGGGGATATACCAACACTGAATGGACATTTGCTGACTAGGGAATTGTTAAGAAGTTTTGGGTGTGATAATAGCATGGTGATGTTTTTGAAACATACTCACAGTATTTACAAGGGAAAGAGTATGATATTTGAGTCTGCTTCTATATGAGCTGAGGAGGAGTGGGAATAGATGAGACGAAACTGGTCATATGCTGATGGCTACAAAACTGAGTGATGGGTCCTGGAAGTTCCTTAGTTTTCTTCTTACTTTTTAATGTTTGAAATTCTCCAAAGTAATCAGTTACAATCCATATTACACACGCGCACGTGCACAAACACACACGCACACACACTTCACATCTATAAGACTCCAATCACTTGATGAAACATTTTCGTTCTTGAGAGCATTCGGATGCCAAAAATATCCAATTCAGATTTATCACGTGACATAATTCTACTTTATATCTATTTAGATGGCTTTGTGTAAGAAATCATAGGCACAACAAAAAGACTTTAGTCTTTTAATATCCAAAACAAAAGACTTTAAATGTGAAATATACACTCACCTAAGTCTGAAATACCTACAAAGGAAAAAACAGAACAGTTTGAAAAAAAAAAAAAAAAGCACATACGTTAGTTATTGATCATTAAACAGAAATATCTAAAAGGAAACAAGAAGGAAACGGAGACTAGTACCAGGAAAAGCTATTTTAATACTGGAAAGTGAAATGATACAGCTATTTTCTAAAATGTAAACTGTAAAACAAGACAAAATCAAGGTAAATAACATTTTAGAAAATAAAAGAATCATTGATATTGTGGTTTTGGTTTTAAAGGACTTATCTTTGTTTCACAGTAATCAACTTAAATTGTTTGTTTTTTTGTTTTGAGACACAGTCTTCCTCTGTTGCCTAGCCTGGAGTGCAGTGGTGCAATCGCAGATCACTGAAACCTCCACGTGCTGGGCTCAAGCAATCCTCCCACCTCAGCCTCCCAAATAACTTGGACTAGAGGTGTGTGCCACCATACCCAGCTAATTTTTGTATTTTTTGTAGAGATGGGGTTTTGCCATGTTGCCCAGGCTGGTCTCGAACTCCCGGGCTCAAGCGATTCGCCTGCCTCAGCCTCCCAAAGTGCTGGGATTACAGGCATGAGCCACTGTGCCCAGCAACCTAAACATTTTTTTTTTTTTATTTTGTTTTGAGACAGAGTCTTGTTCTGTCACCCAGGCTGGAGTGCACTGGCGCAATCTCAGCTCACTGCAAACCCCCGCCTCTTGGGCTCAAGCGATTCTCCTGCCTCAGCCTCCCAAGCAGCTGGGACTACAGGCGTGTGCCACCACCCCTGGCTAATTTTTGTATTTTTAGTAGAGACAGGGTTTTACTATGTCGGCCAGGCTAGTCTTGAACTCCTGACCTCAAGTTATCTGCCCGCCTCAGCCTCCTAAAGTGCTGGGATTACAGGCATGAGCCACCATGCCCAGCCTCAACATAAGCATTTCATAGAAACTATAATTTTCTTTTATCCCTCATATTTTTATTAGTTCATACAGTATTTTACTAAATTACAGTTTTGACTCTCTGTTCTCAGTTCCAGGCCTCTCTTAACATTTCAAATACTTAATAAATTCAGTTTTTCTTTGAAATTTTTAAAATAATGAATTCATACTAAATTTTAATTTAACCTGTGCAAATTAAACAAAGAACTACAGTGGCCTGATTTGAGAGTAAAGAAAAAATGGCATTCTGTATAGGTGGAATGATGTCCCCCACCACCATCACAGGTATCCCAAGCACCCAGTGTGAACACGTGACAGGAGAGGGGAGTGCAGCCAGTCGCAGCTACTGCCTCTCAGGATGAGCTGTTGAACATCCTGGTATGAATGTCCTGACCATCTTTTTTTTTTTTTTGACGGAGTCTCCCCTGTTGCCCAGGCTGGAGTGTAGCAGCACGATCTTAGCTCACTGTAACCGCCACCTACCGGGTTCAAGTGATTCTCTTGCCTCAGCCTCCCGAGTAGCTGGGACCATAGGCGCACGCCACCATGCTCAACTAATTTTTGTATTTTTAGTAGAGATGGGGTTTCACCATATCGGCCAGGCTGGTCTTGATCTCCTAACCTCAGGCAATCCACCCGCCTCAGCCTCCCAAAGTGCTAGGATTATAGGTATGAGCCACTGCACCTGGCCAGTCCTGACTTTCTTAATAACCTTTGGATTCAACATGTCCAAAGACTGGTATTTTTCATCCAAGGGGCTCTGAACATCAACTGATGTTCATCACTCCCTCCTACACCATCAATCTCACAAAAATAAATTTTCCTCCTTATTATGGTTACATCATTCTTCTTCTCAAAACGCTAAAAGGGAGTCCCATGCTGCTGATACAAATCATTCTGGCAGAGAATAGTGAGGCTAGTGAGGGAGAATGAAATCCCGGCTCTACCCCAACCTTGGGCAAATTACTTTTCTGCCTCAGTTTTCTCATCTACGTAATTGGGATAATAACAAAATTTGCCTTATAAGGCTGTTATGAATTTCAAATAAGTTAAGATATGTGACGCACTTAGAACTCAGTGCCTGGTACAAACTAATGCCCAATACCACTAGCTATTATTACGTTTGGAACCTTGCTCAGCTATAGATAACACAGAAAGAGTACTGGACATAGTGAACATCATCAGGACATTTGTTGTTTAGGGAAATAATAATAAAAGCAATCCCAGAACTTAAAGTATAATAAAAAAATGATAATAAGAGCAAAATGCCTCATAACACAAACCAGTACTAACAAATTTGGTTTAGGTCTTAGTGCATTCTGATTTCAGAGTTGAGGACATCCACTGAGGGCTAGGGTAATCATGGAATAATTACTGTCTCTAGAAATACACAGGAAATCAGTAATACCGGTTGTCCCTGAGGAGGAACACCATGTGAGAGGGAAACTTCAAATGCCATTTATACCTTTCAAATTTTGTATTGTGAATATATACTCCATTTAATAAATTAATAAAGATTTAAATGGAGAAACAACTCAGAGATTGCTTCACAAGGGACATTCACTTTCTACATGGCACCCTTCTTTAGCACAGGTTTCTCAACCTTGGTGCTACTGACCTTCCGGTCCAGGCAGTTCTCTGCTGTAAGGGGCTATTCTGTGTACTACAGGATGTTTAGCAGCACGTCTGGCCTCCACCCACTACATGCTAGTAGCTCCCTCCAGTTGCTCCCTCCAGTTGTGGCAAACAAAAATGTCTCCCAGTGCTGCCAAATGTCATGTGAGGAACAAAATGCCCTCGGTTGAGAACCACTGTTTAACATTTTCATGTTTTACGATAGGCGGCCAGGCATGGTGTCTCACGCCTATAATCCCAGCACTTTGGAAGGCCAAGGTAGATGGATAATTTGAGGTCAGGAGTTTGAGACCAGCCTGACCAACATGGTGAAACCCAGTCTCTACTAAAAATACAAAAAAATTAGCTGGGTGTGGTGGCACACGGCTGTAATCCCAGCTACTCGGGAGGCTGAGGCAAGAGAATCGCTTGAACCCATGCGGCGGAGGTTGCAGTGAGCCAAGATCCCACCACTGCACTCCAGCCTGGGTTGACACAGCAAGACTCCATCTTACAAAAAAAAAAGATTTGTGATAGGCACTTTCAAAAGCAGAAAAAAAGAAAAAAGTTAAAACTGTCAGAGCTGGCTTGGGAAAATTAGTAGGATTTAGTCTACTGGGAAGACCAAAGACAGAATGCAAATTCTTAGGGTTGATGCTCATATCTAACTCTCCACAAATAAAATTTGTCCTGCCCTGTCAACCTAATTTCATTTTATTTGAGCCACTGGAGACTCCCTACTACTACCAATGTCAAGTTTATGCCAAGAAGCTTACATATATCTAATGCAAGGAGACAACAAACAAGCCAATGAATAAGAATTTCAAGAAGATAAAATAAAGTAATACGGTACAGTGGTTTGTGGAGGAATATAATCAGGGAAGGTCTCTGAGGTGCTCACATCTGCTTCCATTGTAACCTCAACGAAACACAGACAACCCCTTGAGAAATTCTGATGAGGGAAGCAGTGTCAATGTGGCTCAAGTTTATCCTTCTCAAGGACTAACTGTCCACAATGCCCTCTTTGCTAGATGGTAGCTATCCAGTGTCTAAACAAGAGTCACTGGTTCCAGACTGAACTTTGTATTTCTCCACATTATTCTCTCTCATAAATCGTACTGTCACTTTTTTTTTTTTGAGACGGAGTCTCACTCTGTCGCCCAGGCTGGAGTGCAGTGGCCGGATCTCAGCTCACTGCAAGCTCCGCCTCCCGGGTTCACACCATTCTCCTGCCTCAGCCTCCGGAGTAGCTGGGACTACAGGCGCCCGCCACCTTGCCCGGCTAGTTTTTTGTATTTTTTTTAGTAGAGACGGGGTTTCACCGTGTTAGCCAGGATGGTCTTGATCTCCTGACCTCGTGATCTGCCCATCTCGGCCTCCCAAAGTGCTGGGATTACAGGCTTGAGCCACCGCGCCTGGCCGTACTGTCACTTTTTTATTTGACAACAGTCTAACTGATATCTGCCTCCTGAGTCAACTGCATTCAAAGAGCTAAATGTCTGAGTTATCTTTTGACAGCCTTAACTCCACTTCTTGACATTTAGTCTCCCTGGATGGCCATGATGCAGAATGATTATAAATCCTTGCACTGGTGTTTCACTTCACTCCTTAGACCAGCCATGGTTCTTTGAGGCAACCCTGATACCTTCAGCCTGGAGAGGCCTACGACATGAGAAGTCTCCTTTCTAACAAATGCTAGCATTTGAACAGTGTTTTAAGCCAGGTGTGGTGGCTCACACCTGTAATCCCAGCACTTTGGGAGGCCAAGGTGATCACTTTAGGTCAGGAGTTCAAGACCGGCCTGGCCAAAATGGCAAAACCCTGTCTCTACTAAAAGCACAAAAAAACTGGTAGGGCGCAGTGGCTCACAACTGTAATCTCAGCTACTTGAGAGGCTTAGGGAGAAGAACTGCTTGAACCTGGGAGGCAGAGGTTGCAGTGAGCCAAGATAGCGCTACTGCACTGCAGCCTAGGCAACAAGAGTAAAACTCCGTCTCAAAAAAAAAAAAAAAAAAGAAAAAAAGAAAAGGTACAAAAAAATAGCCTGGTGTGGTGTTGCACGCTTGTAATCCCAGATATTTGGGAAGCTGAGGCAGGAGGATCGCTTGAATCCGGGAGGTGGAGGACTGTACTGCAGCCTGGGCAACAAAAAATAAAAATAAAAATAAACAGTTTTTTAATTTTGCTGAGACGGGTGATCTCTGTGATTCTCAGTACTGTCACAGAACTTCAGGGAAATGTGACTATAGTTACACCATGAAACGACTTCAGCATCAAAATTCTCTGTAGTCTCAGCCTGAGGAAGTGGATAGCCAGACAGCTCGTTCCTTTCTCAGTGCAGGGTCCCTAGGTACATTTTCTTTTTTTTTTTTTTGAGACGGAGTCTCACTCTGTCGCCGGGGCTGGAGTGCAGTGGCCGGATCTCAGCTCACTGCACGCTCCGCCTCCCGGGTTCACGCCATTCTCCTGCCTCAGCCTCCCGAGTAGCTGGGACTACAGGCGCCCGCCACTCGCCCGGCTAGTTTTTTTGTATTTTTTAGTAGAGACGGGGTTTCACAGTGTTAGCCAGGATGGTCTCGATCTCTTGACCTCGTGATCCACCCGTCTCAGCCTCCCAAAGTGCTGGGATTACAGGCTTGAGCCACCGCGCCCGGCCCCTAGGTACATTTTCAACAAAGTGTTGTTTTGTCACAGAGCAGACATAAAATGTGCTTTAAATAATTCACTACAAATACTTTTAAAGTAACAAGGTTTTTAAAAATACTTATACAGTAACACTTCAGTAGCATCAAGGTTATAATGTCACTTGTGTTCACCTGAATTCCAAACTTTTTTTTTTTTTTGAGCAGCAAAGATCAGAACAGAACCAATCACGGATTATGAAATTAAACACTAGCTGAAACTCATGTTCATCACGGCTAAAACTACAAGAGTACTGTCGCGGCTGTGTCATCTGTAATGATTGTGGTTAAAATAAAACGCTGAAACAGTGTACTGTACACAAAAAGAGATATGCATGCATGTCAGAGGGATTTGGACTAAGATGGAGATGAAGCAAGTTTAGATTCGTTGATTAGTTGTTAAAACATCGAAAAAAAAACATTACTTCAGTTGTACTTACTCATTCCTTTCCACCCAGGAAGGACTTCTGGAGTAATACTGTCTAGCTCTCGTTTAAAGTCGTCCCGAGCTTGGACCACCAGCTCATGATACTGAGATACAACCTTAGCCTCAGACTGAGCTGCTTGGACCTGAGCAAATACAAAGGGTATATGATAAATTGAACAAAAAGTACCACAAACATTCCAAGAAACAGAAGTAGTATTCCTTCTTTTGTTTACATTTCGTTGGAAATGTGTAAGGAAATCTGAAGCTCAGAAACGAAACATAAGCCTTGTTTCCTTCTAATTCCTATTCAAATACCATGGACAGGCCCTTTCCCATCTTACTAGGCCCCCTCCCTCCATACAGATCACATAAATGCAGCCAGAAGATCTGCTACAAAATGGACATTTTCATAAGTGACAAAAATCATAACCAAAAATGTTACCTATTATAGAAAGTATCAACAATACAGAACAATCCACTTGGTTGGTGTCCAAGGCAAAATTTTTTTTTTTTTTGACAGGGTTTCACTCTGTCACCCAGGATGGAGTGCAGTGGCACCATCTCAACTCACTGCAGCCTCAACCTCCCGGGCCCAAGCCATCCTCTCACCTCAGTCTCCTGAGCAGCTAGGACTACAGGCGCACACCAACACGCCCACTTAATTTTTTGTATTTTTTGTAGAAACAGAATTTCACACCATGTTGCCCAGGCTGGTCTCAAACTCCTGGGCTCAAGTGATCTGCCCGCCTCAGCCTGCCAAAGTGTTGGGATTACAGGTGTGAACCACCACACCCAGCCAAGGCAAATTTTTTAAAACAGTAACAACTAATATATTTTGCAGGAGAAAAGAGGGGAGATGGTAGGAATTTACTGTTTTCCTAAATCCTTAAAATCCTCTAAGAGATTATATTTTAAAATATAAAATATTATAAGGTAGGAAACATACCTTTTTGACCACATTATCCAGATCAACTATCATGTTGTGAAGTTTACCCTCTGCAGCAGATATATGAGGCTTGGCCCCAGTAACCTCTTTTTTCTTTGCATTTTCAATCACACTTTTCATCTTCTCTAACTCTTCTCTGGAAACCAACAAAACAAAGATTTTGTCAACTGTATTAAGGCGTTTTAATGTCAGTACAGTATATAATTGTTAAGTCTATGAAAGAGGCCAGGAATAGTGGCTGATGCCTGTAATCCCAGCACTTTGGGAGGCCAAGGCAGGAGGATCACTTGAGTCCAGGAGTTCAAGACCAGCCTGGGCAACATAGGGAAACCATGTCTCTATTTTATTTTAAAAAACGAAAAGAAAAGTCAATGAAAGAAATGTAACTGCTTTTTCTTTTTTTTTTAAAGACTAGTCAAGTGCAATAGTAAGAAGAGAGGAAAAACTAAAGCGAGAGAGTTCCATCCATAACTGACTGTGAACAATCAACTGAGCTAACTCACTACCTTTGGACGAGCATCAGTGCTTTTTTGGAGTCAATAAACGAGAGGCTTTTCTCATCAACAACTGAAAACATCTTGGTTAGAAGCTAGATTTACTAGAGTGAACCAGAGAGGGAATATGGTATATGGAGTGACTCAGACTTTAGAATAAGACCCCCAGATTCAGTATCAGCCTTTCATTTCCTACACGCTTTTGTGTAAGGAAGAGAAGTTAATTCATGAGAAGTACTTAGTGCCTGGCCGAATCATTAGCATGCAATAAACAACAGCTCTTGCAAGGATCAACCTGACTCACCAACCAATGAGAGAGAGCTAAGGAAGGCAAAGGCACAGGAGAAGGCCAAAAACCTCACTGAGCAAATACTTAACTGGGACTCAGGGAGCCCTCACGACTCAGAATGTTTCGTAAGTCAGACAGACTGTGGTCTACCCACCATAAAACACCGAACTCAAAGTGATATGAGCATAATGCCTTAAATCTCCTAAAAGATATGCTGGTTTTATCAAAGACTTCTTTCTCTACTAAGAATAAATATTTTCCTAAGAAAGACAGCAAAATTTTGAGTGACAAATAACTATTCCATACTGCTGATGAGGATCTTTAGTCAAATAGAGGTTTCCACCAACGGAGGTTGATCTTATATCTGGGTATGCTTGTTCAATGCTAGTTTTAGCCAACTTCCAGGAATCAAGGTCAAGGTGGCATACCTATTACATACTCACTATTTTGGTTGTTAAGGCAAACAGACTGTGACATACTTTCTACATTCTGATAAACTGCCCAAACTGTCCCAGTAAAATCTTAAAATTACAGCAGAATCTCAGCACATCTGAAGAGATACATCATCTAAGCAATAATCCAAAGCAAAACTGACTTTTATATAAGATCCTCTATATGTCTGGGTATGGTGGCTCATGCCAGTCCCAGCTACTCAGGGGGCTGAGGCGGGAGGATGGCTTGAGCCCGGGAGGTTGAGGCTGCAGTAAGCCCTGATCATGCCCCTGTACTCCTGCATGGGCGACAGAGCAAGACCATGAATTAAAAAAAAAAAATCCTTTATATAAGTTTCTGCCAAATTTATTCTGGCCTAATTTTATATATATACATTTTGAGACGGAGTCTCGCTCTGTCGCCTAGGCTGGAGTGCAGTGGCACAAACTCATCTCACTGCAACCTCTGCCTCCTGGGTTCAAGTGATTCTCCTACCTCAGCCTCCCGAGTAGCGGGGACTACAGGCGCACACCACCACGCCTGGCTGATATTTGCATTTTTAGTAGAGACAGGGTCTCACCATGCTGGCTAGGATGGCTCAAACTCTTGGTCTCAGGTGATCTGCCTCCTAGGCCTCCCAAAGTACTGAGATTACAGGTGTGAGCCACTGTACCCAGCCTGGACTAATTATATTTTATTCCTTCTCTCTTTTTACACCTTTGTACGAGTTCCTAATGCCAATTCAGAACAAGCACGGGTGGAAAAGGGAAGGAAGGGTTTCTCTACCTCCTCTTTATTCTATACAGACAATACAAAAAAACCCAGCCCAAAGAAAGCCACCAGGAGGCCCTAATTACTTGTTAAAGTCCATGAGTAATTACTTGGCTTTGAGAAGGGCATCGGCAGCTTCATCTACTGCCTTTCTGCGTTCCTTCAATGCACCCTCCACTGTGCGCCACTGAGCAGATTTCTTCTCGCCTGCAATCTAAACAAAACATTTTAATTATATAATAAATAATTGCTATTATTGTCATATAATAGGCCAACAAGATTAAACACAGAAACATGTGACATTAAAGTCAAAGGTAAAAATTTATATGCAATATTTCTCCAGAGTAAGAACTCTTAATTTAAGGCTTATGATCCGCCCACGTCAGCCTCTCAAAGTGCTGGGATTACAGGCACGAGCCACTGCCCGGCCATATAAGCATTTTTTAAGGGGATTTTTTTTTTTTTTAAAGATTCTCAAAAGGATGTTTTTGAGTTTAAGGATAAATCAGAGTTTAAGGATAAATAGCAGGTTTACATATTTGTATGATCCTTATTCCGCCTAAATGTTACTCTAAAGAATTACTCTTCCTAATTAGTTACATATAAGTCAACTATTCTCAAAAACCTCCCTTGTGGTGACTTTTACGGTATGTGAATTGTGTATTAAAAAAAAAAAAATTTTGGCCAGGCGCAGTGGCTCACGCCTATAATCCTAGCACATCGGGAGGCTGAGATGGGCAGATCATGAGGTCAAGAGATCGAGATCATCCTGGCCAACATGGTGAAACCCCGTCTCTACTAAAAATACAAAAATTAGCTGGGCGTGGTGGTGGGTGCCTGTAATCCCAGCTACTCGGGAGGCTGAGGCAGGAGAATCGCTTGAACCCAGTAGGTGGAGGTTGCAGCGAGCTGAGATCACGCCACTGCACTCCAGCTTGGTGACACAGCAAGACTCCTTCTCAAAAAAAAAGTTTTCCTTGAAAATCTTAGGCAGATCCAACACATTTTTCTCCAGCTATGGAACTGATTGCCACTTTTTGAAGCAGAGCTGGCTCATATTTAGGGAATATATTAGGAAGAAAACCCTCTAACACTAATACCACTAAGTGCAGCAAGAGGCTCACATTATGAGGGGGTGCAAGGTACCCAGAACACTCAGGGCCTAGACGTGGTTCAGTGGCTCATGCCTGTAATCCCAGCACTCTAGCAGAATCACTTAAGCCCAGTTGTTTGAGACCAGCCTGAACAATATAGGGAGACCCCATTTCAACAAAATAAAAAAAACAGCCAGGCGTAGTGGCTCATGCCTGTGGTGCCAGCTACTTGAGGGGCTGATCTGGGAGGATCATTTGAGCCCGCAATGAGGCCACAATGAGCCGTAATCACACCACCGCACTCCAGCCTGGGTGACAGAGCAAGACCCTGTCTCAAAAACAAAAAAAATGTGAAATAATAAACAAGATCTAGTGGTAGAACTAATAAATACCCTATTTAGAACTAGTGATGAGCATACATAATATTCAAGAGATCTGCAAGTACTATAATGTGATCTGAAAACATCTGTGCTTTCTATTGGTGACATGGTCACAGTACTGCTAACACTACTGTGGTTTGCTGCCAGTATTCATAGTTGAAGAAAATGGTTTTAAATTTCAATTTGAGGCTCGGGAAAATAAAGATGTTTCCCTCCTTCAAGTTCAATGAGCACCTGAATTCTATCTACAGACTCAACTCTAGGTTAAGAGCCCACACATTTAGAAGAAATATTTGTATTTGTCTTCGTGTATTGCTTTTTAAATGTTCTATGTAGCCGGGTGCAGTGGCTCACAATTGTAATCCCAGCACTTTGGGAGTCTGAAGTGAGCAGATCACCTGAGGTCAGGAGTTTGAGACCAGCCTGGCCAATATGATGAAACCCCATCTCTACTAAGATGGGTGTGGTGACGGGCGCCTGTAGTCCCATCTACTCGGGAGGCTGATGCAGGAGAATCGCTTGAACCTGGGAGGCAGAGGTTGCAGTGAGCCGAGATCATGCTATTGCATTCCAGACTGGGTGACAGAGCAAGACTCCATCTCAAAAAAAAAAGAATGTTCTATGTAAAATTTTACAAAGTATATCTTATTATGTGAAAAATAAAGTTGATGTTTCAGTGAGTTCCCACTGTAGTCTTTTTTTTTTTTTTTTTTTTTTTGAGATGGAGTTTCACTCTTGTTGCCCAGGCTGGAGTGCAATGGCTCGATCTTGGCTCACCACAACCTCCGCCTCCCAGGTTCAAGTGATTCTCTTGTGTCAGTCTCCCGAGTAGCTGGGATTACAGGCATGGGCCACCATGCTCAGCTAATTATATATTTTTAGTAGAAATGGGGTTTCTCCATGTTGGTCAGGCTGGTCTTGAATTCCTGACCTCAAATGATCTGCCTGCCTCAGCCTCCCACAGTGCTGGGATTACAGGCATGAGCCACTGTGCCTGGCCCACTTTAGTCATCTTGAAAATAAAATACATCAAGAATGGATACTGATTTGGTGCCAGGCATGGCGGCTTGTGCCTATAATCCCAGCACTTTGGGAGGGGAGGCAGGTGGATTACTTAAGGTCAGGAGTTCGAGACCAGCCTGGCCAACATAGTGAAACCCTCTCTCTACTAAACATACAAAAATTAGCCAGGTGTGGTGGTGGGCACCTGTAATTTCAGCTACTTGGGAGGCTAAGGCAGGAGAATTGCTTGAACCTGGGAGGTGGAGGCTGCAGTGAGCAGAGATCATGCCACTGCACTCCAGCCTGGTGACAGAGCGAGACTCTGTCTCAAAAACAAAACAAAAAAAGAATGGACGCTGATTTGGGCCACATGAACCAACCCAAGTAGAATCACAAAGCATGTAAATGTCAATGACATATCTGGGGGCCAACATTTATCACCCTTGTTGAAGGTACTCCTGCTTACAGAAGTCCAAGGAAAACCTACTCTGTAACAGACACAGATTCCCCTACAATCAAACTAAATCCCACTATTACCAAATCCAATTCTTCATAAACACTGCTTTGTGAAAGTTATTCAGCATATACTAGAAATTACATGTGCACCTGTAGCTTCTACTAGAAAAAAAGAAAGCTGGAATTCATTCTTAACATTTCAAAACGTGTTCATACATTTTTCTAATTATTTTGTACATTAGCTAATACTCTAATCTGTTAACTGCTACCATTAGGTTGTAAAATCTTGACTGCAATAGATTTACATTGTCTAATCACCATGTGCTACACATTATGTGCACTGGGAAGACGAAATACCACCTTGTGTACCCTTATACCCAAGTAGTAACATGGCATTTAAAGCTTCTAATCTGTGTCCTTCTGAGGGATACTGGTCTACTTGGGTTTGAACCCAGCACCCTGACATCATGCAACTTCTAGCCTTCCCGTATCTGTAACGAGCAAATTAAATTTCCTGAGTGGTTTCCACTTTGCTGACTGAACTCTGATATTTAAGTATTTTTCTTGGACTTTGACTAAAATGGAATTTTCCTTAAGTTTTCAAAGGTTGTAGTTTCTTGCTATTAACATCAGAGATCTAATTAAACTCTTTTGTAATATAAGTATATAGGACTGAAACAATGTAAAGTGTGTGTAAATTTTTTTTACAAACTAGAGTTATGACGGCATAGTAACTTTACTGACCATGTATGATCCTGATCTTTAAGATTAATAATTTATGTATTTTACTTTAATTTACTCCTTAAATGACCTGGAATAGAGATACATTTATACATAGTAAGTAACTTAATGTAATTATAAAATAATTTATTAGGTCCCAATATTAAATTTTGAAAAATCAATGTTATTACTTCATTCTTTGAAGTGTTTAGCATAAATTAAATAATCATAAACATTTAAAATAGCAGGTGTTTCAGGGAACATGGGATCTCTCTGTATTATTTCTTAAAACTGCAAGTCAAGGCCAGGCGTGGTGGCTTATGCCTGTAATCCCAGCACTATGGGAGGCCAAGGCGGGCGGATCACAAGGTCAGGAGATCGAGACCACGTTGAAACCTCGTCTCTACTAAAAATACAAAAAAAAAATTAGCCGGGCATGGTGGCGGGCGCCTGTAGTCCCAGCTACTCAGGAGGCTGAGGCAGGAGAATGGTGTGATCCCGGGAGGCGGAGCTTGCAGTGAGCCGAGATCGCGCCACTGCACTCCAGCCTGGGGAACAGAGCGAGAATCCGTCTCAAAACAAACAAACAAACAAACAAAAACACTGCAGGTCAAGTTTGAAAAGTATCTTTAAAAGTTTATCTATGGAAATAGCAATTTTAAAGCAAACAACAAAAACATTTAAGCACTATTAAAATATGAAAGCAAATCTGAACTAATTACTGTACTGCATCAGTGTTGTAAGATAAAATAAAGCACAGTGTATAAAATTCATTCTAAAAAATTTAAAGGCTTTTTTCATTTTGTTTTTTAAAGATAATCACTCTAAGGCCAAGCACAGTGGCTCATGTCTGCAATCTCAACATTTTGGGAGGCCGAGGCAGGCAGATCACTTGAGGTCAAGAGTTTCAGTCCAGCCTGGCCAAAATGGCAAACCCTGTATCTACTAAAAGTACAAAAATTAGCCGGGTATGGTGGTGGGTGCCTGTAATCCCAGCTACTCGGGAAGCTGAGGCAGGAGAATCGCTTGAACCTGGTAGGTGGAGGTGGCAGTGAGCCGAGATCGCACCACTGGACTCCAGCCCAGGCGACAGAGCAAGACTCCATCTCAAAACAATAACAAAAAAAGGTATCTTCCCCTAGTGAGAGAAAGCCCGTACCATAAGGAAGAAAGCAGTCTATTAAATATTACACTTCTCTCCACCCCCGATTTTTCTTTTTGACCCCCAAGTCATAACAGCTAAAAACCTTCTAATCATTCATTGGGCTCACCTCAGAATTGTCCATGGCGGCTTTCAATATGTTGGAGTGTGCATTGACAGCCTGGACCGCAGCATTCTGAGCTGCAATAGCCTGCAGAGTGACACTTGCAGTTTGCCTCAGAGCATCTTCTAAGCTCTTGGCTAGAGCTTAAAAAAAAAAAAAAAGAACAGTTAAAAAACAAATCCCTACCCCATAAATGACTAAACTTTTGCTGTTCTCCTATTTAGTCTTCCATTCCATTTCCCAAAAAATTTAAAAAGGAACAACAAAATACACAAGACTCAAATTTAGGGAATCAAAGTTTCACTTAACAATATGGTAAAGGGTGGGTGCGGTGGCTCACGCCTATAATCCCAGCACTTTGGGAGGTCGAGCTGGGTGGATCACAAGGTCAGGAGTTTGAGACCAGCCTGACCAATGTGGTGAAACCTCATCTCTACTAAAAATACAAAAATTAGCCGGGCATGGTGGCGGGTGCCTGTAGTCCCAGCTACTCGGGAGGCTGAGGCAGGAGAACTGCTTGAACCCGGGAGGTGGAGGTTGCAGTGAGCCGAGATCGCGCCACCGCACTCCAGCCTGGGCGACAGAGTGAGACTCCATCTTAAAAAAAAAAAAAGTATGGTAAAATACTGATAATTTAGTCTGGATGATAAATGTATGATTTATTATTTCTTTTTTTTTTTTTTGAGATGGAGTCTTGCTCTGTCACCCAGGCTGGCGTGCAACGGCACGATCTCGGGTCACTGTGAACTCCACCTCCCGGGTTCATGTGATTCTCCTGCCTCAGCCTCCTGAGTAGCTGGGACTACAGGCGCCCGCCACCACGCCCAGCTAATTTTTTTGTATTTTTTAGTAGAGACGGGGTTTCACTGTGTTAGCCAGGATGGTCTTGATCTCCTGACCTCCTGATCTGCCTGCCTCGGCCTCCCAAAGTGTTGGGATTACAGGCGTGAGCCACTGTGCTTGGTTTTTTTTTGGAGATGGACTCTCACTCTATCGCTCAGGCTGGAGTGCAGTGGCATGATCTCAGTTCACTGCAACCTCTGCCTCCTGAGTTCATGTGATTCTCCTGCCTCAGCCTCCTGAGTAGCTGGGACTACAGGCGCCTGCCACCACCCTTGGCTAATTTTTTTGTATTTTTAGTGGAGACGGGGTTTCACCGTGTGAGCCAGGATGGTCTCGATCTCCTGACCTCGTGATCTGCCCACCTCAGCCTCTCAAAGTGCTGGGATTACAGACATGAGCCACCGTGCCCAGCCTACTTTTTCTTTTCTGTATATCTAAACTTTTTCAAAATAAAAAGTGTTTTTTTCCCTCAAAATTATTTAAAGAAGGGTAATGTATTTCAAATGGGAGAAACAAGGTTTAGGACAATATAGCCCCTTTTACATATTTGTGGCTATAAACTCAACAAATCCATCAGCTTTCTTCATTTTAAACAACAATTGTACAGACTCAAAGGGAAAAAGAAGTGCCCATTTTCATCCCCTTAGCAAGAAGGAATACTCATAGCAAAACACTTATATTGACAAGACATAAGAAAACAGGAGAAAGAAAAAGACAAATAAAAAAATAGGCCAAAAAACCCCAAAACAAAACCCAAAGGCAACTTGAAATGGAGAGTGTTCTTCCACAAAAGGACTCAAGAAGTAGCAGACACCAATGTTCAAGAGGCACCTGTTAAGATCACATTTCTATATGCTGTCTCAGGAATACCAAAAAGTAAAGCAAACAACCATTTTAGATAATTTACTAAAATGCAAAAAAAAAAAAAAAAAAAAAAAAGTCATTTGAAGAAAGAAGGCTAGTGAGAATACTAATTTAATAATAAATGGGCCGGTGCAGTGGCTCACACCTGTAATCCCAGCACCTTGGAAGGCCGAGGCAGGCAGATCACCCGAGGTCGAGTTCGAGACCAGGCTGGCCAACACTGTGAAACCCCATCTCTACTAAAAATGCAAAAATTATCCCGGCATGGTGGTGGGTGCCTATAGTCCCAGCTACTCCGGAGGCTGAGGTGGGAGAATCGTGTGAACCTGGGAGTCAGAAGTTGCAGTGAGCCGAGACTGCATCACTGCACTCCAGCCTGGGTGACAGAGTGAGACTCTGTCTCTAAATAAATAAATAAATAAATAATAAAATAAATAAATAAATAAAATAAATGATATCACATGGCAAAAAATAAAAAAAAATTTGACAAGTGAGAAAAAAAGATGATTTTGAGCAAAAGAAGCATAAACTAGCAATGAACAAATGGAACCTGATGAACTACAAATGGTACCTCTGTAAGATAAAAGAGGAAAACTAACAAAGAGAAAATAAAAAGAAATTGACAGAAGTGATAGAAGTGAAACGAGAGCAGGGGATACAAAGAGAGAAGGGGACAAGGGAGAGAAACCGTGGTATCTGGATCCCATGACATGCGTGAGTGAACAGTGGACATCAAGTACAGGTAGTTGTGAGCCACTTTATGGAGGCCACAGAAAGTGGGCTGCTGGGAGGCACCTGCTGCTTCCAGCCCTCTTCAGAGGTCTAGTCACTGTCCTTTGATCCTTGATAAATATTTCACATGCAAATGCATGCATGTGTATTTTTAAAGTCAAGTTTGAGGGAGAATTAAGAGGTGACAGATAAAATTCTGAAAATGTTCACTTTGCCCAAAATGAAAGATGAGAGGAACCAGGCAAGGAAAAGAACAGCTGAAACAGCAGACATCTCCATCTTACATTTATAACTTAATTTCAAGGTGCCCAAGTGATAAAGAGAGAAAAGTGAAAAGTGAAGAAAAAATAGGACTAAAAGAAAAAAGGAGTAGGAAAAAAGAAACATTTCACTTAGAAGTCATTTATTAAATATTCTAAAATATTTGTAACACAATCAGAAGAATACAAAAAATGAAAAACAAAAATCCAAATCCAAGTAGCAAAACTAATGCCATAGGCACAGAATGACACCTATGCTATTCTAAGAAAATTGGTTCCTCAGGGTAGGGCAGAACCAGCACATTACAAGGGAAACAGGAACAAAACAAATGATGATGAGATCAAAAAACTATAAAGAGTTGCCATGAGTACTTAAACAACTCTCTGTCCAGCAAAAAGCTATATCCCACGACCTCCAGAGACATCAACATATTATAGCACAGTACAAAAAATCATGTTACAAGTGCTTTAAGACAGAAAAATAAATTTATAAGTATCTATTACCTTTTTTAAACCATCAAAAAAATTTAAGAATTCTGACCTACCAAGGACAGCAAAAATAATAATAAAAAACTTGGCCAGGCGTGATAGCTCATGCCTGTAATCCCAGCACTTTGGAAGGCCAAGGTGGGAGGACTTCTTGAGGCCAAGAGTCCAACACTACCCTGACCAACATAGCAAGAGCCCATCCCTTAAAAACAAACAAACAGGCCGGGCGCGGTGGCTCAAGCCTGTAATCCCAGCACTTTGGGAGGCCGAGACGGGCGGATCACGAGGTCAGGAGATCGAGACCATCCTGGCTAACACGGTGAAACCCTGTCTCTACTAAAAAAATACAAAAAACTAGCCGGGCGCGGTGGCGGGCGCCTGTAGTCCCAGCTACTCTGGAGGCTGAGGCAGGAGAATGGCGTGAACCCGGGAGGCGGAGCTTGCAGTGAGCTGAGATCCGGCCACTGCACTCCAGCCTGGGCGACAGAGCGAGACTCCGTCTCAAAAACAAACAAACAAACAAAAAAACCATAAAATTGAAACTTAAAAAGGAATATGCTTGTTAGCTGGAAACCAGCGATGTGTAGAACATTCCATGCCCCACCAGTGTCAGACGAGAGCACTACTAGAGAGTCCAGAGGCTAGATGATAAGGCAGTGTAAGCCATTCTGACTCCAACAAATAAATGTACAATTATTAACAAACAGTTATTTACAATTATAAATTGACAATTATTAATAAAAGACTCTTAGGGCTGGGTACAGGGGATCACGCCTGTAATCCCAGCACTTTGGGAGTCCAAGGTGGGAGGATCACTTGAGCCCAGGAGTACGAGACCAGTCTAGGCAACATAGTGAGATGCCTGTGTCTACAAAATTTTTTTAAAAAATTAGCTGGGTATGGTGGTACGCGCACCTGTAGTCCCAGCTACAGAGGAGGCTGAGGTGGGACGATGGCTTCGGCCTGGGAGGCTGAGGCTGCAGTGAGCCATGACAGTGCCACCACACTCCAGCCTGGGTGACAGAAAAAAAGAGCCTGTCTCAAAAAAAATAAGTAAAGGACTTTTAGGCAAGCTGTTAAAACATAAATAATCGCCGGGCGCGGTGGCTCAAGCCTGTAATCCCAGCACTTTGGGAGGCCGAGACGGGCGGCTCATAAGGTCAGGAGATCGAGACCATCCTGGCTAACCCGGTGAAACCCCGTCTCTACTAAAAAATACAAAAAACTAGCCGGGCGAGGTGGCGGGCGCCTATAGTCCCAGCTACTCGGTAGGCTGAGGCAGAATGGCGTGAACCGGAAAGGCAGAGCTTGCAGTGAGCTGAGATCCGGCCACTGCACTCCAGCTTGGGCGACAGAGCAAGACTCCGTCTCAAAAAAAAAAAAAAAAAAAACAACTAAAAAAAAAACATAAATAATCAATTTCTGTTACCCAGAGTATAAATAATCTTTAGTGCTAACATAATCTTTAGTATTATTTGGAGTTTTCACCAACTATACACTAAGAATAGCCTTTGTCACTTGGGTAAAAGAAGTTGGGATGAAATGAAGGTGGTGAATAAAGCAATGCCACTAAAAAACAACAATAGCAACAAAAGAAACCACAACTAGCTGACAGATGACAAACTTGTGCTGATAGTTTAAGAAGAGAGCAACTGGGAGATGACCCAAAATCCTTAAGAAGCTGTCTGGTTTACATACACTCAATTTTAACTTGTTCTTGTTTTTCCTGTTGTGCAAGGCGAGCTGCAACTTCTTCAGGTGGTCGCTCCCTTATAGAAGATGAAGATGCTTCTTCTTGCAGCAAAAGTAAATAAGAGGAAATCAAATTTCAGCACAGAATTTTAATAGCTAACAGGGATATAAAAACCAGCATCATTTGTACTGGCCAGTTGTATCAACACAGGGCATTTCTGCGGTAAGAATTCTAAAACCATTATCATTACTCTTAATGATTCCAAAATGAAGAAATAGGAATCAGTCTTTAATCTCCTTGTTTAAAAAGATGTATTTGGACACTTAAATTTTTAAAATTTCCTAAGAAAGTCTGAAGACCTGAACCTAGTGTAAATGTATACATAGTGCCTACATGTTACCTAGCCATTACATAGTTCTGATGAGCATATCATTCATAAAAGAACAAACAGAAATAATTAAATTACCTGAAAGCGCAGGTGTGGGTTTTCCTTCACCAATTTCAGGGTAATCAGTTTTTAAAGATTCCTCAGGCTGAACCGCAGGGGCTGGGACTGACAGGGTATCACCTGCTGCAGAAATAATTTGAGCTGCTTCTGTAGGTGCTATAAATATATGTTACTCATGGTATCTATACTTTCCTAGGTTAACAGAGAAACAGACAGGAATTTACTACCATCACCACCCACTTCACATCTGACTCCTTAAAGACACAAATATTTGTACTGCCACATGTTTGAATAACACACAAACAGGAGCACTGTCCACTGCATATATAAACTCACACAAAGTGGACAATGGTTGGGAAAGAACAAAAGAAAAGAAGTCTTGTCTGCATCCACCCACATTTTAACCAACATTATTCCAGGCAAGGCTTCTAGTAATAATATTAAATATTAACACACAAGAAGTGGACATTTACACAACATGGAAAAAGAATAACATAGGAAAAAGCCTGTTAATGATGAAGACAGACAAAAGAAAGCAACTAAACAGGATATTTTTTAATTGTTTTGAAGAGAGGTGGAAGATGTGTGAGCAGGAAAAAGATTACAGTTTTAAACACAAAGATGAAAGGTCACAGTGATCAAGAACAGAACTGAGTTAAAATATACATATACATATATATATATATAATTTTTTTTTTTTTTTTGCACACTTTGGGAGGCCAAGATGGAAGGACTGCTTGAGGCCAAGACCAAACATGGCCAACATAGCAAGACCCCATCTCTATCAATCAATCAATCTTTTTTGTGTGTAGTATTTTATATATTTATTGATTGATTGATTTTTATTTTTGAGACAAGGTCTCACTCTGTTGCCCAGGCTGGAGTATAGTGGCACCATCATGGCTCACTGCAACCTCGACCTCCCAGGAACAAGCAATACCCCCACCTCAGCCTCTGGCACATAGCTGGGACTACAGGTGTGTACCATCACACTTCGCTAATTTTTAAATTTTTTTGTAGATACAGGGTCTACCTCTCTTGCCCAGACTGGTCTCAAACTCCTAGGCTCAAGTGATCCTACCTCCTCGGCCTCCCAAAGTGCTGGGATTACAGGTGTGAGCCACTGTGCCCGGCCTTGGTTTTAAACCAAGTAACAGTCAATTATCAATCCCCTGGCTCAGCATTCTCTTCCCATCCCACCCAGAACATGAAACATTTTCTTTTGTTTGTTTGAGACAGAGTCTTGCCCTGTCACCCAGGCTGGAGTGTAGTTGTGCAATCAGAGCTCACTGCAGCCTCAACCTCCTGGGCTCAAGTGGTCCTCCCTCTCAAGTGCTGGGACTACAGGCATGCACCACCATCCCCAGCTAATTTTTAATTTTTTATAGAAACAGGATCTTGCTATGTTGCCCAGGCTGCTTTCAAACTCCTGGGCTTAGGTGATCCTCCTACCTTGGCTTCCCAAAGTGCTGGGATTACAGACATGAGCCCCTGCACCTGGCCTAAAATTATTACAATGGCTTCCAAGGACTGCCACAATAAACTTTTTGCTCCCTCTCTGACCTCATTTGCTCCTGTTCTCCCCTTACTCAATTCACTCTAGCCTCATCTGCCCTTTGCTTGAATATGTCAAGTCTCTACACCAGCTAATCCTGCTGCCTGGGATGCTTTTTCCCCACCACCCTTTTACATGACTTACCCTCCTTATGTCTTTCTAATCTTTGCTCAGATAACCCCTTCCAGGTAAGGTATTCCTTACACACTCCATTTAAAACTGCAGTATTCCTTCCCACAATGTCTGACGTCCTACACATTTTACTTGTTTATTCCCTCTCCTTATCCAATCAAGAAATATTAGCTGGAATTTTTTTTTAACTGTTTTGTTCATGGCTATTTCCCCAGGGCTTACAAGAATGTCTCGCACAGAAAAGACAGTAAATATCTGCTGAATTAAAGTCGAGTGATTTAATTAAGAACAGATGCAACAAAGGAGAAACATAAGAAGTTCAAATGTATACTGAAGAGGTTAGAGTTCAACAGGCAAGTGCTGTAAATTAGGGTGGGGTGACTGGTAGTTTCTGAAGTCAAAAAATATCTGCAGGGACTAGAGCAAGACACTTTCATCACTAAGAAAGAAGAGAAGATAGAGAACTGGTGAAGAGGCTGGGCATGGTGGCTCACGCCTGTAATCGCAGCACTTTGGGAGGCCAAGGCGGGCGGATCACCTGAGGGCGGGAGTTTGAGCCGGCCTGACCAACATGGAGAAACTCCACCTCTAGTAAAAATAGAAAATTAGCGGAGTGTGCTGGCACATGCCTGTAATCCCAGCTACTCAGGAGTCTGAGGCAGGAGAATTGCTTGAACCCAGGAGGTGGAGGCTGCGGTGAGCCGAGATCATGCCGTTGCACTCCAGCCTGGGCAACAAGAACGAAACTCTGTCTCAAGAAAAATAATAATAATAATAATAATTGGTGAAGAGATTTACCTAGAATTTTAAAAAGATGGTTAAAATATAAGTACCTGTTGCTGAAGCTGGAGTATCTCCCTTTTGTTTCTGGAGTTGTGAGGCAGGCTGTTTAGATTCTTTCATTACTTCTGATATACTAGAGATTTTTAGTGGACCAGACTGAATCTTGGAAATAAAAAACATTTATTTAACATTTCAGATATACTACTATTTTTTAAAAAGGTACAGTAATTTGCAGTATTTCAAATGTCAAGTCTTTCAGGCTTTTAACGTAAAGTTATCAACACTCTATAACACATATATTTTATTAAACATAGTTGAGAGAAACCACCATTACTAGAAAAGTGCAGTCCAGAAATTTCATTCCAAATGACCAGCCCATATTTTAATAGTAACAAAGGTTTCTATTAGGGTGACCAGTAAAGTCCATGACACATGATCTTCTCATTAAACACCATTCCTTGTACTTACACAGTATTAAGAAGACTATTATAATTTCCTTTCTAAATCAAATTATGATGTCTTCTGTATACATTCAGTTAGAAGCAAATGATTATTAAAGGCTCTGAGTAAAAATATACATGAATTTTGTTTCTTTGATTGCCAGGATTCATGCAATTGCACAATAAGATATATGATATCAATTTGTAAGCAAGGCTTGCCTTCCTCTTTCCCAATTATTGCCTGCCTTAAGTTTAAGACATTGTTCATTTAAGAGGGCTGCCAGATATGTGCCAGGGAAAATTACTTTTATTTTTATTTCCACTTATGTTATTCCACTTTTTGCCCTAACTTAGCAGTAGGACTCAGATATCCCTAACATGACTACTTAAACACAACAGAGATGGTTCTGAACTTAGTCATTACCAGAAACTAGAATTATTTCCATTTTCATTAAAATATTATTTTTGAATGATGAAGAATGATTACTGTAACAAGCAAAACAATACCAAGATATACCAGTGGCTTTAACTTGCCTCTTCACTGCTCCTTTCCCTTTCCACTCTCTTAGGTAGGCACTGATAATAGCCTGGAATCTATCCTTCTACTCCTGAGCAAAAACTCAAGTATATACACATAAACAATGTTTCACTTCCTTAAACAAACCAAAATAGGGTTATATTATACAAATTACCTTGTAACTTGCTCTTTTTTTTTTCATTTAACACTATATCATGGACATTCTCTTTCAGGTCAAGAAATTCTTTTTAGTTGCATAACATCCTCATATAACGATTTCCCATAATTTGGTCAACTTCTCCTCTATAGTCATTCAAGTTGTTTCCTGTTTTGTTTTGCTTTGCTGCTACAAATAAAGCAATGAACATCCATCCCTGTCCGTTTAACTGAAAAGCACCATAGAGTGACATCTATCGGACAGTTTTCAGAAGAGGAATTGCTGGGTCAAAGGGGTTGTATATTTTTAACAGATGTTAACAGATCACTTTCACTTAAGATTCTAGTGATTTACATTCTCACAATTAAAGTGTGTGTGTGATCTATTTCCAAATTCAGTTGCTCTATTCCTCTAATTTCTTTTCCTGTGTCACAATCTTATTAAAGTAGCAGTATAAAAAAGTCTATCTAGAAAAGCACCCCCCTCATGCCTTTTTCAAAATGTTCTTGAGTAGTCATGTACATCATTAATTCCTCCATATGAATGTTAAAACTGTATTATCTGGTTCCTCACCATCTAGAAAAATTCATTCAAATTCTTACTAGATTTGTGTGAATAGACACACCATAAAAACATTTCTCTCTAATATATACATATACATTTCTCTCAAACATATATATGTATGTCATATATATTTAGTACTATCTTAATGTAATTTGGTACTATCTCAATGTATTATGGTATTATCTCAATACATATTTGGTACTACCTTGGTACTATCTTTAATGACATACATATATATTTGAGAGAAATGACATTTTTATGATATGAAGTTCTATCCAGGAATATAACAGTTGTAACCATTTAAGCAGGTGTTATTCCATGTCCATCAAAAAGATTTTATGCATGGACAGTAAATATAGAGACAATGTTACAACAAATCATGTTGCTACTAAAAAGGTTACCATGAAATATAATGCACAGCAACAAGTTGACACAATGTTTAACAGTAGAGAGTGCTTGAATAAATGGTAAAAAATAGGAACACTAACTGCTATTGTAATTCAGAGGAGAGAAAATTAAGTCTATGCAGTGAAGGATGCAGCCCTTGAAGAGAACATTAATGGGCAAAGGAAAGGAAGTCATTCTGGTTAGGAGACCATCCTGTAAAAAGCTGGACAAATGGAAGGGATCTTAGATCTGAGTTCTCTCTTTAAGCATGGCCCTTGGAACATTTTAATCACTTGATTAACATTGGTGGAATAAATGAGGAAAGCAAAGACATATTTGTAATGAAGGGCAACTGGTGCAGAGCTAAGGGCTTATGTGCAGGACCCAGAGATAAGGCTGCAAAGGTAAACAAGTGCCAGATTGCCAAGGGTATTGAATGTCAACTTAAAAGTTAGCAAAGACCACAAACTACAGAAATAAAGGAGTCCAATGGCCAGTTCCTAGGTTGACATTTAAGCACTACTGGCTTCATACTTATTCAGAAGGTGAGATAGACTCTAAGATTTCTCTAGTTTTTACATCCCGTGGTCTTCTTTTAAACATTACATCCTGTGGTCTTCTTTTAAACAACACGAAATATCTAGAAGTACATTAATAGGTGTTATCATGAAAATATCATAGCACTTCTTTTAGAAGATTCTCTGATATTGATATAAAGATGACCCAGATTCTGTTAGGAGAGATCTAGGTGGGTAGAGACTGGGAGGAAGATGGGAAAGACTGTGTGCACATGGAGAGCAACAGGTCTAGTTAAGAAGATAATTTGGATATGAAGTGATAAAGGTCAGAATAGGAGTACAGATAGTGGTAATGCAAGAAGATTAAACAAGATAGGATAGCTAATGAAATATGGGCAACCTGTGAAGAATCTACGAATTCTGGCCTAGCTACACCTGACAACTTGGTATACTATCTTTAATATAAAAAAGCAAATAAGGAGTAGTATAAGTATGGAGGTGGTGTAGTACAAACGTGCTGAGTTATTAAGTAGAAATGTTCTCCAAGGTAGCTAAAGTGGAGTGAGAAGAGGCTATTTGGAGGGATAAAGGATTCATCTACAAAGAATGACATTTGAAGTCATGTCAACTGAGAAAAGAACACTGCTCTGAATTTTTTAACCATACTCCATGCTCCTAGAATAGCTTTCAGCTATTTCTCCTGGGTCATGAAGCTTAAAATAGATTCAGGATTTTAGAATAAATCCACAGGGTTCTGCTCCTTGACTTATGAAGCTGCCACATTATCTCCCTCAGTCAGTATGGTCATTTTAAAGTCCGTATAGAAGAATAAATGATGTAGAAGACTAGTCAAAAACATGTTGAAAAAGTATGGTCGGGGTGGGTTACAGGGAGGAAGTTAGATGACAGTTCTTTTCCCAAACGTTAACTTTGCTATAGGATGGGTCTCTAGATCATGTTAGATACTAGAGAGTAAGTCCACCCAGTTTCTAAGAATAAACTGATCAGCCATGTCCAGCCTCATAGCATAAAGAAATACCCAATACCAAAGAGTCAAAAATCCATGCTCTTTTACAAAATTTTTGTTTTTTACAAGAAGCTGTGTGTGAATGATGAAACATTTAAGATTAGAGTTTAAAAAAACTTTTAGGCTGGGCGTGGTGGCTCACGCCTATAATCCCAGCATTTTAGGAGGCCAAGGTGGGCGGATCACCTGAGGTCAGGAGTTTGAGACCAGCCTGGCCAACATGGTGAAACCCCATCTCTAATAAAAAAATGCAAAAATTAACTGGACATGGTGGCACACGCCTGTAGTCCCAGCTACTTGGGAGGCTGAAGCAGAAGAATTGCTGGAACCCAGGAGGCGGAATTTGCAATGAGCCGAGATCACACCACTGTACTCAAGCCTAGGTGACAGAGCAAGACTCTGTGTCAAAAAAAAAAAAAAAAAAAAAATTTTTTTTAGGCTGGTGAGAAAAAAAGGAATACACACACAGTTACAGGAATAGAAGATATCCTGTCAACTAATCAGCATCTAGCTGAAAATTCTGTGACTTTGTGTTATGGTCTAAAAGGAACCACTACTAACCATAATACATGGTTTTATGTCATGACCATTCTGCACTTGTTTTTATAGTGTTCTAAGTAAGAGCTTGATAGCTGCAACAGCATGGGATAACATATAGACATCCCCCTCAGTCCACAGGGCAACCATGGTTACCTCTGCCCAAGGTGTCTCCTCCATTTACCCTTATGTGCAGCACAGTTATTTTCTATGTGGTATGTACTGACAGCACTTATGGGACTCCAAAAGCATAATTATCCATCTGTACCAGCTACTATTAGTTCAATTTAAAGAAAACTGGCCAGGCACCGTGGCTCACACCTGTAATCCCAGCACTTTGGGAGGCTGAGGCGGGTGGATCACCTGAGGTCAGGAGTTCGAGACCAGTCTGGCCAACATGGTGAACCCCATCTCTACTAAAAATACAAGCAATTAGCCTGGCATGTTGACAGGTGCCTGTAATCCCAGCTACTCGGGAGGCTGAGGCAGGAGAATCGCTTGAACCCAGGAGACGGAGGTTGCAGCAAGCCAAGATCATACCACTACACTCCAGCCTGGTTAACAAGAGTGAAACTCCATCTCAAAAAAAAAAAAAAACCAAAAACAAACAAAAAACAATAAAAGAAAAAAACTGCACCTGTACTGAACATGGACACTTTTTTTCGTCATCATTCCCTAAATAACAAAGTATAATGAAAATTTACACAGCATTTACACTGTATTAGATATCACATCTAATCTAGAGATGATTTAAAGTATATGGGAGGGTGTACATAGGTTATATGCAAATACTGTAACATTTTATATCTGAGACTTGAGTATCCATGGGATTTTTGTATCCACGGGAAGTCCTGAACCACTCCTTCAAGAATATCAAAAGAAAACTGTATTTTCAACATGAAAACAACTTGCTTTTAAAGTATTTCATTGGATAAACTGAAATATTGTTTAAAACTCTTACCGATTTCTTTGGCAATGGAACATCATAAACTGCAGAACCAAGAACCATCTCGAAGAGTTTGTCTGAGTAAGGTACGGTTTTCTCTACACTTTCCCGGAAATGGGAATCCCATTTGGCATATAAGATAGTGCCACCAATACCTCCCCCAACAAACAAAAGGCCAGCTCCAGCAATTTTGCCAGTAGTCAACCTAAGTGAAAGAAATAGGAAATACATTTATATTTATTGGCTCTCCTACACCTATTTTCCTATACCAATGTAACCATCTCAAAGACCTCTAGCCTCTACTTATCTACCACAAATTCAGATCATAGCAGCCAAGTTTACCACCACATCTGCACATCACCTTTTCCTGATTTGTTTCTAACATGTTGCCACCAAAAATAGTATTTATTCATTTTGGGAGGCCTAGATTAAAGGGTTGCTTGAGCCCAGGAGTTCGAAACCACCCTAGGCACCATAGTAAGATCCCATCTCTACCCGCCGCCCCTTGCCAAAAAAAATTAGCCAAGTATAGTAGCAGGTGCCCCAGCTAATCACGAGGCCGAGGTAGGAGGAATGCTCAAGCCTGGGAGATCAAGGCTGCAGTGAGCCGTGATCATGCGACTGCACTCCAGCCTGGAGCAACAGAACAAGACCTTGTCTCAAAAAAAAAAAAAAAAAAAAAAAAAGAAATAGAAAAAAGTATGAGTAACTAAAAATAACTACAATATCTAGGAATCCACCCTTTAACATTTAATTCAACATGTCCACAATCATGATATTCTCTCTGAATCCAAACAAGAACTATCACTAACTTTCAAGGCTCCTCTTCCTCAATCAAACATTTCTATAAACACAATAAACTTTTTTTTTTTTTTCTTGAGACAAAGTCTTCCTCAGGCTGGAGTGCGATGGCATGATCTTAGCTCACTGTAACCTTCGCCTCCCGGGTTCAGGTGATTCTCCTGCCTCAGCCTCCCGAGTAGCTGGGATTACAGGCATGCGCCACCATGCCCGGCTAATTTTTGTATTTTTAGTAGAGATGGGATTTCACCATGATGGCCAGGCTGGTCTCAAACTCCTGACCTCAGGTGATCCGCCCGCCTCGGCCTCTTGAAGTGCTGGGATTATAAGTGTGAGCCACTGCACCTGGCCTAAACACAATAAACTCTTTACAAAAGATAATAAAACATCAGCCAGGCATGGTGGCTCACACCTGTAATGCCAGCACTTTGACAGGCCGAGGCGGATGGATCACCTGAGGTCAGGAGTTCGAGACCAGCCTGGCCAACATCGCAAAACCCTGTCTCTACTAAAAATACAAAAATTAGCTGGGCATGGTGACACGCACCTATAGTCCCAGATACAGGGGAGGCTGAGGCAGAGGCAGAGGCAGAAAAATCGCTTGAACCTGGGAAGCGGAGGTTGCACTGAGCCAAGATCGAGCCAGTGCACTCCAGCCTGGGCAACAGAGCAAGACTCTGTCTTAAAAAAAAAAAAAAAAAAAGATAATAAAATGCCAAATAAATTTAACACTTGTTTAAGTCACAACATGAAAAGATAATAAAATGCCAAATAAATTTAACACTTATTTAAGTTACAACATGCTGAGTTCTGGATATAAATCTATTTGCCGTAGAATGGAAGACTGCACATGCAAGGAGAGCTCTGCTTCAGATGCCATCCAATTACCAAAGAGCCAAAAGGTGCATTATTAACAAATTATTACCTACAAACAATGCTCCAGAAGATAGCCCAACAATGTTACAGCAAAGCTTCGGTGTATGTATCCCTTAAAAAAAAAAGGTTTAGACAGCTATTCCCACATTCAAGGAAAACACACACATACTCCCTTAGCAGCACACAGTGAAAAGCCTGGTTATAGGGAGACACACTACATACCCAGAGCTGCCTGAAGTTGAGTATCTGCGGCATGGTCGCAATGGACGGAGGACAAACTTCCCACAGAGACAACTCTAAAGAAGGAAAACACATCACAACCAATACAGTTAAAGGAAACTGGTAAGCTTTTTGGGTTGGTAATACAGATAAAACACTTTTATTAAAAATGTCTTCATTAAACAAAAAATTACTTTTTTTCAGAAGTCAATTTATCCCATATTTATAGATTCCTAAAAGCAGTGATGCTTCTTATACCCCAAGGCTCACATAAAATTACTTTTAATATTAAAAAGAATTATCAGACTATGATCAATTAGCACCTTTAAATAAGTCTTAAGTATGCTATTTCTTGAATACAATTGGTATTTGCTATATGTTTTCTTAATTGGCAAAAAAAAAAAAATCTATTTTTACTTTATAAGCTTAGTTTAGACATCTGAAAAATCATCCACAAAGTCTAGCCAAAAACATGGCATTATAGGATACACACTCAAGGGACAGATCTAACCTCAGCTAACTGATCCAGAAAACCAGGTTTTCCATCTCTGAACTAACTATGTAGCTGGTCAACTCCTAGAGGCATTCATTTAAAAGCTGATTTTTGGTTTATCTTAGCATATTGTTAGTCTAAAAGCCAACCATTTTAAGAAAAACATTTTAATTAATGTTGCAAATGCTCAAGTACACCTGTCCCCATATAACTAGTCTATTCTTACATAAAACAAATGATCAGGGCTATATGGTTTGTGATTGGTTTTAATAAGAGTAAAATATACCAAAAAATTTCTTAATAATATGTGGATCCCCTAAATCAAGCAAATGAACAAGCATCTAAATACTGTTGGGAAAGGTTTTCATAAACTTTAAACCATTCATACCTATCAATTTGAAAATTTACACTTACCAAATCCATAAAAGTATCTTCTTTTAAATACAAAGAAAAATTAAGCTGCAACAAGGGGAAAAATGCTTTCTCTAGGTTCTTTACTGAAATTGTATTTAAGGAATATCAGAATAACAAAAACTTCCTTTTAAAAGTATCTATAGTTTTAGGAAAATATATCACATCATCAGAGGACACATGAAATTACTCTATAGTTATAATTTATACTCTACTGGCCAAAGCCTAGAGGTAAACAGCTAACTAATGTAGTCATACATTTTGAAAAACAAAAAAACAAATCAGATGTTTTAAAATATGTAAAGCAGATACAACTGGTATTTAAAAGTATTTTAATTATTGGCATGGTGGCTCATGCCTGTAATCCCAGCACTTTGAGAGGCTGGCGGGGGTGGGCGGGGGGATTGCTTGAGCCCAGGATGTCAAAACCAGCCTTGGCAACATGGCAAAACTCCATCTCTACTAAAAATACAAAAACTAGCCAGGTGTGGTGGCACGCACCTATAGTCCCAGCTACTTGGGAGGCTGAGGCAGGAGAATCACTTGAGCCTGGGAGGCGGAGGTTGCAGGGAGCCAAGACTGTGTCACTTCAGTCCAGTATGGGCAAAAGAATGAGACCCTATCCCCTCCACTCCCCCCAAAAAAATGAAAACAAAAAATAACAACAACAAAAACCCCAGTATTTCAATTATTACCTACCCTGTAGAATTCCCAACATTTTTAAAACCATTTTTAATAGAAAAGATGTTTTCCTTCTATTCTGTAAAGCAGGTAGTATGAAATTATAAACAGAAATGCATCTATTTTTATATGTCAACAACTCCATTTTTGTGACGTAGGGAGAAAATATTAAGAGGCCACTGAAGTTGTATTATATTTAAGGTTGCATTTTTTAATCTGTCTAGGTATAAATAGGTATTCAGGTCAAAAGTTAAGGCACTGTTAACAGTGGATAAGTAGCTAACTGGAGTATCAAGCAGCAAGCATAATGGATAACCGACTCCAGGAAATCAGGGACAAATTTAACACTAGAGTTTGAGACTACCGAAAGTCACATCAGTTTTTCTTTGAATAATATTTTTGCTTGTTTGTTTGTAAAGACCAGGTCTTGCTATGTTGACCAGGCTGGTCTCAAACTCCTGGCCTCAACCTATTCTCCTGCTGCGGCCTCCCAAAGTGCTGGAATTATAGGCATGAACAACCATGCCCAGCATTAGTATTTTTAAATGTTTATCTACCTTCTATTTTCTTTTATCTTGACTCTCCATCCTCCCTTTGACAGAATGTATTTTGACTATAAGTTAAAACTTCCTAATACTAAATAAATTTAAAATCTTACTTTAAATAATAATTTTAAAAGTTTAAATATACATAGAGTGAAATCTCCCTCATACTTCTTTCCCCAGCCACCCCATGCTTGCCAAAGGCAACTGACAGTCAGTTTCTTATTTATCCAGAGACATTTTATGTATATTTATTCAAATATGCATATTCTCCTGACTTTCTCCACCTTTACACAAATGATACTATAATATACACACAGCTCTCTATTAAAGTTCAAGGATATATACTTTAAATCACTATATATCAATACATGAAAAGCTTCCCACGGGATTTTATGATTTGGCATTCCATTGTTACTTAATGTTTAATTGTTAACCAGCCCCTATTGACGGACACTGAGGTTTTTTCTAAATTACTGTTAAAATAAATAATGCTACCTGAGTAACACTGTATACACAATTTTGGGTCTATTCTTTGTTTTTTTTTTTTTTTTTTTTTTTTTTTGAGACGGAGTCTTGCTCTTTCGCCCGGGCTGGAGTGCAGTGGCCGGATCTCAGCTCACTGCAAGCTCCGCCTCCCGGGTTTTACGCCATTCTCCTGCCTCAGCCTCCGGAGTAGCTGGGACTACAGGCGCCCGCCACCTCGCCCGGCTAGTTTTTTGTATTTTTAGTAGAGACGGGGTTTCACCGTGTTAGCCAGGATAGTCTCGATCTCCTGACCTCGTGATCCGCCCGTCTCGGCCTCCCAAAGTGCTGGGATTACAGGCTTGAGCCACCGCGCCCGGCCGGGTCTATTCTTAAAAGTAAAATTTGCATGTCAATATTGCCAAATTAGCCAAACTGCTCTCTAGTAATATGCAAGTATGTTTTCCCACATTTTCTCCAACACACTGTATTGTATTTTTTTAATCATTGACAATCTGAGGGGTGAAAATGTAGAAATAGAGTGTTTCAAACATATAATTTTTTTTTTTAAGAGACTGTTGCCAAGGCTGGAATGCAGTGGCATTACCATAGCTCACTGTAACCTCGAACTCCTGGGCTCAAGTGATCCTCCAGCCTCAGCCCCCTGAGTAGCTGGGACTACAGGCACATGCCCACCATACCTAGCTAATATTTTTGTTCTTGTTTTTTATAGAGCCAGGTCTGCTATGTTACCCAAGCTGGTTCTGAACTCCTGGCCTCAAGCAATCCTACCTCGGCCTCTCAAAGCACTGAGTAATTTTTACTTACATAATTTATATATTAATACGCTTATTATTGTTAATATAAGATAACAATTATAATTACACTGCTATTTAATACCACTAAGTTTAGGGTGATCTGTTACACTGCTACAGATAACCAAACATATGTTTATATCTAGAAGAGGGGTGCTACTACAACAAAACATAAACACGAGGTCATGACTCTGGGACTGGTGTGGGGGTGGCAGAAGCTGGAAGAACCTTGAAGAGACTGTTAGCAGAAGCCTAATGGCCTTCGCAGAGCCTGTTGGTGAGCGCTTAAAGAAAAGCAAAAAAAAAAAAGTTTTTGGAACCTGGAGGAAAAGATATCTTGTTACATACTGACAGAAGTTTATCAAAACTGTCATCTGTAATGACAGACATGGAAAAGAGAAAATTAAGCATAGCTATAGCTATACCTAACGAACTGATGTATTTTGCTGAAGAGTTCCAAGTACAGTGTTCACAAGTGCTAACTGATTTCTTTTAGCTGAGTATAAGGACAGAGATGAGCATTAAAAAACAAAACAAAAACCTGTTTAGCTTTCAAGCAAAATTTAAAGGAAACATAAAAGAGTCAGGATGGCTGGGCATGGTGGCTCACGCCTGTAATCCCAGCACTTTGGGAGGCCAAGGCAGGCGGATCACAAGGTCAAGAGATCGAGACCATCCTGGCCAACATAGTGAAACCCTGTCTCTACTAAAAATACAAATATTATCCAGGCGTGGTGGCACGTGCCTGTAATCTCAGCTACTCAGGAGGCTGAGGCAGGAGAACTGCTTGAACCCAGGAGGCAGAGCTGCAGTGAGTCAGGATTGCGCCACTGCACTCTAGCCTGGCAACACAGCAAGACTCTGTCTCAAAAAACAAACAAAAAAAGAGCCAGGATTCGGTGGGTTCAAAAATAAAACTGTTTTTTGTTTTCAAATAGATTCTCAAATAGAGAAGGGTTTCAAGCCAAAGACCAAATCCAGTGTGTGACCAAAAGACACTTTGAGATCTCGGAAAGATCTAAGGAGATGCCCCTCATAGAGTCTTTTTACCTTGAGAAAAGGCCCTCTAAGAATCTAAGGACGTGTTTCCCAGATTCTATTAAAACAATAAGGTTACTCAGAACATTAAAGGTGTTACCTACAGCAGCCTCACAGGAAGCCCAAAATGGAGAAGGGCTTATCTTGAGAAGATGTGTGAGTATCACGCGTCTAATGAAGAAGACCCCATTAAGATTCACAGGAAACTCACAAACTTGTTAATTGTATTAATAAAAAACATCCTGGCTTATATTTAAAGTGAAAAAGAGGACAAAATGAAAAGAAGCTTTTGGACTCTTAAACTTCTACAGACAGAAAGTAGGCTATGAAACAATTCAGCTGCAACAGGCTACATATTCTGGAAACAGACGAATAATTCAAGTGTAAAACCAGGAGTCCAAAGGGTAGAACAAAGAGCTGAAGAGAATCATTCCCAAGCAGTAGGATTGAGCTCTAATTAAGGAATTAGAAACAGAGCACCAGCTGAATTTTACACTTGTTATTGAATGGTGACTGCTGTGTGCCTCTTAGTTTCTTCCTTTTTGAATAGGAGTGTCTAGAATGATTATCCTGTGCCTGTCATACTACCATATGCTGAGTGTATGGGGAGCAGATAATTTGTCTCTTTAGTTTACAGGGCTTTAGATCACCAAGAAAAGTGTTTAAGAAGCTATACCCTAGGGACCACATTCAAGATGCCTTATCCATAGTAAGATCTGATTTAGATAACAAGATCTTATTCCTAATGCTGATGCTTTGATGGCATTAGACTCTGGAGGGTCTTGGAGAAGGTTGTGAGTGTATTTGCATGTGGGAGAGATGTCAGTTGCGTCCAGAAGGCTGAGGATAATATCCGGAATTGACTGCAACAATACTTCCTGTACCACACGCTGTTCCAGAAACCTCCCAACAATAAGTTTTATGTACACTTCCCACAGGGCAGGCCTTTGTTACTAATTCACTAATAAAAGGCAGTGAAAGTGATGCTCTGTAACTTCTGAGACTAAGACATAAAAAGGATACAGCTTCTACCTGGCTCTGTCTCTTGTTACACACTTGCTCTTGGAACCCAGCCACCAAAGTGTTTGGAAGTCCAGACACTTAAAGATGCCACAGATGGGTGATCCAGCCAACAGTCCCTGCTAAGGTGTCAGCTGCAGCCACTATTTACTGCCACATATGAGAGTAAAGACGACTTGGGGATGACTGTAGACCTAGTAACTATCTGACTGCAACTTCATGAGAGTCTCTGGGCAAAATTTTCCAGAACTGAGTAAACCAATAAATACTGTTATTTTACCCCAAGCTCAAGTTGGCTTGTTATGCAGCTATAACTGATAAG
This sequence comes from Trachypithecus francoisi, assembly GCF_009764315.1. Classification (NCBI taxonomy): domain Eukaryota; kingdom Metazoa; phylum Chordata; class Mammalia; order Primates; family Cercopithecidae; genus Trachypithecus; species Trachypithecus francoisi. Next base: position 37,480,130 of record NW_022681462.1, read on the forward strand.
AACAGACCTTTTTAAATTCATGGATTTCAACACTTACGATGGATTTCAACCATTTGCAATTACTGTCTTTTTGATCAAATTTTCCTATCTTGGGCCACTGGAAGCCTCTTCAAGTTTAGGGTGTGTATGTGTGTATCTAGCTCTGCCTCTATACTTCAGGCCATCTGCAAATACCTGGTGGCAGGTGTTATTTTTTTTTCCTCTATGTGACAAAATTCCCGTAACATAAAATTCACCATTCTAACCATTTTAAAATGTACAATTCCATGGTATTTAGTACATCCACGATGTTGTACAACAACCATCACCACTATCTAATCTTAGAACATTTTCATCACCCCAAAAGGAAATCCTACATCCATTAAGCAGTCATCCCCTTTTCCTCTCTCTCTAGACCCTGGCAACCACCATGTACTTTCTGTTTCTATGAATCTGCCTATTTGAGATATTTTGTATAAATGAATCACACAATGTACATCTTTTTGCCCAGCTTCTTTCACTTGGTATAATGTTTTCAAGATTCATCCGCATTGTAACATGTATCATATATGCAGCTTGTACTTCATTCCTTTTTATGGCTGAATCTAATATTTTATCACATAAACATACCATATTTTGTTTATCCAGTCATCAGTTAATGGACATTTGGGTTGCCTCACCTTTTGGCTGTGAATTGTGAATAATGTTGCTATGAATCTTCATCTAAAAGTTTTTGTTTGAACATCAGTTTTTTATTCTTTTGGCAGGGTCATGTTTAATTCTATGTTTAAATTACTGACACACAGCCAGGCTCGGTGGCTCACACCTGTAATCCCAGCACTTTGGGAGGCCGAGGCAGATCACCTGAGGTTGGGAATTCGAGACCAGCCAGACCAACATGGAGAAACCCCATCTCTAGTAAAAATACAAAAATTAGCTGGGTGCGCTGGCGCATGCATGTAATCCCAGCTACTCGGGAGGCTGAAGCAGGAGAACCCCTTGAACCCAGGACATGGAGAAACCCTGTCTCTAGTAAAAATACAAAATTAGCTGGGCGTGGTGGCGCATGCCTGTAATCCCAGCTACTCAGAAGGCTGAAGCAGGAGAATCCCTTGAACCCAGGAGGCAGAGGTTGCAGTGAGCCGAGATTGCGCCATTGCACTCCAGTCTGGGCAACAAGAATGAAACTGTCTCCAAAATACTACTACTACTACTAATAATAATTATTGAGGCACCACTAAACTACTTTTTCATAGCAGCTGTACCATTTTACATTCCCACTAGCAATGTAAAAGAGTTCCAATTTCTCTATACCCTCCCCAACATTTGTTTTTGTTTTGTTTTTGAGACGGAGTTTTGCTCTTGTCGCCCAGGCTGGAGTACAATGGAGCAATCTTGGCTCCCTGCAACCTCCGCCTCCCAAGTTCAAGTGATTCTCCTGCCTCAGCCTCCCAAGTAGCTGGGATTACAGGCATGTACTACCATGCCCAGCTAATTTGCTATTTTCCATTTTTATTATAACCATCTTAGTGGTTGTGAACTGGTTTTAATTTGCATTTCATGTTTTTAATTTGCATTTCACAATCTCATGGTTTTAATTTGCATTTCCCTAGTGTCAAAGGATGTTGAGCATCTTTCCATGTGCTTCTTTGGCCATCTGTATATCTGCTTTGGATGAATGGCTATTCAAGTACTTTGCGCATACACACACACACACACACACACACACACACACACACACACGTATATATTTGGAGACAGGGTCTCACTCTGTCACCCAGGCTGGAGTGCTGTGGCACCATCATGGTTCATTGACGCCTCGACCTCGCAGACTCAAGCAATCCTCCCACTTCTCAGCCTCCCGAGTAGCTAAGACTACAGGTGCATGCCACTACACCCAGCTTATGTTTGTATTTTTTGTAGAGACAGAGTTTCGCCATGTTGTCCAGGCTAGTGTTGAACTCCTGTGCTCAAGCATTCTGCCTGCCTCAGCCTCCCAAAGTGCTGGGATGAAAGGCATGAGCCACAGAGCCTGGGCCCTTTGCCTATTTTTTTATTTGGCTAGTCTTTTTTGTTACTGAGTTGCAGGAGTTCCTTACCTAAAAAGGAACACCTCATCAGATATCATGAGGGTCTAGTATCCAAAATATCTAGTATCCACTAGAATACTTTCATTCTTTTCACTCTCAACTATCCCTTTGATGCACAAAAATTTAAGATTTAATGAAGTCCAATTTATCTTTAGTTTCTTTTGTTGCTTGTGCTTTTGGTGTTATAGCTAAAAACCATTGCCAAACATAAGGTCTGTCTCCAGAGCTCTCTTAAGTACTAAACTATCAATATAAACTAAATATCCTATATTAACACACAAAATATTGGCTACTTCTTGCCCTGGAATTCCTTTTTATTAATAAGGACCTATGACATAGAAAGGACAATACTGTTTCAAAGCAATCTGTCTAGACATATAAGGTTAGCCTTGTTGCTTCTAACCTGCAGAAACGTGATATTAAAAAAAAAAAGGAAACATACAATTCCCACGTAATTTTTTTTTTGAGATAGAGTCTTGCTGTGACACCCAGGTTGGAGTGCAATGGCGTGATCTCGGCTTACTGCAACCTCCACCTCCCAGGTTCAAGAGACTTTCCTGCCTCAGCCTCCCAAGCAGCTGGGATTACAGGCACCTGCCACCATACCTGGCTAATTTTTCTATTTTTAGTAGAGGTGGGGGTTTCACCACACTGGCCAGGCTGGTCTTGAACTCCTGACCTCAAGTGACCCGCCCCATGATTAATGTTGTTACACAGACCATCTGTTCCTTAGCTCTACCAAAGTGAAGACATAAAGAAACCACAATCTAGCATGACAACCTGGACATGGAGCCTGCAATATGAGCTGCCTCGTGTTAACTCTAATTAGAGGTTTCAGGTTTCCTCCACAGACTGCTGATTGCTGTCAGCTGATAACATTTTTGTGGATTTTTGTCATAAGGACTCCTCCCACACAAAAGAAAAGGCACCCATAAGTTAATGGGCAGTTCTACATTTGAAATATAGACTGATATACAACAAATTAACTTTTCCTACTGTTAATTTAAAATAGTTTATACGAATCATGCATTAAGGTTAAAAAGTATATCCCACAAAAAATCGAGTAAGTTTTTACACTGAAATTTTACATTACACTAAATTTCATTACATGAAATTCTACATTTTACATTACAGTTTTACAATGAAGCAGCATTACACTTCAGTATAAACATATTCTATTCTAGGAGAAAAACATGCTCTTTAGTTATAGAAATGGCAGATACTTATCAATATGACAAAAGCAGGAACTTGATACTTTAGCTTTCCCTGCATATATGTGAATATATTTTATACGTTATCACTTGGGTATAGTAAGTTAAGGCGTAAGATGTATTTCAAAATGGTTTGAAGGCTACTGGTCTACAGATATGAAAAAAGGAATAATAAAGAGGATTCTAGAAAGGGTAGAAGCAAACACCTGGCCGCATGATCTACTAAACTACTTTCTAGCACGTGCAGTTGGCTGCCTATCTCTATCACTGAGCAACATAATGTTTCATAATCCTAACAGAAAGAAGGAATTCTAGAAGATGATAGCTCATGTCCACACACAAGTTCAATCCTAAACTAGCTGAGCTATCAAACTTGGTCTTAAATAAGCTGGCATGGTTGATCCTCCAGAATAATAATGTTTCTTCTTCTTCTTTCAAGTTATAAGCAGGAAAGATACTCCATATATAAATGATCACTTCCAGGTTTGTAGTTTGAGAGAGGGCTAGGCTAAGTGGAAAGCCCATGTCCTCCAACTCAATGACCACTTCAAAAAGGTTGGGCCTGGTGATGCAACACTGGGACTAACAGAAGAAAGATGGTGTTAGGTCTGAGGGAAAAAAAAGGAAACAAAAACAGGAGGGACTAGAGTTCTAAAGCACATTTACTGAATACCCACATCTAAGGCATGCAAGGATGATGAGCCCAAACATAAAGAATAAGGTAGATACTGGGCCGGGCGCAGTGGCTTATGCCTGTAATCCCAGCACTTTGTGAGGCCAAGGCAGGCAGATCACAAGGTCAGAAGATCAAGACCATCCTGGCTAATACGGTGAAACCCTGTCTCTACTAAAAATACAAAATATTAGCTGGGCACAGCGGCACACACCTGTAGTCCCAGTCACTTGAGAGACTGAGGCAGGAGAATTGCTTGAACCCGGGAGGCGGAGGTTGCAGTGAGCCGAGATTGCACCACTGCATTCCACCCTGGACAACAGAGCAAGACTCCATTTCAACAACAACAACAACAACAAAGAGTAGATATTATCTGTGATGGTTCATTTTGTGTGTCAACTTGGATTGTGTTTTTGGATGAGATTAACATTTTAATTGGTGAACTAGTGGCCAGGCATGGTGGCTCACTCCTATAATCCCAGCACTTTGGGAGGCAAAGACGGGTGGATTGCTTGAGCCCAGGAGTTTGAGACCAGCCTGGGTAATATGGCAAAACCCTGTCTCTACAGAAAAAAAAAAAAATACAAAAATTAGCTGGGTGTGGTGGTGCATGCCTGCAGTCCTAGCTACTCAGGAGGCTGAGGTGGGAGGATGGCTTGAGCCTGGTGGATGGAGGTTGCAGTGAGCTGAGATTGCACCAATGCACTCCAGCCTGGGTGACAGAGCAAGACCCTGTCTCAAAAAAAAAAAAAAAAAAAAATTGCCCTATAACATGGGTGGGCTTCATTCAATCAGTTGAAGGCTCAAACACAACAAAAAGCAAGAGGCAGTTCTCTAGCAGACTGCCTCCAGACTGAAACTGCACGATCCACTCTCCTGGGTCTCCAGGCTGCTAGCCAGTAGACTGAAACTGCAATATTGGCTCTCCTAGGTCTCCAGCCTGCCAACCCACACAGCAGATTCTGGATTTGCTAGCCTCCATAACTGTGTGAGTAGAGTCCTTATGATGCATCTTCCAGTCGGGTGTGGTGGCTCACGCCTGTAATCCCAGCACTTTGGGAGGTCGAGGTGGGTGGATCACGAGGTCAGGAGATCAAGACCATCCTGGCTAATACAGTGAAACCCTGTCTCTACTAAATACAAAAAAAAAAAAAAAAAAAAAAAAAAAAAAATTAGCTGGGCATGGTGGCAGGCACCTGTAGTCCCAGCTACTCGGGAGGCTAAGGCAGGAGAATGGCGTGAACCCGGGAGACGAAGCTTGCAGTGAGCCAAAACTGTGCCGCTGCACTCCAGCCTGGGTGACAGAGCAAGACTCCGTCTCAAAAATAAATAAATAAATAAACAAACAAACAAATAAATAAATAAATAAATAATCTTCCTAGGCTGAGCACTATGACTCATGCCTATAATCCCAGCACTTTGGGGAGGACAGGGTCGGGAGATTGCTTGGGCCCAAAAGTTCAAGATGAGCTGGAACAACATTGCGAGACCCCATCTCTACTAAAAGTCCAAAACATTGGCTGGGCATGGCAGCCTAAGCCTGTAGTCCCAGCTGCTCAGGAGGTGAGGTGGGAGGATCGCTTAAGCCCAGGAGATTGAGACTGCAATGAGTTATGATCACGCTGCTGTACTCCAGCCTGGGCAACAGAATGAGACCCTATCTCAACACACACACACACACACACACACACACACACCCCTACTGTTTTTGTTTCTCTGGAGAACCTTAATATATAATCAGAGGTTTGAAAATATATGGGATGTTTAAAGGGAAGTCACATCCACTTACGCAGATTTAAGAAAAATTCCACTTTGGGAGGCTGAGGTGGGCATATCACTTGAGCCCAGGAGTTGAAGACCAGCCTGGGAAACACAATGAGACCCCATCTCTAAAATATTTTTAAAAATTAAAAAACAATTTATGAACACATTCATTCTTTCATTTATATATCATAAAACATTCACTGAGCATCTACTTGGAGCCAGTGACTATTGTCAATATTGGAAATACAGCAGTAAACAATATGGACACAGTTCCATTGTGGAGCTTACTTTTTAAAGGTGGAAACTGTGTAATAAATACACATTATAACATCAGGTAGTGCTAGGAGCTACAAAGTATAACAAAGTAGGATGGGGTAAAGATACAGTGATGCAAGGAAGGCCAGAGTAGTGAGAATTTTATTTTGGATCAGGATGCCCTCTCTGAAGGGAAGATGACATTTGAAAAAACACCTGAAAGGAATAAGCTAAGCAAACATGTGTGAGAAGAGTTCAGGGCAAAAGAAACAACTGATGAAAAGGCAGTGAGGCACATGCTGGAGATTACCAGGAGAATATGAGTGAGGCAGTAGAAAAACGAAATACGAGAAGAATCAGATCAAGGGCCCATGGTAAGCAGTTTAGATTTTATTCTGAATGTGATGGGATGTCTCTAAAGAGCATGACCTCATGTTTGCATGTTTGCCTTTTAAAAAGCCTTTTACTAAATGCCTTACTGCTTTTACTATTCCCTCCTAAAGAATGGACTCCAGGAGGCAACAGTAAAAGCAGTAAGACATTTAAGAAGATGGGGTTGGCTGGGCACAGTGGCTCAACACCTATATTCCCAGCATTTTGGGAGGCAGAAGTGGGAGGATCATTTGAGCTCAGGAGATTGAGACCAGCCTGGGCAACACAGAGAGACTCTGTCTCTACAAAAATTTTTTAAAAAATTAGCCAGGGATGGCAGCACATGCCTGTGGTCCCAGCTACTCAGGAGGCTGAGGTAAGAGGACTGCTTGTGCTCGGGAGGTCAAGGCTGCAGTGAGCCATGATTGCGCTACTGCACTCCAGCCTGGGTGACAAAGTGACACTCCGTATCCAAAAAAAAAAAAAAAGGAAAGATGGGGTTTAATAAAGTGGAAAGGATCTTGACATGTGAGATATTCTGGATAAATTGGCACAATCAAATACGATAAGGCTCGAGAGTCATCTGCTTGGGGATGAAAGTTCTGACAGTTGATGTAATCTCAAATTGGAGAGTCTATAAAGAGACAGGGAGAGCTGAGAAGGTGTATATTTCGAGGTACGAAGAAGCAGCAGACTCAGTAAGGGAAAACTAGATGGGACCCAAAATATTACTTGAGAGAAGCCAAAAGTGCAAACAGCCTCATAAAGCAGATGTCAAATGCTACAGAATGATTGAGGAGATGGTGAGAATAAACCAAAGAATTTTACAAGATAGCAATTTCAGGAAGTTTAGACATCTGGATTCAGAGCTATAAAAGGGTTCATTTTTTATTACCAAGTTTTAATTAGTTTTCTTATTTCCCAAATGGCATCCCAAAAAGTTGACTCTGCATTAACTGAAAAGGAGGTCATCCAGGTGGGCCTGGTCTAATCACATAAGCCTTTTAAATCTGGGTCTAGAAGAGGAAAGACCGAAATAAAAGAAATTTGGAAGTTAGAGAGGCAAGCTCCTGGAAGCCTGCACGAAAGCAGCCATCCATGTTATGAATGGCCTCTGGAAGCCTTGAGGCAAGGAACTGTGGGCAGGCTGTAGAAGCTGGGAGCAGTGGCTGACAAGAGGCAGCAAGAAAAAAGGGACTTCAGTCGTGTAACCGCAAGGGACTGAATTCTGCCCACAAACTGCATGAGCTTGGAAGAGGACTCAGATCTCCAAATGAGAACCACAGCATGGCTAATACTTTGCAGCCTTGTGTGACCTGGAGGGGAGAACACAGATCATCCAGGACCAGGCTTCTATCCTACAGAACCCGTAAGGTTCTGCTAAATTTGTGGTTGTTACGTAGCAATAGAAAACTAACATAGCTTCGTTCCACTTTCCTATGGAAGGGGTTGCTTCTGTTACCTAGCAGCAACCCCTTCCAAATAGGAGGAGAAGCGAACTTGAAAAAACAAAGCCTGACTTTTATGATCTCTAACTCACTCTTCCTAGGGATTCTGTTCACTTACTGCTTTAGTCACAGTACTTGTTTTGCTATCTACAACATTTTGCCAAAATATCAACTTTCTGATAATCGTGAGCAATGGAAACAGGCTTTTTTATTTTCAATTTTAGAAAGTAACTTTGGCAATTACGTAAAACTAAAAGTAACTGGGTATTTAGGCTTCTTGAATGTCAAAGTAGTCCCAGCGCCTGGAGACACAGATCCCTGTCCTAATCTCAGAAATGAGCCACAAGGTCATGACTCCTGTCTTTCCTTGAAGACCAGGAGTTTCAGCTCCACAAAGGAAAATCTTTCGCTTTTGTTTGGATTAAGAATAGTGCAGAAGTGTTCCCAGCTGCGAAAAGAAAGGCAGTCCCTCACAGATAATTACAACCTTGACTCCTAAAATGTGGACACTCGCTAAAAGTCCAGGCACCTCCTTATTAAGGATGCAACAAGCCGCGGCTCCGCTCGTCCTGCCGGGAACTGTAGTTCTCCCCCGTCGACCTTCAGCACTAAAAACCTATCGCGCGCCCAACCGGCGACCCAGACGCCAGCAGCCAGGATTGGTCCTGGACGGGGGCAGCGCGGCGCTGATTGGACTACACGCCCTCGAAGCCGCGCCTCCCGCTACTCTCCACACCCCACCGCGCTGCTGCAATAACCTCAAGTCATCCCAGTCTGGCGAACTCCCTGGTGGCTGCCTCGCTGCCAGCCCGGGCCTCTCCCGACGAGGGAAGCCCAGAGACTCGCCTTTGTTCTGGAGGCTAGGCAGAGTCCAAGGCTCCCCCGTTTTTCGCTGGCAGTCCTAGGTCAGCCTCCTCACGCGCCCTCGGGAGCCCCAGTGCTCACCTGGGCGGCAGCGGTCACACCCGATAACTGACAGGCCCGCAGCATCTCAGTCGAGCGGACGGCACTGTTGCTGGACTCGGGAGCTGCCGAGGCTGCGCGAGTTAAGTGGAGGCGTGCTTGCGTGTGTGCGTGCCCGCGTCCGCGCCCGGCGCACCGGAAGCGCGGCCGATGCCACTGCGCACGCGCGGCCCCTTCTGCGGTCCGGACTCGGCGGCTCTTAGAGGGTGGGCTCTGTCCCGGCTGCGGAAACGCCAACTCCGGGCGATTGGTGCGCAGGAGGCGAAAAGGGCGGATTCCTTTTCCGGGTCGCGCCCGGGCTGCAGGTCCTTAGCCCCGAGCTGGGGTTACTAGGTGAACGCGGCTGGAAGGAGAGCGTTCTGAAATCCAGTCTTCAGCCTCACGTGGGAAATGGACAGCTGTGGCTCTTCAGAGAATTAAAGCAAGAAAGAATCTCATCCGGCTCTGTGAGCTAGATATTTCGTAGGAAGGAGCCGATTTGGCGAAAGTTACGTAAACAATGCAGTTGTCACAGGTTGCGCGTTTGTTTCGTCTGACGGCCCTTCAGGGAGTCATCCTGATTGCTGGAGACGGTGAACGAACACTGTAGGGACCCTTGTGTGGAACGTGTCAAGTGGCACGACAAGGATAGGAACACGGGTCCTTTGGACTCCACAGCTTCTGCTCCTTCCATGTTAAACCACACTGCGTTCTCCAAGTTTTTACTATAGTAACATCATTTTGGCTGCAATTTGTGGATGCGTTGGAAGATGGGAAGTCAGCGCAGAAGCACCGTTGAAAGTATTCCACTGGGCCGGGCGCGGTGGCTCACCCCTGTAATACCAGCGCTTTGGGAGGCCGAGGCGGGTGGGTCGCCTGAGGTCAGGAATTCGAGACCAGCCTGGCCAAAATAGTGAAACCCCGTCTTTACTAAAAATACAGAAAATTAGCTGGGCATGCTGGCGGTTGCCTGTAATCCCAGCTACTCCTGAGGCTGAGGCAGGAGAATTGCTTGAGCCCTGGGCGGGGCGGGGCGGGGCGGGGCGGGGGACGGAGGTTGCAGTGAGCCCAGATCACACCATTGCATTCCAGCCTAGGCAACAAGAGTTGAGCTCTGTCTCAAAAAAAAAAAAAAGTATTCCATTGATTCGATAATCAAAATAAAACATGTTAAATATTAAGCGTGGTATTAATACTCCATGTATACTCCAGAATTAGTATGTGAGTATTAATACTATTAGCATCTTATTGCAATATCGTGGAAACTAACTTTTCTATCTTCTACTGAGTTTGCAAAGTATTCCAAGTCTAAACTGGGTAATTTATTATAGTATGTATTCTCTCTAGAGGTAGGCTGCGCTATGACTTGTAACATGGAGAGAGAGACTTGAAAATTATCTAAAATCGAAGGGTTATGTTTGCATATCTTCTGTGGTTTTCAGGGGACTACAGTAATTACATATACTCAGTTTCGTATCTCTTTCACTTAGCTTCCAGAGCAGTCTCCTGTTTTCTTTAGTAATTTTAGCAATTGAATTGCTGCCTCCCTGCCCACTGCTGTCATGCCCAGTGGTGCCGGTGTGATGACTTTTCTAACACCCTTGGCTTTGAACTTCTCAATGCCAGTGAACGCTTTCATCCTACTTCAGTCATGTACATCACAGCCACAACTTGCACCTGAACATCATTAGCAACCTCTCTAGCTTCAAGATCTCAAACCTCAAAATTAGTCTCCCAACCCCTCATAAGCTATGTGGAGAGTCCTCACTCTCCACATGCAAGTTGTCAATATTTTTGCTTTAAAATGTTATCAGGGAAGCTGGGCGCTGTGGCTCACACCTGTAATCCCAGCACTTTGGGAGGCCGAGGCGGGCGGATCACCTGAGGTCGGGAATTTGAGACTAACCTGGCCAACATGGTGAAACCCCTCTCTACTAAAAATACAAAAATTAGCTGGGCTTGGTGGTGCGCGCCTGTAATCCCAGCTACTTGGGAAGCTGAAGCAGGAGAATCGCTTGAACCCGGGAGGCAGAGGTTGCACTGAGCAGAGATCACACCACTGCACTCTAGCCTGGGGCACAGAGTGAAACTCCGTCTCAGAAAAAAAAAAAAAAAAAAGTTATCGAGGCTGGATGTGTTTGTTGGTTCATATCCCGGCATTTTGGCAGACTGAGGTGGGAGGATCACTTGAGCCCAGGAGTTTGAGACCTGCCTGAGCAAAAGAGCGAGACCTCTTCCAGCACTTTGGGAGGGCGAGGGGGGTGGATCACGAGGTCAGGAGGTCAAGACCATCCTGGCTAACACGGTGAAACCCCGTCGCTACTGGAAAAAAAAAAAAATACAAAAAATTAGCCGGGCGTGGTGGCAGGCACCTGTAGTCCCAGCTACTCGGGAGGCTGAGGCAGGTGAATGGCATGAACCTGGGAGGCGGACCTTGCAGTGAGCCGAGATTGTGCCACTGCACTCCAGCGTGGGCGACAAAGCGAGACTCTGTCTCCAAAAAAAAAAAAAAAAAAAAAAAAAGCGAGACCTCATCTCTACAAACAATTTTTTTAAATTAGCAGGGGATGATTGTGCATACCTATGGTGCCAGCTACTTGGAAGGCTGTGGTGGGAGGATCCCTTGAGCCCAGGAATTACAGGGGGCAGGGATTGCACCACTGCACTCAGACCCTGTCTCTAAAAAGCAAAATTTAAATCAAATCACTCACTTGTTCAAAAATGTGCAGTGAGGCCAGGCTCAGTGGCTCACACCTGTAATCCTAGCACTTTGGGAGGCCGAGGTGGGAGAAATGTTTGATTCCAGGACCAAACAATTGAGACCACCCTGGGCTCACATAGTGAGAGCTAGGTCTCTACAAAAAAATTAAAAATTAGCCAGGTGTGGTGGTGTGATGCCTGAAGTCTCAGCTACTCAGGAGGCTTAGATGGGAGGATTGCTTGAGCCTAGGAGGTCGAGGCTGCAGTGAGCTGTGATCACTGCAGCCACTGCACTCAAGCCTGAGCAACAGACCAAGACCTCGTCTCAAAAAAAAAAAAAAAAAAAGTGTGCAATGACTCCCATTGCCAATTCAAAGAGCTTTTATGAATGTCTCAATATACTTGTCTAGCGTATGTGCCTGTTTTTGGACTCAAAGTGGCCACCATAGGTGGGAGATCAAGTTGGCAACAATAGTGTTCCAAGGTAATACACCCTAGGTCTCGCTCTGTACCCCAGGCTGGAGTGCGGTGGCTCGATCTCGGCTCACTGCAACATCTACCTCCCGGGTTCAAGCGATTACTCCTGCCTCAGCCTCCCGAATAGCTGGGACTACAGGCGCGTGCCACCACGCCCGGCTAATTTTTTGTACCCCTTAGTAGAGACGGGGTTTCACCGTGTTAGCCAGGATGGTCTCAATGTGCTGACCTCGTGATCTGCCCGCCTCGGCCGCCCAAAGTGCCGCGATTACAGGCGTGAGCCACCGCTCCCGGCAAGAATTTTTTTTTCTTTTTTTTCTTTCTTTTTTTTTTTTTTGGGACGGAGTTTCGCTCTTTCGCCCAGACTGGATTTCAGTGGCGCGATCTCGACTCACTGCAACCTCCGCCTTCCGGTTTCAAGCGATTCTCCTCCCTCAGCCTCCAGAGTAGCTGAGATTACAGGCACTTGCCACCGCGCCCGGCTGCTTTTTGTATTTTTAGTAGAGACGGGGGTTTCATCATGTTGGCCAGGTTGGTCTCGAACTTCTGACCTCGTGATCCGCCCGCCTGGGCCTCCCAAAGTGCTGGGATTACAGGCGTGAGCCACCGTGCCCAGCCCCAAGAATTTTTTTAAATAATAAATTTTGTGGAACCTTCTATAGGCACTCTCTTTACAGCGGCGAAGAGCGGAACCCGGCAGATAACATTGAATAAAGGTTGAGTGGACAACTCCTTTGTTATTTTCCTTTTCCTTGACTCCGCCTCCTTGCTTTCCCTTCATTCCCTTTTGCGCTTGTGCTTTTAAACCCAAAGCGGCCGCCGTAGGCGAGGGTGGCAAGATGGCTTCGTTTGCCTTTGCTAGTGCAGTGAGAGCTGCTTCAGGTCAGTGGAGAGCGACATACTCCATGCATGCCTTCACAGGAGGGGGAACTGGTGCGGGATAGAATGGGCGTTTAGAGGGAGGTTAACAAGCAAAAAGGGTCATTATTTAAGATAAGAGGGTTGAGCCCAATTTTCTCTGGGGCGGTGTGACCGGCAGCCTGTACCAGGTTCCCTGACTCGGACTCACGTGGGCCTGTGTGTCCCGCATTTTCCACTTCCTTACCAGCTTTTTCTTCCCTAGAAAACAAGCCAGAGAAACTGGAACGGAGGGGGCGAGGGAGACCAAAAAGTCTCACCTAACTTTCTGATTTGGAGGCTAGGACCCGCCATTCTGGACCTTTAACCTTGAGAATTAATTTCTCCTAACTTCAGGTTATACACCTTTACAATGGGGGTCATACCACCTACCTGGGGATTAAATGAGATAATGCACGTTAAGCGTCTTGGGCAGTGCCTGACACATGGTAAGCTTGAAGGCCAATTTAATTTTTAACTACAGCCCCCGGCACAAGGGCTGGCATGAGGACTTCTTGACTGAGAGATAGCAGAAGTAAAGGCGACTAAATTAAGTTGCCGTCACGTTAAGTACTTGTTGCACAAAGTTAAAAATCATCTAAATACCATAAAATGCTCAGTAAGTTATTTTCACACAAAATATATTAAGTTAGGATAACATTTTGTGGGAGAATATACGAGATCAGTCAAGAAAAAGCAACGATGTAAATTTTCCCGTTAGAGAAAAGCTTTTTTTATGTGAAGTATTTTTTGTGTTCGCAAAATATAATACATACGAAGAAAATTTTATATAGTATGCATGAATGGTTTAACAATTCTAAAGCAAACACCTGTTTAACACTCAGGTCAAAACAGTGCACCACATCTCCCCTGTGTATCAAAATTCTCTACTTCCCCCCCAGATATAAACACTGTTCTCATTTTTATAGTTACTATTAGATTGCCTATTTTTCCTATAGTAGTTTTAGCATCTATATATGCATCTCTCAAGAACATAGTTTTGTCTGGTTTTGAACTTCACATGAATTCATACAGTATATACTCTTTAGTGTCTTTTACATTGTGAGATTCATTCATTTTGCGTAGTTGTAATGCTTTCTCATTGATATACAATTTTTATTTTTATTTATTTTTTTTGGGGGGGGGGGATGGAGTTTCTCTCGTTGCCCAAGCTGGAGTTCAGTGGCACGATCTTGGCTCACTGCAACCTCCGCCTCCCAGATTTAAGTGATTCCCCTGGAGTAGCTGGGATGACAGGCATGCGCAACCACGTCCAGCTAATTTTGTATTTTTAGTAGAGATGGGGTTTCTCCATGTTGGTCAGGCTGGTCTCGAACTCCTGACCTCAGGCGATCCACCCGCCTCCGCCTCCGCCTCACAAAGTGCCGGGATTACAGGCATGAGCCACCGCGCCCGGCCTGCTATATAATATTGTATGACTCTTCCACAATTCTCCATTTCCAGTTTGGGGCAATTATGTACAAAGCTGATTGATCTTGTCCTGGCGCATGAGTCTAATTGTTTCTAAGGATGTGGGTGTGTGTGAAACTCGCTGTGAAATTGCCTGGTCAGAGAATATGTATATATTCAGCATTGCCTGATATTGCCAAAGTGTTGGGGCTGCACATCCTCACCAATACCTGATATTGTCAGACCTACAAATTTTTGTTAATCTGGTGGCTTTGTAATGATATCTCACTGAGATTTAAATAAGCATTTCTCTGATTAGTAACAAGCTGTAGTGTGTTTACACATGTTTATTGGCCCTTTGAATTTCCTTTATGAAATATCCACTTAAATATTTTGCCCATTTTCCTATTGGATTGTCTTATTTAGTTTTTGTTTTGTTTAGTTTTTGTTTTTCATTTATGTGTGTCCTTTATCTTCTCCCACTCAGGCTTGTCTTTTACATTATTTTGGAGTGCCCTTTGATGAAAAGTTATTTTTCATCTACTTGAATTTATGGTTCTTGTAATTTTTAAATAGATGATGTAGGTAGTTATCAACTTACTATTAATTTAGATTCTACTGAAAACAATTTAAAGAGTGAAGTGACAGCTTATTTTTAAATGTCAGTATTTTAAATATGCTGGAAATTATAGCCTTTTAAACAATTTAAACTATTTGATATTTTAGATATTAAGTATTTGTGAAAGGGTAGTTTTTCAAAATTCTTTTTTGTTGTTGTTGTTGTTGAGATGGAGTCTTGCTCTGTCACCCAGGCTGGAGTGCAGTGGTGCGATCTTGGCTCACTGCATGCTCCGCCTCCCGGGTTTATGCCATTCTCCTGCCTCAGCCTCCCACTACAGGCACCTGCCACCACGCCTGGCTAATTTTGTTTTATATTTTTAGTAGAGACAGAGTTTCACCATGTTAGCCAGGATGGTCTCGATCTCCTGACCTTATGATCTGCCCGCCTCGGCCTCCCAGAGTGCTGGGATTATAGGCGTGAGCCACCGCGCCTGGCCAGTTTTTCAAAATTCTTTTAGGAAACATGGGATCAAAAATCTTGAAGACTCGGCCGGGGGCTCAAGCCTGTAATCCCAGCACTTTGGGAGGCCGAGACGGGCGGATCACGAGGTCAGGAGATCGAGACCATCTTGGCTAACACGGTGAAACCCCGTCTCTACTAAAAATACAAAAAAACTAGCCGGCAGCTACTCGGGAGGCTGAGGCAGGAGAATGGCGTAAACCCGGGAGGCGGAGCTTGCAGTGAGCTGAGATCCGGCCACTGCACTCCAGTCCGGGCGACAGAGCGAGACTCCGCCTCAAAAAAAAAAAAAAAAAAAAAAAAATCTTGAAGACTCCAGGTTTCGATACTGTCACACTCTGCTCCACTCCCATCCAGTGCAGTTCATGTCCCCCATTCATTCCTTTGATTCATGCCACATAGGGCCAATGTGATTCCCCAAATGTACATCGTCGCCTTTGTACATCCTATTCCCTCTGTCTCTTCGTACTCTTTCAAAGCTCTGGTTTTATGTTACTTCTTTGGTGAAAACATCTGTGTTCTCTATACAAGAGTGTATTTAGAGTAGATTAGTCTGTATGAAAATGCCCAGACAGGGGCAGAGGACTGAAGGAAATTAGTTATTTCCCTTGATGTACTTGCACTTTTGTTAACAAAGCTAGTCTGTTAGGTTTCCCTCACAGGCTTAATCACATGATTGGTCCACCAGAAGATGCAGTAGATAGAGCCTCCCCACATATTTTCCCATGAACTGCTCTCAACCAAGTTCCCAGTTCCTGTTGTTCCCGTAACCATTTTCTCTAACTTCAGTGTATTTATTCCTGATTTCATCTTGTTGGCTTTGATCTGTTTTTCTCTCTTACTGAGATCACTTGGAGTTCTGATACTCTGTCTCTTCACAAATACGTTAACAAGCCATCGTTCCCAGCTTGCTTTTTGTGAAAATTGATAAATATGTCTTATGCAGCCTCAGGATCTTCATAGAAATTGAGAACAAAAGAATTTCTTACTTTTTTAAAAAAAGTTTTTAACTAAGAGATACCAAAATCTGATGACCTATGGAAATTGGAACATTTTCTTGTCTACAGTCCTCCAATGCACTTAATCTTCCAAAGATTACCTCCTGCCTTATTACATCTGCACATCTTTTCAGTTCTTTAACTTATTTATTTGATTTCCAAGACCCTATGTAAGGGCTCTCTGATCAGTTTTCTGCACCAATGTTTATACTACCCTTTTCAGTTGCAAATTGTTACTTTTTCTTTTTTGGAGACAGAGTCTTGTTCTGTCACTCAGGCTGGAGTGCAGTGGCATGATCTCGGCTCACTGCAACCTCTGCCTCCTGAGTTCAAGCAATTCTCCTATCTCAGCCTCCGAGTAGCTGGGACTACAGGTGCGCGCCACTCTGCCCAGCTAATATTTCTATTTTAGTAGAGACGGGGTTTCACATGTTGGCCAAGCTAGTCTCGAGCTCCTGACCTCAGGTTATCCACCCGCCTCGGCCTCCCAAAGTGTTGGGATTACAGGGATGAGCCACCACACCCGGCTCTGTTATCACTGATGGCCACATATTAATATACAGGTTAGGCATCTCTAATCTGAAACTTTTTGAATACCAACATGACACCACAAGTAGAAAATTATTATTATTATTATTATTTTTCAGACGGAGTCGCGCTCTATTGCCCAGGCTGGAGTGCAGTGGCACAATCTCAGCTCACTGCAAGCTCTGCCTCCTGGGTTCATGCCATTCTGCCTCAGCCTCCCGAGTATGTGGGACTACAGGCACCCGCCACACCACGCCCAGCTAATTTTTTTAATTTTTAGTAGAGGCGGGGTTTCACTGTGTTAGCCAGGATGGTCTCGATCTCCTGACCTCGTGATCTGCCTGCTTCGGCCTCCCAAAGTGCTGGGATTACAGGCGTGAACCACCATGCCCAGCCCACAAGTGGAAAATTCTTTACCTGACCTCATGTGATGGGTGGCAGTCAAAACTTTGTTTCATGCACAAAATTATTTAAAACATTGTATAAAATTAACATCAGGCTGTATGTGTAAGATGTATATGAAACAAATGAATTTTGTGTTTGGACTTGAGTCCCATCTCCAAGATATCTCCTTTATGCAAAATTTTAAAAAATCTAAAATACAGCCGGGCGCGGTGGCTCAAGCCTGTAATCCCAGCACTTTGGGAGGCCGAGATGGGCGGATCACGAGGTCAGGAGATCGAGACCATCCTGGCTAATACGGTGAAACCCCGTCTCTACTAAAAAAATACAAAAAAAAAACTAGCCGGGCGACGAGGCGGGCGCCTGTAGTCCCAGCTACTCGGGAGGCTGAGACAGGAGAATGGCGTGAACCCGGGAGGCGGAGCTTGCAGTGAGCTGAGAGCCGGCCACTGCACTCCAGCCTGGGTGGCAGAGCAAGACTCCGTCTCAAAAAAAAAAAAAAAAAAAAAAAAAAAAAAAAAAATCTAAAATACTTCTGGCCACAGGCGTTTCAGATATTCAACCTGTATCATCTTTGCTAAGTATCCCTCTTCTTTATTATCTGCCATTAGCATTCGTTAAATGTTTTCTCTGTGCTACTCCAGGCACTTTACATGCTTCATCTCATTCAAGTCTCATTATCTCTCCATAATTAACTTGATTTAAATTTGAGGAAACTGGGGCACAGAGAGGTTAAGTAACTTGCCCCTGGTTACATAGCAAGGAAGTCATAGAGCTAGAATATGAGCCCAAATCATCTGATTCAAATCCTAGCACTTCTGTATCAACATGGCCCCTCATTTATTATCTAAAATCAGTGCAGTAGAAAATAGGAGAGTAGTTCTAAGTCCCAGCTGAGCATCAGACTCAGGTGGAGTATTTTTCTCTTTTTTTTTTTTTTTTTTTTGAGATGGAGTTCCACTCTTGTTGCCCAGGCTGGAGTGCAGTGGTGTGGTCTCGGCTCACTGCAACCTCTTCCTCCCAGGTTCAAGTGATCCTCCTGCCTCAGCCTCCCGAGTAGCTGGAATTATAGGCGCACACCACCACGCCCAGCTAATTTTGTATTTTCATTAGAGATGGGGTTTCTCCATTTTGGTCAGGCTGGTCTCGAACTCCTGATCTCAGGTGATCCGCCTGCCTCAGCCTCCCAAAGTGCTGGGATTACAGGCATGAGCCACCTCGCCTGGCTGCAGTATTTTTATTAACCAATTTTATTGAGGTAGAATTTACATGCCATAAAAGTACCCATTTTATGTGTACAGTTTTATGATTTTTTAAATTAATTTAGCAAGCTGTACAACCATTACCACATTCCAGCTGTAGGACTTTTTTTTTTTTTAGTTTTGTATTAGTGCATTTTTTTTTTTATACTTTAAGTTCTGAGGACATTTTCACCATCCTGTGGAACTTGTTTAATGCACAATTTTGAGTCCCACACTAGACTTCAGTCAGAATTTATAGGTGGAGTCAGAGCTCCACGAGTGATTCTGATTTGCAGCCATGAACTATTAGTCTGGCCATAGTTGGAAGGACTGATAAGAGGACTTCATCCACACCACACATCTAGGCTGTCTGAAATCTGCCTTCTGACCTGTTCCACCCCACTGCCCACTACTTCTCCCAAGGCGTCTCTGATAGTCAGGCGAGCAGTCTCAGCCTCTGAGGCAGGTCTGGTCCTCAACCCATACATGTACAGTTGACCCTGGAACAACACAGCAGGTAGGGTGTCAACTCCCAAGCAGTTGAAAATCGAGTATAACTTTTGGCTCCTCCAAAACTTAATTACTAATAGCCTACTGTTGGCCGGAAGCCTTACCAATAACATAAACCATTGATTAACATTCTGAGGCCGGGCACGGTGGCTCACACCTGTAATCCTAACACTTTGGGAGGCTGAGGCAGGTGTATCATTTGAGCCTAGGTGTTCAAGATTGGACTGGGCAACATGGCAAAATTCTGTCTCGACAAAAATTAGTCAGGCATGGTGGCACGTGCTGTAGTCCCAGGTACTTGGGAGGCTGAGGTGGAAGGATGAATTGAGCCCAGGAGGTCAAGGCTGCAGTGAGCTATGATTGTACCACTGCACTCCAGCCTGGGCCACAGAGTAAGACCCTGCCTCAAAAAAAGAATTTTAAAAACATATATCCTTCATGTTATATGTATTATATACTGTATTCTTACAATGAAACAAACTAGAGAAAAGAAAGTCATAAGAAAGAGAAATAGGGTACTGTTCATTAAGTGAAAGTGGATCATCGTAAAGGTCTTCATCATCTTTACATTGAGTAGGCTGAGGAGGAGTTGGTTTTGCTGTCTCTGCGCAAAAAAAAAAAAAAATGATTGCAGAGAAAGAAGAGGTGGAAGAGGTAGAAGGGGAGACTGGAAAGGCAGGCACACTAGGTATAACTTTTTTTGAAGACAATCTGTATGTAAGTGGCTCTGTGCACTTAAAACCCATGCTGTTCAAGGGTCACCTGTATTTGTTTCAGTCCCCATGCCTTTGCATAAGTTCGTCCTGCCTGAAATGTGTTCCTCCTCTTCTAAGGGTCTGTTCACTTTCTTTTTTTTTTTTTTTTGAGACAGAGTCTCTGTCGCCCAGGCTGGAGTGCAGTGGCGCGATCTTGGCTCACTGCAACCTCCGACTCCCGGGTTCACGCCATTCTCCTGCCTCAGCCTCCCAGTAGCTGGGACTACAGGGCCTGTTCACTTTCTAGAGCACTTTCACTTTCTAGAGAACTCAAGTGCCTCTTCTGTTTCCTTCGAGAATCTTTCTCTCGCCACTCTTGTCAAGTGCATCCCTGACCTGCCATTGTACTGTGTGTGGGAGTTCTGTCTCACCAGAGTGTAAGATCTGGGAGGTGGGAATAAATGTTACACACATCTTTTTTTCCTAGTACTGGACATAGAGCTAGCAAACGTCTGACTGGATTGTGACGATGATTGTGCAGCTCTCTAAATTTTCCAAAAATTGTTGAATTGTATACATAAAATCGGTAATTATTTTATGGTTATACCTTAGTAAAGTGGTAAAAGCTTCACAGATGAGTCTGATGCTCAGGGCACGTTAATTGTGTTTAATACTTGGTGGCATTGATACATCTCTTAATTTTTAATATCTGGATGCATACTTTGGAGTATTATATTAAGTATATACGCTCCTATCTTTACAGGAATTCTACGGCCCCTGAATATTTTGGCATCTTCAACCTATCGCAACTGTGTCAAGAATGCCTCTCTTATTTCTGCATTGTCCACTGGACGCTTTAGTCACATTCAGACACCAGTTGTTTCCTCCACTCCCAGACTTACCACATCTGAGAGGAACCTGACATATGGGCATACTTCAGAGATCCTTAATAGGTAGAGTATATTTCTTTGTGGGTATATATTCTCCTGCCTCAGCCTCCTGAGTAGCTGGAAAGTACTGGGATTACAGGCGTGAGCCACTGTGCCTGACTGGTAGAGTATATTTCAATAAACATGATGCTTAGACAAACTTTCCAAGATATTCATGCCTGCAAAGGTATCCTAGAAGTAGGTGGTATTCTTTGCCTACCTGCAGTTAATTATGTAGACTTCTGCTTGATTGAGTGGGAGACTCTGACTGACAGCCATGTATCTAGGCGCCTGCAGCAGGAAAATGCCAAATACAGCATGCTTCTGATGTTGTATGTGTGCTTTCCTGCATGGAAGCTGTCATCCAAAGTAGAGGGTGCACAAGATGCTCAGTTTGTAAGGATGGGCTGCGTGTGTTGGTCATTCAGTCAGCAAACATCCAGTTAAACACACCTGGGTGCCTAGCACTGTAGTTGGCAAAAAGGACACAAAGGTAAACAAATTGAAGTCCTCAAGGAGTTTGCAATCTGGTGGGAAGATGGATAAGAAATCAAGCGATGATGATAGAATGAATTATTTTACAGGAATTGAGGGGTAGGTTTTAGAAGACTTGCGAGTTGGTGATGGTTGCTATTCTAATTTATACTTAATATCACGGGTCATTGGAAGTAATATTGTGTATGAAAAGTTAGTTCCATCCCATTGGAGCAGTCATTTCTCAGTATAGATATGAATTTTAATCTTGTAATCAGTCTGATTATATACTAAACATTTTTAAATATATTTTTAGATTGGCCCCCGTGCTTCCAAGTGTCCTGAAGCTACCAGTCAGATCTCTAACATATTTCAGTACAAGAAAAGGCAAGAGAAAGACTGTGAAAGCTGTCATCTATAGGTTTCTTCGACTTCATTGTGGCCTATGGGTGAGGAGAAAGGTGGGTCTTCACACTGTTACTAAATTGAAAAAGGAGTGTGAGGCCGGGCGTAGTGGCTCACATCTATAATCCCAGCACTTTGGGAGGCCGAGGCAGGTGGATCACGAGGTCAGGAGTTCAAGACCAGCCTGGCCAGCATGGTGAAACCCCATCTCTACTAAAAATACAAAAATCAGTCAGGCGTGGTGGCAGGCACCTGTAATCCCAGCTACTCAGGAGGCTGAGGCAGAGAATTGCTTGAATCCAGGAGGTGGAGGTTGTTGTGAGTCAAGATGGAACCACTGCATTCCAGCCTGGGTGACAGAGCGAGATTCCATCTCAAACGAAAAAGGAGTGTGAACAGATTAAAATGAAACAGAATTCAGCCAGGCACTGTATGTAGCTCACGCCTGTAATCCCAGCACTTTGGGAGGCCAAGGCACTTGAGGTCAGGAGTTCAAGACCAGCCTGGCCAAAATGGTGAAACCCCATCTCTACTAAAAATAGAAAAATTAGCCAGGTGTTGTGGCAGGTGCCTGTAATCCCAGCTGCTTGGGAGACTGAGGCAGGAGAATCACTCAAACCTGGAAGGCGGAGGTTGCAGTGAGCCAAGATCACACCCCTGCGCTCCAGCCTAGGTGACAGAGTGAGACTTCATCTCAAAAAAGAAGAAAGAAAGCAGCCAAGACCAACCAGTTTTGCAAAACCATTTTTGTGATATAGTAACTGCCCAAATCATAATTCCCTTTTATTACTTGGAAATTAAATCTTTAAAAATCAAAATTTGGTTCCCTGTAAAAATAAAATAGTTGGTAGAACTTTCTTGATGTTTGAAAGGTTGAAAGGATTCTCCCGTTTTATAAACAGTCCTAAATTTGTAGATAAATGGGTTGATTGGAACTCTCAGCTCTTATCTCTGTTGAAACACTGGTGGGTAGTTTCCTACACCAGTCAGCAGAAGCTCATATGATCCATAAGCAGCTAAACTAAAGGTCTAATGTTCTGAGTTTTGTGAATTTGAGACCACTGGAAACATTTCTTCCCTTTTGTGTGTGTGGTTTTTTTTTTTTTTCTTTTTTCTTGAGACAGAGTGTCACTCTGTTGCCCAGGCTGGAGTGCAGTGGCACAATCTTGGCTCACTGTGACGTGTGCCTCACGGGCTCAAGCCATTCTCCTGCCTCAACCTTCCGAGTAGCTGGGATTACAGGCATGCACCACCATGCCAGGCTAATTTTTGTATGTTTAGTAGAGACGGATTTTCACCATATTGGCCAGGCTGGTCTTGAACTCCTGACCTTAAGTGATCCACGTGCCTCAGCCTCCCAAAGTGCTGGGATTACAGGCATGAGCTGTGGCACCTAGCCCCTACTTTGTTTTTATACCAATTATTTTCAGGTCCTCTTCTAGCCCTAGGTAAAATGAAATGGGTGGGTTTCCTTGCCTTCCTTTCCATGTCCCTCTCACTGGGCTCTGGAGCCCTCATGTTACTGTAAAGGACCCGATCATACTGTCCGATCATAATACCTAACTTCAGTTCAGGGATCCCGAAAGTATACCCAGTATAGAATGCCCTGCCTCTTCAAAATCTAATTTTCAGAGAAAAACAAAAAATCTGGGTAGATGAATTCATACTAACGTGTAAAACAAAGTATCTTCCATGACACGGTTTTATCCAGCAGTCCTTGATATTTATTTATTCCCTCCTTCCATTTTTGAATCTAGAGACTGTGTAAAAAAATTCAAGCATTTTCATAGTGATTCTATTCCGTGAATAATCTTTAAAGGATACTGGTGGTAATGGGCAGGGCAGCAAATTAAGTGTTTGTACGTCAGAGATCCATAGTAACCCTGTTTGGCCTACAAACTATAAAATTATTACACAGATGTGGAGATTTGGCTTTGAATGTTTGCATTTAAAATTGTAAACAGTGAGTAGCAAAAATTTAACTTCTAGCATTTTAAAACCAGAACTATTAAATAACCTTTCCTAATTTCATCACTGTCCTTATAGAAGTTGATGGTCACAGTGATGATACTAAGACATGTCAGAAACCCAAGGCACATTCTCAGCAAAGAGCCATGGTTTTATTCAGTTGGTATTGTGCCATAAAGAACCCTTGGCTTGAAAGGACCCAAGGGCTCACTGTGTGGTTTTAGCCAGATGTTAAGCTGGGTGGCACCTAAGATCCCTTCCACTTTAAACAGGTTATGATTATAGTTTTTATATTCAATCTAATTTTCCTTTCCTGTCTTTAAAAGTTAATTATTCAAAATTAATAATACCTGTATGGGTGTATATGAAAGTTCTGGGTTAAATATGTGGGTTAACCATTCCTTCACCACTCCTAATAATAGTCTTACCATATTCATAATTCCTTAGAAAAGTACTTCCTATAAAAATTGGTCCCTTGTGTGTGAAAAGAATAAATGAAGCAATATATTTGAGAACTGTGCTTCTCAACTCTTACAATACTCAGCTTAAGAAATATTAATGTTGTTACCTAGCCAGCACTGCATCCTCCTCTACATTAGGAAAGACAGTGGTTAAGAACTCCTATTAGCCTGGGCAAGATGGTGAGACCTCATCTCTACAAAAATTTTAAAAATTAGCTTGGTATGGTGGTGCACACTTGTGGTTCCAGCTATATGAGAGGCTGAGGCAGGAGGATCGCTTGAACCCAGGAGGTAGAGGCTGCAGTGACTGTGATCACGCCACTGCACTCCAGCCTGGATGACAGCGTGAGACCCTGTCTCAAAACAAAACAAAAAAAGAACTCTTATTAGCCCTTAGACCTCTGTCTGCTACTTCTCTAATCAATGGTTTCTTTTTTTAAAGATGTAAAATAAGAATAATAGTACGTTGTTAAAGATTGCTGAAGAGATAGTAAGATCATACCTGTTTAGTGATTATAATTCTATGTCATTATCTTGTACTTTCCCAGCCACACACATTTAGTTTTATTTTCTGTGAGTTTCAGTAACATTTTTTTCTAAAATAGTATTTATTACTATTTCTTTTCAAACTACACATGCTTTCTCCATCCTGCCCCCTCCATAAAGAATCACATCTTTCCAAGAAGTGTTCCAGCCTCTATGGAAGTGTGGTTTTGTTCTTATTGGGTCTATAAACCTTGAGTTGTGAAGATACCTATTGTTTCATACATAATATGATGGTTTACATTTCTTTGTAATATCTGACAGGCTGGCTATAAGAAAAAATTATGGAAAAAGACACCTGCAAGAAAAAAGCGATTGAGGGAATTTGTGTTCTGCAATAAAACCCAGAGTAAACTCTTAGACAAGATGACGACGTCCTTCTGGAAGAGGCGAAACTGGTATGTCGATGATCCTTATCAGAAGTATCATGATCGAACAAACCTGAAAGTATAGATTAGAAGTTTCACTTGTTTCTCAGTTATTGGATATGTATCTTTGTGTACATGATATCTTTGCAAAAATGGATAAGTACAAAACTTGATGTAAATTGTACCAATGAATATGTAAACATACAGTGACAACATTAAACTTATAAAAGTATAAAACTTAATGGATCAGACTTTGCCAGATTTGGTTAGAGAAACAGAAATTTAGAATGGTGCATTATTTTTAACAAATGGTATTGGCTTAACTAGTTGTTTCAGTTAGGCTCCTTTAGTTGCAAGGAATCTCAAGTGGGACAAACATAAGAAGACTCAAAAGCCACAAGTTAGCTCAAACAGTATGACATTATTTTAAGGATATGTACCTGGGAATTCAGGAACCACCTCACCAACCCCATCTCCCACCCAGAAATCACCCCCCAGCCTCAGGAAGAGCAGAAATTGGGTGGTGCTCCTCAGCAGGGGCAGGTGGATGTTTAGGCTTAGGCTCTGCCACGCATGTGACTTGCTTCTTTTTACATTGTTAACTCCATTCTCTTTGTGTTCACCAACTTCTCTACACAGCTTTTGCATACTTACAGTTTCTGTTCCTTTGGAATAACTTTAACTTGCACCTTTGAGGTTCTTTTCTACATCGTGACCTTCAGCTCCTGTCTCTAGTGTCCAGTTGCCAAGGAAATTTAACTGGGCCAGACTACCTTTTTATACTAGGTCTGGTTGGGTCATTGTCTAGAGCAGGGATTGGCTGTTCTTAAGTCGGAAGCCCACCCTAGCCCGCTTTGTATTAGCAAGTTTGCATGCAGCAAAAAAAGAGTTATGTGAGCAATTTCACTTGGAGGTTCACATGGGGTGGCAGCACACTTAACGTCTAACACACCAGGTTCATTGTGTTCATAACACTTCTCATTTATTTTAACAACACTTTTTCATAGAGAGGAGAGGAGCCCTTCAGCATGCTCATTCATGAAACAGAAGAGGCTGTACAAGTGAAGACAAGGGCCTTTTATGCAAGTTTTGAAAGATAGGTATTTTTTTTTTTTTTGGAGACAGGAGTTTTGCTCTGTTGCCCCGGTTGGAGTGCAGTGGTGCAATCATAGCTCATTGAAGCCTCGCACTCCTGGGCTCAGGTGGTCCTCCTGCCTCAGCTTCTCAGGTAAGGATATGTATTTCTTAAAAGTTAGTTTATCCATTTCAGATTTCATGTTTTCATTTGTAAGGATAAACTTTTCCCACAAATTTTCAACAATCATTGTAGAAACTAAGGGGAGAAAGTAATCTCAGTTGTTTTAGAAATGATGAGAGAGTTAAGCATTGTTTACTTGAAGTGGGCAGGGAAGCATCTCTTCAATTGAGTGGTTACAGTCTAGGGCAGTGGTTCCCAACTCTCCCATCAGAATCATGTGGGAAACATTTTCAAACAGCAAAGTACTTTGAAAACCATTATTAAATAGAATTATGCATGAATTACTGTTTCAGAAACTTTAATGTAGTAGTTGGTGATAAGATGAAATTCCTCTGTTAGTAAAATTATGAAATTGAAGTTCTGCAGCATGTCAGGCCAGGATTATTAGTACTTGAAAGTAGTGTGTGTTTATTAAAAGGAGAAAGGATAACAATAGAATATTCTACAACCAGAAGTCCAAGTGCGTGTCTATTTATGGGACCAATAAATAAAGAACAGACATTTGATTTGAGGTAAGGTAAAAGCCTGAAACATGGAATGGCATTCTGTTTTGATGGATTTTCATTTCTTTGCACTTTTGAGACGGCAAAGCCAACCACTTAGAAGGCTTCCACATTTTTGTCACCTGCCTGGCTCCTGCCCTTTGATGTACCTCTGGGTAGTGGGATGGAAATGGTGTCTGCAGAAGTTGGGGAGGAGGAGACTTTTGCACAGCCTCCATGACTTCTTTAACGCAAATATAGATGACAAGGGTCTCTGTTACAGGGGCCTCAGAGCACCTTCGTTTCTCCTCTAGACCAGGGACAGGAGGATAGAGATAAGGACTGGCAACCAGAGCCTCAGCATCCAAAGATGGTCTGAAGTGGGATGGCTGACAGGCACATAACTTAGGGGAAAGGGAATTTCATACGTACGATTTTTGTTTTGTGGGTAGGAGGGCTTATCATCAACACTGATTTTATAATCTGACAATAAATGAAAGACAATAAATGTCTTTCATTAAAAAATTTACCTAAATGATGTTCGATTATATGTATAATTTATAACATATGCATAGTTTGTTTATTCGGGTATATGTATAATTTATTGAACACCTACTATGTCCCAGCATATCTACAAAACTGGGTACATACATATCTATCTAACTGCTAATCCATATTTCCAGTCTTACAAAGGATATAATGATCAGTTAAGCCCTAATTTATATTTGAGGAAACTGAAGCTGAGAGAGGGTTAAATAAATTACCCAAAGTACAGCTAATAAGACCCAGAATTTCAGTCTCACTCCTTGGGATCCTGTGTATTTCCCTGAGTCTTCTGACAACATAAGAAAATTCATATATAAATCAACAAGTGACTGTAATCTGGTACTATAAATACTAAATAAACACTTCTTCATAACACTGTACCAATTTGGCTTTTTTGTTTTTGTTTTTGTATCCAATATATTACCTTTGTCATTAACAAAAATTATATCTCTCATTATATATTTCTCGGATCTGAAGTTTTTATTCATAATCAGTAATTTCTGTAAAGGACAAATCTGTCTCTATTTTCCATATCATTTAGAAATATACCACATTCACTCTTTTTGATGTGAACTTTCCCAGGAAATTTCTCTTGTGCCTGTTTAGTTTTATAAGAGTGTCATTTTGTGCTATTACATCAATATCCTGTTTTATTTCCATTATGTTTTTCAACAACCAAGAAAATAAGGTTTTTCTTAAAAAGTTAGACATTTTCTCTTATTAATTCTGTATCCTGATATTTACAGCTGAAGATAAACTATTTTAACTTCAGTGTAAAATGGTTTAGAATAGCAAATGATACAGTCCACTCAGAGTTTACAAAAAAAACATTTACCAGGTAGACAATAAATAAAACAAGCACTTGGAAAAAGTTCTTTGAAAACAGACCTAGGGACATCCACCTGCATCTTTTGCGCAGATTTCATTAAGAAAAGGCCAGATCTAAAAATGTACTGTCAAGAAACAAGCAAACCAATGCATACATACGTAGGTATTCTAAATAGAGGTTTATGTGGTGTCCATTTAGAGTGACTGATGCAAATACCAGTTGTAGAAGCATTAATCTAAATCTTTTACTCGGCGACAGATTTCCTCTGTGAAGTCTGAGCATTTTGCATTGCCTCCCAAATCTTTTGTCAAGCTCTTTCCATCCTTAATTGTAGCAAAACATGTGGCCTCAATTCTTGCAGCATGGTCAAATTTTATTACTTTGCTTTCCTGTCCTTTGCCAACTCTTAACCTGGATAATCCCAGTTCTGTCAACATTGGACCAGGCTCAGTAAATAAACAAATGAATGGATTTCCAGGCTTTTTTTTCCCATCTCTTCCTGCTTTTAGTCCCCTGAATCTGCTTCTTTGCTTACTGCTGCTTTATTTTACAGTGGTTTGGTCAAACCTAGAATATAGGACTAAAAATGCAAAGAAATTGGGTTTGTATTTTGATGTTTCAAATTTTGAGCTTCCAAGTCTTTGTGGCCACCCAATGAAGTTTGAGTCTGCCTGTTCAGATGTGAAAGGTAAGGGCTGCAGCAGGTTTTAGGGCATCCCTTCCACCCACAGTGGCCCTTCACCACCCTGTTGTCACCTGCACAGGCATTCCCCCATTTGTAGATGAAGAAACGTTCAGAG
The DNA here is from genome assembly GCF_009764315.1 of Trachypithecus francoisi. Classification (NCBI taxonomy): domain Eukaryota; kingdom Metazoa; phylum Chordata; class Mammalia; order Primates; family Cercopithecidae; genus Trachypithecus; species Trachypithecus francoisi. Next base: position 37,508,866 of record NW_022681462.1, read on the forward strand.
AAGAAAAATGATGGACCAAAGGTCCGTTTGCACAATTGAAACTCTACCAGTGGACTATTCTATTTTCACAACTACCTAGTTTCTGCTGATGATTTTTTTAAATGTAAAATAAAAGTGATACTTTCAGGTTTGTAGTTGTGTGATGAACTGGTTTTCAAAACACTTATATCATCTGATTTTCTTACCTTCTCAACATCCTATGCAGCAGGCATGGGGCCAAGTCACCAGGCCAGTCCATGGCTGAGCACTAAGCTTCTAATCCTTGCTACCTCCCATATTTGAAAAAAAGTATTTCCTTTTTCCTTTTAAGCCCAACATTACAAAGATGTTTTTTAAAAGAAAAATGTTAAGACTTTATTCAAGATGTGTATCAGGCATTATAACAAAACAGCAGAACTTCAACCTTTGGAATACTGTAATTTTACATCCCTTTGATGCACAGTCCAGTATACTATTTTATTACAGATCGTTCTATAGGGACTACAGAAATGAACTAGAGGAAATGTGCACAGTCACAATCCAGAATATCAGCTCTGGGAGTGTACACTGTTAGAGGATGAAGCACATCCTTTGCCATTTCAAATACTGTGCCAGGTGGGAGACTAGGAAGGCTCAAAGATGGTCATGGTTGACAAGCACTCTTATCACAAACACATGGACAGCTTATCATAGAGAACACATTTCAAAGGCCAGCAAAGTGAGCAAGCTATTCACACAAAGCCAGGAGGGATTGTGAGTAAACTCTCCAGTTCATAAGCACAAGTCCACATCTCACCTCCTCAGAACAGGTGCTCAATGGCAATTAACTAAAAGTTATGACATGAACATTACAGACTTTCCAGCTAGCGTTTTGTAAACAGCCTGTGTCTGTAAGTCAGCAAATTAAAAACATTCAGTTGTATCCTCTAGACAGAACACCACACCACTACATGTACACTTACAGGCTTTCACATTTTATGTCAGTTCATACACAAATGTACAGCTTGTCAGATACGTAAACACATTTTGCCAGAAATATGACAGCTGCTCTCAGTTGTACAGTGAGTGTCTTTAAGAGAGAAACCGACTCCCTAGTCAACACTTGAAGGAAAAATAGTTACATTTACATTAAGACAGCAGTTTGGATACCTTCATCTTTTTCAATCTTGAATGAGAAGTAATATAGCATGTCTGAGAATAGAGCGCTTCAAACATTTTTGGCATAGTTAAGTGCAAACTTGATAACCTGTACTTGTCACAACTTTCCATTGTAAAATGGTGAAAATATAGCTTGTTCACAATAGGATTTTAAACTGCTGCTAAAGGCAATTTATTGTTATGCCAAAAAAAAAAAATTGCTAAGAAGCTGTGTAAGCTTTTTTTTTTTTTTCTGCTCTTGTTTCTCATAATTCTGGGTACTTCCAGCTAACAGGTAAATATATTTTAAAGAGTGTATTATTCTTCCGTCTGGAACTACTCATTGAGCACAAAGAAAACATTTTCTGTCTTCCTTAACAGATTTAGGTATCAGTGGGTGTGGGGCACAGAAAATGAGCAAACAGCCTCTGTTTATCCTCTCAGCCACAGATTTGCTTTTAGGCATATTTTCCTATACACTTTTGCAAATTACAAAATCACCTTCAGAGGAACTATGGGTAGACAGGATTCCAGTATGCATATCTGGCAACAATCAGCTTCAAATTAAACCCTTTCTGGGGTGGCTAAGGTCCAGCTAATGTATCATCAGCAAAGGCCTCTAATATGTGTTTGCGTACTAATGGAACAGTTTTTAATTGGGCCTGTTTATAGTTGATTGACAGTTCTATGTTGTATATAACACTAATTGTCTAGTCTTCTGGGCATATCCACGAACAAATACAATCCAAATATTATGAGTAACTGGGTTGTGACCACTGCATGCATTACACTGAAAGAAAACACCAACTCGAAGCACAAATATATTATTCTTACATTTCGGCTCAGCTCTCAGCAGGGAGAGCAGCTACCTCAGACCACAGTGCCATTTAAACCAGATTCTTTTCAAATAAAATTCTCAATCTAAGTGGAAAGCCCCCTCAGAGAGTGTCTTATTCCCCTACTAAGCAATCCACTCTTGTATAAAACGTCTGAAAAGGCCTGTAGTGCCCACTGAGTGTGAGTCTGCTGTTTCTATTCTGCACAGGCCAGGAGGGGAACAGAAGGTGTGAGCCACAGGTGCTCCTGGGTCTGACCAGCAAGTGTGACCCATAAAGATCTCAAGCTCAAAAACCATTCTAGAGCCCACCATTTGATGGTTACACATGTGTTTCAGATGTTTGTTATGGCGTATCTGAAACAACACAGTTCTCAGTTTTTTGTGTGTTTGTTTTTGCTAAGCTAAACAAGTTTCACTAGAGTTCGCTAAAACAAGGTGCTCAGAGTGTAAGCTCCTCTGTCTGGGGAAATCAGCAGCACTGGTCACGAAAAAGGAGAAATCGTCCTTTGTCAAGCACAGAATTACTCCTTCTAACAGCTCTACCCGTTCCCATCCTCAAGAAATTGCGCCAAGGGTGAGCCACCTGCCTATCCCTGGAAAAGATTCAGAAGCTCCTAATCCAGAATCCAGGGAGGAGATGAGCTTCCTGTGATTTTTCTCTTATCCTAGGATGTTCCCCTGACCTCTCATCACACTTTACTGTGTTGTGAAATATTGTTTCTCTTAGTTTGTAACTTGTCTGGTCTTTTGACTAAACAACTATCTAAAGAATATAGACCACATTCCTGCAGGGAAAGGGATGTCTTACTGGAGTTGTATTTGGAAGCTTTATAAGCACATCTGAGACGTTCTCTAGAATCAAAATATTTTTCTCTATTTGTTTTTGCAGTTTTCTTACATGTCAGAACCTCTGGCAGCCCTTGCAAGTCCATTATATTAAAAGCCAAAAGCCATAAATATGTACATCATAGTTGAAAGTATTAGTACCAAGAACAAAGAAAGTTTTAAAAAATGCTTTGTTTGCATTTACAGGACTAAAAACTAAGTATGCAACAGATAAATTACAAATGTACATCTCAGCGGCATAGGGGTGATTCTCTTATCTTTCTAATTAACACACTGCTGTCTATAATGAGAATCCAATTGTGGAAAATGACCAACCTCAGAAGACTTAAAGGTCACCACCCCCGCCCCTACTACCTTTCCCTTTAGCCTCTCCCCAGCAAAATAAAGAAAAGGGGGAAAAAAAGAAATCCTTAAAAGTGGAAGGGGAGAGAGAAAAGGCCGTGTTTGTGAAGCTGCACACTCCAAGCACACCCAGCTTGCGGATTTCTATGTTATTAGTGAATAGCTCTTTAAGGCAGAGAAGAAACATTCTGTGGATCCGGTGCTGTTGGCTCATCTCACTCACGTGGTTTCGGTGGCTGAGGATGAGGTACTTTTCTTCCTGAAGTGAGATCGAAGGATTCTAGGCGGTGCCTGGTAGAGAAAACAGAAAGGTGTCCCTCAGTTTGGTGTGAATGTGGAATCTTGGGGTCAGCACCTGGAAGGCATTGTGTTGAGACCCAGCTCAAAGGTCACTTCCAGCTCCTTTGGCCAATGCTGGCTAGGGCTGGGGTCTCCCTGAATCTCCGCAACAGGAAGCAATCATCAGAGTCCCATCCCACATATTCCATGAAGCTGACCCTTTGAGAGGCTGATGCCTCCCTCTTAAATTAGGCTCCTCGATCTCCCAAGGGAACGGTTGTGCAGAATGACACATCTTTGTTGTTTCCGCCTGAGGAGCAAAATGATCTTAAATGATTCAGCAGAAGGAGACATCTCCCCATCGCTTCCTTTGCTTTTGTTATTTACTTTGGGAACCAGCCTAATGTTTTTTGGCACTTGCCTCAAATTTTCATCACCAAATTTCCAGTCCCCTTTCTGGATGTGAAACCTCTTAATGTACAGCACACCACACCACAAAGGCAAACACCAGGTTGGAGTTCAGGTTGAATATCCCTTATCTGGAAATGCTTAGGGTCAGAAGTGTTTTGGATTTCAGATTTTGGAATATCTGCATATACATTCCAATTGAGCACTGCAATCGGAAAATCTGAGATTCAGAATGCTCCTAAGAGCACTTCCTTTGAGCATGACCTTTGTGCATCATGTCCGCAAAGAATTTCAGATTTTTCGATTAGGGATGCTCAACTTATATAAAGGGCTCCACCTCATCTCTCCCACAGATGACTCTCAAGGGACCCCTCCTTCCATAGGATACACAGATCACAGGAGGAGTTCCTATTTCAATGAAAGTGAAGGGGACTGTTTCTGGCACAGCACTCAAAGGGGTTCGTACAACTGGCCCCAACCTACCCTCAGCCCCCCGTATCTGTCCACTTCTCTGTATACACATAGAACTTGCTCTACACTGTGCCCATTCATACCTGTCTTCCTTCTGACTGGAAGCCCTTCCCTCCCTCCTCTGTCTTGCATATTTCTAGGCCTCCTGAGGACCCAGCTCAAAGGTCACTTCTGCAAAGGTTTCCCGGAGCCCCTCTTGCCACTGCCTAGCCACACACAACCAGGCATTGTCACCTTCTGTGTTCTCTCATCATGTTTTGTACATGTCCCACAGCAGAGGACTTTGCACCCAGTGAGAAGGGGTTGTGTGGGGGCCCTGCTCACTCTCCACCAGACTGGGGACTTCCTGAGGGCAGGAATGTGCTCGTGGCACATTCACTACCATTGCCTGGTGAGTGGCTCAGTGCTGGGCAGGCACGTAGAAGGGAGGAAGTGAATGAGCTAGAGAACAAGACTCAGGCCCTCTCATAGAATCCTCATGCTACAGCCTTACCACTACGAGATGCTTACCAGCCACCTCTGGACAGAGACTGAAAACAGAAACAACGGAACCCACCTTTACAGTAATCTGCCTCTTGGCAGGCTGGTGAACAGTAAACAGTAAAGCATTTTGTGCAGCTTTAATAAACAAAAGCAAAACAGCACAAACCCTTGGGCCCTAGAATTCTTTAGGCTGGGCTCCTCTCCCCATCAGGAGGCTCCCCAGGCCAGATTGCCCAGGCCGGACTCCTCCAGCAGTGTCCAAGCCCAGAGCATCCTTTCCCAAACCCTCTAACTTTAAAAGGGATGCATGTGCGCCTCACCTTGGAAAGGAACCTGATTAACTGCACATAGAGGTGGTCATAATTACAGTCCTAACGAATAAGAATGCTAGGCTGCTCAGTGTCTGTGGAAGGGAATATTTCAAGGCATCTCCCCATGTAAGTCTCACAAGGGTCTGTACAGAGACTTCCTGTTTGCTTCAGATGGCCTCTCAGGCGGTGATACTCAGCAGATGGGGAATAAGAGAGGAGACCTTAGGAAGCAGAGAGAAAGACTGGGGTCCCTGCACCTGCGCTTATAACTGGTGACTCCCTACCCACGTCACAGAGCAAGGCCCAAGAGGCTCCTGCTGCCAGAACTCCATCTACATCCTACAACTGACAATAGCATGTATGTCAAGGGTATTGGTTCTGGTAACTCTAAAGGGCTGTACCCCTTCAGTAACATTTCATGAATAGCTACTTTGAATCCAGGCACTATGCTGTTCTTGGAGATACAGCGATGAACAAGCCTTGTTCTTACTTATGAAAACTTTTCAAATAACACATTCTGAGTTTTCTTCCCTCAAAACACTCATTTAGGTTGCTTTTCACTTGTACGTCAACTTACAGTAGTAGTAGTTAATACCTGGAAAAAAACAAAACAAAACAATAAAGACCTAGATACTTTACCACTCTCCTATTACTTTTTTTTTTTTTTTTGAAAAGGAGTCTCGCTGTGTCATCCAGGCTGGAGTGCAGCAGCGCAGTCCCACTGCAACCTCCTCCTCCTGGGTTCAAGCGATTCTCCTGCCTCAGCTTACCAAGTAGATGGGATTATAGGTGGACGCCACTATGCCTGGCTAATTTTTGTATTTTCAGTAGATAAGGGGTTTTGCCATGTTGGCCAGGCTGGTCTCGAACTCCTGACCTCAGGTGATCCACCTGCCTCAGCCTCCCAAAGTGCTGGGATTACAGGCGTGAGCCACTGCACCCAGCTCACACTCCTATTTCTAAATGAAATTAATAGGATTTCCTCTCCTTGGCAAGTAGTTGCATGCTATCCAGTGGCTGGTTCTGCTTGTCTGATGGAAGGAGATCTTTCCACCCCAGGTATTGAGGAGATGTTGGTGCCCCAAGAGATGCTGCTCCCAGGACCCCCAATCTCCAGGGCACAGCCTTTGGAAAACACACTCCAACCCACAGCCCCAGACACTGTGTACCTCCACGGGCAATTCTGTCCTTCGAGGTGCTTTATACTTGTACATGAAATCCAGCAGGTCTTCCTCCTCCTCGTCAGAAAACGCCAATGGGTTTTGGACCTGGTGGGGCTCCCATGCCTTCACACCACCCTCATTCACATCTCCCTCAACCACTTAATGTCCATTTACAATCTACACAGAGGAGACAAAGTATAGCAAGGAGGCATCAGTGCAGGGAGCAGGGAAGGGCAAGGTTAGGCACACAGCACAGCAAGCCAGGCCTGTGAGGACAGCTGAGGCCCCTGCATCTGAGGAAGCACTGATGTTTTGGGGGCCTCCTTGTAGGGGGTCTGCGATTGTGAAAATGAAGTTGTATGACTCTCCAGGCACTGTGCACAGAAACAACCACAGACTCAGAATCTACTGAAAAGCTACCAAGGTGGCACCACTTCCCTGGGTGAAGAAAGAAGCGGCCTTAACTGACACACATCAATCCCTGCAGCTCAGTCCTGTGATCCCACACCAGGTGAATGCTCAGGGAAAGAATCTCCTCTAGAGAAGATGGCAGCAGTGATGTGGGGTGGGGTGGGGAAGCAGTTTCTATGTTATACATACAAGCCATGTTGACAGTGTATATTATTTTTTTTTTTTTTTTTTTTTTTTTTTTTTCAGACGGAGTCTGGCTCTGTCTCCCAGGCTGGAGTGCAGTGGCCGGATCTCAGCTCACTGCAAGCTCCACCTCCCGGGTTTACGCCATTCTCCTGCCTCAGCCTCCTAAGTAGCTGGGACTACAGGCGCCCGCCACCTCGCCCGGCTAGTTTTTGTATTTTTAGTAGAGATGGGGTTTCACCGTGTTAGCCAGGATGGTCTCGATCTCCTGACCTTGTGATCCGCCCGTCTCGGCCTCCCAAAGTGCTGGGATTACAGGCTTGAGCCACCGCGCCCGGCCGACAGTGTATATTATACTTGCATATTCAACTCCAAGCATTCTGTAAGAGACAGAATGTAAAATGCCAGGAGGCCTTAAGGGATAACCTTAAATAAAGCTATATAGTTTTGTTTTTTTTTTCCCCAAAGGCCCAGTCCCAGAGAAGCAGGGAAACCTAAGGAAGGAGAATCTGACAGAAGCCGCTGACAAAAAAAAAAAAAAAAAAAGCAAGATTCCTGGTTTAGTCTGCCTTGAATACATCTGTAGGAAAAGCTTCAGAATTAATTCATCTCATTGAACCCACAGTATTTCTTAAATGTTAAATGCTAATACATACTCCATGTCATCTGTCTAGGTGGTTCTTAGCTAGCTGAGATGTAAAATATCTTCTGCCCCTACCCAGCTATCTGATATCATACACACACATCTTTCTATGCTTCATCTATTGTTTTTACCTATAATCACAGAATGTAGAACTAAGGAGATCTCAAGCCATCTGGTCCAATCACCATGAGGCCTCCAAATAGAAACCAGAGCTCTTCCTGGGACACCCTGCTCCTAAGAACATATTCGGCCACCAAATGTGCTCTCTCTCCATCAACAGTGGACTTGCTAGACTATTCCACCACCAGGCGTGGAGTGAAACAGACAACTGAACCCTCATCTTGGGCAGCTTTACCAGCTACTACTGCTGTGCTCCCCAGCAGCCAGCAGGAGGCAGCACAGCACCGAAAGCTGACTTTTAGGCTGGGGTGTGATTGGTTCAGGCTGGGCCTTAGTAAGTAAAGTCCTGAGATCATTGATGTTCCTTTGTTTTTTTATTATTATTATTATTTTTTATTTCTACTCTGCACTTCCCTCAGCTTATTTACTCTGGGTTTAGTTTTTCTTCTGCTCCCTTCCTCTGTCCTAATCAGCTGCATCCTGTTGAGCACAAAGACCAGTGACTCCAGGGAGCCCTTGCTGAATACTCTGACCCTCCCTGGCCTCCCCACTCTGAGACCCGACAGTGCTTGGAGGCTGTGCCACACAGCTTGTGTTGGGTGCCCTGGTCCTCATGTCAGTCTCATTGCCTTAGCCAACAGAAGGCATCCTGAGGTTGGGGGGCCATGGCTGATCCTCTCTCAGTCCCTCTAAGCACCTGACCCAGGGCTGGGCACACAGTGGCCACTCATCAACTAAACTAAGTAGAATCCTGAAGTCATCTCAGTAGAGCTGAGCTCTTGTCCCAAGTCAAAGCTTGATACTCCCATTAACCAAACCAGGAAATTGCTTCTGGACACAGATACCTCCTGCCTGGCAGGAGGGAAAGAAGACCAAAAGCCCTCAGACCAAGGCAAAAACTGCAGAAGCATCCTGGCCAGCTCCACCCCCGCAGCAAACTCCATGACGTGGAAGTGGGGTAGGTACCATTTCGAGTCTGTGCCTCTGCATATGCTGTAACCTCCACATCCAGGTCCAGGGCTTTCCCTGTACTGATAGCTGTGGGTGTCAGAAGGTGACCCAAAGTCACCGTGAGATCCTCAGGCATCTAACAACCCAGGCCAGTCATCCAGTCTGGATTCACTGAGGCTGAGCAATGAACTCACACATTACCAAAATCACCATCATCACTATAATCTCAGGCTTTGTGCATGTTCTCCACTGCAAGGATTGCAGGGTAGAAAAGAAATGATCCTCCAGCCCAGTAGGAGTGATGGTTCAAGGACAACCCAGATATCCAAGCAGGATTAGAAACAAGTACTCAGCTCAGCAGAGGCTGGGAGCAAAAAAGGTCAGTGTGGGTAGTAAGGGGGCCAGAAGTAGCCTCAGGAAGCAGCTACAGAGAGAACCTTCTAAAAAGAGAAGACCTCTCCTAGTCACTGTGTCCGCTGAGCATTTCTGCTAAGAGTGTTGTTGGTAATATTTGCCTTCCTCTCAGAACCAGTGAGAATAAACATTCTAAATAAGACAAGCTTCCACGCCTCTGGCTGGCTGTTGCACAGTGGACATGAATCTCTTAACTAATTGTATTTCCCTCTTTGCAGTGGTTTCAAGGAAGCCAGGTGTCTCAACAGTCTTCACCTTGATGGCATGCATTTAAAATGTTCTTCTCCCCACTGATTCCATCTTACTTGCCCACTCCGTTTTCCCCATGCTTCAATTTTCTTACTTTTATTTGCTACTTTAGATATATTTCCACAAGTAGACCTAACTCCTTTTTGTATCAGGAAGGAATATACATGGAGAAATGAACCCCACAGAACACAGTCCCAAAAGAAAGGCACCAGGAGGAGCATGAGAGTGAGTAGCTGGGTAGAAAATCCCATGCTCTGCCTCCTCCGTGTTCTTGTCCCTGAAGATCTAAAGATTGGTGACCCAACAGGTCCTTACCCCTGGCAACAGGCCTGAAAGAGTATTGCTATCCATATCTTAGGACTCTAATTGGCTCCCAGAGACAATGTGTATGGGAGGAGGGTCTCCCACCCAAGTTCATGGCCATAACAACTTGCAAACCTCAGGTGATGGTGGCCACGGCCTTGAGCCTGCAGAGCTGCCACTATGATGCCCAAAGCTGGGGTGCTTCTAGGAAAGGGGAGGGTCTCTGCTGTCTTCCACAGCAGGGGAATGGGTGTGTGGCCTTAGCTGATGTTTCTGTATTAGCAAATGTGTCAACAGGGTTACAGCAGCCAGGGCTGCAGGCTCCACCTCTTCTCTCTGTGGGGAAGGCAGGGAGGGAGAAACTGGCAGAGCCTCTCAGCCCTTTAAAGGTCTATGTAGCCTGCACTGGGCCTAGGGCCGCCCCACCCCTGCAGTGCAGTAGAACCTCCCCTAGGTTAGCAAAAACATCCCACACAGCACACATTAGCGGGAGCATTAATGGAAGGCAGCAAATGTCTGCAGAAGAGCACGCCTGTCTGGAACACTTAATCCACGTCCCCAACAGCACCGAGGAGAGAGAAAAGAACATTCCGTTAGAGAAGGGTCTGTGGCACGGAAACTCACACATGTGTGCACCATGCACACATGACCATCCACACACACATGCACACTCACATGCACACATGTAAACACACACATGCTCACTCACTTCCCATGCTGTAAACCTCAGGCAACTCGTCCTGCTGTAATCAGGACACTGCCCAGAGGCCACACTCAAAATGCAATTCTCTCTCTCTCTCAGAGGACAAAAAGGATGGCGGCTTTTAAAAATTATGTCCTACATGCTTGATTTTAAAAAGCAGGGAGGGGCACCTCTATGACTAACCACACAGGCAGTAATCCAGAGTTCAGCTCTATATTACATAGAGGTAGGCAGAGAAAAAAGGAGAGAGAGAGATAATAATAGACACACAGAAAAAGAGAGACAAAGACATGCAGAAAACAATAGGGAATCAGTTGACAAATGGGGCAGGAACACAGCAAAGATGGGAAGAGAATGTTCTGGCATCTGAGATGTGCAGCTTAGAATAGAGGCTGCTGCCCTCTGGGGCCTCCAAACTCTGTCACTGCCCTAAAAGGCACTTAGCAGCCTCTGAAAGGCCTCCTTTCCCCTACCCCCATCATGAATTAAGACCTGAATTTACAGCTCCTAGAAAATGTTCCTGTCTGCTAAGGGATCCTGGGGCTCTGCACGGCCCCAGAAGTAATTTGAATCTTCCCAGGCGCCCCCTGTGACATTTCAGGGGACCAGGAGAAAAGTGTCCCCGACACCTGTGAAATCCTCTTACCGCTGGAGAGTCAGCCTATAGCCCCAGGTGCAAGACAGACCTCCCCCAACACCATCTGCCACCACTGCACAACCCAGTAGACTGTCAGAGTTGGGAGGACCAAGGGACACCTAATGGAGGGGGAGACCGAGGCCTGAAGAGTGCAGGGGTTTTCCCAAGGCCTCAGAGGGAATGGTGTAGGCCAATCATCAAAGGGTTCCTCACATGCAGACCTGAGAGCCAGGACACAGGTATTAAGAGGCCCTTGGAGAGGCAAAGGCCAAAGAAAGGAAGGGCTGGGGCAACGGCTTCCAGGTCTTGAGGCCGCCACCAGGCCTCACCTGCTTCCCACTGTCCAGCAACCCCCATCCCAGCAGCTCCCAACTTGCTCGGGGATGAGGAACCAGAACTTGGACACTGAATCTTGGACACACTCTTATGCATGTGCAGCCTTCCAGAACTATTCAGTTCCTACAATCAACCACAGCTCTATTGAAATGCACTGGAAACGCTCTGTCTGATCATGAAACCACCAAGTGTCATGGCAGGAAAGGGCTTCTGAGAGCAGCGCAGAGCAGTGCCAGGGGAAGAATGGAGGAGAGGACAGCCACTCTCCCCGACCAAGTGCCAGTCTCCCAGAATTAGAGGCTTTTGGAATTGCTCACAGAATTTGCAGACTCAAAACTACAGTGTGAAAAGACAGAAATCCCTGCAGTTGCCTGGAGCCACTGGCACCACAGGGTCATTTCCCATGAACTAGTGTGTCCACCAGGCCAGCGTCTAGTGCCCCAGTGCTAGAAACAGCTGAACGCAGCCCCTTCATTTCCAACTTGGACCAGGAGGCCCCACAGGGACACAGGGTTAGAGTCAGAGCTGGGCCAGGACACTTGTCTCCACCTGCAGCCCTGCTCAGACTCGTCTGTCAGCTCAGTTTGGCCTTACGGCCTCCAAAATCCCCAGCTTTTTTTTTTGATGGAGTTTCGCTCTTGTTGCCCAGGCTGGAGTGCAGTGGTGCTCTATCAGCTCACCGCAACCTCGGCCTCCAGGGTTCAAGCGATTGTCCTGCCTCAGCCTCTCGAATAGCTGGGATTACAGGCATGCACCACCTCGTCTTGCTAATTTTATATTTTTAGTAGAGACAGGGTTTCTCCATGTTGGTCAGGCTGGTCTCAAACTCCCAACCTCAGGTGATCCACCCGCCTCGGCCTCCCAAAGGGCTGGAATTACAGGCGTGAGCCACCGTGCCTGGCCTAATCCACAACTCTTCTATAAAGGACTTAAAAAGCTGAGCACTGAGAGCCTTAAAAATAAAGCAATGCAGGGAAAACAGGACACGTCACATAATGCAGTTTCCTGTCTTGCTCACTGCCGATGTGGGAGGGGCATGTCATGTCTTCGCGGCACCAGGGCTGGAGCAAAAGCTATATTAGGCACCTTGCGTGCCTTCCTTCCTCCCTTGACAGTAGCCAGCAGGCTGCAGGCCAGGCATAGCCCCTGTTGCCTTCTGAGCCTAAGGCAGCTTCTCCATGGGGAGCCAGGCAGCATGAAAGGGGCGCTGGATTAGTCCAGCACCCTCACTAGTCCCTAATGTATCTAGTTAAGGTTAGGCAACTGGAGAAGCAGGTCACGGCAACCACCAGGTGGCTGTGGCTCCAACAAGCCATCACTCACACACTGGGAAGGCAGCAGCAGGAGTCCCTGTCCAGAACTGGGAGACCTCCACTCTCCCGGGGGTCTCCTGGCTGCTCCAGGCTATCACCACCACCACCATCACCATCACCACCACCACCACCATCACCATCATCATCATCCTTCCCAGGATTATTATGGCCCTTTCACAGCCATTTTCACAACAGCACAGTGATGCCAGGAAGCAGGATCTCATCTCCGTTTTAAGAGGAGGAACTGAAGCTCACAGCGGTTAGGAGATTCATGCAAAGTTGCACAGCTAGTAAGTGGCAAAGCAGGACCAGGGCTCCCTTAGCTGCCCTAGGACCAGAAACCCCTGGAACTTCAGGACTTCATCATTTCAGAGGACCTTAGTCCTCTGAAGTTCCTGTGTCCTTACCTGGAGCACAAAGAAGTATGACCCTGTTGTGGCTTTTTTTTTTGAGATGGGGTCTTGCTGTGTCACCCAGCTTGAGTGCAATGGCACGATCATGGCTCATTGCAACCTTGACTTCCCAGGCTCAAGCAATTCTCCTGCTTCAGCCTTTCGAGTAGTTGGGACTACAGGTGCACACCACCGTGCCTGGTCTTTTTTTTTTTTTTTTTTTAATTGTAGAGATTCATTCTTGCTATGTTGCCCAGGTTGATCTCGAGCTCCTGGGCTCAAGAAATCCTCCCACTTCTGCCTCCCAAGTTCTGGGATTACAGGCATGAGCTACCGCACCCAGTGACCCTGTGGTGGTTTTAAGATATCTCCACACATTCTTTGATGCTCCTCCCTTCAAGAGGTGGAGATTAATTCTCCTCCCCTTGAATGTTGACTGGGCTTAATGACATGCTTCCGACAAATAGAATAAGGCAGAAGTGATGAGTGTGACTTCAAAACCTAGGACAAAAATGGTACCCTGGCTTCCTGCCTGCCCTCTCTCTCTTGAATGGCTCAGTCTAGGCCAGGCCACCTGCCATGTTGTAAGGACTCTTAAGCAGCCTCAGAGAGGCCCATGAGGTAAGGAGCCTCCAGTCAACAGCCATCTTGAAAGTGGACCCTCCAGTTTTGTCAAGCCCTCTGATGACTCAGCCCGGGCTGACATCTTGACTGCAGCCTTTTGAGAGACCCTTAGCCAGAACCACCCAGTTAAGCTGCTCCCAGATTTCTAGCCTACAGAAACTGTAAGCTACTGTGTTTGCTGTTATAAAGGGTTAACCTCCTGACCCCTCCCTATGACCATGCAGCTGAAAGGGAGCCCCAAGATCAGGTGCCCACTCCTGGTTAGAAGCTCTTTCCAAGTGAGAGTCCAGCACACTGCAGAGAGGCTGTCTGCTTACTTACCTTTCCAGGTCCTGCAGGTGGAGCAGCAGGTACACACTGTGGGAATGGGGTAGGGGCACCATCAGTGACATCCCCCACTGGACAGGAACCAGCCCCGGGCAAACAGGGAGGCCTCGGAGAGGTGTGGGGACCCCAGTGTGTACAATATAGGGATCCCAGGAATGTGGGTCTCTGTAGAGACACCAAAGTGGGGAAAGAGTCATCTCAGATTCAATTTCCACTCAGGTGCAGAAGATACCCTCACCCGGCACACAAGTCAATTCTTGCACCCTGCAGCCCTAGGCAAGGCAGGCAACAGTCAAAGTTCCCTCTGGGAAATAACTCCAAGCACCCCTGCCCAGAGCCTCCTCTTTTCGCTTTCCAGTTCAGAATGTCCTCCAGGAAACCTCCTCAGACTTACCTCTGAACTCCAAAGTGCTTCATATCTGGGCATTTGCAAAGGCCTAACTGGCTGCTGCCTTGTACATGCCATTGGTCTTGGTGCACATCTGGGCCTTGGCATAGAGTAGGTGCTCACTAAATACATGCTCACAGAATGACTCCAAGTCCATGGAAGGGCAGGGTCATTCTTTCAACATTTCTTGTACACTTCCTGGTGTCCAGTGCTAGGCATTCAGCATATGGTATCTGACTACACACCTCCCAGCTCATTCTGCAGGGAGGGCCCTGTCAATCCCTGCCTGCCCTGACCCTTTAAGCAAAGAGGAAAACTCCAGGCAAGAGAGAGGTCAGGCCAAGTACACTGTCCAGCCCCATTCTGGGTGCTGAAAGCAGCAGGAAAGAACTCTCCTTCCCCTTTTCCAATGCCTAGACCCTGTGTCCTCAGAGCACATGCAGAGGTCTCTGTGTGCCAGGCATGTGGTGAGTATGTTGGGTAGGCATTTACAGAGGGAAGCACAGAACCCTTGTCTGCCTGCCAGGAGCTTGCAGCACTGAGTGACCGTGCAGGGACAGTCTTTGTGCCCCTTCCTCTCTTCCTTGTTTGTGTGCATCTTCCTTCCTTTTCTCAAGATGCAAGAGGTCGCATGGATATCCCTTCTCGGCTCACAGCAAATGGTCCATACTGGTTCATGGGATCCCCCTCATTTTTTTTTTTTAAATGAGACAGAGTTTCACTCTTGTTGACCAGGCTGGAGTGCAATGGCATGATCTCAGCTCACTGCAACCTCTGCCTCCCAGGTTCAAGCGATTCTCCTGCCTCAGCCTCCTGAGTAGCTGGGATTACAGGTGCCCACCTCCACGCCTGGCTAATTTTGCATTTTTAGTAGAGATATGGTTTCTCTATGTTGGTCAGGCTGGTCTCGAACTCTCAACCTCAGGTGATCCGCCTGCCTTGGCCTCCCAAAGTGCTGGGATTACAGGTGGGAGCCATTGTGCCTGACAACCCTTTTTATGTGCCTTTACATGACTTTTATTCCCACACCTCACTCACATTCTCCTTCCTCCTCAAGGAGTGTCACTTCTAATATTTTAATGTGCAACTTTTTGTTTGAACATGTTCTTCATATAAGCTCTGTATTGTTACTTTGCATGATAGGCGTAGCTTTTTATTTTACATAAATTGTTAGATAAAATCTCATTCTGTTCTGCACTTTTCTTCAGCTGGCATCATGCTTTCAAGTTCCATTGTGTGCACATTTAATCTGTTGCTTCCAGAGGCTGCAGAGAATTCCACGAGGCGCAGCTCCCACCTCTCTCCAGGTTGTCTTCAACTCCTGCCACCTGTCCAGGGTTTGCAAATTCTCTGGTTTCCTCTCCTCACAACCCTAAGACATAAGCTGAATAGGGATTATTGGGCGTTTTGTTTTACAAAGAAGAAAGCCTAAGGGAATCAGGTCTGTCCTCTGTGCCAAGGTCAAATCCTATGGTAGCGCCTGCCCGGGTTGTTCTGAGAGATGTCCTGAGGCTGAATTGAAGCTCAGCAGGAACGAGCATGCCTTGCTGTGCTGCATTTGCTGTGTCTGCACAGGCCCGGCATCACCCAGCCAGGATGAAGTCTAGCGTCTTCCCCTCTTCTGGGGCCCTTTCTGCTACCTGATGTGGCCTGGCATTCGAGGCCCACACTGGGGGCTGAGCTGGGAAGGCTACACCAGCCCAGTATAAATGGGCTTCCTCTGCCAGACTTCCTCCAAGGCATGTTGACCTTACTTGAGGGTATGATAGCCCAAGAGCCTCTGACCCAGGCAATTCTGCCCTATATCCAGGCCCCAGGCCATCTTTCACCTGTCTTCCTTTTTTTTTTTGAGACGGAGTTTTGCTCTTGTTGCCCAGACTGGAGTGCAATGGCGCAATCTCAGCTCACTGCAACCTCTGCCTCCCAGGTTCAAGCAATTCTCCTGCCTCAGCTACTCCATGAATAGCTGGGATTACGGGCATGCGCCACCACGCCTGGCCAATTTTGTATTTTTAGTAGAGACGGGGTTTCTCCATGTTGGTAAGGCTGGTCTTGAACTCCCGACCTCTAGTGATCCACTCGCCTTAGCCTCCCAAAGTGCTGGGATTACAGGCGTGAACCACTGCGCCCGCCTGGCTCCTGTCTTCCTTTTTGAGATGGCTTTTATTTTAGGCTCCAGAACAGCTGGAAAGAGCACCACACTGTTCCTAGCCTCCTTGCTGGGTTGCACCTTTCCTTTTTGCCCCCTGTGGTCACAGGTGCTGAGGCCAAGGGGGCCAGCAGTGGGTAGGGCTGGGGCATGATGCAGCACAGCTGGTCCTCTCAGCCCAGGACAGCCGGAACACTCCCCACTGCCTCCCTGGGGAATGGCAGGGGACGTCATCCCCTCTGCTCATGGAGAGTGGCAGAGCCAGTGCCAAAGCAGTCATCTCACCAGGTAGCTTTTCTACCTGGTGCTGGGCTGGGAAGATGCTCCAGGCCCAGAAGACACTCCTATCTCCCTGCAGACCCTGCCAGCTTCTTGCATTCCCAGTTCTGTGGCTGCCTTGAATAATTCACCAGGGGAGGTCTAGGCAGGAGGCCTGGATTCTGGGCCTGGGGGCCTCAGCCCACTGCACAACCTCTCTGAGCCTGCTTCCTCCACTGGGCTCACCTCTAAAATGGCAACACAGACTCTTAGAGGCAAAGGGATGCCAGGGCCACCTAGGCCCGCTTCCTAGCCAAATCAGGAATCCCTCCCTTGAACCTGACCATCCAGCTTTGGCTTGTGTACTTCCAATGTCAGGGATCTCACTACCTCCCAAGATGGCCCATTTTGCTTCTGGACACTCAGCATAACCATGCGCCTTCTCAGGCGAGACAAATTACAAAAAAGAATAGTGGTAACAGCCACCATGCGCTGGTGCCAGGCATGACCATAAACACTTTTACATAGTTTGTTTCACTTGAAGCCTCACAGTACCCCTACAAAGGGGTGTCATTCCTTGTGTAGATAAGAAATCTGGGGTGCAGAGAGGGTAAACAGCTTGCCTGGGTCATGCAGCAAGCAAGTGGCTACCCCCTTGGAACTTCACCCCACTGGCTCTTGCTCTCTGCCCTCTGGGTTTCACTGAATTGAGGTCCCTTTTCCATCTAAGGGGCAGCTTTCATCTGAGGCTTGGTAGATGATGAGCTGATACAGTGTGGAGATGAGACCTAACTCTGTTTTGTATCCCTATTTCTGGGGCAGTGTCCAGCAGGTCAGAAGCTGTAGATGCTTGACAAAGCCTGGATGGTTGATGAGTGAGTGACCAAGGGCACTGGCCCCGGAGTTAGGAGGCCACACCCTACTGCAGCCCAGCGTGGGTGACTCTGCACAGTCCCCTTCCCTGGACCTCTGTCTCTTCACCCGTAAAATCATTGGATTTAACTGAAAGATCCCTGAGGTCATTTCCTGCCTGGCCTTTTGGGATTCCATTCCTGCGGCAGAGTAGGGGGGGTCCCTCAGGGGGTAACCCCTCCCTGAGGTGGCCATCACCCCCACAGCCGAGACTCCACCTCCCCAACCGTCTCCTGCTTCCAGCAGTGACAGGGTTAAAACATCTTCCAACAGAAAAGCCACAGTCTTAAGACCTGCGAAGGGCCAAGGGACACTGCTGAGAGGGAGGAAATGGACAGAGCCCTGAGCTGCACTTGGCTCTGAGCAGGAGTTGCCATTCCCAGGCAGCCACAGGCCTCATGCCTTCCTGTCAATGGCTAAGACCCCCAAGCATCAGATGGGGTCTGTCAGGACATGGGGCTTATGGCCAAGGTGTCCCCTGCAGGCTGCACCTTATAGCACACGGTCAGTCACAGGTGGCCAGACATCTCCATTTGTAGATTTAAGGGCCAGGCAGCCACTAGACATACGTTGTGGACATCGATTCCCACCCCTCTCACCACAGGGAGGCAGAAGAGGTGATCCAGAACCGTCCCGCACGCTCCCACCATCAGTCCTGGGCAGCTGCTGTGCTCAGCCCCTGAGAGCCAAGGCCCCTGGTATCCTCCCAAGGAGCAGCCTGGGAAACTGTGTGTCCCTAGCCTGTGTCCCCACCCTCCCTGAGCCTGAAACCCACGCTGGTGGATGCGATGCCAGGGGGTTCCCAAACGTGACTGCATCTCCATGAAATCACACTTCTGGGTCTCACCGCAGACCTAGTGAAGCCTCTGCGGATGGGCCCAGGACTTTGCATGTTTAACGTGGTCCCCAGGTCAGTCCCAATACCGGCAATCCCACGATGGGCGTGTGACACCAGAGTCAGACATTGGAGGCAGAGGTGTGGTTACCGTAAGGTCCCGGTCACCACAGGAACCAGAACTCAGAGCTAGCATGGCCCTTGGTATGCAGAGGCTGGGGATGGTGTGAGGTACATGAGAGGTCAGAGATGAGAAGGAGACAGCAGAATGAGAGAGAGGACAGGCAATATTCAGGCAGGGAAGAGGGCCCGTGAGAGCAGTAAGCCCGGGTAAGAAGACAACGTTCAGGTGTCAATAGGTACGCTTCCCCGGAGTCTGAGAAGACAACACAGAAGGCTTCTGGGGCCCAGGTCCAGTTGTGCCTGCTGCCTCCAGGCTTTGCCTAGACACTATCCCCCAACTACCCCCAATTCCCCAGACAATCATATGGAGGAAGGGGGACCCTCTGGTGCAGGTGACCTAGCCCTGTCCCTGATCAGAGTCACCAGGCCGGTTTCCTGGCCTGGCCTGAGGGGTGCTCTGCCCCTTGGCTGACCTGGCATGATCTGATGGACACCTCTGTTGGTGGCAGGTCCATGGGGCCAGGGCCAGTCTGCATGCCACACTGCGGACTGGGCCTCTCTTAAGGAAAGCGGGGCCCAAGGAGTGGGAAAGAGGGGAAGTCAAGTAACACCTACCTGAGCTGCTGGCGCTCTCAGAAGCACTCCTGGACATCTTAGGCTGGCCGTGTTTGCTGCTGGCCCGCCCAGGCCCTGGTGGAGGGGGGCCCGAGGGAGCAGGGGCGCCGTCTCCCCTGATGGTGGTGAGGTCCTGCATGCTGAAGCTCCGCAGTCTCTCTGATAAGGCACCCTGTCCCTGGATACAACACAGGAAGGGCACACGTCAGAGGTCCTGCTCCACAGGTCAGACTCGACAAAGGCCAAGAGGGAGCTCTGATGGTCAGCAAGGCGGAAATCAAGACCTGGATCAACTCTGAGGCGCAGGTGCCCAGACACTGCTGCTGGAAACACAGAGAGAGTCAAATCCCAGAATTTTCTAGGGGGTCCTCTGGGGCTCAGCAATTGCTCCTTTGGCTCCAGGCTCCCTCCCTACCCTCAGACACTCCCACGATGATACGATGATGATCCTGATCAGGAGCCTCAGACAGACCCAGGGCCAAGAGCGTGACTACTGCCTGCAGCTCCTACTCCCTCCAGGCCACCTGCTGCTTCTCTTGCTTTGCATAAATAAAAATCCACATGTATCTACGTTTTTCTAAGTACATGAGAATCTGGTCAGGCAATCAAAACCTAATATTCAATGTACTTAGCTCTTACTATTTTCAAAGGACACAAAATACAGACAATATTTTTCTAAATGTTTGACAACAGAAATTTCTTTTATTTGTATAGCATATCACTGTCTGCAAGGCACACTTACTTCTGCTGGTGCATTTCAGCTTCATAAAATACCCAAAAGGTAATGAATCAGGAAGGAAAAAAATGATTTAAAAAACCCCTGCTGACTGTCACCATTTCACATTCTGAGGGAGACAGAGAATCTCGGAGGGGAATTGTTCTTTTGTTTAGAAAGCAAGATCAATGCATTTTACTTAGGAAAGAGCAGCTCCTCACTGTCTGGATGAGAGAATGTGTCAGAGTGAAAATGATCACAGTGAAGGCTCAGGGATGGTGGCATTGCTTTGTGTGCCTCAGGGGCTGCAGAGAGAGGCTACAGAAACCTGAGAGTGGGAAGAGTCTGGGGAAATTTGGAGCAAGAAGTGACAGGCAAGTAACTACCAGGCAAATGAATGAACTCAGACATCTTCAGAAAGAAGAAAGCCTGGAGGGTATGCAGGCTTCCCTCGGGTGCATGGCACAACAGTGGCATGGGAGAGGTATTCTATGCCACTTGGACAATGAAGGAAAGAGTGCTCCCAGAGATCCGGGTGACTTGAGGACAATACTGCACAACAGACATAACAGAACCAACAAATCAGCACAAAATCAATTCAAGCCGCTGACAAGAGGGCTGTTGGTGGGAATGATGAAACAAGCAAGGGCCAGAACCGTTGAGTAAGAGGTTTTCACGGGTGAGAGAAGGGTTTGGGAGATTTTTTCATTTTACTTAATATAAAAAAATACAGAAAATGAACCAACAAAGCACAGCAATTCGCTGAAGTGAAAGATCCAGATGGGATCAAGGAGCAAATGCAAAATGAGTTCATTAAAGGGGAGGGGAAACAAAAGGGGCCTGCAGGCAGGTTTAAAAGAAATGCCAGAAGAGACCAGGCCTGGTGGCTCATGCCTGTAATCCCAGTACTTTGGGAGGCTGAGGCAGGAGGATTGCTTGAGTCCAGGAGTTCGAGACCAGCCTGGGCAATGTAGTGAGACCATGTATCTACAAAAAATTTTAAAACCTAGCTGGGCATAGTGGTATATGTCTGTAGTTCTAGCTACTCAGGACACTGAGGTGGGAGGACTGCCTGAGCCCAAGAGGTAGAGCCTGCAGTGAGCCGGGATCATACCACTGCACTCTAGTCTGGGCAACAGAGTGAGGCCCTGTCTCAAAAAAATAAAAAGAAAGAAAGAAGTGCCAGACTAAAACCAAGATGCACTAAAATATGAACCAGATCTGTTCCCAACCTACCAAAGATATAAAAACCATGTCGCCAGGAAACCAACAACAATAGCACAAAGAAAACGATTTAAATAATCAAATAAATACAATTAGAATTGTAAATCCAGGCCAAGAAGTATTTGGAGGCTATTACATGAAAAAAGACAGACATCACCCTGGTTGCCTCCGACACTGCTCTAGAGTGATGGTGGGCAAGGGTCCAAGGCCTCACGTCCTTGGCAGGAACAGCTGGGTGGTCTTTGCCAACGTAGGCTGGACCAGCCAGACACCCATTATATAACCCCTTCAAATATAACAGCCAATGATCCATGATTATTTTACTCAGAAACATTCTAGGCGGCATCTAGAATTTAGAAGAAATTTGATGACTAAGGAACCAAACTTGACTCTGAAATGAGTGAGAAAATATTCTGCTAATTATAAGTGAGTAACTCAGGTTAGTGTTCAAGCCAACTATTCACTGACTCACTCGTTCATCCTCTCATTTCTTCATTTACTTTACTTGTTCAACAATTACCAAGAACTTTTTATGGGCAAGAACATGGTGCTAGGTGTTAACATGAAACACCAAAGGTACACTTTGATTTCTGAGAAAGTGTAAAACGACAAATATACAGATACAACACAGAAGTGCCCTAACAGAAGCTACAGAAAGTGAAGATTGAGAACAGTTAGTTCCTGAGTCAGGCCTGGATTCAAATTCCAGCCCTATCATTCAACAGCTGAGTGATCTTAACCTCTCACCGCCTCAAGACCTTCATTTGCAGAAGAGCATCCAAATGGCCAGCTGCTGGTGCGGATTCAATGAGATTACATCCTTAAGATACCCATCACATAGCCCATTGCATATTTAGTCTTCAATAATGTCAACTATGATGATAATGATGTTGATGCTGCGGCTACTGCGTAACACACAAAGGTTGCTATTGAAAGCTAGTGAAAGCTGCCTAAGACACAAAGGTTGCTATTGAAAGCAGAAGTGGAAAAGGTCACTTCCTGAGCTTCATTTATTTGGGACCCCAAGCCCAAATAAACGGCCAGGGACGAATTCCCTCAACAGTTTGCCAGTTCTCGCTCACTGTCGCTCGGCAACATATGTGAGAGAAAGTAACAGCAGGCATCGCACACCTTCATTTTAGCAAAGTGCTCCATTCGACTCCCAGAAGCCAGCCAGTCTAGCTCCAATATCACACTGGCAGTGGCAGAGGTTGGGAAAGAGAGGGAGATAATAATAGCTCAGTATCAACCTAGGCCTGTGTCAGAGGAAATTATAGTGGCATAGATACAAGACTCTTGAAAACAAATTAGTCCTTGCCCATCAAAACACTCTGAGATGGTTAAAATCAATATGCCTGACCGGGTACAGTGGCTCACGCCTGTAATCCCAGCACTTTGGGAGGCCAAGGTGGGTGGATCACTTCAGGCCAGGAGTTTAAGACCAGTCTGACCAACATGGTGAAACCCTGTCTCTACTAAAAATACAAAATTAGCCAGGTGTGGTGGTGCACGCCTGTAATCTCAGCTGCTCAGGAGGCTGAGGCAGGAGAATCTCTTGAACCCAGGAGGCGGAGGTCGCAGTGAGGCAAGATCGCACCATTGCACTCCAGCCTGGGCAACAAGAGCAAAAACTTCATGTCAAAAAAAAAAAAAAAAATCAATATGCCTCTCTCATTTGTAAACCTTTCAGCCCTTCTCAGTCTCTACACAAAATCTCATTCCTATTCACTTTCCACAAACCCCATTCCATACTGTCAGTTCAGCTGTGCTCTGTAGAATCTTTGTTATTCTAGACTATTGTCTTCTGGGAAGAACCACAAGTTGTTCATTGGTATTCTACAAAATTGGGTTCCCTACTTTGGGGAAATAAATTTGGATTCTCAAGTGTCAGAGGGCTGTGGGTGCACCGGGCAGAGGGCACACATCGGAGAGGCAAGGCGTACCAGAGGAGACTGCACTTGAACTTGGGTGGGTGGAGGACTTGGGTAGGTGAAGATGGAGACCAGGTAGAAAAAGAAGGAATATGTGTTAGTATTTATCACCACTGAGAGTGGCCACTTCAATCCACCCCCAAGTGAGGTCTTTGCAGTTTTGTGTGCTAAGGAGATGGGGGTCCACTTATACCTTGTTCATGGCCAGGGATGTATCTGAATGCCTGCAGAAAGACTACGTGGTTTCTTTGTAAACAACCATGCCAGTGGAAGGCAGGGGTAAGAGTAAGACTTACTCTTCACTGGACACTCTCTTTTGTCCTTTTAGAATTCTGCACCAAGAACATGCATTACCTTTAAAAAATCAGTACAATTTAATTTTCAGTAACACCCACAGCACTCACTCAAGGTCACCCTGAGGACCTCATTTTGTGAATATACAGTGTGCACGATGCAGACCAATGCCATCTAGACCAAAAAAAAAAAAAAAAAAAAAAAAAGACATAGGAGTAATGAAAACAGCAATAACAGCAACACAGAACTAAGAAGGAGTTCACGGTATCTCCAGAAACTGAATGAGTTTTGAGCCTTTAATGAGGTCCTCTTTTCCAGAGGGACACACCAAGTCACAGGGGAAGGCTCCAGCAAAGCACAAAGTTTAGCCCATCTCACTTGACACAATATCTAATGCCTGCTACTGAGGACAACAATAAAGACAAAGGGTTTTAGTGAGTCAGGAAATTGATAACAAAGCCACCAGCACAACCGCATTTCCCACCGGTAATTCAGAAGGGGTTAGTACTTCCTTCCAAACTCCACAGGGTGCCCGCCTCACTGATGGAATGAGCCTCCACAGCCATACATGCACCACATCCAAGCCAAGCAGGCTCCCAATGACATGCTGCATGAGGACCAGGCCCTTGTTTGTGACGTGAAATGTGATTAACAAACCAAACAGAGAAGGATAATTTCTACTGCAATAGCATCCATCATCAAATTCAATCCATTCTCCAGGCATTAAACAAAGGAAAAAAAGCCCAAGTACGTTAATCACATGTTAGATGCTACCAAATTCACACCATAAGAGTCTCTGGAAAGACGATGAAGCGGGGCCTGGCTCTGTGTGCCCCACATGGATTAACACACACGCACACGCAGGTGCTGAGGCAGCGGGGACACCTGCCTCTGATCCAGACCACGTGCTGGTGAGCAGAGCCGGCGGCCTGGCCTCGCTGCCCGACTGGATCAGTTTGGAGTTAGTCACACCTCTCAACAGGGTTACCTGCCCTTCTCTCGGGTCCAAAGAGAAGATAAAATGAAAGAGTCGAGCCACCTGATAAAGGGGAAAAGGAGAAAAAAGCCATGGGCACCAAGGCAACAAAACGGGGTTGAAGGGAGCCATGTCCTCACCTCTTTCCTCCCATCACTCCCTCGCTCGCTCACCCGTTTATTCACTCACTGGCAACAGACGCTGCTGGAGTGTTCACAAAGCTCTGTGTGAAGCACCGCAGAGGAACAAAGATGAGGATGGTATGGTCCCTGCTCCCATGGAGCTCACAGTCTAGCTGGGGCATCAAGACACAAAAGTGTATACAAGGGCACAAGTGACAAAGATGACCAAACGTGGAAGAGTCCAGGGCAGGGGACAGCACCTTCACCGTGGCTGAGCACGCACAGAGGCCTCATCCTGTCATACAATGGGTGAAATCCAAGAGAGGAGTGAGGTGAGGGCTGCATCCTCTGAAGCGGGTGGGGGAAGGTGCGTGCTGGTGGGGAAGTGCTTTGGGCCAGGGCGTGAGAGTGGATGAAAACCCAAGGTACATCTGGGAAACGGTGGATGAATCCACCGGGGGAGAAGAGGCTTTGGTGCTAGTGAGTAAAAGGAGACCAGCCTGGGAGAACTGGGCTTCAGCTGCCTACACTTGGTTTTTGACAATAAACTGAGCACTCCACTGAAAGTTTCTGAGAGGTGAGCAGCGTGAAGGAGGCAGGATGTTAGAATGATGAGAACATCCTAGATATGCCATGTGGCACACAGCAAGAACTTGCCCCCAGTACCTGTTCTCCCCTTTTCTCTCACTTTGCAGCAGGCACGTGGTTGTCTGGAATACAGACTGTATTTTCTAGTCTCCTCTCTGGGAAGTGCCCTTAAGGAGAGACAGCATGCAAGAACAAGCACTAAATGGTGAAGGAGGTGGGCTTGGTGCTTCTGGTTCGGAGCAGGCTGGATGGGAGGTGAGAAGCGGGAGCCCGGGAAGTGAGACAGGCCTGTGCTGACCAATGATTGTGCTCCGGGGAGTCGGGTCTTTATAGCCAGACCAAGCCTGGCTATCTGAGCCAGGCCCTTGCCCGGTGATGGGGAGTCAGGGCCACCGGGAGAGACCCTCTACACACAGCTGCTGCCCCTGGCCTTGCCCATGGAAGTCTCAGCTGGAAGCTTTGCTTTGTCCATGCTTCCTCCTTCAAAGGCAAAGGCCCTGCTGGAAAGGGACAATGAGAAGGGAGGAAGGACTAAGCGTGGGAAGGGGGAACCCACGGGACAAATCTGCCCAGCTGCTGGTGCAAAGTGAGCTCTAATTATACTGGTGTGCAAACATGCCCATGCTATGGCACGTGATCGAGCTTTACAGAAACTGTGACTTATGGTGACACCTACTTGTGATCCTCATTCTTTCACCCTGCATTAAGTGTTCCCCAGCCTTGCCACAAGGCCAACAGAGAGCTGATCAATCATCAGAAGAGCAGTACCTGGGGTGTGAGAGACTCTCAAATCCTCAGTGAGGGACAATCACCTCTCAGGTACTCAGCCACCAGGACCTGGTAGTGTAATCCAAGCACAAAATGGCCAGGAAGTATCAGTTTAGGGTGTGTGTGTTGGGGTGGGGGGTGCTTGGAGTGATGCAAGGGCACTGGAGGAACTAGAGACCCTGGTGCTGATCACGGCTCAACAACCAACAGCTGCATGGCCTTGGGCACGTCACTCAAACTCCTGCTTGGTTTCCTCCCTGAAGTAAGGGTTCCAGCTGCTCCAGCAGCCCACATTTGACCTTCCTCCTGTCTTGGCGGGTGACAGGTGCTCATGTGTCATAAGCTGCCCCTCAGGGGCCCACATACCTCAGGGTGGAAGAGGAGGAAGAAGCACCCCTATGAAAAGTCAGGCCCGTAACAGTGGGGAACCCTGAGTTCAGGGGAGTGTGACTTGCGCAGGAAAACAGAGCACATGCGAGGTGGACCAGGATAAGGCAGGAAAGTCAGCCTCCTGTGCAGAAGAGCCTGCCTTGTAAATAACGTCCCAACGCCAGGGCCCGACTTCTTTGTTCTATTCTGTTCAACAGTGAAGAAAGAGAAGATCATAATCAGCCTGAGATCAAACTGACATATGAGCAAATAACAGGCAACCTTTATTAAACATTTATTATGAGCTCTGCATCCTGTGAAGTCTTTACACTGCCTCATAATTCCTGTGGCAGGTACTACGATCATCCCTGTTTGCAGGTGAAGAAGCGAGGTTCACAGAGGTGCAGCAGTAAGTAGGGAGCTGAGACTTTTAAACCTGGCCTGCTTATCTCCAAAGCCCAACTTTGGATATCATCAATGCTAAGTATTGCTCTGTTGGTCATGGCAGCTAAAAATATGCACAACAGTCTTTCATTCCTTTAACATTTAATGAGCACCTATGGAGATGCAGGTAAAACACAAATATAAATGACAACAGTGGTGCAGAGGACCCAGGAGTGAGAGGCCAGTTCTACCTGGGACCAGAGGAGGCTTCATGGAGGAGATGGCATTAACCTGGAAGGGTGGGGAGGATTTCAAAGAGGTAGAAACAGAGGCAGATGAAGCACCAACATGAGCAGAAGCAAGAAAGAGAAAATTCTGGAAGTAGCACTCAGAGTTGCTATTTCCAGAACAGTACAGAAGGCAGTGCTGTGAATGCAGTATCACAAGAGCCAGAGAAGTAAGGAGAGACAAGACTGGAAGGCTAGGATCAGGGTCGGACTGCACAGGCCTTAAACAGTAGGGAGAGGAGCAGTTGACCATTTGGGTAGCTACTGCAACAGTCCAAGCTAGAAGGAGGGGTGTGGAGGAAGGCCCGAAAGCAGAGAAGGGATGTCCAATAGTTAGGACTTAAAGAGTAAGTTGGGGGAAGGTGGGGCATCAAAGGTGACAGAGATTTGGAGCTTGGGTGCCTGACAGGATGGTGATTTCATTATCATCAGAATGGTGGGACACGTGGAAGGGCAGATTTGGAGTTATGGAACTGTCGACTAAAGTACGAAAGAAACAAGGGAGATGTTCAGCAGAGAACCAGGAACACTTGGATTGAAGCCTGGGCAGAGAAGCCCATCTGGGAACCAGGTGCATCAGGTGACAGTTGAAGGTGAGGGACAGGATGAGATGGTGCTGGGAGAGAGAGGAGAGAAAGGTGGGGCCCAGAGAAATTCATCTAACACTGAGGAGTGAGGAAAGGAGGGAGGAGGCAAACACGAGAGGGGAATCAGAGAGAAGAACGAGGAAGTGCCATGTCACCACAGCCAAGAGACAGCCCTTCCTGCTCACGCCTGATCCTCAGTTTCCTCAGACCTCTAGGTTCCACCGGGCCCTGTGAGGTCAGGCAGGCAGGCTTCCCTCTTTCCTCTTGGACCCTTGAGGCATCAGGCTGCACAGTCTCCACAGGTAGCCACAAAACAGAGCAGGTAAGTAATGTCGGACCACCAACTCCATGTGAATTCCTGGCCCTTCCTCCTCAGCTGAGTGTGATGTGGGTGTTTCATTCATTTGAATCCACTTCACTATTCATGGAGCAGTGTGAGGTGAGGTAACATTCCAGGTAGAAACACTGGGAGAACAGGAATCCAGCACACTGATAAAAAGTCTTGCTTGGTTCTGCTTCGACACTTTTTGAGAGTGAAACTTGGGTACGAGTTGACTAATATTTGGGAGACTGGATGGGTAGGGAATACTTCCAAACTTTTTCAGCAGTTTGTCCGTAACAGTTTAGATAATCTTGGTGTTTAAAAATGGTTGCCGTGGTGAATTCTAAATATTAATTTCATGTCACATAGTACTTGGCTAAAAAACGAAGAAAGAAGGCTAACTTGATGTGAGCTAGTACAGTGGCCAGGAAATGCTTCTCTGAGGGTTGAAGAGACAAACACGGGCTTTCTGGAATCCTTACCCTCTTTGATTCAACAGATGGTAGAGACTAAAGCCAGAGAGGTGAAACATATGGATCTGGGTAGGGGACAACATCTCTTCTCCGTCCTTGGAAATACCTCCTAAGTATGAGCTGAGACAGGGAAGTTTTATAAAAAGAAAATCAATGCCTGCCCTCTGACTAATTGTAAACAGGTAGTTTTTTTGCTAGAAAGCAAACAAAGGCAAGGCAACTGACTCTAGTCAGGTGAGAAACCCCAAATCACTGGGCTTATGAAATTCCTCAAATGAGCTTTTGATTCCAAAAATAAAGTTTCATGGTGATTTAAAAGCAGTATTTTATTCAAGCTAGACATTTAGATAGAGCACTGATGGATAAAAGATAAGGCTTTTTTTTTTTTTTCTTTTCTATTGTGCTGAACTGTTTTGTGGAGCTTCTTTTTCTTTTTAAGGAAAAAGTGAGTGGGAATTTTCTTTTTTTAAGTGGAAAAACAAAGTAATTTAACTCTCAGTGGATTGTTCCTGGCTGTTCAGATGCTAAGGGCTATAACCAAGGCTTGGTTATCCCCTGTTGGCCACTGACTATAATTGCAGGCCAAGTGCCTGAGTTTTAGAGGGCAAGTCAGGAAAGCAGAGGTCATGGTGTGAAAGCAGGGCCAGACCAGTGAAGAGGAAGAAGAAATAAGAGCTACAGCATGGGTGCTGCTATAGGCTGTTTCCAGCTCTCTATTTTCCTGGTGAACCTTATATACAGAGGCCTCAAGGAGCTGAGTAGGTAAGGAGGGGTGGGTGTCCTGTTGAAGCCAGAGCAACTATGGGCAAAGGGGTGAAAAAGAGGCAAAGGAGAACCCTGGAGGGTTAACAGAGGGCTTGGGGCAGTGCTGTCCAAAATAACTTTCTTCAATGATGGAAATGTGCTATCAGCCACACTGGCGAATGAGGACTTGAAATGGGGCTAGTACGGTCAGGTACGGTGGCTCATGCCTGTTATCCCAGCACTTTGGGAGGCTGAGGCCGACAGATCACCTGAGGTCAGGGGTTCAAGACAAGCCTCGCCAATATGGCGAAACCCCATCTCTACTAAAAAATACAAAAATTAGCCAGGCATGGGGGCAGGCACCTGTAATCCCAGCTACTCTGGAGGCTGAGGCAGGGAGAACTGCTTGAACCCGGGAGGCAGAGGGTACAGTGAGCTGAGATCATGCCACTCCACTCCAGCCTGGGCAACAGAGTGAGATGCCATCTCAAAAAACAAAAACAAAAACAAAAACAAAACAAAACAAAACAAAACAAAAAAACGGGGTGGGGGGCTAGTACAACTGAAGAATTCAATTTTAGGTATACTGTTGGGAAAAGGGCTTGTGGGGTGCCTGTATAAACTGGCCATAAAAATATGGGACAGTAAGTTGTGGAAAGCCACAACAGGCCTCTGAAGAGGAAAGCCTCCTAATTGCCATCATGTTCCCATGCTCAGAGCGAGACCTGCTCTCTTATCCGTAAACACTGTGTTCAAGGAAACAGACACTCCTTTGAAACACTGGGATGTGGACAGATGTGCAGACTCCTAGTTAAGCCTGCTCCCACTAGCTACTCTCTGATAAGTTAAAGATAGGCTGTTTGCGCACAAAGGAGATTCATTTAAACCGCTATTGCTATAGATTATGCCTATGATGTACTGTCTCCTTTTCACTGTTTTGCCCTGAATATCTGCTTCTTAGATCTAAGTGATTGTATTCAATAAATAGTGTGGATACCAGAACTCTGGGCCTTTTGCAGCCTCCATTTTGCAACTGGCCTCTTGGCTCCTACCTTTATGAACTCTTAACCTGTCTCTTCTCATTCCTTTGTGGCCACCAGACTTCAGGTACCCTATGGGTGGTGTTGAGGTTGGTCCCCAACATATACTCAATGTTTTTTTTTTTAGACAGAGTCTGACTCTGTCGCCCAGGCTGGAGTGCAGTGGCATGATTTTGGCTCACTGCAAGCTACGCCTCCCTGGTTCACGCCATTCTCCTGCCTCAGCCTCCTGAGTAGCTGGGACTACAGGCGCCCGCCACCATGCCTGGCTAATTTTTTGTATTTTTAGTAGAGACGGGGTTTCACCGTGTTAGCCAGGATGGTCTCGATCTCCTGACCTCGTGATCCACCTGCTTTGGCCTCCCAAAGTGCTGGGATTACAGGCATGAGCCATTGTGCCCAGCCGCTATACTCAATTTAATTAATTTAAATTTAAACAGCTACATGTGGCAAGCGGCTACCATATTAGACAGGGCAGGTTTGGAGGAATCAAAAAGGCATATACTTCAAATCAATCAACAAGGTTTAATGAATAGCTATGAGTGCAAAGCACTAAACAACAAAGCATTGTTCGGTTTTTGTTTATTTTCTAAGCAAGAAGCGAAGGAAAAGAAGCCAGAGCCCCTCATCTCAAGAAGCTTACAATACCAGATTTGGGGATGGTGGAGGATGGAACCGTATACACACAAACACAACTCTGAAAACAAACTGCAAGAGAAGAATCCCTAATTTACAGAATGCTGGTTTTACTTAGAGCAGCTTTCTTCAATAGGTGGACTATAGTAATAGTATTGGTACTACTGGAAATGTTCTGGAGACGAGATTTCCAGGGGGAACTAAAACATTATTTTTCGAGTTATGAGACAAGCAAAACACTAATGTTGTTTTACCACATCTGAGAATTCAGCAGGCAGAAAAAATCTAGTATGTGGTTCAAACTGCAAAGGAAGTAAGGTAGCCTGGAGACCCTATGGTTTTAAAACTTTTGTTCAGTGGCTCGTCTCACTGTGGTTTCTTTTTCTTTTACTTTACTTTACTTTTTTTTTTTTTTTTTTTTGAGACAGAGTTTTACTCTTGTGGCCCAGACTGGAGTGCAGAGGCGTGATCTTGGCTCACCGCAACCTCTGCCTCCTGGGTTCAAGCGATTCTCCTGCTTCAGCCTCCCAAGTAGCTGGGATTACAGGCGCCCGCCACCACGCCCGGCTAATTTTGTATTTTTAGTAGAGATGGGGTTTCATCATGTTGCCCAGGCTAGTCTTGAACTCCTGGCTTCAAGTAATCTGCCTGCCTCGACCTCTCAAACTGCTGGGATTATAGGAATGAGCCACTGTGCCTGGCTAGGGCTTCTATTTATATAATAATGTGGTTTACAAATTTTTTCCACACTTCATGATGATACAAAAAACACTCCTGCAAACATTAATTTTTTATTAGAGAAAGGACACAGGGCTCAACATTATTTTTGAAAGGATTAACTAAAAGTGTAGTCTAAAGATTTTTCATTCTTCAGTTTAAGCTCCATAGTTTACTCCTAGGAAGTCACTGAAGTATGGGAAAAAGAAGACGGAAGGAAGAATTTACTCTTTCATCCCATCATTTTATCCCAGCCTCCAAGTAATCTGTCAGAACGAATCTGTTTCCTAGCCTGTAATTCCAGCCCAGTGTGCGGAGTCTCTTCCAGGAATGATCCTAAGGAAGGGTCTTCTCAACATGCAACACTCTCTCTTGCATCCCTTTCACCAAATGCAGTAGATACTGAGAGTGAGAACTGATGTGTAAGTTGAGGGTGTTTCATGGGAGGAGAAGACAGACAGGTCCAAGAAATTTTAAATGAAGCCAGGAGTCACCTGATCATAAATCCTGGTTTCCTTGGGACAGGTCTAGTTTATTTATTTATTTATTTAATTTTATGTATTTATTTATTTATTGAGACAAGGTCTTGCTCTGTCACCTAGGCTAGAGTGTAGTGGCATTATCATGGCTCACTGCAGTCTCTACCTCCTGGGCTCAAGCAATGATCCTCCTGCCTCTGCCTCCCAGGTAGCTGGGACTATAGGCATATGCCACCATGCCTGGCTAATTTTTAATTTTTTGTAGAGACAGGGTCTCACTATGTTACCCAGGCTGGTCTCTAACTCCTGAGCTCAAGCAGTCCTCCCACCTCAGCCTCCCAAAGTGCTGGGATTACAGGTGTGAGCCACCACGTCTGGCCAAACAGGCCTAGTTTAGACCTGTTGCTTCAGAGTAATTATAAGCATCCTTTACATTCTCAGATGTGTCCTGGTTTGAACAATAAATTATATAGTCACCCCAGCCATGGATGACTTTGCAGGGTGTCTTTTTTTCAGGCAGTTGCTCTAATTATTCCCCTTGGGTAATCAACAAGGTTGATAAGGGCTCAGCCAGGTGCAAGGCACTGTGCTAGGCTCTTGGGAGCACTACAAAAGAGGTGGGATACCTGTAATTCCAGCACTTTGGGAGGCCAAGGCGGGTGGGTAACCTGAGGTCAGGAGTTTGAGACTAGCCTGGCCAACATGGTGAAACCCAGTTTCTACTAAAAATGCAAAACTTAGACAGGCATGGTGGCAGGTGCCTGTAATCCCAGCTACTTGGGAGGCTGAGGCAGGGAGAATTGCTTGAACCCGGGAGGCGGAGGTTGCAGTGAGTTGAGATTGCACCACTGCACTCCAGCCTAGGTGACTGAGTGAGACTATATCTCAAAAAAAGAAAAAAACAAAAAGTGGGAGAATTTGTCGTCCCATCATAGTATTTCTCAATTGGCAGTAAGTTTTGGAGAAATAAAAACCAGCCTCCCCTCACCCCCGCCCCCGCCAGTTCCCACACATGCCACTGCTTTCCTCAAGGTTAAGGCTTCTAAGGAGGTGAATCTGCATTCCAAGAATGTTACAGAAGTTAACTGCTTCAACCCTAATCACCTGTGCTCCCTGTGGTTCTGTATGGGGCCTCAGGCAGTGACTTGTACAGAGCTGGTTGTTTAAAAATCATCTGGGGAACTTGTTAAAAATAGAGATTCACGGGCCCACTGCCTGAGATTCTGATTCAGCACATCTGAGAATCTATTAAAAAAAAAAAACAAAAAGCAAAGCTCTCCAGGTGGCTTGGGCATGCAAGCCAGATTTGGACCCACTGGTGAGTCATCATCCTTTGACCAAGGCCTGAAGTGATCCACTGTTGCTATGGAAACCACTGATGTACACCTCGGCCAGATTGGAGTTTTGGATTTTACTTCTTCTTTTATTTTTTTTTAAGTACACATCTGGTTCAAAAATAGAAGGCATTATTTTTAGAAGAGAATATGTGTTTTCTCTCTCCAGATATTTATATTTAGAGAGAAAAAGCAAAGCCCCACAAGGCAGAAAATTTTCTCCTCTGAAACCAAATTCAACAGAAAGCAGATGTCCCTCACTACGTTAGTCCAGCTGGAAAGAACTAATGAGCAGTTATTTCCTGAGGCAACTTTCAGACTGTCTGGCACTTCTTTTAGGTTTTAGCTGCTATAAGGTGCCTGGCTGGAGAAGACTTGGGCTCACGGGCTTCCCGGGTGGTCAGAGGACAGGCAGTGACTGGCCAGGATGATAGGAAGACTCCGGAGGCTCCATCTTGAGGCAGACCCAGAAAAGGATGGCCTGCGGAAGTTATTGTCAGAATGAAATCTACACACACGCAGCTATGCCGCCAGGTGACCCACACTGAACCACCCTGACAGATATAGCACGTTCATACTCCATGAACGAACGGAGGAAAGAGCAGCAGCAGCCTGTTTTCCTTAGGCTTCAGAGGCAGAACAGATGGGGTAGAGAGAGGCTGAGACAGGGTTTCTGTAGCTTTATGTTGCCAGATTTAGCAATTCTGAGTTCTCTTTTGTTTCAACTTAAAGATTAAAGCATAAAATGGTTGCATCTCAAATAGAAGGTGCTTGGAATTTATTGCTGTTCATAAATCCTGATTGATCTTGGGAAATCAAAGCAGAATTTCCCTTCCAAAAATACTAATTGGGATCCCTCATTTTGCCAGCAGCTATTATAGTAAAGGGGGCAGGGACCCCCTGGATCCCCTAGACCCCCAAACCCGAGATCTGCCATATGGAGTGGCAGGATGCCTTGCTTACAATTCTGTTATAGACGGAGCTGGTCTTGTCTGAAAGGGGAGTCATTCATTTTTGGTTCCCCTTCCCTCTTGCCCAGGCTTTGTCTGCAGAATTCCTTGGCTTTCTGAAAGGTACTTTTCAAGCAACCACCCAGCCCAGTGTGCTGAGTCTCTTCCAGAAAAGATCCTAATGTGCTTCTCTTTGGTTCAGGGCAAGGAAAACCCAGCTCAGTCTTTTGAAACTGGCTCTCAGCACCCTCCATCCTGCCATCCGCACAAAGCTCATAAAGCACCAAGATCTGTACTAATCATCTTCTTGCAAACCTTTTACAGCCCCTTCGCCTCCTTTCCCAAAACCCTCACATCACCACAAGGGACTAACTTCCTTATGCTAATACAACTCACCTCCCAACCACTGTGTCTTTCCAAACATCAGCATGACTGCCTTCCCTCCACCACCAGCCGAATGTACTCCACATATGGTTTTTGGGGAAGGGCTTGTCACTGGGGAACACTAGGATGATCTGCTGATTTCACATGAGAGGAAATATCTGACCCATTTAACTCTTAGGGTCTATGTAAATAATGAGAAATTGACGACAACAGGAGGGTGATGTGAGAAGATACTAGCAAGAAACACAGTTTTGAAAAGGGCTGGAGAGAACAGAGGAAGAAGTAATGCTTATACCGCAACATCTCACAGACGGGTGTTTATTTTAAACCTCCTCTGCCTCAGTTGTTATGGCTTGGCACGTTACTGACCTCCATGTCTGGACCACTCAACTTATTCTAGGACCTGGGTTCCTTCCCCTGGATCTGCTGGGCCACATGAGTGTGAGTGAGTCCACCCACTTGTTCAGGTAGTCTCTCCACCTGTCCACTGCATTTAGGAGACTCTCCCAGGGCACCCTAGGAAACTGCGGAGAAGCACTCTCTGCCTCTCTCCTCTGCCCTCTCTGTTTCTCCCAGGCCTAAGTGCCAAGTACGTTAGAGATTCTATTATTGTATTGTTTCCAGTGGGGTTGGATAAGTTAGAAATTCTTAACCTGGGACCCACAGATGAGCTTCAGGGGCTCTGGGAACCTCTTGATATTGCAAGTGTGTGGGCATGTGTGTGTGGGGGAGGGGGTGAGAATTTTCTGGGGCAAGATTCAGCATTTTTTTTCCATCAGATTTTCAAAAGGACCCCCAAAAGATGAAAACCACTGATTGGTCCTTAGCCCTATTCTGTGTGGTTGCACAGGTGATGAGCAGGGCAAACTAGAGGGACTGAGACTCGTGTAGTTGTGGTACTTCCAGCACAGTACCTTGGAAGCAGCCATCACAGCCGCTGTGGCGGCCACGTTCAAGCCCCGCTTCCCGAAGTGCACAAGGGCATCGTAACTTCGGTCTTTTGCTTGGACCAGGCAATCATCGATTTCCTGTCAAAGGAAAAACAGAGGCACACTGAGTTGGAGGTTCAAATACCTCTCTGTTCTCTTTCCTTTCCTCTGAGCATTGGGCTTGGCAGCTTGCCCAATCCTTGTTCTTGCTGGGCCTGAAAAGCTGTAGGCACTTTGAAAGTGTGCGTGCAGAGGGGAGAGCAGAGATACAGGAGAGTAGAAAAGGGAACTCTGAAAACACTGCAACTTATGGATCTAGCAATGCCCTGAGATTGTTTCTAAAGCCCTCTAACCTTCCAGGGGACTCTAGGAAGTTCTGGATGTGGACAGCCCTGCCTGCCATTCTACACACAGCCACTCACCAGACACTGAAATCACCCAGGGTGGAGAGAATGCCCAGAACTGACCTTGTAGCCTCAGACCTGTTGCCAACTAACTGTCAGACCTTGGCAAGCACTTAGCCTCTCTACGCACAGTTTTAGTCTTCTGAAAAACAAGAAAAATGATAATACCCAATTCGCGGAGCATGGTGAGGATTAGATGAGGTAATTCCAGTAAAACATCTAACACAGTGGCTGGTTTCAATAAATGATAACCAAGTCATCTTCCTTATCTTGACAGGGTTGAGCCCGTGCAGTTCTAAAATTCTGCTATTCTGTAGTTATTTAATTCTACAATCAAATATCACCCCATTTGTATATCGATGGGAGGGATTACAAAGCTGAAAGAAATGAGTATTACTGGATAAGGGAGATAGTTTTACCGATATTCAAATAAAATCAGAAATTAGAAGTCATCCAGTGTCATGCAACAAGGTAAAGATGAGATGGAAAACAGGATTGAGGTCTTTCTTCTTCAGGGACCAAAGCCAAGTACAATATTGGTTTAGCTCAAGTTTGTATTAACTTTGGTTTATTCTTTTTGTTTGTTTGGGGGTGTTTTATTGTTGTCATTGTTTTAAGAAAATGGCTGTTTGTTGGCCGGGCGTGGTGGCTCATGCCTGTAACCCCAGCAGTTTGGGAGGCCAAGGTGGGCGTATCACCTGAGGTCAGGAGTTTGAGACCAGCCTGGCCAACATGGTGAAACCCCATCTCTACTAAAAATACAAAATGAGCTGGGCATGGTGGTAGCTGCCTATAGTCCCAGCTATCCGGGAGACTTAGGCAGAAGAATTGCTGGAACCCAGGAGGCGGAGGTTGCAGTGGGCCAAGATCATGCCACTGCACTCCAGCCTGGGCAAAAGAGCGAGACTGTGTCTCAAAAAAAAAAAAAAAAAAAAAAAAAATTCAGAGTTCAGTAAGACAATGACATTTGGCCTCAGTCAAGTTCTGCGCATTATGTATTTCCATTGCCTTGAGGTGTACAAGTAGGTCAGCAACCTCCTGCTGGATTCCCTGTGGAAGGCTTCCCCAGGAAGTCACAGCAGCAGGCCCCCTAACTGTGACCCCCCTGGCCCCCACCACCACCCCTTTGGAAGTGATTCTTGGCAACTCTTAAGAGTCAGTCACCTTCACTTCAATGCAAGTTACACTGGCAGCTTCAGGGGAAGCCCGGCATTTGGGGAAAGGGAAGTAGGACCAGTAGAGATTTGATAACCAGGTCAAGACAGGGATCCATTCCTCAAAATCCACCCTTCTGAGACAGGAAGTGTTGCTGTCCTAGTTCTTAAAGAGATTTTCAGAAACTTCTACAGTAGCCTGCTCATCCAACTGACATGTTTCCCAAAGCCTTCCCCTTTCTAGTCCAAAGAATTCAACTTTCAGAAACAACAGACATTAATCTATCAAGCCACCTATGATGCTCCTATTTTATGTTAAGAAGCCCCACTACACAATCAGTTTAGTAAGTAATATAGTTAACCAATGATACAATGTTGGAATCGTTTGACTCAATCATCCTGCTCTTGGGAATTAATTCTAAGACAATCAAAGGAAGCAACTAAACACCAGGAATAGAAGTGCTCACTACAGGACTATCTATATCAGGAAAAAGTAGAGACAATCTAAATATCTAGCAGTAAGGGAACATCACCATGGGTATTATGAAGACCAAGTAGAAATGGATTTGTGTGCAAACACATTTAAGATCTCAGGATACAAATATTTTATGTATTTTAAGTTTTAAAAGTCATTTAAAAAATTCTACATAAAATTTTAATCTTTCTTTCTTTTTTT
Source organism: Trachypithecus francoisi (assembly GCF_009764315.1). Lineage (NCBI taxonomy): Eukaryota > Metazoa > Chordata > Mammalia > Primates > Cercopithecidae > Trachypithecus > Trachypithecus francoisi. The sequence continues at coordinate 37,546,496 of NW_022681462.1, forward strand.
TTTTAGAGATGAAGACTCTCTAGGTTGTCTAGGCTGGCTTTGAACTTCTGGGATCAAGTGATTCTCCCACCTTATACCCCTGAGTAGCTGGGATTACAGGAATGCACCACTGCACCTGGCTTCCAGGTAAGATTCAAAATAGACTATGTAAAAATCATATCTATAAAAGGTCAGGGGCTAAGCATGACAAAAGGAAGGAAATTCAGTTTGCGTGGTTAAATTGTGAGTGAATTTTTTTCTTTCTTTTGTTTCAATTTATGGAAATGCTTTCCAGTAAATAATGACAAATAACATCTTTTAGAGAACTTCACCACTATTTCCAAACACATCCCAGAAATACACTTAAAAAAAAAAAGATTAGGAGGAATGACTTGCTGGAGGCAAATGAGAGCCAAATGAGAAGTCTCCTGCAATAAGATCATCCCTTTTTATTTATTTTCTTTTATTATTATTTATTTCACTTATTTTCTCGCTTGTTAGAAAGAATGAAAGGCATGGCAGCACATATTACCTTTTCTTTTGAAGATAGAGTGGGATGTACAAACTTCCTGTACAGGAGGCTGGAGCCTTTTGTGTAGGGAGACAGCAGCCAGGCTACAAATGCTATTTTTAGTTCATAATAGAATGGAAACCTGGAGAGACAGAGGAAAACACAAGTTCTGTTAGGTTCTCAGCAACACTGCCCTTTTGAAGGAGACCCGGTGGGTGGCAAGGACGCCTCTCCTGCTTACATACCGCTGCAAGTTTCCCAGATTCCTGTCCTCCACCTATGAAGGCAAGGGTACACACTTGCACACACACACAGTACAACCCCAACGCCTCTCTTTGAAAACCAGTTCGTATTTTCTTTTGTTACCAAAGCAAACCAGGAACACAGGTTCTCTCCAGCAATCACCCCCCATGACCCTGCCTGGCACAGGCTGGAGCTTCCTGCTAGGCTGTGCTCATTTAGATTGGAGCTGGGGCTCCGGCCACAGCCTACAGGCTCAGGGGATCTCTTCTGTGCTGTACACCCAGTCACTTACTCTTCACTCACATCCAAGAAGGCAAAAACACCAGAGGGAATTACAGCAGGGAGGAGCTGACAAAAAAATCTCTAGACTGAGAATGAATTCTTGGCCCAAATAGAGGCAAGGACAAGAGCCTAGCTCTTGATAGGAAGGAGAATGCTACTCACCCTACTCAAGTCAATGGCAGGCAAACAGATTTTGATCTTCTCAGTGCCAAGAAATAGAAGAGTCCACAGTGCAGATAACACATAATTTTGGAGTCTGCAGTCCTGCATACCCTCAAGCTTGTTCATTGATTTGTCCCCCCACAGGCACCCAGGCCCTGTACGTGCAAGCTTGTACTGAGCACCAGGTACAAGGAGGTACAGAGAGGCAACTGTGAGCAAATACCTGATTCCTGCCCTCTTGGAGCTTCTGGTCCAGTGGGAAACACAGACAAGATTCTGGCATCCTTGGAACTAAGGGTCCAGTCAGGGAAACATGCCCAGACTGTATTATTTTATAATTTTTTTTAAAAAAAACCTAAATGAAATGATTTATAAAATAATCACAAATAATATAGAACAGAAATCTGAGCCACGTGCCATAGTGCTAGCCCACACGGTGCCTTTGAATGGATTAGAAGAAAATTGGCCTCTTCAACTGGAAGTAGTTCTGTGGCCACATGAACCACAGAGCTTGGTCTGGATTTCAGCCCCGTTCACCTGCTTGGTCAGATATTGTGTGCTGTGAACAACCTGAGCAACCATATTTGGCAGTCCAGAGGTGTAGTAACCATGTGTTTATGGTTTATTTTTTATTTTCTGAATTCTGATGTACTTTGGGGCCTTGCTGACTCTGGAGGAACTGCCCCTCCCAAGGTGAGCCAATTGCTAGAGATAGTAAAGAACTCACCTGCAACATACCTTTCATATGCAAACCAACCAATCCATGGGCCCAGGCTCCAGCCACGACCTCTAATGGACTCTCACATTCCAGGCCACCATCCACCTGCCCCAATCACCCCAGGGCCAGGGTTAGACAACCAGAGACAGCCCATATACCCTACAGCCCACTGAGATTATTCAAACCAGCCAAGCCCAAGCCTGCCCACCCTGCTTTGCCCTTTCCTTCCTTCAGCATGGAACATGACAAAGTCCCTCACCCTGGTTCCTTCCTCTTCTCCTGACAGACCCTGAGTGGCCCCCAATGTGGCTCTGCCTGGTGTGCTGTGCCTCCTGTTTCTAGGAATCTGTGAGTAAAGAAACTTCTCCCTTCGCGACAATTATTTCCATGTCTGTGTCTTACCCACACTTGCTTAAAACAAATCCCAGGTATCCTTAAAACCTGATGCTATGAGATGAGACAGTCACCTGTCCTAGTCTTAAAGATCAGAAAGTCCTTTCCAGGCAAGCGATCCCCAGATAAGCGATCAGAAAATCAAAAAGAGCAAGTCATTCGAGGGCCCTTAACTCTCACATAGACACCCCATCCCCCAGTTAGCAGCCCCACCCACGCCTCCTTTCTTCACCAAGGTCTCCTGGGCCCCTGCCTTCTGCCTCTGGTGGGTGTTTCCTGAATATTCCCTCAGCAATTAGTGGGCACTTTCGTGGCAAGATTGTTTAATGTTTCACAGCCAGAAAAGAGAGAGACCGAAGAACAGAGGTATGATTCTCTCACATTGAACACTCCATTAATAATGGAGGAACTTTTGTTTTGAAAACAAGTATTCACCAGCACCAAAGGGAAAGGAAATGAAGCCAACAAGCTCAGACACCAACACAAGACACACACATAATCTGTCGCACTGCAGCTCTTTTATTTATTACATAAAATATGTCTTTTTAAAAAATAGGTCATGCATGCATATAGTTTTAAAAAATTCTAAAAGTCCAAAAGCATATACAACAAAGAGTCTCCTTCCCCGGCCTGACCCCTAGTCCCTTTTCTAAAAGCAAAAACATTATCAGTTACTTGCATATCCTTCCAGAGATAGACTAGGGCCAGGCATACATCATCCAGGTATATATGACTTCCTGAGTTGCCCCCAACAGACAGAAGCATTCTATATACCCATTACTGCATCTTGCTTCTCCCAGCACATACACACAGTCAACAGTATGCCTGGGGACTATCTCATACCAGTACAGGGAGAGCTACCTCACTCATCTTTTTTTTTTTTTTTTTTTTTTTGAGACAGAGTTTCACTCTGATGCCTAGTTCAAGTGCAATGGTGCGGTCTCAGCTCATTGCAACCTCCACCTTCTGGGTTCAACCAGTTCTCCTGCCTTGGCCTCCCAAGTAGCTGGGATTACAAGTGTGCACCACAATGCCCAGCTAATTTTTGTATTTTTAGTAGAGATGGGGTTTCACCATGTTGGTCAGGCTGATCTTGAACTCCTGACCTCCGGTGATCCACCCGCCTGGGATTACAAGCATGAGCCACTGCGCCTGGCCTATCTCACTCATCTTAATGGCTGTATATAAGTGTACGAGCACTGGCTCAGGCCCCCATGAATGGATATTTACTATGGTTATGATCTTTAGCTACTACAGCCAAGCTACAAGGGAACCTCTTTGTGAACAGTGCTGAGGGGAGTAACTGGCAGCGCTTCAGTGCTAGGGTTCCTAGGGCACTCTGGCTCCTCCCTTTCCAGAGTCTTAGTTTTTCAGCTTTTCCTTTTATTCTGTGAGTTACTTCAGCATCTACCAACAGAGTGTCATTGTTTTATATTCTTTTCCTTGAGTTTGTCAGAGGGGTCTCTGTTACTTGCTAGAATGGATCCAGGGGTCCCAATAACCCATGGCCCATGGGCCAAATCCAGCCTGTCATCTGTTTTTATAAATAAAGTTTTATTGGAACACAGTTATGCATAATGATTTATTAATTGTCTATGGTTCATTTCATGCTAATAGCAGAGTTGAGCAGTTGCAATAAAGATCATATGGCCTGAAAGTTCAAAACATTTACTATCTGGCTTTTTACAAAAAAAAGTATGCTGACTCCGGATTTAAAGCCAGGACCTCCCCACATAAAGCCTGAAAATCTGTCACTGAAGTGTGGGGGCATGGGTTGGAGGGGAACAGTCCTGCTGCCTCTGGAATCATCACATACAAAACCAGGTCCTTGACGGGCATCACAAGATAATCTAAGCTGATCCACTCAGACCCTGTGCTTCCTAGAGGCCTTGGGGTCCCTTGACTCTACCAACACAATCACCACCAAGTCTTCTTCCAGCCTACCTTGAGAGGCAGAGTAAGGCCCTACTCATTTTGTAACGAGAACTCCTTGAAGAACCCTGACCTCTGAGATGTATTTGAAAAGGCCAGATGCACCCACCACATTTCCTCCATCTTTTCCAAGGCATATGCACAGCACTGAGGAGCACAGGGCAGCTGTTATCTCCCGACTCTCCCCATATAACACCCAGACACTCTAGAGGGGCAGATGTATTCTAAGAGGGTTAGACAGGGGATGAAACTGTCTAAAATACATGCAATAAATGTGTAGAGAGCATTTCTGGAAGAAAAGAAAACACAAGTAACTTTTTTTTTTTTTTTTTTTTTGAGGCAGTGTCTCGCTCTGTGGCCCGGACTGGAGTGCAGTGGCCAGATCTCAGCTCACTGCAAGCTCTGCCTCCCGGGTTTACGCCATTCTCCTGCCTCAGCCTCCCGAGTAGCTGGGACTACAGGCGCCCGCCACCTTGCCCGGCTACTTTTTGTATTTTTAGTAGAGACGGGGTTTCACCGTGTTAGCCAGGATGGTCTCGATCTCCTGACCTCGTGATCCGCCCGTCTCGGCCTCCGTAACTTTTAACAGTGTTACTGGCCAGGCATGGTAGCTCACGCCTATAATCCCAGCACTTTGGGAGGCCGAGGTGGGCAGATCATGAGGTCAGGAGATAGAGACCATCCTGGCTAACATGGTGAAAATACAAAAAATTAGCCAGGCATGGTGGCACGTGCCTGTAGTCCCAGCTACTCGGGAGGCTGAGGCAGGAGAATCGCTTGAACCTGGGAGGCAGAGGTTGCAGTGAGCCAAGATTGCGCCACTGCACTCCGTCTCCAACAACAACAACAACAAAAAAAACCAATGGTACTTCTAGCGAGGGAGACTGTGGGTCTGGGGGAGGAGAGGGGGGGGAAAGACACTTACTCTTCAGTGTATTGTTTCTATTTCATTTTTCCTTATGTATTTATTATTTTATTTTATTTTTATTTTTTTGAGATAGAGTTTCGCTCCGTCGCCCGGCTGGAGTGCAGTGGTGTGATCTCGGCTCACTGCAACCTCTGCCTCCCGGGTTCAAGTGATTCTCCTGCCTTAGCCTCCTGAATAGCTGGGACAACAGGTGCTGCACCACCACACCTGGCTAATTTTTGTATTTTTTAGTAGAAATGGGGTTTCACCATGTTAGCCAGGCTGGTCTCGAACTCCTGGCCTCAAGTGATCTACTTGCCTCGGCCTCCCAAAGTGCTGGGATTACAGGTGTGAGCCACCATGCCCAGACTGTATTATTTTATAATAATAATAATAATAATAATAACTAAATAAAATCACTTCTACAACCTGTGAAACAAACCACCATCTTATCTATTCTGGGACCATAAATAATTGCTGTTTTCATCAAGATAGAAAGTTTTACAAAGTTAACCATGAAAAGGGACCTGCCCTAGAGGAGAAGTGGGAAGAAGGGAATGGGGGTGAGCGAAGAGTGAGGAAGAGAGGGTCCATACAAGGGGTTCCAATTCTGGAAGAGAACAGAAGTTAAAGGTGCTTCTAGGAAGACAGAAGACATATTTTAGGACAGAAACTCTCCCCTTAACCTTTTTTAATAGTAAAGAATGCTCACAGCTGTGGAGATGGTGCCCATGTCCTTGGAAGTGAAGCAAAATTCCTACATTCCCTGATGGGCCCATCCCGTGCCTGTTCTCAGGGTGAGAGGAAGGAAGGGGACAGAGGACCCTCCCAGAAGAAGACTAGGATCTATGATACCTGGAGGTTGGGAGAAAAAGAGAAAGCAGGGTGAGGGCATGATCAGGCTGTGGGATAAAGCAGGCAGAAAAGTTCCCAAGGAGCCTCTTTCCTGCAGAAGCAGAGCTCAGGCCACCAGGAGAAGAGCAAAGGACCTTCACTTCCCACCCACAAACTGCCTGGACACCCCCAGCTAAGAGACCAAATGAGGGAACAGAAGAGGCCTCCACATGGGTCAGGAAGAGAGGGGGATGCTACCCATACCTGCTCCAAATATACCAGGTATCAAACGTCCTCCTGTGGTCGGCAGAATTTTGGCCAAGTTCTTCTTCCTTGGTGTAACTCCCATGAATACGTTACTTTACATGGCAAATGGGACTTTGCAGATGTAATGAAGGTTACTGATCAGATGACTTTAAAATAGGGAGATGATATGGGATTATTGGGGTAGGCCTAATCTAATCACATGAGCCCTTAAAACTAAAGCAAAGATCCTCCCTAACTGGTGGCAGAAGCAGACAGAGATTCAAAGCATGGGCAGGACTCAACATGCCATCGCTGGCTTGAAGATGAAGGTGGTGGCATGTGTCAAGAAAACGCGGACCTCAGTCCTACAATCATAAGGAACTGAATTCTGCCAATAATCTGAATGGGCCTGGAAGGGGAATCTTCTCCAGAGCCTTCAGATAAAAGACCAGGCTGGCCCACACCTTGATTCTGGTCTTGTGAGATTATAAGCAGAGGATGATTCCACCTGTACTTTTGACTTATAGAAGCTGTGGAATCAAACATTTGTACTGTTTTAAGCTGTTCAATTTGTGGTAATTTGTTAAGGCAGCAATAGAAAACTAATATGACTCCCAAAATCAAAATGAAATCAATTCCAGAAATAGTTTTTGAGCACTTACTAGATATGAAACTCTGAAATTCCAGGGCCACAGGTAAGGGCATATTCCAGCTATCCAGGAGGAACACAGCCATCATTAGATAGGATTTCCACCCAGCAAAAAGCAGTGAGGCTGAAATGCTGATATCCCCAGGAATGAACTTGTGAGACCAACACGGGAGGACAGAAGAGGACCCTAGCACCAGACAGAGGCCTTGTTAAGGAGGAAAGGCTGGATGGCAGGACCTGCTATTTAATTGACTACACAGTCTTGACTGGGCTGGCCTCTACTCTCATCTTTGTGAATCAGACAGGAGTCTTCCTGATGTAGCTCTGTACAAAATGGCCTGACTTCCAGTGCCAATCTTAAGGCCTCAGGGAGACAAGGGATGGCTCAGCAGAGGGCTGTGTCTCCACTTAAGGAGACTCAGCTCCATCCAGAGTCTGCTGCATTATCTGTCTGTGGTGCAGGGCACGAAGGCACAAGCATATTGAATTAGGAAATTCAGACTCCTTCACTACAGTTTGAGGCCACAATGGCTGGGACATCTATTTCTCTCAGTGGAGGTGAAAGCTATGTTATGGGGAAAAGGACATACTAAGATAATTAAGGCCATTGACTCAAAACAGGATTCAGAGAGTGCTATTCAGGTCTGTTCCTTGGCCTAGGACATCCCAGAGGGTAATTCCATACTGATCCTTTTTGGGTAAGAACCTGTTTTCTCCAAAGTGGAAATATCTTTATTACTTTCTCTGATGACACTTGACCATGGTTAAAACATTCGTACAACACAGCAAATGCAAACCCAACCCCATGATCCCAAGTCGTAGAAATAACCCTCGTTAACTATATTTTCCACACTACTTTTAATACACATTCACATTCACATGTACACACACACAACTCTTTAAATACAAACAGAAATCGATATATTATTTACAGCTTCTTTCGCCTAAGAAGGCACAATAGAGCAATACAAAGATCTAGCTTGTTTTTAATTGCTTCATTGCTGGAAATAGCTGCATTACTTATAAGATCAAAATATGGGTATCAACTTAAATGCCCATCAAAAGAGGATGACTTAAATAAATTATGCTCCATCTATGCCATGAAATATTATGTGGCCATTAAAATAACAGGTAGATGTATTTATGCTCATATAAAAGTATTTCCAAAGTAAATTTAATAAGCAAAGTGAGAACTCTTATGTATACTATAATACTGCTTTTTAAAAAAAGAAGTGTGTGTAAAACGTGTGTATATACACACACACACATATTAGTTTTGTTTTTTTTTTTGTTTTTTTTTTCTGAGACAGAGTCTTGCTTTGTCACCCAGGCTGGAGTGCAATGATGCAATCCTGGCTCACTGCAACCTCCACCTTCTGGGTTCAAGTGATTCCCCTGCCTCAGCCTCCCAAGTAGCTGAGACTACAGGTGTGCGCCACCACGCCTGGCTAATTATTTTTTTGTATTTTTTTTAGTAGAGATGGGGTTTCACCATGTTAGCCCGGCTGGTCTCAAAATCCTGACCTCAGGTGATCCACCTGCCTTGGCCTCCCAAAGTGCTGGGATTACAGGCATGAGCCACAATCCCCAGGCCATATATTAGTTTTTTAAGAGGATACACAACTGTGAGTAGTGAATACGTTGACAATGAATTGAATGAGAAGGAAACTCAGTTTTTCCTGTACATTTTTGTGCATTGTTTCTTTCACTCCTTTTCTTTCTTTTTTTTTTTTTTAGAGAAACGTTGTGTTTAATGGTAAAGCTTAGTACACCCCAGCACCAGGAATGGCGTGGAGTAGCAGCAGCAACAGGCAGGTGACCCCCACGGAGCCTCACATGGCGAAGAGGATGAGGAAGGCGACCATCAAACAGAAGAGCCCCATGGCCTCAGACAGGGCAAAGCCCAGAATGGCATAGGAGAAGAGCTGCTGCTTGAGAGATGGGTTCCTGGCATAGCCAATGATCAAGCTGCCAAACACCGTTCCAATGCCAGCCCCTGAACCAGCCACACCAACTGTGGCTGCCCCAGCACCAATAAACTTGGCTGCTGTGTCAATGTCCCGGGAGACAACACTGGTCTGGAACTCCCGTCTGGCCACCTGGAGTGGGAAGCTGCTGTAGGAAGGCTGTTTAGATGAATTCACTGGGCTATTCAGGAAGGAGTCAGACACAGGCCTGGTTAGACCCCTGGTACAGCGGATCAGAGCTGGAGAAATGAGTAATGCCCCGGTAGTCTGCATTTTTTCAGTTCCCAGCTTTAGCCCTTGGTCTCCTCGCTCCTTTTCTTTTTTAACATACGAATGCGTCTTTACCAACTCCATTAATTGAGGATGTGTATCTGTCTTGTCCATGACTATATTCACAGGGCTTAGAACAATAACTGTTCTTTATAGGGTCATTCAATAAATATTTACTTGAAGAACAACTTTGTAGACTAATCTATTGAAAATGCTCCAGTTAACATCCCTGCACTTGTGTCTCTGGTCTGAGGTGAGGTTTGAGGCTGGGTTCAGCCCTTTCCCATATCCCCCTGACTGACACTAAGCAAAATCGTCCTTAGAAATGTCCCAACTCTTGGAGTACTTACCAACAAAGGAAGATGTCTGTGAATGTCTCTGCTGTGGTGAAAAGTGCAAATATAATCCAGTACATCATCCATTTGACCTGTTGAAACAGAAAGCAACACAGCTGGTAGAAAAGGTCTAGGAAAAATGCTGCCCAACACCAGGAAGAACAGGCCCTGGTGGCAGATACAGAGGCACATCCAGGTGGCGCAGCCTGCATTTGTAGCCTTCTCCTTATCCTTCCTCAGCTTATGTCCAGTTCTGCTCCAGATCTTGAAACTGGAAGCAAATGGGCTATTCCACAGCTGACTCAGGCTGAAGGTCAAATGGCCCACAAGTGAGCCAGGGAGACCTGCAGACCAAGAGTGACCCAGGATTCAGTCAGGTCATTTTTCAGAACTAACATCAGGGGAGAAAATGCTCTAGGCCTCCACACAAACACACCCTGGAATGAAGTGTAACTGGGCCAGACTCTCTGGGATGGCGTGGTAGTAATCTAAGAATCCTGATCTTCCTTTTTATCTCTCCCATGTGACCATCCTTTTTAATTTCTACTGCCTTTCTCCCCTAACTAAGGCCTTTTCCCCCTCTCTCTTAAACTACTCCTACTTCCCTTGTTTCGTGATTTCCCCTCAGCAACCCATTCTAATACCAGGCCACCCCTGTACTATTCTCCCGAAAGTATAAACTCATCAGACTATCACCCCATTTAAAATATCCCAGCCTGCAGAATCAAGTCCAGATTCCTTAGTCTACTCCTTCTGGCTTCTGGCAAAAGTAGGGTAGCTTGTATTGAACCAAGGCTCCTACTAATAATGATAATAAACACCAAACAAAATATTTCAAAACAACTGTTTGAAGGCACTGGAGAGCAATATAAAAAGCAGACAGAGATTGCAAGGGATTCAAGCTTTGGAGTACAGGAAGCACACTGGGTTAGTACAGGTCAGTGTGGCTGAGGACAGTCCTCACTCTGCACATCATGGGGCAGACAGAACTCGAACACAAATCCACAGTCTTATTTGTCCAAAGAAATGGAAAGTGGGGTTTGAGACTGCCAGAGATGCTGGAATTGGACAGAGAAAAATCTCAGAAATAGGGAAGCCATAAAGGGGCAGCCCCAAAAATCTATATATAAATTCCCTTCAAAAACCTGGCAGGTCCCTGAAATGCACAGAAGCAGGTAAGACTCCAAACAAAGAAATCTGTATAATAATATAGATATAGATACATATAGATATAAATGTAGATATAAACAGCTGGAAAGTTGAAAAGCTCAGAGTTGAGCAGAGATTCAGCTTCTGCCCACTGCTGAGGAAACAACGTTTGGAATTCAAGTCATGCAAAGTTAGAGGGGTTTGGTAAGCGTTAGGAATCTCCAGTGAAACACCCGGAGGACCACATCTTAGCAGCAAAAATTACATCCTAACACTAGAGCTTAACTCTATGACTAAGAGCAAAATTGAAATACACCTGTCCAAACAAAACTTATCTAGCTGCTACAGGGTCAAGGTGATCTGCCTGAATTTAACTGCCTGCTAGAACAACACTCAACATTCTTCACAAGAAGGCAAAAATAAATCTACAACTCAAGTGTCTATCAATGGATGACTGAATAAAGAAATTGGGGTGTATATACATATATGCACAATGGAATACTACTCAACCATAAAAAAAAATCATGTCTTTTGCAGCAATATCGATGGAATTGGAGTCCATTATCATAAGTAGAATAACTCAGAAACAGAAAGTCAAATACTGCATGTTCTCACTTATAAATAGGAGCTAAATAATGTGTACACATGGACATAGAGAGTGGCTTAATAGACTTTGGAGACTTGAAAAGGTGGGAAAGTAGGAGGGGATGAGGGATGAGAAACTACCTAATGGGTACAGTTTACACTACTTGGGTATTGGTTACACTAAAAGCCCAGACTTCATCACTATGCAATATATCCATGTAACAAACCTGCACTTGTACCCCCTAAAGCTATAAACATAAAAAAATAAGAAAAATGTATAAAATATCTGGGGTTTCCACAATGAATCACACACAAGTTTCTGTATACAATAAAATACTATATATGTCAGGGAATAGGAAAATATAATCCATGGTTAGGAGAAAAATTGGTCAATAGAAACAGATCCACAGATGACTTCAATATTAAAATTAGCAGACAAGGGCTTTAAAAGGTATCAGTATGTTTTGAGATAACTAGATATCCACATGTAAAAGAATAAAGTTGAACAACTTCACACCATATACAAAAATTAACTTCAAACGGATCAGAGACCTAAATGTTAAAATTACAAAACATTTACAAGAAAACGTATAATTAAATTTTTCTGACCTTGGATCAGGCAATGCTTTCTTAGATATACCACCAAAAGCACACGCAAACACACAAAAACAAACTAAAAGGCCAGGAACGGTGGCTTACATCTGTAATCCCAGCACTTCGGGAGGCTGAGGTAGGTGAATCACAAGGTCAGGAGATCGAGACCACCCTGGCTAACACGGTGAAAACCCATCTCCACTAAAAATACAAAAAATTAGCCGGGCATGGTGGTGGGTGCCTGTAGTCACAGTTACTTGGGAGGCTGACGCAGGAGAATGGCATGAACCCGGCGGGAGGAGGTTGCAGTGAGCTGAGATCGGGCCACTGCACTCCAGCCTGGGTGACAGAGCGAGACTCTGTCTTGGGGAAAAAAACAAAAACAAAAAACAATCTATTGGGAGGCCAAGGTGAGAGAATTGCTTGAGGCCAAGAATTTGAGATCAGCCAGGGCAACATAGTGAGACCCCATGATATGGTTTGGCTGTGTGGCTGTGTCCCCACTTAAATCTCATCTCAAATTGTAATCCAATTTTAACCCCCACATGTCAGAGGATGGACCTGGTGGGAGGTAATTGGATCATGGGGGCGGTTTCCCCCATGTGGTTCTCATGATGGTGAGTGAGTTCTCACAAGATCTAATGGTTTTAAAAGAGGTAGTTTCCTCTGCTCTCTCTCTCTGTCCTGCCAGCTTGTGAAGAAGGTGCCTGCTTCCCCTTCACCTTCCACCATGATTGTAAGTTCCCTGAGGCCTCCCTCTCCATGCAGAACTGTGAGTCAATTAAATCTCATTTCTAAATTACCCAGCCTCAGGGAAGTTCTTTATAGCAGTGTGAAAACAGACTAATACACACTGTCTCCACTGAAAAACTCAAAAAGTAGTCAGGCATGGTGTCACACACCTCTAGTCCTAGCTAGCTATTTGGGAGGCTGAGGCAGGAGGATGGCTTGAGCCCAGGAGTTCAAGGCTGCAGTAAGCTATGATCATGTCACTGCCCTTCAGCCAGGGCAATAGAGCAAGATCCTACCTCAAAAAGAAGACAAATTAGACTTCTTCAAAATTAAAAACTTTTTTGCTTCAAAGGACACCATCAAGAAAGTAAAAAGACAATCCATAAAATGGTAGAAAACATTTGCACATCATTCATCTGATAAGGTACTTATATCTAAATATATAAAAAAACTCTTTTTTTTTGAGATAGAGTCTTGCTGTGTCGTTCAGGCTGGAGTGCAGTGGCGCGATCTCGGCTCACTGCAAGCTCCACCTCCCGGGTTCACGCCATTCTCCCACCTCAGCCTCCGAGTAGCTGGGACTACAGGCACCCACCACCATGCCCGGCTAGTTTTTTGTATTTTTAGTAGAGACGGGGTTTTACCATGTTAGCCAGGATGGTCTTGATCTCCTGACCTCGTGATCCACCCGCCTCGGCCTCCCAAAGTGCTGGGATTACAGGCTTGAGCCACCGCGCCCAGCCGAAAAAACTCTTACAACTCAACAACAAAAGAGTACATAACCTAGTTAAAAACGTGCAAAGGGCCCACAGTCTATTTAAGAAACTGAATCAGTAATGAAAAAAATCCAACACCCATTTGTGACTTAAAAAAAACCTTAGCAAAGTAAAAATAGAAGGGAAGCTCCTCAACTTGGTAAATAACATATTAAAAAAAAAAAAAACCCTACAGCTAACATTAGACTTACTGGTGAGAAAATAGATGATTTCCTCCTAAGATCAGGAAAAGGGCAAAGATATTCTCTTCTATCACTCCTATATCATAATGGAAGTGCCAGATAATGCAATAAGACAAGAAACAGAAAACATATATGGACTGGGAAGAAAGAAATAAAACTATCTTTCCTCACAGATGGTGTAACTGTCTATGTAGAAAATTCCAAGGAACTCACCAAAAGATCCTCCTGGAATTAATACATGATTATAGCAAGGTTGCAGGATACAAGGTGAATACATGAAAGTCCATTGCTTTCCTACATAATAACTGGAACTTGAAATTAAAACACAAATACTACCTATGTTAGTACCACCTAAAAATGAATAACTTAGAAATATATCTAACAGAATATGTAAAAAGTCTATATAAAGAAAACTATAAAAATGATAGAAATCAAAGATCTAAATAAATTGAGAAATATTTCATGTTCACATATAGGAGAACTCAATATTGTCAAGATGTCAGTTCTTCCCAACTTGAGCTATAGATTCAATGCAACCCCAATCACAATCCCAGCAAGTTTTTTATGGATATCAATAAATTGATTCTAAAGTTTATATGGAAAGGTAAAAGACCAGAACAACTAATATAATACCAAAGAAGAACAACATTGAAAGACTAAAACTATCAGACTTCAAGACCTAATGTAAAGCTAAAATAATCAAGACCACGTGGAATTGGTGAAAAAATAAACAAATAGATCAATGGAACAGAACACAGATCCCAGAAATCGACCCATACAAGTATAGTCATTTGATCCTTGACAAAGGAGCAAAAGCAATTCAGTAGAGAAAAGATGGTCTTTTTAACAAATGATGCTGGGAAAACTGGACATTCACATGCAATAACAACAATGAAAAATGGATCTAGGCACTCACCTTACATCTTTCACAAAAATTAACTCAAAATGGATCATAGGTCTAAATGCAAAACACAAAACTAAAAAAACTTCTAGAAGACAACATATAAGAAAATATAAAGACCTCGGGCTTGGCACTGAGTTTTTGGATACAACATCAATGGTATGATCTATGAAAGAAAAAATCATTAAGTTGGACTTCATTAAAATTAAAAACTTTTTTCTTCATCCCTTCTCTCTATAAAGCCAATCCCTTCAGTTCAGCTTATTAGAACACTTGTTCTATTTTATAGAATGAAGTGTTGCCCAATTCTAGGCTCACAATAAAGCCAACTGAGGTATTTAAACTAAATTTGTTGTAATTTTATCTTTTGACCCTGGACTCCACTGTGGAAAATATCCTACTAGTCCCCCAAATTGTCTAAGTTAAATTTGTTGTCGCAGGCCATTTCATCTGCAAAATTAGCTAACTCCTAGATTATAACACTTTGTGGCATTCAGTGACAAATGTCCTAAATATTTTACCTTGGTTTGACAATATTACAATTTGTCTAGTAAGGTCTGAAGTCCCTGTGAGGTGAGGAATTCTAACAAAGCCAAAGTAGCAATTTTGCATTGCTCTTTTGATTCTTAGGCTACCAGCAAACCACCTACATACTGGATTGTAAGCCAAAAATAAAATTCTAAGCTCCCAACTGAACGAATGGACCCTTTCTCCCAGCAAAGGACATTTAAAAATAAACCTGAAACACTAGTGCAGGACATGATGGTAATAGGTGGTCAGGAAAGAAACAATAATAAAATCAAAAACTTCTGCTCTGCACAGATGACATTTAGAGAACAAGGAGACTAGGAGAATATTTGTAAAATACATATCTGATAAAGCACTTATATTTAAAATATACAAAAAAATCTTAAAACTCAACAATAAGAAAACAACTCAATTTTCTCCCACAGATTGGGAGAAAATATTTTGCAAGATACATATCTGATACAGGACTTGTACTCAATGTATACAAAGAACTCTTAAAACTCAACAATAAGAAAACAACCCAATTAAAAAATGGGCTAAAGATTTGAACAGACACTTCACAAAGAAGATAAGCAGATATACAGCAACTTATTAACAAAGCTTTTATTATGAAAACTAACTTTTGTTTTGTCACCACATAACAAGATACTTATCCTAGGAGGAAAAGGATGTGTTCAGTATTATTTTTCTTTTGTTTCTTGTTTGTTTGTTTTTTGAGATGGAGTTTCACTCTTGTTGCCCAGGCTGGAGTGCAATGGTGCAATCTCAGCTCACTGTAACCTCTGCCTCCCAGGCTCAAGTGATTCTCCTGCCTCAGCCTCCCAAGTAGCTGGGATTTATAGGCATGCGCCACCATGCCTGGCTAATTTTGTATTTTTAGTTGAGACAGGGTTTCTCCATGTTGGTCAGGCTGGTCTTGAACTCCCGACCTCAGGTGATCTGCCCGCCTTGGCCTCCAAAAGTGCTGGGATTGCAGGTGTGACCCACCACACCCAGCCATATTTTTCTTTAAAAAGTATAACTATGCTAAATAATCTAAAAGAAAATGTGAATATAATGAGTGGAGAGATGGGGGATTTCAAGAGAATGAAAGAAACTCTTAAAAAAGAAACAAATGATATCCTAGAATTCAAAGCACAATATCTGAAATGAAACAGTATGACAGAATTAATAGCAGATTGGATACAACAAAATAAAAGATCTGTGTATTTGAAGATAAATCCAGACTAAAGCCATGCAGACTAAAGCCTAGATTGGAAAACAACACTGAGAGGCTCAATATCTGTTGAACTGCATCAGGCAGTCTAATATGCATGTAATAGGAATTCCAGAAGGAAAGAAACATGAGAATGGAACCAAAAAAACACTTGAATACTGGCTACAAAGTTCTAAAATTTGATACAAAATAACAAACCCTGATCAGGCATGATGGGAGCACTTTGGGAGGCTGAGGTAGGTGGATTACTTGAGGCCAGGAGTTCTAGACCAGCCTGGGCAACATGGTGAAATCCTGTCTCTACTGAAAATGTAAAAATTAGCTGGGCATGGTGGTGAGTGACTGTAGTCCCAGTTACTTAGGAGGCTGAGGCACAAGAATTGCTTGAACTCAGGAGGCAAAGTTTGCTGTGAGCCGAGATCATGCCACTGCACTCCAGACTGGGCAACAGAGCAAGATTCTGTCTCAAACAAACAAACAAACAAACAAACCCAAAGAACCAGGACTCAGTGAATCCCAAGCAAGATAAATACAAAGAAAAAGAAAACCGTACCTAGGCCAGTCATAGTAAAACTGCTTTAAAAAAAAAAAGAAGGAAAGAGAGAAAAGAAGAGAAAAAAAGAATAATCCTAACCATGTAGAAAATCTTAAAAGCAGAGAGGATGGAAAGAAACATTACACACAGGAGAATGGGAATAAGAATTATAGCTGACTTTTCATTGGAAACAATGAATATCAGAGAAAATGGAACAACATCTTAAAGTGCTAAAAGGAAAAAAAAATCATCACCCAAGAATTCTATACCCAGCAAAAATATCTTTCAAAAATGAAAGCTGTTCTGGTGAATCCTTGTTGTCTTTGTGACTCTAAAACATGTTTCTCAATGGATTACTTACAGATCTTCTCTATCAGAAAAACAAGGTAGGTTTAGTCCATCAAATAACTACTATCTGAGACAGCACTGCCAAGGTTGCCTGTAGCAGGACTGACTTCTTAGCAGGGGGCAAATGAGGTTTTGTCCAACTGTAAAGTCTATAGCCTGCTGGGGCTCAGGATCTGGGAATTCTCAACACCAGTATCCAGACACATTGGCAGGAGCCTGAATTCCTTCTCTATAGGCTTTTTCTTTTTAGTAGTCAATTCATGCTTTGGGTCTTCAATTAGAGCAAAAAGGCAATGATAACAATTTTAAAAATCCCTTTCCTTGGTCAGGCATGGTGGGTCACGCCTGTAATCCTAGCACTTTGGGAGGCTGAGGCAGGTGGATCACATGAGATCAGGAGTTTGAGACCAGCCTGATCAACATGGTGACACCCTGTCTTTACTAAAAATACAAAAAAAAAAAAAAAAAAAAAAATAGCCAGGCGTGGTGGTATGCACTTGTAATCCTAGCTACTCAGGAGGCTGAGGCAGGAGAATTGCTTGAATCCGGGAAGTAGAGGTTGCAGTGAATCAAGATCATGCCACTGCACTCCAGCCTGGGCAACAAGAGCGAAACTCCATCTCAGAAAATTTTTTAAAAATCTCTTTCCTTGATGCAACCCTTAGCTACAAACATCTCCATTGAGTCATCTATACTTGTAGGATCTATTTTCTCATTCCTCACTTGCTCACTGCAGTGCATCCATTACATCAAAATTGTCCTCACTGGGGCCTCCACTTTGTAACATACTTCAAGGAAGGGTAAGAAACCTCTTTTCAGTTTTTACTTGACTTGCTTGACTTTTCAGCTGTTAGTGAAACAATCACATACTGAAAAGCTCTCCCAACACTACAGTTGTCCCGGTTTTCCACTTGCTTTTCTTGCCACTTCTTCTCAGTCTCTTCATTTCCTCCCTAGGGCTCTGTTCTAGACATCTGCTTCTAACTCTAGACTAAACACTGTCCCTAGGGAAATCTGTACATTCCTCACCTAACACAGGTAACCAGTCCCCAAGTTCTGTCACTTCTACCCTCTTGCTTTTTTCTTGAACCTATCTTATTTTCTCCATTCCCCTCTGCCATTTCCTTACTCCAGACCACCACCATCTCCTGTTTAGAATAGAGTTATAACTTTATGCTGGCCTTTACACCTCTGTCCCCTTCACAATCCATCCTCCAAATTCCAGCCAAAATGATTTTCCTAAGGCCAGGCATGGTGGCTCATGCCTGAACTGAGGCACTTTCAGAGGCTGAGGCAGGTAGATCACCTGAGCCCAGGAGTTTGAGGCCAGCCTGGGCAATGTGGTGAAACTCTGTCTCTATAAAAAACAGAAAAATTAGCTGGGCATGGTGATGCACAACTGTAGTTACAGTTACGAGGGTGGGTGAGGCAGGAGGATCACCTGAGCTTGGGCAGGTCGAGGCTGCGGTGAGCTGTGATTATATCACTGTAGTCCAGCCTTGGCAACAGAGCAAGACCCTGTCTCAAAACAACAACAACAACAACAACAACAACAAACAAATTCTTAAGCCTAAAGTGGGTGATTCTCTTTCCTAGTTTAAAGCCTTCAATAGTTCCTTACTGTTGTTAAGAGAAAGCCCAAATTCCTTACATTGGCTTATGAGGCCTAGCATAAACTGGCCCCTATGTTTTTTGTTTTGTTTTGTTTTTTGTTTTTTGAGGGGAGACAGGGTCTCACTCTGTTATTCAGGCTGAAGTGCACTGGTGCGAACACAGCTCACTGCAGTCTCGACCTGCTGGGCTCAAGTGATTCTCCCACCTCAGCCTCTTGAGTAACTGGGACTATAGGTGCATGCCACCAAGGCTAGCTGGTTTTTTTGTATTTTTTGTAGAGACAGGGTCTCACCATTTTGCCCAGGCTGATCTTGAACTCTTGAGCTTAAGCAATCCACCTGCCTCAGTCTCCCAAAGTGCTGGGATTATAGGTGTGATCCACCACACCCGCAAACTGGCCCCTAATTATTTTCATCAAAAGCTCATCCACACCCCTATCCTCTCACATTTTCCACTCCAACCATAAGGAATCTTTCAATTCTCAACAGAGCATCTTTTTTTTGCCTCTGATTTCAGCCCTCTGATCTCAGCAAAAACATGACCTCCTCTAGGACGTACCCAAAGTTTGGGTAAGTACCCTCTCCTTGTCTTTCTCTATAGTACCACACACATTCCCTGTCGTAACATTTATCACACTGCTTTGAAAGTACCTGTTTATTCCCCTGCTTTTCCCAATACACTGTAAGCTCCCAGAGGGTGGAGACCAGTTCTTCTTATACATCATTATATCTCTAGTACCCAGAACAGTTCCTGACATATAGTAGGTACTGAATGAGTATGTTTCAAACGACCAGATTAGAATACTGGCAATGTGAATGGAACAGAAAGAAATGGTTTCAAAAGGTTAAGAAGGAATATACTTTGAGAAAGACTGTCTAGATGGCTTTTTGAGAAGAAAAGACAGAATTAGACAGTTTGTGAGGCAACAGATGCTCCCTATGAGTGCCTACTGAGTAGATGACTCCATAAACATGGGAAGAAAGGCACCTGGTGAAGTCAGGGCATCGGTGACTGATAATTATGGGGTCACTTGCACCAACAAGAAAGTAAAGAAAGAGCCAATTTAGGCAGAAGAGTTCGAGCTTTCTGTGGTTCAGGGCAGCCAAGAAAAATGCCCAACAGACTCCTAGACCAAACTCAGGAAGGAGGTTGAGGCTATGGACAGAGATGCTGCAGCCATGTCTGAGAGGGGATTTAATGCATTCTCCTGAAGAAGTTCCCATGATGCACTCCTTTGAAATACTTTCATGCAGAAAGAAGGAGCTGAGAATGATTCATTGAGGCTAACAAGGTCAAAAGAACACTGGTGACTCAGAGATGGAAACCATATCCATCTAAAATTACTAGGAAATGATTTTCTCCATCATTCCTCGTGGAAATCAAATGACAGTTATTTTCCCCAAGGTTTGAAATATAATTTTCCATGTTTGAAAGATTCTATCCAAACCTCCCTGCAAGATAGGGATGAGGAGCCTGGGTGAGCCTTCAGTCAGAATAGAGAGAGGGAGCTATGGCCAATTTGAAAGGTAATATTCAGGAGTAACTCTCCTGGACAAATGGAACATTGACAGCATGACTGGGGAGTCTCTCTAAACTGGTCAGGAGCAGGATCTAGGAGTGAAGAGATGGGAAAGATGCTGTGACCCTCAGCCACAGCCAGAAGCTCCAGAGCTCAGGGTAGGAAGTGGCCTGGAGACTTTCCATGAGCCACAGCAACTGCCTGAAATTCCGTGGTCCATTCTACCCCACTGCCAGAGCTTCTGGCAGCCTGCCAAAGGCCTCCCTATGGGTTGCAGAGGAGGAGGCTTAGCCACTTCTTTAGCCTCACCTCACCTTTGGATTCTCCTCTAACCAGGCACACTCAATTTCTCAAGCCTTTCACACCCCTCATGCATCTGGGCCCTGCACTTCAGCCTCACAGGGAATTCCCTGTGCCAAATGACAGAAAGAAAAAAGTCAAGCCTGCCTTACAGATGACTCTGCACCATCTGATTGTATGAGCTCACCATGGATGGCTATATAGTCGGGGTGACCCTGGGAGAGTGGGGAAGTGAAATTCCCCTGTGGGCAGGAATTTGAGCAGGGCACTTAGCCTGGAGGGAGAAATGCCCTGAGTTAATGTTCACGCACTGTCACCGGGTATATGAACTCCATTTTCTTATTTTCTGTGTTCTTGATGCTTTGGCATCTGGGGCCTCACTAATTACAGAGGGACTGCCCTTCCAGGGCTAGCCTTGCCCCAGCACATCCTTCATGTGCAAACTAACCAGTCCAGAGCCTATATTCTAAATTACTTCCTTTATGGAGTTCCCACAAGTTGAGCAATATTCCCTAACCATAACCACCCCAGAGCCAGGTCCCAGACAACTAGGGGCAGCGCTCACACCTTGGAGCCTGCTGAAATGATTCCACCTAGCCAATCTGAAATCTGTTTACCCTGTCTTGCCTTACCTTTATCACAGAAACCACAACGAAGGCCACTGCCCACATTTCCTACTCTCCATCAGCCTCCTGACTGGCCTGGTGACCCTACAAAGCATGTGGCCCTCCCACTTCTAGACTTCTGCCTTCATGACAGTCATTTCCACATCTTGGTGTCTTTCCATCCCTAAGTAAAACAAATCCCAGGCACATTTTCAAACACCAGCTCAGGCTCTGTCTAGAGGATGAGGTTCTTGGAATAAGTGAGGCTGAGAGACTCCTGTTGAGGAGGTCTGGAAATGAGGTGAATGGTACCAGAGAATGAATATATTGGTGGCCCAAAGCTTATGCTCACCAATAGGTCCCATAGCAGAGGAGGCTCCTAGTGACCGAGTGCATGAGATGGTCAGGTCTGTGGATGTCGGCCAGCCTCTTTCCTCAGGCTTGATAGTGCATGTTCAATGGGGTCATGTACCAAGCAGTCAAGTGGAAGTGAAAGAGGTAGGATACGGGCTCAGCAATGTGACATCCCTCTCAGCAAGGCTGACCTGGCCACAACCACTGCTCAGAGATCATGTTGCCAGCAGCAATGATCAAGCATCTCCAGGGTGATACCATATCCCAAGGCATCAGCCAGTCTTCTGGAAGCAGGTTCACTCCACCATGCCCCTTCCCTCATGGAGTGGGTGGCATAGGGTCTTTTCTGGAATATTCATTTTTTTCTGCATGTGGACTTGCTTTTCCTACTGCTCTGCTTCCGGCAGCCACACAGCAAGCTGTGGACGCAGGGATTACCCTTTTCCTTTTGATACATCCCACACAATACTACTTCTCATCAAGGACCCTCCTTTATAGCAAAAGAAATAAGGCAATAGGCTGATGCTTTGGGGAGTCACTGATCTTATCATGCACCCAATGCCCTGCAGTGGCTGGCCTTATACGGTGCTACCTGGCATTGGAGGGTTCTGAAAGCAAACCAGGTGGGAGTCAGCATTTTATGAGATTGGTGTGCAGTCCTGGAGGGTGCAGTTTCTCCTCTGAACCAGTGACTAACATATGGTGGTGCTTCTTAGCCATAATCTAAAGGTGCAGGAACCAAGGAAATGAGGGTTCCTTAATCTACGATTAAGCCTAATGCCAGCTCCTTGCAATGAAAGTGAGGTCCATGGACCAGCACTGTTGGCATCATCTGGGAGTTTGTTAGAAATGCAGAATCTCAGACCCCACCCCAGACCTACTGGATATAATCTGCTTTTAAGGCAATCCCCTGTTCATTCATATGCACGTTAAAGGTTGAGAATCACCCATTCACAACATTTTTGCTTCTCATCCCCAAACCTCTGATCTCTGCTTCTTGATGATTTTAGTACTTAAGGGATGGATGCTTCCACCAGGGGATACAAAATGGTTTCAATGAAGTGGAAGCAGAGACTTGTATTGTCTCCTGGTGGCTTCACAATACTCATGCCAGTAGGAAATAGATGATAAAGGGGCTTATGGGCTTTGAAGGGGTAACTGATCCTAATTATCAAGGGGAACCAGGACTGCTGCTACACAATGAGGCAGAAAGAAGAGCAGATGGAAGTCAAACAGCCTTGGGGGGGCCTCCTAGGGCTGTCTTGTTCAGGGGTAACAGTCAATGGTTTGGCTGGCGTGGTGGCTCACATCTATAATCCCAGCACTTTGGGAGGCCAAGGCAGGTGGATTACCTGAGGTCAGGAGTTCAAGACCAGCCTGGCCAACATGGTGAAACCCCCATCTCTACAAAAATGCAAAAATTAGCCAGACATGGTGGTGCACGCCTGTAATTCCTGCTACTCGGGAGGCTGAGGCAGGAGAATCACTTGAACCCGGGAGGCAGAGGTTGCAGTGAGCCGAGATTGTTCCACTGCACTCCAACCTGGGTGACAGGGCGAGACTCTGTATCAAAAAAAAAAAAAAAAAAAAAAAAAGTCAATGGGTCATTACTACAGCCCTACAGAGGCAAAACTGCCAAGACCTCAGATTCCTCAGGAATGAAGATTTGGGCCCCATTACAGGATAAGGAACCAATCCCACTAAAGCTCTAGCTTTAGGCAACGGGAGCATGAATTGGATAGCGGAAGAGGAAAGCCTCAGGAAAACCCGAGAAAGACTTCAGAATGGGTGTCCTGTGGAATGCTAGGTGTCCAGCATGTCCTTCTGAATTATCTTGATTCTGCAGGTGTCCTGCTTTTCAATGTCCTTGAGCTATTTTACAACTTGGTAAGTTAAAACTGATGGCAATGCATATGGTTTCACCCATAGAGGTACAAATAAATTTTGTCCAGTAGAGATACAACTGATCTCCCCATCCCACCCTCCAAGTAATCAGTTTAATATTTATTAACAAATCAATTTCGACATTTCTGATTGCCTACATATGTCTATTATTTGGGGTTTCCTTTGAACACCTTACTGGTTGCCTCATTAGTAAGTTAAGCAAAATCTTCAACATGTGTTCATTTTATATTCATACAAGAGTCAAGATTCTACCCTCTAAAAACTTTTTTCTTTTAACAAAAGACACAAATACAGCTATGAACTCATGACCAGTTGCATGATGTTACGGACTATATCTTCTATACATATTTTCCTCCTTTCTGTGTTAAGTACAGATTTTAATATTTTAAGTAATTATATTTTAATTCTTTCTCTCCCCACTAAAATAGTATGTGAGCTGCACTGGTGACAGTTAACTTAACAATTCAGTGTTTGGAATGCTGAATATTAAGGTTGGGTCTTGTCAGAACCAGAGGAGGAGAGGACTTTGCCCAGGGATACTGGGCCTGGAGCTAGACTCAGCAACTTACAGAATTTGGATTTGACAAGTGAGTGAGTTGTATAGAATTCTTGTTGGAAGCTTGTTTTTAAAGCCAAAATATGGGCAAAGGAATGGATGTGGATGTGGATGTAGTTTTGGGGCAGCCTAAGAGTCAGCTGTATTGGTTATTTATTTTTTTTCCATGAGTACTCAGCATCCAAAACCTTCTAAATTGGGAGACATCTCCCAACATGAGCATCTTTGTGGGAGGCAAGTCCTGCTATTTGGGCCCCTATCCAGGACTCTGCACTGTCAGGGGATGCTTCGAAAGCACAAGCATCCGGTGTCCAAGATGTGACTTCAGCAGAGGTTTCCTAATCAGACCCTTTCCTACAGCGTGAGCTGGGCCGTCAGCCTCACCCAGCCTCCTTGGATCCTCCCCGGTTCCTGGGTATCTTTCTCTTGCTACCTAGTCAATTCTACAAATTCCCGTAAATTCCCTTCTGTTTAAGTTTTCATCCCAAAACCTTGAATCCAGGTACAGTAAGTTTGGTTGGAAGACATAAGCAGCCATAAATGTCCTGAACAATGTTTCTAAATTGGAGATCCTGTGGAAAATGCCCATTTTTATTTAGGAGAGCTCCCTCTGCTTCCTGACCAACTCTAGTGGTCCCCCTGTGTGGCCCTATGTGGCATGCCATGCCTCCTACTTGTAGGGGAATGCGAGTCAAAACTTCCTTCATGATAGCCATTTCTGTGCCTTCCACAGAAAGACAAACCCGAGTCTTCAATTCAAACAAGTTCCCAGGTGGTGCGGATAATGCTGGCCACTGACCACACCTTGGGTGTTGAGATTACAGCACTGAAGATGTGTAGAGAAGCGGCTGGGAAGTAGGGAGAAGCAAGATCGAGAAGGGTGTTAAATGCTGTGTAATGAAATTTGTGCTTGATCTTGCAGGTGATAAGCAGCCATTAATTGACCCGGGGGGAGTGAAATAAATAGACTTCCATTTTTAAATGGCACTGGATGTCATGTGACAACAGAGTGGGAAAGCAGGGACAGGAGGCAGGAGAACCAATTACGAGGTGTGATAGGCACAACAATGGCCCCCAAAGATGTCCATGTCCTAATCCCCATATGGCAAATGGGACTTTGTAGCATTAAGGACTTTCAGATGGGAAGAGTATCCTGGATGACCCAGGTGGTCCCATGTAATCACATGAATTCTTAAAGTGGAGAACCTTTCCCAGTGAGCCTGAGGGAGATGTGGTTATGGAAGAACAGCCAGAGAGATGCAATGTTGTTGGCTCTGAAGGAGGAGGAGGAAGGGGCACAAGCCTAACAATGCAGGAATGGCCTCTAGGAACTGGAAAAAGCAAGGACACAACTTCTCCCCTGGAGTCACCAAACGGAGCACAGTCCTGCTTGATTTTAACCTAGTGGGACTTGTTGGACTTCTGACTTTCAGAATTATAAAATAATACACAGGTTTTTAAGCCACTCAGTTCATGGTAATTTGTAATGGTGACAATAAAAAACTAATATAGGAGGCCATTGCAACCTCCTAGGGAAAAGGGTGAGAATCTCATTTCTGAGAGTGGCAGCAGAGAAGGAAGACAGACCTGGTTTGGAAGATTACTCAGGAGATAGGGATGAAGGGACATGGTCACCAACCGGGTGGGTGTGGGTGTGTGGGTGTGAGTATGTTAAGGAAAGTCACAGGTTTCTCTCTTGAACAAAATAGGCCCATTAGTCAAAAGGACTGCAGGAAGGAAACACAGGAGCGTGAGTGCAGAGAAAGGCAGTTCCCTCCTGATACTACCCGGCTCCTTTCTTCAGATTCCTTTTTTACCAAGAAACCTTCTAATCGTAACTCTCGCACGTTCCCTACTGGGAAAAGCATGTGCTCAGCAGCCAACACAAACAGCTGCTCTACTCATCAATTATGGTTTTCACTCTAAATTAATGAATTGCCATTCTAGTCATAAACCAGGCTTTTGTGAGTTTAGTCAGAGCAAAATAATTTACCAGGGTTTGATCTCTCTCAGAAGAGCTGACAGAGTTGTTTTTGCCCCTGCAAAGTAAAGGATTAGACCTTATACCACAGTGATCCTGGTAAGGCCTCCTTCCCTGGCACAGTTGGCAGGTGGGAAAGGGTTGGGAAAGGGAGGGCTAGAAGAGGCTGCCTAATGCTTTGCCCTGTGCCAAGTCAATTGAATCAGGAGGTTCTGTGCTTGCAATTTAACAGCTATTTATAGCGTGCTTTCTGAGATTCTCTCACATATACCACAGACCCGGTCTCCAGAAGAAAAATTGCCCCCCTCTGGAACTCCCTGCTTACAAACAGCAAGGTGCAAGCCCAGGCAAGTTGTTCTGGGAAAGTGGGAGATTGCGGGGTGGGGGGTGAGTTCTGGTTGCAGTCGATCTGGAGATGGCTGGTTTCATCATAAAGACTTCTTGGGAAATCTGAGAAAGAAAATACTGACTTTCTAAGCCCACTTTGAATTGTTTCTTTACCTACGTCAAACCTGCCAATAGACATCTGAGTAAAAGAGGCAAAGGCATGGCTATTACCCACCCCATTGTTCAGATGAGGACACTTAGGCTCTCGGAAGTTTAAGCTACTTACCCAGCACTGCATCATTCAAATGTCAGAGCCAGGACTTGACCGACCTCAGTGTTCTGATGACAAAATCCACACCTTTTGCACTTTGGGTTTGTGTCCTGTATGGGGAAGGACACCCTTCCCTCACCACCCACCAGCAGGTCTTTCTCAGTCAGCAGTGGCCTAATGGTTCTCCTGCCTGAAGGTGCCAGACACATTTAGGGGTGGTGATTAGAGCACCCAGATCATCCAACAGTAACTGATATTATCCTCTGACCAGTAAGTCCTCCCAGATCCCCTTCCTGTGTGCTCACCTTCTGCAATGTGCTACAGAAGATACAGGGGCCAGGCACTGTGGCTCACGCCTATAATCCCAGCATTTTGGGAGGCCAAGACAGGCAGATCACAAGGTCAGGAGTTCGAGACTAGCCTGGCCAACATGATGAAACCCTATCTCCACTAAAAACACAAAAATTATCTGGGCATGGTGGCACACACCTGTAATCCCAGCTACTCAGGAGACTGAGGCTAGAGAATCTCTTGAACCCAGGAGGCGGAGGCTGCAGTGAGCCAAGATTGCGCCACTGCTCTCCAGCCTGAGTGACAGAGTGAGACTCCGGCTCAAAAAAAAAAAAAAAAAAAGAAAAGAAAACAGATATACGATGATGACAATCCCCTGCCCTCAGAAGGTTACAGAGCAACAGAACCTGAATTGTGGAGATGGAATGAAAGAAATGGAATGGGACAGAGTTGCAGAACCAGGAACCAAACCCAGGTCTGCCAGACTCTAGAACCCGGGCTCCTGCCCACAATGCTGGACTGTCTCTCCGTCATGGTGCTGTAAGGTCTACAGAGTGCTTTCTAGACAAATAAATCAAGGCTGAGAGAGGTGAAGTCACTTGTGGCTTGTGTCAGAGCTGAGACACTTCCAATTCCAGACGCCACCGCCTCTTGCCATACCTCCCTGCTTTTCTCACCTCCATGCTCTAGGTCTAGGCAGGGGAAGGTCTAGGCAAGAGAAGGTCTAGACAGAAAAGAGGACTCCTGAGACGTCTCATGAGAACTGTGATGAAGGGACTCCTTTTCCCTACTTCCAGTGCCCACAGCAAGGAGGGCATCCCCTTCCCCCAACATTTCACACCCGACCTCACTCCAGCCAACCCCCTCCAAAATACACAGTGCTACTTACATATTCCTTAATGTCCTTTGATTTCACAGCCTTGTAGGAATAATACGCAGGGTAAAGGGTGCCAAATATAAGCCTGGAGGGAAGAGAGACAAAGAGAAATATGATTTTTTCATTTATCTTACTTAATGGAAAATGTCTGTCTTCAATGCCAAGAGCAGCTCTCTAAGCTACAGAAAGTGCTGCTGTGGGGCTTGATTTATTTTTATGAATGCCCTGAAGGTGTTCTGCTCTCGGCTGGGGCATCCTTGGGCACCTCTATCTTCTGTTAAAGCCCACACCCACCTTCCTTCAATCTGTGGTTTGGCAACATGAAAGGGTGGTTGGGGGTCATGGCAGCCAAAAATGGGGATGTGAGGGCACAAAGACCCCTGAAATTAAAGGCTGCCTTTCCTCTCCTGCTGTTAACCCCCTCTGAAGCTCTATTAAGCCTGCAAACACCTAAGGCTTTTTTTTCCATCAAAACCTTTCCCCTCAAATTTCACTCCCCTTGGACTTGATCTCAGCATCCTGCAGCCAGAATAAGCTCTTCACATTTCATATTGTAAATTCAATCAGGCCAAGCCCTCCTCCCACCAATACATCCCCATCTTGTATTAGCCTGTTTCTCATTGCTCTTAAGATGAAGAAGCAAAAATACCAGCCCCGTGACAGTGTTTGAGCAGCAGTTCTCACTGATCTATGCTCAGGGCTACGTTGGGTCATTAAATGATCTTGTGCTCAGCCCTGCCTCTCAGGACCTGCATGGCAGAGCTCCACCTGCCCTCATTCTCTCCATCATGCACTATCCCCCACCCAGAAAGCCTCTGCCTGTGCTGTTCTCTCCTTCTGGAGTCTTCCTTTCCCGGTCTTTCTCTGGTTAATGCCTGTTCATCCATCATATTCCAGCTCAAGTATGACTTCTTCTTCCCTGGCCTCCCTAACTAGCTCAAACCTCCTCACTACACTCATAGCACAATGTACCTATCATCAGAGTGTTCCTTTATTGTTGTTTGTGTGATGCTTTGATTGACAGCCCTCTTTCCACAGCACTGTAAGTGCCTTGAGGGCAGAGAATGGATCTGTTTTGCTCAACACTGTGTTCCCAGAACCTACCCCATAGTAATCCCTCAACAGATATTTGTAAATGAATGAATTGAGCTGGAGGTTTAATCTTTTCACCTGACAGATGAGGTCACCCCAGGGTGCCAACTCAGGGCCAAACTGACTGGTGCAGCAGTGGGCCTGGCCCAGGCACTATATGAGCTGACATCTCCTGTGACAACCCCACAGATGGAGCTTTCAGAGTCCCTGCAATGAGCCAGCCTACTTACAGAAGACACCACACTGAAGAAACCCAAAGCTGTGGTTCACTGGGTATTGAGAGGCTGTACAGAGAACTCCTAGTCCGGAAGCAATTTACCAAGCAGGGATCAGCTTTACCATGAGCACTGTTGCCAGGGTACACCCTGATATTCCACAATCATCAGGTTTCCAGGGAAAACAAAGTTGACTGAACCAAGTCTGTTTCTGGCACCGAAAGGGAGAGGGCTGTTAACTCTTGACTCACACAGGCCTTGTGCGAAGTGCTTTAAAGCTTTATCCCACTTAGACTGCCTTGTCCAAGGGAACCCCTTTTACAGACAGGACTCCAATGCATGGAGCAGCCAGTCACTTACTTGTCTAAAGCCTCGTGACCAGGGAAGCGTAAGGCAGGGGCTGGAGCCCAGCCAGGCCAGCCTCCTCCAAGTCTGACTTCTTGTGGCCACTGTGCACTACCTTGGGGAGCCGCCCACCCTCCAGGAAGGCTGAAATGACCTGTGTGAAGAGCAGGATGAGCCAGTGGGGGTACAAGAGAATAGTGGAAGAAAGGAGAAAAAGTAGGACTGGGGGTGAGGGGGCAACCTTTAAGAGAGGGTAGTGCCAAAGACAGCAGGCAGGCCAAGGGGGAGGTGGCTGGGGAAGCCTGCTGGGTTTGGTCATCGCTCCCTTGGTGAGGAAAGTCCCCACACTCCTCCACACTGCCTGCTTGCCTGCCCCCTCCTAAGCATTCTCATGTATCCAGGAGACTCACTTCCTCAGGGAGGCCTTTCCTGACCTGGTCACACCCTGAAGACTGGGCTCCTCTCCCTTTTTAGCTCCTGTACCTGCCCCTTTCTTAGCTCTTGTCCACTGTATCTACTTGGTCAGCTCAAGGTGCATCTCTCCCACAAGACTGTGTGTTCCACAAAGCCAGAGATGGTGTCCCTCATTCATAACACACTCCTGTCCCCCGCACAGCAGGAAGGACTCAGTAAGAACGTGTTCACTGTGTGAAGTATCAGAATGGGGAAGCCAAAGCCAGCACCATTGAGGGAACACTCGTGACCTTGTCTCTGAGGTCTCAGCAGCGAGGTGGATGCCAGACGGCACCAGGCTGATTCAGCAAAGCCTTGGGCACAACACCATGGACTGGGGGGAAATAAATACACCATTCCTCGGGCATAGGTGCCATGGTTATTACCCATGTCTGCCAGGATGGTTTCCAGCCCCTGCCCTGAGGCAGCATGTGAGCAGCAGAGGAGAGACAGGTGGAAAGTTACAGCACTACCCAGCAGCCGATTGATGGGATCCCCGTGAACCCCAGTGTGTCATGACACCCTCTGAGTGGTCATGGAGCAAGGAAGGCAAGACAGGAAGGCCTGTGCTAGGTCAGCTGGACTCTTCTGAAGTGAGCTGGTTGCCAGCATCCTTTGCCTGGCTCCTGTGTGACAGCACAAGGTCCCTACACACATGAGTTTGCTTTTCAGTTTCTAAAAGCTCAGTAACACTTAGCATCTCACTGCCCCGGGAAAGGGGAAATGGGATGAAAATGGCCAGTTCTTCTTAACCTATTTTAGAGGTAAGAAATAATGAAGGAAGCAGCCTCAAGCCAAAGGGGGTTGGTACTTCTGCCCCTTCAGACCAAGTACCCCCACACGGCCCTTCGCCACTGGCCCCACCAGCCTTGCTTCCCACCCCTCCCTCAGCCTGGGGTTCGCAGAGCCAGCAGCCAGCAGCTGTCTCCTGATTAAACCACATTTGCTTGCAATCTGTGACTTCCTGGCTGCTCTTTCTTTTGTCTGAATGTAGCACAAGATCTTCCCCAATCCCACAACTGTTGTTTTTCCTGATAAAGCACCACCAATCCTTTAAGACCTGTCTCAGAAATGCCACTTCTTCTGTGAAGGCTTTGGTTACTGCCCCCTCAGTTTTCTTGAAACTGTTTAAGCCTGTGACAGGCCTTATGTAGTAGCAGCAATAATAAAACATTTAAAATAATATTATAATATTATATCATTGAGTGTTCACTAACGCCAGGCACTGTTCTACAAGCTGCACTCATTCTTTCAATTAATCCTCTCACACACATAGGGAAAAAGAATTCTTACTACCCCATTTTACAGACTGGGACACTGAGGCTTAGCATCATTACTCACTCACCCAAGGAGACACAACAGCCAGGTACAGAGCTGGCATCTGAACCCAGGCAGCCTGACAACAGAACCTGCCTTCTCCCGGGGTGGCCTGTGCTGGCTGAGTCTGTCTCCCTAGTCATATCACATAGTCCTGGGCAATCAGGAGGGTCCCTCATGCCTGGCACAGCACCTCCCCCTTTAAGTGGGTGCTTGAAATGTCTGTTGAGTAACAAGCAATTTCAATCTCTCTCCAAGGAACTCAGCCCACTTGCTAGACTCACATAACTTTCTACAAAGTCAGAAAAAATGTGGTAAAATAAGATGGTATAAAGCTCCTTTAATGCTGGAGTTGGGCTCAAGCAGAGGGAAGGTGGAAGGCTGGAGTGCCATCCTCCAGAGAGACCAGGCTCTGCACTAACACACTCCTCTTGGTTATCTCTGAATGGAGCTCGCACCTCACAGCTCTGCATCCACCCTCCCTCCCCACCACTGTCATTAACTGTTACCCTGAAGCCCTGACCCTGTGTAAAGGCTCCATGAATCTGCCTGCAGCATTTCCCTTATCTTTGTACTTCACTCCTCCTCTTGCTCCAAGTTAGGTGTCTTCATCCAGGTTGCCTCCCCACCCACCTCTTCCACAGCTGTGGCATCGCGAAGGGAGCATGAGTCTCATGTGAATACTACACTCTGACGCAGTGGCTCCCCACTGGGGTGATCTCGTTTCCCAGGGAAATCTGGGCAATGTCTGGAGACACTCTGGTTGTCTGAGAGGGTGCTACTGGCAGCCAGTGAGTAGAGGCAGGGATGCTGCTAAACATCCTATCATGCACAGGACAGGCCCCTCTCAACAAATAATCATCCAGTCCAAAATGTCAATTGTGCCACTGCTGAGAAACCCTGGTTTCTAGACTAGTGCGCTGTTTCCTGGTCCTTGGGCCATGGACTCTTCACCACCATTAAGGGTCATTTTTTGAACCCCAAGGATCATTTTTTTGAACCCCAAGAGTTCAAAAATGTCCAGTGTCCCAAGAAAAACTGTAAATGCTCAGATAGTGGGGGATGGCCCCAAATGGTAAAGACCACATACCAAGCCCGTTGGCCAATGTCAGGGAAAATACAGCTCTGAAGTTGCTTATCAGCTTCCTGGAGCTCTGGCCAGAAGAGAGAGATTGCTGACCTAGGGCACAGCTACAAGCTATGGCACAGCAGTTGCTGACCACAGCCAAGTCCTCTTGGCAAACCATGAAACAAACCAGTATTTTCCACAGTCTTCTCAGGCATCCTAGAGTGGCACCAACATGTCCCAATCCCAAATTGTGCTAAAAATTTCAAAATCAATGCTGGCAATATATTTTTCTAACATTAATTTTTTTAAACGTAAGAGAAATAACAAGCCTATTCATACAGCTGTTTATAGCATTAAAAAACAAATCACACTGAAGAAGTTGTATGTCACCCAAGGGCTTCTGGAACGCTCTATTTCTTGACCTGAGCACTTGCTTTATAATTACAAATATATATAAAACTGTACACATCTTATTTCATAATTTTTTTTGAGACAAAGTCTCACTCTGTCGCCCAGGCTAGGGTGCAGTGGCATGATCTCTGCTCACTGCAACCTCTGCCTCCCAGGTTCAAGGGATTCTCCTGCTCAGCCTCCCGAGTAGCTGGGATTACAGGTGTGTGTCACCACACCTGGCTAATATTTGTATTTTTAGTAGAGCTGCGGTTTCTCCACATTGCCCAGGCTGGTCTTGAACTTCTGGCCTCAAATGATTCACCTGTCTTAGCTTCTCAAAGTGCTGGAATTACAGACGTGAGCCACTGCACCCAGCCTTATTTCATATTTTTAAAAACAATGTACAGTACCCA
This sequence comes from Trachypithecus francoisi, assembly GCF_009764315.1. Classification (NCBI taxonomy): domain Eukaryota; kingdom Metazoa; phylum Chordata; class Mammalia; order Primates; family Cercopithecidae; genus Trachypithecus; species Trachypithecus francoisi. Next base: position 37,579,367 of record NW_022681462.1, read on the forward strand.
AGAAAATAAATTTGCACAGTCTTCCAATTCATGAAGGCACACTGTTTCATCTGAGCATTAAAATGTATTAAAATTTATACTGATCATGTTTTGTGCTTTTTGTTAATAAAAATATAATTTCAAATTATGTTCTCCGAAGATACTTTCTAAAAACATATAAATCCATTTTTATCACTTTTTATGATAATTAATCTCCAAGACTGTTTTTGCTGTCTACTGTAATAGAAGAATGCTCCTTGGTTCTTCAGCTCCTTTTGGCATTCCAAAAAATATGCTATAATTCTTAATCTGGAGAAAACGGTAACACAGAGCAGATGTATTTGAAGACCCCTATATGTATTTTCCTGAAACAATCCTTTTCCTCCTCCCCAAAAGTCATCACTATCCTGACTTTGGTGTTTATCACTCTCACCATGTTTTTATTAACTACATGAGCCATGCATAAACAGAAAAAAAGTGTTTATACCTGTTTACATATTCTACAAATGGAATCACACTGTGATATGTTTTTTCATTCAAACTTATGTTTTTGAAATTCAATCCATGTTGACACTTGTCTTTCTAGATCATTTTTTAAAATTATTTGTTTTATTTTATTTTATTTTATTTTTTGAAACGGAGTCTCGCTTCCATTGCGCAGGCTGGAGAGCAGTGGCGCAATCTCGGCTCACTGCAACCTCCACCTCCCAGGTTCAAGTGATTCTCCTTCCTCAACCTCCTGAGTAGCTGGGATTACAGGCGTGAGCCACCCAGCCCAGCTAATTTTTGTATTTTTAGTAGAGACGGAGTTTCACCATGTTGGTCAGACTGGTCTTGAACTCCTGACCTTAGGTGATCCACCCGCCTCGGCCTCCCAAATGTTAGGATTACAGGCGTGAGCCACAGCACCCGGCCTAAAATTATTTTTTTATTTGTATTGAGACAGGGTCTCGCTATGTTGCCCAGGCTGGTCCTGAACTCCTGGGTTCACTGATTTCTCACCTCAACCTTCCAAGTAACTGGGAATACAGATATGTGCCACCTGCATCCAGGTTTTCTAGATTCTTTTAAACCACTGTGTACTACTTTGCTATATGAACATATTATAGTTTATTCTGTTGATGCATACTTAGGTTCCTTCCTATTTTTCCCCTTTACAAACAGGGCTGTGACGAACATTATTATACATGTCTCCTTGGCCACATTTGAGACCTTCTCTAGTGTACCTACGTAGTGTGGAACTGCTGGGCCAGAAGGTACAGCAGATAATGCAAAACCACTTGCCAGAATGACTATACCAATTTATACTCCTTCCTGCAAGTGTAAAAGATTTTAATACTCCCCATTCTTGCCAAACTTACGTAGTCAGACTGTTAGATTTTTGTCAGTGTGATGGGTGTAAAATGGTATCCCACGTTTGTTTCGATTTGCGTTTCCTCAGTGGCAGGTGAAGTCAAACAACTTTGTATGCCTGTTGGCCATTTGGGCTGTTTAACTACCCTGTTTATATCCCTCCATTAGTTTATCTTGTTCTTAGTGATTTTTAGGAATTCTTCATGAATTTTGGGTATAAATCCTTTCTTGGACATATGCATTACACATGTTTTTCCTCAATATAAGCTCTCTTAACTTGATTTGTGGTGCATTTTCTTGCAGCTTTAAATTTTATATAGACAAATATATCAGTCTTTTCTAGCTTTTTTCTATCTTGTTGAAAAAATCCTGGTCACGTATACTTTTTTACAAGAGTTTTAAACTTTTGCTTTTTCAATACTAGATTTTCATTCATTTGGAATTGATCTTTATGTATGGTGTGAGGAATTCAATTTTATTATTTTCTATATGGATCCCAATTGTCCCATCCCACTGATTTGCAGTGCTACCTGTCATATATAAAGTTTCCAATATGCACAGGTATTATTTTCAGCTCTCTGTTTGACTGATCTACTGTCTAACCATGCACCTATACCACAATGTCTTTATAATAACCATAATATTAACAACCATGACTGTAGAATAAATCCTAATAGTCTTAAAATTGTCTTGGCCATTTTTTTTTATTACAAATTTCAATGTAGAATCTTGGCTATTCTTGACCCTTTGTTTTTCTATGTAAATTTCATGATAGTTTGTCAAGTTCCACATAAAACCTTATTTAGATTTTGATTGGAATTTCACTGTATTCATAAAATTTACTAGAAGAATCACCATCTTTATGGTTTCAAGTTTCCTCTTTGTGAACATGGTGGCTTCCATTTGCTCATGTCTTCTTCAATGTCTTTTTATTACATGTTGTAAGTTTCTCCATGAAGATCTTGTACATGTTTTGTCTTACTGCTAGGCACTTTAGGTTTTCGGGGTTTTTTGGCGGCATTATGAATTTTTAAAATTAGATTTTCTATTGGTTATTAATGGTGTATAAGAATGCTACTGACTTTCCAGGCTGCTCTCAGAACCACTACCTTGCTGCAGTCAAAAGCATTTGGAGTCTCAAATGCATTACAGTGAGTGAAAGCAGCAAACTCAAAAGGCAACATGCGTTATGACTCCATTTATATGCTCTTTCTTTCTTTTCTTGTTTTTTGAGACAGAGTCTCACTGTCACCCAGGCTGGAGTGCAGCGGCGCAATCTCAGCTCACTGCAATCTCCACCTCCTGGGTTCAAGCTATTTTTCTGCCTCAGCCTCCTGAGTAGCTGGGATTATAGGCATGCACTACCACACCCAGCTACTTTTTATACTTTCAGTATAGATGGGGATTCACTATGTTGGCCAGGATGGTATATGCTTTTCTGAAAAAGGGAAGTTTATAGGGACAAAAACTAGATAAGTGGTTGCCTGGGTTAGATGGGGAGGTGGGGGGTTGACTCCAAGAATGTGAAGGAATTTTGGGGAGGGATGGAGCTGTTGCACACCTGACTGTGGTGCTGTTTACACAACTGTGTATGTTTGCCCAAACTCAGAATGAAAACTCACACTAAGAAGAGTGAATTTTACCATTTTCACCTCTATACACCTGACCTTTAAAAAAACCAAAGCATTCAGAGGAATTCACACTCATAAGGCAGGTATGTCGTGGGTCTCCAAAAATGGATCAAGTTGACCTGAGCATCAGCCTCCAAGCTCTGAAACAACCAGTACCTTCCTGATGTCAGAAGGTCCATGTGTGGCAAAACAAGCCTCGCCAAAACCATAATCCATCTCCAAGACCCACTGATCCTCTAGCCCTGAAGGGACCGTCTCAGATACGCTGTGGTCCTGGGATCTAAGTGCTTGAGAAACTCTGACCTTTACCACACTGCCCCAGGGAACATCCTCACTCATGATGGTTCTCTAGAAGCTTAATCTGGGGAAAGAGATCCTCCGTCTGAGCACACAGCTCAGGTTCCCATAGCACAGCAAACCACCTGGGCTTTGGTTGCCGTGGGTCCCAGCCCCTGGGCTTCTGCTTACTCCCAGTGACTTTCTAACAGGCTGGAGGGAGAAAATAGGAAAACAGCAGAACTGACCCACTATGCATTTTGGCTCCCTAGAGACTGTATTATTGTGACTTATAAGCCATTTATTTTTGAGTGCTCACGTTTAACCTTCACGTGAGACAGGTATCATCATCTTCCTCATAATAATGAGAAAACTGAGATTTAGTGAAAATAAATAATTGAGTCTCACAATTAGTCAGGGGAGGAGGTCAAAGTCAAACCCATGTCTAACTCCACTGCCCATCTCCTCACTGCTATGATACACTGCCTTCCTGACTCTGCAGTACGTGGCTGAGAGTCTGCAGCGGGTCTCTGAATGAATGAATGAGGAGTAGAAGAGTGGGAGGAAGGCTGTGCCTGCTTCCTTGCCTAATAGAATTCCACTCTGGCCCTGAATTATAGATTTACTGACAACAAGTGACAGTATAATTACAGGGTTTCAAGCACATAAACTATTCACATAAACGAGGTTCTCTCCCGACCTGAGCTGATCTTGGGAAAACAGAAACAAGACATGTCCTTCTTTTTCACCTTTGCATGGGATTCTGCCAGCCTCTCTGTAGTCTTTCCCTTCCCAGTTGGCTTCAGACCCTGCTCCTCTCTGCAGATCTGAGAGAGTGAACACATACACAACTCTTCCTTGGGTAACCCACCTCACAAACATCTCATTTGCTTATTTCTTCATCTGATCTGCACTGTACCCCTCTGAGATAATGGGACTACTTTCCCAGTTTAGAAATTTAAAAAACTGAGCCTCAGAATAGTTAAGGGATATTCCAAAGCCCTTTTCCTTTCCAACAAGAGGCAAACCCAGGCCTCCTGTCTCCAAGTCCATGGCCATTCCCCAATCCACACTGCCTCTCTTAGCATGAAGAGGAGGTTTCATTGCTTATTTAAAGTTGTCTATAATGTGTGCTGCAAAAATCCCATTTTAAGTTGGATTTTTATGCTCCCAAACCCAACTTACAAAGCACAAAACAGAAAAGTATGACGCAAGCAGGAACAAACATTCTGTAAATTTCCAGTTGATACTGTTCCACTCTACAATCCAATCCACACAAATCCCTCAACCATAAATGTCTGCTTGAATCTGTTGTTTCTGTTTGTTTTTAAGTCTTAATTGTAGAGATTCCTATTCTTAAGAAACCCAGCTTTATTGTGTGTGGTAGAAAGGGGCTGGGCTTTGACTTCAGACCTGAGTTTGAATCCAGCTCCGTCCCTGACTAGCTGTGGAGTGGCAAGCATGCTTCTTAACTACTCTGAATCAGTTTCCTTGAGTATAGAGACCAAGAACACTACTTTCTACAGCCACTAAGCAGATTAAATGAGGAGACTGTAGGTACAAATTTAACATACCAGAGACACTCTAGATGAATGACAAATATCAGTTCCCCTCCCTTCTACAGAAACAGTAACTGCAAATGCCAATTCTTTTAACCACAAAATACTTTTTATTCAATCATTAAATATGTGCTGATCACCTACTGTGTGCCCTGGGCCATCTGATAGGAAAGGCAGGCAGCAAGCAGATAATTATACAAATAACTAATTACTGTCATCACAATAATTGTGATGAGTCCTACTGAGTCTGTTTTGAAGAAGAGAGAAGATTCATTTACAATGACTGTCCTGTGGTTGCCTATATCCCAGCTTATGCTCCCCTCCCCAGACCTCAGAGCCAGAGGATTATGACCTGAAGGGTTATGGTTTTCTCCTCCTGGTGGGCTTCATCTAAAGCCCCCTACATGGTATATATTTAGGCTGAGAAAAGGACTGCTGGGCCTTCCTGTGTGCACCACGAAAAAGGGGTAGGGGGAAAGAGTGAGGAGTTCTTTGAGATTGACTGGCAGGTGGTCAGTGTGTATCTGTGGGGTTTTCTGGGGACTTGTCTGCTCAGCTGGTGCCCTCCTAGCTCTCACACAGCAGGTACTGATGTCCTCTGCCAGGTCCCAGGCAACTTTGAGTGCATGTGTCTGTCTGGCAGAGGGTATCAAAAGCCCTGGGGAAGACCATGGGGACAGGACAAACCTTTACTAATGCCCACCAGGCACTGTACAAGACACTGATCCCCACAGAAGTCAGGTGAAGTGACTACTATCATCGCCTCTTACATAGGAGGGACCTGGGATGTTAAGAGGTTAAATTCATTCATTCATTCATTCGTTTGTTCGTGCCACAGACATTTATTCAGTCCCCACTCTGTGTCAGATTCTGAGGCCAACACAAGGTCACAGAGCTGCTAACTGAATGAGCTGGATTCGAACGCTCTACCTGGCTTAAAACTCTTTGCTCTTTCTAATCCAACTTGATACCTCAAGGGCAGAGGTTTTATCTTCAGGGAAGTCACAACATGGCTGGGGTGCCAGGTATATTAGAACAAGAAAGGTGGCAGGCAAAGCTGTGTGTGCTAAGTATGGAAGGAAAGACAAATGATGATGGGTAAAACTACAAAGATGGAAAACATGAGCTGCCAGAGTCTGGCAGTGGGGGAGAAAAAGATGATGACTACAAAGGGGCATGGGGGAAGTTTTGGAGGCGATGAAACTGTTCTATATTTACACTGTGGTCATGATTACATGACTGTATGCACTTGTCAAAGCTCACAAAACTATACTGTAAAAAGGGTGAATTTCACTGTGTGCAAATTATCAGGAATTTATATAGGAAATTTAATCAGGAAAATCAGGATTTGAACTCAAATTATACAGGAAAGTTCAGGTTTTTCCAGCCCCCTCACTCAGCTGTACTGAGGCTGCATCACTTCTGTTTATAATCCCATGATACCATGTGAACAAACACTGCCAAATGAGGCTGGTCTTATATGTTTAGTTACTGATTTCCTCATCTGTTAAGATCAGCCAAGTTAACAGAGTAGAATGTAGCTAAGTCTTAAAGTGGTTATGTCTCAAAAAGATATTTGCACACCCATGTTCACAGCAGCATTACTCACAATAGCCAAAAGATGGAAGCAACCCAAGTGACCATAAACAGATTAATAAACACTGAATATTATTCATCCTTTCAAAGGAAGAAAATGCTGATGCTTGCTAAAAGATGGATGAACTATGAGTATATTATGCTAAGTTATACAGGCCAATCACAAAAAGGCAAATACTGAGTGATTACCTTTATAAGTGGACTGCTCTAGAGAACTCCTTAACTAGGTAAGTCAAAATCATAAAAACAGAAAGTAGAATGGTGGTTGCCACAGGCTGGGGGGATATAGGGAGTTGATAATGGATGTGGAGTTAAAATTTTCAGTTTTGCAAGATGAAAAGCTTCTGGAGATTGGTTGTACAACAATGTGCAATAAATATACACTAGTGAACTAGTGAAAAAATGGTTAAAATGGTAAATTTTATGTTATGTGCTTTTATCACAATTAAAATAAAATAGATTTATAACATTTATGAACCAAAAAAATCTCTGCATGAATATTTGTTCAAAACCATCCATACTTAAAAATTTTATAAAAACAGAATTTACTTAGTACAGGCCATTAGTTCATTTAATCCATAAAAGATTAATTCTAACAAAGTTATAAAACAGAATATATAATCTTTCAAGTTATATCTATTCTGTTTCATGCGGCAATGCTATTTTGTAAAAATTTACTAAAATTTTCAAACATCTGTATTCAATCCATTGTAATGACATTTAAGATGAGTGAAAATTAACAAGTAATGCAAGTAAATATATTTTTTACTGGTTCTGGTTGTAGAGGAAAAAATCATGGCTGTATATTATGTTCTATTAATAAGCTACACTATTAAAACGTTTCTGAGATTGATTGATAGAGATAGATAGATAAATTTCTGATTTGTTCCAGAAAGGATCTGAGATGGCTTAATTATAAATAATTGTGTGGCACATAAGAAATTACCATGATTCCAGGCCACTGGGTTTATCTGGCAGCAGAAAGGCTCAGAACTGCTAACAAAAGCATGGTTGTCACCTCATTAGAAGAGAAGGGCGGGGCTGTGTTCCACCTGCCCACGGAAGAAAAGGATTGTGCGAAACACAAGATGTTTGGCTCAGGTCCAGCATGCCACCCTGATTAGAACACAAACCTATTTAAAAAAAAAAAAAAAAAAAAAAAGCAAGCTGGAAAACAGCTCCGCTTTACTTCAATGAGCAAAATTTAAATTCGGAGAGAATTTTCAACACGTGTTTTAATTATGAGTGAGTCAGGACAGTCAGGGAACAAATGCAGTTCACAGCTGCTAAAGCGCGCTTCTGGCTGGAAGTTCTGGACCTCGCTCCTGAGTCGGCCAAGCTGAGGAAGAAGAAAGCAGAGAGACTGGGGCGGGAACCCACTGTATGAACCACTTGCACACCATATACAATACAGACCCTCTGAGGAAAGTGAGGTCCTTCTTTGGATAACAATTTTTTATGTTTGATGCTTTGAAGGGCAATCCTCGGTAATGCTCTAAAAAGTATGGTGGAATACTACATAATAGTTAAGTTAAAATATAGCAAACAGCTGCTTTGTTTTGGGGGTTTTGTTTGTTCGTTTGTTTGTTTTGAGACAGGCTGGAGTGCTTTGGCGCGACCTCCACTCACTGCAAGCGCCACCTTTGCAAGCTCCGCCTCCCGGATTCAAGCAATTCTTTGGCTCAGCCTCCAGAGTAGCTGGGACTACAAGCGCCCGCCACTACGCCCAGCTAATTTTTTTTTGTATTTTTAGTAGAGATGGGGTTTCACCATGTTAGCCAGGATGGTCTCGATCTCCTGACCTCGAGATCCACCCGCCTGGGCCTCCCAAAGCGCCGGGATTACAGGCGTGAGCCACTGTGCCCGGCCCACAGCTGCTTTGTTTAGAAAAAAAAGATTTCTCTCAATTACCACAGAATGAGAATTCCTCTTTAACAACCGTGCCACTTGCTTTTGCAGATCTGAAGAGAAGAGATAAAACTAGGTCACTAAGGAGAAAAACATTCCAATACAATAACAGAAGGAGTTAGTTCTGAGCATGGAGATGTAATAAATTTTATTTGCTTCAGAATGAAAACAATATACATTCTTTCCATTGTGAACCACAAATGGCCACAATCATAGGTGACCATAAGGGACAGTCCAAGTGAAGAATGTCCTATTATCCAGGAATCAAGACTAAAAAGGAAAGCTTCACACTTTGGGGAAAAAAAGTTACCAGTATAGCACTCCTCAGTAATTAGCACTGGTTACAATATAACACACGCTCTGTACACAGCTTTTAGCAGTTTATATCCATTTGCGCATACAAAAACTCTATGAAGTAGACATGATTATAATTTCCATTTCACAGACTGGAAATGTGGATCAGAGAAGTTAAGTAGTTGGACTAAGGTCACACACCGAGTTTATAGCAGAGCTAGAACTAGAATGTGAGATTTCAAAGCTTAAGTACTAAACCATGGATGCCCCAACTTTTTTGATTGCACAAAATCAGTAAAATATTTTGATCACATGTATTTGTATTACCACAAGTCCTTGGCTTTACTGAGGAAATCTTTTTAAGTCATCATGAGGATTGGTTTAAAATTGGATTGTCTAAGGCCGGGTATAATGGCTCATGCATGTAATCCCAGTGCTTTGGGAGGCCAAGGCAGGCGGATCACCTGAGGTCAGGAGTTTGAGACCAGCCTGGCCAACGTGGCGAAACCCTGTCTTTACTAAAAATACAAAAATCAGCCAGGGGTAGTGGCAGGTGCCTGTAATCCCAGCTACTCAGGAGGCTGAGGCGGGAGAATCACTTGAACCTGGGAGGCGGAGGTTGCAGTGAGCTGAGATCGTGCCACTGCACTCCAGCCTGTGCAACAAGAGTGAAACTCTGTCTCAAAAAAGAAAAAGAACAAGAAAAAAATTAAATGGTCTAATACATAAGTTCACTTAACAAGCCTCATGTGAATTGTAACACAACTGGGGTTCTGCTGAAAACAATCAAACAGCGAGGGACCGTGTTGCTCCCTCCATGTCATGGATCTACCCCCACCCTCAGCATCTCCCACCAGAGCATGTGCCAGGTCATGCGCATCAGGCATGCAGACCCAGTGCCCCTTGCTGAGGGCCTACTCCAGGCAGGCACTGTGCTACCAACCAACCACATGTTCTCCTTCCATACTCAACATCTAGAGGCTTCCCCTGCCCAGAGAGCTGGCCAGCACAAGTGATGGGGTGTGGCCTCTGTTCTGCCTGGCTGTGAAGCCACTCCAAGCTGCACCATGGAAGGAGGGACCACCCAGGAGAGCTTGGAGCTTGGGGACCTTGGTGCTGCTCTGTGCTATACCACTTACTAGACATGGGTTCATGGACAGGAGCCCAGAAGCCTCACTTGCTTTATCTCCTCTGCAAAATGTGGTGTCAAACGGGATAATATGTGTTATGATACTTGAAAATGGAAATGCTTCACAGACTTGCAAAAACATTTTTCCTACAGGGGAAGCTCTGACCAGAGGACCATGGACTGGTATCCCACCACTGGAAGGGCTGACATAGGAGCCAGCATGGGAGTCATCTAACCAGTCCTGGGGTGGAGTTGGTACAAGCCCTGGTACCTAGAAGATGCAGGGATGCCACCTAGCTGGGAGACCAAGAACAGCCACTACCTGCAAGACAGATTCTCCCTGGGGGTTGGAGGGAGGAAGGGAACATTTACTTTTCCAAGGTGGATGTTTTCTGAAGCCATGGGGAGGAGCGTCACTGTCTCGGTGGAATCATAATAGCAACCTGCCTCCTCATTCACTGGTTCTGGGTGTGAGGGAAATGCCTCTTCCCAGAAGATTCTGGGGGATCTCAGAGGATGCCTAAGGTCCAGCCTGGGTCCCTCTCAAAATAAAAAGAGAAAACAACTGACAAGTTCACACTGTTCCCTTTCCCTAGATGTGTTTGAGCTAAGAAGGCCTTACTATAAATGGTACAGTTTGGCAAATACTTCAGCACCATATAGGGACCCCTTCCCTACCTCCTGCCCCAACTGGTCCATTAAGAAATGCCTGGGCTGAGGCATCGCCAGAGACACCCTGGGGGAAGTGGATAACTATAGTAACTAACTAGCAGTCTTCCACATTTTAGTGTAGAGTAGTTTAACAGCTCCGTGGCCACTGGCAGCAGGTAGGGAAGGGCATGCTGGGCTGTTTCTCTGGGTTGATGGATTGATTGGTTTGGGGAATGGTGGAATTCAAGGAATGAGAGAGGTTTGGAGAACAGGGTGCTGGCTAAAGATGCCTAGCCAGGACCCAGGATGATAGCACCAGGTCTCTGGGCATAGAAGGGGAGATGTGGCACAGGGATGGGCTCCCAACTAGGGGTCAGGAATCCTGGTTCCAGGTTCAGCTCTGATCCCAACAGGCTGGGCAATCTTAGGCCGTCACACCCCCTCCCCGGATCTCAGTCTCTTCGTTCTTTCATTCAGAAAACACTCACCTAGTGCCTACCAGTATGATGGGTGTGTAACACTGTTCTATTGCTGGTGAGGCAGGAGTGAACACATGAAGAGAGCACCATGTTGATTTCTAGGGTGCCCTCCCCTTCTGCAGCTCAAGCACTGTTTATCCCCATGCCTGCAGTCTGACCCAGGTCCAGCCCTGGCCTCTGCTGGGCTGTTTCCACCGTGTGGACACTCTGAGCATGAACTGGGCCCTCTACACTCCACCCTGCATCCGGAGATAGTGTAAGGATGTTAGTAAACACTCAAAACAACGGTGGGCAAAGCAAAGCTGCCACGAGGCCAGCAGAACAGTCGTGGACAGTCACCCTTGCCATGGTACATTCCTGGAAATTGCAGCAGGAAGGAGAATGGTCAAAAGGGGATCACTTTTTGCTGTATCCCTTTGTCACCAGCAGATGGGAATCCTGGGTCAGCAAGGCAGAATGCTGACCGAGCTTTCCTCTGGATGGTGGAAAACAAAGAGTGGATAGGCTGGGGAGAAAAACAGGAAAACGGGTGTGTTTTCATCTTTGTGGCTGTGCAGATGAGCAATCAATGAAGCAAAGCCGGGGTGTTAAGAACTGACTCTATTCTTGATAGAGCTCAAAAGATACCATTGTTCCCTACTGCCCAAAGAAAAATGTCCAAGCTGTTTATGTTGATATCAAGGGCCAATGCCATCTAGCTGCAGCTGTTCCACCAGCTTCTTGGGCACTCTGCTAATTCCTGTCTACTCATTTCTGCCACTGTGCTCAGTCATCATTCTCTTGGCCTGCAGGGCTCTGCCCCCAACTGTCTGCCAAAATCCTATGCATTCTTCTAATGCATTGGACTAGAGGCCTCAGCACTACTGACATATGGGCCAGAGAATTCTTTGTTGTGAGGGGCTGTCCTCAGCATTATCCCTGGGCTCTAACTCTTAGATGATCTCACTCCAAGTGTGACAACCAAAAACATCTCCAGACACCACCGAATGTCCTCTCAGAACAAAACAGCTCCTGCTTGAGAACCACTGTTCTATACCTAGATCCAGGGCTATTCTTTTTATGAAACCTTTTCCTGATCTCTTTAGAAATAGGGTTATATGTGCCTTCTACACACTTGGTAATGTTCTATTAGCACTTAACTAGCCTTCTTCCAGCTTGCATTATGTGGTTGTATTATACCTTCCTCATTAGGCTACAAGTTCCTTAAGAGCAAGAACAATACTGTGTTCATCTTATACAAGCCACAGCACCATCTAGAGTAGCAATTAATATTGGCTACTATTTATTGGCTACTAATAAACTAGGGTTTAAGTTCTTACTGTTAACATAAGCACAACTCATCTAAATGTTAAAATACGTAAAAAAAAAAAAACCTAAAACTCAAAATCATCCACAACCCAACACCCAGCAGCAGCAGTAGTTAAAATACTGGTAGACTGAATATGGCCCTCTAACACAAGTATACCAGTAAAATACCCTCCAATCTTCCTTCTGTAAGTGCAGAATCCAAGGAAAATATCTGCAGCAGAGGCAGCAGCCCAGGGCCAGACTGACATGGCCAGGGGGGACCATGAGAGCCATCTTGTCCACCCCAGCAGATGCTTGGATCTGCTTTAGAATGCTGTTCTGGACTGATTGAACCTTTGCACATATAGGAACTTGTTATCATCCCACGCAGGCTGGTCCATCTTGGGCCACCGTAAGGAGCTCTTTGTTTTACTGACTTAAAATTTGTTACCCGGGATTTCACTCCTTGGTCCAGTCCAAATTCTACCTCTTCAGCCAAATGGGTCCACTCTCTCTATTTCCCATCGACAGGTCCTGCCCTCCTTTCTCTGTGCTGAGAACTGCGCCTCTCATCCACTAGGATGGGCCCCAGAAACCAGGTTCATACCGCACAACCCTTCCTGACCTTCAACAGTCAGGTTCTGTCTCCCAGGAATTGGCATTGGTACTGAGAAACTTGAGTAATTTCTGCTGGATACTTGAACTAAAGGATTATAAACTCAAGAGTGGAGACTGCAACTGTGCAGGGCCGTGCTTGGCAATATACCCATGAAAAGTAGAAGTCTAGGGAGAGAGAGAGTCAGAGAGAGTGCCAGACACACACAGAGAGTCGAGCAGATGTGGCCAAAGAAGCAGATAAGTGAGACCAGGGCCCAGGGGAGGCTTCCCAACTGCCTTCCAGGTCCCAGGGCCACATGAGTCAACTGCAACTTCCTGCCTCTTTACAATAAAGAGTTGCCGTTTTGGCTCATGCTAAGCCCAGTTGGTTTTATCTGTCTTGGTTCATGTAACCAAAACCTAAAAAGCTTAGAGAGGAGTTGACTCAGATACAGCCCTTGAAACCTTTAACAGTGGATGCCCCAAAACTTGGGTCCCCTTAGCCTTCTCTCCACCTTGAACTCACATCCACTGGGGGTGACCGAGTTCCCTCTGACGGAAGATCATGCATCTCTACGTACAAAGCCCTTCACGCCTCTGGGTACCACTGACAAATCCAGGTTGTGCTGGCACCATAAGGTGAGGATCCAATTCAGAAGCTGTCAGAGCCAAGAATCCAATTAAGCTGTATCCACATGTGAAAAAGGTGACCACCAAATGTGTATGTTTGTGTAAAAAGTCACATCACACCAACTAAATACAAGCACCCATGGTGAAGACGTGAGACCAGAGAGGCTGGGAGCTGTCCAACTCCTTCATCTGCATTCTCTTTGAAGCTCTTTGGAGCTGGCTCTAAGTGCTTCTCAGAGCAGATCACAGCACCAGCAGAAACCACAGCAGGCTTTTCCATGGGCATACATCCCCCACTTCCCTAGGAGCAGATAATGGCAGCCAGCTTGCAAGGTCTTCCTTCCAGTTCCTGACAGGGTCAGGGGCAGAACAACTCCCTGCATACTGGGCAGGGCATGGGCTTTGGAGTCAGACATAGATTCTCATCCCATTTCTACCACGTATTAGCTTTATGACTTTGATTAAGGTATTGAACTTCTCTAAGATTCAATCCCCTCATCTACAAAAATAAGTAACAACAATTCCTATTTTGAGGATTAAATGAAACAAGAGTTTTCAAGAGACCAGCATGACAATACCAGAAATACTAGTTTCCTCTCTCTCATCATGTTTATATTAAACTCTTCCATTCATTTTCAAAATTTACTAAATGACAATGTAATGTCAATTAAAAAATATCATTTATGAGACAGCATCCTCACTATATATGATCAGTTGGAAAATAACAACTTGATTAGGGCTCACTTTATTTTTCAGTGTCCTCTAAGTTGCATCAATTCCATAAATGTCAAAGTCAGCAAAAATAAGCAAGAGTATACTTAATACTTCAACAGATGCACCTGTCCAAGAGGCTGCAAGTTTGGTTCCCAGGCAGGTCCAATTCACTGTAGGCAGATGACTAACCTCTTAAAACCCACATTTGCTGCTGGGATTAACTGGCCAGGAGGCCCCATGCAGATGAATGCCCAGTCATGACCTCCCCCCACCATGACAGCAACAAATGCTTCATCCACACTCCTTTTTCCTTTAATTCCCCAGAGGTTTTATAAAGCCAGCCCAGCTTCCTGAAGCTTGACTTCCTCATTAATGGACGTGCAGCTAATGGAGTGCTGCCTGCGGCTTGTGTCCAAAGGTCACCAAGCAGCTTCCTTCCCTCCCCTACTCCAGAAAGCTGTGCAATCTCTCCAGGAGGCTCCGGGGTCCCAGAGTCCTGCCTGGGAAAAGGACAGGGAGGCTGAGAACATGGGCCCTTGTCACTGAGGGCCAACCTCTCACCCTCTAGGGCTGCAATGGGACAGGTCTTTCTCTACACCCTGGCTCCTATCCCAAGGAAAGCTGTCGTTTCCTCCAGATAGAAACAACAGCCGACGAGGCCATTGGTGCTTCGGTTTTTTTGCTTGCATCTCTTTATTCACAAACCCATCCATCAAAAACTGAGGATGAGAGTAGAGACTGGCACAGTCTAGGGAGACATTTTGGCATTATTTCTCAAACCTTAACAGTGTTGCTATCCTCTGACCCAGTAATTGCACTCCTGGGAATCTATCCAAAAGAAATCATCAGATGCAAACAAAGATTAATACATAAATATGTTCCATGGTGTTCTTACGTCCAAAGCTGAAAATGATATAAGCATCCAACAGTAAAGAAATAATTGGCTATAAAACATTAAAAGGTCACTAAAATCTTATCTTAGGACTCTTGTGGCCAATAAGAAAATATTAATATATTAATGGTAAATGGAAAAGCAAGATATGCAGTAACTTCAATCATAAACTTTTTATATTCAAAAAGTCTTAAGGACCCCTCCAAAATGTATCTCAGGGTAATGGAATTATGAGTGATTTTTATTTTCTTCTTTATCCTTTGCTTTTCTTCCCCATCCTATTGACCACAGTAGCATTTGACCCTTCATCCATGACAGATCCTTTGCACTGTCATGATACAAAGATGAGTGGGTCAGTCCTGCATCTCACTGAGTGCAAGTGTAGCTGGAGTCCAGTCAAGCAGATCATCACACCCATAATGAATGCTCTGAAGGCTGAAGCTGAATTGCTTTTTAAAAAATATTTTTATTTTTTAGAAATGGGTCTTGCTCTGTCACCCAGGCTGCAGTGCAGTGGCACCTTCTTAGCTCACTGTAGCCTCAAACTCCTAGGCTCAGGTGATCCTCTGACCTCAGCCTCCTGAGTAGCTAGGACTACAGGAGTACACCACGATGCCTGGCTAATTTTTTTTTTTTTTTTGGACAGAGTCTCACTCTGTTGCCCAGGCTGGAGTGCAGTGGCACGATCTCGGCTCACTGCAACCTCCACCTCCCAGGTTCAAGTGATTCTCATGCCTCAGCCTCCCAAGCAGCTGAGACTACAGGCCTGCATTACCAGTCTGGCTAATTTTTTTTTGTATTTTTAGTAGAGACAGGGTTTCACCATGTTGGCCAAGCTGGTCTCAAACTCCTGGCCTCAAGTGATCCTCCCAGTTCAGCCTCCCAAAGTGTTGGGATTACAGACATAAGCCACCACGCCTGGCTGCCTGGCTAATTAAAAAAAAAAAAAAATGCATAGAGATGGAGTCTTGCTGTTTTGCAGGCTGGTCTCAAACTCCTGGGCTCAAGTGATCCTCCTGCCTTGGCCTTCCAAAGTGCTAGGGTTACAAGTGTGAGCCCCATATCAGGCCTAAGACTGGACTCCCAATCAGCAACTTCTATAGGCAGGAGATGCTCCAGCAGATCTTGAAAGGTCAGCAGGGATTTGGAAGATTCTGGAAGAAGGTGGGGTAGGGGAGGCATTTCAGGAGGGGAGAACAACATGAATAAACCCCAGAAACATGAGAGAGGATGGTGGGTTTGCGGCTACAAATGGCTCAGTTCAGCTGGGTCAGGCAGAAGATAGGCTGAGGGGGGCAATCACCCCAGAGCACATCTGACAGCATCCATCCAAAGGGTGAGAGGAGGAGGAAAAACTGAAGAGGAAGGTGGCTAGGCCGGTGACTGAAAATATGAAGTCAACCTACTAGCACCATGCTGGACACTTGGTATATATGTAGTAAAAGGGAATGATTAAATGAATAAATGTACGAGTGGTGAAGGTACAGAACAGAGGTTAGAATAGCAGTTTACAACCCAGGCTGTGAAGGGAACCAGAGAGTTGAAGTTCCCCACTAAGGAAGGTGGGTAAAGAGTCATTCGCACATGTGCTCTTATGGTCTCCCAGGACTCATCAATATTCCAGCAAAATAAAGGAACAATTTCTGTAAAACCATTAGCAACCAAGCCTTTGATTTCACAGTGAAGAAAGATGAATGTATCCAAATTTGTCATGGCACTAACTAAAGACGAGTCTATTCTGGATAAGAGGAAAGACTATGGATGCCACCACAATTCCCTTCCTTCAGGTTCAGATGCCCAAACTCTGTTGTTTTTTAATTTGCAATTGCAAACTCTCAGGGCGGGGGGAGGACTTTAAAGCTTATCTGCCTGCCCTCTAAAAGAAAAAAGCAATGCTTCAATCCTCTGTACCCACAAACTCCTCTCAACAGTAAGGGTTTCTAATTTTCATTTAGCTCACACAAACCCACATTCCCCTCCAAAAGCTGATACCATTGCTGGAGCGCTTGTTAAGAAGTTAAGTTAAGCAAATAAAAACCATCTCCCTGCTCCAGCTTACATCATCAAGGATGAAAACAATGCCCCTGAAACACACCCTGTTTGGCACAGCTATGCTGCCCAATCCCTTGTTATAAAGACCACCCACCTTCACCCCCACCCCTGGGCACCCACCACAGGACTCTGTCTCCAGCTAGAGGTGATGTGACCAAAGTTGGGCCCAAAATCCTCTCAGATTTTTTTCCCCCAGCAATTTAGAATCAGGGCTGAGATATCTGCAGGTTACTTAAAACAAAGACTGTAAACTTAAGCAGCTGTGAGGTGGCCACATCTGGCCAAATGCTCACCAGAAGAGAGATGGATGTCTCCAGAGAGAAGATCAAAACAGACAGAAGCACAGACACTTCATGGTAAGACAGACAGGCAGACAGGCTCTATAGGCAAAGTCAAGTCTTCATTATTTTTTTTTTAAGCTCACCATTGGTACCTAGAACGGGTACCTTGTTAGAGGTTAAACAGATATACAGATACTGGTTAAATAAATTAAAAGGGGGAAAGGAGAGAGAGACAGACACAGAATTTGTGTGGGTTCTGGGCTCTCCTGAGGCCCTGTTGGTCCCTCTAGTCTTAACAGTCCAGGAGCTGGGCCAGTATCCTTCCCATAAATGTCCTAGCTTGCTCAAGCTGGTATGAAGCAGGCTTCTGTTACTTGCATTCAAAGGGATCTCCCTGAGACATCCCCAAGCTTGGCCCCAGTCCTCTGCCTTTCTGTGTACCCGTTTCCTCCCTCAGGGCAAGCCCCTGCACTCCGGTCTGCACCAGCTGAGCAGGCCCAGCATCCAAATCAGCCCAGCTGCTCTCCTGTCTCTAACAGCCTGTGGGAGATTTCCTCTTGGATCATATATCCTTGCCTTAAGCCAATTTCCCTATTCCAGGAGCTCTCAAACTTGAGAGGCATGAGAATCACCAGGTGGGTGTGTTAAAACACAGATTGCTGGGCCCACCCCCAAAATGTCTGATTCAGCAGGTTTGAGGTGGGGCCTGAATGTCTGCACTTCTACCAAGTACCCTGGGTCACCCATTGAAGACTCCTGCCCTCTGTACCACCATCTGCCACTCAGATTTGCCTCCTCCTTCTCTCTATTGGCACCCGCAGCCAGCAGGCTCCAGGCTTTGGAGATTTCCTCTGTAGGAACTTTTCTCCTCAGCCCTTCCCTTAGTCCTCTCACAACTCCAGCCCTCCTCATTGCATGCCCGGAGGACTCCTTTCGGCTCACCTTGTGCCTCACTGCCAGATTCCTCTGCCTAAGGTACAGTTCTCCTCGGGCCACTCGCCTGCTCATAACCTTTGGCTATTATGAAAAAGGCTGCTAAGAATATTGGAGTAAAGTCCTGTGTGGACATATGTTTTCATTTTGCTATGAAAGAGGGTAAGTATATATCTAACCTAATTTTAAAACTGCCAAACTGTTTTTTTAAGTGGCTGTAGCATTTCATTCCCTCCCTCCCCATAATCTTTGAATGACTCCATATGGACTATTAAATTTTTTCCAGATTCTGGGGCTTGACTTTCCAACATCTTGCAATCCAGCCCATACCTGCTGATCCAGCCAAAAGCAACATACCACATAAATTCTAACCCAGGCTTCAATATGTTCATGCTGTGTCCTCATTCTCTCTTAACCCTTCTGAAATCCCAAATCTGGTCTCTCTTCTTTGAGACCTTCTCCACCACCCTAGCCTGAAAACATAAAGGCTCCTCTTTCCAACGCACAGAATACACAAAAATATTTGAGTCAAGATCATCTAGCTCTCCATCCCACCCTTTGCTTGAAGAAGTATGATCATAATAAAATACTCCCAGTGTGCTCAAGCTGTTACCTAGTCTTTACTCATCCATCGAAAAAACACAAAGACAACGGAAGGATTTTATGTAAAACTATCTACAGTACTGCAATAAGCAACATTTTTCCAGAGGCTGGGGACAAGCAGTTACCATAGCCTTATCAAATGAAAGAACAAAATGCATTTCCCTGTCTTCTGATGAGTGTTATCTGATCTACAAATTGGTGTTTGGTAGTAGTTCTCCTAACAGATCTCAAAGAACCCTAATAGAACACATGTACTTACTCTTACACATTACTTATTCAGAGGCCAGGGCAGAGATTCTTTTTTTTTTTTTTTTTTTTTTTTTTTTTGAGGCGGAGTCTCGCTCTGTCGCCCAGGCTGGAGTGCAGTGGCCGGATCTCGGCTCACTGCAAGCTCGGTCTCCGGGTTTACACCATTCTCCTGCCTCAGCCTCCCGAGTAGCTGGGACTACAGGCGCCCGCCACCTCGCCCGGCTAGTTTTTTGTATTTTTTAGTAGAGATGGGGTTTCACCGTGTTCGCCAGGATGGTCTCGATCTCCTGACCTCGTGATCCGCCCATCTCGGCCTCCCAAAGTGCTGGGATTACAGGCTTGAGCCACCGCGCCCGGCCTGCCAGGGCAGAGATTCTTATAGGCCTCACACTGCTGGTCCCCATGGTAGAGGGAATAAATCAGTACTCCGTGTGAAAAGCAACATGATGGCATGTACCAAAAGTCCTCTGATAGTTTCCTGTTGGGAGCCAAAAGAACAACAAAAAAAGCCTTTTGAAAAGCCACACCTGGCTGGACACAGTGGCTCACGCCTGGAATCCCAGCACTTTGGGAGGCTGAGGCTGGTGGATCATCTGAGATCAGGAGTTCGAGACCAGCCTGGTCAACATGGTGAAACCACATCTTTACTAAAATACAAAAATTAGCTGGGCATGGTGGTGACTGCCTGTAGTCCCAGCTACTCGGGAGCTGAGGCAGGAGAATCGCTTGAACCCGGGAGGCAGAGGTTGCAGTGAGCCGAGATCATGCCATTGTACTCCAGCCTGGGCAACACAGCAAGACTGTGTCAAAAAAAAAAAAAGCCACACCTGTTATCCATGATTTTCCTTTATGGAATCTAGCATAAGGAAAAGACCCCAAAACAAAGGGGTAGACTGTACCATTATCTATAGTCACACACAAAAATCAGAAAAAACTTAAATGTCTAACAAATAGAGGCATGGCTCTTACATTTCCTATATTTATTTATTGTCCATTTGTGCCCAAAAGGATTTATGATACACTTAAGTAAATTGTGTTCAACTTACTAGAATGGATATGGCCATTAAGAATGATATTTAGGGCTGGGTGCAGTGGCTCATGCCTGTAATCCCAATACTTTGGGAGGCCAAGACTGGAGGATCACTTGAACCCAGAAGTTTGAGACCACCCTGGGCAACAGAATGAGACCCTGTCTCTATAAAAAATGTAAAAATCAGCTGGGCGTGGTGGCACATGTCTGTAGTCCCAGCTTTGCAGGAGGTCGAGGCTGCTGTGAGCCATGACGGCGCCACTGCACTCCAGGTCTGGGCGACAGAGCAAGACTCCGTCTCAAAAAAAAGAAAATAAAAGAAAAGAAAAAAACGACATTTACAAAAGTTTGAAACAGAAGACTTTCTATTATGTTACCAAGAGAAGTGAAATGCAAAATTCTGAATATATATAATTACAATGATATATTTTTACAGATTAAGTTCACAAATAGAAAACTAGAAGAAATATTCTCTACAACGTTATTGGCAGTTATGGTAGAATGATGCAAAGAGTGACAACATTTCCTTTCTATATAAATATTTTCCAAGTAATTGGCTTATTTAAAAAATATATCTTAAAATAAATATAGAAACTAAACAGGGGTTGTCAGGCATTCCCTATCATATAGCTCAGAGAAAATCACCTGTCCTTGAGATATAAATATGGGTTGGATCACTAGAACAAAAGGAAGACAAATGCAAAGAACGCACGAAGGCATGGGAAGATCCTGGCCATCATCCAGTGTACACTGCTAAGAATCTCTTAGATGCAAGATCCAAAGACAATAATGCAAGTGGTTAAGGCTGAGCTACTCCATCTGACGGCATTACAGAAAAAAGGGGGCAAGCATATTTGATGTGTGAATGGCACTTTTAATATGACAGAACACAGACCATGTTTTAAAAGGTTGATACCCAGACTAGGAAACATGGTGAAACCCTATCTCTACTAAAAATACAAAAAAAATTAGCCAGGCATGATAGTACATTCCTATAATCCCAACAATCTCAGCTATTCAGGAGACTGAGGGGAGGATCTCTTCAGCATGGGAGGCGGAGGTTGCAGTGAGCTGAGGTCGCACCACTGCACTCCAGCCTGGGCAACAGAGGGAATGGTAGAGGATTAACAACTAGGATTTCTCCTTGTGGTTTCAGAACCGCCCTACGTCTGCTTCCCTAAGGAGTATGCCATGACAACTGGAAGGGCACGCACAGTAGGGAACTGGTCTGAAGAGCTGGAGTGCGGCTTGAGCGCTGTTACTCACCAGTGGACCCCGGGCAGTCACTCAGCCTCTCTGCTCGTCTGTTCCTCACTTGTAAAGTGGGAAGCATCTTGGTAGAGGTTCTTTTGGTTATAAGTAACAGAAATGGACTCAAACTAGCATAAGCAGTAAAGAGAATGTGTGGGGAGGACACGGGTGCAGGGAGGGGTTAGCATACAAACGCCAAGGCGGCTGGGCCTCGTAACAGTCTAGAACTAGGGACTGGAGAGTCCTGGAAGGCCAGGCCATGTGTCTGCCACCTCAGCATTCTCCAGTGTCTCTATCACTCCTCCTCTTCCACTGACCCACCTCCCACACTGTCATAATTTGTTTAATATAGGTGCTGCCTTGGCATCCACTTTTAGACCTGACATGAGTTATCTGAAACACAGTAGCACCCTATCACCTTTGGCCTGGTTAAAAATTCCCCTCGCTGTGGGGGAATTACATTTCTCTCTCTCCAGCCCGCTCCTGCTACTTCCTAAGTGAGCTCCCTGCCACTTCCAGACTTCCCCTCGGCCTCCCGTCAGTACCCCTAACCTCTCTGGACCTATAAGTAATAAATGTCTTCTCTTTCACGCATTTTGGTTTCACCTCCCCACTGTATTTCACCTGACTGGCAGACCTAAACCTAACTTCCCCCTGGTCAAGGCTGTCTTGGCTTACAGCCACTCTCAGGAGAGACCTGAAGATCAATTTTGAAAGAAATCACAACACACGTGCTCTTCATGTGAACTGTTCTTCGATCCACACAGCCAAACACGGCCTCCACACCTCCTGACTCTCTCTTTACAGCTCCTTCCGCTTGACTTTGTCAGCTCAGGCTGCCATAACAAAACACTACAGACTGGATGGCTTAAACAACAGAAATCCATTTTCCCACAGCATTGGAAGCTGGAAGTCTGAGATTGGGTGCCAGCATGGTCAGATTCTGGTGAGGGCTCTTTTTCTAACTTGCAGATGGCCAGCTTCTGGCTGTGTTCTCACATGGTGGGAAAAGAGAGGCAGGAGAGCTCTCTAGTGTCTCTTCCTCTAAGGACACTAATCCCATCATAAAAGTCCTACCCTCATGACCCCATCTAAACTTAATTATCTCCCAAAGACCGCATCTCCAAATACCATCACATTGGGCATCAGAACTTTAAAATATGAATTTGGGGGGCAATTGGCTGCCTCTGAATCTCACATCTGTGATTCCAGGAGGGGGAAAATATAATTGGTTCAGCTTGGGTCAGGTGTCCATGTGTGATCCAATCAGCCATAGCCAAGTGGAGAGGGCAGATGATGCAGCACAAACAAGGCTGCCGGGGGCCTACCACAATCGCCAAGTCTGTCTGTACCTTGCCACCAGAATGAAAAGCCACAGGGAATCAGGTCAAGAAGTAGTTACTTCCCATTTTTCCCACGAAACTAAGCACTGGATAAGGGTCATGTCTGTTTTATTCAGCATCACCTCCCCATGGTCCATCACAGAACTGGGCACATGGAAAATGCTCAATGGTTCTGTTGTCCTTTTACAGAAAAATGAGGCTGGACTTGCTCAGAGCATAATGATGTTTCCGTCAACGATGGACGGCACATACGACAGTGGCCCCATAATTATAATACTGTATTTTTACTGTATACTTTCTATGCTTAGATACACAAATACCACTGTGTTACAACTGCCTACAGTATCCAGTACAGTAGCATGCTGTGCAGGTTTGCAGCCTGGGAGCAATAGGCCATACCATGTAGCCTAGATGGGTAGCAGGCGGTACCACCTAGGTTTGTGTAAGTACACTCTATGATGTTCACACAATGACAGAATCATCTAGTGACACAGTTCTCAGAACATACCCCTATTACTAAGCAATGCATAACTGTATATAGACATATCATTACCTTCTAGGGGCCAGAGAATAGTTTCCACCCTAAATATCAAGATTCCCCTTCAAGTCAACCTTCAACCTTTCTTCTTTCTAATCTTTCCCAGATGAGGAAAATTATCCTCCATCATTACTTCTCTCTCCTCCCCTTTCTCTCTCTCTCTCTCTCTGTGTGTGTGTGCGAGTGTGTGTGTGCGCATGCGCACAGTAATAACAATGTACAAAGTGTATAGAGGAGAAAAGGAAGCAAAAGACAGGCTGCATGCCTTCAAAGGACTGTGATTTAAACTTAAGAGGCAAGACATAAACACTGGTGAAGTTAAAAAAACAAATCTATGAGTTAAGAAATACAAAAACACACGATACCTCTGGACAGCTACATAGGACATTGTCCAATAATTGGTGCTAGCAGTGTGTGCTTTGAGGTGGCAGAACAAAGAATCTATTTTAGTCTAGAAGGGTCTGGGGAAGAAAAAGTAGACAGATATAGCTAAGGGAGGGAGGAGAGATGGCATTCTGGAGGGGGTAGTGGTGATCATGCCAATTCGTGGAAATCAGGAATAGTCATAGGAATAGAACTTCCCCTAGGACTACATTATGGGGTGACTGAACACCAATGCAAACTTCTAGATGGAATTATTAAAATAATTGTGAGCACTAGAAAGGAAAGAGACAAATACCAGGAGCCTGCACCAGTCCTACCAGGTTCTGCCTGCACGGTGTCAGGCTGCCCTTATTTCCTCCTGCAATAGGGAGGCCAGCAGGGGCCCATGGGTTTTTAAAGGTAGTGGACACTACATTCGTTTCTTAGGGCTGCAGTACCACAAATTTGGTAGCTTAAAACAATAGAAATTGATTCTCTCATCATTCTTCAGTCTAGAAGTCTAAAATCAAGGAATCATCAGGGTCATGTTCCCTCTGGAGGCTCTAGGGGAGGATTTTCCTTGACTTTTCCTAGGTTCTCACAGCTGCTGCCAGTCCCTGGAGTTCCCTGACCTGGACAGGCATCACTCCAATCTGGCTCAATTGTCACACGGTGTTCTGCATGTCTCAATCTGTGTCTAGATTTTCTTTTTATAAGGATACCAGTCACTGGATTGGGACTAACCCTAATCCAGTATGAACTCATCCCAACTTGATTACATTTGCAAAGACTCTATTTCCAAATAAGGTCACATTCTGAGGTTCCAGGTGGACATGAATTTTGAGGAGACATTATTCAACCCAATGTAGACACTGAGTATCGTCACCCCTGTGTGATGCTACCTGCCATGTAAGATCCTGTTCTACCATCTGCACTGGCAGTGACTTGATGCACAGCTATCACAGAGGTCACCAAAGGAGGAGTCCCTGCGCTGGGACAAGATGGGACTAGATGACTTCCAAAATTCCTTCTGATTTGCACACGTGTGTTCAAGGCCTGCCGATTGCTCCCATTCTACTGATGTGCCAATTCAGCCCTCTCTTTTCACGCTCACTACCAAGACTCGGGTTCAGCCCTTGTTGCTTCCAACTTGACACAGACACACTGCTTTCACATCACTCCCCCTGACAAACCCTCACCAGCTCACATCTGCCTGAAAGCAAAGTTCTGTATCTTGACCCCAACATCTACCTTTACCACCTGAACTCCTAAGATGACACTAATTTTCAAGCCAGTCTGGTCCTTCAACTGGCACAACCTCACCTTCACACCTAACCTCATACTGGCTGCAGAAGAGAATCCAAACTGTGTTTGGAAGACCATTTACTCCCCTTCCGTGCACCCTCCCTGGACCAGCCCGTCCAGCCCACAGCACTTCTGCATTTCAACGATTCTTCCTGTTTGCAGAAGCAGTGGACCCTAATCTGTCATTGCCCTGCACTGTAAATGATACATTCATGGAGATAGGGCTGCAGCAACACTTAGGGAAACACAACACAAGAGCTGTAAAATCAGACAGATTTGAATTCGATTCCTGACTCTAATACGTAATGTTTAAGAACTGAACAATAGGAGTTTGAGGCTGCAGTGAGTGATGATCACGCCACTGCCCTCCAGCCTGGGTGACAAAGTGAGACCCTGTCTCCAAAAAAAAAAAAAAAAAAAAAAAGAAAAGAAAAGAAAAAAGAGCTGGGCAAATTCCTTACCCATTCTAAACCTCTGATTGCTCATCTGTAAAATGGAAATAATACTACCTATCCCACAGGGCTACTGTCAGTGTTAAGTGAAATAATGTATGCAAACTTTCAATGCAACATCTGACATAAAGCATACTTGTAAATTATGTGTCAATAAACATACTTATTTTTATTATGGTAAATGGATCTAACTTTTGCCTTTAGGTCTGGGGATCAAGGCACAGATCCTGTGTCCCTCTGGCACCTAGCAGCACACTGTCAATGACTACTCAGAGTGACAGACATCAGTTCAGATGAGAACCCCAGAGAGCATTTAGCTACTATCCTTCTTCCTCTTCTTCATTTTTTTTTTCTTTTTTAGTGTGAACAGCAAATTTTGCTTAAAATTCTGGGACACAGAACAGGTTTATATCACAGAAAAGCAAACTGATTAAAAGAATATCAGAGATTATTTTATTTTCTTTTATTTTGAGACAGAGTCTTGCTCTGTCACCCAGGCTGGAGTGCAGTGGCACAATCACGGTTCACTGCAGCCTTGACCACCTGGGCTCAAGCGATCCTCCCATCTCAGGCTCCCTACACCCTGAGTAGCTGGGACTACAGGCATGTACCACCATGCCTGGCTGGGTTTTGTTGTTGTTGTTGTTGTTTGTTTGTTTTTTTGGTGTGTAGAGACAAGGTCTTGCTATGTTACCCAGGCTAGAGATCCTTTTAAAATGCCTTTCTGCTAGGTTGTTGGGCCATCACATCTCCTTTGTCTCCTTCTCCTCTCCTAGCTTCTCTGGATTCCATCTGTTTCTTATGCTGAGAAGTTTGCTACCTACCTAGCCCTCAACCTCTTTGTTTTATGAATGGGAAGGCTGGGACCCAGACAGGGCAAGTGACTCACCCAATGTCACAGAGCTATTAAGTGGCAGCACCACGATTGATTGGGCCGTGACTATTTTCCTACATGACATATTGAAATCAGTTTGAACCTCGTTTCCTCATTGGCAAAACAGGGATACTAATGCCCACCTCCCCTTTTGCTCTGAAAACACGGAATCGAGGGCCAGGCCAGTGATGGAAAAGACCAGGTGTGAGATGAGACATGGTAACCACCACAGCCTGCAGTAACTGGGCCCGGTGGGGCTAGGCAGATCAGGGAGCATAGGCCCTGGTGGCAGCCACCCCTTAGCTTGGCTGATGCTGCCCTGATGGAATCATCCTGCAGTGCCACATCTTCTGATTCTTCAAGAGAAGCCCAAAATTTGGATTTTGGTATCACATCTCTCTACTAAGTAGATTCAAATTTAAAACACCACAAGCTAAACAAGAAATATGCAGGCTGATTTCAGCCAGGAGCCACCACATTTGTGACCTTGCATCCAACAACAGATGTGAAGCCATTTGCAAACTGCCAAGTAGCAGACGAATGGGAAGGAAAGGCTGACCCACAGTGACTGGAATGATCTAGCTACCTAGGAAGCTTCTGCAAATTCTCCCGGGAGCAGTGCTCCCACCTGAGTGATTTCACCCAGCCCCACAGCTCCTTGCCTACTGCCAGGAAGGCCACAACCATAGCTGATCTCATCCTGCTGCTAGCCCAGTGGCAGCAGCTTGGATGCCTGGCTGTCAGCTGAGAAATTTGCCCATGTCTTATAGGGAAACCACCTCCCCACCCAGAGTCTCATTAAACTGGATGAGTTGCCTCCAGGAACACGCTGAATCTCTGTCTCACCCTGGAAGACACTGCAGGGCTGGGCTGGCTCAGGCTGACCTCAGAGTTTGGATCCCAGCCTCTCCTGAGGTAAGGCAGGCCCAGGTGGGGTGAGCAGGCTGGCTGGGGTGAGCCAACCAGGACAGGAGGCCCAGCGACAGGGCTAGACTGTTACAAAAGAAGATGGACAAGAGCCTCTCCAACCACTCCTTAAAGGCATTCTCTTAGGTCTGGGCAGGTAGAAGCCTCAGGAACTAGCCAGCCAATCCTGCACTCCTCACCTTCTCTTCTTCCCCAGTGTGCTTCTGGAGAGGCAGTTTTTTGGGGTTTTTTTTGGGCGGGGACAGGGTCTTGCTCTGCTGCCCAGGCTGGAGTGCAGTGGCGCAATCTTGGCTCAGAGGCTGAGATGGGAGGATTCACTGAGCCCAGCAAGCAGATGCTCAATCAATCTCCCCACCTCAGCCTGCTGAGTAGCTGGGACTACAGGCATGTGCCACCATACTCAGCTAATTTTTCTACTTTTTCTAGAGATGAGGTCTCACTATGTTGCCTAGCACGGTCTCAAACTCCTGAGCTCAAGCTATCCACCCACCTCTGTCTCCCAAAGTGCTAGGATTATAGGCATGAGCCACTGTGTCCTGCCTGGAGGCAGTTCTTAAGGCTCTGGCCTCTTTTCTCCTTGGTCTCCTGTCCTCACAAGCTCTTCACCATAAAAATCAAAGACCCTGCAGGGCCCTTGAGACCCTGGAGGGTCTAAGAGGGTGTATTTAGCTCAGAGTAGCTGGGACTCTTAGAGATGTAGAAGATGGGATGGTGTGAACAATCAGGGAAGCTGCCTGCCAGGAGGGTAAGCCCCTCCCTGCTCCAAGGACCCTGGGAAGAACAGTCCTGTGGCCAACACTCTTGCTGAGCTGAGTGACACCCCCAAGTCAAATCCAGTCTAGGGCCAGACAGTGTTGCTGGCACTATGGTGTCATCATGCTTGTCTGCCACCAACCACTGACTTGCTGGGTAACCTGCACAGCCTGCCTAGCCCCAGGTTACACTTTTGTCACCTGGGGAAGAGACAAGTAATGTCCACCTATATGACTGCTGCATTAATTAAATTATGAAGCTTTACATGAGAAATACTGTGAGGCAAATACTAGCTGTTTTCCCTCAGTGGTGACCCACATCTGGCTCACAGTGCCAGCTCACTCAAGACCAGATGATAGAGTGCACCTGCTGAATGAATAAAGAACGGCATGGCACAAGAACTGCTGCATAGGTGGTACTCAGTAAAGTGTTTTATACCCTCATGGATACCAAAACTCCTTGGTGGATGTTGGTGGTTTTGGATAGCCCATAGTTCCAGCTGACTTTATACTGGTAACAGGACCCAGATGCTCTCTGGGTCACCATCCCAGTGCCATGTGCTTGGACAACTGATCTTATCCCCAGATCCAGGATGGGTCCTGGCTGGTTTCAGTCAAACACATCCCATGCCCCTGCCATAGGGAGTGGTTCAATGACAAGTATGTGACCAAAATCAGGAGAGCTAAAGGCTTGCTAGGGGCTTCAGGCAAAAAGCTTCCTTGTCTCTCATAGGAGATTCTCTCTCTCTGGGAGAGATGCGTTTTTTCTGCTGGACACAAATGAGGGCTTCAAGGCCCCTAGAAGCTGCTAGCAGCCAGGGGAGCCAGGCTTAATATGAAACAGGCACCAAGCAAAGAGTACAGACAAGACACCAGAAAACCTGATGCTCTGGTGACAATCTTGAGCTGCAGGATCAAGCCTCACTTGAAATCAGCACCATTCTAGACTTGTAAGATGTGTGAGCCAGCCTCAGTTGTATTACTTTTTCTAAAACCAAAAGAATTTTAACTGATATACCTGCAAAACCAAAAAATAATCAAAAGGGCTGGGTGTGGTGGCTTAAGCTTGTAATCCCAGCACTTTGGGAGGCTGAGGCAGGCGGATCACCTGAGGTCAGGAATTCAAGACCAGCCTAGCCAACATGGTGAAACTCCGTCTCTACTAAAAATACAAAAAAAAAAAAAAAAAAAAAAAATTAGCTGGGTGTGGTGGCGGGTGCCTGTAATCCCAGCTACTTGGGAGGCTGAGGTAGGAGAATCACTTGAATGCAGAGGCGGAGGTTGTAGTGAACCAAGATCACGCCATTGCACTCCAGCCCGGGCAACAAGAACTAAACTCTGTCTCAAAAAAAAAAAAAAAAAAACTAAAAGGGCCAGGCGTGGTGGCTCACGTCTGTAATTCCAGCACTTTGGAGGCTGATGCAAGCAGATCACCTGAGGTCAGGAGTACGAGACCAGCCTGGCCAACATGGTGAAACCCTGTCTCTACTAAAAATATAAAAATTAGCTGGGCGTGGTAGTGCATGCTTGTAATCCCAGCTACTCAGGAGGCTGAGGCAGGAGAATCATTTGAACCCAGAAGGTGGAGGTTGCAGTGGGCCGAGATTGTGCCATTGCACTCCAGCCTGGGTGACAAGAGTGAAACTCCATTTCAAAAAAAAAAAAAAAAAAAAAATCAAAAGGAGACCATGGTTTCCAGCAGTATCAGATAAAATACCCTGACTTACCGTCCTACTGAAAACAACGAAAAATTCTGGATTCAAGGGAGTTGTAAATCTTTTACCAAGTGGTTGAGTTTGGCATCACCAATTGTGAGACGGTCTGACACCCTGACCTCCTGATAGGAGGCGGTCGAGGATGCACCTCCTCATCAACGTGGTGGAGTTGCCACAATTGTCAGACCTGGGTCTAATCATTAGGACAAGTCTGACACATGCAGAACACTCTCCACACAGCCGACCTGGACTCTTCAATAAATCGGGGCAACTGTTCCCGGTGGGTCAAAAGACATAACAGCCAAATTCAATGTATGAACTCTAATTGCACCCAAATAGAAACAGGAAAAAAACAAAACAAAACAAAAAAAATCAACAAAGGATTTTTTACAAATTCGGGTTAATCTGAGTATGGGCCTCATGTTGGATAAAGGTGTGGAATTAAGAGTTGAATTTCTTAGGGTGGTAATGGTTTTTGATGGTACAGAACAGTGAGCGATTCTTAAAGTATAATCTACAGACTCCTAGGGGATCTCAAGACCCTTTCAGGGGATCCCTAAAACCCCTTCAGAGAGTCCACGAGGTCAAAACAATTTCAACAATATTACCAAGACATTTGCCTTTTCACTATGGTGCAAATCCAATGAAAAGTAAAACTGCTGCTAGTACGTTGCATGAATCAGGGCAATAGCACCATACTCCACCTGTCATCACTGTGTTCTTCACCACAATATAACAGGGAAAAAAAATCCTGTTCCATTTAAGAATGTCATAGATGATATAGTCAAAATCATCATTTTCATTAAATCCAGACCCTTGAGTACAGATGTTCTTATCATTCTGTGATGAAATAAGAAGCACTTATACAGTGTTTCTGCTGCATACTAAAGTATGATGATTGTCTAGAGGAAAAGCACTTGTGTCATTGAGTTGTGTGCTGAATTATCCCCTTTTTCATGGAACACCACTGTTATTTGAATGACTGATGAACAACAGTTATTCAGACCTGGGTATCTTGCAATCCTTTTCTAGAAAAATGATTGATATCATCAGAAAAAACAAATAGTATTTGTTGCCAATGATAAGTTTTGAGATTTTTATGCAAAAATTAGAATTTTGGACATTTTTATCCACTACCATTAACTTAACGGTATCCCAATATTTGAAGGCATTTCTGATGAAATCAACAGTGATATTAACGCATACGGATTTTGGATATAATATAACGAAATGTGCCAACATTTGAAGATCTGCATCTATTTGGTGAACCAACAGTTTCCAAATGACCAATGCATAATGCTAAAAAATCATACAGAAAAGATCCAAACTATAAGATAGACCAACCCCCCCAATAAGGTTTCAGATTCCACACTGAAATTAACCTTGATACAAAACAGACTTACAAAAATGTACAGTACCCTCTTCTTGACTTTTTTTTTTGTTTTGCCTTTTTTCTGGAAAAAGTTGTTTTCTGTTTTTGTTTTTTTTCTGAGAAGGAGTCTCGCTCTGTCGCCCAGGCTGGAGCGCAGTGGCGTGATCTCGGCTCACTGCAACCTCCGCCTCCGGGGTTCAGCAATTTTCTGCCTTAGCCTCCCAAGTAACTGGGATTACAGGTGCCCACCACCACACCTGGCTAATTTTTGTATTTTTAGTAGAGACGGGGTTTCACCATGTTGGCCAGGCTGGTCTCAATCTCCTGACTTCAGGTGATTCACTTGCCTTGGCATTCCAAAGTGCTGGGATTACAGGCGTGAGCCACTGCACCTGGCCAAGAACTACAAGTTTGAGAACCACTGGTATAGAAGAGCAATCTTGTCCTTGAGTGACACACTTTAGTATTTGGGGTGAGGTAGCATGATGTCTGCAGCCTCCTTTCAGATGGTTAGACAAGAGGGAAACATTTGTATTTATATAAAAAAAGATGGAGTGGATGTGCCAAGATAAGAATAACGCAAGTATTTATCATACTGTTCTTTCAACTTTTATATGGGTTTCCAAACAAAACAAAAAGTGTGATCAATATAAATAACATTTGTAAACATATTGATATTCGATATCAGTGTAAAATGTTTTAGAGGCCAAAAGCAAAGTCAAAGTGGAACCCTAGAAAGGTAAATTAAGGGCACTTGCTAACTGAAGCATTGAATTTCAAATTACAGGGCTTGACAGAGTGTCAAGTACAGGAGACATAGTCTAGGGCAATGCTTCTTAAACTTCAGCCCACATAAGATAGCCTGGAGAGTATATTAACACACAGATTCCTGGGCCCTAACCTCAGGTATTCTCATTCAGTAGGTCTGGAGGAGGCGAGGCTGAGAGTTTATAGTTCTATTAAACTCCCAAGTGAGGTAATGGTGTATGGTCCCCAGACCACATTTTGAGTAACACTGACCCAGGGCATCCTTCTATAAAGCTTGGACCGTGGTATGGATTAAATTGTTGCTCAAAAAGATACGCTGAAGTCCTAACCCCCAATACCTGTGAATGTGATCTTACTTAAAAATAGGGTCTTGGCCAGGCACAGTGGCTCACGCCTGTACTCCCAGCACTTTGGGAGGCCGAGATGGACAGATCACCCGAGGCCAGGAATTCGAGACCAGCCTGGCCAACATGGCAAAACCTCATCTCTACTAAAAGTACAAAAATTAGCTGGGCATGGTGGTGTGCACCTGTGGTTCCAGCTACTTGGAAGGCTGAGGTATGAGAATCACTTGAACCCAGGAGGCAATGGTTGCAGTGAGCCAAGATCGTGCCACTGCACTCCAGCCTGGGCAACAAAGTGAGACTCTGCCAAAGAAGAAAGACAAGAAAAAGAAAAGGGTCTTTTCAGATATAACCAAGCTAAGGTGAGATCATTAGGTTAGGGTAGCCCCTACTCCAATATGACTAGTGCCCTTATAAAAGAGGAAAAGAGACAGACACAGGGAGAACACCATGTGACAACCGAGGCAGAGATTAAAGTGATGCATTTACAAGCCAAAAAAGTGCGAGGCTTGCTGACAACCTCCAGAAGCTAAGAGAAAGGCAGGGAACAGATTCTTCTCTACAGCCTTCAGAGAGAGCATGGTACACCCCGATTTAAGACTTCCAGTCTGCAGAACTGTGAGAGAATACATTTTTGTCAGTTTAAGCCACGCAGTTTGTGGCACTGTGTGCTAGCAGCACTAGGAAACTAATTCAGACCCCAAAGCACTGCGTCATCAGTAAAAGGGTGAAGAGAGAGAAGCCTGCTGCAATCGCTAAAGGTTAAAGTAAAAACACCCATTCTCTAGTCATGGCAGCAGGTGAGGAGGAAACCGTATTTCCCCTGAAAACTTGTAACCATTAACCTCACTCTCACATAAGTTTGCAGCCCAAATTTACACTACCCACGTGGTCAAAATTTTAAAATCTCAAGAAATTACTTTTCAGTAGTCCAATATTAGTAGTCTCCCTAGACACCTAACCGAAGCAAATGCAGATCTTCCCTGGAAGAATTCACCTTTGACCCAGGCCTAAAGAACTCCTACAGATAAAATCCCAAGGAATACAAGCTCACAGTGAAAAAAAAAAAAAGAAAAAATTACGAAACACATAACGCACCTTGATTGGGAGCCACCAGAAAAAACAGATCTAAATTGTCCCTGAAAAATAGTTTAGATGCTAGAATTATCAGACTCCGAACATAACATAGATATGTTTAATATGTTTAAAGGAATAAAAAGGAATTTAAAAGATGTAGAAGGAACAGACATCATAAAATATGGCCAGTTTTGAAACAGAACTAAATAGAATTTCTAGAATCTGATAAAAAATTGTAAATCAACGAATATGTTTAGCAGCTGATTAGACATGGCTAAAGAGTCAGATGTGCACACAATTATTCATAATGCAGCAATGACAGAAAAAGAAATCAGGAATAAGAAATGAAGAGACATTTTTTTGTTTTTTAGATGGTTTCACTCTTGTTGCCTAGGCTGGAGTGCAGTGGCATGATCTCGGCTCACTGCAACCATTGCCTCCTGGGTTCAAGCGATTCTCCTGCCTCAGCCTCCTGAGTAGCTGGGATTACAGGTGCCCATCACCAAGTCCGGCTAATTTTTGTATTTTGTAGAGACAGGGTTTTGCCATGTTGACCAGGCTGGTCTCCAACTCCTGACCTCAGGTGATCTGCCCACCTCGGCCTCCCAAAGTGCTGGGATTACAGCTGTGAGCCACTGTACCAGGCTGAAGTGAAGAGACTTGAAAGACAGAGTAGGAACATCTAACACATGTCTAATGAAAGTGCTAGAAGAAGAGGGAAGGAATAGGGTGCAGAAGCAATATTGTTAACTGTAAATAAATGTGAAAAATTACAGAAATGAATTAAGTCCTAAAATAATATTGATCCAAAAAGATCAAATAAACCTATAACCATTAAATAAATTGAATCAGTAGTTTAAAATCTTCCTGTTGAAAAAGCCCCTGGCTCTGAGGATTTTACTGGCAAATTCTACTAACCTTTTAAGAAAGACATCCAATATTACACACACTATCTCAGAGTGTAGAAAAAGATGAGACACCCCCAACTTAGTTTATGAGGCTAGCACAATCTTGATACCCAAACCATACAAAAGTGACATAGCCAATACCACTCACAAACATAGCTTTAAAAAAATCCTAAATATTAGCGAATCTCCTCCAGGATCATTTTAACTAGAAAAAAGCAAAAACAACTTTATGACCAAATTGGGTTTATCCAGGAAGGCAAGTTTGGTTTCATGGTAAAATTAATTAATACAATTTACCACTTAGACTAAAGACCAAAAAGAAAACATCGTCTCAATGAAAGCATTAGATAAAATATAATATCATTAATTGGCTGGGCACGGTGGCTCATGTCTATAATCCCAGCACTTTGGGAGTCCAAGGCGGGAGGATCATGAGGTCAGGAGATCGAGACCATCCTGGCTAACACAGTAAAACCCCGTCTCTACTAAAAATACAAAAAAATTAGCCGGGCGTGGTGGCGGGCGCCTGTAGTCCCAGCTACTCGGGAGGCTGAGGCAGGAGAATGGTGTGAAGTCAGGAGGCGGTGGAGCTTGCAGTGAGCGGAGACCACACTACTGCACTCCAGCCTGAGTGACAGAGCGAGACTCCATCTCAAAAAATAAATAAATAAATAAATCATTCATTATTAAAACTCTTAACGAACTATCACTTGAGAGTAACAAAGTATATTTCTGAAAACCCTACAGCAAGCATGATACTTTATAGGAAAATGTTGAAGCATTCCTTTTTAAGTCGGGAACAAGATGAGTATCTGCCTCACTAATTTTAGTCATCATGCACTGGGAATCCAAACCAGGGCAAAATGGGGAAATTAAAAAGAATAATGACCAGAAAGGCATAACGCTGCACTATTCTCAAATGACATGACTAGTTATCTGGAAAACCAAAAAGAATCTACAGGTAAGCAAGGTTGTATTCTTCCAACAGTTGAAGATGAAATTTTATTAAGAGAATAAATACACTGGCACCAACAAATATCAAATACCTTGGAATAAATCTAACAAATGATGTGTATGACATTTATAGCAAAATTATAAAATTTTATTGAAAGTCATTAAAGAAGACCCAAATAAATAAAGGCAGACACCATATTTATGGAGTGCAACAAACATATTAAGAACATCGGCTGGGCGCGGTGGCTCACGCCTGTAATCCCAGCACTTTGGGAGGTTGAGGCAGGCAGATCATGAGGTCAGGAGATCAAGACCATCCTGGCTAACATGGTGAAACCCCGTCTCTGCTAAAAATACAAAAAAATTAGCCGGGCATGGTGGCAGGTGCCTGTAGTCCCAGCTACTTGGGAGGCTGAGAATGGCGTGAACCCCGGAGGCAGAGGTTGCAGTGAGCCAAGACCGTGCCACTGCACTCCAGCCTGGGTGACAGAGCGAGACTCGGTGTCAAAAAAAAAAAAAAAAAAAAAAAGAACATCAATATTAGCCAGGCATGGCGGCTCATGTCGGTAACCCCAGCACTTTGGGAGGCCAAGGTAGGAGGACTGCTTGAGGTCAGGAGTTGGAGACCAGCCTGGGCAACAGAGACAGAACCTGTCTCTAAACATAAAAAATTGTTTTTTGACAGAGTCTTGCTCTGTCACCCAGGCTGGAATGCAGTGGCACCATCACAGCTCACTGTAGCCTTGACTTCCTGAGTTTAAGCAATCCTTCCACCTCAGCCTCCTGACCAGCTGGGACCACAGCTACTCTTGACCTCCAGGGTGCAAGAGATTCTTCTGCCCTGGCTCAGCCTCCCAAGTAACTGGGACCACAGGTGTGCGCCACTACGCCTGGCTAATTTTTGTATTTATTTTGGTAGAGAGGTTTTCAGCACGTTGTCCAGGCTGGTCTCCAACTTCTGGACTCAAGGAATCCACCTGCCTCAGCCTCCCAAAGTGCTAGGATTACAAGCATGAGCCACTGCACCTGGCCCCCAATTTTTAAAAAAATTATCTGGGCATGGTGGTGAACACCTATGGTCATAACTACTTGAGAGGCTGAGACCAGAAGGATCCCTTAAGCTCAGGAATCTGAGGCTGCAGTGCACTCACCACTGCACTCACCACTGCACTTCAGCCTGGGCAATAGAGTGAGATGATGTCTTAAAAAAATAAAAGGCCTCACACCTGGGAGACCAGGTGGAGGTAGGAGAATTGCTTAAGCTCAGGAGTTCAAGACTAGCATGGACAACATAGTGAGAACATAGTGAGACAATGTCTCTACAAAAAATTCAAAAATTAGCCAGGCACAGTGGCACACACCTGTGGTTCCAGCTACTTGGGAAGCTAAGCCAGGGCAGGAGAACCTCTTGCACCCAGGAGGTCAAGACTGCAGTGTGCCATGACTGTGCCACTGCACTCCAGCCTTGGCAACAGAACCAGACTCTGTCTCCAAAAATTAAAAATAAATAAAGAAAATCAATATTCTATTGTTTCATACATTCAACGCTAGTCCAATCAAAATCACAACAGATTTGTGTGCTTGTGTATGTGCTATAACACATAACTCTAAGCTAATTCTAAATATGTATTACGGGAGAGGAAAGCACTAAGGTAGGGCCCCCAACCCCTGGGCTGCAGACAGGGATGGAGACCGGAGACCGGTCTGTGGTCTGTTAGGAACCTGGCCGCACAGCAGGAGGTGAGCAGCAGCATTACCACCTGAGCTCCACCTCCCGTCAGATCAGCAGCGGCATTAGATTCTCATAGGAGCACGAATCCTATTGTGAACTGCGCATGTGAAAGACCTAGGTTGCACACCTCCTTATGAGAATCTAACTAATGCCTGATGATCTGAGGTGGAACAGTTTCATCCTAAAACTGCCCCTCAATACCCATCCATGGAAAAATTGTCTTCTATGAAACCAGTCCCTGGTGCCAAAAATGTTGGGTACTACTGCACTAAGGCACTCTTGAAGGAGAACAAGGTGGGGAACTTGCCATGCCAGACATCAAGATTTTTCATAAAGTTCTGGTAACTAACACAGCGTGGCACTGTGGCAGGCAGACGAACTATTCAATGGTACAGAATGAAGAGTCCAGAAACAGGCCTGCACATTATAGAAACTCACTTTATGACAGGGCTGGGCATTGCAGGTCTGAAGAGAAAGCATGAACTTTTGAATACATAGAGCCAGGATAACTGGCTTTTCATGTGAAAAAAAAAAAAGAAAAAAAGAAAAAAAATTAGACTGCTGCTTCACATCATATATAAAAATCAACTCAAGATAGATTAAGAAATTAAATGTGAACAGAAAAACTAGAAAACTGCTAGGAGCAATATGGAAGAATAATTTCACAATTTTATTTTCTTAGGACGCAAAAAGCACAAACTATAAGTGAAAAAAATGATGTCTATTGCATTAATATTAAGAACTTCTGGTTATCAACATAGACTCTAAAAAAGATGATAAAGTAAATCACACACTGGGAGAAGTCATTTGTAACACATAAATGACAGAAGTTTATCATCCAGAAGAGTTAAAGAACTCCCACTAATCAATAAGATAAGGACAAGAGAAAAACTGGCAAGACTTGAGCAGGCACTTCACAGAAGAAAGAACATGAATGGCCAATAAACATGAAAAGATGCTCAGTCTCAGGAGTGTTTAGGAAAATGCAAGTTAAATCCATAAAGAGATTCCATTTGGTACCCATCAGACTGGCAAAAATTCTAAAGTGTGAGAATATCAAATGATGGTAAAGACATGGTGCAAATGGAATAGCATCCACTGCTGAAAGAAAACAGTTTTGGAGAACAGTTTATGAAGAACAAATGGTGGAGCACTTGCCAAGCCCGACATCAATAATTTTTGTCAAGTTATGGTAATTACGACAGTGTGGTGTCGGTGCAGGGTCGGTCAAAGTGATCAACAGTACGGGATAAAAAGCCCCAGGATAGGCCCCTTTTTCTATGGAAACTTAATTTAGGTTATTTGGTCAAGTAGAAGATGCAATTATCTTCTGCCTCAGCCAGACTAACCCTAACAAAACCTGTGCAAAGGTACATCAGGAAACACACAAGAATGCTCACTGCAGCGCTCTTTCGGAGGGAGTGCAAAAGAAAAATCTAGAACAACCTAAACATTCATCAAGAGTTCACTTGATAGGTTACATTATGGTATATTCATACAATGAAGGTAGTGTTCTAGTTCTTAAACTGGTGATGAGTAAATGAGTGTTCACTGTACTATTATCCATTATCCCCTAACCACCTTTTCTTTATAAATAGTCTTTTCTATTGACTCATTTATTACTTTTTGCAAATCAAGGAGAGCCCAGAAACCGAGACAAAATAAGATGTTAGAAGCCAGGTGCAGTGGCTCACACCTATAATCCCAGCAACCTGGGAGGCTGAGGTAAGAGGATTGCTGGAAGACAGGAGCTCAAGGCTGAAGTGAGCTATGATGTCACCACTGTACTCCAATCTGGGCAACAGGATGAGATCCTGTCTTCTAAAAAAAAATTAAAACAGCCGGGTGCAGTGGCTCACGCCTGTAATCCCAGCACTTTGGGAGGCCAAGGCGGGCGGATCACGAGGTCAGGAGATCGAGATCATCCTGGCTAACACAGTGAAACCCCGTCTCCACTAAAAAGAAAAAATAAAAAAAATTAGCTGGGCATGGTGGCGGACACCTGTAGTCCCAGCTACTTGGGAGGCTGAGGCAGGAGAATGACGTGAACCCAGGAGGCAGAGCTTGCATTGAGCTGAGATCGTGCCACTGCACTCCAGCCTGGGCGACTGAGCAAGACTCTGTCTCAAAAAAAAAAAAAAAAAAAAAAAAGAGGAAAAAATATATAAAAAGTAAATAAATAAATAAAAATAAAGATAAAGACGTTAGAACATCAGTGTTCCCTTGTGTGTTTCCCCCTCTTTAGGTTTTTCTTAGATGAACTCCCCTCGGTCTAGAGGCAGTAAGAACTGTGATCTTGGGTGTGGTCAGCTGAGTAATGGCCTGCAGATATCCAGGTCCTAATTCCTAAAATCTGTGACTGTTACCTTATAAGGCAAAAGGGACTTTGCAGGTAGAATTAAATTAAGGCTTTTGAGATGGGGAGATTATCCTTGATTATTCAAGTGGGCCCTATTTGATTTGTGATTAAATGTGATTAAATGTAATCACAAGTGTCGTAAGAGGAAGATGTAAGGGCAGAACAGAAGACAGTGTGATCACAGAAGCAGAGACTAGAGTAATGTAGCCACGAGGAATGCTGGCAGCCACCAGAAGCTGGAAGAAGCAAGGAATGGAGTGTCCCCTGG
Source organism: Trachypithecus francoisi (assembly GCF_009764315.1). Lineage (NCBI taxonomy): Eukaryota > Metazoa > Chordata > Mammalia > Primates > Cercopithecidae > Trachypithecus > Trachypithecus francoisi. Next base: position 37,618,792 of record NW_022681462.1, read on the forward strand.
GACTTCCACAAGGAATCAGCCTTGCCAACATCTTGATTTTAGCTCCAAAAGAGTCATTTCAGACTTCTGACTTTCAGAACTGCAAGAGAACAACCTCTGTTGTTTTAAACCACTAAATTCATGGTTACCTGTTACAGCAGCAATCATAGACTAATACAGTGGGAAAGGATGCTTGACTTCACTCACCTCTTTGTCTCAGATTGCTTTCCACTTAGCACATGTCCTCTGCCTTCTCTTTTCTCCAACATTGGATGCCACAGTGTCCCCCGGGTAGGAAGACGAAGCAGTGGTTTAATTCCTTCATATGTAAGATGTACCACTTCCCCTGCTGAAAGGGTTTATCCCTACAATTTCCAATCAAAGCCAGACAAATCATTCACACCCACACCCACACCCACAAAATATCCACCCAATGGAAACAGCACTGGGCAGGCAGACGGACACTTGAACTCAAGTCCCAGCTTCCCAATGACTGGCTATGTGACCTCATAAACTTCTCAAAGATGGAATCAGAACTTATACATCTTTATATCCCTGGTGCCTGGCGTGCGTCAAAAAAAATGAGCAGTACATCAATGAATAAATCGACCAAGCTATGAATCAATCAATCAATCAATCTTGAGCAAGGATAGAAGTCCTAATCACTGAAAAAGCTATTTTTAATAGTTCTTCTCTCTCTCTTCCTCAACCAGTATAAGGAAAATATTAAAATCATAAAATTTTGGTCAGGCATGGTGGCTCACGCCTGTAATCCCAGCACCTTGGGAGGCCAAGGTGGGCAGATCACCTGAGGTCAGGAGTTCAAGACCAGCCTGACCAAAATGGTGAAACCCCATCTCTATTAAAAATACAAAATTAGCCAGGCATGGTGGTGCATGCCTTTAATCCCAGATACTCAGGAGGCTGAGGCAGGAGAATCGCTTGAACCTGGGAGGCAGAGGTAACAGTGAGCCAAGATCATGCCATTACAATCCAGCCTGGGCAACAAGAGCAAAACTCCGTCTCAAAAAAAAAAAAGAAAAAATCATAAAGTTTTAGGGTTGGACAGTTTTAGGGTTGAAAGCCAGGAGCTCCCTGCCTCACAAGGCAGCCCAGTGCTGTCAGTGCCAACTACTGGAAACCTTTTCCTTCCAAAAAGCCAAAAATTTGTCTTCTAGCCACCCACTGATTCTAGTCCAATTCTCTAACCATATAAAACAAGCTTGCTCTCTTTCCCACATTAAAACATTTTCAGAACATGGACACCTGGCCTTAAGTCTTGGCCTAGCCAATTAGGCTAGTGATTTTGACAGATCACCTATCTCTGTGGGTCCCCATCTTCCTTGTCTGTTGAACAAGGGCATGACATCACCAAGACTCCTTCTAGCTCTAAGACGCAGTGTGAAAAACACCACCTTCTTGGTATTCAATCCTTCACCGTTTTAACCTATTCATTGGATTTTTAATGTCAACACTTTATTTTTTACTTCCAGAAGTGCTTCTTTTCCACATGGGCCTATTTCCCTCCCCTAGGTTACGCTGTTTTCTTTTATTTTCAGTTCTTTGCTTTATTTTTTTTTTTATTTAAAAAATCTTATTCTAGGTCTCTAACTGGTAGCTCTATTACAGAAATAATATACTAATATATGTATGCGCAAAGGTTGCTGGATGGGACAAGTTTGCCACCTTCTAAGAATAGTGAGGAGGCTGGAGCCGAGTGAGAGAGGGGAGGCCACTGCCAGGTAAGGTCAGAGAGTAGGCAAGAGCCAGACTGTTGAGTGTTGTTGACAATGGTAAGGAGTTTGAGTTTTACTCTTAGTCAGATGGAGCAGTTTTTAAACAGCAGGGGAAAGATGGCCTATCTTACTTTTTTTTTTTTTTTTTTTGGAGACGGAGTCTCCCTCTGTCACCCAGGCTGGAGTGCAGCGGCACGATCTCGGCTCACCACAAGCTCTGCCTTCCAGGTTCACGCCATTCTCCTGCCTCAGCCTCCCAAGTAGCTGGGACTATAGGCACCCGCCACCACACCCAGCTAATTTTTTGTATTTTTCGTAGAGACGGGGTTTCACTGTGTTAGCCAGGATGGTCTCAATCTCCTGATCTCATGATCTGCCCGCCCGCCTCAGCCTCCCAAAGTGCTGGGTTTACAGGCGTTAGCCATCGCGCCCAGCCCTACCTAACATTTTAACGAGATCACTGGAGGGACAGGAATAGAAGCAGAGAAAACAGTCAGGAGGGTTTTCAATGGTCCAGGAGAGCAACAGTATTTGGTTGGTGGCAGTGGTGGAGGCGGGAGTCATGGGTAGACAGGTGAGTATTTTAAAGGTAGAGCTAGGAGAACTTGCTGAAAAAGCCTGGATTCCACAACATGCAGCCTGAAGTGTGCACAGATCCTGCTGGATCCTGCAACTCCCTCAGGAGGGGCACATGTGGACTCGTGGTTCTCAACCTCACGTGCTCATGAGAAAAAGTCCTTGCATGTTCTTGGAAATCCAACGTGAATCTCCAGCATCAGCTGGCGAGGCTCACCAGCCTCTTTCTCAAGACGGGTTGTATTCCCTCTCCTCTGAGCAGCATGACCCATTCAGCCCAATATTCTGTCTGACAGGCATATCTTTGGCAGTGTAAGCCCCAGTTGTGACAAAACTAAATTTTACACTGATCACAATTAGGCAGCCCATCTGTGAAAGTAAGACAGGAGGCTGGGCCCAGTGACTCATGCCTGTAATCCCAGCACTTTGGGAGGCCGAGGTGAGGAATCATGAGGTCAGGAGATCGAGACCATCCTGGCCAACATGGTGAAACCCCATCTCTACTAAAATACAAAAAATTAGCTGGGTGTGGTGGTGTGCACCATTGGTCCCAACTGCTTGGGAGGCTGAGGCAGGGGAATTGCTTGAACCCGTGAGGCGGAGATTGCAGTGAGCTGAGATGGTGGCACTGCACTCCAGCCTGGCGACAGAGTAAGACTCCATCTTAAAAAAGAAAAAAAAAAAAAAGAAAGTGAAACAGGAGGACTCCCTTGACCCCTCTGTGGGACCTGTGACAGGGGTGTGGCTTGCTGACTCGGCCGGCAGTGCTCAAACCCCTTGCAGGAGGGGAAGCATGCAGGTGAGAGGGTGCCAGGGCTGGGGTGAGCATTTTTGGGCTCTGGTCCCCTGGCAGCATCTAGGGGTGTGTTACAATTAATGCTGTTTTAGCAGCTGCCATCTGCAGATGGCTGTTAACCAGCTCAGTGGAGTCACGGTGACAGTCTTTTACACCCTGTCCTCTTGGCCCCCGTGTTCTTGTCCAGTATCCAGGAAGAATCAGGTCACACAGACTTGAAGGATGGTGAATGCAGAGATTTTATTGAGTGATGGAGGTGGCTCTTAGCGAGATGGGGAGCTGGAAAGGGGATACAGCAGGAAGATAATCTTCCCCTGGAGTGCAGCCATCCCTGGCCAAACTCCTCTCAACGTTCCGATGCTTCTCTTCTCTCCTCTGCCACGCCACTCTGCTTCTCTGCCAGTGGAGTTTGGGGTTTTTATGGGTACAGGATGCGGAGTGTGACGGGCCAGAGTGGTTTTGGAAAAAGCAACATTTGGGCAGGAAAACAGGGATAACTGTTCTCACTTAGGGCTGCAGTTTCCAGGCTTGAGGGTGGGGCCTTTGCCAGGGAACTGCCCTCTTCTACCCAGTATTTCCCTGCCTTCTGTCCATATCAAAAGGTTCTTGGTTGGGCACTGGGTTGACAGAGTCCAGGCATGCTATTTAGAACTCATCATAAAAAGTTGGGGTCAGAACCTCTCAGAACCAGAAAGCATGAACCACAGTTTAGCACAAATGGTGGCTTGAGATTGAATCTCGGGTCCCAGGTCCACAGGCAATAATGAGAACCTCAGGCAAGTCCATCTCTTTTCAATTCACAGGGGACATGATGGCACCCCGTCTCCTGACTCAGCCCTTCTCAAGTTTTATGGGATCTTGTTAAAATGCAGATTCACTAGGCCTGGGACTCTGCATTCCTAACTACTTCAGTAATGCCAGTGCTGCTGGTGCACAGACCACACTCTGAGGAGTGAGGTCCTGACTCATTCACCATCCAACATGCACTCGCTGGGCACCTACTGCATGTAAGAAACTGTGAGGGAAACGAAGCAGATGTGGTCTGTAAGGGGATATCAATGCACAGACCACCACAGCACCAGGAACAAAGTGACAATGCCACTCTGGGGACCCATAGGACAGAAATCTTTCTTGGTTAGGGGACCTAAGGGAGGCTTCATGGAGAAAGGTAGAGACACATATGGAGAGTGTAGTGAAAGCCAGAGGGCACCTTCCAAGGTTTTAGCTATGGAATGGCATCAGCTCTTTGTAATTGCTAATTTCTCCTCAGACTTAAGATCTCCTTTCTTGACTCACAAACAGAATAAAGGGACTAAAAGGGAAGTGAGAGAGATATTTCCAGTGTAGAGATTGAAGGAGTATGTCAGGATTCTCCCAGTTTCACAATACCGTATTATGCCAAGGACATATCTAGGTTTGCAAAGCTGGCTAGGAGTCATTCACTCAACATATATGGTGGTCATTAGGGCTGTTCTTTAGTGAGGAGTGTAATTCCCCACCCACTTTGAATTCAGGTTTGGCCAATGACATGTGAGCAGAAATGTCAAGTTATCATCTCCAGGGGCAGGCACTTATGAGCCAGTATGTGACTCTCTATTTTTCTCTCCCTACCACAGTGAACTGTGGTGTGTGTGTGTGTGTGTGTGTGTGTGTGTGTGTTTTGAGACAGGGTATCACTCTGTTTCTCAGGCTCAATGCAGTGGCGTGATCTTGGCTCACTGCAACCTCCAGCTCCCGGGCTCAAGTGATCCTCCCACCTCATCCTCCAAGTAGCTGGGACCACAGGTGCACACCACCATGCCCAGCTAATTTTTGTATTTTTTTTTTTTTTTGTAGAGATGGGGTTTTGCCATATTGCCCAGGCTGGTCTCAAACTCCTGGGCTCAAGTGATCTGTCCACCTCTGCCTCCCAAAGTGCTGGGATTACATGGTGAGCCACTGTGCCCAGCCAGAATGCTAATGTCTTATGATGATAAGACAAAGGAAACCCAGGTAGCCTGGGACTCTGAGTGAATATGATGAGCAGAGTACCCCTGCCAACCCACAGTGAACAGGCTGCAGAAAGCAAGAAATAAACCTTTGTTTTCTTGAGCCACTGGGATTTAGGAGTTGTTACTGCAGCATGCTCTAGTCCATCCTAACAACAAATATTTAATTGATTATAAGCACCATTTAAAGTTTTCATTCTAGGATATGGGACAGCTCATGGCATCAAAAAAGCAGCTGTAGGAACTGGGGCCTGAGCCACCAAAACCAAGACTCTCTTGTGCCAGCCTCTTTCTCTCACCCAAGTCTCATCTCCATTTATTTTTGCTTTGCTGTATTCTCCACTTTTGCTTATGGACTTTCTCCACGTATGCCAGGGGGTTTAGATGCCTCAGCCCTAACTTCATATCTTTCCAACTCTGGGCCCCATAGGCAAGGCTATTCTCCCTCAGCTCCAAATCAAGAAACCCTGGGGAAGGATCTCAGTTTGGATCACCTGCCCACCTCTGGACCAATGTCCGTGTCCAGGGAAATGCATATCTAGCCCTGGGTCACATGCTGACTTTTGTGGCTGAGTGGAGGGAGGCAGGATGGAGCATGTTACCAGAAGGGAATGGAAAACTAGTTTTGCAGCCCCAAGTACTATCCAGAGTCCCATACAAAGAGGAGGGAAGGATATACACACATAAGTATGCAGGAGAATGTCTAAGGCAGACTTTAACTGAGCTGTGATCAGTGAAAGGAAAAAAAAAAATGGGGAGGAAATGTAGTATACACTATGCATCATAGTCCTAAGAGGAAAGAGAAGCAGGGCAAGACGGCTAGGCTGGACAGCTCCCTACAGTGGCAACAGGAGGCACCTTTGTCCTAGAACTGCCAGGTGACTGACAAGGCCACAGGGAGAGGGAGAGATGGGATGTCAGGAGGAGATGTTAACTCAAATAACAGATGCTCTCTGTTTACTAATCTAGTAAATCTGACAATGGGGCAAACCTTTTCTGATCAGGAATAAGCTAAGTCTGGAAGAGCAAATACTGAACAAACACGTGTGCCCCATCGCCATCTTCCCTGCATAAAGCAGTCTTGGGACTCCTTCCCCACTGAGCCCACCTCAGCTTCTTGCTCCTCAAGACAGTGTCCTAGGCAGCCTCACATTAATCAAAAGAGATGAACCTCACTTGCCATCCCTGGTCTGGGTACCCACGCATGCTTGAAGGCCTATACCAAATTACCTTTCAAGACTCCTTCTGAAATCCCTACTGTGTGGGGGTCCTTGATCCATATTTCCTTGATCTATATTTCAAGTTGGGTCCTTGATCTATATTTTCTTTTTCCCTGTATTCCCAGGGAAGCCCTGGTGTGACTTAAAAAACCCAAAATGAAAATAATGTGCTTCCGTACAAAGACAGATGAGATCTGAAAATTCAGAATAAATACTCTGAATATAATGATCCAACTTCCAGTTCCTCAAGAATCCCAATTCCCTTCCCAAGTCCTAGAATTGAGAGGAAAACATCCTTAGTGTCCAAGTGCACCCTCTCTTACTTCTTGTTGGGGGTTGGAAAAACTCCCCCAGACTAAGAATTCTGGTAACCAGCTGGGCATGTGTGTGGCTCATCCCTGGCAGTGAAATTCCAAAGGTATCACGTGCTATGGCTGCTGCACTGCCGTGACTCTCCTTTCCCTAGCCTCCCGACCTTCCCTGGAAACACACATACACACACTCACATGTACACAAAACAGCAGCCTCACTAAGTGTCCAAAGAGGGCCTGACTCCCACTTCCCTCATTCTCCCCAGGGCTCCTCCTTCCCTGACATAATACACCCTCCAAAAAAGATAGCTGGCTTCAGAAGGAAGCGGGGAGACTGACCCAGTAATAACCAAGTGAGACCCTCCCTTGTCAGCTAACCTCAAATAAGACACAGCGGGAAGAAGTGCATGAAAGCTACTTCTCAGCAGGTAGGCAGGGTTAGCAAACAAAGAAACCGGGCAGCTCCACAGCAGAGAAATCTAAGCTGGTATTCTTCACTTCCTTGAGGATACTCCTCCTGTTTATAAATAAACATGATGCATACAGGCCAGCTGGGGAAGGAAAGGACCTAGAGGAACACTGACTCCTGGAGCTCTAAGGACCTGCAGGGTGACTGTGGCCAAAAACCTGTCTCTTAGACAGGGAGCTGGCCCAGGTGGGTGGGAGTCAGCCTTAGCACTGTGGCAGTGGCTCAGGTCAGCACTGGGACTAGAACCCATGTCTGCTGCCTACTAGCCCAACATCTTTCCTTTCACAGTTCAACGGAAACATTTACCCAGCTCCCACAGTGTACTACAGCACGGTGCCAGGAAATCAATCCTCAACCAACTGGAACCCTCCATTAACTGAATCAGTTTCCTGCATGCCACATTTTAAAAAGCAGGCCCCAAAGAAAGGCTAGCTTATATTTAAGGATTTACGATCTTTTCTTTTTTTTTTTTCCATTTGTTTTGCAACAGTTGGGGAACATCTTGAGGACAATCCACATTCCTCCCAGCCCCATCCATTTTCATATCCCTGACCCAGGACAGACTTCATGCTCCAAATCCCAGTCCTAGAACTTAGCCAGATCTTCAACTATCAAACTAAGACTCTGTCTTGATCATCACACTGTATTTTCTAAAAACTAATATTTTTAAAAATGTGCTATGTGGAAATAAAATGTTTTCTGCACAGCCGTTAGTTATTCAGAAAATTTTGTGGACTTAGAACTCTCTTTTCCCCATGTAGTGAGTTGGGGTTTTAGTCTACTAATCCCATAAGGGGTGAGAAGCTCTTGATCCATTCAGCCAACGTTCTGGGCCTTGACCAAGACAATGAGGCAATATCTGCTCCTTAGAATAATGCTTCAAAATGGCATAGTCTTCCAAGAAGTTACAGAGCAACGTTGGTGTCCCCCCTCCAAAAGGGTGCACAAAAATATGCTCTCCCCAGTTTGAAATTCATTCATGCCTAGACCTTGAGTTGTGTGTAAAGAAAATGAAAGGAGGCAAGCAGGCAAGTCCTAAATAAGTCCCTGTGTCCTATGACGGTATCAACCAGGTTCTGAGTGCTATTGCACTGAGTATTTCTTCCTTAATTATTTACAGGCTGAGCCAAGGAAGTTAGGAGAGAGCTAGGATGAAAGAAGCATCTCAAACTGGTCCTCATCCTAAGAGCCTTGTCTGTGGGCAGAAGCCTATCTTGATGCCTGCTGACCTCCGTCCCCAGGGGACAGCACTAGTCAGCCACTCTGCTTGTCCCCAGGGCCTGGGATTTCCTTCAACACAACCAACCTTCACTCAGTGCATTCAGGTGCCAGGTACTTCGTGAAAGACCCATGGCAGGGGAAAAGAGGTTGTAAAGGGAAACAAGCCACAATCACTTTCTTCAAAATGCTCATGGCCAGTAGCAGTAGAGACATTCACAAGCACTGGTTGGCTGTCCCTGGAGGCCATCAGCTTGTCGTGATACCTCTGGTCGGATGGTTGGGACCACACAAAGACAGGAAGACACTCCCTCTCTATCCTCAGAACACAGTGATAGGTCTTCCTTACATGTTCCTTGATGTGACAGAGGCTTACAAAACCATAAAAAGACTGCTTACACAAAACGCGACTTGCAGATAAAACCATAGGATGCTCCCATGCTAGAGGTCTAGGGAGCTTGAAAGAGATCAATTTTTCAATTGGCAGTGGGGAGTGAAGGTGGAAAAAGCACTGGACTGGACTAAAAATCCAGAGCCTGTTTTCTTTACCAGCTCATCTTGTGTCCTTGGGCAAGGCACATTTCCTCTGCAGTTTTACAGATGAGGGGGAGGACTAGATCAGTTGTTTTTATTAGCAGTAAAACACATATATTTTTCTGAATTGTATTTTATCTAGAACCCCAATATATAAGACAAACAAAAAGGGAACTGCTTGGGTTGAATCAGAGATGAGGAGCCCAGAGCCCATCTGCTCAGGCTGGGTGGCCCTCAGGGAACCCAGTTTGAAACCCGCAGGAGTAAATTAAGTCTGAGAGCCCCTGATAACCTCTCATAGGGCTCCTGGGGAGGACAGAAGGAGGGACTTATCATTGATTTAGTGCTCTCCGTGGTGCCTGGCAACTTACACATCAAGTATCATGGAAATCTTTGCAACAGCAACATGAGGTGAACTAGCTGCGGATTAGCATCTGCTGTGATCTGAGTTGTGAACTGGGATCTTCTGGCAAGAGGCAAAACTGGGATTTGAACCACAGGTATTCTGACTCCAAATACAGTATTCCTCCTCTTGATAAGAAGTTCCTCAAGGTATGTGGAGTGTAGAATATTGAGCTGAATCAATAATATCCTTGAATTATAAATATATGTACGTATATGTATACAGGAAAATTTCTTGAAGAATATGCCCTCCATTATTATTATTATTAGTTATCTCTGTGTGGTGGAAATGTGGATGATTTTTCAGTTTTTCTTTTCTAATTTTCCCGTAATGAACAAATATTGTCTTCACGGAACAGGTACTGCTTATTAAAAATGATGTTTATAACTCATAATCAATATGCTCATGCTGGGTTTCTACAGTGAATTAGGGACTGGGGGATAAGTGGTATCCCTGAGCTTTTGGACTTGATGGTGGAAATAACAGTCTCAAATCCCATCAACTCTCCTTTTTTTACTCCTGCGGGTTTCAAACTGGGTTCCCTGAGGGCCACCCAGCCTGAGCAGATGGGCTCTGGGCTCCTCATCTCTGATTCAACCCAAGCAGTTCCCTTTTTGTTTGTCTTATATATTGGGGTTCTAGATAAAATACAATTCAGAAAAATATATGTGTTTTACTGCTAATAAAAACAACTGATCTAGTCCTCCCCCTCATCTGTTTTATCTGCAAGTCCTAGGCCACAGATAATTTCAATTCTCTGAAGTCTCGGTTCTGGGGAGTGTGGTTGTTTTAGAAAGCAACAGCAGGTCCCTGAGACACCTCCCAAATGTATGCCTCTCCTCTCCACCCTCATCAGTTGCCCGTTGTAAAAAAGGGGGAGGGGCTGGGCACGGTGGCTCACGCCTGTAATCCCAGCACTTTGGGAGGCCGAAGCAGGCAGATCACTAGGTCAGGAGTTCAAGACCAGCCTGGCCAATATGGTGAAACCCCATCTCTACTAAAAATACAAAAATTAGCTGGGTATGGTGGCGAGGGCCTGTAGTCCCAGCTATTCAGGAGGCTGAGGCAGAAGAATCGCTTGAACCCAGGAGGCTAAGGCTGCAGTGAGCCGAGACTGTGCCACTGCACTCTCCAGCCTGGGGGACAAAGCGAGACAGTCAAAAACAAAAACGAAAAAAAAAAAGTGGGGGGGGGGGACGGAGGTGCTAATAAAACTAATGATAGTCACATGACCCAGGACCAGATGCCCTCACTCCCAGCCCAGCAGGACCTATAGAGAGCCCACCAGCCAGGCAAACGCAACTCTCCAGCCCCACCCAGAAGCCACTGGCAATATCGATCCCAGAGAGGAACCACCACCCTGATGGCAAGACCATGTTGGTCAGGCATGAGGCAGGGCAAGGTGTGTCAGCCACTTCCCCGTATTATTCATGTCAGCTCTGCCGGCAGAAATCTTCCAAATGTTTAACGTGCCACCTCAAGATGCAGCGCAAACCCCCCACAGTCAGGAACAGCTGTGGCGAGGCCTTCACGAAATGACTTGGGGACTGAGAGACACAGACACTGGCTTTGGGAGGAAAGCCCTGAATGGTGGCAGGAGACAATGCTGAGATCCACTTCATAAGGGAAAATCAGTAAAGAAGGGACGGGAGATGGGAGGTGTTTCAAAACGTGGGGAGTGATGGTGCACAATCACTGGGGTCTAGAGCCCCGCGTTCTTAGACAAAGAAAAAGCCCGAGGTGCTTGCCACCCTCATCCCTGCCTTAGAATCCCCACACCCATTTCAGCCCCTGCTAGCTAGAGCAGGTGGCAAATCTGTTCTGACTCAGGCCAGGACGGTTAGGGAAGAACAGGGACTGGAACAGCCACGTCTATCTCCAAAGGAGAATAAATCCACCGGGGAAGCTCTTCAAACGCCTAGGGTCCTGGGGCTTGAAAGGGAAAATCGGCCCCCACGCCCACCCCCAATGACTTCACACAGACCTCACCCCAGATGACTCTGCGTTCTCCTGCAATGCCTGGGAGTTGTCATCGCCACCATCCGGGTGGCTGTCACTTGAAAATTTCCCATGCACTCCTGGAGGTACCCGCCCCTGTCTCTCAAACCCCTGCAAAAAGAGTCGGAGCCGAGGGCTCCAGGCGTCTACTCCAAGATTCATATGCGTCTTCCCGTGTCCCACCTGCCTTTGCCGCTGTCGATGTAGACACCAAAAAAGGAGGATTTTTCCAACCCCACTGGGAGTCCCGCCTCTGTCTCTCCCCACTTTCCGCGCTGACCCTCCAGGCAGCGCCCCTGGCTCGTCTGCGCTGTCCTTTCCACCTAACAAAAGCTGGGCGGCGGGCCGCGGCGCCGGGCGACCGCACATTTCTCCCAAAGGAGAGAGACGCGTGTCCCCGCGGCGCGCCCATTCGGGGCCTCTGCAAATCGACGGAGCTGGGGAACAAAGCGGCCGGGGCACGGCGAGACGCAGCCCCCACGGAACCCCCGCGCGCCCCAGCCCTCGCTGTCCCGGCCCAGCCCCCCGCAAGCGGCCGCCAGCTCCTGTTGCCTCCTGGGCAGCAGCCGCGTCCTGCGCCGCCCGTCCGCTCGCAGGCGTCCTCGGTGGCTACTGTACCTGCTAAATTTAGCTGCGCCGGGTATTAATAGCCCGAGCCACTGGGGCCGGGCGCTGCAGGGCCGCGCGCAGCCGGGGGCCAGGGGCGGGGAGGGAGGGGACGGAGGGGCGCGCAGGAGAAGGCCACTTACACCACCAGCCTGGAGATGATCCATGACACCATTGCGGGCGGGCGGGCGAGGCCCGGGCGGCGCGGCTCGGCTAGGCTGCGGGCGGCGCGGGTGGCTGCGGCGCTCCCGGCACGTCTGTCCGCTCACGGCAGCCGCCGCCAGACTGAGCGCGCCCGCCGCCCTGCCAGGCGTTCGCGCGTTGGCGCAGCCGCGGCACGTTCTGGCGGAGGCTGCGGCCCCAGCCCCCCGGGGCTCGGCGGGCGGCAGCGATTGGGCGGTGAGCCGGTCAGGGCACCCGCGGGCCCGCCCCGCCCCGCTAGCCCGGGCCCCCAGCTGAAGGCGGGCGGGTCCTGCGCGCGCCCCAGGGCATCGGCCCAGACAAGGGAACCCTGCGGCGGCCCCGTTTGCAGGGCGGGGACCCTCAGCGTTCCAGCACGGAAACTGAGGTCCGAACTTGGACCTCGGGAATCTGTCTGCACCTGTCTAGGTGGGATGCTGTCATCCCTCATTCAAATAGTGCGTTAGCCTCATAAAAGGTTTACTTGGATCCAGACCTAACCTCTTCAGACTGTCCCCTGCTAAGCACTTTCTGCATAAGAAACAAACCTGGGCGCTTGCCTCCCTACTTAAAATTCTACAGAGTCCCTATATCATCGTGGTACCTGCCTAGAACCGTGTTGCCAAGACCATTCCCCCAAATAGTCCTCTAGCTCTTTTCCCTGAGGGCATCTTGGACTCAAATATTTGCTGTTTCTTTTTTCCCTGTCTGTACACGCCATGCCTCATGGTCCTGCCTTGGTTTGATTCAGCTCCTTCTTCAAGGCTGGGCTGAAGGGCTACTTGTTCCTAGGGAAGGGCTTTCCTTGGAGGCTGCTCCTAGTCCTAGGAGGAGACTAGAAGCCGCGATTGCATAGCACCAGTGCCCCGCTGAGCCACGTTGAAGTCTTAGGCAAAAGGGAACTTGTGCACCCTATATAAACATTTTTACTTATTTTTTAAAATATCGTATTAACTATTACGGTTTTTTTTGTTTTTTGTTTTTTTTTTTATGAGACGGAGTGCAGTGGCCTAATTTCGGCTCACTGCAAGCTCCGCCTCCCGGGTTCAAGTGATTCTCCTGCCTCAGCCTCATGAGTAGCTGGGATTACAGGCGCGCGCCACCACGACCACGCCCAGCTAATTTTTGTATTTTTAGTAGAGATGGGGTTTCACCATGTTGGCCAACCTGGTCTCAAACTCCTGACCTCGTGATCTGCCCGCCTCGGCTTCCCAAAGTGCTGGGATTACAGGAGTGAGCACCTGCGCCAGGCCCTATTATGTATCTTAATTGCTGAATTTCTTTTTTTTTTTTTTTTTGAGATAGAGTCTCACTCTGTCGCCCAGGCTCGAGTGCAGTGACCGGATCTCAGCTCACTGCAAGCTCCTCCTCCTGGGTTTACGCCATTCTCCTGGCTCAGCCTCCTGAGTAGCTGGGACTACAGGCGCCCGCCACCTCGCCGGGCTAGTTTTTTGTGTTTTTTAGTAGAGACTGGGTTTCACCGTGTTAGCCAGGATGGTCTGGATTTCCTGACCTCGTGATCCGCCCGTCTCGGCCTCCCAAAGTGCTGGGATTACAGGCTTGAGCCACCGCGCCCGGCCTCATTGCTGAATTTTATGGCACCTCTGAAATGTTGCACCGTCGCTGAGCACCTCACTCTGCTCACCCTAGGCCCGGCCCCAGATAGTACATTATTCTGTTACACTGGAAACGCTTTGTCCTCTACTCCTTGGCTCTGCTGCTGCTTTTCCCACCCTCCAATAGCTTAGGTTCTGCGTGGTGCTTTCAGTGCCCTGTCCTTTGCTGCTGATGGTGTCATGTGTAATTCAGTGTCCGATGTGAGAAGCGCAGGAGACAGCTTAGTACCCTCAGGTATAGCAGAATCTGTGCGTGTGTGTGCCTGTATAGACAGAAGAAACACTTCACCGACAACAGAAGGACTGCAGATGAGACATGCTCTCATATCTCAGGTCTCCAAAGAACCCATAACATAGCTGTAACGTAGCAGTTTTTCATGCTGCCTTGACCCAGTTTTGAGACTCTGGCTGGAGGCTGGTCAGTTCCCCTTCTCCAGCAGTCTATTAACCCCACACCCCCAACCACTTCCGTTAGCAGGTTCTCACGTGGGACACTGTACACCTGCCCTAATTGCCCCAGGGCTAGGCACCGAACCATTTGTTACAGCCCCTGTGCTTCAGAACCCACTGAAATTATCCAAATTAGCCAGTCCTATATCTGCTTGCCTTATTTCACCCTTTCCTTCCCTCAGAAACCATGATAAAGGTGTTTGTCCACAATTCCCCTCTCTCCCTCTGTCCGTGACAGACCCTGGCCCTGAGTGGCCCTGCATGGTGTGCTGTGATCTCTCCAGGAAACTGTCGATATAAAAAGCTCTGAAACGCTTTCCAGCTTCTCTTCTTGATCTGTGTCTGACCCCACCATATCTCACTCAGGGTAAGGTTATGTGGGTAAAACAATGCTCCACAGGGAAAAGCTTTCCATACTCACTAGGCAGAGAGAACACCAAAGCTAGATCAGGACAGCACCCAGCACAGAGGACCTTCCTGAGACCTCCCTTCCCTTCCATCCATACCCCTCACCTATACTCCCTGAGTCAGAAAGGCTATTACCCATCTTGCAGGGGGAGCGGTGGAGGGGATGGGCTATGGTTCAAAGAGACCCTGTTGGTGGGAAAATAAAGAAGAAGGTAACCACATGCTGGTTCCCTACTCCCTATAAGTAGAATTCTCAGATTTGACTATTGCACAGGACTAAGCATTTAAATTACCAAAATGAAAGTATTTATGGGGTTAAAATATCTTGAGGTCTTTTTGTTAGCTGAAGAGGACCAGAAAACTAGTGAGACCAACCCCATATTTCTCACAAGGGATGAGAAAGAACTTGTCCATAGAACGGACTTGGATGGGCAGAGGAGGGGAAAGAAGAAAGAAAGAAAGTTGCTTTTTTACTGCATTCTGCCTCTTTCCATGTAACTGTTACGCTTATTGTATCTCTCTATCCTGGACCTCCTCTTGTTTGTCCTTGGCCCTGGAAAACATGAGGCCAGGGAATGGACTCCACCTTCTAGACAATAAAACTCTTACAGCTCTATCAGTTGCTTGACTTCAAGTTCTTTTTCGTAAGAATTGCTTTGATAGTAGATGCCTCTCGTCTGTTTTTACCCTGTGCCCTTCCCCTTTCTTCTGGGAAGAATTCTCTGTTTTTCACTGGGGAATGAGTCTCCCCATACTCCAACCTTAGAAACTGTGATTTTCTTAGATGTCCTCACTACCTTGATTGGCTTATGAGTAATCACCAAACAGAAACTGGGCCAATGATCTCCCTTGGGATTTTTAAAGTTGAAAATAGAAAAAAGAGAATTCCACTTTCATCTATGAAGCATTGGCTGCCGTGAGAATTGTCCTCCCATTGCAAACAACTAGAAAAACAGGATCAAAAAAAGAAGCAACTGTTTTTGTTTATTTGTTTGTTTGTTTGAGACGGAGTCTGGCTCTGTTGCCCAGGCTGGAGTGCAGTGGCGTGATCTCAGCTCACTGCAAGCTCTGCCTCCTGGGTTCACGCCATTCTCCTGCCTCAGCCTCCCAAGCAGCTGGGACTACAGACAGCCGCCAGTATGTCTGGCTAATATTTGATATTTTTAGTAGAGACGGGGTTTCACCATGTTAGTCACGATGGTCTCGATCTCCTGACCTCATGATCCACCCTCCTCGGCCTCCCAATGTGCTGGGATTACAGGTGTGATCCACCGCACCCAGCAAGAAGCACCAGTTTTTAAGCATTGAACAACAGACAGTACAGGACTGTGATAACTAAGAGGACAGAAACAAATGAAGTGAGTCTTACGTCCGAGTTTACTGTCTCAAAGCAGTTTCCAGGCATCACTGTAGGGATGGAGAACCCAAACAGATCCCAGAAATTTCACAGAACACAGGACACAGATCAGAGTCCAGGGAAGCCAAAGTGGTTAGAATTTGCGAAGCAGAATGTAAGAGTGGAGGGAGATGATTAGAGAGAGAGCTGTAGAGATCTGCAGAGCAGTCACTTCAAGTCATTAGCTGAATACTGTCCTGAGCACGCATGGGTGAAATTCTGTGAGGCCACAGGAAGAACTACCAGAAAGCAGGATGCCAGACAATTCCTGGAGCTCATACAGGACTGGGAATAATTTGTCTTCATACCAGCCAAAACAGAGACCTTTTATACACAAAGCATTGGCTACAGTCCACAGAAGGGTATCATCTTAATGCAGGGGGAGGCTAAATGAGCCCTAAAATAAACACTTACCTGGTCCTGCCTTAACAAAACTTAAAAGCAATCTTCGAAAGGATCAAACTGATCTCAAGTAACTTAACTGTGCTCAGAGAAAAAAAAGTCCAAAATTAGCTGCAAAACAAACAACTACAAAACCCAACACCCAAAAAGGTAAAATTCACAATGCTCAACATGCAAACAAAAATTATCAGGCATACAAAGAACATGACTTGTAAGCAGGTTGAAAAATCAACCAATAGAAACAGATCATGAAATGACAGAAATAATGCAGTAAGCAAATAAATACCTTAAATTATATAATATTTGAACGGACATTTCGCCAAAGAAAAAATACAAATGGCAAAACAAAAAGTACGTGAAAAAAATGTTCAACATCATTGATCATTAATTAGGGAAATACAAATCGAAATCATAAGAAGATATTACTGCACACATTTAAGAATGGCTGCAATGAAAAAGACTGATCATTTCATGTTCTGGCAAGGATATGGAGCAACTGGAACTCTCATATGCTGCTGATGGGAATGTAAAATGATACTACTTTGAAAAATGGTTTTCTATACTTCAAAAAAAGTGGAAATTACTTTTGCCTCACACCCTTCCCCTTTCTTCTGGGAAGAACGCTCTACTTTTTTTTGGTGAATGATTCTCCCCATGCTCTAACCTTAGAAACCTTAGAAACTGGTCTGACAATTTCTTTTTTTTTTTTTTTCTGAGATGGAGCCTTGCTCTGTTCCCCAGGCTGGAGTGCAGGGGCGTTATATTCTTCTCGTATAAAAAGCCAGATACAAAAGACTCATACTATATAATTTCATTTTTATGAAATTCTAGAAAAGACAAAACCATAGTAACCAAAAGAGCATAGTGGTTCCCAGATATCCGGGATTGGGTAAGGAGACTGATTGTAAAAGGGCAAGAGGAAACTGTTTGGGGTGATGGAAAAATTCTATATCCTGATTGTGGTGGTAATTACCAACCATAAACAAATTCATCACACTTTACATTTAGAATTGGCAGGTTTTGTTGTATGTAAATTATACATCAGTAAAGTTAAGTAAAAAAAAAAATAGAAAACATATTTTTCTATGATGTCTTATGTGAAGCTCTGTAGTTGTGGATAACCATGATTTTATTGGCCTTTTTCTTACTTATTATTTAAAAGTTTTCATATATTGAGAAATAAGCCTTTTGACTGTCATCCACATTGAAATGTTTTTCTCAAGTTATCATTTTCCCTTCAGATATTATTTATAACATCTTTTTAAAATGTTCAAAATTTTATGTAATCATTTTTATGTATATTTTATGGCTTGTGAGCTTTGTATTGGTTTATATATACTATTTGCCTCCACTATACTAAATATACATATTTTTAAAATTTTTCTTAATTTTTAAAAATTTAAAATTAAAAAATATTTCTGTGCATCTGCCTTTACATTTTAAATTTTAATTTTATACCTTTTATTTTACAGTCCATCTGGAATTAATTTTAGCGTATGAGTTAGTTACTTGTCTTAATATAATTTATTGAACAAGCCACCAGTTTCTCCTTCAAGTTGAAAGGCCATCTCTATCATATACTCTGTTCCTTATTACGTCAGAGTCTAGTTTTTCTAGACTCTGTTCAGTTCTGCGCATCCAGTCATGAATGGATGTAGTTTTAATTACTCCAGTGTTTTATAATATATTTTACTATTCAGTTGAGATAGTTACTTCACTTTCTTTTACAATTTTTCTGGTTATTCTTGCCATTTATAATTTCACTAGACTTTACAGTCATATTATCTCATTTTTTGATAATTCTGATTGTTATTTTTAATTGAGATGAGGTTAATTTTTAGATTAATAATTAATCATGACAGTATTTGTCTTCCTATCCAAGAGCAGGGTATTTGTTTTCATTTATACAAATTATCTTCTATGTTCTTAATAGCATTTAATTTTTTCTTCAAGTAGATCTTTCACATTTCTTTACATTGCCATTTGAACCAATGTGTTGTATTCCACTGTGTAAATATGCTATAACTGATTTAAACAATTCCATATCATTGGCCATATAATAATAGATCATTTTCAATTTTTCCTGATTAAAAACCTAGGGCCAGGCATGGTAGCTTGCACCTGTAATCCCAGCTACTTGGGAGGCTGAGGTAGGAGGACTGCTTGAGCCCAGGAGTTTCAGTCCAGCCTATGCAACAAAGCAAGACCCCCCTCTAAAAATTAAAAAACAATTTTAAAAATAATTTAGCAAAGAACACACTTGTAGCTATATATTTTAATATGTTCATAATGATTTAGTTAGGATAAATTCCTAGAAATTGAATCTTTAGGAGTATGAACTTTTTGGGGGGCTTTTGATGCATAATGCTAAATTACATTCCCAAAAAGTTTCAGAAATGTTTGGTCTAATTTTTGTAAATTATAAGTATTACATGTGCTATAGTAAAGTCTCATCACACAATCAATAACTCACTTGAATTAAACTCTATGTACTAAGGGGTCAGGAAAGAAAGAGAAAGAGGAAAATGGCCTGTATTACAGGGATTCTGCTTGTCCTTTCACTTCATGACTTCATGAGAAGACGCCCTGAGCTGTTGATACTGGAGAGGTGGCTCTGCTGTTTCCCCCATAGACCTCGGTTCTTTATCACACACACAGAGTGTGTGATTCTAGTGTTCACACATCCATATTGTTTGTACAACGTGATCCTAAGCACCTCCACTGCTTCAACTGGAAATGAACAAAAATGGAAAATGATCTGATCCACAGCCTGAGGAAGAGCTCATTGTGTTAGACCATTATGGGCCATATCATCTTTTACTGTATCAAATTTTTGCCTTAAACATTTACATTGATATGGAAACTCAACATCAAGTGTACCTACACCCAGAGTTGATTTACTATGAAGATAAAGCTTATGTTTTAGGACATCTAATTAGGACCCTGGGAATGACCCTAGCAGTGTATTAATATGATTAGATGTCTTTAGTAAAATGTGCAAAATTAAAGATTTTTATTAAAATCTGTTAAGGCAGCTGTTTTTTCTAATTCTCAATCACACTTCTCCTTGTGCTGAGTGTTATCCAAGTGACTGGAGGCATTTTTGGAAGTTGGCTAAGATGAAATTGAAAATACATTTAAAGTTTGGTGGGACATATGTATGGAGCTACAGTGATTTCTATGTCCCTTTTAGCTATGGTTGCTCCCGCATAAAGGAATCGTTCCCCAGAACATTCCTACTGCCCACTGTGTTGACTCACTCAGTTCCACAACACCATAAGCAGAGCTAAAGATTGTATCATACTATGATCGTGGCCTGCAGCCTTGGTCCTGGAACTGCTTGGAGAGTAGAAGAGAAACACAGTTTGAAATGTACAGAGCCAGCATCTAGTCTGTATCTATTCTTCAGTCATCAGATGTGGAAAATTATGAGTGGAGGGTTCAGTTCTCATCTACACCCAGTCAAAATGGTTCTCCTCTTTCAGGAATACACTCCATAATGCAATATAGACCATTACAAATGCACTATATCTATTTTTTAACTTTTTGTGGGCATGATGTGAAAGAGAACATATTAGGATGTCTGACTTTATAAAGCACAAACCTATAGCAGTGTTACAAACAGCAAGCAAATCTATGTGTGGAGTCATATGTTTTATGAATCTCAACTCTAAATAAGAATATATAGTTCAATAAACTGTGTTAGGACAAATTATATTTTTATCCTCTGTACATAAAATAGCAATACAAAGTTGTTGTCAAATGAAGAAATGATGAAAGTGTAGGCATCCAGAGAATATAGGAAAAAATGTTATAAACCAGTCTTAGACAGTTAATAAAAATATGTTATTTTTGCTGTTTTTTGACACTTGTGGGTTTTTTTTTTTTTTAGCATTTGAAACATTATAGTTTGCTGTGATTTATTTTCTTATTCCAAATAAAATTCTTATTCACACTTAGTTTTGAAATCACAGTTTTGAAGACCCAGCTCCCACATTTTTTTAAGTTTCAGGCTTCACAAAACCTGAATATGCTCCTGTGTATTTTATTGTATTTAATTTGCATCCTCTAAGGCATTCAGTGAAGTTGAATTTCATCTAATTGATTAATTCAATTTCTTTTTTTTGGGAATTGCCTTTCCTTATTCCTTACCGTTTTTCTATTGAAATGTGTGGGTTTTTTGTTTTGTTTTGTTTCTGTTTTTGTTTTGCCATTTTCTTATTGGTTTGCAGGAGTTCTTTGTATAAGGAAAACAAGCTTTCATATTTCATTGTGTTGTAATTTTCCCAGTATGTAATTTTTCTTTTAAATTTATCCATGGTATTTTTGACATACCGAATTTTTAAATATATATTCATTTATATTTTATCCTAATAGAACAATTTGTCTTCATCCCTAATGCAAAATTTTTACATTTATTCCTTTTTTTTTTTTTTCAGGGAGAATCAGAAAGGAGTAATCGGTGTTGCAAGTCCTGATTACATAGAGAATGAAACCATGTTTCATGCATCTCCTATCAGCCTATTCTATCTGCCCTCCAAAAGGAGAAACAGGTAAGAATTATCCCACCTGACGATGCATTTATTCCTGTTCCAGTTTGTCTGTTTTATTTGTGGCAAGCCTTTCGGTCTTAGATTATTTTTAATTCTGATTCCATTATTGGTGGTATTAATGATCATGACCAGTATGCCTGTTAGATTGTCTTCAGCTGTGAGTAACAGCACATCCAACCAAATAATATAAGTTCATCTTTCTCACATGACAAGAAGTCCATTTGAAGGTTGGGTTTAACAGCTCAACAATATCACCGCCCTAAGTCACCTTCTGTCATGGCTGAGCCAGGGCTTCAGCGGCTGCAGACAGTAAATCCTCACATGACCATCTCTCAGGCGGGAATGAAGGCAGAGGAGGCTTTCCTTCAGTGCTGCCTGGAGGCTGCCCACAGACTTTCCCTCACATTTCAGAGGCCAGAGCAGAGTCGAGGGCCATCCCTTCCACAATCCCTGGCAAAGGGAAATGAATGTACTCTGACTTACTTGGGCCACTCATTTTCCCTCAAGTATCGGGCCACCCTCCCTGAGCACATTTCTGTGTGATGCTGAACAAACTCAGGGTTTTGATGCAAGGAGAATGGGTGAATGGCAGCTGGGTAGGCAACCAGGAGGGTCTCATCTACAAGAAGGATAAATTGCTGTTTAGTTTGCTAATGGACAACCATAACAAATTACCACAAAGTAGGAGGCTTAAAACAACAGAAATTTACAGAAATTTACTCTCTCTCAGTTCTGGAGGTTGAGAGTCTGAAACCAAGGTGTTGGCAGGGCCATGTACCCCTGAAGGATCCAGGAATAATCACTCCTCAGGTCTCCCAGCTTCTGGTGGTTGCCGGCAGCCCTTCGCATTCCTTGGCTCACTTCAATCTCTGCCTCTGAATTCACATGCTCGTCTTCCTTGTGCATCTCCACATGGCTTTCTTATAAGGACAGTCATTGATTTTAGTGATTGAATTTGAATTGAACCAGTATGATCTCATCTTAATGAATAAATCTGCAAAGATCCTATTTCCAAATAAGGTCACACTCACAGGTACTGAGGGTTAGGATGTCAACATTTTTTTACGAAGGACACAACTCAGCCCCCAACAACTATCATTCATGCCTCTATCCAAATATCTGATGCAATGCTGAGAGATCAAGGCTGGGACAGACCCTCTGTGCATACTTCCAGGGTCCTCACCTGCAGCAGTCAGGTGTCCTACTCCACATGATGGCCCTCTCGATGGCTCACATACTAAAATCTCTCCCTGCTTTCCCAAAAGAAGCTCCATTATCACCAGTCTCCCGGCCTCCAGACGGACAAGAACCTTCTCAACCACAGGGCTTAGCTCCTGCCAATGTCCCCATCCAATGGCAACTCTGACATCTTCCTTCAGATAGCCTCACCCCTGCTGCCAATTCTCACCTTCAGGTTCAGAGAACCTATAAGGACAAAGTAACTTTTTGGGGGCTTACTGGCAGCTTTAGAAATTAGGAGGAAGGGCTGGGAATGGTGGCTCACACCTGTAATCCCAGCACTTTGGGAGGCTGAGGTGGGTGGATCATCTGAGGTCAGGAGTTGGAGACCAGCGTGGCCAACATGGTGAAATCCTGTCTCCATTAAAAATACAAAAAAATTAGCCGGGCATGGTGGTGGGTGCATGTAATCCCAGCTGCTCGGGAGGCTGAGGCAGGAAAATCGCTTGAACCAGGGAGGCGGAGGTTGCAGTGAGCCCAGATCACGCCACTGCACTCCAGCCTGGTCAACAGAGTGAGCTTCAGTCCACGCCCCACCTCCCTACCCCCCGCAAACCCCCGCCAAAAAAAAAAAAAAGATACAATGAAAAGGGAGTGGTGTTGAAGCTGGGACTGAGAAAAACAGGCTTCAGACAATGGTCTCAGGTACTCATTGGGCTTCTGGCTACACCTAGAAAAACCCACACCAAGGCATTGATGATAGGGACAATCTGAGGAGTGTGGTGGAGAATGGAAAGGAGGAGCAAACACTTGAGCCCTGACCCTAGCCAAGATCTCAGAAATTTGCCTGGCTTCTTGACCTGTGGATTTTGGTCATGTTGTATGAGATACCCAGCACATAGGAGGGCTGCCTGACTCACAGTGGAAGACTCAGACATGGGAAGGTGGGTTCTGAGAGATCAAGTCTGGGTTGACGCCTTCTCCCTGGCCATGATAGATTGATCCAGGGATGGGTAACTGACTCAAGCCAGCCCTTCTCTGAGATGTTTCAAGCTGGAATCAGGGAAATGTAATAATCCCACTCCGATGGACAGTGCATAGCTCAGAAGCTGTTGCTCTCATTTCCCCCTTTATGTGGAAGAAGACCATCAGGATTAGGAGGAATTTAGGCTGATATACAGAAACAAGAGAAGGGAAGAAAGATGTCAGCAGCACAATATCTTTGGTTCTAGAGCTCTGGGTCCAGCTTCATCCCTGACCTTCCCGTTTTTGTAAATATTCCAACCACATACCCTCTTTGGGCGTAGGGTGAGCTCCTGGCACTTGCAAGGAAGAGTCTTGAGAAATAAACGTATTTCCCAGTGGGGCTGTTGGCTCCTGGCCAGTCCACCTTCTCAGAGACCTCAGTGAGGGATGGCCCAGATGGCACTGCTGACTCTTTTTTTTTTTTTTTAGACAGAGTCTCTCTCTGTCGACCTGGAGTGCAGTGACACAATTTCAGCTCACTGCAACCTCCGCCTCCCGGGTTCAAGTGATTCTTCTACCTCAGCCTCCCGAGTAGCTGGGACTACAGATGCCCACCACCATGCCCAGCTAATTTTTATATTTTTAGTAGAGACAGGTTTTCACCATGTGGGGATGGTCTCAAACTTCTCACCTCAGGTGATCTGCCCAACTCGGCCTCCCAAAGTGCTGGGATTACAGGCATGAGCCACCATGCCCAGATGAGCACTGCTCTTACCACACATGTATCATGGCTGTTGAATAGCTCAGGTTGTCCATATTCTCCTGGCCATAGGTCAGGCAAGTGCAGCATAGACATAAGTGGGTTAATGTCCATGCTGGAGATGGGATTCATACAGGCAGGCTGGCCTGCAAATGGCAGAGGGACAATAAGGGCAAACTCCTTGAAGGCAAACAGTTAAAACTCAGAGAGGCAAAACCTGACACAGAGCCCAAAAGGCACTGTGAGAGCCCACGAATGGGGGAGCCAAAAGGGGGCCTGAAAAGCTGGTTCATGGGACTAGATCAGCCAAGGAGGAAGGCAGGTCCCTGGCCTCTCTGTAAGCAGTGTTAAGCATCTACAGTCCCTTTGCCTGCTTGGGGAGGGGATATGGTCAGCTGGATTAAAGGTTTGGGTTGAGAGGCCATGAGAACAGGAAAATGCAGGGAGGTAGACATTTAGCTCAGTACTTTACTAGTTTGGGGTGAATTTATTGGCCTTTTTGAGCCTAATTTCTTTCATCTATAAAATAGAAATAATGATACACACCTTGTATTGTTATAAAGGCTAAATGTAAAACAACAACATCAATGCAGTGGTTTTTTAAAATGTGAATTCTTTGATGCTCCTTTCATCAAGAGGTGGGGTCTATCTCGCATTCTATTGGATCTGGGTGAGGATGTGACAGACTCAATTAATATTTTACAGAGGAAGTGACTTCATATGACTTCTAAGGCTAGGTCATAAAAGGCCATGTAGTTTCTGCTTATGTACTGCACATTCTTGGAGCACTGAGCCACCAGGCTCATAAAAGAATATGATTTCCCTGAGGCTACCATGCTATGAGGAAGCCCAAGGCACACCGAGAGGCCACATGTGGGTGTTTAGTTGATATTCCCAGCTGAGCCCAGCCTTTAAATCACCCCAGCCTAGGCACCAGACATGTGAGCGAAGAAGTCTTTGGATGATTCTAGACTTCAGTCATTAGAGTCACCCTTGGCCAGCTGAGTCTTAATATATCTTGGAGCAGAGACTAGACCTCCCTCTCTTCTCTGTCTGTATTCCTGACCGTAGTATCTGTGGGAGTACATTTTGGGATAAATTGTTACACACAAATAGATATGTAACCAGGATGCCACGTAAAGGGCAGGTATAGTAGCAGAGTTGGGATTTGAACTTATCTAGCTTATTCTACAGATTGTGAACTTTCTGCTTTACTAGTGGTTCCTGAAAGCTGGTGCCTATCAGTGATAGCATTTTAGTGAGAGAGAAAAAAAGATCAGGAAAATGTAGTAAAGTTTTTAATAAAACCAATGTATTCCATTGAAAAATTTTCCATTTGAAAAATTTTCCAGTGTATTCCATTGAAGAGAGAGAGAGAGACAGACAGACAGGATCTCTCTCTGTTGCCCCAGCTGGAGTGCAGTGGCACAATCACAGCTCACTGCAGCCTTGGCCTCCTGGGCTCAGTCAATCCCCCCACATCAGCCTACCAAATAGCTGGGACTACAGGTGTGCACCACCATGCTTGGCTAATTTTTTTTAAAAAAAACTTTTTGTAGAGATAGGATCTTGCTATGTTCTCAGCCTGGCCTCAAACCTCTAGGCTTAAGAAATCCTCCCACCTCAGCCTCCCAAAGTGCTGGGATTACAGGCATAAGCCACTCGGCCTAGCCAAAAAAAAAAAAAAAAGAAAAAAAACAAAAACAAAAACAAAGACAAAAAACAAATATTATTCTGAGATTGCCTTTCCTACCTTTGGAGTTATCCATATGTCCTTTCTTTTATGACATAATGGTGATAGTACTTAGTGGTGGTTATTTTATTAATATCCTTACTTAGCAAAGTAAAAAATTATGAAACTTATGTTATTCCATTCAGTTACCTTTCCTTTTTAAAGCTTCACTGGTCTTTGACATTCAAAAGTCCAGGAGCTCCTGCTCTGTACCTTGGGTATCCTAGATCAGAGGTGGATCCATTGGAAGCTTGACATTGTTGCAGGGTTGTGTGTTTTCTTTGGTTGTTCCCTGTGATGGCTGAGGTGTGGGCTTGACTGGAGATTGCTGGTAAAGTGTTGCTTCTGGCTGTGTCTGTGAAGGTGTTTCCTGAGAAGACTGGCACGTGAGTCTGTGGACTGAGTGGGGAAGAGTCACCCTCCATGTGGGAGGGGCACCATCCAGTCAGCAGGGGCCCCAGATAGAACAAAAAAGGAGAGAATAGGATTTCCTCCCTCTGTCTCCTGGAGCTGGGACACTCTTCTCTCCTGCCCTGGGACATCAGAACTCCAGGCTTCTGGTCCTTTGGACTCCAGGACTTATGCCAGCAACCCTCCACTGCTACCCTGAGAATTACACCATCGGCTTCCCTGACTCTGAGGCTTTTAGACTTGGACTGAGCCACGCTACAGGCAACCCAGGGTATCCAACTTGAAGACAACCTGTCGTGGAAAATCCCCACCTCCAAAATTGCATGAGCCAATTCCCCTAATAAATACCCTGTCATCTGTCTATCATCTACATATGTATATCCTATTGGTGGTGTCTCTCTAGAGCACCCCGACTAACACGTTCCCTATTCCCTTTCAGGATTAGCACATGTGTTCATTTATAGTTTATACCCCTACCTGTTTTCAAAAAGGATAGTCTTTCTCCAGACACACCCCAGATTCCTGTAACAGTTACTGAGTCAGATGGGGCCCTTCCCCAGGCACCAAGAGGATTCAGTGGATGATGGGAGTGAATGGTGGATCATCTTGCACTCTCTGTTGAAGGCAAAGTCATCCCTTACCCATCCCTGGCCACTGTTTGAGATCTTTGTTGCCACAGTGGCCCTTGCCAGCGCTTGGCATGAAAGGCAGAGATTGAGACCAGTGGCCCTTAGCCCTCATCCTGGTCCAGCCCTCAAACGTGGGCTGGCAGCTGTGGCTTCTACTGTTTCCTCGTATGTGGCTCTTCAGACACCTGTCTTTAGGCTGTAAGGCTTTAACCTGTCTTTAGGTTGTAAGGCTTCATCTTAGGCAACACCTCTTCTCAGGTGGCTGGCAAGTCTTTCCAGTCATGCTTATAATGGATCACCCACGGTGGAGCCCAAGAACTTACTCTTGGGAGGCTAGTGTGTCCAAGGGGTTAAGAGTCTTGTTTCTGGAGTCAGAGTGCCTGGATTGAACCCTGATTCTGCCACGTGCTAGGTGTGTTGTGCCCTTGGGCAAGCTACCTTTGTGTGCCTTAGTTTCCCTGTCTGTAAAATGGGAATAATAATAATGTGTATTTCATAAGATTGTTGTGAGAAGTAAATTAATAAAGCACTTAAAGCAGTGCCTGGGAAAGGCCATTTAAGGCCATGTTGAGATATCCCACCCACCCATGAGAATGGCTAAAATTAAAAAGACTGACAGTACCCAGTGCTGTTATACCTGAGCACTGCAACTTTTGAACGTTGTTGATGGGAATGTGAAAGGATACAACCACTCTGGATAATAGGATGGCATTTTCCTGTGAAGTGAAATACGTACTTAAAATGCATTAGTATGAAAAAAGGCATAAATCTTTACAAAACAAATAATTTTTTACCCCACAGCCCAGCAACTTTACTACTGGGTATGCACCCAAGAGGAATAAAAACATATGATTACACAAAGACTTGTACATGAATGTTCATAGTAGCATTGTACTGTGGACATCATAACAGCTAAAACGGTAAACAATCCAAATGGCTTTCAACAGGTGCATGGGTAGAGAAAATGTAGGTTTTGTGTATGTGTGCAATGGAATACTACTTAGCAATAGAAAGGAATGGAGCACTGATACATGCAACAACATGGATGAATCTCAGAAACTTTCTGATGAGCAAAAGAACCCAGTAGCCAAAGAGTACATACTCTATGAGTCCATTTGTATGAAACTTCAGGGAAGACAAATCCAACCTAGAGTGACAGAAAGCAGCTAAGCATTTCTATAGGGAAGACAGAGAAGACTGAGTGGGAAAGGGCACAGGAACTTTCTGGAGATGATGGAAATCTCTGTGCTGACTGTAGTGGCAGTTGCACAGTATATACATTTTTTTAATGCAATAAATATGCCGGGCATTGTGGCTCACATCTGTAACCCCAGCACTTTGGGAGACCGAGGCAGGTGGATCACCTGAGGTCAGGAGTTTGAGACTAGCCTGGCCAACATGGCGAAACCCTGTCTCTACTAAAAGTTCAAAAATTAGCCGGGTGTGGTGGCACATGCCTGTAATCCTAGCTGCTCGGGAGGCTGAGGCAGGAGAATTGCTTGAACCCCGGAGGTGGAGGTTGCGGTGAGCCGAGATCGCACCACTGCACTCCAGCCTGGGTGACAGAGCGAGACTGTCACAAAAAATTAAATTAAATTAAATTAAATTAAACTAAATTAAGGTACACTTGAAATGGTATGGATTTTATTATATGGAAATAACATCCCAATAAAATTGATTTTCAAAACTTCTATCTATATGGAATGTGATGCCCTGGCTAAACGTTGGGGTACAAAGTGTTTTGGAGTTATAAAAGGAAGACACAAAAGGTAGGATGGAAGAATAAACTATTATTTAATCTTTGCTAGAAGATGTCTGTTCTAGAGCTCTAGTCTGGAATAGAAACTGCACAAGGGCAGAGCTCTTAGTTGGTTTTATTCTGCAGTGGATCCCAAGCACCTCCAATAGCACCTGACACTTGACTGGAACTCAATTAATATGTGTTGAATTAATGAACCTTTGGGACATACTGTTTCTTTGACTTGATAAAAATGGTCAAAACCAGTAAAACTTTATGTGTCCAAAAGGTAAAGCAAGTGTTCACCCATTGTTCTTGGGAAGATGAGGCCATTGCTGTCGTATGGTTACATGCCAGCATTAAGAGCCCTGGCTGGGAATGTGAAGTTGTTGTGCACTCTTGCACCCTGTAGCTGTGGGATATATCCAGTCTTCCCTCTGTCTCTCTGCATATCCTTAATTTCCAACCGTCAGTAAATGTTATGTGGCTGTGAATGAATCTAGAAGGCAGTGTCTTTGAGAGGTTTCCTCTTGCTGTGGTGATGGGGGTGGATTTTGGTTTGATTTAGTGGGGGGAGGGGTGTCACTTGCTGGGTCTGAGGATGGAGGGGAAGATAGGAAGGGCCTAACTTAATGAGAGAGTGTATGGGGCCCGAG
This sequence comes from Trachypithecus francoisi, assembly GCF_009764315.1. Classification (NCBI taxonomy): domain Eukaryota; kingdom Metazoa; phylum Chordata; class Mammalia; order Primates; family Cercopithecidae; genus Trachypithecus; species Trachypithecus francoisi. Next base: position 37,647,702 of record NW_022681462.1, read on the forward strand.
GCACAGGTGGGGCTGCTTGGACACTGGGGTGAAGATGTGTGGTATTAGGGAGAGAGGAAAGGGTGTCCTTGACCTCTGCAGATAGAACCTAGACCTGCTTTGGCATGTGGATGAGGGAGCCGGAAGCCAGGGAGGCAGCTCCTTTGGCACAGTCCTCATGATACACAGGGTGCACTGCTGGCAGTGGCCATGCTGACATTATCTCAGGTCTTGGAAACAAGAAAGGAAGGACATTGCAGCTGCTACGTGGGAACCTTAGTGGACAGAAGGATTTGTAGATTCACGTGAAGTGCTCCTTGGGGACTCCCGTGATAACCGAGGATGACACTTTGTGGCGCTAGGAGGACCTGAGAATCAATCAAGGCACTGGGGTCTTGAGCGATTGTTTATTGAATATTAAACTTAATGAGAATCCGATAACCAATATTGTATATTATTTATAGATGCATACATATAGAGCAAAAATAGAAATAAAAAATACTAAAATGGAGATCCTTTACCTTTGGGCAGGAAATGGAGGGGGTATCATCAGATACAAGTACACAGGATGTATCAGCCAGGGACACAAAAACACCAGAAGATCATCTATCTACATCTATCTATCTATCTATCTATCTATCTATCTATCTATCATCCATTCATCCCCCACCCATCCATCCATGACTATCTATCTCTGTTACAAGATTTGACCTTATGCAATTGTGGGATCTGGTTAAATGGTTTCTGGAAAATTGTTATCTTCTCTGATGCTGGAGTTTAAAGTTCCCAGGGCAGGCAGTCAAGAAGAGAAGATGGATGTAAACTGGGGAAGAATGAGGACAAGATGGAACCCAGGAATATGAGCTGAAACCCACAAGGATGGACAGGAAACCGTCAGCCATTCACCACCTCCCATCTTGATGAAGGGTGTCTGGCAGGAGAAGCTGGTACCCTTTGTCATGGATCTAGACACACACCTGGCTCAGCAGTCACAGGAACTGAAGGAAGGAGCAGGGCCAAGGGGAGCAGGTGCAGGCCTGGGCGCTGTCCCCGCCAACAAGGTAAGCAGAGAGGCAACAATGTGCAATAAAAGCATCCACCTGGGCCTTCCATGTTTAAAAAATAATATGGTTGCTGCTTCAGCTCTGTCCTCCAAATCTCAAAAATGGTTTCCTGTGGCCCACTGAAGCAGAAACATCCAGGGAAGGGGATTCTGGGAAATGTAGTTCAGCCCAACCGAGTGAACCCATTACAAAGCCACTTTGAATTTGCAGTTTCATGTCTAAAAACTGGTAAGTAAGTATGTAAGTGTTCATTATGTAATTCCCTATTTTTTTGCATGCTTGATATGTTTGATAAAAGTTAAAAATGAATTGCAGACATGTTGGTTACACCTGTCCCTAATGTCTAGGGCCTGTACACAGTTATAATCATAGTTGCGGCAACTCAGACCCAGGGTCACCCAGCCAGCAAGGGGCAGCACTAGGACGGCCTTCCACGTTCTTTCCTCTACTAGGGGTGTCCAATTTTTTGGCTTTTCTGGGCCACATTGGAAGAAGCATAATTGTCTTGGGCCATACATAAAATACACTAACACTGATGATAGCTGATAAGCTTTAAAAATGCAAAAAAAGTCGTAGTGCTTTAAGAAAGTTTATGAATTTGTATTGGGCCGTTTTCAAAGCTGTCCTGGGCTGCATGTGGCCCGTGGGTCACGGGTTGGATAAGCTTGCTCTAGATCAAGCTGCCTTCAACAAATAGGAGTTACAGGTGACCTAAAAAGGCAGCTGCTATGTTGCACTATCTTTTTTTCTTAATATTCTGTTTTATTGTCTGTCTCTTGTCACTAAAATGTAAGCTCCATGAAAGCAAGGATATGTGTTCATTTTGGTCACTGCTGTATCATCAGAACCCAGAATAGTGACTGGCATATAGTAGGTGTTCAATAAATACTTGTTGAATGAATGAATAAATGCTCTTAGAGGAATCAGAACATTACATTCCTTCCATCACAGGAGAGCTTTGGACACAATCTTGTTGAACCCAACAAGACATCAATAAATCTGAAGTGGGAGCTTCAGTCCCACCCCCTCCAGTCTAGGCTTCTAAATATCAGCCAAATATTCCAGAGTCATCATGGCTAGTTACAACCTTTCTAAGCTTCAGGGTTTCGTTTCCACCTGTAAAATAACAATCTTTGCCCTTCTTACCTCATGTGATTGTTGTGAGGTTCAAATAAGACTGCTCTGTAAAGTCCTCCACGTGATTCTTGTTATCCTCATGAGATGTTTGTTCCTTCCGGGAGTAGAGAGGAAAACAAGACTTAGATGTGAACATAAAGGTGTGCAAAGGGCCCCAGCTCCCATCAAAGGCTTTCTGACCGCTGAGGAGCCCTGGATGCTACGGGATATTCACCAACGGCCACTATAGGCATAGCAAACCTCTGTGCTGGTTCTCTGGGAGGGCAACCCTGATGCCCACATCCACAACCCAGACCGCAAACCACACCACAGCTCAGAAAGCCTCTCAAGAGAGTTTCATTTTCCTTCATAATTTCTGACTTTCTCCTATGCTACATGCAGTCGATCCTCATCATTTGCAGATTCTGGGTGTGTAAATTTGCCTACTTGCTAAAATTTATTTGTAACCCCACAATCGACACACACAGAGCTTTCTCAGTCACATGCAGACTGTAGGGTCCCCCAGGTCCCCCCGCTTTTGCTCTTGTGCTGTCTAAGAAACACAGAGTGCTTTGACTGCTCTGTGACCCAGTCAGCTACTTGTTTTTCCCAGCAGGTTTGAACCCAAGCTGGAGCCTTGAACATTCTCAGGCACTGATAAAGTTATCTAGGTGTTGCTCAAAGCACTGAAAGAAAGTAGCCCCAGCCCTGAGCCAAATTTCTTAAACCCTCATATAAACTCCATACCCTGACCCCTTGCTGCAGACACACCTAGGTGGAACACCCCCATCTTTCCACTCCCCCCCACCCCGAGCACTGGCAGCAGCTCTCCTCTGTGAGTTCCTCTAGTAAATGCTTTGGATTGATCACCCTGAGGTTTAGTGCTTTTTTCTTTGAAATCCCAATCACTCTATCTTGGGACATTTTGGAAGCACCCTCTAGTGGAAATTCCCCTACCTCCCCTTGTGGGGTGACTTCAGCCATGGGTTCTGCTAGAGGGAACACAGACATGCACAGAATGGTGAAAATTTTGAGTTGTCTAATGTGCAAGTTAGCAGCTGCGGTTGCACAAGCCAATGTTCTGCTTTCTTGTTTAGGTTCTCATAGTGTCATCGAGTGTCCTTTCTATGATCTACTTCCTGCCCTCTTTTTTTTTTTTGCTGAGTTTTTGACCTTTATGTTGGTGATTGTGCTGTCTGAAATGGCCCCAAACATAGTGCTGAAATGCTGGCTAGTGTTCCTAAGTGCAGGAAGCTGTGATGTGTCTCATGGAGAAAATGTGCATTAGATAAGCTTCATTCAGGCAAGAGTTATAGTACTGTGGCAGTGAGTTAAATGTTAATGAATCAACAATATACATTAAACAAGTTGTCATAAGATAGAAACACACAGAAAGCAAGGTTATATATTGACTGATTGATGAAAATATCATGCCCAGAGTCTCATAGGAACCTCACCCTGTATTGCCCCTAGGAGCAAAAAATGTCCAGTATTTGCTAATTCAGTGTTTGTCGGGACTTTGTAGATCAGGACAAGTGGGAATAAGGACAATAGATTGTACTTTGTTAATTTATTTTATTGACTATCTCTCTCCCTGACTAGAATGTAAACTCACCTCGTTCATCCCCCTGCCTTCAGGAAACAAAATTTTAGCTATTCTAGGAATAAGAGTCTATCTCAGTAGAAATAATAATAGCAACAATAATTTGTTATTAACTGTATTTTTGGAAATCTCACTTTCCTTATCCACAAAATGGTGCACAGGGTTGCTTACAAGATAAAATAAAATCGGGCAAGGTAACACACATGAAGCAGGTAGCACCAGGGCAGCCACAAAGAAATCACTCCCTAAATTTCAGCTGTTTCCCTACCACAACTACAAGGAAACAAGATTGTTTTGTTAAAATAATAGTACCTGCCTATTGAATGAAAAGAATATAAATATATTATTATGTATACATAAATAATGTTTATATGCCCAAATATATTTATATAATTATTTAATATACACATATAATATAAATATTACATATATAAGTATATATTCATTTTAATTTTTTTGAGATGGCGTCTTGCTCCATTGCCCAGGCTGGAGTACAGTGACACAATCTTGGCTCATTGTAACCTCCACCTCCCAGGTTCAAGCGATTCTCCTGCCTCAGTCTCCCGAGTAGCTGGGATTACAAGCGTGTACCACCATGCCCAGCTAATTTTTGTACTTTTAGTAGAGTTGGGGTTTCACCATGTTGACCAGGCTGGTCTCGAACTCCTGACCTCAGGTGATCCACCTGCCTCGGCCTCCCAAAATGCTGGGACTACAGGTGTGAGCCACCATGTCTGGCCTATATAAGTACATATTTAAATAAACAATATGTAAATATTATATGTATACTGCATATTTACATTATTTTCATTTTTACAAAACATTCTACCTTAACAAAACAACCTTTTGTTTTTATCTTTGAATTGATTTAGTTTTAAATGGTTACTTCAAAAACAAGATCAGAGTTAATACTTTGAGCCAGATTAGGGTGTGAAACTTGAAATTCTGGCTTTAATTTTAAGTCTGCTTTCTCTGATTGGTAGACTGGATTTTTTTTCTAGTTATTTCAATTCAGAACCAACTAAAGCCTTTTCTTTTTCTCTCCACGCAGAAGAGGGTTCTGTGAAAGCTGGGTGAATTACCACCATAAAGTCTAATTATTCCTTCCAGAGCCACGTTATTGTAGTGAATGCTGGTTAGTCGCTGCACAGGAGAGCCATGCTTGCAGGACACTTGGATTCAGAGGTGGGAAGCATTTAAGCCTAGCACCAGGGCCACAAGAAAAGGCAGCTTTGTTCTTACCGTTGAGCTCATTAAACTGGATTACCATCAGGACAACCAACCCCCAAATAACAAACTCAGTTGTGCTGCAAGAGTCCTTTAGAAGTCTGTTGTGGAAACAGGAATGCATTTCCCCATGGAAACTGTGCTGCCCGTAGTGGTAAGGTGCCAGCCAGCATCGATGTCTGATTAACCCACATAGTAGCCAGGTATTCCAGCCTGGATTCTGGATTCCAGCAGCTGGGAGCCCGAGGTGTGGGAGGAAAATGATCCCAGTGTATTGTTTCTCTTCTCCAGACTTCAGGGAGCTGCCTTGGACCTGAGGGTGTGAATCTGGGACCTACGAACCTTTTGTTAGTCCCGGAAAGTTTGTGTAAATGTTGGTTCATGTTTGCATACATGCATTGTTCCAGGGAGTGGATCCAAAGCTTCCACACAACTCTCAAATATGTCATTGATAGGCCCGCTCCCCAAAAACGCTGAGAATCTTCGTCCTAGTCCCTGTCCTGAAATTGCCAAGTATGTATCTAATCTCCCCTCCCACCTTCTATTCTGCTTCCACCTCCCCATCCTGGCAACTCTTCTCATGATAGCATGCCCCACTCACCACACACAAACCCCTCATTCAGGAGGCAGCGTAGGCTGAGATTAAAGACTCACCTAACCACCTGGAGGGGTCTCCCTAGGGCCATCTCTTGGGACCTGATCTTGTTTTTTAATATTTGGGGCCATTATTGAAGACACAGATCTCTTTTTTCCTCTAGGTGCAGTCAGATCACAAATGTTGGAAAGCAAATTCCCCAGGCCCTCTAGTCCAAATGTCCAGGAGTGGCAGGGCTAACATATCCACCAGGCACAGTAGTCACCGTGCCTAGGGGCCACAATATATTTTGCACCCACGAAAATGTTTAAATTTCTTTAAAAAAGGGAAGGGAAAAAATGAACATGAACATAAGTCTAGCCTGGATCATGTACTTTGTATCCATGGCATAGTAAAATATACTTTTTAATATATTTTTATGGACAAAGGGGCCATGAAAATTGAGCAAGTAGGTGCTCTATATGTTGAATGAAGTACTGTCTATGTGCTAAGGGCAGAGTAACTGATCCATATTTTAGAGGGAGGGTCTCACTCAGTTACCCAGGCTGGAGTGCTTACCTTAACCTTGAACTACTGGGCTGAAGAGATCGTTTTCCCTCAGCCTTTTGAGTAGCTAGGACTATAGGCATGCACCACCACACTGAGCAAACTTTTTAAATTTTTAAAAATTTTTATAGAGACTGGGTCTCGATATATTGCCCAAGCTGGTTTGGAACTCCTGGCCTCAAGAGATCCTCCTGCCTCAACCTCCCAAAGTGTTGGGATTACAGGCATGAGCCACCATGCCTGGCCATTGTTTTGTTTTATATGCCCCCAAATTGGAACAGCAATCAGACAAATAGAAATCTGCTTTGGATAACAAGTGGGTTGTTTCAGAAAACACAGGAAGCAGAAAGTCCTTAGTTATAAACCTCAAAAACATTCAGGCAGCACCTCAAAAACCCAGTATTTAAAAACGTTTTGGCTGGGTGCAGTGTCTCACACCTGTAATCTCAGCACTTTGGGAGGCCAAAGCAGCTGGATCACCTGAGGTCAGGAGTTCGAGATCAGCCTGGCCAACATGGCGAAACCCCATGTGTACTAAAAATACAAAAATTAGCTGGGCATTGTGGTGTGTGCCTGTAATCCCAGCTACTTGGGAGGCTGAGGCAATAGAATCACTTGAACTTGAGAGACAGAGGTTGTGGTGAGCTGAGATCATGCCACTGCACTCCAGCCTGGGCAGCAGAGTGAGACTCTGTCTTTAAAATATATATATATACACACACATATATATACACATATATATACACACATATATACACACATATATATACATATATATACACACACACACTCACATATATATGTGTGTATAATTTCAAGCCAAGACATCTATCTTTACATTTTATCCAAATGCTGCATGCTATTATATGAAAGTTTATGTCTCCCCAAGGCTTATATATTTAAATTCTAACCCCCAAGGTGATGGAATTAAGAGGTGGAGCCTTTGGCTGATAATTAGGTTGTGTAGGCTCTGCCCTCACGAATAGGATCAGTGTCCTCTAAAAGAGACCCCTCACTCCTTCCACCATTAAGAATGCAGCAGGAAAACGCCATCTAGAAACTAGGAAACGGGCCCTCAACAGACACTGAATCAGCCTTGATCTTGGACCTTCTAGCCTCCAGAACTGTGAGAAACACATTTTTGTTGTTTGTAAACAACATAAACTACCCAGTTTATGATATCTTGTTATAGCAGCCCATAACTACGCTTTAATCAATTTATACAGGTTCTTGCCGTATCTGGCTTTGGTAGCGAATTATAAAAATATCCACAAGGCAGGGTGCAGTGGCTCATGCCTGTAATCCCAGCACTTTGGGAGGCCAAGGCAGGTGGATAACCTGAAGTTAGGAATTTGAGACCAGCCTGGCCAACATGGTGAAATCCCCATCTCTCCCAAAGATACAAGAATTGGCCAGGCATGGTGGCACATGCCTATAATCCCAGCTACTTGGGAGGTTGAGACAAAAGAATCTCTTGAAACTGAGAGGTGGAGATTGCAGTGAGCCGAGATTGCACCATCGCACTCCAGCCTGGGGCACAAGAGAGAAACTCTGCCAAAAAAAAAAAAAAAATCCCCAAACACTACCCATCATTTTCTCAAAAATCATTGGGAAGTCTTCCTGTCAGATCTGAAGTCAGGGCTAAATTTGTGACACTGTATTTTTTTTTCCACACTCTATACCTACTACTACTCTCCCTCTCAGTCTCTCAGTGAATGATAACATCAGATCAATTCAAACATCATGTTCTAGCCTTGTAAAGATGCCCCAGTTAGAGGAGAGTCTTTCTGTGTTTATTTGAATCTAAGTCCAGTCTCATGGATTTGTAGACCATGTCTCTCTCTCTCCCTGTGAGGGACCATTGGGTCAGATCTGAGGAATAGCAGTACTGCCACTGATGGGATGGGAGGTGAGAGAGTGAGCCTGTTGAATAGTGTCCCCTTCTTAATTCATAGTTAATAAAAGATATTTCTGACTGGGAGCAGTGGCTCATGCCTGTAATCTCAGCACTTTGGGAGGCCAAGGTGGGCAGATCACCTGAGGTCAGGAGCTCAAAACCAGCCTGGACAACATGGTGAAATCCCATCTCTACTAAAAATGAAAAATTAGCCAGGTGTGGTGGCGCATGCATGTAATCTCAGCTACTCAGGAGGGTGAGGCAGGAGAATCGCTTGAACCCGGGAGGCAGAGGTTGCAGTGAGCCAAGATCATATCACTGCACTCCAGCCTGGGCAACAGAGTGAGACTCTGTCTCAAAAAAAAGAAAGAAAAGGTATTTCTGATGTACTAAACAAACTTTTGGAGGTAAATTAGCAGGATGACTAATTTACCTTCAGACAATTATCAACAGTTTCATAATACATTCTGTATTTCTTTGCATTGTGTGATGGTTTTGTATATTTAAAAAATTGAAAGAAAAAATGCATGGTGTTATGCCATTCTTGCTTGCTCTAAAGAGATACCAAAGACTGGGTAGTTTACAAAGAAAAGAGGTTTGATTGGCTCGCAGTTCTGCAGACTTTACAGGAAGCGTGGTGCTGGCACCTGCTCAGCTTCTAGGGAGGCCTCAGAAAGTTTACAATCATGGCAGAAGGTGAAGGGGAAGCAGACATATTACATGGCCAGAGCATGAGCAAGGGGGTGGGAGGTGGGTGTGATACACTTGTTTTTGGAGCCGGGGGATGGGAGGAGCGGGGAATGGTGTCTCGCTCAGTCACCTAGGCTGGAGCGCAATGGCGCGATCTTGGCTCACTGCAACCTCCGCCTCCCAAGTTCAAGCAATTCTCTTGTCTCAGCCTCCCAAGTAGCTGGGATTACAGGCACCCGCCATCATGCCCAGCTAATTTTGTTTTTTGTTTTTGTTTTTTGTAAAGATGGGATTTCACCACATTGGCCAGGCTGGTCTCAAACTCCTGACCTCAATCTGCCCGCCTTGGCATCCCAAAGTGCTGAGATTACAGGCATGAGCCACTGCGACCAGCCTGGTGCCACACACTTTTAAATGACCAGACCTCATGAGAACTCACTCACTATCAATAAGACAGCACCAAGCCATGAGGGATCCGCCTTCATGACCCAAACACATCCCACCAGGCCCTACCTTCAGCACTGGGGATTACAATTCAACATGAAATTTGGGCGGGGACAAATATCTAAGCTATATCACATAGCTACTCAGAATCTGAGAATGTGACCTTATTTGGAACTAGTGTCTTTGTGGCTGTAATTAGTTAAGATGAGGTCATACTGGGTTAAGCTGTGTCCTGAATCTAGTATCTATGGTCCTTATAAGAACAGGAAAGGACACATGGAGACACATCCAAGGAAGAAGACCATGTGACGATGGAGACAAAGATGGGAGTGATGCAGCTGCAGGCCATGGAATGCCAAGGATTGCTGGCAGTTGCCGGGAGCCAGGAGAGGGGCACAGAAGAGATTCTGTCTCAGAGCCTCCAGAAGACACCAACCCTGCCAACACCTTGATTTTGTATTTCTGGCCCCAGAACTGTGAGAAAATAACTTTCTGTTGTGTTAAGCTCCCCAGATTATGGTAATTTGCTATGGCAGCCCTAGGGGACTTGTACAGGGAAGTTCCCTACTCGTAAAGGGAGCTCCCTTGGAGCTGCCTTTGCTTCTCCATGTCCTCTGTGGTCAGGGCTCTTCCTGCATCACCCACAGGGCCCAGGAGGGGACTCTCAGTTGTATGAGCACAGCATACAGGACTGTGGCTTTGTCACAGCCAGCCACAGGGTGGCCCTTCGAAAATAACCCTTTGCCAAGTCCAGGGATTGGCTAAGAGCCAGGATGCACTGCACGTCTCTGTTCCCCACCCCCACTACAATAGAGGTGATTATATACCCTGAGCATGCAGGTAATATTAGTGAATCAGAATTCTGTTAAAACTATGCCAGGCTGGGTGCAGAGGAGACAACTAGGAGGCCACAAACACTTGAAGGCCATAATCTAGTTCTTATTAATAATGTAATGACAAAACTGCCGTTTATTGAGCACTTAGCATGGGCACAGAACACTTTATAAGCATTGTGTTATTTTAGCCTCCCATCAGGCCTTTTGACGTAAATAATGTGCCCAAGGTCAAGGAGCTAGTAAGTAACAGAAGAGGGCAGATAAGACATGTGCTCATTAAAAGAAAGGAAGAAACAACAGAGCTGAAGATAGCATGTGCGTAGGATACAATTTAGCAGGAGAAGCAACATGTGGTGGTAGAAAAATCTGTAAAATTGTGACAAAATAATTCCAAATTCATGGGGTTGTTCTGAAGCCTAAATAAGCTAATGTTTCAAAGGATTTTTCCTCAGGTGTCTAGCATATAGTAAGGTATAAACATGAGCTGTGCTAATTTTTATTCAAATGCATGGGCCAGACATCCAGAGCCTTCCAGATGGAAAGACTGTCTAGAGAAAAAGTAGAGATTCAGAAGAGGTATATTTTATCTTAAAGTCAGGTGTTGACCCTGAGCATGGAGATGAAGAAAACAGTTATGGGTGGCTAAATAACACTAAAGACATTGGGAAAGTACTCTGTGGTCGGCCGGGCGCGGTGGCTCAAGCCTGTAATCCCAGCACTTTGGGAGGCCGAGACGGGCGGATCACGAGGTCAGGAGATCAAGACCATCCTGCCTAACACGGTGAAACCCCGTCTCTACTAAAAATACAAAAACTAGCCGGGTGAGGTGGCGGGCGCCTGTAGTCCCAGCTACTCGGGAGGCTGAGGCAGGAGAATGGCGTAAACCCGGGAGGTGGAGCTTGCAGTGAGCTGAGATCCGGCCACTGCACTCCAGCCCGGCAACAGAGCGAGACTCCGCCTCAAAAAAAAAAAAAAAAAAAAAAAAAAGGAAAGTACTCTGTGGTCTCCTGAGCTGGAGAGTCCTGAGACTTGCTGTGGGAGGGATAGGTAGGAATCAGGTGACACTGAGCTCCAGGCCCTTTCCTACCTCCCCCACCCTGAGCCAAATTGCACTGAGCTGGAGTTTTTCTTTTTCTTTTTTCTTTTCTTTCTTTTTTTTTCTTTTTGAGTCTCATTCTGTCACTGAGGCTGGAGTGCAATGGCACGATCCCCGCGCTCTGTAACCTCCGCCACCCCAGCCCAAGCGATTATTGTGTCTCAGCATCCTGAGTAGCTGGGATCACAGGAGTGCACCATGACACCCAACTAATTTTTTGTAATTTTCGTACAGACGCGGTTTCACCATGTTGGCCAGGCTGGTCTCAAACTCCTGGCCTCATGTGATCTACCCGCCTTGGCCTCCCAAAGTGCTGGGATTACAGGTGTGAACCACTGCAACTGGCCAGCACTGAGCCGTTTACCCACATGACTTCATTATGGGATTATGTCTATGGAATGCTTAATTTTGCTCCCTGCAGCCTTGTGATGTTGGAGACATCCCTTCACCTCTTCACCTCTCTGAGCTTCTGTGTCCCCATTGTGAAATGGGACAATATAGCACCTATCTCTGAGGGTGGCCAGTAGCACTCTATTATTCAATGCATGTCAAGAGCATAGAACAGTGTGGACACCTAGTACTAGCCAAAAGATTCTGCTATCACTTATAGAGAAGAAACTGATGGCAAGAGACAGGGAACAACCTCTGCAGGTGGCCAGGCTGGCTAGTAAAAAAGACAAGCCAAACCAATCTTTGACCTGTCAGATAACACTCCCATAATCCTGACCTATGCTTCTTCTATACCAGACACTGCTAAGGGCCTCACAAATATCATTCTTTTAAACTCATGACAATCCTGAGAGGTGAGTATTATTATTTTCTCACTTTACAGGTAAGAAAACTGAGGGCCAGAACAGTTAAATAATTTGCACAAGGGCTCAGAGCCGGTTAGTGACAGAGCTGGGATGCAAACCCAGGCAGCCTGGCACCAGACTATTAAACTTTGCTTCACTCAGGTGATATATCCATTTGTGGTCCAATCTCAAGAGAGAGTCGGTAAGAGACAAAAGTCAGGAGGTCTGGGATATAATTTGAGGAGCAGGGGGAGGTTTGCTGGGCTCTGTGTGGGGTGGGCAGGCCTGGGGCCTTGGCCTTTGTAACTAGCTCTAGGGGAGCTCTAGGGACAATGTCCTCCAACACCCAGCCTGCTGGTCAATCCTGTCTCCTTGCTGAGTCCCCTTTGCCCTTGTCCAGGTGCCCTTTGCCTTGAGCTTCTGCAGTGCCCTGGCTTCCAAGCAACCTACTCTGATAAGCTGCACAGTCTTTCAACTCCCGGGTTCAAAGCCCAGCTCCGCTATCTGCTGTCCTTGGATGAAATTTTTATTTATCCTCCCTACACCTCATTCCTCACCTATAAAACAGGGAAAACCTTCTTGTATTTGCTTTGCTTTACTCCAAGGATGATATCAGACAGTGTCTGCAAAACAAATGGCACATAGTATTACTAAATTCACATTGGTTCCTCCCCATCCCCAGTCTACTCTGCTCCTTCCTTATCTATCCCCACTTTCCTCTAATTGCGGAGCCCCAACTGTAGCTCTTTTCTGCAAACATCCCTCCATCAGATGACAAAATACTCCACTCAAACAGAAGTCAATCGATCCAAACTTAATAGTAACTAATATAACAGTGTTATGCACCAGGCTGGGGGAAAGTGCTTTAAATGCATTTTCTCCTTAAATCTTCAAATGAATGGTGCAATTTCCTGTGGTTTCAGAGACCTCAGTGAGTAACTTGCCCAAGGTCACACAGGGATTTAGTGTCAGAGCAGGATTTTGATCCACCCACCAAACCCAAGCAGATGGCTCCTGTTCAGTGCCTGCAACCTGCCATCTGTTCCTGTGAGAAGCCAGTCTGGGCCACCCAGTTTCTCTCCTCAGGGACCCCCCTGGCCCAGAGAAGGACCCTGTTCTGCAACCCAGAGAAGGGGACTCCTTGGGGATTTGGCCTGGGGCGGGTGCGCCCTCTGGGGGAGCCAGCAGGGAACGCCCAGAAAAATAAAAAACAAAACAACAAAAAACCCGCAGTGCACGGTGGGGAGGAGGCGGGGCTTGCTTTCAACAGGTACTTGGCCAATCGGGAGGTACTGCAGCTCAGTGAAATCTCTAAGTTAAATCCAAGTACAAGCCAGACTTATCGAACACTTATCTCCTGTGAGGGTCTGGAATGAATTGGTAACAGATGGATGAGAATTTCAAAACGAGAGAGGTGCCCACAGGAGCCAGCATGGGGGACAGTCCCTAGTGCTGGTGAGCTGACATCTAGGCATCCTGTTCAGTCCTGGGCTCATGAGAGGCAGCAGGGCGAGGTGGAAACTGTTCATGTCCAACTCAGAGAGTGTCAGATGCGAGAGGAATAGGACGACTGGGGGCACTGGTGGTCAAAGGGATTTCTGCTTTGGGTGCAAAATTGAAATAAAATAAAATTTAAAAACTCTGGAGATTCTGTGATTGAAATATCTGTCAAGAGTCTGTGATTCTATTACAGGTGCTGCTTTAGGAAAAAATGCACTTTGGGGTCCTGCTCACACCTGGGGCTAATCTAATGATTACAGAAGTGCATTTGGAGGGAATATTGAAGCAGATGGAGTGGGCTAGCCTAGTGGGTCTGAGTGTGGCCCCCAAACAGCGGCTTCAGCGTCACTTGGGAACTTAGTAAAAACACAAATTTGAGATTCCTACTGCAGGCCTACTGAGTTAGAAACTGTATAAGTAGGGCCCAGGAATCTGTTTTAATAAGTCCTCCTGAGGACTCTGATGCAAGCTAAAGTTTGAGAACCACTGTCTAGAGTTCATCTTAATCTGGTGGTTACTTTCCTCTATTTTCCTCACATAGTACTGATTTTTACTGCTGTTAATATAGCAATAGAGCATTTATCAATTCGGCATTTATTAGGAACCAACACAAAAATGAAAAAGACATAGTACCTTCTTAGTAGGAGCTTACAAAATGATGGGAAACTCCATTTTAACCCAGACAACTGTGATGTGCACCCCAGCCAAGGGATAAACACACTGAGGGTGCAGAGGAAGAAGGGATTCATTTCTACTGATAAGCCGGCAGAAAGAATCACTGAAACAATGATTTGTGATTTGGATTTTGAAGGACATGTATTATGTTTAGCAAGCAGAGAAGGAGAAATTGATTACTACTTAATAATATTTCGACTGTCCTTAAACCAAGGGTTTGCCTTTAGACCAAACAGAGCAGAATAGTTGTTATCCTTGATATCTTTATTTGTGGGGCAAGTCAGGCAGCATCATCTGCTGATGGCTCTCATGGTAATGGGAAAGCAAAAATGAATGATCTTCATCAGTTCATAAGGTTGCTAATCACCCAAGGTTAGGACTGGAGACTGTGAACCCAGATGCCACTGGTTTTGAGTTGAGGAGCAATATGCAGAGAGGAGAATTACCTGGTGACAGCAGGGATATATTGCTGTGTGTGGAGAGCTGGGCATCCAAAATGGGGAGAGCGAGATGGAAGAGACATCAGCAGAGAGGAGGAGAGAAAAAATGAAGGAAGATTTGACTGAACTTGATGGAGGCTTTCAGGAAAGAAGAAGAATCAATCATTCAGTAGTACTGTATTTGGCCTCCTAAATTAAATGTAAATAAGGCTTTGCAACCTGAAAGCATAAGAGGAAATTTAAGCCAGAGTTTCAATTATTTAAAACTGCAACACAGTACACTTGGAGTTGGTTTGGAGCTGAGATCCAGACTGTCCTGAGGAGTCAAAGTACATCACTCATTAGAGAGATCATCTCTGAACTCAGGACAGGCTGGCCCCTGGATCAGGCAGGGTCTAAGCAGAAGAGAGACACCACACAATAATTTGAACAGGAAAAGTTCAATATAAAGAATAAATCATAATAGTGAATTGGAGTCACAAGGGATTGGCTAAAAGAACAAAAAGAGGGCCGGGCGCGGTGGCTCAAGCCTGTAATCCCAGCACTTTGGGAGGCCGAGATGGGCGGATCACGAGGTCAGGAGATCGAGACCATCCTGGCTAACACGGTGAAACCCCGTCTGTATTAAAAAATACAAAAAACTAGCCGGGCGAGGTGGCGGGCGCCTCTAGTCCCAGCTACTCGGGAGGCTGAGGCAGGAGAATGGCGTAAACCCGGGAGGCGGAGCTTGCAGTGAGCTGAGATCCGGCCACTGCACTCCAGCCTGGGCGGCAGAGCGAGACTCCGTCTCAAAAAAAAAAAAAAGAAAAGAGAACTCTAAAGAATAAAGGAATGGTAGACATAAGGAGCAGCTGCAATGCTGGGGGCTACTGAGGCCCAAATGATAGCAGAGTTGCTTAGGTGCTGTGCCAGCACAACTTGCTGGAAGTCAGTCCTCTCGGGTGCTACGGACAGCTGCTAATAGGGAGGTGTCAGTGGAGGCACTCCACTATAAAACTACCGCAGGTGGAGTGCCAGGGGAAGCTGCTGGCCTCCAGGTATTGCAGGAGCCCGGGACTGGAGAAGCTGTGCTTGCTGCAGGAACCTATTGAACTAGGCAGTACACTGGAAGCAGGAAGCAAGACTCTTTCCTTCTGCGATGTCTCTCCAGTGCCCTCTGCTCACAAAACTTTTCTTGGAAAAGGAAAAATATTTAAAGGTCCCAGCTTAATTTCCACAGAGCAAGCAAAAAGGGTGAATTTGGAGTTGAAAAGCTATGAATTGGTAACTGGCACACTCCATAACTATCTTAGAATGTTCAGGACACTCAGAAAGGGTATCCTTTGATTCCATATGGCCTGTAGAAAACAGTTTAATCTTGTCTAAGTTTGGAGTTTAAGCAGGTAGAGGCTTGCCTGATGGGTGCCTGGCCATGTGTGCATCAAAGACTTTATAAAAATTGACGCCCTTTCATCTAGGACTTCCATTTCTAGGAACAAGCAGAGGTCAACAATTGTTCATTGCTGTGATATTTATTAGAAAGACAGAAAATGTGCTTAGAAGTCTGATATCAGGGGAATGGTTCAATAAATTCTGGTGTGTTTACAAGGTGAAATATAGGGTCATTAAAATGATATTTTAAAATAATTTTTAGTGGAATGAGAATATACTCATGATATAATGTAAAAAGAAAAAAGGATAAGAATAATATCTGTGGTACATTCCCAATTATGTTAAAATGTAAAAGAGTGTGTGTGTGTGTTTAATAAAACAGAAGGAATGATAATGGTGTTTATCTCTGGATGGTGATTTTTATTTTCTTCTCCATGCTTATCTGTATTTTTCATATTTCCTAGACTGAGCATGTGTTACCTTTGTAATTTAAAAAATTGTGAGCACGTTTTAAAGAATATGTACATCTCCAGCATTCAGTAGCAGGAGAGAAGCCTAACTTAACGATTCCTTCTGGAAGCTTACATTTAAGATCTGATTTCTCTTCAGGAGCACAGACCTTTAACTGCCTATTTACAGCTCCACTAGGGTGTGGGTGGAGACAGAGATCTTTCTGCCTATATCATTTCCTCTTTCTATATCTCTCGAATCTTTCCTTCCTTTGTGCAGAAGGAGAGAGAGAACAAAAATATGCAGCAGTGTGATAACATGGCCTTCATAAAACTCTGCTTCTGACAGCAGCCACTGTGTATTTACTGACTGCAGAACTCCTCCTCCTCAACCCTCCCTCCTGCTCTGCTAGATACTTACCAATTCATTTGTATCTGCTCTTCCTTTTGAAACAATCACTGGGATAAGATGAGATTCCCTTTTTCTCAGATTTTCGCTTGCCAGATCAGTATTCCAGAATTCTGTTTTTTTTTTTTTTTTAAAAGAACTCAGTTATGGTAAAGATATACATGCTGCATAATGATAAAATAATCTAACTTTCAAGTCAAATAATAAAATATATTAATCTATATTATTTTAATAGCTTCTTATACAATAAAAAAGCAGTGAATTTTCATAGGACACTTTTAATAAGTCGCAGCATGACCAACTCCTTCCTCTTTTCAAGAGTCTGATAGAAGGCCGGCAATTTAATAACAGATATCACTGAGGAAATATGAAAGAATAAGATGAATGGGACAGCTACCAGGAGAGTTGTTTAAACTATCAACCAATATGTCCCCTCTACACTCACACACACATGGTCACACAGACATGCACACTAGAAGGACACGAAAATCCTCCCTGGCCTGTGGGGCAGAAGACAGCTGGAGAGGAAACAAGACCTCAAATTAATTGAAATTTCAATACCCACATGAGGCTATGGCTCCTGTTTGGACAGCATAAACAGAGGCAGAGTAAGTTTGGAGATCTGAGAGCAGAGGAGCTATGTTTGCTCTTCCTCTCCAGAACTCTGGTACCTCACAGGAGTGACTCACGATCTTATGCAGTGGGAGCTGTAGCGTGACAATGACTGAAGGGGATGGCAGGGGCACAGGGGTTCTGGGACAGTCTTACCTGTCTTCCCACAGCTCTTAAGTGGCATGAGGGAGTTGTCACATTTTTCCGAGCCTCCCTTCCCCAAGAAAGATACAGTACTTAGATTTTTAAAAAGGAGAGAAATGCTAATCTCCAGGATCTATGAGGCAATACTGGGTAGAAAGAAGTGTGAACTCTATGACTGCTATCATATGACACCAGACCAAGACTGAAGGCCTCGCTATCATGGGTTCTGGGGCACTCCTCCCATATCCCTTCCCCAGGGCAGATGCACTCATCTCTCAGCTGCTGGGAATACTGGTTGCTGACCAGTATCCACTGGGAATTGCCCTGGCTGTGGGGAATTGCCCCCTGGGTGGGAGCAGCCCACACATAGTCAGTGACTGGCTGACGTAGGGGTACAAAAGCCAGCCTGTCTTGCTTCAATTTGGAGCAATTCTAAAGCATTGTTCCAGCTCAAGAGCTCCTCCTGGGATCTAGGATCTGTCACCACATTACAGGCTGGTTTCTATCTCTCTCCAGTCCTGCCTTCCTTATGCCCTTATTCCCATCTGTAAGATGCATATCTTGCCAACACTTTCCAATAACCCCTCTGTAAGCCTTTTTCCATCTCAGGATGTGAATTCCTTGTAATATAGTTGGTGCTGGGAGTGGTCCTAGGAAGTCAACTGTGAAAAGGGATTTTGGAAATGGGTCATTTGCTGGCTGGCTGGCAATGAGGACCCTAGAACTGTTGGTTGAGCATACGCATGGGGCAAGAGCCCCTCAGTGTGCTGGACAGGTAACATTGTTCTGATCAGCACTGACACAGAACACGGGGAAGCAATCAGCAAAAATCCAATCTGGCAGAAATCCTACAGGATAAACAATGTTGCTTGATTATGTAAAAATATCTTGAAAGATGGAAGACACTATAAGACAGGTTAGATGCCATAAGTGTGTCAACGCATAGAGCAGCTCAGGAATGTTACCCAAGAAACTGACAACGGATGTGCTGGGACCAGATGTAGGCAGCTGTAATACAGAGTGAGGAGGAAGATTACTTTTTGAAGTATTTTCTTTTTTGCATGTTTACTTCACCACCCTATCCAAGTAATTCTATTTTGGTATCAAGTAATTGTATTATTTCTTTGCAAACAACACCAATAAATAAATATGTCTTTCAAAAAAGATAGCAATAGACTGGGAAAACCAACATTAATATTCCCAATATGCAAATATTTTCTACAAGTCAATAAGAAAAAGATGAACAGAGAAATAGGAAAACAGCTATTCATCAATCCATCTCCTTCAAATGGTTTTTTTGAATCCCAAGCATGTGCCCAGCACATTCTACATGCTGGGGATAGGGTGCTGAAGTAAACAAAGACTCTGCAATCCAGAGGCTAACATTCAGTAATGGTGGGGTGTGCAAGGAAGAAGAGCACATATACAGGCAATTGACAGGAGCAGAAATTCTAATGGTTATAAAGAAATGAAAAATTCTCAACCTCAAAAACAAATATATACAAAGTGAAACAGGAAGGCATGATTTTAACCCATTGAGTGTCAAAGATTAAGTAGACCCAGAGCATCCTTCCATAGCGAGAGTGGGGGAATTGGAACTCCTTTGTAATGTTGAATGGTATGTAAACCAGTGCAAGAGTGAAGGAGCATAATTTGCCTGTGTGTGTTAAAATACAAATTATACATACACTTATAGCCAACAATACTACACTTAGGAAACTTCGGAAATAGTGTCAAAAGTCCAGAAAGGCATATTTAGAAGCAGTCTTTATTACAGCATTTTTTTGAAACTGAAAATTTAAAAACAATCTAGATGCTCATCAGTAGATGATAGTTAAATAAATTATGATATATCCATAAGTACAGAATAGTACTATTTTGATGTTAAAATAATGAAGTAAAGAATGAGGTAATTCTATAGAAATTAACCTGGAAAAAGAAAGTTGCCAAGCAGAATATAGAAATGTTCCCTGCTGGGTTTTTAAAAAGCTCTATCTGTGTGATAAAACTTAATTTGTTAAAAAATAAAATTCAGTATGTGTGCTTTAAACTTTTTTATTTTGGAACAATTATAGAGTCACAGAAAGTTTTTAAACTGTCTTTTAATGTTTTTACTTTTTTTTTTTTTTTTTTGAGACGGAGTCTTGCTCTATCCCCCAGGCTGGAGTGCGGTGGCCGGATCTCGGCTCACTGCGAGCTCCGCCTCCTGGGTTCACGCCATTCTCCTGCCTCAGCCTCCCGAGTAGCTGGGACTACAGGCGCCCGCCACCTTACCGGGCTAGTTTTTTTTTGTATTTTTTAATAGAGATGGGGTTTCACCGGGTTAGCCAGTATGGTCTCCATCTCCTGACCTCGTGATCGGCCCGTCTCGGCCTCCCAAAGTGCTGGGATTACTGGCTTGAGCCACCGCGCCTGGCCTGTTTTTACTTTTAACTGCCACAAAATTGTACATATTTATGGGATACATGTGATATTTCAATACATGCATGCAATGTATAATGATCAAATCAGGGTAATTGGCATATCTGTCATCTCAAACATTTATCATTTCTTTGTGTTAAAAACATCTGAAATCATTTCTAGCTATTTTGAAATATACAATAAATTATTGTTAACCATAGTTACCCTACTGTGCTATAGAACACTGGAACAAATTCATCTTATGTGACTGTAATTTTGTACCATCAATCATTCTCTCCCTATCTCCCCTCCCTTTATCCTTCCCAGCCTGTAGTAATATCTAGTGTTTTACTCTATATTTCTAAGAGATCAACTTTTTCAGCTCTCACAGATGAATGAGAACATGCAATGTTTGTCTTTTTGTGTCTGGCTTATTTCATTTAACATGATGTCCCCCAGCACCAGGCTCATCCACTTTGCCTCAAATGACAAGATTTCATTTCTCTCTCTGTCTCTCTGTCTCTGTCTCTGTCTCTCTCTCTCTCTTTCTATCTCTATCTCTATCTCTCTCCAGGGTCTTACTTATTGCCCAGGCTGCAGTGTAGTGGTGCGGAATGTAGTGGTGCAAACATGGCACACTGCAGCCTTGACCCCCTGGGCTCAAGCGATCCTGCCTCAGCCTCCCATGTAGTTGGGACCACAGGTGTGTGCCACCATGCCTCACTAATTTTTTATTTTATTTTTTGTAGAGATGGGGATCTCACTTTTTTGCCCAGGCAGGTCTCAGACTCCTGGGCTGAAGTGATCCTCCCACCTCAACCTCCTAAGGGCTGGGATTACAGGTGTGAGCCACCACAGTCAGCCATCAGAATTTCATTATTTTTTATGGTTGAATAATATTCCTTTATGTATATATACCACATTATCTTTATTCATTCATCTGTTAATGGATACATAGTTGATTCTGTATCTTTGCTATTGTGAACAGTGATGCAATAAACATGGGAGTGTAGATATCTCTTTGACATACTGATATGATTAGGCTTTGTGTCCTCACCCAAATCGCATCTTGAATTGTAATCCCCATAATCCCCATGTGTCAAGGGAGAGACTGAGTGGAGGTAATTGAATTATGGGGGCAGTCCACCCCACCATGCTGTTCTCATGGTAGTGACTGGTTTCTCATGAGATCTGATGGTTTTATAATGGGCTCTTTCCCTCTTCATGCAGCATTTCTCCTTTCTGCCACCTTGTGAAGAAGGTGCCTTGCTTCCCCTTCACCTTCTGTCATGATTGTAAGATTCCTGAGGCCTACCCAGCTATGCTGAGCTGTGAGTCAGTTAAACCTCTTTCCTTTATAAATTACCCAGTCTCAGGCAGTTCTTTATAGCAGTATGAAAACAGACTAATACACATACTGAATTTTCTTTTCTTTGCTGCATACCCAGTAGTGGTATGGCTGGGTCATATTGTATTTCTAGTTTTAGTTTTTAAAGGAAACTCCATACTGTTTTCCATACTGACTCTCCTAATTTACATCCCCACCAGCAGTGTATAAAAGTTCACCTTTCTCCACATCCTCACCAGCATTTGTTATTTTTTTGTCTGTTTGATAATAGCTACTTTAAGTGGGATGAGATAATATTTCATTGTGGTTTTTATTAGTATTTCCCTGACAATTAGTGGTGTTGGGCATTTTTTCACATACCTGTCAGCCATTTGTATGTCTTCTTTTGAGAAATGTCTATTCAGATCATGTGCCCATTTTTAAACCAAATTTTCACTATTATTATTATTATTTTTTAAGAGGAAGTCTCACTCCGTTGTCCAGGCTGGACTGCAGTGGTGCCATCTCGGCTCACTGCAACCTCTGTCTCCCAGGTTCAAGCGATTCTCCTACCTCAGCCTCCTGAGTAGCTGGAATTACAGGCGCCCGCCACCACGCCAGACTAATTTTTGTAATTTTAGTAGAGATAGGGTTTCACCATGTTGGCCAGCTGGTCTCAAACTCCTTACCTGACATGATCCGCCCGCCTTGGCCTCCCAAAGTGTTGTGATTATAGATGTGAGCCACAGCGTCCAGCCTATCACTATTATTTTTGATGCTGAGTTGTTTGAGTTCCCTCTATATCCAGGATATTAATCCTTTGTTGGATAGATAATTTGCAAATATTTTCTCCCACTTTGTAGGTTGTCTCTCCACTCTGTTGATTGGCTCCTTTGTGGTGCAGAAGTGTTTACAATTTTATATAATCCCATTTGTCTGTTTTTATTTTTGTTGCCTGTACTTTCAAGGTCTTATCCATAAAAATCTTTGCCCAGACTAACATCCTAACATATTTCTCCTGTTTACTTCTAGTAGTTTCATAGTTTCTGGTCTTTAATTTAAGTCTTTAATCTATCTTGAGTTGGTTTTTGTATATGGTGAGAGATAGTGGTCTAGTTTTATTCTTCCATGTATTCTTCAATTGTCCCAGCACCATTTATTGAAAAGACTGTCCTTTCCCTAATGCATGTTCTTGGCACTTTTGTTGAAAATCAGGTAGCAAAGAGGTGAATTCATTTCTGGGTTCTCTATTCTATTCCACTGGTCTATGTGCCTGTATTTATGCCAGTACCGTACTGCTTAGGTTACTATAGCCTTGTAGAGTATTCTGAAGTCTAGTAGAGTGATGCCTCCAGCTTTGTTCTTTTTGCTCAGGATGTCTTTGGCTATTCAGGCTCTTTGTGGTTCCATACACATTTTTGGATTGTTTTTCTATTTCTGTGAAGAATGTCACTGGTATTTTAATAAGAATTGCATTTAATCTGTAGATCACTTTGGGTAGTGTGGACATTTTAATAATATTATTTCTTACAAGCTCTGAACATAGTATGTTTTTCCACTTTTTATGTCCTCTTTATTTCTTCAGTGTTTTATAGTTTTCAGTGGAAATATCTTTTACTTTCTTTGTTAAATTTATTTCTAGGCCTTTTTATAGCTATTATAAATAAAATTGCTTTCTTGATTTTTTAAAGATTGCTATTAGTGTATAGAAATGCTACTTCTTTTTTTTGACAAAGTCTCGCTCTGTCACACAGGCTGGAGTGCAGTGGTGTGATCTCAGTTCACTGCAACCTCCACCTCCTGGGTTCAAGCAATTCTCCTGCCTCAGCCTCCCTAGTAGCTGGGACTACAGGCCCACACCACCATGCCCAGTTAATTTTTTGTATTTTTAGTAGAGACAGGGTTTCACTATGTTGGTTTGGCTGGTCTCCAACTCCTGACCTCAGGTGATCCTCCTGCCTCAGCCTCCCAAAGTGCTGGGATTACAGGCGTGAGCCACTGCTCCCAGCCGCTACTAATTTTTGTACATTGATTTTTGTATTCTCCAACTTTACTGAATTCATTCATCAGTTCTAACAGTTTTTTAGTGGAGTCTGTAGGATTTTTTATTTTTTTATTTTTTTATTTTTTTATTTTTTTATTTTTTATTATACTTTAAGTTCTAGGGTACATGTGCATAACGTTTATATCATGTATAACTCCCCAATGCAATCCCTCCCTCCTCCCCCCTCCCCATGATAGGCCCCAGTGTGTGATGTTCCCCTTCCCGAGTCCAAGTGATCTCATTTTTAAAATATGAGATCAAGGATTTTTAAAATATGAGATCAAGTTGTTTGCAAACAGGAAAATTTTGATTTTCTCTTTTCTAGTTTAGATGCTTTTCTTTTCTTTCTTTTCTTCTTTTCTTTCTTTCCTTCTGTTTTTGTTTTGTTTTGTTTTGTTTTGTTTTGTTTTGCCTAATTGCTCTGACCTAGGACTTTCATTGCTGTGTTGAATAAAAGTAGTGAAAATAGGCATCCTTATCTTGTTCCAGATCTTAGTGGAAAGGCTTTCAAATTTTCCCTGTTCAGTATACCATTAGGTTTGAGTTTGTCATATATGGCCTTTATTATATTGAAGTACATTTCTTTGATACCTAATTTGTTGAGAGTTTTTATCATAAGAAATGTTGAATTTTATCAAATGCTTTTTCTGCATCTATTGAGATAATCATATGGTTTCTGTCCTTCATTCTGTTCAAGCAACATATCACAGTTGTTGATCTGTGTATGTTGAATCATCTTTGCTTCCCTAGATAAGTCCTACTTGGCCATGGTGTTTTATTTTTTTGATGTGCTGTTGCATTCAGTTTGCTAGTATTTTGTTGAGGATTTTTGCATCTATGGTCATCAGGGAGATTAGTCTGTAGTTTTCTTTTTTTGTTGTGTCCTTCTCTGGTTTTGGTATCAGGGTAATGCTGGCCTTGTAGAGTGAGTTAGGAAGAATTTCCTCCTCTTGAGTTTTCTGGAATAGTTTGAGAAGAATTGGTATTAATTCTTCTTTGTAAGTTTGGTAGAATTCAACAGTCAAACCATCCAGTCCTTGACTTTTCTTATTGGGAGGTTTTTATTACTGATTCAATCTCATTATGTATTATTGGTCTGTTAATGTTTTTTATTTTTTCATGGTTCAATCTTAGCAGGTTGTATGTGTCCAAGAGTTTATCCATTTCTTCTAGGTTTTTCAATTTATTGGCACATAGTTTTTCATACTAGTTTCTATTAATTCCTTGCATTTCTGTGGTATCACATGTAACATATTTTCTAAATCTCAGATTATATTTCTTAGTCTAGCTAAAGGCTTGTCAATTTTGTTTACCTTTTTTTAAAAACTAACTTTTGTTATGTTAATCTTTTATTTTATTTTAGTCTCAATTTCATTCATTTCTGTTCCAATCTTTCTTATTTCTTTACTGTTATTAATTTTGGCTTTGTTTTGTTCTTGCTTTTCTAGTTTCTTGAGGTATATCATGAGTTTGTTTATTTGACATTTTTTGACTTTCTCAATGTAGGTGTTTATTGCTATAAACTTCCCTATTGGTACTACTTTGTCGTGTCCCATATGTTTTGGTATGGTGTGTTTTCATTTTCATTTGTTTTAAGAAATATTTAAATTTTCTTCTCAATTTCTTCACTGACCCCTTGGTCATTGAGGAGCATGTTGTAAAATGTATAAGCATTTGTACAGTTTCCAAAGTTCTTCTCTTATTGATAGCTAGTTTTATTTCATTGTGGTCAGAAAAGATACATGATATGATCTTTATTTTAAAAAATATTTTGTGATCTATCCTGGAGAATGTTCCATATGCTGATAAGAATGTGTATTCTGCATCTGTTGGATAAAATGTTCTGTAAATGTCCATTGGATCCATTTGGTCTAGAGTGTAGTTTAATGTTTCTTTGTTGATTTTCTGTCTGGATGATCTTTCCATTGCTGAAAGTGGGCCATTGAAATATCCTACTATTGTGGCATTGCAGTCAATCTCTCCCTTTAGGTCTATTAATATATTTGCTTTCTATATTTAGGTGTCCAGTGTTGGGTGCATATGTATTTATAATTTTTATACCATCTTGCTATATTGACTCGTTTATAAATACATAATGGCCTTCTTTTTTTTTTTTTTTTTTTACCATTCTTGACTTAAAGTCTATTTTATTATAGATATCCTGCTCATTTTTGGTTCTTATCTAATTAAGTATAGTTGTTCCTGCTATTTGTTTATTTATTTATTTTTTTTTTGATGGAGTCTTGCTCTGTCACCCAGGCTGGAGTGCAGTGGCACCATGTTGGCTCATTGCAGCCTCTGCTTCCCAGGTTCAAGCGATTCTCCTGTCTCAGCCTCCCAAGTAGCTGGGATTACAGGTGCATGCCACCATGGCTGGTTAGTGCCACCATGTCTGGTTAATTTTTTTATGTTTTTAGTAGAGACGGGATTTCACCATGTTGGCCAGACTGGTCTCAAACTCCTGACCTCAGGTAATCCACTCACCTTGGCCTTCCAAAGTGCTGGGATTACAAGCTTGAGCCACCATGCCCGGCCCTGATTTTTATCTAATATAAGTATAGCTATTCCATTTTTCAATGAAATATCTTTTTCCATTTTTTCACTTTCAGTCTTGTGTGTATTTATAGGTGAAGTGAGTTTCTTGTAAGCAACATATAGTTAGGTCTTATTTTTTCTTCAATCCATTCCCACTCTGTGTCTTTTAATTGGATAATTAAATTCATTTACATTCAAGAAGATTATTGTAAGTAAGGTAAGGACTTACTACTATACTATCATTTTGTTACTTGTTTTCTCATTGTTTTGTAGATCCTTTCTTGCTTTTTTCTGTCTTCCTTTGTAGTTAAGTGGTTTTCTCTAGTAGAGATGTTTTGATTGCATGCTATTTATTTTTCTATTATAAATGTATCTATTATAAATTTTTGCTTTGTGGTTACCATGAAGCTTATAAAAATACTCTTACAGTTATAACATGTTATTTTAAACGGATAACAACTTAACTTTATTAACAAAGCAAAAAACAAAACAAAACAAAACTAAACTCTATACTTTAACAATATCTCCCCTACTTTTTGGCTTTCTGATATTTCAAATTACATTCTTTATATTGCCTTTTAACCCATTATTACAGTTATTATTATCTTTAATAATGTTCTATTTCAGTCTTAATACTAAAAATATAAGTGGTTTTAACACCTTGATTACAGTATTAGAGTATTCTGAATTTATCTGTATATTCACTTTTACTAGCAAGTTTTATAAGTTTTATACCTTTAGATGTTTTCTTGTTACACATTAGCATCTATCTTTCAGATTGAAGAACTTCCTTAGCATTTCTGTTAAGACAGGTCTAGTGTTGATAAATTCTCTCAGCTTTTATTTGTTTGAGAAAGTCTTTGTCACACCATCATGTTTGAAGGATAGCTTTTCTGGGTACAGTACTCTTGACTGTTTTTTTCCCCCTTCAAAACATTGAATACACCATCCTACTCTCTCTGGGCCCGCAGGGTTTCTCTTGAGAAATCTGCTGAAGGTCATGTTGGGACTTTGTTGAATGTGATATATTTTTCTCTCTTTTTCTTGCTGCATTCAATATTCTGCTTTTGTCTTTGATTTTTGAGAATGTGATTATGATGTGCCTTGGGGAACTCCTCTTTGGGTTGAATTTGATTGGTGACCTCTGAGCTTCCTGTATCTGGATGGTGTTGTCTTTTTCCATATTTGGGAAATTATCACCTATTGTCTCCTTAAATGTGTGTTCTAGGCCTTTTTCTCTCTCATCTCCTTTGGGAACTCCTATTACGTAGATGTTATTTCACTTGATAGTGTCTCATAATTCCTGTAGGCCTTCCTCACTTTTTAAATTCTTTTTTCTTTTTGCTCTTCTGATTAGGTAATTTCAAATGTTCTGTCTTTGAGCTCTCAGATTATTTCCTGTTTGACCAACTTAATTGCTAACCTTTCAGTTGCTTCTGAGTCAGGGAGACATTCCATACGAGCATGTGGGCTGTATGGGAAATCCAGCCAGGGATTTGGGCCTTCCTGTGGATCGTGCACCCCTGAAGCACTATGGTGATCCACTGATCAGAATGAAGAGCAGTCACTGAGATCTGCATGGTAGTTGCTGAGATCAGCACTCCCACTCTTTGTCTCCAGATCACCTCAGGTGGCTCAGCCCTCCTGTTTACTCCCAATGCTTCTGGTAGAACAGGACAAGAGCAGGTTTTCCATGAAGATTTCTAGACTAGTAGGGAGATGAAATATCCACCTCCAATTCCCTCCTCCAAGCTCAGAAACTGTAAGTCCATCCATGGAAATTATCCATGGATGGCATTATTCCAGCTTAGGGGAGTGGGTGGTGCAGTCTAAAATGATCTTTTTTTTTTTCTTTTTTTCTTTTTTTTTTTTTTTTTACTAGTAGTGGCTTTTCTCATTTCTGTGGGCCCAGGGAGCTTCTCTACTTCTCCCCCAAGTTCTGGTGAATTCAGGATGGTATTGTTGTTTCTCAGTAGCTGCTAGTTGTACTTCTGTGGGGAGGGGTGGTGCTGGGGGTTGTCTATTCACCTTCTTGCTGACACCACTCTGGAAGTTTTAAAAATAGTACAGAAGGAGCTTGTGTATCCTTCACCCCACTCTCCCCAGTGATAAAGTCATACACAACTATAAATATCAAAACTTGGAAATTGGCATTGGTACAATACCAACTAGGTTATAAAGCTTATTCAGAGTTCATCAGTTTTTATATGCCAATTTGTGGGGGTTTTATATGCCAATTTGCATATAAAAACCTCATTTGAGTGTTTGCATATATAGGTTCTATGCAATTTTATCACATGTATACATTTATATAAGCATGGCCATAACTAAGACACAGAACTATTATATTACATCACCAAAAGGAACTACCTCCTGCTACCCCTTCTCTAATGCCTGGCACCACTTATCTTCTCTCCATAGCTATAATTTTGTCATTTTAAGAATGTTATATATGGATAGAAAGAATCAATATCGTGAAAATGGCCATACTGCCCAAGGTAATTTATAGATTCAATGCCACCCCCCCCATCAAGCTACAATGACTTTCTTCACAGAATTGGAAGAAACTACTTTAAAGTTCATATGGAACCAAAAAAAGAGCCC
The DNA here is from genome assembly GCF_009764315.1 of Trachypithecus francoisi. NCBI lineage: Eukaryota > Metazoa > Chordata > Mammalia > Primates > Cercopithecidae > Trachypithecus > Trachypithecus francoisi. Next base: position 37,676,099 of record NW_022681462.1, read on the forward strand.
ACATTGCCCAGACAATCCTAAGCAAAAAGAACAAAGCTGGAGGCATCACACTACCTGACTTCAAACTATACCACAAGGCTACAGAAACCAAAACAGCATGGTACTGGTACCAAAACAGAGATATAGACCAATGGAACAGAACAGAGCCCTCAGACATAATATCACACATCTACAACCATCTGACCTTTGAAAAACCTGACAAAAACAAGACATGGGGAAAAGATTCCCTATTTAATATATGGTGCTGGGAAAACTGGCTAGCCATGTATAGAAAGCTGAAACTGGATCCATTCCTTACACTTTATACAAAAATTAATTCAAGATGGATTAGAGAGTTAAATGTTAGATCTAAAACCATAAAAACCCTAGAAGAAAACCTAGGCAATACCATTCAGGACATAGGAATGGGTAAGGACTTCATGACTAAAACACCAAAAGCAATGGCAACACAAGCCAAGATTGACAAATGGGATCTAATTAAACTAAAGAACTTCTGCACAGCAAAATAAACTACCATCAGAGTGAACAGGCAACCTACAGAATGGGAGAAAATTTTTACAACCTACCCATCTGACAAAGGGCTAATATCCAGAATCTACAAAGAACTTAAACAAATTTACAAGAAAAAATCAAACAACCCCATCAAAAAGTGGGTGAAGGATATAAACAGACATGTCTCAAAAGAAGACATTTATGCAGCCAGCAGACACATGAAAAAATGCTCATCATCTCTGGCCATCAGAGAAATACAAATCAAAACCACAATGAGATACCATCTCACACCAGTTAGAATGGAGATAATTAAAAAGTCAGGAAACAACAGATGCTGGAGAGGATGTGGAGAAATAGGAACACTTTTACACTGTTGGTGGGACTGTAAACTAGTTCAACCATTGTGGAAGACAGTGTGGCAATTCCTCAAGGATCTAGAACTAGAAATACCATTTGACCCAGCCATCCCATTACTGGGTGGATACCCCAAAGGATTATAAATCATGCTGCTATAAAGACACATGCACACATATGTTCATTGCGGCACTATTCACAATAGCAAAGACTTGGAACCAACCCAAACGTCCATCAATGATAGACTGGATTAAGAAAATTTGTCACATATACACCATGGAATACTATGCAGCCATAAAGATGAGTTCATGTCCTTTGTAAGGACATGGATGAAGCAGGAAACCATTGTTCTGAGCAAACTATCCCAAGGACAGAAAACCAAACGCCGCATGTTCTCACTCATAGGTGGAAAATGAACAATGAGAACACTTGGACACAGGGTGGGGAACATCACACACTGGGGCCTGTTGTGGGGTGGGGGGTGGGGGGAGGGATAGCATTAGGAGATATACCTAATGTAAATGACGAGTTAATGGGTGCAGCACACCAACATGGCACATGTATATATATGTAACAAACCTGCATGTTGTGCACATGTATCCTAGAACTTAAAGTATAATAATAAAAAAAAGTTATATAGTTGGAATAATACAGCATGTGACTTTTGAGATTGGCTTTTTTCATTCATCATATTGTCCTTGAGATCCAAATTGTGTATATCAAAAGTTTGTTTCTTTTTACAGCTAGGTAGTATTTCATTATATGATTATACCGTTATATTGTGTTTTCACAACAGTGTGCCTTAATAAGCAGTGGTGAACTTAGGAAATGATAAATTATAAACTGTAGGCAAGGTTAACTCTGGGGACTGAAATAGGAGCAGTCAGAAGCAAGGATTTTCACATATTTTTGTAACTCAAAAGACAGGAGCTTAAGGGTATGTTTTCTTTTATTTTGTTTTCAGTGTCTTTTCCCCAAAGAATTAAAACATACTGAAAAAAAGAAAATTAGGCCAAAAAACTTGAACTGAATGCGTGTCAGTTTTCAAGAAATTTTATTATATATTTATATGTCTTTCTTATGTTGATTGAAACTTTGATTTCTACCTAGAGGAAAGTCAACAAAATATTTTTTGTTGCAGAGCAATTCCTGCTGCTCTGGATCCTTCCTCAGGAACTCCACCCGTAACCAACACACATCTTTAGAGTTCAATTTAACAACAATATTTATAAACTTCATCCTGATGTTGCTTGTTTCTGAAAATACCCAGTGAGATGGACAAGGCTGGTATTGTTTTTCCCATGAATCAAATACACCAAGGCCTGGAGAGCTGTGGATAGTAAAAGAATGACTCTATTGCCTCATCTAATGCTTTTCTCACTGCATCAGTCAGGCAGAGTCTGGATAAGAGGCCACCAAAACAGTTGCATTCTGCTCGTAGCCACATAATTAAACTATACGTCCCAGGTCACTTGCCCTTGGGTTGGGGCCTTGTGACTGAGTTCTGGACAATGGACTATAGAGAGAAGTGGCATTACCACTTCCAGACCTGCTTGGTCTACAATATGACCTATGTGAATCTCAATTCTCTCTTCTCCATCCTTAGTAATGTTGGCAGGTCTGTATTGAGAAAAGTAGCACTGTGAGATACGTATTTATTCTTACAGTTCTTCTGTTTATGGCATTTGATATCTATTTAGGTAAAAAACAAAGAGCATACCAAGAAAAAATTAACAAATGATAGTAAGACATGTGTGGGAAAAATCATACAGGCAGTGAATGCGCAGGGTAGAAACATTGCATTACAACCGACCACATTTCTATTTTGAGAGCAGGCATGATCATTGGAGGTGAGTGTAAGACTGAAGAGATAGGCCGGGAGTGGTGGCTCATGCCTATAATCCCAGCACTTTGGAAGGCTGAGGCGGGCAGATCACGAGGTTAGGAATTTGAGACCAGCCTGGCCAACACAGTGAAATTCCGTTTCTACTAAAAATACAAAAATTAGCTGGGCGTGGGTGCGTGCCTGTAGTCCCAGCTACCAAGGGAGGCTGAGGCAGGAGAATTGCTTGAACCTGGGAGGTGAAGGTTTCAGTGAACTGAGATCGCGCCACTGCACTCCAGCCTGGGCAACAGAGTGAGACTTTGTCTCGATTAAAAAAAAGAGTGAAGAGGTAAAAGAGAGGGTGAATCTGGGGAGACAGCATGGGAGAGCTGTCCCTAGAGCATCCTGTGGCAGCTGTAAAAGTGTGTTGGGCAGGACAGGATGAACAGTTCAAGCTTGCCCCAGTGACCCTGGATTCAATAAATACACAGTCAGTGTGTGCGTAACTGGTCCCCAACATTCGAGTAAAAGCCTTCTTTTGGGAAGAATGTGTATGTCTCTCTATCTGTGTCCCATGGCTGCTGGCCTGAGGCTGAACACTCAGGAGTCATTCAGAATGTCAGGCATGGTAACTCTAGTTACCATGGGGCAGGTGAGGTTTGAGATTTCAGTGCACCCCGAGCTCTGATGGGGTCACACTCCCCTGGCTGCCCCAGGTGAGCCACCTGCTGGAGCCCATGTTCAGGTAGTTATGGCCTGTAGAAAACTTGGGAAGGCTCTGGAGTTTTAGTAGCTTGGGGATACCCACTTTCTGCAGTCGCTTGGCTAATAGTGTCCAACATGGATTATATAGGAAGGACAAGGTCCTGGGGTCAGATTTAAGTTAGTTTAAGGAAAATAAATTTAGCAAGAGTGAGATTCATACCAATTATATTTATTTGATTGTACAGCTCCCTCTTTCCTACCTCACCCCCCTTAAAAGTAGATTAGGTATAAGCTATTTTAAAAGTAGATATGTATAAGCTACTTTACAAACACACACACAATTTTTAGAGCAGTTTTAGGATCACATCAAAATTGAGCAGAAAGTAGAGAGATTTCTTATATGTCTCCTGCCCCACATGTGCACAGCCTCTCCGACTATTGACATCCTGCCCCAGATGTACCTTTGTTACAATCCATAAACCTACACTGCTACATCACCACTGTGTAGCTAACAATTGGAGGACTTTTACATTTATAGTTTACACTGGGGACTGCTCTTGCTGTTGTACTTTCTATGTGTTTGGACAAATGCACAATTACATGTATCCATCATTGCAGTATCATACAAAATAGTTTCACTGCCCTAAAAAATCCTGTATATTCTGCCTATTTAATCCCTCCTTCCCTCAACCCCTGGCAACCACTGATCTTTTTTACAGTCTCCATAGTTTTGCCTTTTCCAGAATTCCAAGAGTTGGAATCATACTGTACGTAACCTTTTCAGCCTGGCTACTTTCACTTAGTAATATGCAGTTAAGTTTCCTCCATGTTGTTCCACGGCTTGATAGCTCATTTCTTTTTAGTGGTGAATAACACTCTATTGCCTGGAGGTATCACAGTTTATTTATCCATTCCCTACTGAGAGACATTTTGATTGCTTCCAAGTTTTGGCAATTATGAGTAAAGTCATTATAAACATTCGTGTGCAGGTTTTCTTGTAGACAATGTTTTCAATTCATTTGGATAAATACCAAGTAGCGTGATTGCTGGATCATCTAGTAAGAGCATGTTTCAATTTGCAAGAAACTGCCAAACTGTCTTCTGAAGTGGTCATACAATTTTTCATTCTCACCAGCAATGGATGAGTGTTCCTTTCCTCCACATCCTCACCAGCGTTTGGTGGTGTCAGTGTTCTGAATTTCGATCATTCTAACAGGTGCGTAGCAGTGTCTCATTGTTGTTTTAATTTGCAATTCTCTCATGACATATGATGTTGATATATATAAATAGTATGCATACTATTTATTTGTATATATTTTTTGGTGTGGTGTTTTCCCATTTTTTAATTGGGTTGTTCATTTTCTTATTGTTGAGACTTCTTTGTATATTTTGGATGATAGTCTTTTATCAGATGTGTCTTTAGCAAATATTTTCTCCCAAACTGTGGTTTATCTTCTTGTTCTTTTGACATTGTTTTTCACAGAGCAGAATTTTAAAAATCTTAGTGAGGCTCCCCTTATCGATTCTTTCGCTCATAGATCTATCTGTCTTCGTTGTTGTATTGAAAAAGTCATTGCCATGGCCAAGGTCACCTAGATTTTCTCCTATGTTATCTTCTAGGAGCTTACAGTCTTGTGTATTACATTTAGCTCTATAATCTATTTTTAGTTTATTCCTGTGAAGGGCATAAGGTCTGTGTTTAGATGAATTTTTTTTATGTAGATGTCGAGTTGTTCCAACATCATTTATTGAAATGACCATCTTTGTTCCACTGCATTACCCTTGCCCTTTGCCAAAGATAATTATATTTATGTGGGTCTATTTCTGGGCTTTCTATTCTGTTCCATTGCCCAATTTGTCTTTTTTTAATTATTATTATTTTTTTGAGACAGGACCTCACTCTGTCACACAGGCTGGGTGTGGTGGCACAATCACAGCTCACTGTAGCCTCAACATCGAATCCTTGGGCTCAAGTGGTCCTCTCACCTTAGCCTCCTCAGTAGCATGCCCCACCACATCTGGCTAATTTTTCTATTTTTTGTAGAGACGAGGTCTCACTACACAGCCTTGGCTGGTCTTGAACTCTTGGACTCAAGTAATCTTCCCACCTCAGCCTCCAAACGTACTGGGATTACAGGCATGAGTCACCATGCTCAGCCTGTTTTTAAATTAATACCACACTGGCCAGTCATGGTGGATCACACCTGTAATCCCAGCACTTGGGAGGCCGATGTTAGTGGATCACTTGAGGCCAGGAGTTCAAGCCTGGCCTCATGACAAAACTCTGTCTCTACTAAAAATACAAAAATTAGCCACATATGTTTGTGTGGGCCTGTAAACCCAGCTACTCGGGAGGGTGAGGCACGAGAATCCCTCGAACCTGGGAGGCAGAGGTTGCAGTGAGCCAAGATCGTGCCACTGCACTCCAGCCTGGGCAACAGAGTGAGACTCTGTCTCAAAACAAAACAAAACAAAACATCACCAAGTTTAAAAGAAATAAATTAATATTACACTGTCTTTATTACCATAGCTTTGTAATAACTTTTGAAGCCAGGTAGTGTCACTCTTCTGATTTTCTTCCTCTCCTTCAATATTGAGTTGGCTATTCTGAGTCTTTTGCCTATGCATATGAACTTTAGAATTGGTCTGTAGATATCCACAAAATAATTTACTAAGATTTTGAGTTGGATTGCATTGAATTTATAGGTAAAATTGAAAAGAGTTGACATCTGAAAATATTGAGTCTTCCTATCCATGAACATGGAATATCTCTTCAATTATTTAGTTTTTCTTTGCTGTCTTTCAGAGTTTTACAGTTCTGTTCATATGAATCATATACATATTTGATAGATTTATAACTAAGTATTTCATTTTGAGGGGTGCTAATGTAAACAGTAGTGTGTTTTCATTCCTTTATTTTTATTTTTTTTACCACATTCTATCATCAGTGTTTAAATGGTTATATGTTTTAAATTTCAAATTCTACTTGTTTGTTGCTAGTATAAAGGAAGGTTATTGACTTTTGTATATTAACCTTATATTCTGCAATCTTGCTACAATCATTTATTAGTTCCAAGAGATTTTTGTTGATTGTTTTGGATTTTCTTCATAGACAGTCAGGTCCTCTTCAAACAAAGACTGTTTTGTTTCTTCTCTCTCAATCTGTGTGCCTTTTTTGTTTGTTTCTTGTCTTGTTGTATTATCTAGGACTTCCAATACAATGTTTAAAAGGAATGGTGTGATTGGACATCTTTGCCTTGTTCCTGATCTTAGTGAAAAAGCTTTGAGTTTCTCACCATTAAATAAGATGTTAGTTGTATATTGTTTTGTAGATATCCTTTATCAAGTTGGGGGAGGTCCCCTCTATTCTGTTTGCTGAGAGTTTCTAACATAAATGGGTGTTGGAATTTGTCAAATGCTTTTTCTGAATCTATTGGTATGATCATGTAGCTCATTGATGTGTTGGATAACATTAACTGATTTTTGAATGCTGAACAAGACTTGAATACCAGGTAGATGTCCCACTTGTTCATGGTGTATGATTCTTTTTTATACACTGTTAGATTCAATTAGCTAATGTTTGTTGAAAGTTTTTGCATCTATGTTCATGAGAGATATTGGTCTGTAGTTTTATTTTCTTATAATGCCTTTGTCTAGTTTTGTTATTAGATTGATGTTTACGTCATAAAATGAGTTAAGGTGTGCTCCCTCTGCTTCTGTCTTCTAGAAGAGATTGTAGAAAATAGGTATTTTTTTTCCTTTAATATTTGGTAGAATTCACCAGTGAAGCCATCTGGAGTTGGTGCTTTCTGTTTTGGAAAGTTATTATTTATTCAATCTCTCTAATTGTTATAGGCCTATTCAGATTGTCTATTTATTCTTAGGTGAGTTTTAGCAAAATGTGACTTCCAGGGAATTGATCCATTTTATCTAGGTTAACAAATTTATGGGCACAGTGCTGTTCATAAGTATCCCTTTATCATTCCTTCAGTGTTCATGGGATCTGTAGTGATGTCCCCTCTTTTATTTTTTATATTAGTAATTTGTGTTCTTTTTTCCTTATTTAGCTTGGCTAGAGGCTTATCAATTTTTTTCATCTTTTCAAAGAACCAGCTTTTGGCTTTGTTAATTTTCTCTATTGCTCTTCTGTTTTCAATTTCATTCATTTCTGCTCTAATTTTTATTTATCTTTTCTGTTTACATTTAATTTTCTCTTTTTGTTGTAGTTTCCAAAAGTGGAAGCTTAGATGATTGATTTTACATCTTCCTTCTTTTCTAATATACAAATTCATTGCTATACATTTTCCTCTTAATATTACTTTCACTATATACCACAAATTTTGATAAGTTGTATTTCATTTTTATTTAGTTAAAAATATCTTTAAACCTCTATTGAGATTTCTTCTTTGGCCTATGTTTTCTATAGAAGCGTATTGTTTACTCTCCAAGTATTTGGGTATTTTCCAACTATCTTTCTTTTCTTTTCTTTTTTTAAACAAACCACATGACTGTGTTAGCCACCTCTTTAGTTTTGCTTTTCTTTTTTTAAAATTTATTATACTTAAAGTTCTGGGATACATGTGCAGAACGTGCAGGTTTGTTTCGTAGGTATGCACGTGCCATGGTGGTTTGCTGCACCATAAACCCATCATCTACATTAGGTATTTCTCCTAATGCTATCCCTCTCCTAACCCCTCACCCCCAAACAGGCCCTGGTGTGTGCTGTTCCCCTCCCTGTGTCCATGTGTTCTCATTGTTCAATTCTCATCTATGAGTGAGAACATGCGGCGTTTGGTTTTCTGTTCCTGTGTTAGTTTGCTGAGAATGATGGTTTCCAGCTTCATCCATGTCCATGCAAAGGACATAAACTCATCGTTCTTATGACTGCATAGTATTCCATGGTGTATATGTGACACATTTTCTTTATCCAGTCTATCACTGATGGGCCTTTGGGTTGGTTCCAAGTCTTTGCTATTGTGAACAGTGCTGCAATAAACATACGTGTGCATGTGTCTTTATAGTCAAACAATTTCTACTATAATCCTTTGGTTATATACCCAGTAATGGGATTGCTGGGTCAAATGGTATTTCTGGCTCTAGCTCCTTGAGGAATCGCCACACTGTCTTCCACAGCGGTTGAACTAATTTACACTCCCACCAACAGTGTAAAAGCATTCCTGTTTCTCCACATCCTCTCTAGCATCTGTTGTTTCCTGACTTTTTAATGATTGCCATTCTAACTAGTGTGAGATGGTATCTCATTGTGATTTTGATTTACATTTGTCTAATGACCAGTGATGATGAGCTTTTTTTCATGTTTGTTGGCTGCATAAATGTCTTCTTTTGAGACATGTCTGTTCACATCTGTTGCCCACCTTTTGATGGGGTTGTTATTTTCTTGTGAATTTGCTTAAGTTCCTTATAGATTTTGGATATTAGCCCTTTGTCAGATGGATAGATTGCAAAATTTTTCTTCCATTCTGTAGATTGCCTGTTCACTCTGATGACAGTTACTTTTGCTGTGCAGAAGCTCTTTAGTTTAATTAGATCCCATTTGTCAATTTTGGCTTTTGTTGCCATTGCTTTTGGTGTTTTAGTCATGAAGTCTTTGCCCATGCCTATGTCCTGAATGGTATTGTAGGTTTTCTTCTAGGGTTTTTATGGTGTTAGGTCATAGGTTTAAGTCTTTAATCCATCTTGATTACTTTTTGTATAAGGTGTAAGGAAGGGGTCCAGTTTCAGTTTTCTGCATATGGCTAGCCAGTTTTCCCAACATCATTTATTTAATAGGGAATCCTTTCCCCATGTCTTTTTTTTGTCAGGTTTGTCGAAGATCAGATGCTTGTAGATGTGTGGCGTGATTTCTGAGGCCTCTGTCCTGTTCCATTGGTCTATACAACTGTTTCAGTGCCAGTACCATGCTGTTTTGCTTACTGTAGCCTTGTGGTATAGTTTGAAGTCAGGTAGCATGATGCCTCCAACTTTGTTCTTTTTGCTTAGGATTGTCTTGACTATATGGGCTCTTTTTTGGTTCCACATGAAGTTTGGAACTCCTGACCTCAGGTGATCCACCTACCTTGGCCTCTCAAAGTGCTGGGATTACAAGCATGAGCTACTGTACCCAGTCAATGATGACTTTTTTAAAAGGAAGTAGCATTAAGAAAAATTAGAAGGCAGGAAAAGCCTCTGAAAAATCCAGAGGAAAATTTTAGGAAAGAGTTTGACCATAATCATGTGTTGGCCACTGGTGTATGGCATATACTGCATGCTATGGGGCAGCATCCTAGCCTCCCAGCTGTCACTGTAACTGAGCCCTCCACAGGCCATTCCACTGTTTAATCAAGCCAGCTGATTTGGGGTGATGTGTGCACACTGCAAAATCAGTGAATTCTATAGACACAAGTAATGAGCTCATGTCTATAGAACGCCCTTCACCATAAAATGATCTCCTTACTAAAGGCAATTTTGTGTGAGTTGCAGGTGTTGAGTAAGGCATTATTTAAGCCCACAAATGGTGCTGGCAGAAGGACCGTGGGCACAGAAGACAAACTCTTATCTTGAATAAGTATTTTTTCCCATAAAGACAAATTGTTGTCTCCTCCACAATGGAAAATGTCCAGTATAATCAACCTAAGATATTGGGGCTGGCTGGCAGCCCAAGGATAGGTGTCACAATGAGGGCCCAGTGTTATCTCTGCTGTTAGAACATTGGGCACTCAGCAGTGACATTAGCTAGATTAGTCTTGGTGAGAGGAATCCAAGTTGGTGAGCTCATGTAAAATCTACCCCTGCCACCATGGACATTTTGTTTATGGGCCCATTGAGTAAGCATCAAAATGTTTAGGGAAAGGAAATCACTTTCAGCCACACATGGGTTGTTCTGTGCACTCCACTAGACCACAGAGAGCTGCCTCTTCAGTAGATGCCTTTTGGTGAGCATTCATAGTGGTTACAAATATGTGCATTTTTAGTGCCCGTTTTGAAGAGTTAATTCACATACTTCCTGAAGACTTTCTTGCCACTGGTCTTCCAATCTTGTTCCTCAGAAGTCAGTGACCACTATTCTAATCCATTAACCCTTGATAATAAATTGGTTTAGTTGCATACTCCAGGGCATCTCTCCTTCTACAGTACATCTGTTGTCTCCTTCTAAGTGGACAACAGATGTACTGCTTAAAATTCTGCCTATTAAGAGGATTTTCTTTCACCCTTGCCTTTCAGACTCACTCTTCAGGGGAGCTGTAAAGCAGCAGCTGTTCACTTGCAGCTCTATCATGCAGACCCACTGCAAACCAAGCCTGTCTTTTTCTTCCTCTGTCAACTAGTCCTAGGCAACTCCCCTTGAGGCCATTGGTGTGGGCTGAGAGAGGTGGTAAAGTAGTAGAGGCAAAAATTGTGGGAGGGTGAACCAACTGCTTATGCAATATTCTTGAGCCTTTTATACCTGCTTGGGCCTTATCTTGTAAACACCATTTCCATTTTATACTGAGTACTGCTGCACATTCCAGTTTTATGACTCAGTGGATTAGATAATGCCCAGTTCACAATGGACAGTTTGGGTTGCCTAGCATGCCATGATCAGGATTCAGACTCTATCAGGGACTAAATTCAGCCTTGTTCTGGGAATTGGTGCCCAGGTCTTGTGGTTTCATGGGGTTTTCTGGACTCTCTAAAGTTGGCATACGGCTTCCTGTATGCAAAAGAAGTCCCTACACTGAAGACTTCCCTGACATGATTTTGTTGTTGCATAAACTGTGATAATAATGACTAACCTGACTTTCACTTTTATTTAGTTAAGCTTCATAACAATTTGGTGAAGTAGGTTCTCTTCTCCATTTAATCAGAAGAGAAAAATGGTGATATAGCTCTAGAGGTTAAATGCCTTGTCTGAGGCTACATGGCTCACAAGTGGTGACAGCTGGAGTCAGACTGCCAACTGCAATACTGTCCCCTTGGCCACCCAAAGTAGCTTCCTAAAGGCATATTTATATCAGCAACCTGCAGAGTCCTTTCAGTGCACAGAGACAAATTAAATTCATCTAGCCTGGGCCAAGGTATAGGGCATAGAGTAGGGTAGGTAAAGGCAAGGATATCAGTGGGTCTAGGTACAGGATGGTTTTGTTGAATTCCTAAGAACCACAATCTCAACAGTGATGCCCACATTATAATATATACTGAAGCAATTATTGATCAAATGATATAATTTCTAAAATTTGCTTTAAATTAGCCAGGAAGAGAGAAACCAGTGATAAAATAAGATTGGCCACGTGTTGATAACAGTTGAAGCCTAGTGATGAAAATATAGTTCATTATACTGTTTTTCCACATACTAAAAAGTAAAAAATATATTCTATTCACCATGGCAGACCACATTATGGGCCATGCACATATGTTAGCAAGTTTAAAACAACAGAAACTACACAATGTCTGCTCTCAGACTACAATAGAACTAAATCAGAAATTGATAAAAGAAAGATAGCTGGGGGCGGGCGCGGTGGCTCACGCCTGTAATCCCAGGACTTTGGGAGGCCGAGGCGGGTGGATTACAAGGTCAGGAGTTCGAGACCAGCCTGGCCAACATGGTGAAACGCCATCTCTACTAAAAATACAAAAATTAGCCGGGTATGGTGGCACGTGCCTGTAATCCCAGCTACTCAGGAGGCTGAGGCAGGAGAATTGCTTGAATCCGGGAGGTGGAGGTTGTAGTGAGCTGAGATCGTGCCACTGCACTCCAGCCTGGGTGACAGATCAAGACTATGTAAAAAAAAAAAAAAAAAAAATCATTATTTTGCTGTAAATCCAATGTTGTTTTAAAGTATTTAAATGTCACTTGAAATGTTGTTATAAATCCAGTTCTCTTTACTCCGCATCAAACAAGGCAAGGTGTGATCACATAGACTATTTGCGGGTGGGCGGCTCTGGGTCGTCGTCTCCACAGTGCTTGGTTTCTCTTCTCAAATCTACAGCTTGGAGTAGGTTGATTTTTTTTTTTTTTTTTTTTTTTTTTTTGAGGCGGAGTCTTGCTCTTTCGCCCAGGCTGGAGTGCAGTGGCCGGATCTCAGCTCACTGCAAGCTCCACCTCCCGGGTTCACGCCATTCTCCTGCCTCAGCCTCCTGAGTAGCTGGGACTACAGGCGCCCACCACCTCGCCCGGCTAGTTTTTGTATTTTTTAGTAGAGACGGGGTTTCACCGTGTTAGCCAGGATGGTCTCGATCTCCTGACCTTGTGATCTGCCCGTCTCGGCCTCCCAAAGTGCTGGGATTACAGGCTTAGGTTGATTTTTTAAATCTCCCTACCTGACTCCCTGTTTCCCAGGGAAGCGTTGCACTACCCACATGGCAGCTTTCTCATACTGCCTCTCTGCATTCCTCTGTTTCCCTAAATGAATGGAATATCTCTTAGATGTACTACTGCAAGGTCCTTTGGATCTCTCCCACACAGTTTTGGCTCACTGAAACCTCTGCCTCCCGAGTTCAAGTGATTCTCCCGCCTCAGCCTCCTGAGTAGCTGGGATTACAGGTGCCTGCCACCATGCCTGGCTAATTTTTGTATTTTTAGTAGAGATGGGGTTTCACCTTGTCGGCCATGTTGGTCTTGAGCTCCCGACCTCAGGGGATCTGCCTGCCTCGGCCTCCCAAAGTGCTGGGATTACAGGCATGAGCCACCACACCTGGCCTGATAATTCTTTACTCCTAGAACTAACTTCTCAAGATGTACTATACACACACTCACTTCCCCCAACCCCCACTCAACATACACATACAGAAGACTCACTTACTGCCCCATTCCCTGGAATTGGTAGCCTCTGTCTCCAGAAATATGGGGTGTGAGAATGGAGGGTATAAAAGAGAAGGGAAGTCCACAAAAGATGCACAAATGTGCATAAATAAATATTCAAGGGATTTAGAGGGGTGGATTAAATGCCAGCTTTTGTTCTTCCTATGTTTTGAGTGTCTGAGCCCAAGGACAAAACCTAGATGGAAGAATCAAGCTTGCTAACTTACATCCAGCACTCAGAAGGCAAAACTGGAGTTCGTGCCAGAAGCTGTAGCTTGGGTGCTTTCCTCAAAATGGCTATCTCTGTCTCATAATCAGATCCCAATTTATCTGTCTATTGATTGGTCTTAGTTTTCAGTGCTGCTGCAAGATCTGGTTATTTTCTTCATCTTCATGGACAAAACACTGGAAGCGGTATTTTGAGGACTGCTACTCTTCCCACGCTGTTCAATAAATCTCCCCCAGTTCAGTCAGAAACACTGAGAAGTCACCCTGTGCCAAGCCCTGGATCAGGTGGCACAGGCTCCATGATCATTGTGGATGGGTGAGCTCATAGTTTAGAGCCAGTGCCAGCCATGGAACTTGGTTAATGCCTCAGCAAACCTCCTGGCTCTCTGCTCCCCACCCCCTTTGCCCTTTGCTGACTTTCCCTTCATGACCCTGGTCTTTCCGTTGTGCCCGTTTCCATCACTCTCATCCTTTTTGTGCTCCCTCAACCATCTTTGCTGCTCCCTCAATCCCTGGAAAGCAAACCAACCACAATGCCACTAACACTGATCTCCACCCATAAAGAGGGGGACCACCTCCCTCCACACAGATGAGCCCCCCCAGAAGGTGCATAGACAAATACTTTAGCTATGCACCTATCTTGACTCTGGAAAACTTGGGCTGTGTTTCAAGAAGTGGATTGTTGTGGTCTCCATTTTTGCCTCAAGAGCAGTGCATAGTCCACAAGGAGGCAGCATAGTCCACAAGAAGCCAGGGTCCATGCTGAATTCCACATAGAGATAGCAGCTGTGTGGCCTTGAGCTTCACTTCTCCAGCTCCCTCATCTGTCAAATGGGGATAATAATGTGTACCTGATTGAATTTTGCAGGAAGCAAATGAGAGGAAATATATTACAGCACAAAGCACAGTCCCTGAAACAAAATGAAAGCTGTTTAATATTGTTTTTCTTCCCTATCTTATACATAATGTGAAAACATTCCCTAAAGAACTTGGTTTTGCCAATATGATGGGTGGGGCTTTTTTGTGTTCCTAGAAAAGAGTATTGTGTGAGTTGGATGAGTGTGCGTATGTGTACGCATGCTCGTTCACATGTGCACACTCTCCAGGTCTGCTAAATGGAGAATGCTAAAGTTAGTCTGTGTTTGTTTGAGATGAGGTCTCACTCTGTCTCCCAGGCTGGAGTGCAGTGGCGTGATCTCAAGATTACCTCCTGGGCTCAACAGATTCTCCCACCTCAGCCTACTGAGTAGCTGGGATCACAGGTGCACACCACCATGCCCAGCTAATTTTTGTATTTTTTTGGTAGAGACAGGGTTTTGCTGTGTTGGCCAGGCTGATCTCAAACTCCTGAGCTCAAGTGGTCCTCCCACCTTGGCCTCCCAAAGTGCTGGGATTACAGGCGTGAGCCACCATGCCTGGCTGCCAAAGTTAGTCTGTGTGTATACGTGAGTATGTGATGTGCATATGCTTATGCACACTTGCATGCCTATCTTGGAGATTCCAAAGAAATGACTTGGTTAAATTTGATTCAGATAATTATCTAATAAATTAGTCTTTAATCAATCGGCAGGTCTTCATAAAACCCTCACTTGCTCTAGATGCCAAGAGACACAGATCGATAGAAAATGTATCTTCTGCCTACAAGGATTTGCTGGTCAAAACTCTTCAAATTAGCTTAGGCACAAGGGTAAAATGTATTGGCTCAGGGAAAAAGACTGTAGAAAGAGTAGGTTCAGCTGGATCCAGGGCTTAAACTGCCAGGACTCTCATACTGTCCTTGGGGCTCTCTTCTTAACTCCTTGCTAGGTTTGTTTTCTTAGACTGGCTCCTCCATAAGATAAGGGACGTGGCTGTGGGCAGTCCCAGCATTACAATCCACACCGTGTGCAACCACAGCTCTCTTTTCCAAGTTCGAATGAGAAAAATCTAACAAGAAAACTCTGACTGGCCAGGCTTAGGTCATGTGTCAATTCCTGGCCCAAACCAAGCTGTTGGGAATTAATACCCTACTTGTGTCATCTGCATTCACTGACGGCCAGAACAAAGAGTATCACAAATGGCAGACTCACGTGGCTGGGGGCTGGGGGCAGTTTCCCGGAAGAAGGATGTTGCTATTATGAGCAGATGAGATAAATAAGTACCTACGACACAGATGCATGCTAAATTTTGCTGTGGAGGAAATTAAGTCAGTGAAACAGTAAGTCAGTATTTTTTAAATTCTATTTTGATGGTGTCAGTGATATATTTATATAACTTTTACCCAGTTAGAACAAGCTATTTGCTTTTTGATAATATAAATGAACCACTTTAGTCAAAGTTTCATAAAAAAGGTATTTTGATCCAGTTATTTTCAGCAAATTGCTGTGGTTTTACAGTTCAATGCATGCCCATGAGATGAGTATTCTCTCATTTACTTTATAGTAGCCTTTGTTAAGGGACTTATTAAGTCATAGTTTGTGGTACAAAGAATTTAAGTCATCTCTCCTCTCTATTCCACAAATGTCTAGGGCTTCTTTCTCTTTTGACCACTAATGCCTATAATTTCCAGTATTAATATCTTCTGACTTGAACACTATAATGTGAATCTACTAGATATAAACAGATGTAACAGCCATGGAATCCATTAGTAATGCTTTCAGAAAAAGAAATTTGGGATCCCAGGATCTGTCCCAATGTTTGTAATATCTTGGGATAGGACCAGAAATTATGCAAGACTAAATAGAAGGCATGGATGGTCTTGGACTTAACTACGGACTCCACTCACTGAGGTGGTGGTGGAATGGGGAGAGAGTGAATGGGTCAAGAATTGCGGAGACAAGATCAAGAGGCCTTGGCAACTGCTTGGAAAGGTGAACAAAGTAGAGGGAGGAGCCTGAGATGACACTGAAGCAGGGTGGAGGAGCGACTCACAGAACTAGGAGACAGGGAGGGGAAGCAGGTTAGAGGAAGAGTCCATTCCAGACACGGTGAAGATGAGCTACCAGGATTTGTTGGTAATATGGGAGATTTGTTGGTAATATGAGATTGAAGCTCAGGAGAGAAGACAGATTCTGGCTGAACCATCATGGTGAGTAAGATCAGCAAGTGAAGAAGTGTAGAGAGAGAAGAGAAGAGAAGACAAAAGAACTTTGAGGAACACTCCCTTAGTGGATGGAGGAAGTACTTGGAGCCAGAGAAAGATGCAGAGAAGGAGCATCAGAGAGAACGCAGAAATGGGAGAATGCCATGTCACATTAAAGAGCTTTGGAAGGAGAGTGGCCCATGGTGTCAGATGTTAAGAGGAGCCTGAGAAGGAGTCCCTGAGGCCAAACTGGAAAGTCTCTGCTAGATTGGTGCAATGGACTGAAAATGTGTGTCCCCCTACCCCACAAATTCTTAAGTTGAAGCTCTAATCCCAGTGTGATGATATTAGCAGTTTGTGCCTTTAGGAGGTGATTAGGTCATGAGGGTGGAACCCTCATGAATAGGATTAGTGCCCTTATAAGAAAAGGTCAGAGAGTTAATACACTTTTCCTCATGAGGATGTAAGAAGTCAGCTGTCTGTCACTGGAAAAAACCCTCACCAGAACCCAACCATGCCGGCACCTGTTTTCTGACTTCCGGCCTCCAGAACTGTTAAATTTGATTCAGATAATTTAAGAAAACTGTGAGAAATAAATTTATAAGCCACCCAGTCTATTACTCTTTATTACAGCAGCCCAAAGGGACTAAGAAGGTTGGGATGCCCCCACTTAGGAGAGATTCCTCAGAAGCAGACCCTGAGAGGGTCATGTGCAGTAGACTTATTCCAGAAGACATCTCTGAGGGTGTGGGGGGCAGCAGGACAGGGAAAGGTGTACATTGGAAGAGGCATATCATGGCTATAAGATTAATGGCAGCCTTAAGGCCCACTCATGCATCTTGCAGGGCTGATACTACTGGTCACTTAGTAGTATGCTACAACCTGACCTGGAGATTTCCAACCCTGGTCCATGGATTTCCAGGAGACAAGGCCACCTCAGCATAGATGCAACTTTCATAAATCATAAAACAAAGCTTACTCTTACAAGAATAGCTTCAACTCCCTTTATGAAAGAAACACTTGATAACTGAGGTAACTGACCTGGACTGAATGCAGGTATAAGAAAGAGGGAAGGATCCCCCAAACTCTGAGAACAGTCTCCAGATGGAGATCCTCTCTGTCATTTGTCATCTAATCCCCTGACAGTATCTAGCCCATGCCACCAGCCTGTCTGCTCCTACTATCTGTCTTATAAAAGTGCTGCTAGAATGAACTGCTTGAGCATCAGAAAGTGTCTAAGACTCATGTCTGATGCAAATCTAACTGAAGAGGAAACATCACTCTTGGAGAAGCTGGTTAACTCAGACCACTCAAAATCCCCCAACACAACAAAAGCACAGCAGGTAAATAAGGTGCAATTTCCAGCAAGTCCCAAGGAGGGGAGCTCCAGGCTGACTCTGCAGTAGGTGCTCTGGGCTTGCATTAGTCAAGGTTCTCCGGAGAAACAGAACCAGTAGGAATATAGATGCTCCTCAACTTACACTGGGGTCACATCTTGATAAACCAGGCATAATTTGAACAAATTATAAGTTAAAAAAAAAAATTCACTTAAGGGGCCAAGTACGGTGTCTGTAATCCCAGAACTTTGGGAAACCAAGGCAGACAGATTACCTGAGGTGAGTAGTTTGAGACCAGCCTGGTCAACGTAATGATATCCCACCTCTACTGAAAACAAAAACTAACCAGATGTGGTGGCACATGCCTGTAATCCCAACTGCTCAGGAGGCTGAGGCAGGAGAATTGCTTGAACCTGGGAGGTGGAGGTTGCAGTGAGCTGAGATTGCACCACAGCACTCTACCCTGGACGACAGAGTGAGACTTTGTCTCAAAAAAAAAAGCACTTAAAAAAAGCACGAATATAATAGCTTAGCCTAGTCTACCTCACATGTGCTCAGAACACTTACTCTAACCTACAGTTGGGCAAAATGACCTAACACAAGCTTACTTTATACTAAAGTGTTGACTATCTCATGTAATTTATTGAATACTATACTGAATATGAAAAACAGAAAATGGTTGTATGAGTACTCAAAGTGTAATTTCTACTGAATGCCTATCACTTTGCACCACCATAATGTAAAAAAATTGTAAAGTTGAGCCATTATAAGTCAGGCACAGTCACTCTTTCTCTCTCCCTCTGTCTCTCTCTCTGTATATATATATGTGGAAATTTATTATAAGAATTGGCTTACATGATTATGGAAGCCAAGAAGTCCCACAATTTGTTCTTTGCATGGTGGAGAACCAGGAAAACCAGTATTGTAATTCAGTCTGAGTCCAAAGGCCTGAGAACCAATGGAGACAACATTGTAACATATAATCCAAGTCCAAAGGTCTAAGAAGTAGGGAGCAGTTGGTATAAGTCCCAAAGTCCAAAGGTCTGAGAACTAAGAGCTCCGATGTCCAAAGGCAATCGATGTTCCAATTCAAGAAGAGAGAGACAATTCCCTCTTCCTCTGCCTTTTTGTTCTATCTGAGCCCTCAATGAATAGGTTAATGCCCATTCACATTGAGTGAGGTTGGATCTTCTTTACTCAGTCTGTGATTCAAATCCTTATCTCTACCAGAAATCCCCTGACAGAGATACCCAGAAATAGTGTTTTTACCAGCTATCTGGGCATCACTTAGCCCAGTCGAGTTGACACACAACATTAATCATCACAAAGTTGTCTTAGTCCATTTTAGTGTTGTTATAGTATTACAAGCTCACACCTGTAATCCCAGCACTTTGGGAGGCTGAGATAGGTGGATCGCTTGAGGTCAGGAGTTTGAGACCAACCTGGCCAACATGGTGAAACCCCACCTCTACTAAAAATACAAAAATTAGCTGGGCGTAGTGGCCCATGCCTGTGTCCCAGCGACTCGGGAGGCTGAGGCAGGCGAATCGCTTGAACCCGGGAGGCAGAGGTTGCAGTGAGCCGAGATCATGCCACTGCACTCCATCCTGGGCGACAGAGTGAGACTCCTTTTCAAAAATAAAAATAAACTATGTTAAAAAAAAATAAAGAAGGCAGTAAATGAAACAGAACAACAGCCCAGGTAGAGAACAGTACCCTGGGGAAGCCTCCATCCTTCCTGGCTGAGCAAAAAAGGCAATCTTGACTTGCCAACAATGTGAGACAGGGAGAGAAGATCCCCCATTCTCATGTATTGGGCCCCATCCCAAAGTGCTAATGGAAAGGTCTGGAGCTTTCTGTGCCATGCTTTGCTCATGAGTAATAATTATAAATGTGTATGGCCCAGTGCGGTTTCCAAAGCATTTTCCTGGATTTTCTAATTTAATGGCTGTGACAACCCCATGACATCAATGTTATTATTGCACCTTTATGAATGAGGACACAGGCTCTGATTAGTAACTTGCCAATCTCCAAAGTGAAACATTGGAAGAACTGAAATCCAGACTCCAAGTCCCTAGCTGTAGCAAACTTAGTTAAAATGAGGAGTTGGGGTGAGATCTGGGGGGTATATGCAGGAGGCCTAGCTCCAAGAGCAATTTTTAATTTTCTGCTTTCATTTGATGATAATGTCAACAACTGTTTAAACCATTTCTAAAGACAATATGTGAGCTTTTCTCAAACTGGGGGACAAGGACCTTGGGGTCCACAAAATGAGTTTCAGGGATTTTGTGAAATTTTTTTTCTGTTTCAAACAATTGTAAATATTATTTAAGTTTGAGAAGCACTGGATTAGATGCCCTTGAAGGGAGGATCCAGCTCTAATATGCATTTTATAGGTTTACTGTCAAGTAGGAACTGGGTGATTTGTTAGATTCATTCAACATCTATTCATTTATTCTTTTTTTCTTTTTTTTGGGTTAACCATTTATTGAATGCCTAGTATGCTTTGGGATTAAAGAGGCTGGGAAAAATTAGACCCTGTTCCTGGCTTTGTGGAGCAATATCCAGTGAGTGAGTAAGATGTGAGGGAAAAACTAAGATACATACACAAAAATGATATAATTCCCTATGTATTGCAATAGAAGAATTTACAGGGTAATATTATGCACAGGAGGTTGAGGAATTGGTTATGCCTCAAGGAGGAGTCATTGGTGGGGTGAAAGGCACAGCCATGATTAGTGGAGGAATGAAAGGATGAAAAGCAGTGTTGGGGCCAGGACCAGGGTGAAGCAAGTGAGGAAGCTGGGGAACAGTTTAAGGATGTGCTTCCTCTCAGGTATCAAGCCTGCACTTGTGTGACCCTGAGAGTGGGTGCCTTAATCACCTCACCTTAGACCCAGCTCTGAGTGATGTAATGGAACTCTGTTGTTGCCTGCCCAGATCCCTTTATATGAGTAAGACGTCCATCCCCCAGCTGCTGTGCAGTTGGCTGCTAACAGCTCCTGGCTGACTTTTTCTCCAGAGAATTGCCCTCAGCCAAATGGGAGCTGTCTCACTTCAGACATTATTCCCCTTCCCAGTCCCCATTCATGAGTAGCCCATAGCCAAAGAAGAGAAATTGCTAGCATGACAGTGTCAGGGGCATTGTGGGCCCACTCCCCAGTGAAAATGGTGACAATTATTAAAAAAAATTTTTTTAAATATCTGGAAATGGTCCCAAGGACATATAGCAAATGAAGAAATACTTATTTAAGAAAATATAGGCCGGACGCAGTGGCTCATACTTGTAATCCCAGCTCTTTGGGAGGCTGAGGTGGGCAGATCACGAGGTCAGGAGTTCAAGACCAACCTGGCCAACGTGGTAAAACCCTGTCTCTACTAAAAATACAAAAATCAGCCAGGCGTGGTGGTTCGTGCCTGTAATCCCAGCTACTTGGGAGGCTGAGGCAAGAGAATTGCCTGAACCTGGGAAGTGGAGGCTGCAGTGAGCCAAGATCGTACCACTACACTCCAGCCTAGGTGGGCAACAAAGCGAGACCCCATCTCAAAAATAAAAATAAAAAAAAAGAAAGAAAACATAATAAAATTTGATATGAAAAGCAAGAGTCTGTTATATTTGAACCCAGACATGATCCCTCCCTCCACCTTCCCAACTCAGTGAGATGGAAACTCCACTCCAGACTGGTTTAGCAAAGAACATAGGGCTCCTTCTCTCCCCAGTTCCCAGTTGGAGATAAAGGGCATCAGTATTTCTCACCTGGACTTCAGTTACCTTTCCCAAGTATCCCAAGTAAGTGTGGCTGACTAGTGGGGTTTCCTGTCTTCCTCTCAGCTTGCACTCATGGGGTGGAGACTCTACCTTGGGCAGTAGTACCCACTGAGAATACTGGACCCCAATTTCCCTCACTCCAGCTTATAAGGCAGTGATTTCACACCAGGAAAGACAACCCAAGAATATCCAAGTCTACTGCCTTGCTGTCACCAAATATTTAGCTCCCAAATGGAGTGTCACTCAAAGAAAAAAATGGCATTGTTTCTACCTCCAGGACTGTGACTCAGAATTTTTTTTTTTCCCTAGGAGGAAAAACAGACCATAAAGTAGATAGCGTCTAATCTCTTTTCAAGGAACTACCTGTATTTGCAATGGAGTGTGGAAAGCCTAAGGACACTTTCAAAAACAGTGGAAGTTGTGGTGAAATAAAGTTGGGAGGAAACTGGTAGGCTCATTGGACATACAGGCTAAACCAGAGGCCACTCGGTTTTCCTGAAAGAACTAGGGAAGGAAAGAGCTAGAGCAGCTTGCCTGGGATCAGGACAAATCTCAAACACTGATCTTGGGAACTAACCCTTCAAAGGAGCTGAATTTTATTGGTTTAGTCTGTGAAGCAAGTTATGCCCCAGGACATATCAGCTGACAATTAGTAGAGTTTAACTGCTGGGTGTGGTCAGGGAAAGAAATGCCAAAATCACTGTCATGTGGAGTAAATGGTCATAACCAAAGCTGCCTCCTTTAAGGAGCAACATCAGAGGCTAAATACTATGGAGGGTAGGGGAGTAGACTCCACTAGAATAATCCAGCTAATTATTAAACAAATAAAGAAGTAAATAATAATGACGAGCCCCAGAGGGGGAACTAGCACCCATAGTTATTATATTATCTAAAATGTTCAATTTCCAGCAAAAAATTATAAGATGTGCAAAAGAAATAGAAAAGTGTGACCCACACACTGGGAAAAAGCAAGCAACAGAAACTGCCCCTCAGAGCTACTAGATGTTAGATTTCACAAAGCTTTCCAAGTAGCCATTATAAATATGGTCAATGAAATAAAGGAAACCGGCCAGGCACAGCGGTTCATGCCTGTAATCCCAGCACTTTGGGAGGACGAGGCAGGTGGATCACAAGGTCAGGAGTTCAAGACCAGCCTGGCCAAGATGGTGAAACCCTGTCTCTACTAAAAATACAAAAATTAGCTGGGTGTGGTGGCAGGCATCTGTAATCCCAACTACTCAGGAGGCTGAGGCAGGAGAATCGCTTGAACTCGGAGGGCGGAGGTTGCAGCGAGCCGAGATCAGGCCACTGCATTCCAGCCTGGGCGACAGAGCAAGACTCTTGTCTAAAAAAAACAAAAAAAACCCCCAAAAAACCCAAAAAACAGAAATAAAGGAAACCATGATTAAATAAATAAAGGAAGGTATGATTACAATGTTGTATCAAATGGAAAGTATCAACAAAAAGATATAAAAAATTTAAAAGAAACAAATGGAAATTCTGGAGTTTAAAATTACAATAACTGAAATGAGAAATTTGCTAGCAGATGTCAACAACAGATTTAAACTGGCAGAAGAAAGAATTTGAGAGCTTGAGGATAGATTGATAGGGATTATATAATCAGAAGAGCAGAGAAAAAAGAGAATGAAGAAAATTAACAGACTCAGAGAAATACGGGGACAGTGGTAAGCACACCAACATACATGTAATGGGATTATCAGAAAAAGGAGAGTGAGAGAAAGGAGCAGAAAAAAATCTGAAGAAATAATGGCTGAAACATCCCCAAATTTATTGAAAAACAACCACCAACACTTTTGGGAAGCTAAATAAACCCAAAGTAGGATAAACAGAAAAAGATCCACAAACAGACACACCATAATTAAAATTCTGACAGCTGAAGACAAGGAGAAAATCTTGAAAGCAGCAAGAGAAAAATGATGTGTCACAAGAGAACTCAGTAAGATCAAATTCTCAGCAGAAACCTTGGAAATCAGAAGGCAGTGAAGTAACATATTCAATGTGCCCAAAGAAATAAGCTGTCAACTAAGAATCTTACATTCTCAAAGCTATCTTTCAAAAATGAAGGTAAAATAAAGACATTCCCAGATAAACAAAAACTGGGAGAATGTTTTGCTTGCAGATCTCCCTTATAAGCAATACTAAAGAAAATTCTTCAGGATGAAAGCAGTGATCCAGACAGTAATTTGAATTCTAAAAAACAAACAAAACAAGACCAAAAACTACTAGTAAAGGTAATTAAGTAATTTAAACAGACAGTATAAATGCATTTTCTTTTTCCTTTCTCCTCATTTGATTTAAAAACCAGTTGAATAAAACAACATGCACGTCATGTATTGTTTGGTATGCAACAAACAGAAATGTAATATATTTGCCAGTTGAGCACAGTGGCTCACACCTGTAATTCCAGCACTTTGGGAGGCTGAGGTGGGTGGATCACCTGAAGTCAGGAGTTCGAGATCAGCCTGGCCAACATGATGAAACCCTGTCTCTATTAAAAATACAAAAAATCATGTGGGTGTGGTGACAGGCACCTGTAATCCCAGTACTCGGAAGGCTGAAGCAGGAAAATCACTGGAACCCAGGAGGTGGAGGTTGCAGTGAGCCGAGATTGCGCCATTGCACTCTAGCCTGGGCAACAAGAGTGAAATTCCTTCTCAAAAAAAGAGAAATGTAATATATTTGCCAATAACAGCACAAAGGAGTGAGTGGAAGCAAAGCTGCATTGTGCTAAAGAAATTACTCCAGGCCAGGTGTGATAGCTCACACCTGTAATCCCAGCCCTTTGGGAGGCCAAGACAGCTGGGTCACTTAAGGCCAGGAGTTCGAGACCAGCCTGGCCAACATGGTGAAACCCCATTTCTACTAAAAACACAAAAATTAGCCAGGTCTGGGGGCGCCTGTAATCCCAGATGCACAGGAGGCTGAGATGGGAAAATCACTTGGACTCAGGGGGCGGAGATTGCAGTGAGCTGAGATCATGCCATTGGACTTTAGCTTGAGTGACAGAGTGAGACCCTGTCTCTAAATAAATAAATAAATAAATAAATAAATAAAGTAAAAAAGAAATGACTTTAGATAGTCACTCAAATCCAGAAAAACAAATGAAAAGAACCAGAAGTGATCAGTAGGAAGAATAATATAACAAAACCTATGAAATAAATCCTTACTCTCATTGCTTCTCTCAGCTTCTATAAGACACATGAAAACATATATAATAATGATTAAAACAATATATTTTTGGGTTTGTAACATTTATAAATGTAATATGTATAATAATAATACCACAAAAAAGAGGAAAGGAAATAGAGCTATATAGGAATAATGCTTCTATATCTCATTGGAATTAAGCTAATATAAACCTAAATTTGTTTCTGAAGATTAAGTTGTATATAATGAGCCCTAGAATAACCACTGAGGAAATATCTCAAAATATATAGTAAAAATCATTAAAGTAATTATATGGCTGCATTTAAAATATTCATTTGATGCATTAAATGAGTATTTAATGAATATATAATACATAAAATGAATATTTAAATCATTAAAGCTGTAAAAGAGGAATAGAGGAACAAAAAACATATGATAAATAGAAAACAAAAAGTCAAATGGCATGCATAAATCCAACTATATAAATAAAAACATTAAATGTGAATTAATTAGACAATACAATCAAAAGAAAAAATCATCAGACTGGATTAAAAAAAGCAAGATCTAACTGTATTCTGTCCACAGGAGAAATATTTTGATTCAAAGACATAAATAGAGTGAAAGTAAAAGATTAAGAAAATAGATAGCATGCAAGCAGTAACCACAAGAAAACTGGAGTGGGTATACTACTACCAGATTAAATAGAGCTTAAAATTTAAAAAAATTAGTAGAGATTTTAAAAAGAATCATTATAAAATGTCAGTCTATGAGGAAGATATAACAGCTATAACCATGTATGTACCTAGTTACAGAGCACCAAAATATGTGTGACAAAAACTGACAGAAATGAAGGGATAAACAGGCAATTCAATAATACTTGGAGACTCCTATACTCCATTTACAATAATAAATAGAACAACTAAGCCAGAAGTCTGAGAAGGAAATAGAATACTTGACACTGTAAAACTAAGAGGCATTTATGTAACATTCCATTCAACAACACCAGAATATATATATTTTGAGACGGAGTCTCGCTCTGTCACCCAGGCTGGAGTGCAGTGGCCGGATCTCAGCTCACTGCAAGCTCCGCCTCCCGGGTTTACACCATTCTCCTGCCTCAGCCTCCCGAGTAGCTGGGACTACAGGCGCCCGCCACCTCGCCTGGCTAGTTTTTATTTGTATTTTTTAGTAGAGACGGGGTTTCACCACGTTAGCCAGGATGGTCTCGATCTCCTGACCTCGTGATCCGCCCGTCTCGGCCTCCCAAAGTGCTGGGATTACAGGCTTGAGCCACCGCGCCCAGCCTATATTCTTCTTAAGAGTACATGGATTCCTCTCCATGATAGACTATCTGCTAAGCCATAAAGTAAACCTCAATAAATTTAAAAGAATAGAACTAATACAAAGTCTGTTCTCCCATCACAATGGAATGATGTTAAAAGGTGAAAACAGAAACTCAGGAAACTCACAATTATGTGGAAATTAAAAAAACACAATCCTAAATAACCAATAGGTCAAAGAAAAAATCCAAGGGGAAATTAGACAATGCTCTGAGATGAATGAAAATGAAGACACAACATTTCCAAACTTATGAGATGCAGCTAAAATAGTGCTTAAAAGGAAGTTTATAGTTGTAAATACCTATATTAAGAAATAAGAAAGATCTTGGCTGGGCATGGTGGCTCATGCCTGTAATCCCAGCACTTTGGGAGGCCAAGGCAGGGGAATCATGAGGTCAGGAGTTCGAGACCAGCCTGGCCAAGATGGTGAAACCCCATCTCTACTAAAAATACAAAAATTAGCCAGGCACAGTGGCAGGAGCCTGTAGTCCCAGCTACTCGGGAGGCTGAGGCAGGAGAATCACTTGAACCCAGGAGGTGGAGGTTGCAGTAAGCCGAGATTGCGCCACTGCACTCTAGCTTGGGCAACAGAGCAAGACTCCATCTCAAAAAAAAAAAAAAAAAAGATCTCAAATTGTAACCTCACATTCCATCTTAAGACATTGAAAAAAGAAGATCAAACTAAACCCCAAAAAAGCAGGAGGAAGGAAATATTGAATATTAGACCAGAAATCAATAAAATAGAGAATAGAAAAATTGAAAAATCACTTAAACCACAATTTGGTTTTTTGAAAGATTGACCTGAACTGACAAACTTTAGCTAGATTAACCAAGGAAAAGCAAGATCCCATCTGTTAAACAAATAAACAAAAAACTCTCAAAAGAAAACATAGGGGTAAATCTTCATGACTTTGATTTGACAATGGATTCTTATACATGGCACCAAATGTGTGACCAACAGAAGAAAAAATAAATTAGACTTCATTAAAATGAAAAACTTTTGTGCTTCAAAGGACACCATCAAGAAAATTAAAATACCCACAGAATGGAGGAACATATTTGCAAATAATCTGTCTGATAAGGGACTTGTACTAGAATGTAGGAAGAATTCCTCCAGTTCAATAATAAAAAGATACTCGAATTATAAAATGGGCAATACATCTAAACAGACATTTCTCCAAAGACGTTGTATGAATGGCCAATGAGCACTTAGAAATATGCTCAACATCATTAGTCAGCAGGGGAATGCGAGTCAAATGACAATAAGATACCACTTCACACCCACAAGGATGTCTAGAATCAAAAGTCCAGAGAATAGCAGGTATTGGTGAGGATCTAGAGAAATCAGAATTCTCAAATGCTGCTCACTGGAATGTAAAACGGTATAGCCACTTTGGAAAACAGTCTGGCAGTTTTCTCAAACAATTATATGGAGAGTTACCATAAAACTAAGAAATTTCACCTCTAAATATATATATACAAGAGAAATGCAAACCTGTGTCTAGACAAACATGCACATTTTTGTAGCAACACTATTTGTAGTAGTCAGAAAGTAGACACAACCCAAATTTCTATCAACTGATGAATGAATAAATAAAATGTGGTATATCCATATAGAGGAATATTATTTGGCCACAAAAAGGAATGAAGTACATGCTACAACATGGATGAATCTTGAAAACATTATGCTAAGTGAAAGATGCCAGTCTTAAAAGACTGCATATTGTGTATGACTCCATTTACATGAAATGTTCACAGTAAGGAAATTTATAGGGACAGAAAGTAGATTAGTGGTTGCTTAGGGCTGGAAGGGATGGAGTATAGGGAGGTGATAATTAAGGGTATAGGGTTTCTTTTTGATGTGATGAAAATATTCTAAGATTAATGGTGGTGGTTGTTGCATATATCTGTAAATGTACTAAAACTATTAAAGTGTATCCTTTAAATAGGTGAATCTCACGATATATGTATATCTCAATAAAGATGTCTTTAAGAAGCCAGCCAGGTGTGGTGGCTCACACCTGTAATCCCAGCACTTTGGGAGGCTGAAGTGGGCAGATCACAAGGTCAAGAGATTGACACCATCCTGGCCAATATGGTGAAATCCCATCTCAACTAAAAATACAAAAAATTAGCTGGGCGTGGTGGTGAATGCCTGTAGTCCCAGCTACTCAGGAGGCTGAGGCAGGAGGATTGCCTGAACCCAGGAGGTGGAGGTTGCAGTGAGCCGAGATCATGCCACTGGACTCCAGCCTAGAGACAGAATGAGACCCTGTGTCAAAAAAAAAAAAAAGAAAGAAAAAAAGTCAGCTTCCTGACTCAAGGTAGGATCAGCACACTTCAGAGGTTCCCGAGTGGTCAGGCTGCTTAGTCTGAGACCACGTCCTTGCCTAGCTCCTTGTTCCTGTGTTATCTAGCTTCCTCATTCCCTCTCTTCTGACAGCATGGCCTTAACAAATCACATGCCCTCAATAATTCCGTCTCAGGTTCCACTTCCAGGGAACTTGACATAAGATGATTGGTATTGAAATCAGTTCTAGGAAGCAGACTCTAAGAATGGAAATTGCTACAACATTCACCTGGGGTGAACTAGGATGAAATATACAGATGGAATACACAGGCTCAGATCACCTCTCTGGCATGTGAGAGTACAGGAGTGTATCAGGTATCTATTGCTATGTAACAAATCACCCCTAAACATAATGGCTTAAATGATAATTTATTATTTCTGACAATTCCATCAAGAATTCTGTTCCAATGATTGTCATGGCATGGGTTGACTGGCTAATTCTTCTACTCTACATGGTATAGACTGGGGTAGGCGATGGGCTAGTACGTCAGCTGGGCTCAGCTGAAGTTAGTGTATTTTCTTTTTAAAAATAGCTTTCTTTCTTTCTTTCTTTCTTTCTTTCTTTCTTTCTTTCTTTCTTTCTTTCCTTCCTTCCTTTTCCTTCCTTCCTTCCTTCCTTTCTTTTTCTTTCTTTCTTTCTCTCCCTCCCTCCCTCCCTTCCTTCCTTCCTTCCTTCTCCTTTCTGTCTGTCTTTCTCTCTCTCTCTCGCCCCTTCCTTCCTTCCTTCCTTCCTTCCTTCCTTCTTCCTTCCTTCCTTCTTCCTTCCTTCCTTCTCCTTTCTGTCTGTCTTTCTCTCTCTCTCTCTCACAGTAGTGTGATCATAGCCCATTGCAGCCTTGAACTCCTAATTTCAAGTAATCCTCCTGCCTCAGCCTCCCAAATAGCTGGGACTACAAGCATGTGCCACCACGCTCAGTTAATTAAATTTTTTTTTTTTTTTTTGAGATAGAGTCTCACTCTGCCATCCAGGCTGGAGTGCAGTGGCATGATCTTGGCTCACTGCAACCTCCACCTCCTGGGTTCAAATGATTCTCCTGCCTCAGCCTCCCAAGTAGCTGGGACTACACACAGCCACCACCAGGCCTGGGTAATTTTTTTGTATTTTTAGTAGAGATGGGGGTTTTACCATGTTGGTCAGGCTGGTCTCGAACTCCTGACCTCAAATGATCTGCCTGCCTTGGCCTCCCAAAGTGTTGGGATTACAGTTGTGAGCCACAGTGCCCGGCCTAAAAGAAAAAAAATTATAGGGAAGGGTTACCTCACTATGTTGCTCAGGTCCTGGCCTCAAGAAATCCTCCCACATCAGCCTCCAAAAGAGTTGGGATCACAGGTATGAGCCACTGCAACTGGCCAAAACACAGATGTGTTTTTAAAAAAACCACAATTGGAGTAAATGAAACACATTGTTTTACACCGACTTTTCCATTTAATGCTATGGCCTGACAATCATTCCCTGCTATTTCCTTTCTTTTTCCCTGCTGCATAGTATCCCAGAGTTGTATCATACTTTATTTAACCAGTCTTATAGTCTTATAGTGAACATCTTTACCTAAGTTACTGAGCATGTGCACATGAGAGTGAGTAGACCAGGAGGACAAAGTCTTTAAAATGGAATTGTAGAGTCAGGGGTAAGTGCTTACTACATTATGATAAATGTTGCCAAATGGTTCTTCCTAGAGTTTGAGCCTCAGTTTTCTCATCTGCAAAGTACGTTTTAATAAAAGTAACTACTCCAAAGCGATGTTGCAAGGTTTCTGCTCAATAATCCATGCTAGTAAAGTAAGGCAAGAAGATTCCACCCACACAGATGCCAAAAAGAAGATGGGTCTTAAGTAAAGCCACCCTTAGAGGAGCTAACGGTTAGAAAAACCTTAGGATAGGCCGGGCGCGGTGGCTCAAGCCTGTAATCCCAGCACTTTGGGAGGCCGAGACGGGCGGATCACGAGGTCAGGAGTTCGAGACCATCCTGGTGAACACGGTGAAACCCCGTCTCTACTAAAAAATACAAAAACTAGCCGGGCGTGGTGGCGGGCGCCTGTAGTCCCAGCTACTCGGGAGGCTGAGGCAGGAGAATGGCGTGAACCTGGGAGGCGGAGCTTGTAGTGAGCTGAGATCCAGCCACTGCACTCCAGCCTGGGCGGCAGAGCAAGACTCCATCTCAAAAAAAAAAAAAAAAAAAAAGAAAAACCTTAGGATAATTGACCAGTCTGAGAGTTTACTATGGAAATCAAGAGTCATTGTGTCATCCACATCAACAATGAAATCACCTGGGATGATTGCAGAACTACTGTCAAGCAGGAACTAAATTCTTCCTGGAATGTGGATGAGTGAGAATAAGGAGGGAAGGTGATATAAGCCAGTGGAACCAGTCTCTAAGGAGGAGGTGTTTTTACACAAAGGTGGAAAGGTTTGGGTTAAAAAGAGCACTGGCCTTTCCTCTAGGATGAAGAATGAAAATGAACTCCCCATACTCAAGGTGCTACAGCAGAAGAGGGTTGAGTTAAGGCCAAGAAATGAAAGAGGTTGAGGCTAGGAAGACTGGCTTAGCAGGGAATGAAGTTCCACAGATGCACCTCATTGGTTCCATGAAGAGTTCTGAGGGCTAGTCCTGACCTAGGTTTAGGGAGGGGTGGGAACACAAGGAGGGTGGAGAAAGAGAGTGGAAGGACAGCGACAGCACAGTTCTGGCAAGTGAGAGGAGGTCTCCACAGCTGGAAGAGGGGTGATTTATTTCTCTTATTGTTCTTTTCAAGTTTTTTAACGTAGTGCTGAAGAGCATGTGAAATCTATTAAGAGAAGCCAGCGAGACAGCTGTAGCCATAGCTGCAAATAAATCTCCCCAGTTTATGGTGAGTTTTCCCTGAAACTTGCAATTTCCCACTAACTTCCTAACAACCATTATGAAAACAAACAGTAAAGAGTCAAATTTAAGAATAGGAAGAAATAGATAAAAGTATTAAGATGAAAAGCTATGTTTCTAAGGGGAAAAAGTAAAAAAATTAAAAGAGGAAGGAAAGAATCATGGTTCAAACACATGAAACAAATTCAAAACAGAAAAACCAGAAGCTTAATCATTCATTTGGGAAAATTAATGGCACAGTTTAAGTATAAAAATATTTTAAAAATAATTTAAAATCATATAAAATATGAAAATGAACACCAACAAAAAGTACTAAAATGACCTTTAAGAATGACTAAATAAATCCCAAAGCCAGTATGCCATGTTCAGTTAATAAAAGGGAATAAAAGGCAAAGAGCAGAAATTATAAAATAAATAAAAATAAAGAAGCTAAATATAAAGATCTTTAAATGGTCTATAAAAACTAAGCTAAATAATTTAAAATGTAAAGAATTTTTTAAAAAGACAGAAACAAGTAAAACTAGAAGATCAAAAATATTGAAGATAAAATAGTGATTGCTAAAGTATAGCAGGGTGAAAAAAGAAAAAGATTAAAGAAAGAAAAACAGCTCCCCCAAAAAGATTAAAAATAAAACTAAATGCTAGAAAAATAAAACATCGTTCAAATTGAATATAAAATAAAAAGTTTAAGAAGAAAACATGAAAAACAAAAAGAAACATGAAAAGATTGGAAAGATAAAATCAGAAAATAGCAAAACTTGAAAGGTGAATAAATAATACTGTAAGTCGGAATAAAAAATATACTAAGACAACACAAAGGTACAAAGGCAAAAATACTTCAGATTAAATCCTTAATGAGGTACAAAATACACGTGAAAAAATAGTTAAGGGTGAGTGTTTAAGAAGGAATTTAGGGTTGCAGCAGCCACAATAGGGAACTGAAAGGAGGTCCAGGATAGGGGCAGAGAAAGGGAGCAGGACCCAGGCTCCCATCCCTGAGTGGGAGCTCCTGGAAGACGTCTCCAGGAAAGGAACCACACTGCAATAATAAGCAGCTGGCAGCCAAGATCTGTCAAAGCAACAGAGCCTGCCAGGAGGCCCCCTCGCCCCTTGCATGTGCCTAGCAGCAGCTGCAGCAGTCAATAATCTCTATGGATGACAGGCACCTTTTCACTCTGAGAGTCACAAACAGTACAGGACCTGTAAATACATGTACCAACTTGAAGACACACTAATTCGTCCTTCGTAGCTTCATGCTCTGAGGTAAGTTTCCCAACTTCTTGAAGCCTCAAGTTTCTCATCAGAAAAACAGGAATAAATACACCTATCTTATAAGGCTATGTTGAAGACTCAGCAAGATAAAGCTTACAAATTGTGGTACAAACCATGAACGAATGACAGCCTTTATTATTTATATTATTCACTTGCTAGAAGAAAAAAGTTATTTATGACAGTTATACAGAAAAAAAGACAAAATATTTTTAAGGTATTAGGATTTTCTTGAGGGGGAACTGAAAAGTTTCAAATGGGCCATCTTTTTTTTGGCTTAAAACATCACAAATTTATTATTTTACAGTTCTGGAGCTCAGAAGTTTTAAAATCAAAGTGTTAGCAGTGCTGTATTCCTGCTGGAGACTCAAGGGGAGAATCCATTTCCTTGTCTCTTCCAGCTTTCAAGGCCACCTGCAACCTTTGGTTTGTGACCCCTTGTGCCCATCTCCAAAGTCAGCAGCATCTTCAACCCTCCCCCTCCCTTTCTCTCTCTTCCATGACTCCCATTTCCATTATCACATCTCCTTCTGAATCTATCTTTCTGAATCTGAAAAAAGACTTTTGCAATTCTATCAGGCCCACATGAATAATCCAGGATAATCTTCCCATTTCAAAGATCCTTAACTTATTCACATCTGCAAAGTCCCTTCTGCATGTAAGGTGACACATTCACGGGTTCCAAGGATTAGGATATAGACATCTTTAGGGTATCATTATTCTGTCTACCACATCCCCTGAAAGGATTAGCCTAGTATCCATTGAAATGTGCATAGGTTTAAGCCCTAACTCTTAGTAGGGGCAAATTATTCAGATCTAACTCTGAAGACCATCTAGGCATCAGACCTCTGTAGTTAAGATTGTTGCTCCAGATCCTTGATCCTTATGCAAAAGGGGCCCGGCACTGAGTCCAGTGGCAAACAGTATCTTCCTCAAAAAGTGCCAGGGGGAGGAGAACTGGAGGCCCAGTGGTTTGTGGTGAAAGCCAAGGGGACAATGTGCCCTAGACATGTTACCATCCCTGCTCATCGGGAAGTCACAAGGAAGGTAAAAAGGAAGCAAAACTGATCAGAAGGAGAAATAACCAGCTTTCTACACTTTCTCAGCTCCACTTGAATAGGCTGTTTGTGTGTGCGCATGTGTGTATGTGTATGGTGAAATTTACATAACATAAAATTCACCATCTCAATTATTTTAAAGTATACAGTTCAGTGCTGTTAGTAGATTCACAATGCTGTGCAACCACCACCACTATCTAGTTCCAGAACATTTTCATCACAACCCCCTATAAAAGCCCTGTACCCACTAAGCTGTCACTCCCCATTCCCCACTCCTTCCAACCCCTAGCCACCATTAATCTTCCTTCTGTCTCTTTGGAATGTCATATTCTGAATATTTCATATAAATGGAATCACACAACACGTGGCTTTGTGTCTGATTTCTTTCACTTAGCCTAATGTTTTCAAGGTCCATCCCTGATGTAACACGTATCAGTACTTTAGTACCTCTTATGGCCTAAGGATATTCCATTGTACGGATATAGTGAATTTTGTTTATTCATTCATTCGTTGATGAACATTTGGGTTATTTCCACCTTTTGGCTACTGTGAGTAGTGCTGCTTATAAATATTTGTGTATAATTTTTCATCTGAGTACCGGTTTTCATTTCTTTTGAGAATATAACTAGAAGTGGAATTGCTGGGCCATATGGTAAACTTATGTTTAATAGACCATCTTTAAAAAATACTACATAAATAAAACAATTTTTAAAAACTGTTATTATATTCTATTAGTAAAAAAGAGCTCTCAAGCAACCATGAGAAAACGAAAAGAGAAAGAAAAAAAAAAATGCATAAGGATACAGATTCCATTGCTGTAAAAAAAACCAAAGTAACAATGGCCTGGACAAAATAAGAGTTTATCTTTCAATTAGGCAACAGTGACGAGGTAAGGGCCACTTCCTTCTGTCTTCAACATGCAGCTCCCAAAATGGCCTCCTCCAGTCTCTACTACACTTAAGGTGACCAACCCATCAGTTTGCCTGAGACTTTACCAGTTTTATCACGGAAAGTCCTGCATGAGGAACCCAGCTCTATCACTCCAGCTAACTGGAGAGGGAGAAGAGAAAGTGAAGTA
Organism: Trachypithecus francoisi; assembly: GCF_009764315.1. Taxonomy (NCBI): domain Eukaryota; kingdom Metazoa; phylum Chordata; class Mammalia; order Primates; family Cercopithecidae; genus Trachypithecus; species Trachypithecus francoisi. The sequence goes on from NW_022681462.1 coordinate 37,710,771, forward strand.
GAAGTCATATTTTCCCTTTAAAGAGAAGACCTGGAGGTATATTTACTACTTCTGTTCTTATCTCATTAGCCAACAGTCCCATGAGCACATCTATTTATAAGGAAGGCTTGGAAATGTAATCTGGAGCTGGACAACTATGGGTCCAGCTAAAAATTGAGGATTCATGACTAAAGAAGAGGGAGAATGGTTAGGCAGAGACAACTAGCTGTCTCTGCCAACACACACGGTAAAGAAAGGTACCAGGACACAATGCAAGTAGGGAGAGGTGTGCAAGGAAAAAATGCAGTATGTCACATGTGGTATGTCATTACTTGGTTTATAAGTTTGGTTGTTAAGTGGTTATTTCTTCTTTGGATACTTATGATTCACCAATTGGTAGTAGTGCCATATTAAACAGGTGTCCCTTCCTTCCTTCCTTCCTTCCTTCCTTCGTTCCTTCCTTCCTCCCTTCCTTCCTTCCTCTTTCCGTCTTCCTTTTTAATAAGGAACATGACTTTATCAGTCAGGATCCTGGCAGTAGTAGCATGGGTAAGAGATAACTGAGGAGAGTGGAATGAAGGGACTATATACAGGGGCAGGGAAACCATAGGGATGTTGCAATACTCCAGGGCTAGCAACCAGTTAGAACCATTACCATCCCTTGTCTCAGGAAGGAGGGGTTACCGGAACCTGGAAGGAGCAGCTGTGGTTGTTCAGAGGGCCACCTAGCAGGCGCTGTGGCCTCCACTAGAGTAATAAAGTTAACCCAAGGCCCAGCAGGGAAAGAAAGAGCCTGGGGAATAAACATTCACCTCTCTCTCCTGCCCTCCAATCTCCTGCCCGACAGGAGGATCAGCCTCTTGGGGTACAGAGAAAGGAGAAGGGCCAATCTGGAGGGGCAGGTACAAAATAGCCAGCAAATCAACTTTTCATTAAAATAGTCCTGCTGTACCGTTAATGACTTAAATGGATTAATAAATATTACATAGTTACCTTACCTTTGAAATTAGCCTTAGTATTGCTGATTATAAAACTTCATTGAATCCAGGCCAGGGGCAGTGGCTCACGCCTGTAATCTCACCATTTTGGGAGGCCAAGGTGGGCGGATCACTTGAGGTCAGGAGTTTGAGACCAGCCTGGCCAACATAGTGAAACCCCATCTCTACTAAAAATACGAAAAAAAAAAAAAAAATTAGGCATGGTGCTGTATGCCTGTAATCCTAGGTACTTGGGAGGCTGAAGTGGGAGGATTGCTTGAACCCGGGAGGCAGAGGTTGAAGTGAGCCGAGATCGCATCCCTGCACATTCTAGCCTGGGCAACAGAGCAAGTCTCCGTCTCAAAAACAAACAAAAAAAGCTTCACCAAATCCTAGTCTCATATAGATTTGCAATTCCCATCGGAATGCACCTGGAATCTGATTTTGAAACCTGATCTAGGACTCCTGCTTATCCACCAGATTCACTTTGTAGGTTTCTGTCTCTGTTTTCAGTAGGGTATTTTACCATATTACAAAATATATTTTGTTTATCCCTGAAATTATTCCTTTGACATAGCTTATTTGCTAGACATGCACTCCCCCTTCCAATAAAAACAAATAAGCCAAACAAAACAAGCCATCCTTTTGAGTGTGCATTTATCTGGGGCTTCCAGTGAGATGTTTTAAATAGGTTCCAAGCTACCAGTAGGTTATTAATCTTAAAAAAATCTACCTTTCATTATAAAGAAGGCATATAAATCACTAAGACCAGCGCTATCTCCCTAACTAATCAATGGACAAGGATATAAATAAATGTTTTAAAAATGGTAAGAAATATTCTGCTTTACTTGTAATCTAAGAAAATCAGTTTTAAAACCAACCAGGTACAAATTTGTTTGCCAGAAAATTCAGGAAGAATAAAAGGATTTAGTATTCCAAAATATTATGCAGCACACAAGAACTGAAAGCACATGCTTCTTGAAGGTCGCACTAAGAGGATACAGAACTTGGATAAATTATTTTTGTAGTGAGTTAAAGATACCATAATTGGCACTGTCAAGCTCAAATACCCAGGGAAATAGACTGTGGTGGGCCACAGAAGTGAGCACAGCCACTTTGGGAATGTCCCCCACACAGCATCTGTGAGTAAGGCCACTGTGTGAAAATGGGGTGATATGTTGGCATGGGTTGCATCCTGAATCTCCTATTTTTCACACCTCACAGCCAATCCATTGGCAAAGCCTTTAAAACGCATCTATAATCTGATCATCTCTTACCACCTCCAGTGCTACCAATATCTCTCACCTGGACCAATAGCCTCCTAACTGAACCCCCAACTTCTGCTCTTGTCCCAAAGAGGGTTCTGTTCAAACACATCAGATCATTATCTGAAAGCCTTCCAGTGGCTTCCCATTTTGCTGAGACTAGAAACCAGAGGGCTTGCAGTGTCTATAAGGACTGACACTGGCCTTCTGTGGCCTATTGACCTCACTCCCCTTCACTCACCCTCCTGCAGCCAATCTGGTCTCCATGGGGCATGCCAGGCACACTCTTGCCTTAGAGCATGGGCTGGCCCCTCTGCCAGGAATGCTCTTTCCACACTTACCCACATGGCTTGTTCTCTCACATCCCCAGGTCTCTGCCCAGAGGTCACCTTCTCACTTAGGAGCCTGTTCTTAACTTTATTTTTCTTCATAGCACTTTTTACCTTCTGACATTCTGTGCAATAGACTAATTTACTTTTTGCCTACTCCCTACTAGCATCTAAGTTCCAGGAGGGCAAGATTTTTTTCTGTTTTATTAATTATGGCATACCTAGTACCTAGAAACAAGGCCAAGCACATAGTAGGTGTTCAGTAAGTCTATTTCTATTTCTCCACTATATCTGAAAACTACAAAATTAAGCTATAAGTATCCTTGGACTGGACTTGCATCAGAACTAAAACAGCTTTCCTACTGGTCTCCTGTCTCATGGATAGCATCACCATCTACTCCATGGTTCAAGCCAGAAAGCTGGGAATCATCCTGGATTCCTCCTATACTTTCAGCTCCTCTCTAAGCATCACCAAGTCCTGCTGATTGTTCCTCATTGTTTTCCAGTCCCTTCTGTGTCCTTCCACCCCAACTGCCAGTAGTCTGGATTAAGGCACTATCATCTCCCCTCTAGATTAAGAAAAGTCTCCCAACTCATCTCCCTGCTGTTCTCACCTCTTCCAATTTATAATTTATGATATAGCTAATCAAAGGAATATTTCAGAATGCAGATCTGCACAGAGATGCTTAAACTCCCTCAATGGTTGCCTTTTATCTTAAGCGTATGGTTCAGATTCCTTAACATGGCTTAAAAAACCCTTTCCATCTGGGCACCATCTAATGCTTTAACCTCTTTTCTGTAGGCCTACATGCTCTTCCCATGGTATTAAACACTTTCTACATCTCCTCTTTGCCTGGTTTACAGATTAGGTGTCACTTCTTCCAGAAGGCTGGAGCTTTGACAGAACCCTGTAATTCCCTATCACAGCATCCACCACCCACTTTGTTGACTACTCCCACACCCCACCTCACTTACTCACCCTATTCTGTGAGTCCTGCAAGAACGATAATGAAGGCTTGGTGCTCAGCCCAGTCTCAGGGAGTGAGAGATGGCATTGAAGCTACGTCTCAAAGGCAAGCAGGAATTAGGCTTTGGAGAATGGATGGGTATTCTAGGTTCTCAGTAAAGCATGAGAAAAATCATGAAATCAAGAAACAGCAGCATAGGGATGGGGAAGTAATTTGAAGCTATGTTCAAATTAATCAAGGTTAATATGAGCAGAGGAGAACAAGTGGGGAGAGAGACAGAGGAGCTCAAAAGCCATCAAGGGTCTTTGGATTGTTATTTCCAGCCACTGAAGTATTTTTGCTATGGTCAGATTACACTTCAGGAGAACCATTCTGGTGGTTTTGAGGATGACACATAGCAGGTCAGGGGAGCAGTGAGGGAATTCCACTTCCCTAGAGCCACATCATACATGGTGACTATGTCCTCAAATCTTCGTTATCATTGGTTATAAGAGCCAAGACAAGCTTTCAGTTTCAATAATTAAGCCAGTAATATGCTTACGTTTTTATGGAGGTGAGAAAATAGTCACAATATTTTTTCTGTTGGAAAAATATTTAAGGTAATCTCTGAATTATTTCATTTTTCATGATACTTCCCCAATTTTCCAAGGTTATGTTTTCTATAGCTCTTGTTAAACCAGCAACTGGAAGAATGAAACTCAAAGAATGGATACAAGCAGTTTTAATTTATTGTGGCTTTGTGATAAGAAATGAGAGGAATGCCTCTCTGACTTTAGGCAAATAAGACAGAGTTCAGAAAAACTCTAGACGAAAATAATCTATCACACTTAAAAAAAATCATTGATGGTTTTCACCATGAATTTTCCTAACACCATCTTACTTTTCTTAACCCCTTGATCTCACCAGTTCAACTGTGAGCTCCTGGATAGTTTAAGAGTTATGACTCTTTGTACTTTACATACATGTTTCATATTTCACAAGGTGAACCATCTCTTTCTTGATATATTTGGATAATTTTTCTTATTCTTCAAAGGAACATGCTGTAATACTTTGCTATTTTTAAATCAATTTTATAAATACTGTGATGGAATATGTAGGCAAAATACGCATAACTAAACAACCTCTTTTCTTTCATTAAAATATTTCCCTATCTGCCTATCTATCTAATGTATGTTATTTTATCTAACCTTATGTGGTAGGTGTTAGTGGAATAATTTTATCTGTGAGAAAACCAAGCCCCAATCAAATTAGATAATGTGCCCAATCATCCAGTAAGTGACAAAGCTAGGCCACAAATCAGGGCTTGTGAGTCAAGCCTTGTTCTTTCCATTGCACAATTGCCTCTCCTTGTGTCTATTATTCTAATAGTGCAATTAAGAGCCTACAGCAACACCATGAATAGCACCAAAAGAAAGACCCCTAAGCCCCAGGAAAGATCTTAAAGGCTAAAAGGACTCTGTGGGAGATGAACCTGATGACAAAAGTAGAGATCTGAGGGGGGCAAGACCCAGAAGCACAGCTGATTGTGGGTATTTTGAGATACAGATGAGAAAGCTTTGTAGAGTCTTTGAAACACCTCTCAGATCCTACTATTATAGCCTACACCTAAGGCAGAGCCATTATATTGGATTTATGTTTATTTCACAGGGCATCATCACTTTATTGCCGGTTTTACTCTTATTTTAGATCTGTAAGCTCTTAGATACTTGATTAGAAGACAGCGATACGAAAAATAGAATGAGTTATTTAAAAATTCTTCTTAATTTTCTTTTAGTACCTTTATGGTTTTATTTTTTTCTGGTTTCTCTGACCTTCTGGTGTAAGGTGTGAGGTAGGGATTCAACTTCACCTATTTTCACATGACTACTCAGTTTGTGCTGTGGGACTATTTGACCTATTTGTAGCCACCCAGTGTCATTTGAATCATATTTCTGTACTTGGGGATGTTCTCAAATTGTAAGGCAGATCCAAAGTTAAGTCCCCGGCTTCTCTTGTGGCTCTGAAGAAGTTGCATGACTTGGTTTCATCAACTAGATATGCATTCAGGAAATCTTGATTTTGGAAAGAACATCATGAGAAGGCAGGTACTACCAAACATAGTTCCTGAAGAGGGTGATGAAGCACAGCAGAAAAATATGGAGAAGTTAGCAACAGCAACAGCAACAGCACAACTATGGTGTGAAGTATGTTGCCAGCACCAGAATGTTGCAGTCATTCCTTTGAATAGTTGGACAGGTTAATTCAGTTTTCAGAGGCTTCACCTCAAAGTCTAACTTTCTGGCCCATCTGGAAAATTTGTAATCTATTAATAATGTTTAATATACTTCTTTTCTGTTAAAACTGTCTCATATTTTATCCTGTAATTGCAAATTAGAACCTATTAATATGTGTACTGACACCATTTATAACAATTTATCTTTTCCTCCACTGAGATGAATTGCACTTTTGGTGGACTTTTATCAGTTCCTGATACTGTTTCAGAAAGATAGCATCAGGAACCAGATTTATCTTCCTGTATGAAACAACAAAGAAACAAAAAAACCTAGACAAAATATATGAAACAACGGGTTTCAGACATGACATCAAGTGGGGCAGGACAGTGATCCCTAAGAAAGGTGAAGCAAATAAAGTGAGCCCTATTATTGCCCCAGCTTACTTTCTTTTTATTTTTTTCCCTCCCTTCCTCAGATCCTCAGTTCCATCATGGAGCAACTTACTTTCTTGAGAGAGTTTTCAGGCCACAGTGCAGGATGCAGGAACTCAGGTAAGACCTGGAGGTCTCTCTGAATTGAATAGAGTTGGGAGATTGGGAAGTATAAGGCACCTTGAGTTCCCACACACAGTGGCACAGGGGGAAAGAGTTGCAGAAAGAGAAAGTTCTAGAATCTGTAAAAGATTCACCCTGTCATCAGCTAAATACTGATCAGAGTATGCAAGTAAACTACTCAAAGCTAGAGAAATAACTGTCTCAATGGAATGTAGTCAGCAGAGCTCACAGAAGGCTAGGAATAGTCGATGGTTATACCAGGCAGAGTGAAAAACATCATAACTCAGGGGGCATTGGGTAGAGTCCTCTGAAGGGAAAAACAAGCCCTAGACTAATTACCTCAATAACATGGTAAAGTTAGCCCTATTGTAAAAGCTGCTTGCCCCAGTTAACAAAGTTCAAAAAGAAGCCTCAAAAGGATCAAACTGTTTTTATGTAACTTAGCCACATCTCATAACAAACCTCAGTAATATTTGAAGGAATGCAAGAACATCCAGCACCCAGCAGAGTGAAATTCACAATATCTGGCATTTGATCAAAAATTATGAGACATACTATGCATAATGTGGAGGAAAAAGATCAGTCAATTGAAATAGACCCAGAAATGTCATAGAGGGTAGAATTAGTAGAAAAGGATATAAAAACAATTATTGTAAATTTATCTCATATGATCAAGAAGATAGAGGAAAGCATGAGCATATGAAGGAGAGACAAGGAAAATGACCTAAACTGTAATTCTAGAGACAACAAAAACCAATATCTATAATGAAAAATACCAAGGAAGAGATTAGCAGCAGATTAGACATTACAGAAGAAAAAATTAGGAAACTTGAAGCCAGAGCAACAAAAAATAATCCAAAATAAAACACGTATAGTAAAAACACTGAAAGACAATGTAACAGAACATCAAAGAACTGTGGGACAACTTCAAATGGTCTGATCTTTTATTTTATTAATATTATTATACTTTAAGTTCTAGGGTACATGTGCATAACACGCAGGTTTCTTATACACGTATACTTGTGCCATGTTGATGTGCTGCACCCATCAACTCGTCATTTACATCAGGCATAACTCCCAATGCAATCCCTCTCCCCTCCCCGCCTCCCCATGATAGGCCCCGGTGTGTGATGTTCCCCTTCCCAAGTCCAAGTGATCTCATTGTGCAGTGTCCACCTATGAGTGAGAACATGCGGTGTTTGGTTTTCTGTTCTTGCGATAGTTTGCTGAGAATGATGGTTTCCAGCTGCATCCATGTCCCTACAAAGCACACAAACTCATCCTTTTTTATGGCTGCATAGTATTCCATGGTGTATATGTGCCACATTTTCTTAATCCAGTCTGTCATGGATGGACATTTGGGTTGATTCCAAGTCTTTGCTATTGTGAATAGTGCCACAATGAACATATGTGTGCATGTGTCTTTATAGTAGCATGATTTATAATCCTTTGGGTATATACCCAGTAATGGGATGGCTGGGTCATATGGTACTTCTAGTTCTAGATCCTTGAGGAATCACCATACTGTTTTCCATAATGGTTGAACTAGTTTACAATCCCACCAACAGTGTAAAAGTGTCCCTATTTCTCCACATCCTCTCCAGCACCTGTTGTTTCCTGACTTTTTAATGATTGCCATTCTAACTGGTGTGAGATGGTATCTCATTGTGGTTTTGATTTGCATTTCTCTGATGGCCAGTGATGATGAGCATTTTTTCATGTGTCTGTTGGCTGTATGAATGTCTTCTTTTGAGAAATGTCTGTTCATATCCTTTGCCCACTTTTTGATGGGATTGTTTGTTTTTTCTTGTAAATTTGGTTGAGTTCTTTGTAGGTTCTGGATATTAGCCCTTTGTCAGATGAGTAGATTGCAAGAATTTTCTCCCATTCTGTAGGTTGCCTGTTCACTGTGATGGTAGTTTCTTTTGCTGTGCAGAAGCCCTTTAGTTTAATTAGATCCCATTTGTCAATTTTGGCTTTTGTTGCTGTTGCTTTTGGTGTTTTAGACATAAAGTCTTTGCCCATGCCTATGTCCTGAATGGTACTCCCTAGGTTTTCTTCTAGGGTTTTTATGGTATTAGGTCTAACATTTAAGTCTCTAATCCATCTTGAATTAATTTTCGTATAAAGAGCAAGGAAAGGATCCAGTTTCAGCTTTCTACTTGTGGCTAGCCAATTTTCCCAGCACCATTTATTAAATAGGGAATCCTTTCCCCATTTCTTGTTTTTGTCAGGTTTGTCAAAGATCAGATGGCTGTAGATGTGTATTATTATTTCTGAGGACTCTGTTCTATTCCATTGTTCTATATCTCTGTTTTGGTACCAGTACCATCCTGTTTTGGTTACTGTAGCCTTGCAGTATAGTTTGAAGTCAGGTAGCGTGATGCCTCCAGCTTTGTCCTTTTGACTTAGTATTGTCTTGGCAATGTGGGCTCTTTTTTGGTTCCATATGAACTTTAAAGCAGTTTTTTCCAATTCTGTGAAGAAAGTCATTGGTAGCTTGATGGGGATGGCATTGAATCTATAAATGACCTTGGGCAGTATGGCAGTTTTCACGATATTGATTCTTCCTATCCATGAGCATGGTATGCTCTTCCATTTGTTTGTGTCCTCTTTGATTTCACTGAGCAGTGGTTTGTAGTTCTCCTTGAAGAGGTCCTTGACATCCCTTGTAAGTTGGATTCCTAGGTATTTTATTCTTTTTGAAGCAATTGTGAATGGAAGTTCATTCATGATTCGGCTCTCTGTTTGTCTGTTACTGGTGTATAAGAATGCTTGTGATTTTTGCACATTAATTTTGTATCCTGAGACTTTGCTGAAGTTGCTTATCAGCTTAAGGAGATTTTGGGCTGAGACAGTGGGGTTTTCTAAATATACAATCATGTCATCTGCAAACAGGGACAGTTTGACTTCTTCTTTTCCTAACTGAATACCCTTTATTTCTTTCTCTTACCTGATTGCCCTAGCCAGAACTTCCAACACTATGTTGAATAGGAGTGGTGAGAGAGGGCATCCCTATCTTGTGCCAGTTTTCAAAGGGAATTTTTCCAGTTTTTGCGCATTCAGTATGATTATGGCTGTGGGTTTGTCATAAATAGCTCTTATTGTTTTGAGATACGTTCCATCAATACCGAATTTATTGGGCGTTTTTAGCATGAAGGGCTGTTGAATTTTGTCAAAGGCCTTTTCTACATCTATTGAGATAATCATGTGGTTTTTGTCTTTGGTTCTGTTTATATGCTGGATTACGTTTATTGATTTGCGTATGTTGAACCAGCCTTGCATCCCAGGGATGAAGCCCACTTGATCATGGTGGATAAGCTTTTTGATGTGCTGCTGGATCTGGTTTGCCAGTATTTTATTGAGGATTTTTGCATCGATGTTCATCAGGGATATTGGTCTAACATTCTCTTTTTTTGTTGTGTCTCTGCCAGGCTTTGGTATCAAGATGATGTTGGCCTCAAAAAATGAGTTAGGGAGGATTCCCTCTTTTTCTATTGATTGCAATAGTTTCAGAAGGAATGGTACCAGCTCCTCCTTGTACCTCTGGTAGAATTCAGCTGTGAATCCATCTGGTCCTGGACTTTTTTTGGTTGGTAGGCTATTAATTATTGCCTCAATTTCAGAGCCTGCTATTGGTCTATTCAGGGATTCAGCTTCTTCCTGGTTTAGTCTTGGGAGAGTGTAAGTGTCCAGGAAATTATCCATTTCTTCTAGATTTTCTAGTTGATTTGCGTAGAGGTGTTTATAGTATTCTCTGATGGTAGTTTATATTTCTGTGGGGTCGGTGGTGATATCCCCTTTATCATTTTTTATTGCATCTATTTGATTCTTCTCTCGTTTTCTTATTTATTAGTCTTGTTAGCAGTCGATCAATTTTGTTGATCTTTTCAAAAAACCAACTCCTGTATTCATTGATTTTTTGGAGGGTTTTTTGTGTCTCTATCTCCTTCAGTTCTGCTCTGATCTTAGTTATTTCTTGCCTTCTGCTAGCTTTTGAATGTGTTTGCTCTTGCTTCTCTAGTTCTTTTAGTTGTGATGTTAGAGTGTCCATTTTAGATCTTTCCGGCTTTCTCTCCTGGGCATTTAGTGCTATAAATTTCCCTCTACACACTGCTTTAAATGTGTCCCAGAGATTGTGCTATGTTGTATCTTTGTTCTCATCAGTTTCAAAGAACATCTTTATTTCTGCCTTCATTTCGTTATGTACCCAGTAGTCATTCAGGAGCAGGTTGTTCAGTTTCCATGTAGTTGAGTGGTTTTGATTGAGTTTCTTGGTCCTGAGTTCTAGTTTGATTGCACTGTGGTCTGAGAGACAGTTTGTTTTAATTTCTGTTCTTGTACATTTGCTGAGGAGTGCTTTACTTCCAATTATGTGGTCAATTTTGGAATAAGTGCGATGTGGTGCTGAGAAGAATGTATATTCTGTTGATTTGGTGTGGAGAGTTCTGTAGATGTCTATTAGGTCTGCTTGCTGCAGAGATGAATTCAATTCCTGGATATCCTTGTTAACTTTCTGTCTCGTTGATCTGTCTAATGTTGACAGGGGGGTGTTGAAGTCTCCCATTATTATTGTATGGGAGTCTAAGTCTCTTTGTAAGTCTCTAAGGACTTGCTTTATGAATCTGGGTGCTCCTGTATTGGGTGCATATATTTAGGATAGTTAATTCTTCCTGTTGAATTCATCCCTTTATCATTATGTAATGTCCTTCTTTGTCTCTTTTGATCTTTGATGGTTTAAGTCTGTTTTATCAGAGACTAGGATTGCAACCCCTGTTTTTTTTGTTCTCCATTTGCTTGGTAGATCTTCCTCCATCCCTTTATTTTGAGCCCATGTATGTCTCTGCATGTGAGATGGGTCTCCTAAATACAGCAAACTGATGGGTCCTGACTCTTTATCCAGTTTGCCAGTCTGTGTCTTCTAATTGGACCATTTAGTCCATTTACATTTAAGGTTAATATTGTTATGTGTGAACTTGATCCTGCCATTATGATATTAACTGGTTATTTTGCTCGTTAGTTGATGCAGTTTCTTCCTAGCCTCGATGGTCTTTACATTTTGGCATGTTTTTGCAATGGCTGGTACCGGTTGTTCCTTTCCATGTTTAGGGCTTCCTTCAGGGTCTCTTGTAAGGCAGGCTTGGTGGTGACAAAATCTCTAAGCATTTGCTTATCTGTAAAGGATTTTATTTCTCCTTCACTGATGAAACTTAGTTTGGCTGGATATGAAATTCTGGGTTTAAAATTCTTTTCTTTAAGAATGTTGAATATTGACCCCCACTGTCTTCTGGCTTGTAGAGTTTCTGGCGAGAGATCTGCTCTTAGTCTGATGGGCTTCCCTTTGTGGGTAACCCGATCTTTCTCTCTGGCTGCCCTTAAGATTTTTTCCTTCATTTCAACTTTGGTGAATCTGACAATTATGTGTCTTGGAGTTGCTCTTCTGAAGGAGTATCTTTGTGGCATTCTCTGTATTTCCTGAATTTGAATGTTGGCCTGCCCTACTAGGTTGGGGAAGTTCTCCTGGACGATATCCTGAAGAGTGTTTTCCAACTTGGTTCCATTTCCCCCCTGACTTTCAGGCACCCCAATCAGACGTAGATTTGGTCTTTTTACATAATCCCATACTTCTTGCAGGCTTTGTTCATTTCTTTTTCTTCTTTTTTCTTTAGGTTTCTCTTCTCGCTTCATTTGATTCATTTGATCCTCAATCGCTGATACTCTTTCTTCCAGTTGATCGAGTCGGTTACTGAAGCTTGTGCATTTGTCACGTATTTCTCGTGTCATGGTTTTCATCTCTGTCAGTTTGTTTATGGCCTTCTCTGCATTAATTATTCTAGTTATCAATTCTCCCACTCTTTTTTCAAGATTTTTAGTTTCTTTGCGCTGGGTACGTAATTCCTCCTTTAGCTCTGAGAAGTTTGATGGACTGAAGCCTTCTTCTCTCATCTTGTCAAAGTCACTCTCCGTCCAGCTTTGATCCGTTGCTGGTGACGAGCTGCGTTCCTTTGCAGGGGGAGATGCGCTCTTGTTTTTTGAATTTCCAGCTTTTCTGCCCTGCTTTTTCCCCATCTTTGTGGTTTAATCTGCCTCTAGTCTTTGATGATGGTGACGTACTGATGGGGTTTTGGTGTGGGTGTCCTTCCTGTTTGTTAGTTTTCCTTCTAACAGTCAGGACCCTCAGCTGTAGGTCTGTTGGAGATTGTTTAAGGTCCACTCCAGACCCTGTTTGCCTGGGTATCAGCAGCAGAGGCTGCAGAAGCTAGAATATTGCTGAACAGCAAGTGTACTTGTCTGATTCTTGCTTTGGAAGCTTCCTCTCAGGGGTGTACTCCACCGTGTGAGGTGTGGGGTGTCAGTCTGCCCCTAGTGGGGGATGTCTCCCAGTTAGGCTACTCAGGGGTCAGGGACCCACTTGAGCAGGCAGTCTGTCCATTCTCAGATCTCAACCTCCGTGTTGGGAGATCCACTGCTCTCTTCAAAGCTGTCAGACAGAGTCATTTGCGTCTGCAGAGGTTTCTGCTGCTTTGTGGTTGTTGTTGTTGTTGATTAGCTGTGCCCTGTCCCCAGAGGTGGAGTCTACAGAGACAGGCAGGGATCTTTGATCTGCTGTGAGCTCCACCCAGTTCGAGCTTCCCAGCAGCTTTGTTTGCCTACTTAAGCCTCAGCAATGGCGGGCACGCCTCCCCCAGGCTGGCTGCTGCCTTGCAGTTAGATCACAGACTGCTGTGCTGGCAATGAGGGAGGCTCTGAGGGCAGGCATGGGACCTTCCCGGCCAGGTGTGGGATATAATCTCCTGGTGTGCCCGTTTGCTAAGACCCTTGGTACAGCGCAGTATTGGGGATGGAGTTACCGGATTTTCCAGGTGTTGTGTGTCTCATTTCCACTGGCTAGGAAAAGGGATTCCCTTCCCCCTTGTGCTTCCCAGGTGAGGCGATGCCTCACCCTGCTTCAGCTCTCGCTGGTGGGGCTGCAGCAGCTGACCAGCACTGATTGTCCGGCACTCCCTAGTGAGATGAGCCCAGTACCTCAGTTGAAAATGCAGAAATCACCTGTCTTCTGTGTCGCTCGCGCTGGGAGCTGGAGACTGGAGCTGTTCCTATTCGGCCATCCAAATGGTCTAATCTATATCCAATAACAGTAACAAAAGGAGATGAGAGAGGAGAAAACAAAAAATATTAAAGAACCCAAAGATTTTCAAATCATTTGAAAATAAAAAACTTACAGATCCAAGAAGATCAATAATTTCAAGCATAAAAGCATGAATAAGGCTATCTCTAGGCATATTATAAGCAAATTGCCTAAACTCACCAGTGTACATACACTACAAGAAATACTAAAGGAAGTCCTACAGGTAGAAGGAAAACGACACCAGATGGAAATCTGGATCTACGTAAAGGAACAAAAAACACCACAAATGGTAACTATATGGATAAATAGATCAGACTTTTTCTTATTATCTTATTCTCTTTAATAGACAATCAACTTTAAACAAAAATAATAAAAATGTATTTTGGAGTTTATGACATATGTGAAAGTAAAATGCAAAACAAATATATCATAAAGGACTGAAAATGGCAGAGTACGGAAGTTCAAAACTGTGTCTGTCTTCTAAAGCAATGATTAAGTTAGCAAAAGCTGTCCTAATCAACTTTTACAGAAATCTGGAACATAATAAAAAACTTACAACAACCAGGGGATGCTAAACAAAGAAAGAAGCAATTCCATTTTAGTAAGGCAGCATTGTAGCATTTTACTTACCCACTTACAAAATCCACTCTCCAGATCATCATCAGCAGCCACTAAACAAGTCTTAACACATTTTAAAAGATGGAAATTATACAAGATATCTTTTTGACCACAGTAGAATTAAAGTAGAAATCATTAACAGAAAGAAAACTAGAAAATTCACAAAGTATAAATTAAATAACACAGTCTTAACCAATGAGTCAAAGAAGAATCACAAGGGAAGTTAGAATGTATCTTGAGACAAAGGAAAATAAAAACACAACATAACAAAACTTATGAGGTCCAGTAAAAACAGTGGTCAGAGGGAAATTCATACCTGAAACATGACATTAAAAAAAGAGAAATATCTTAAATCAATAATTTAACTGTACACCTTAGGAAACTAGGAAAAGGAGAACAAACTAAGTCCAAAGCTAGGAGAATGAAGTAAGTAATAAAAATTGAAGATAAATGCAACAGAGATTAGAAAAATAATAGAGTCAATGACCCCCAAAGTTGATTCTTTCAGTATCAACAAAATTGACAAACATTTAGCTAGACTGATCAAGAAAAAAAGAGAGAAAGCTCAAATTACTAAAATTGGAAATGAAAGTGGAGATATTACTATGAACTTTATAACAATAAAACTATTATAAAAGAATACTATGAACAATTGTATACCAACAAATTAGATAACATAGATGAAATGGAAAAATTCCTGAAAACATAAAAACCACTAAAACTTATGAAGAAGAAATAGAATATCTGAACAGATCTATGAGTGAAGAGACTGTTATCTCTTAGTCAGTGATCAAAAACCTCCCAGCAAAGAAAACTACAAGACTATGTGGTATCAATGGTGAATTCTACCTGGTTCCTTTAAGCATATTGTCTTGCTTTGTCCCATTTTTTCTTTTCAGGTGTTTTGCCCTGTCTCTGAATGCCAAGCATTTAAAATTCTTTTCTGCTATGTGTATGTATGTGCCCAGGTTTTTCTCTAATTATGCTCTGCTCAACTGCTAAGTCTGTCTGGTACATTTGCTGATCTCATAGATATGCTGATATTTCTTGTCCCTCTTAGCCATGCCTGGTCATGTTTAATATGCCGAAATGGATCCTGGACGACACAGACAGAGAAAAAGGCAAGGAATCAGGTAATCGAAGAACTATGCAAAAAAGGATGTTGCTTCAGAATATAGAAGGTTAGAGAAATTGAGAAGGAATATGTGAGCAATAGATTTAAACTGTCCAAGGTCAGCACAATATTTATTGAGCAACAACAGTGTGCTAGTAACTCTAGATTCAAAGAAAAATAATACAGGATTGAAAAGCCAAAGGAGAATCTTAGAATGAGAAGACAGATAAGCCCAGTTCAGATGCAGGGAATACAAAAAGATTAGGGTCAAAGTTGAGTCAAAGGCAAGTTCATCGGAGACCATGTTCATCTAAGGACTAAGAGTTTCAAATAGTGGATCAGAGTCAGCCCGGCTGTTATCAGAGGAGTAATAAAAGTAAACAAGAGACTGCTGCCTCTACTCTGCATGTAGAAATCTTCAAGATAATATTGTTCTAACTGTAATGATGAGAATGAGTTAAGAATGTACAGAAGCATAGCTATTTTAAGCCTTTTAGAGAGCTTGCAAAGAAACCTAATGAATGAAAATCCAAGAATTGACAAGCCCTCCTAGGAAAGAATGGACCTGTGGTAAAGCAGCAACTTCAGCAGAAGAAAATATCCATAGATGTAGGCAATAACAAAGCAGCTGAGGCTGGGTGCAGTGGCTCATGCCTATAATCCCAGTGCTTTGAGAGGCTGAAGTGAAAGGATCGCTTGAGCCCAGGAGTTTGAAAGTAGCCTGGGCAACATAGTGAGACATCATCTCTATTAATAATAATAATAAATTTTAAAAGAAAAAAACAGCTGAATCTTTAATGCAATTGTAATGATGGAATGTGGGACAGTTTCGATTTCCTGGATGGTGAAGACACGGGAGTCTGAACCAAACTGCCAACTCTTTTCCATAGGACTTTCCAATGAGTGCTCACAAAACAGGTTATGGTAAAGACCTGAGAGACAGATGTGCTACACCTGTTGAAGTCTGAGGGTGAAGCAAGAGAATGGAGAAGCAATCTGGGCCTTATACTGAATATGACGGAGCAATTGCCTACCAGTGGGGAAGAGACAGGTAAGCCGAGAGACAACCTCCCTGAATCAGGCAGCAGCCATCTATGGCTTGGGCGAGCTCAGTGAGATCCCCTGAGGAGCAGTCACATGGAACCTGCTGACGTTTGTGCACACATCAAAAAAAGGAAGGCGAATCCTCCAGGAACTCAGACTCTAAGCCCTGCTAAAAGAAACATCTTGATATTAGAGGGCCAGGACTAAGGTAAGGCAAATAAGGTGGATGAGGCACTTGCCTTGGGCACAAAAAGGGGAGGCCAAAACACTCAATTAATCATCATAATAAATAATATTTTAATGCAATATTTAAAAATTCAGTTTGTACAAAAAATCCATGAAGAGAAAAATATGAAAAGTTTTAAAAAGGCCTGAAGTGTGGTTCATGCCTATAATCCCAGCACTTTGAGGGTCCAAGGCAGGAGGATTGCTTGAGCCCAGGGGTTTGAGACCAGCCTAGGCATCATAGGACAATCCTGTCTCTACGAAAGTAAAAAAAATAAAATAAAGTTTTAATAAAGACAGAAATGGTCTTACTGATGTTTCCTTCTGCTTCAGGATTCAATATTTCTTGGCATAGTCCTTACTGATCTTCTCTCTTTTTGCACCTCAGCAAATGCCTCACTTACCTCATCTCAGTCCTGACCTTGACCTGCTCTCAAATAATTCAAAGTATGTAATAAACTGAGTCTAATTAACATATACAAAGCCCAGTCTCATTCAATTTCAGACTAGATTGTCCCAACCCCCTACATTAACAGTATGACAGAAGAAGAGATACACCTTCTCTGAATGTAAGTATTATTTACCACAAGCTCTTCTGTTATTTGACACACAGTATATGCCAATAAATTTAAGACAGATCCAATCCCTAAGCATCTGAGAACAGCAAGATGCTGCCAGACTCCAGACTCTTGATCTATAAAGTTATCAAGATGGCTCACTAGAGGTGCCCAACACTCACTTCCTCCACAAAGGACCAAAACAACAAATAACGCACTTTGAGTACCTAAAAGAGGACAGTGGAGTCTAGGAAGGAAGAAACAACAACTCTCCGAAGCACAAAAAGTTAAGATGGCAGCGTAGAGAGGGAAGTGCAACACCCAGCCAGGATTGGCTCAAAAGAAAGAGGGACTCCCTACTATAGGGAAAAAGCAAGCAGGAAACCCCCAGCAACCCCCATTACCAACCGTCCTAGCCACAGGAGAACCCTACAGTCCTCGTGGGCTTTGAGCACAGTACCAAGAGCTTCCTGAAGTCCACATGGCAGCAATATTCCAGAAGAAAAAAAAAAACTCATGTTAGGAAATTTCCACTCCCTAAGACCAAAGTAACTAAGGCACAGTGCCATTTTGAGAACATAGCCACTGCTAGAGTACATCCTGCTCTGGGCCTCAATAGCTGTTGCATCTTTACATTGTTGGGGACCCAACATCATCCCACAATGCCCACACAAAAGGCTGCGATGCCACTACCCCACCTTTACCCAGCAGTACAGCCATGACACTGGCACAATTCAAGCCCACATAGCACTATACACCCCAAGGAACAGGCAGTTCCACACAGGAGGGAGGTGGCCCTGAAGACTGAGGGAGCTAATGTGTGTGTTTTCCAGGGCTTGAGAACCTCCTGCCTGGCCCCTGCCACTGCCAGCAAGTCCACTCTCTTGACCAGTGGAGCTGCTGAGCACGTGACCCAGGAGATGGAAGCTAGCTTATCTAGTACCCACCACTGCCAGCAACTCTGATGTCTTGACTGGTGGAGGTGCCACATGCAGAGCTCACCTCAGGGAGTGGGGACCAAGGACCAGCTGATTTGACACCTACTGCCACTTGTGCTGCTGCCCTCAAACTGGCAGACCCACCATACATGGCATGGGACACTCTTCCACTCCCAGGACTGGAGAACTGGCTGACCTGGCAATTTCTGCCCCCAGAAAAGCCACACTGTTGCCTCCACAAATGCTCATAGTCTAGGCCACTCATGCACTTTCAAATACCACTGATGTTAATTATAGCCAAAGAAATCATATGGAGACTACATTGCTGTGCCCAGGCAGAAACAAAGCCAAAGCACCCTATCCAACCGACAGTATAGAACACACAGAAAAAAAAAGTCCTTCCCAAAAAAGCTACTCCATAAAATTGGAAGAGGTAATTGCTCCACCAGATGTGCAAATATCAGTGCAGAGACATAAGAAAGACAAAAAAGCCAGGAAACATAATATCTCCAAAGGAGCACAATAATTCTCCAGTAATAGACCTCCCAAAAAGGAAATCTATGAAATGTCAGACAAGGAATTCAGAATAATGACCTTAAGGAAACTCAGCAAGACACAAGATAATACAGATAGGCAACTCAATGAACTCAGAAAAACTATTCATGATCTGAAAGACAAATTCAACAAAGAGATACATTTCATTAAAAAGACCAGACATAAATCTTGGATCTAAAGAATTAACTGATTGGAATTAAAACAAAACAAAACAAAACAAAAAAAAACAAATGAGAGATTCAACAATAGATTGGATCAAGCAGAAGAAATAATTTCTGACTCAAAGACAAGTCTTTTGAAATAACCCCATCAGACCAAAAATAATAAAAATAATAATATTAAAAAAAAGAATAAAGAAGGCATACAGGAGTTATGCGACACCAATAAGTGAACAAATTTTCACATTTTGTGTGTTTCAGAAGGAGAAGAGATGGGAAAAGTCATATAAAACATATGTAATAAAATAATAAATTTATGAAAACTTTCCAAGTCTTGGGAGAAACATAGATATCCAGATCCATGAAGCTCAGAGGTCCCTAATAAATCCAACACAAAAGGTTCTCTCTGAGGAACATTATAGTCAAACTGTCAAGAGATAATTAAAGACAAAGAGATAATTCTACCAACAGCAGGAGAAAAGTGTCAAGTCACATGTACAAAAATCCCTATTAGATTAACAACAGATTTATCTGCAGAAACCTTACAGACCAGGAAAGAATGGGAAGATATACTGAATACTCTGGGAGAAAATCCAAACTCATAGCCAAGAATACTATATCCAGAGCAAACATCCTTCAGAAATGAAGGAAAAATAAAGTCTTTCCCAGACAAGCAAAATCTGAAGGAATTCATCACCAGTAAGGTGGCCTTCCAAAAAATGCTTAAGAAAGTCCTACATCTTGAAGTGAAAAGATGATAATTAATACCATAACACATGGAAGTATAAACTCAGTGGTAGAGCAGATGCACAAATGAGAAAGTAAAGAGAATAAAACCTTATCCCTATAGAAAACCACCAAATTGTAAAGATAAACAAAATGAGGACAAAAAACCAAAAGCAAAATATATACAAAAAAACCAAAAAAAAAAATTAACCAAATGAGAGCAATTAGTTCTTACCTATCAATAACTTTAAATGTAAATAGATTAAATTCTCTAATTAAAAGGTATAGATTGGCTGAAGGGATTTTAAAAAGGCCAAACTATTATATAACATAAGCTGCCTTTGAGAAATTTACTTCACCTATAAAGATACAAACAGACTAACAGCAAAAGTATGAAAGAAAGATATTATACACAAATGTAAACCCAAAAGAACCAGGAGTAGCTATACATATATCAGATAAAATAGACTTTAAGTCAAAAACAAAAGAATACAAAGAAGGCCATTCTATAATGATAAAAGGACTAATTCAAAAAGAAGATATAACAATTGTAAATATATATATGCACCCAACACTGGAGCTTACAGTTATATAAAGCAAATATTATTATATATTATGTATAAAGGGAGACATAGACTCCAATGCAATAATAGTTGAAGGCTTTAGTATCCCAGTCTCAGCATTGGACAGATCATCTACACAGAAAATCAACAAAGAAACATCAAATTTAAACTGCACAATAAGGCCAGGCATGGTGGCTTGCACCTGTAATGCCAGCATTTTGAGAGGTTGAGGCAGGCAGATCTCTTGAGCTCAGGAGTTTGAGACCAGCCTGGGCAACATGGTGAAACCCCACCTCTACAAAAACTACAAAAATTAGCTGGGTGTGGTGGCATGTGCCTGTAGTCCCAGGCACTTGGGGGGCTGAGGCGGGAGGATCACTTGAACCTGGGAGGTTGAGGCTGTAGTGAGTCATGATTGTGCCACTGCACTCCAGCCCAGGCAACAGAGCAAGACCCTGTTTCAAAAATAAACAAATAAACTGCACAATAGACTCAATGGACCTAACTGTTATTTACAGAACATCGCATTCAAAAGATGAAGAATACACATTCTTCTCATTACCCAAGGAACATTCTTCAGGATAGTCCGGATGTCAGACCATGAAACAAGTCAACCAATTTTTAAAAATTGAAATTATACGAGTATATTTTTCTGACCACAATAGAACAAAATTAGAAATCCAGGACAAGAGGAACTTTTAAAACTGTACAAATGCATGGAAATTAAACAACATGCTCTTAAACCAATGAATCAATGAAGACATTAAGAAACAAATATAAATATTTCTTGAAACAAATGAAAATGGAAATACAACATACCAAAACATATGGGATACAACAACAACAGTACTAAGAGGGAATTCATAGCAATAAATTCTTACATCAAAAAAGTAGAAAAGTTTCAAATAAACAATCTAATGAAGGACTCCAAGAAACTAGAAAAGCAAGAACGAAACCCAAAATCACAGAAGGAAAGAAATCATAAAGATCAGAGCAGAAATGAATGAAATAGAGACTAAAACAAAACTAGAAAGGATCAATAAAACAAACAGTTTGCTTTTTGGAAAGACAAAATTAACAAACCATTAGCTAGACTAAGAAAAAAGAAGACTCAAAATAAATAAAACCAGAAATAAAAAAGGAACATTACAACTGATGCCAGAGATATATAAAGGATTATTAGAGACTACTATGAACAACTATATGCCAACAAATTGGAAAATAAAGAGAAAACAGATAAATTCCTGAACATATACAACCTACCACAATTGAACCAAGAAGAAATAGAAAACCTGCACAGATGAATAATGAATAATGAGACTAAAACAGTAATAACAAGCTCTCAACAAAGAAAATCCCAGGACTGGATGGCTTCACTGCTGAATTTTATAAAATATTTAAAGAACTAATACCAATTCTTCTTAAACTATTCCAAAAAATTGAAGAGAAGGAAATTCTGGCTAACTCATTTTACAATGCCAGCATTACCCTGATACCAAGACCAGCAAGAATGCAACAACAACAAAAGAAAACTGCAGGCTAATATCCTTGATGAACATAGATGTGAACCTCACTAACAAAATACTTGCAAACCAAATTCAACAGCACATCCAAAAGATTATATACCATGGTCAAGTAGGAGATATATCCCAGTGATGCAAGGAAGGCTCAGCATATGCACATCAATAAATATGATACGCCATATTAACAGAATGGAAAGAAAAACACATATGATCATCTCAATAGATGCAGAAAAAGCATTTGATAAAATTCAACATCTCTCCATGATAAAAACTATAAAAACTTAGGTATGGAGGGAACATACCTCAAAACAATAAAGGCCACATATAACATACCCACAGCCTACATCATACTGAGTGAGGAAAAGTTGAAAGCTTTTTCTCTAAGAACTAGAACAAGACAGACATTCCGACTTGCACCACTTGTATTCAACATAATACTGGAAGCCATAGGCCAGGCCAGACTAATTATGCAAGAGAAAGAAAGGGCTTTCAAATTGGAAAAGAGGAAGTCAAATTGTCCTGTGTGCAGATGACATAATTTATATATTAAAAAAGGTCTAGACTCCACCAAAAAACTCTTAGAACTGATAAATTCAGTAAAGTTGGAGAATATAAAATCAACCTACAAAAATCCAAAAATCAAAAGTGAAGGTGAGGTTGGGTGCAGTGGCTAACACCTGTAATCCCAACGCTTTGGGAGGCCAAGGTAGGAGGATCACTTGATGCCAGGAGTTTGAGACTAGCCTGGACAACATAGCAAGATCCTGTCTCTAAAAAAATGAAGGTGAAATTAAAACTTATTGAATAGATGAAACCTGAAATAATTTATCTCCAGCAGGTCTCAACTTCAAGCTATACTAAAAGAAGTTCATTAGTATAAAATAAGAGCCAGACTTTACCTGAAAGCTGCAAAATTTAATGGTTTAGATTTACGTATAATAAACTTATTTAAACTTTTTCCATAAGAAAAATTAAGACAACTTATTTGAAAACAAAGATGAAGTCTCATCTTCCAATTGACTTTCTCATTAGTTTCTTCCAAAGTAAGGTCTTAATGTGGTGACTGACACTTTTTTCATAATGAACCCTTTCACAACATTGTATAGCCTGTGGTAAGTACAAAGAGAAAGGAAGACATATTTAAGAGCTTTACTATCAGTATTAACTCTTTCCGGTTCAATTGTGTTCTTTTTTTGTCTATTAAGCTAAAATACAAACCAACATTGATATTTACTTTCCAATATGTTAAAACATAACGTTACTTATGAAAAGTATTTTTTATGTAATTGTGTTATGTCTTGTGTATATACCTCAAAGTCAAATCAATGGCTTTCATGTATGTTCTAAAACAACATAAACAACATAAAATTAATAATATCCTTAGTTATAAACATAAGATGTTTTGCCATTGCTGCTAAATGCCATTTTATACTTCTTTCCTTATGCTCTCTGTATTGTATTAAACAACTCCCAGTGCTGTTAAACTGCTCTGATTTTAAAAAACAAAAAAAGTAAAAACCTTGACATTGAATACATTTTTTGGTTAATCACATCATATACATAGAAACATGTAATGCAACAGAGCTGAATATATATCAAATTTTTGACTTAGTATTACCAATGAGCAGAAATGCACAGTAAGCAAATATGTTATTATTCCCTTTATTTGTCCTTACTGATATCTAAATTACTGAAAAAGGTATGAATCTATTTCTTAAGCCTGATTAGGCTGAAGGGAAATTATATCAGATGGAAGTCTGGTTTTGCAGGAAGGGATGCAGAAAGAGTAAAAATGTTGGAAAATATAAAGAGCAGAAAAGGAACACAAATGAAACACAAAGAAATGTTATCTAAATCCAAACATATTCATTGTAGCCAAGAACTGAAAACAGTCCAGATATCCATCAACAAAGCATAGACATACTGACCAGGCACTGTGGCTCACTCCTGTAATCCCGGCACTTTGGGAGGCCGAGGCAGGTGGATCACCTGAGGTTAGGAGTTCGAGACCAGCCTGGCCAACATGGTGAAACTCCATCTCTACTAAAAAACTACAAAAACTAGTCAGGCATGGTGGCATGCCCCTGTAGTCCCAGCTACTTGGGAGGCCGAGGGAGGAGAATTGGTTGAACCGCGGAGGCAGAGATTGCAGTGAGCTGAGCTAATGCCACTGTACTCTAGCCCAGGCAACAGAGCAAGACGCTATCTCAAGACAAAACAAAAAACAAAAATAGCGTGGACATACAAGCTGTGGCATATTCAGACATCGGGTACTACCCAGCAATGAAAAGGAACAAACTTCCTAGAGACGTGATCACCTGGATGAATCTCAAAAACATGTTGAGTAAAGGAAGCTAGGCACAAAAGAGTATATATTGTATTACTACATTTAAATTAAACAACAGGCAAAGGTAATTTATGATGATAGAAACTGGAACAACAGTTACTCTGGGAAGGAGTATTAATGTAAAAAAAAAGCATGAGGGAAAATTTAGGGGTCATGGAAATGTTTTGTATCAGACTTGGGCAAATCTTTTCTATAAGGAGCAAAAGTATTAGTATTTTCGGCTTTCAAGGACATACAGTCTCTGTTATAACTACTTAAGTTTACCACTGTAGCATGAAATCAGCCATGGATAAAACATAAACAAATGGGTATGGCTATGTTCTATTAAAATGTTTTTTTATAGCTGAGTTCGTGGCTCATGCCTGTAATCCTAGGACTTTGGGAGGCCAAGGCAGGTGGATCACTTGAGCTCAGGAGTTCGACAGCAGCCTGGACAACATGGTGAGGCTCTATTTTTAAAAAAATTATTAATAAAATAAAAATTAAAACAATATTCTTTGTAGACACAAAGAATATAATAAGAATATAATAATTTGTCACCAATTATATAAAATTTGAATTTCATATAATTTTAATGGGTCACAAAACATTATTGTTCTCGTTTCTCCCTCATATATTAAAGAATGTAAAAACCGCTCTTGAAAAGCTGTAGCAAATTAGGCAGTGGAACAGATTTGGCCTGTGGCTGTAGTTTGCTGACCCCTGTTCATATCTTGATGGGGTGTAGGTTATTTGGATGTATGTAATTTATAACCTGATAAAAATGTTAAGATCTATGCATTTCTCTGGATATAAATTATTCCTCAACAGAAAAAGTCTAAAATACCCAGAGGCAGGAGCTTAGCGCTGACACTCTGGGATGACTTCATTAATTGTCACATGTGCTTTGCATTAACAGAAATAGCATAAGACATTTAGATTTCCACATAAAACACGAGTTATTCTTGTGCTATTTAAGGGAAGCAGATTTAGGCAAAAATATTGTGCTCTAATTGTTTTGCAATTGAGAAATCAAGGTCAAGCATATTCCAAATTTTCTGTTGCCAACTTTCTTAAGGCATTTGGGAACTTCTGATGTCCTCTGAAGCTATGGTTGACACAGCAGGTTAGTGTCAGGATTTGACTGGAATGTATATGCTGGAGCTTGGATAATTTTTACTAACCAGTGAAAGTGATTTCTGGCAATACTCAGTGGCTAAAATATATTCTTTGGCAGTTTCAATATCCTGATGCTCAGTCCTCCATCTGTCTTGACTTCAGTGTATCCTTTTACCTTACTGCATGGTCTTCCAAGTTGAAATTCTTTTTGGCTTGTTTCTAGAATGCACCTCTCACCTGGTTCTCCTGCTGCTTCTAAGAGATTTCTTGGTCTTTTCAGCACCCATTGCTGGTCCCTACATGAATGCCCTCCTCACTCTCTCTGGGTTCTGACATCCATGTCAGACCACTCTCCTACACAGACACTCTTCTCCCCCTCCTCAGGCTTTGTTACTCATGCCAGGCCTTCTTCTCATGTAAACAGTCTCTTCACTCTGTTTGGGCTCCAACATATCACACCAGGCTGCCCCCATTCATGGATGCCCTCCTCACCTCACTTGGACTCTAGATACCCCGGGCTGGGTTAACCTTTTGTGTGTCTACCCTTCTCACCCCACTTGGGCTGTGACTCCCTACTCCTTACACTTTAGAGCTCTAACATCCCATGGCAGACAGCCTCTCCTTATTAACACCTATCTTGCTCTGCCCCTCCTAATGGCCTCAAGACTGAAATGTTCAAAGAGGAAAGGAAAGAGAAAAAAGAAGTAGAGAGGAGGGAATTTAAAAATATTTTATTGGCTTTTAAAATATGTAGCATTTTGATCTACCTGGAACTTATTTTTGTGAATGTTGGTGTAGGAATCTTTGTCATAGTTACATTATATACATTTTTTTTTTTTTTGAGACAGGGTCTTGCTCTGTCATTCAGGTTGGAGTGCAGTGGTGTGATCTCAGCTCACTGCAACCTTTACTTCTTGAGTTTAAGGTTCAAGTGATTCTTCTGTCTCAGCTTCCTGAGTAGCTGGGATTATGGGTGTGCACCATTACATTCAGCTAATTTTTATACTTTTAGTAGCGATGGGGTCTCACCATGTTAGCTAGGCAGGTTTCAAACTCCAGACTTGAAGTGATCTGCCACCTCAGCCTCCCAAAGTGCTGGGATAACAGGCGTAAGTCACTGCACCTGGCTTATATATACATTTTTAATGGATAATCAATAGACCTCAAAGCATGTATTGCATAGTTTATTCTTTACACCCACTAGAAATATTATGTCAATCACAAACTAATTTTTAATATATATTGTATCTGTTTCTTTGTTATCTTAATTACTTACATATTTATGTCTTGATGTTTTTATTTGTTGTTTCATTAGAGGAGAAATGACATATTTATCAGATCATCTAAGGAGATAGAATTTTTCATCTTCTTTATATATGTCAGCAAAGTCTAATTTTCTTCATATAGGTTGTGTTCATGTATTAATTTTTAGGTATTATGTTTTATTATCATTAATGGTTTCTATTTTTCTACTGTATGTTCTAATTGATGCTTGCTAAGGAATAGGAATTCTTTTGATTTTCATTTGTTGATCTTTTACTGCATTATCTTTTTGACTCTTGTTTTAATTTTAATAATTTGTCACTGATGTTTTTCAGTTATCTACAAATGTTTTGGGCTTTTTCTTCCATTCCAATGTTTAATTGCATTATTTTTCTTGTCTTATTACATTAGCAATTAACCTCTATTGTAACTTGAATAGTAGTGACAGCATTGAGCATCCTTATCTTGCTCCTGACTTTAATGGGAATTTTTCTAAAATTTTACAATTAAGTATGATGTTTAAGTATATTTCTGGTAGATACCCTTTACAAAGTTATAACCTTTACAAAGTTATAAAAGTTTGCTTCTTTTTATAATTTGCTAAGAGTTTTTATAATGAATGAAAATGAAATATAAAATTTTTGGTGTATCTATTGAGATAATCATATGTATTTTCTCCTCTGTTAGTGTAGTAGATTCCATTAATGAGATTTAAAAATTAAATCTTAAAAGTAACATCCGAGTATATTTACCTTATAAAATGAGAGAATTACAGGGAGTGGGGAGATTGAGGAGACGTTGGTCAAAGGACACAAAATTTCAGTTAGGAAGAATAAGTTCAAATAATCTAATGCACATCATGGTGACTATAGTTAATGTCAATTTATTGTATATTTGAAAATTGCTAAGAGTGGATTTTAAGTGTTTTCACCACACAAAAAAAGATAAGTATGTGAGCTAATGCATATGTAAAATAATTTGATTTAGCTATTCCACAATGTTTATCTATACCAAAACATCATATTGTACACCACATAGTTTTACCTGCCAATTAAAAATAAGGTGAAAAATCTGAAAAAAAGTACAAAAAATATGTACTTATAAAAAATGAGAATTACAAATAATGTGTGTTGTCTTTGACTAACACTCTTAATTCTAGTGTGCACCCCCTAATCCCAGTAACCATTACTGTAAGGTTGAATAACCATATTTAACAGAACATATATGCTGTTGTTTTTGTATGTGTATTTTGAAATAGTACCAAATGCAAATTTCTTTTTCATTCATAATGTATTTTGGTAACTATTTTTATTGGATCATCTAGCTGCTTTTACTCCTTTACAAATCCTCTACATCTTTCCAATATATGCATTACACTCCACTTATTATTAATAATTTTATTTATTCCTTCTCCAACTGAAGTACATTTAGATTATTTGTAGATGTTTTCTTGTTCATATGTGTGTGAGTGCTTTTCTATGGTGCATAACTGATATTCCCAGGTTTTTAGAAAGTTTAAAAACATTTAAAAAATTATGAGTCATATTGAATATAAGTGTAAACGTATAATATTCTTAGTTTTCTATGTAACTTAAAAATACTCTCAAGATCACAAGTGTTCAATGTGACTGCATGCTCTATTTAGCCTTGACTAAAGTGAATACATGATTTTTCTTTTAACCTGTCATGGTGAATTTGAGTAATTTTCTAATCTTGAAGTATCTTTGTATTCATATAACACTAATTAATCATAGCAGTTACCTAAAAGATATGCTGCTGGATTTAATTTGCTGGCATTTTATAAAAGAATTTCTCATCTATGTTCCTAACTATAATTGAACCATAGTTTTTCTTTCTTATACTCTCCCGGTTCAGAATTTATAAAACAGTTTGGGACTTTTATGAAATGCATTGGATATCTTTCCATCTTTTCTAAGATCAGTAGAATTTTTCCCTTGTTTTTCAGATTAATATTTAATTACAATTATCTAAGTTCTCCATATCTTCTCTTGTATTTTAAATTTGAGTTGCATACTTCTGAGATATTTGTCTTCTATTCAGATAACAAATTGTCAAATTTGTAAAATTTCTCATCATTCATAGCATTAGCTTAGGATAGGCCATGTTTTTAGATTCATAATAGTTCAGGAGACCATATTGTCTTCATGGACTTTATCCTTTAATATGAAATCCTTTCTCTTTTGATACTTTTAATTATATTAATATTGCTATATTGCTTTCATTTGCCTACCATTCGATTAAATATTTTAGTCCAATATTTTCAAGCTTCCTGTGTTGTAAGAGTTTGCTTATGGCCAATTTATAGCTGGATTTTTCCTTTTAATCCCAATTGTCTTTTTAAATTTGTGAGTGAAATTAACCCATTTATATTTATTGTAAATACTGATGTTTGGACTTACTTTTCACATTAAAAACATTTTTACCATATGTTCCAGTTTCTTTTGCTTATCTCGTTCCCATTCTGCCTTCTGTTCAGTCGGATAAGTTTTTTTTTTCATTTAGCAGCTCCCTTCCTTTAAATGGTCTGCAGATCATAAATCTAATTCAATTCTTGTGCTATTAACTTTAAAAACTTAAAAGTCACATTCAGAATATGTATATTGAAAATTAATATCCAGAGTTAATTTGCATCTATAATCCCTTGCATGTTTCCAAACATTCTCTGATTATCCCTTTTCACACTTACAAAATGGAGGCATGAGTTCTTCTTAAGGATTAAATGTGATGTAATGTCAAACACCAGCCTTTATGAACATGTCTTCAATTTCTTTATTCCATTTCTTTTTCATTCACTCAAAATACTTCAGGTCCAGGGCACACAATCACCTCTTAACTGCTTTGTCCTTCAAAGTCACCTTCTCTTTCATCTCTTGCATCATTCATTATGGCCTTCAACTACTTTAAATTTCTTTGTAAGTCTCTGAATACCTTCTCAATCCCCCTTTAGAGAAAAAAATCCCATTATACATTTATGTAAAGGTCTCTTTTGCTCTAAATTTAATGAACGTCATTATCCAGTAACTCCACGCCTTTCTTCATTTGTCCTTCAAAATGGCGGACTTTAGACGTTCCACGATCAGCACCACGTGCGCCTGCGCCTCCCGCAGCCATTTCGCCCAGCAGCCTAACCTCCGTGAGGCGCCTGCGCACGAGACTCCAGCGCACTGTCGCTCCTCCCTCTAGCTGACTACGCCTGAAACCGCACGTTCTCTTCCCTTCCCTCCCCCGCTGACTCTGCACCGCCCTCACCCTTTCCTGTGAGATTCTTCCGCGAAGTGGAAGGCTCATCTTCGGTCGACAGCCCACGCACTTGAAGAACAATCCAATAGGCAATTATAGCTCAGGATCTCGCCATTCAGTCTTATCTATGCGCCACGGCAATTTTCCTCCAGGTCCCAAAGTTGATAACCGATTTCGCGGGACTTTTTTTTTGCATACTGTGAGGCAACAAATGGAAAGAATGGGTCTGTGGCGGAGGGATCACTGGCTTATTTTCTGTGTACTTTAACCTAATGGGGGTCGCCCGGGAGTCGGAAGGGGGAGGGGAAAGGGAGGAGGCAGCCAAGGAATTGTTTTTTCCTCTGGCCCCGCCCTCTCCCGACCGGCCAATGGTGATGGTCTGTTCCCCCCGGAGCCTCGCCCAGCTCTTGTGTCTCAGCCAATGAGCGGCGGAAGCGGCTCCGAGGGGGCGGGTCCGGGAGGCTGTGCGTGTCTTGTGAGAGCTCTTGAACCAAGTCAGTGCTGGAGTCGCCTGGGCGGCTGGAAACGGCTGCTGCCGCCGGTGACTCAGGGAGACGGGAGGCGGGGTAAGAGCGCCGCGGCCTCGGCTGCCGGGAGAGGGGGAAGAAAGGTGAAAGCGCTGAGCGCGCGGCCCCGCCGCCCGTTGGCAGCTGCGCAGGCCCGGGGAGACAGGCGCCCGGGGGTCGGGGGCCGGGGAGCTGGGCGCCGGGGCGGGGCGGCGGGGCAAGTGCGGAATCGCGGGCTCGCCCACCCTCCCCCGCGAGGCCGCCCGGGACCGGCGCTCTGCACCGGGGGCCTTTTCTTTTAGGGGCTGAGGGCTGAACACTTTCAAATCCACTCGAGCCGCAGATAATTCTTCCCTCACTCTGTCTGCGTTTGCGTTTGAGCTGTTAGGAAAGCCAAACTTGGGAGAGCGAGGGTCACGCGGCGCTGGGGCCCGGGTGTGTGGCAGGGGAGGGCGCCGGGGTGCGGGAGGGGGGCTCGGTACGGGTCCGCCCGGGGCCGCGTCCTCGCGCGGGTTCGGCGCCCTTCGCCAGCCCTCCCTGCTGTCTGGGCCCGGCCCCCTCCCACTGGCCGCCCCCGTCGCATTTTGTTTTTGTGTTTTTGCAGGGAGGAGCCCTTCCTGCAGGCGTGGAAACCATGGTGCTCACGCTCGGAGAAAGTTGGCCGGTATTGGTGGGGAAGCGATTTCTCAGTCTGTCCGCAGCAGACGGCAGCGACGGCAGCCACGACAGCTGGGACGTGGAGCGCGTCTCCGAGTGGCCCTGGCTCTCCGGGACCATTCGAGCTGTCTCCCACACCGACGTTACCAAGAAAGATCTGAAGGTACAGGCGGCTCCGGGCCTCTGCCGCCGGACGTTTCGCAGTTACCTTGGTAACGCGACCGTCGGTTCTCTCCTTCCGTTTTCTGAAAACGGAGACCAGAAAGTTGGCATATGATCTGAAGGTGCAGGAAGCTAGATCTTGCAAGTCTTTGGAATGGTTATGTAGAGCCGAGTTGTGTTTGGCCCACAGCTCCTGTCTGCCTGGCTTTAATAATGGGCTTAGGGTTGTTCAGACACGCTGCATTAATGCCGGTGTTGTGTCCCACTAGGACTGTCTCATCTTTACTCCAAAGGAGGAGGAGTATTTTTGTTAGCGTTAGGTTGGGCCTGTAGGTGACGTTTGGAGTCATTAAGAATTGAGGGTTAGTGCTTGGAAGTACTTTCAGCTGGTTTTGTTTGTTTGTTCCTGTTATTCACTCAACTTTTAAAAAACTTCCATACTTGTTAAAAATGAAGTGAGTGTAGAGGGAGGAGCTTAAGTTCTGTTTGGCGTATTAGGGTGGGTGTTTGTCCGTATATGGTGGGTCAGGGCAGGAGTGGGTTCCTGGTTGTCTGTGATGAGCCTGTGGGTGGGTGTGGGATATGACCATATATGGAGGGATGGGGTGGAGCTGTCCCATATATGGTATATTGGAGGACTGGCTTAGAAATACTGCACTTGGACGCATGAGGGGAGGGAGAGAATTGGGAACAAGTGCGGCCAGTGAGGTTTTTTTTTTTTTTTTTTAATCATGATGACACTCAGAACCTTTTTCTGTTAGATCTTTTCGAAGACAGATGAATTCTGATTGTGCTCCCTAATAGAAGTATTGGTGTGAAAGGATTGTCTGGGAAGAAGCAGTGAGGAAGCCATTGTACCAACAAAGACTCCTTTGTGCAAAAATAACTGAAAAAAGGTTCCTAACAAAGACTCCAGAGTGGTGATAACTTGAAGGAAGCTTGTCAGAACAGAAGATATTTCCCCCCTGCGTAGTGGATATGTTTCAAAATCTTCACTTGGCCATCATCTTTGCTTTTTCTTAAACTATGCTCAAATAAAGGAAGCAAGTTGTAGCGTTGGCAGTTGATTTTATGTTGATTTCTGAAACACTGTTCATTTGAACAC
The DNA here is from genome assembly GCF_009764315.1 of Trachypithecus francoisi. Lineage (NCBI taxonomy): Eukaryota > Metazoa > Chordata > Mammalia > Primates > Cercopithecidae > Trachypithecus > Trachypithecus francoisi. The sequence continues at coordinate 37,742,605 of NW_022681462.1, forward strand.
TTTGGGGGGGACAGTGTATGCCCAAACTGGTATTTATCTGCAAAGAGTTGTAGGAAAGGGGTATGCTGTTAAGCATGTTTTAAAGCTTCAACGTTGTGCCTTCTCTCATGTTAAAAAGGAGGAGTGACCAAAGAGCATTTAACCATGTGCCAAGCACTTCAGAACTATGATCTCGTTTAATCCTTATAGCAGTTCTTGGGGGTAGATACTAATATTGCCCCCATTTTATGGATGAAACTACTGTGCCTGAGGGACGTTAAGCATCTTGCCAAGGACACATAACTAGGAATTGACATAGCCTGTATTCTGTCTAACCCAGGAAGTTTTACTCCAGAAGCTGCCCTCTTAACCGTCAGGCCAGTGATCAAGAGCCACAACAGAGCTCCTGTCATATGCTGTGAGATTTGGTTTTTTCCTCCATTCCACTCATTTTTCTGCCACATCAGGTTTTGATGTTTATAGAGATAATATATTATGGTGCAAGAATGGCTGACCTTTTTGCTTTGGACTTATAACCTTTCTATAAGATGGGCTCTGTGTACTAGATTTCAGTCGTGTTTGTTGTGGTTTATTTCACCTGCCAAATCAAATTTTCTCTAGTGCATTTGTTTTTATGTGATTTGAATGGAAACAAGATTTTATTTAAACTTTACAGTCTTTAGTTCTTTGGCAGATGTTGAGAGACTAGGCGTTCCCTTCTCTTCTCTGGCAGTGACTGAGGACCTGTTGGGTTAGGCAGGCAATCTAGGAGGAACTTTACATGTATATATTTTTAAGTCTCCTCCCTCCACCCCCGACCTTTGAGGAGGTGGTGATATCTTCATTTTCAGAATGAGGAAATAGATTTAGGAAAAGGAATCTTTTCCAGATTTGCATAATCAACTACTAAGGGAGGCTGCGAATCCAGATTTGGCCCAGTGTCTTCTCCACTGCACTTCGGTGCCTAACCTGAAGACAACTGGGAGTTCATGTCAAAAACAATTTTGGCTAGGTTGGATTTTTGCCTTACTTTGTACACATCACAACTCAACCCTCAGGTAAGATGCTAATCTACTGTCTCTTTTCTAGTCATGATTTATCACTGTGTTTCTTAGTTGAGTAGCAGATATTAAGTTTGGGGGCTAAGTTGCCTTTAACAAAAAATAGGATTTTATTTTACCTTGATTTTAGAGTTGGGGGGTCTTGTTGCCCAGGCTGGTCTGGAACTCCTGGGTTCAAAACACAAAAACCAATTTGTGCTTGATGAGATACAGGCAGGAACCAAGTAACTAAGAACATACTTGCACTAGGGTTTAGGGGGCATTACGTTTTGGCGGGGGTGGGATGGGGGTGGGGCGAGGAACTGAGATGAATGTCAATAAATAACATTCAAGGAGTATGTAACTATTCTATTATTAGGACCAATACAAGTCTGTCTAGACTGGCTTGCTTAGCTAGGCATGATATTATTGAGGCCAAGTCTTGTTAATTTTGTTTCATCTAGAGAGACTTTGTAACAGAATCACTTATTTAGATGACAAAAAAAAGTATGTCTAGTAGTTGGTTACATAGAAGTTAAGGTGAAGACATAATAGCAGTAGATAACTATGATTAAATGGTTACATCAGGATTTAGCAAAGAAAAAATAATCATTAATGGTTGTTATGTGGGGATTACTTCATTTAATCCTCACAGATATCCTAGATGGTAAACTACATTTTTAGTGTCAAAAACTGAGGCGTAAAGAAGTTAAATAACTTGTCCAAGTTTGTCTCCAGACCTTGAACACTGGGCTTTAATATTCAGGTAGAGCGAGGTTAGAGCATTTTAGTTTGCTAGCCTCTATATCCCTAGCACTTAGAACACTGCTTGGCATGTAGTGTGTGCTCAACTATTTGAATGGATAAGTGAAGGAATCGTAAAATTATTACCTCTCCTGTGGAGCAACAGTTCAGAAAGAATCTACTGATGAGGCAGTAGCATTCTCTTCATCTGGAATGACAAGAGATCCTAATTAGATGTGACTATAAAGACCACTTTAATCTTATTTTTATCCTGCTCTTTTTACTTGAGTATGAAATGAGTTGCTTCCTAGCTGATTTTGTTCACATAATTATTCATGCTGGGAATGCCCTGCTTCTTTAACTTGTCCTTTTCTTCCTTGAAGCTTAGCTTTTCCTTGAGTCTAATGCCCCTTCTTAGTCCTTAGGGTTGTCCTTAGCAGGTAAGTAGTCCTTGCCATCTGTATGTACCATTTCCTGCTATTGTCAGCAGTTGGGTGACATGACTAATGCCTAGCCTTCCATTTTTGCACACCATTGGAACTTTAATGTTAGTGCAGTCTGCTGCCCAGTCAAGCCATGTAAAATGAAAAAACTCCTAGCACAGTATAAAAACTGCCCCTTTTAATTGAATGCTGGACCTTGGGATTTTAGACAAACATTTTATTTAGGCATAAGAAGACATAAGTGGAAGCACAAGGAATTAATTTCTTTGTGGGATAGTGAATTAAGTGGTATTCTGCATTGTACAGGGCACAAAATAGATGTGTAATTAAAAATTTCTTGCCTAAAAACCATATCATTCTGTGCTCCTACTTTTAAACTTGGAAACATTTTCCTTGGTCGTTCTGATGGCTTTTATAATCATATAGTCAGGTGAGATGAGAGTATGGTAAGAGTGGGAGATTTTGATATTAGTTTATTAGATATAATCATATATCAGAGATTTTCTGTTGGGAAAATATTAGCTTGAAAAATCTGAAATACCGAGCATTTGGTCAAGGTGTTTCATAGGTACTAATAAGGTACACATTTGCAAAGTACCATGTTAAAAGAAGAGCAGATTTCAAAATTATAGGTAGTGAATCATAATTGACTCTGGCCTTTGAAGTCACGTGGCCTAAGTTACACATCTCATTGTGAACCAAAGGAGCACGGGTGAAATAACACAATTTGGAATAGAAACTAGTTGTATCTGTCAGCTTGCATGAGCTTGGTCAAGTCACTTTAGTTCTTACTGAATTTAAATGTCTCTTTAGGCCAGGCGCAGTGGCTCACGCCTGTAATCCCAATAATTTGGTAGGCCAAGACGGGTGGAGGTCAGGAGTTCACGACCAGCATGGCCAGCATGGTGTGAAACCCAGTCTCTACTAAAAATACAAAAATTAGCTAGGTGTGGTGCCACACACCTGTAATCCTAGCTGCCTGGGAGGCTGAGGCACGAGAATCACCTGCATCCCGGAGGCAGAGGATGCAGTGAGCTGAGATTGCACCACTGCACTCCAACTTGGGCAATAGATTGAGACTGTCTCAAAAAATAAGTGTCTTTAAATGTCCACAGAAGAGGCTTTTTGGGGGGATGTCATTAAATGTAAAATCTCAGACCTCAAGGCACAAATGAAAGATGCTTTGTTTTTTTCTGGAAATGGGGTCTCGCTCTGTGACCCAGGCTAAAGTGCAGTGGCGCAATCATAGCTCACTGCAGCCTCAACTTCCTTGGCTCAAGCAATCCTCCCACCTCAGCCTCCCAAATATCTAGGACCACAGGTGTGCACCACCACTCCTGGTTAATTTTTGTATTTTTTGTAGAGGCGAGGTTTCCACACGTTGCCTTGGTTGGTTTAGAACTCCTGGACTCAAGTGATCCTCCTGCCTTGGCCTCCCAAAATGCTGGGATTACAGGTGTGAGTCACCGTGCCTGACTGACATATATGGTTTTGATAGGAAACTTTTGAACAATATTGAAGAAAGCTCACAACTTGTTGGTTTTATTATATGTTTTTTAAAGTCGTCTTTTTCCAAACCAAAGATAATGTGAATTTTTGGTCAACACAGCCTAATATTTGAAAGTCATAAGCTTAAATTGTTTTTAAGGAGCTGAATTTTTTTTTTTTTTTTCACATCACTCAGAAATTGGGATATGAATAGGGAACCTGTCTGACTTTTGGTTTAGGGTTATCTTAAGCTTTAGATAGTGATCTAGTAAGAACTGTGATGTTGCTTAAGTTTTGGGAAACCACTTAAGATCTTAATCCTTCTTAATCCTGCACTTTTTTTTTTTTTTTTGCTGAATAGATATTAATCATGTTGAAGACCCTCTTTCCCCTGCTCCTAATAGGTGATACCTTGATAAGATTTGAATTAACCATGGAGGTATTAAAACTACCGAGTTGTCTTGCCAGACCCTTTACATACTGTCTTTTAAAATATGCCCAACTATGCAATGAGAGGTGTTACATTTTTCATTTTGAAAAACGTTTTTCATTTTGAAAAACGTTGAGAGAACTTAGATTTTCTAAGTGAGGGTTCTTAACCTGGGGTGCAGGTTAGTTGGTTTCCTTTGTAATTATAAATATTTTATTTTATATATGTAAAATCATTCTAAGAGAGATTCAATATAGCTGGGAATTCAAACCAAGATCTCTGAATGTGGATCTGGAATTTGTGGGTGCTCATGCCTCTTATGCCACATTGCTGATAAATGAGAAAACTGTCCACCTAAAGCTTGGTTGAGTTTGAGGTTGATGTGAATATGGAGCAGAAAGACTAGCCAATTTAGGGGAGATGTCAGAAGATGCGGATTCTGTGGCTAGGAAACAGAAAGAAAGATGGGCAGTCTCTGCCAACCTTTGTGAAAGACCATTTGGTTGATTACAGTGATAGAAAACATATATATAACCAGGGAGAAACATATATGGGCCTTGCCACGTGGGTGTTTACATTCATTCTGATTTGGAAAGTACTCAGTAATAACTGCAAAGTTAAAAGCCTAAAATAGCAAGAAGATATGTAGTTTCCTAGGTAAAGTTGCCTGGGAAGTTAGGGATGCATGTTTTGTTGGCTGAGAAGGGTAGGGTAGATCTTAGATTTCATTTATTTTTATCCTGTAGACTGGAGAAGATTTGGGATTGGGGCTAATGTGGGAATTTAGTGCCTTCTAAGCAGATGAGAGAAACAAGATAAGAACCCAGTGCAGAGGGAAATTTATTCATTAATCTATTCCAACAAGTATTTGAGTGCCGATTAGTTTCCATATACCAGTGATATATGGTGGTAAACAAAAGCAGAGACAGACTTTGACCTATTAGAATTTATTTGTCAATCAGTTAACCACAAATAAATAATGCAAAGTGTGGATGAGAGCTAAGACGGAAAAGTACAGAACTTTGAGTGCAGTTAGTAAGGGGACCTCTCTTGGGAGAGAGAGGCACTTTGGTAAGGGAGGGTTTGAGGAAAGGATATATGTATTGTGTTCTGATAGATGAAGTTAACTAGTTAATAAACTTAAGTTTGAAAAGGGATGTATGTATGACTGATGTCTGTAAAATTGTGAACAGATTTAATAGATAATAGATGTATTAACTAATTCCTGGAAACCAAAATGAGAGACCTCTTTAGTAAGAGGAGGAATTTTAAATCAAATAGAAACAGTGATTTTTACACTGAATATTGAGGGAGTTTATTGTCATTGGTAGAATACAAAAAGCGTTAAAGAGGACCTAGAATAAGTTAAGGGGTAACATATTCATAATGGGTTAAGGAAGCTGGAGTGTTTCAGTGCTTTTATATGACTTTGAGTTTTACGGTTTTGTAAACAATTCCTACTCATAGATCACTCCCAGAAGCTCACTTTTAGACTGAATTTTTTTAATGTCTTAAAATATGTATAGAAATTATAAGAGTTGTAGCCTTAGGGTTACAGAAAACATTACAATTACTTGGAAAACAATACTTCAAGGTAGTTTAACTTTCATGAAAGAAGTTATAGTTCTGAAAAACTCTGTAGTCATTATATTAATCATCTGTTTCTATGTTATCAAACAAGTAGTTTTAGACTCCAAATTCTGTGGTAAATTTCCTAGCTTATTCAACTGAAAGGGATATTGAAGATGTGCTATATATTAGACCTTGTGCTAAATTCTACTCATTTCAGAGGAATTCAAAAGCAGGTGGTGGATTGTGGTGATGGGGTGTTGTCTGAAGCCCACTTACATTGTCAACAGAGAATTACAATGCAATTCTATTAAGTACATCTTTTGAGTTTCAAATTTTTGTCTTCCAATTCCAAAAGCTCAGATGTCTAATTAACGTATGTAAACACCTGCTAAGTAGGGGTTCTTTGGTTTCTGGGCTTCCCAGGGGTTTACTTTAGGGACAGAGACTGGCCCAAAAAGCCTTGACTTCTGTATCCGGAAGTGAGTTGGGAGCCAAAGCGTGGGTCATGTGTGATTATGTATTGTGGGCTGTGACGGGAAGTGAGGGAGCTGGAAGGGGGAAAGCACATCCAGATAAAAGATTCACATAGAAGAATGAAGGTATAGTTCAGCTGGGGCATTTGTAATGCTTATTTTTACAAATTGAATCTGCTTCCCCCACCCCCCAATTTTGTCTGTCTAGGTGTGTGTGGAATTTGATGGGGAATCTTGGAGGAAAAGAAGATGGATAGAAGTCTACAGTCTTCTAAGGAGAGCATTTTTAGTAGAACATAACTTGGTTTTAGCTGAACGAAAGTCACCTGGAATTTCTGAACGAATTGTACAGTGGCCTGCAATAGTGAGTAAAACTTGGGCTTATTGAACTCCTGAGAAGAGGGTGTCTTAGCCATTGATCCATTGTAGGTAAAACAAGGAATATATAAATGTAATGCCAGAAAGTCAGAAAAGTTCCCAGGATCTCCTGCCAGCCCTGGAGGTAGTAGTGGGAATGTCTAGGTCAGAAGGCAGGAACTAGCAGTCATATGCAAACATATAGATCTGTTTGGTTTGGCCCTTGCAATACTTTCAAAACATTTGAATTAATTGACTACTTTAAAAAATGTGGAGAATACATCTAAAAATCTAGATTTCCATTGTCTCTTAAAAAATCTACAAGATAATGGCAGCACTGGAGCCTTAAGACAGCAACCCCCAGTCTTGATCTTATGATCTTTAAGGTTCCCTCTGGATTATTATATTTTTTGGCTTTAAAGATACTGTAAGTCAGTATATGATTGTGCTTTATCCACATTGTAAAGTGTGGTGCAAAGAGAAGAGTGAGCGCTGTCTGGAGAGGGCACTTTAGTCTTTATAGGTCTTGAGCTGGTGCTTTAAGGAGTAAAGTTTGGATCTAGATAGTTTGGAAAGGCCGGGAGAATAGTTGAAGGCTGATCAGATTGTAATCAGATTTTGCCCATAAGTGAAAAGAGCTGCCATGGAGATTCTTGAGAGATGAGGGCTGTGATTAAAGTTTTATTTTGCTCTTTGTATTTTTTTTTCCAGCTGTTTAGAACTGAGTAAAAACACAGGCCTGTCTCCCCAGAAAAGTGTGCATACAAGCAGTTTTTGCATAAATTTTTGGGAAACCATGAATCTGTGGACCCAGTCCTGTATATTAATAACTCCCAAACGTCTATCTGGTTTAAATTATTGGCTTTGAATAAAAATTGTATTATCTGTGACTGCATAAATAGTAGTTGTGAGATAACTTGCAGTAAATAAAAAAAATTAATGGCTTTATCACTTTCTCTGTGTATGGAAAATAGCCAGTTCCTATTTTCAGAATTATGCCGACAGCAGTTATGATGCTAACGTGTTTTCTTTTGTTTTAGATGTACAAACCTCTGTTGGACAAAGCTGGTTTGGGATCCATAACTTCTATTCGCTTTCTGGGAGATCAACAAAGAGTATTTCTTTCTAAAGATGTTTTGAAGCCTATTCAGGTAAAACATAGAAACAGTAGTAAACCTTAGAAACAGAAATACGAACTCCTTTAACATGAGAAGTAAAGTACAATTGAACCTTGAACAGTGCGGGTATTATGGATGCTGACCCCTTGCACAGTAAAACATCTACATATAACTTCGATTCCCTCCAAACTCTACTAATAACTTACTGTTGACCAGAAGCCTTGTTGATAAACAGTTGGTTAACATATATTTTGTGTATGTATTACATACTGTATCTTACAATAAAATTAGCTAGATAAAAGAAAATGTTATTAAAATCGTAAGCAGAATACATTTAGTATTCATTAAGTAGAAGTAGATCATTATAAAGGTTTTTATCCTTGTCTTCATGTTGAGTAGGCTTTTGGTCTTGCAATCTCAGGGGTGGCAGAGGTGGAAGAAAATCTGTTGATAAGGGGGCCTGCAAAGTCCACACCTGTGTTGTTCAGTGGCCAAATGTATTGATGTTGGTTGCTCTAATTTAAATACTTAACAGGAAAGAACCCATCCCATTATCAATTAGGTGGGATGTTAATTCAATCAATTAGGTGTTAGACTCATTCCTCAATGTTAGCTTTTGGGTTAGTGCTGTCCATTTATGATTGAAAGGACTATAGTTGATGGTGTGTGTGTATGGAAAACACTTAGGTAATATGAAAATAATGTTTAAAAGTAGACTGTTTATATACATATATGTGCATGCATATATATACAGTCATGCATACATATATATAAGCAATCTTCATTATTTGTAGATTCTATGTTTGTGAATTTATCTACTTGCTAAAATATATTTGTAACCCCAAATCAATACTTGTGGTGACTCATGGTCATTCACCAGTACTTGCAGAGCTGCAAACAATTGAGTTGCGTGATGCAGGTTCCCAGCTCCTAGCTAAGGTTAAATAGGTGATGTTCCACCTTGTTTCACTTATGCTGTAAACAAGTGTGCTTCTTGCAGTCTAGTGCTGCATTTTTGTGCTTTTTGTTTTTTTTTTTTTTTGATGATTTCACTGTTTAAAATGGTCCCCAGCAGCAGTGCTGAAGTGCCATGATGTGTCTTAGGAACAAAATGTGTTAGATAAGCTTCATTCATCTGTGAGTTATAGTGCTCTTGGCTGTGAATTCAAGTTTAGTGCATAAGCAGTATATGTTAAATAAGATGTCTTTCAGTAGAAACACATAAAACAAGATTATGTGTCAATTGGTTGATGAAAATGTGACCAGAGGCTCGAAGGAACCTATGCCTGTATTTCGCCTAGGAGCAATGGTTCAGTATTTGTTAATAAAACATTTTTTTGCAACTTGATAAAACATAAATACTGCAAATGGGTGAGGATAGACTTCACGCGCGTGCACAAACACACGTTATAATAATATTCGTCTTTTAGATATCATTTATAAAGCTGAATAATCTTCTTTACCGCTTTCTGTTTTGTGACTTCATACCTTACTTGTTTCTTTGTGGTATAGAACTCTGAAACCTATTTGCTAAAAGTGGTTTGGGGTCAGTGGTTACCGGGTTGCCAAGCCTGTGTTGGGAAGCCCAAAGCACTGGCTTTCCCTCTGCTTGAGTCTCATCCATACTTCCATATCTGGAAAGTGAGTGAAAACAGGATTCATAATCTGAACCTTATTTTATAATGTTTAAGTAATGGAACAGAGGAAGATGCTTTCACTTAGTTAACTTCAGACACGAGTTCTTAGGTTAGATACCCATCTTGATATTTTTCCTGCCTTAAAAGGAAGACTGACTTGCTTGCAGGGATCAAATAACATACAGGGAGGTTGTGGATATTTTGCATTAGTGAGTGATAAAAGGAATTTTTTATTCTTAGTGATGTTTTCTGAATTTACATCTTTCCTGTATTTAAGGTTTTCAGTTAAGGTAGAACTCTAGTTTTGTTTCTTGAGGTTGAAAAAGAAACATCTAAATTAGTAAGTTTATATTTATTCTCAGGGAGAGGGGCTGTGAGCCATCAGTGTGAATGTTGTCATTAATGCAATATTAATATATAATTAACTGGGAGAAATATAATGTGTGGTCTTTTACTGATGTTGAGTTGTCAAAGTTTCATACTTCAGAGAATTATCTTGTAGATATGGGTGATCACAGTAGGCTGTACAAAAGTCCACATTGGGGGATGTGATTACCCCAGTAGGATACTTGCTCTAGATAATGCACAGAGCATGTGAATATCATTTGGCATATGCAAAAATTGGGGTTGAAAGTTAGGGTCCGTCTTTAGGTTGAATTTCACTCAGTTATCTGTGGGTGAGAAAAAGATAAGATATCTGGATAACTGTCTTGCACTTTTGGTAAGCCCTAAAACTCTTCTAGATAGCCTGATATTTTTCTACTTTATTGAAGCCCTTTGCAGTTCTTTCCATTATTACGTACTTTCATCTTGTAGTAGGAATTGGAGAATACAATTAAATTTTTTGAAATTGTATAAACAATACATGCATGAGAAAAAAAACAAAAACGAACACATTCTGGTAATTAATATTGATCTCTTATGGAGACCCTAGGTTTGTCTAATGTTATTTGGCAAAAGAAATACATTTTCCCAGTGCGTCTTCTCTCTCTAACAGACTAGTTATCCTTCCCAGTGGGAAAAATGGATGAACCATTCTTGGTCACTAACCATTTCACAGTGGCAAAAAAGCATAAAGGCCTGATATTGGAAGGGCTTCTGTGTTTAGCACTGTTTTTTCTTTGCCCTGCTAGAATTCGGTTTGGCAGGTTATTCCTATTGACAGTTTCTGTATTACATTTATCATAACTGGGTATGCACACAAAGCCAGAAGACTGTGGAATAGTGCCAAGCATGGAGCTGCTGCCAAGAATTGAATGTTTCAGAACTGGCTTACTCTGAAGCCTGAGGCTATTCATTCAGATTTTCTGTTTGTCCCCCCACATCCCTTTTTGTAAAAAAAAAAAAAAAAAAAAAAAAAAATGCATTTGTAATACTAGTTATGTTAAATGAATCTGTGTGAACTGAGTTGTTAAAAACAGCAGTTTCTTGCCGGGTGCGGTGGCTCACGCCTGTAATCCCAGCACTTTGGGAGGCCGAGGCGGGCGGATCACAAGGTCAGGAGATCGAGACCATGGTGAAACCCCGTCTCTACTAAAAATACAAAAAAATTAGCCGGGCACAGTTGCGGGCGCCTGTAGTCCCAGCTACTCAGGAGGCTGAGGCAGGAGAATGGCGTGAACCCGGGAGGCGGAGCTTGCAGTGAGCCGAGATCCGGCCACAGCACTCCAGCCTGGGCGGCAGAGCGAGACTCCGCCTCAAAAAAAAAAATAAAAATAAAAACAGCAGTTTCTTACCAGGAGGGGAGCTGAAGCTTGGTCAGCTTTAAGGTGCCTTAGAAAATAGGGTTTTGGCCTAGGTAACCAGGCCGAGATGTGGTTCAAGATTTTCCCTAAAATTGCCATCATGGGTGCATGCTTGCTCATCCCCAGGGTGGCCACCGGGCACAGCCATGGGTTCACTAATGGGAATATGGAAAAAAGGGCTGCCCATAATCAGTGGAGTTTGGTGGAAAGAGATATGTGAACCTCTGGAGTTAATCTCTACGATGTGTCAAAAGGTTTGGAGAACACTGATTAAGGAAACCTGATTGATGAATAAACTAACTCTCAGTTATGGTCATCTACCCCTGCTAGGAGGTTACACAGTGTATTATATGGCGCAGGCAGTGTGTTATATAAAATAAAAGAAAACCCAAACAGTAATTGAAATGAATTGACCATATACATTTGTCTCTTGTGTGTCTTATCTGTATTTTTTGTCCCTTGGATTTGGATTGTGATTTCCCAGTCCGCAGTATTTAGGATACAGAGTGTTTTTTACTTGGATTGACCAGCTATTTGTTTGCTTGCTTTTTTCCCGTCGACAAAGTTAGTCATATTTAAAATTATGCTTTGATCTACTCTTAATATTTCTCATGTTTCTAGCTTGGGATGACTTTACTTCAGTCTGCCTTATAGCTGTGATCATTTGATGGTTTAGGACTTTTTGAGCCATCTGGTTTACTGGAATTGGAATGATTTGGGCTATCACATGGTTTGTTGACACTACTTTAACCCATTTGATTAACCAATTGAAATAGCCCACTGGAATTTAAATAACTCTTCTTATTAACTGTTAACCCTTAACATGTAATGATCTTTCGTTTTTCAGGATGTAAACAGTCTTCGACTTTCTCTTACGGATAATCAGATTGTCAGCAAAGAATTTCAAGCTTTGATAGTGAAGCATTTAGATGAAAGCCATCTTTTAAAAGGTATATGCATTATCTAGTGTTGATAGTTCATGAGTTGACCAATAATTAGCTTGTGAGAAATTAGGGTTTAGCCTCTCATTCATTTGCTCATTGAAATTTCTTTTTTTCTTTTCTTTTTTTTTGAGACAGAGTCTTGTTCCTAGGCTGGAGTGCAGTGGTGCTGTCTTGGGTCACTGCAGCCTCTGCCTTCCAAGTAGCTAGGACTACAGGCATGCACCACCACACCTGGCTAGTTTTTGTATTTTAGTAGAGACAAGGTTTCACCATGTTGGCCAGACTGGTCTCAAACTCCTGGCCTTAAGTGATCTGCCTGCCAGGTGTGAGCCATCACGCCCAGCCATTTCTTTCTTTTTTGCTCAAATAAATTTTTAAGAATTTTAAAATGTGAAATTCAAAAAATGTGTGTGTTGCTAAAACCTCTGAAATTGGGAAAGTTTGGAGATTATATGAAACTAACAGTAAAGTAGGGCCAGGCACAGTGGCTCAAGCCTGTAATCCCAGGACTTTGGGACATCCAAGGTGGGAGGATTGCTTGAGCCTAGGATAGGAGTTCAAGACCAGCTTGGGCAACACAGGGAGACACCGATCTCTACAAAACATTTTTTAAAAAATTATCCCAGTATGGTGGCACATGCCTGTAATCCCAGCTACTCAGGAGGCTGAGGCAGGAGGATCACTTGAGCCCAGGAGGTCAAGGCTGCAGTGATCCCTGATTACACTGCTACACTCCAGCCTGGGTGACAGAGACCAAGACCCTGTCTCAAAAAAAAAAAAAAAGTAGATATTTGTAAAGCTCAGCTATATTTCGATGTGGAATTTGATATGTTTGGAATATCAGCCATATAAAACGGATAAGGCATTAATTTGATACTCCTTACCTTCCCATTTATGTTACTGAGTTTCTACAATCATACATTTTTTTCTGTGTTTTTTAGATTATCAGACATAGTATTTCTGTTGGGGTTCCTGAATTTGATTCCTCTAAAACTACACAGGACAGTGAGTGAGGTCTTGATGAATTGTCTGATACGACTTTGGTCTGATACAAAATAAAAAGTTTAAATCTTCTCTTATCTTTTCTGAAATGTCAGTCATCTTATGTTTGTAGTGATTCTTTTAATATTTACTTTTGCATTTTTTAAAAAAAGGACTTAGGAAAAGATAGTCCTGGATGATGTTGCTATTGGGAGATAATGCAAATGGCTCTAATTTTTTTTTTTTTTTTTTTTTTTAAGGTGACAAAAACTTAGTTGGTTCAGAAGTAAAAATTTATAGCTTGGACCCGTCTACTCAGTGGTTTTCAGCAACCGTTGTAAGTGGAAACCCAGCATCAAAAACTCTTCAAGTCAACTGTGAGGAGGTAAAGACAACAATAACTCCTTGTAAGATAACTCGACAAAGTATGATAACTATACAAAGCATGTATGATTTTCTAGGCACTAAATACCTTTATTATTTGAAACTGATTTTCAGTATGTTCTTGAGCATTTTTATTTTCCTGTATCTTTGTTTCATTTATTTTTAAGATTCCAGCACTGAAAATTGTTGATCCATCACTGATTCATGTTGAAGTTGTGCACGATAACCTTGTGACATGTGGTAAGATACGTTATTAAAATCTTTCTTCTCCTTTTCCTTTTCCTCCTTTCTTCTCATATTAAGAGAAACAGGGAAGCCAACTTAACCTATTTTTAAATATTTTAGGTAATTCTGCAAGAATTGGAGCTGTAAAACGCAAGTCTTCTGAGAATAATGGAACCCTGGTTTCCAAACAAGCAAAATCTTGCTCTGAGGTAACCTTTATTTATGTCACTTGTGTAAAGCTTTCCTTAACTCTAACATTGCATGGCTAGTTTTTATTTTTTTAATCATTTATTTAATTATTTTTGTTGTTTTAGAGATAGGATCTCACTCTGTCACCCAGGCTGGAGTGCAGTGGTGCAGTCAGAGCTTACTGCAGCCTTGAACTCCTGCCTCCAGAGTAGCTGGAACTGCAGGCATGTGCCATGCACGACGTCTGGCTAATTTTTGTGTTTTTTGTAGAGACAGGGTCTTGGTATGTTGACCAGACTGATCTTGAATTCCTGGGCTCAAGCAGTCCTCCCGCCTCAGCTTCCCAAAGTGCTGAGATTATAGTCATGAGTGAGCTACTGCCCCTGGCTGCATGGCCAATTTTTTTAGTGTTATATTGCTGTCTGCTCTTCTTTGCTAGTTCCAGATCTTGGCCATAATTTCTACGCTGAAGCAGATGGAGATAATATAAGTTTATGGTTTACTATTTTATTTAAAAAAAATTTCATTTTTTGGTATTTGCTGGAGATTCTCAATAGATTTGACAATTTCACCATGTGGAAGTGTTCTTAAAGGTAAATTGAGTTGTGTGTGTCAGTGCCTGGCATGAAAAAAGGGAAGGAGCCTTAGAATTCTGAGTAGTTTGGGTGTTGAAATAGGACCCTCACCTTCTGAATAATAAGGAATTTTAATTGGTTGTTTATGATTGGGTAAACAAATGTATTTCAAGGGAAGTGATTGGTTTGCCATTACTAATTTCTGCTCAGAAAAGTATAGGCTTTTGTGAATGCTACCATGGGTTCACGTACCACATTTAATTCTATTCTGAAATAGTTACCATTTGGACCAAGACTATTTTTTTTTTAGGTGAATTAAATCATTAGGACCTATTACAGTACAGATAACTTTTTTGCACCTTCGGAATCCAAATGCACTTGTCACATGGATAGTTTCCTGTGTTATAATTATCAAAAACTCCTTTATGATGCTCTGCCCCAGGCTGGAGTTTAAAATTTAAAAACTGACCAAGGCCAGGAGAAATGGCATGAGGAGTGGGCCAGGAAGCCAATGAATAAATCTAGGTTTTTTGATTAAGGGCAGACTGGACTACAGCATCTACTGGAACCGAAGCTAGCACTGTGCCACACAAACACTTGAGTCTATGTAGCTAGGATGGTTAATTGGCTTTCTTGAATCTTTGCCTGTGTACAGGCAACAGGAACTTTGATACTTCACCAAAAGCTTTGTAAACCTGTGTCTGAAGCCTCTGTCCTCCTTTGAAAGGGTATAGGCTTTAACCTCTTGAGTGGAGGCTCAGGTTGTTTAGGAAAGAATGAAGAAGTAATTACGGAAATTAGTCTTACTACTTTTCATTTTTGCCTTAAAGTTTACAAGGTAATTTCAAGTACATCCATCCAAGAAACCACAGTTACTGTATTAAGTACTCACTGTGTGGTGGATACTTGGTCCTGGAGATTGAAAGGTATCTGGAGTTCCTGTCTCAGAGTCTATAGCATAGTGAAGGAGACAGACTTCCAAAGGGCTCCCACAAGTGCAGGGGGAGTGCTCTGGGCAGGAGCTCTGCAGGTGCCTCAAGAAGCAGCCTGGGCAGAACCTGTGAGACAGAGAGGACATGTCTTGTTTGGTGAAGGGCAAATGTTTCATTGTGGCTGGGGCACAGGAGGTGTGGAAAAAGAGAAGCAGGATCAGAGATAGGAAGTTTGGGTTTTATGCTGCAGATGAAGAAGGTGTCTGGGGTGTTCAGGGGTTTTAAGTTCAGGAGATTGACTTAAGCTTTGTAGATGATGGATGAGAGAAGGAGGTGAGAATAGAAATGAGGGCACTGATTAGGTTGTATTGCACATCATAAATAGGCTTGAGGTGAGGCGGTAGCTAAGGGGGTGGAGAGCTATTTAGGAGACAGCATTAGTTGAATTTGGTGGAAGACTAGGTGTTAGGACTGAGGAAGCACAGGAACCTAGCTAATGAAGTAGGTAGAACAAATGGAATGTCTGCCTCAAAGAACATGACAGTTCTAACTTAGGAATCCCAAGTGACATGGTCAGGCAATTATTTATGATACTATATAGTCTCCCGGTATAGAAAGGGGCTGAGCTGGTGAGGAATAGGGGTCCCTGGTCTAGAAGGGAATAGATAGTAAGGCTCTGGGTAAGTAATGTGGCCAGGACTACACAGAGGATGTCAAGCTCAGAGACAATATTGTCAAGTAATCCGTAGTATTAGAAGCTGAGAGATAAACAGGATAGAATAATAATTTCTTTATGTCAGGTTTTAACATTAGAGAAATTGTTAGCAGTCTAGAGTTAGTAAATATCAGTTTGGAGAAGTTGGTTATGTGTTACCTGTCATGGGGAATGTATCAGTGTAAATTGGAGTATGATGAAAAGGAGAGCTGAGTGAGCGGCGAGGTGTGCTGAGGAAGAGAGGTCAGGAATAGGAATGGCATATCCTGTTGGATGGTGGAGTGATCAGTCTGGGGTGCAAGCAGAACTGAGGTCAGTGGGAACCTCCTGTGGGGGAAGGTGCCTTCAGAGTGTTGAGTGTGTCAGCAATGGGAAAGGCGTTTGAGCAAGTAAATTTCTAACCTTCAAGGAGGTACTTGTAAAATGTGGGTATATAGACATACATGATGTGATCCTGTCTCCTTGACTCAAATTCTTAAAAGGCAGGGAGCATTACTTTTTTATCTTTCTCAGCATGTTGCCCATATTACCAATGTGCTATTGAGCTGATTGATGAGCACATTAGAAGCTATTAAAAAAAAATAAGCCTGCACTTTAGCCTGGAGATAAGTTTCTTAACTTCTGTATCTAAAATGATAAACTAAATAAAGTGTTTTAAAAATGTACGTTGCAGCTCTTGAGCTTTATGCTAGTCATGTCATTCTAAAGGAAGTTGAAAGTGGTGGATTTTTACCTGGGTTTTAGAAGTTTTTGAAAATTTTTTTTGATTATTAAGCTCATCTCATTTTAAAATTTTTGGTTAACCTAGAAAAGTATAGTAAAGAATAGAATCATCACTTGTAATTATACTTCTCAGAGACTCTCTGTTTACATTTTGAAATACTTATCTCCTATCTCTTTTTCCCCCCCCGTATGTATCACAGAGACCTGATTTTTTTGTTAGTTTTTTAAAACTAAAAACCATAGTCTTGTAGCCTCCTTGATTCCCTTGCAATGTATTATAACTATTATTCCATATCGGCAAATATCTTTCGTTCTGGGTGATTCTTGTAATCAGAAAAGTTTTGGATACACTGGCCTGGCCTAGATTTCAGGAGGGCTAGAAAGATAAAGGGAGCAGTGGGGAAGGAAAGTATTTGAAAATGTATGAGTGAAAGGTGAGTACAGTAACACACTCAGCACGATTCTTACTGTGTTTGCACTTCCTAGATGTGTTGGACAGGCACTTTTAGGGTGGTCTTTGGAAGACAGGCATTTGGGATTAGGTAGTCAAGACTCTTGACTCTCTTGGTGAATACTTTTGGTTAAGCTAAACCTGTTTGCCAGTGATATCTGGCTCCTTGAAGGTCTTCTCTGCCTAGCAGACTATTCCTCAGAGTTACAATGTTGCCTGATTAGTTGGGAAAGAGTCTGCTGAGGAGTGTGAGCCAGCAGTGTCCTTTTTAGAATTTATCATACACTCAATTATATTATCTCCATCTGCTGGCAGGGAGGAACTATTGCCATGACTGGTATAGAAGACCTTCAGGGAAAACTCTTCAGGTAAGAAGAAACTTTGACCCTTTGTTGAGTCAGAGGCCAGTGCAGAGGTGCACTTGTGAACATGGGTTTGGGAATTGGAATCCTGTTCCTGTTGAGCTACACCTTAGGAAAGTTGTAGAAGGAAATACTTGAGTTTCTTAAAGGAAAAGCACGCTAAGTTATGCTGATTCTAACACACGGTGACAGAATTAAGAAAGTTTTCACAATGTTTTTCTGCTTTAAGACAGCTCATCTCTAAAATTTATTTTAGCACCAGGCACTATGGTAAAGCACAGCCCTGTAAAGTATACTTCATAGGAAGAAAGTGCTAGGAAGTGTTAGAGACTGAATTTCAAACCAAAGGCTAACACCAAAATCCAATAGTCTTCATCACTGTGCTGTTGCCACTGCTCTCCAAATCTTCTCCTTGGTGTGGTGAATTACCTTTGTATAAATAGCAGATTTCTCCTTTCTTCCCTCCTTCCCTCTGTTCCTCCATCCCTCCTTCCAACAAGTTAGTATATGCTAGACTGATCTACAGTGGTGATCATCACTTCCTATCACTTGAAGTAACTCATAAGACTTATTGATTTATAGCTATTTAGGAATGTTATGTGCTAACAGCATTCACTCATTCGTATGTTCATTCCACCAGTCTTATTTATTGAACATCCACTGTATGTTTGGTTTCATGAGGTATAACAGTGGGTATAAGAGCAGGGCCTCTGCCCATAAAGAGTGTGCGTCCCATTGTGAGGAGACTGATAATAAATAAGTGAAAGGTACTTTCATGGCGTGATAAGGGCTATGAAAGGTATAAACAGAAAAATGATAAAGAGTAAGGGACAGCTTTTGGGATGCTACTTTAGAAAGAGTAATCAGAAATTCTGAGAGGGTGACATTTTAACAGACTTGAGGGTGGAGAGAGAGAACCAACCAGCAACTGGAAACAATGTAGCTGGAGAGATAACAAGCACACAGGCCCAGGCAAGAAAGGGCTTAGAACACTAGGAGATGAGAAAGGAAGCAAGTGTAGTTGGAGTACTGGGAGCAAGGGAGGCAGTGAAAAAGATGGCGGGAGGAGGAGCAGGAGTGGGTAGGAGACTGGACCACATGGGATTCTTGTAGGCAGTGGACTGCCATGATCTTATTTGATTTATGTTTTATAGAGATTGCTTTGTGGTAGGAGAGATCTTGGGTAGGATGCAGAGGATTCAACACAAATGGAAGGAAGGTTGGTTAGGAGATGTGTAGCTTAGGGGAAAGATGGTAGTAGTAGTGACATGGAAGGAAATGGGTAGATTTAATACATACTTTGCAAATAGAGGCAAGATTTATTGGTTCATTGATTACATATGGGAAATTAGAGCGATGGAGGGTTTTTTTTTTACTTGAGCGGCTTGATTTTATACAGAGTAAAAATTTATGCTTAGGTTTATAATCCAAATTTCTTAAGTATGTTGCTTTTGGGAGAGTAAGGAAAGTTATCAGTGTATCAACTCTAAACATATTCAAAATAAGGATGGTGACCTATATGAGGAAAGATAATTGGTAAAATTGAGCCCTGAATAAGCATTTCAAAATGATTTGGCATTAAACTTTGGGAGACTAACCTCAGATTAACAGGGAATTGTAAGCTATTATAAGCAAAAGGGACTTTAGGAATAAACTAATTTCCTCATTTAAAGGATTAGGAAACTCAAAAAACACCCCAAACCAACCATAACACCTTCTGGAGAACATTAAGGTTCTATTTAACCAAAATTGAGTTGACTGAAATAGTATAATATATGATCAGATAATTTTGTGCCTAAAAATAGTTGAAACTATGCCAAAACTTTGCCAGTGATTAAATTCTTATTTTTCAGATGTATCTGTTTAGTATATGCTAGCCAGTCTTTTCAAGGCTGTCATAGTAAATTTCTGAGAAAAACATTCATAAGTAGAGTACATATAAATATATTCAAAATTGCCAGGTTTTAAAAACCTGCTGGCCAGGTGCAGTGGCTCATGCCTGTAATCTCAGCACTTTAGGAGGCCAAGGCAGGCAGATCACTTGAGGCCAAGAGTTGGACACCAGCCTTAACATAGCAAAATCCTGTCTCTACTAAAAATATGAAAAATTAGCCGAGCATGGTGGTGCATGCCTGCAATCCCAGCTACTCGGGAGGCTGAGCCATGAGAATTGCTGGAACCTGGGAGGCAGAGGTTGTAATGAACCGAGATGGCGCCACTGCACTCTAGCCTGGGTGATAATAGCGAGACTATCTCAAAAACAAAAAACAAAACACAAAACAAAAAACCTGTTAATGGAAGTTGTAATCAAACTTTAGAAGTTAGTAACTAGATGATGAAGAAACTTTGGAGATTCTTCAAGTTTAGATTTGGTGGTAAGGCAAGATGATTGAGAAAGGTATATGACTTAAACATTTAAGGTATATGACTTAAAAATTTAAGCACATGTGAGGAGCCCAGTGAGATGGGTGAATTGGTTTCGCCTGGTTCAGCCATAGACTCATTGTCTTGATTTTATCTATGCTCTTTTTTCATGGTGGGAAGTTTATTTTTGTGAATGGTATAAACTGTTTAGAAGTGGATTCAATACTTACGTTTTTGTGAAGATAAAATTACCTGAAAAGGGAATGGGGACAGGTGTCCCAGCTTTGCCCACAGGCCTGTCATAACTTGATATTTTTTGCAGCTTGGGATGACTTTTGTGACTTGATGAGCCACATAAGAGCAAGAACTGTCCTCAACTTTTATTGCATTGCATAGGCTTTTCTGGGTACCAGATAGGCATCACTGCCTAACACAAGAGTCCTATGTGGTCTAGTCTCCTGCCAAACTACGCAGTAAGTGCGTGGTGGGCACTCAAGTCATACCAAAGTGAATGCATGTGAAGCTGCCACCGTTTAAAATTGTCACTTAAAAAAGTTCACCTCTGCGTTGCATTATTAAAGTAATTGCCACCTGTTTTCCTGGCACAATGGTTCAGAGGTCTGAAAAAGATAAGCTTGTGATCCTTTGTAGGGAGACATAATTTTTGTGAAAAGTTGGAGTGATATATTTACAGTCTTAAGCCCTTAATTTTATAGTTTATCACTTGTTTCACTTTCTTCTTTCTTTTTATTTGGCAGTAGTATTATGCTTGTTTAGTATTAAGCAAATGATCTTAAATTTGGTAGCATTTTATTATTTCCTAACTAGGGACTTCCTTTTAATATCTGTTGGTTTGGTATCTTCTAGGCCTCTCCCAGTATATGTCCTGTACAGTCTGTACCTACAACAGTTTTTAAGGAGATACTGCTTGGCTGTACTGCAGCAACTCCACCTAGTAAGGACCCGAGACAGCAAAGTACTCCCCAGGCTGCCAACTCTCCACCTAACCTTGGAGCAAAAATTCCTCAAGGGTGAGTAGTGATCTGTTAAAGATGTTTAATTATAATAATACAAAATTATTTTAGTCATGGCTCATTGTTTTTATCCCTGGTTGTCCAGGGAGATTTTTCATTAGAGTTTCCGAGAAAAGATAGATAAATGCTTTTGGAGGTGAAAAGTATAGAAGGCACACAGAGCAACATGGAAAATGGTGTAGAAGTGAAAGGGGGCATGAGAAAAGAGACTATCTTGATACAGTGAGAAGGATCAATTGAAATAGTACAGACATTTGTAAAACAGGTGTCTTCTTTGAAGGAAAAGGGAACAGAGTGGTCGTACATGGAAGACTGAGGTCAGTGGGAGTGTGAAGAAGCAGTGAGACGTGGTTACAGTGAGAGATTCTCCTCAGCCTGTACATGAGTTGACCCAAGTATAGTTGAGAAATATAGCAGTAGAGAGGGTTCTAAGAAGAATAGAGATGAGGAAGCAATAGCTGTAGGTGGTACTGTTACTAACTTGTAGAGGAAGAAAATGAGTATGAAATGTAAAGTTTAAGTAGAAATTTAAAGTAGTTACAAGGTTGACAGTGCAAGTAGTTTTAAGGGAAGGGTCTCTTTTGGGAAGTGGTGGTGGCCTATATAGGCAGGCAGTTGATACAGACATAAGATAGAGGTCAGAGAGACTGTGGTATAGAAAAGTAGGTTTGGAAGGTGGGAGAGTGGCTGAGCACACTGGTTCACTGGGAAAAAGCAGGCAGCCTGGGATAGAGCTTGGAGGATGGCCATGTGGCAGTCAGACAGGAGGAGGAGCAGTCTTCAAAATAGAAAGGGAGGAAACTTTAGGAAGTTCAGTGATATCCAAGGGAAAGATTTTTCATCTGAGTGTTTAAATGAAAAATTCTTCTCCGGAATGAAATCATTTGGTAGAGGCAGGAACAAAAAGGTATAATAGAAAAAAAGGACTTTGCATTTTTCTCGAGAAAGAACTCTAGGATGAATTTCTAAGAAACAAAAGTTCTTCAAGACTGTCTCTAGTAAGATGTACAGGGAAAATACCAAGTTGTTCTTTGAATAAGCAAGTAATCAGCTATTCTATTTGCTATGTGTCCTGATCACTGAACAAACAAGAATGAAATTATTCCCTGTTAGGGCTGGTTACATGTTCATAGCAGAAAAGCGTTTTGTGCTGCTGCCAGTTTGTTAGATTTTTTGTTTTTTGAGGTTCTTTTTTTAGAGACAGGATCTTGCTCTGTTGCCCAGAGAGGAGTGCAGTTGCAGTGGTACAGTCAAAGCTTACTGCAGCTTTGAACTGTTGGGCTCAATTGATCCTCTTGCCTCAGCCTCCCAACTAGCTGGCACTACAGGCACATGCCACCACACCAGGCCAATTTTTAATTTTTTTGTGGAGATGGGGGACTTGCTATTTTGCCCAGTCTGGTCATGAACTCCTGGCCTCAAGCAGTGCTCTCATCTTGGTCTCCCAGAATCCTGGAATTACAGGTGTGAGCCATTGTGCCTTGCCCATTGTTCGTTTTTAATTAGATTTTGTGTGAATATCTTTGAAGGGATTTCTAACATTTCTTATATACATACATATTTTAGAATTTTTGTCTTGACACATTGACTTTTACTAGAGGTTCAATTTTTGACTCTTGGCAAGTAGTAAGAATGCTAGTTTTATCTTTGAAATTCAAACGTAATCTTCATCATAGAAAAAAGTTAGCAGAGGTTTCTCTGAAATTAACAAGAAAAAAAAGAAGAAACTTTCAGAATTGCCCCTACACAGAGTTCTAGTTTTGATATTTATAAACCACAGAGCTCATCTGCTGAGTGTATTTTTTGGTTCATACAATATTTTGTTTTGAGAGAAAGCTAAGGTTCGTTGTGCTGTGAGAAGTAGAGCTAATGTAAGAAGTTAAAGATTTCTGAGAACATGCAGACAGAATTTAGGGTTGTATTTTTCTGAGTGGTTATGATATTTTTGCAGAACTGTTGACTGATGACTTTTAACTCCAGCTCACAGAAACCTATCCTAAATTCTGTAACATATAAGAAATTTTATTTTTTCTTTCATGTTCATTAGGGAACCAAACAGTTTGTTTTGGGAAGATAATGGAGAGAGAAAAAGAGGCCTGGATGCTAGCTTTCTATATTATCTTTTTCAGATGTCATAAACAGAGTTTACCAGAGGAAATTTCTTCCTGTCTAAATACAAAGTCTGAAGCTCTGAGAACAAAACCAGATGTCTGCAAAGCAGGGTTGCTCTCAAAGTCCTCTCAGATTGGAACTGGAGACTTGAAAATTCTGAGTGAGCCAAAAGGCAGCTGCTGTACTCAGCCTAAGACAAACACTGATCAGGAAAACAGATTGGAGTCTGTTCCACAACCATTGACTGGCCTTCCTAAGGAGTGCTTACCTACAAAGGCTTCTTCTAGGGCAGAATTGGAAATTGCTGATCCTCCTGTACGGCAGAAGCACCTAGAACATGCACCTTCCCCATCGGATGTTTCTAATACACCAGAAGTGAAAGCAGGTGTCAATAGTGATAGCCCAAATAACTGTTCAGGAAAAAAGGTAGAACCTTCAGCTTTAGCTTGCCAATCACAGAATTTAAAGGAATCTTCAGTAAAAGTAGATAATGAAAGCTGTTGTACAAGAAGCAACAATAAAATCCAGAATGGTGAGTGTTTCTCAATATCTTTATTGGTAGAAGGTAAGAAATGGTAGATATATATATATATCTGTTTCTTGTCCTATGAGAAACTATGTGAAAATGACTTTGTAGAAATAGTTTATGCAGTCAGAAAAGTTGAAGGTATAATCCCCAAATCTCAGAAACGATTACTGTTAATATTTTGGTGTACCTAGTTTCATGTATATAGAAATACAGATAAACTGTATTACACAAATGGGTTCATGCCAACAGTTTTACCCTGTGAATTAGTGTAGATGTCTATTAGTATTTTAAAGCAAGGATTCTGTTACATTCATTTACCATATGATTTAACTGGTTCCTATTAGGTGGTTCCCAGTTTTTAGGTTAAGAAAATTTTGAAACAAAATCTAAAGTAATCTAGTGATTACTTTATTTCAGCTTGTCACTTTCTGTGACTTCCAGGTTGGAGTAGAAGAGGTGATCTGTGACAGGTAGCTGAGATTTGAAATTTTAGAAAAGATGCAGAATTGTATCACTTCTGGAAAAGGGACTTGGGTTGAAGTTGTTAAGGATAGGGCTGAAATACCAGGAAGAGTCTCTTTGCTTAAGGGGAGGTCCTGCTGCACCCACAGTTTAAAACTACTCTTCTTATAGGAAAAATGGTACATTGTACTTGATGCTACTTACATGAAGTTCGAGGAGGCATTATGATGGTGGTAGTTTCAGAAGCTCTTACTAGAGTTAGAAGAACAGAATGGTTTCAGCATGTCAAAAGGTTTAGAGCTATTAGAATTTAAAGATGCCTTTTGATCACTGTTAGCTATGTGGGAAATTGGTATGGATTTTGTTAATGTTTTAGGCTGGGCATAGTGGCTAACACCTGTAATCCTAATACTTTGGGAGGCCACTGTGGGAGGATTGCTTCAGACCAGGAGTTTGAGACCAGCCTGGGCAACATAGTGAGATCCCATCTCCACAAAAAATTTTTAAAAGAATCAACCGGGCATGGTGGTACACACCTGTTATTCCTAGCTACTGGGGAAGCTGAGGCAAGGGGGTTGCTTGACTCCAGGAGTTGGAGGCTGCAGTGAGTTATGATTGTACCTCTGCACTCTAGCCTGGGTGACAGAGCGAGAGCTTGGCTCAAAAAAAACAAAACGAACGAAAACAACCTACGAAAACAACTTATTTATTTGGATCAGTAAAAATGAGTATATCTACACTTGACCTTTTTAATTGCAGGCCTCTGTAAAATTAGAGGGCAAGATGGCTGGATTTGACTTGCGAATCTTTTTAGTATAGCATTGGAAGAATAGAACTTTCTTTGCCTAGCAATACTTCTAACCTAGCTTCTTCATTGAGGTTTTAGTTAATATAGCTGTTAATTTGCATAAAATTAATTGCATAAGATTATCGTGTTCTCAGAAATTATGTAACACTCAAAAGAAAGTACATATTCATAACCATATCCTTGTTCTATTTATTCTTTTTGAATCATGAGCTCTCACACTCAGCTAGTTTTTGAAGCAAATTAATATGTGAAGAAGCAGTA
Organism: Trachypithecus francoisi; assembly: GCF_009764315.1. Lineage (NCBI taxonomy): Eukaryota > Metazoa > Chordata > Mammalia > Primates > Cercopithecidae > Trachypithecus > Trachypithecus francoisi. Next base: position 37,767,682 of record NW_022681462.1, read on the forward strand.
AAGATTCTAGTGCAGTAAGCACATGATAGATACACAAGTGAGTTAATGGAGTCCAGCTTTGTCTCATTTAATATATTATGCAGCTATTCTCCAAATGGATTGTAAAAGAAGTGAAATACCTACTTACATCCTGGACTAGCACATCCTGCTATCTACTGTGTCTGTTTTTTTGATTGAGGTGTGAGAGTGTGATCAGAAGCCTTCCGTGACTTCTAATCTGTGTCCACTAGTAATGCATGTTGGTACAGAAGGCTTGGAAAACTTTTCTGCTCCTTTCTTGCACTTTGGGTCTAGAAAATAAAAGCAAACTGGAGTCAAACAGCTGCCTTTTTTTCTGTTCAGATAGATAATGTGGCTCCTCAGAAGTGGGCATTGCATTTTTCTCTTGACTTGGCTTTGAATTCAGAGAATCACCCGTTGGTAGCACCTGTTGCTCTCCCCGGTAAAGAGCTAGATTTAGACAGTTCAACTGTCTTATTTCTAGATATTTCCTCTTGTGAGCCAAGATAGAACAGGTAAGATAACCTTTTTTGCCTGTGATCTGTGGAAGCGTGGCCCAACTCAAAGGATGATGTCTTTCAATATCTGAGTAATTAAAATTACATCCTTGAACTACTAATCTCTTTATTTTCTCTCCTTTCTTACTTTACCTTCTCTTTCACTATAACTGAATAAGAGTGTTTAAGGGATCAAGGACTAACAGCATCATGTAGAAATTTACATGTGGTCTAGTCCTGCTTTAAAAGAGAGATAAGATTAGATCACCTCTAAGGTAATTATTGAAGATGTTTACTTTATTTAAAACCTTCTTTGGTTTGGGATCTTCGCATTTTCTCCAAGACTGACCTCTCCCACCCATCTCTCAGCTAGTTCCCCAGAAGCTGTTGTTGGTGTTTGACTTTTGTTTGTTTGCCTAAAAACCCACTTCCCTCTTCTCAGCTCTCTTGGACCCTAAGAAAAGGTCTTTTCTGTTTTCTATTAAATATTCCTTAAGGCTCTTGGCATACAAATGGATTGCTTACTTTTTTCTCTGACACGGTGATTGCTCTTTCCTAATACATCTCTACCTTTCTTTAGAAACCATATTAACATTTCAAGTTCTCTGGCTGATTACAAGTTAAAACATAAAATCTGCATTTACTTAGAATTATAATCCTGTCTGTAGCCAGTGCTTTTAATCCTGCATAGACCACATGTGCAGAAGAAGTGGAAGACATGTCAGGAGTCAAGTGACAGGCATTTAGAAGATGCTCTAACCCCATAGACCCAGGGGCTATGTAGGAAAGTGATTTGTTTATTGTTATTTTTAGAATGGTTAGTTTTTGCGTTGTACTTTTAAAAACACACCTTAAACCAGTCTTTTTTGCATTTGGAACATGACAGAATGGACGTCCACAAAGTCAGGCTTTGCGGAGGTGAACCTCAACAGAGTTTGAATTCAATACCTGATTTGAAAACATTGTAAAATGTAGGGTTGTGAATAGAAGTATACATTAACTTTAAATCGTGAGGCTGGCTGTTTAATTTTGGGTTTTATGTTGCCAAATGGATTCAGCAAATAAGAATTGTTTTATAAAGAGAGTAAAACTTTTCCAGTTATTCTGATAGTTATTTTCTGTTGAGCCATTTTTGGAAATTACAGTTGAACCAGGAATGGAGAAGGGAGTTCTCTTTAAGGGAATATTGGCTTTTTGAATAGAATTCAGTCGCATATGAATGTGGTGTTAAAAAATTTGAGGTCCTGTCTCCTTTATCTTTTGTTTTCCTAGCCCCATCCAGGAAGTCGGTTTTGACAGACCCAGCTAAACTCAAAAAGCTGCAACAGAGTGGCGAGGCCTTCGTACAGGATGATTCTTGTGTGAACATTGTGGCACAGTTGCCTAAGTGCCGAGAGTGTCGCTTGGACAGTCTCCGCAAGGATAAGGAGCAACAGAAGGACTCACCTGTGTTTTGCCGCTTCTTTCACTTCAGGAGGTGAGGCATTTTGGGAAAAGTTCAGATAATCTGGGCATACTTTTTATGCTAGATCATCTAGCATACCTTTTTTACTCTTATCAACAGTAAATCTAGAAGTAAAAAGGTGGTAGATGTTGCATTTGTAATCTCTAGGTTGGAGAATCTAGATCTTATTGCATGTGACTTTTCATTCTTATTTTTGTTTTTTTTTAAAGTAACGAAGCTTAAAAATATAAACTTCTATTTCTGAAAGTAACAGTCATTATAGAAAAATGTTGAAGGTTCTGAAAAACCACTACAAATAACTACGGTTAACTTTTCAGTGCATTGTATGATCATAAAATGTATTCAGGCATACCTAGTTGGTATATTGCACATTCTGTTTTGAATCTTTATTTTCCCATTATGTAGTAGGGACCACTTGATCATAACCTTTTTCTTAAAATACTTTTGAATTTCTGTGTAAGAGCATGTTATATTAATGTTTGATAATTTATTTCACCAATTCCCTTGTTGGTATTAAGATTATTTTGTATTTTTTGTGACTGGAAATAATGCAGAAATGATCTTTTTGTCCATGTCCCTGATTATTTGCTTTGGGAGGATTACTAGAAATGGCATTTCTGGATCAGAAGGTGTGTGTGTTTTAAGACTTTGATACACATGTTCTGCCAAGTTATCCTCCAGGAAGGTTGCACCTGTGTCCTTGCCCACTGCAGTGTTTGAACATGCTCCCATGGTCTCTGTACCATTGGCAGCAGGGAGAGGCATATCTTTTAAAAAAATCTTTTCCAATTTTATAGGCAAAATTTTCGTGTATATATATTTATACATATAAATTCAAAATAATTTTCTTTAAATTCTTCTATCCTGAGTGAAGAAAAAAGCAGCCCTATCTTCTCTTTTGTTCGTATAGAAATGAAGTGTTGGCATAGTTGAACTTGAGGTAGAATTCACTTTCTCAGAAATCTAGGTGCTTTCAGGTTGAACTAACTCTAATCATAAACAGAAGAGTTGACTTCAATTTCTTCCTATTCTCCCCCTCTCCTTTCATTTTATCTAAGTGAAAAGATTGCTGATGAGCTGAATTAAATGCACCGGGAATTTAGATCATTAATTATATATGCTTGTAATTTTCAGATTCAGGCTTATTTAGCAAAATAAGAATTTTTTAGATACTAGTTTGCCCCATTCATCCCTTTGTAAATTGCAAAAGCACATCATAAAGCATGTGAGTAGCATTTAGAGCTGTAATACTGTTAACATATATTAACATATGCTTATATTAATATATTCTGAATAACTCCTGGCCCAGAATAAGCTCTCAGTAGAGGGTAACTCTATTTCCCTTCCTCTCGAGAATTTTTTTCTTAAACAGGTGTGTTACAGTGCATGTTCATTTGTATGTGTATGTATTTTGAAGAAACTGAAATGGTTGTGCTTTGTACAGGTCTTTGTGTTTCTATTATGCACTTGATTTCATGTTGTTATGGCTCCTCTGCTATGAAAGGTATAACTGGATTGGATGAGAGATTGGTTTAAGTTGCAAAGGTATTTTAGGGAAAGGATAATTTATTTTGTTTTGTTCTTTGTAATATGATTAGAGCTCTTTATTTTTTAAACCCACTATATTTTTGTAACAGTCTAGAAGTCATTGACTTTATGACTTAGCTGTTTTTTTCATTTTTGACTTCTTTAAAGGGGAAAGTACCTTTGTCTAATGCTGCATAGTAGAAGCCAGTGTAGTAGAAACTAGAAAAAACTCATATCTTGTTAAAAGAATATCATAATTTAACTTTTTTCCTGATGTTTAGAGTGAAGATTGAGGTTGTCATTAGCCTCCTCATCAAGTTTGTATCTCATTAAACTCTTTTGCAAATAAAATAGGAGTAGGGGTAGGATCTCAGTGGTAAGGCTCAGTTGCTAGGTCCTGTAGCCATTACGTCCCACTTTGAAATGCTTTCAAATTTATTTTTTAGTGTTATGACTATCTTTAATTTGGACCGTCAATTAAAAACTTGCATCTCTCATTTGGACTGCTTGAAATAATTCGCATATGTTAGGTAACAGTGTCTTGTCCTTCCAGTTTATTCTACACGCTTTTGGACGAATGGTTTTTCTAAAACACAACTTCGCGTGTGTCTCACATGATGACTTTTGATAGCTGCCCAGTGCCTAGCAAAGTCAAGATCCCCAGTGAAATACTGAAGGCTTCAGCAATTGACTCCGACTTACCTCTGCAACTTCTTCCTGATTCTTACCTATTTGAATAAACCCTTTAGTCTAATTAGTCTATTGTCACCCTGTTCACCTTTAGTTTTCTTGCTTTTATATGAAATACTGTCTTTTGGACATACCTTCTTTCACGTAATTGTCTACCTTTTCTTGCCGAAGCAAGCTCAGTTACTCTCTTTACTGTGAAGTCCTCATCATATTGGCCCACAAAACTCATAGTCAGCAGTCAGCACTTCGTCCTCTGCTCTTAACAAGAATTGATGACTGTTACGATATGTTACAGGCTACTTCATTGTGTTTTATGTCTATTTCTTATGTCTCCTAGTAGAAATATTTGTATGTATGTATTTACTTACTTATGTTTAGAGACAGAATCTTACTCTGCTGCCCAGAGTAAGATTCTGCATTGGCATGATCATAGCTCACTGTTATGTCAAACTCCGGGGCTCAAGTGATCTTCCCATCTCAGCTTCCAAGGTAGCTAGGACTACAGGCTTCTGCCACCATGCCTGGCTAATTAAAAAATTTTTTTTTTGTAGAGACAGGGTCTTGCTATGTTCTCTGGGCTGGTCTCGATCTGGATCCCTCTCAGCCTCCCAAAGTGCTGGGATTACAGTGAGCCATTGTGCCTAGCCAGAATACTATATTTTTAGGCTGGGCATGGTGGTTCATGCTTGTAATCCCAGCACTTCAGGAGACCAAGGTGGGAGGATTGCTTGAGCCCAGGAGTTTGACACCAGCTTGGGCAATGTGACAAACCCCTGTCTCTACAAAAAATGGAAAAAGAAAATTAGCTCGGTGTGGTGGCACATGCCTGCCTTCCCAGCCACTTGAGAGGCTAAGGTGGGAGGATTGCTGAAGCCTGGGAGGTGGGGGTTGCAGTGAGCCATACTCGTACCACTGTACTCCAGCCTGGGGCATTGGAGTGAGAGCCTGTCTCAAAAAAAGACAAAAATATTTTGTGTTTTAAAAATTTAAAATACATAGCTTATGAAAAAAACATTGAAGTGTTACAGAGTATTGAAGGCAAATAATGAACAAATGGTCTGCCCTTTGTTCCACTTCTTAGGTTCTGAGGCCCATTTTAATGCTTCTCTCTTTCTAGAAGCTTGGACAGTAACGTGCGGCTGGAATTCATATAGGCACCAAGTACCTCACAGACCAGTGTGGCCATTGCTTCAGTGACTGTCTAGTGGTTACCCTTCTTTAGCTGAGCTTTTGTCTTGAAGCAGTAGTTGTATTTAAATCTGATCAGGTTATTTATCACCTTCTGTTTGTTAACGACTTACCTTTGTAGTAACTTAAGATTTTCCTGCTCTTAAGTGCCAAGTCCAGCAGGTTGAACAACTATCCCTGGAGGCAGTATGATTATATTGGTTTGAGTGCAAAATATACCTCTCTTCCCTTCTCCTCACTCCTCTTTCCCCCTGTCTAGCTGGTCTTTTGGGGGAAAAGTGTTTTTAATCTTCCTACTGACATTGCCAAATAATCATTGGCTGTGATTAGCCATGGAGATTACAGAAAACTAGGAAGGACTTTGTTGATTTAAATAGTAATTACAATTTGTGGATGGGCACGGTGGCTCATGCCTGTAATCCCAGCACTTTGGGAGACTGAAGCAGGAGTATCACCTGAGGTCAGGAGTTCAAGACCAGCCTGACCAACATAGCGAAATTCTCTACTAAAAATACAAAAATTAGGCAGGATGGTGGCGCACGCTTGTAATCTCAGCTACTGGGGAAGCTGAGGCAGGGAGAATTGCTTGAACCTGGGAGGCGGAGGTTGCAGTGAGCCGAGATGGCACCACTGCACTCCAGCCTGGGTGACAGAGTGAGACTCCATCTCCCCCTCGCCCCCCCAAAAAGTAATTACAAGTTGTAAATCAGTTTTGTGTGTGTGTGTTTGTGCATTATATCTTTTTTTCCCCTGCTTCCCTAGGTTACAATTCAACAAACATGGTGTGTTGCGGGTAGAAGGATTCTTAACACCAAACAAGTATGACAATGAAGCAATTGGCTTGTGGTTACCTTTAACCAAAAACGTTGTGGGGATTGATTTGGACACAGCAAAGTACATCTTGGCCAATATTGGAGACCACTTCTGTCAAATGGTGATTTCTGAAAAGGAAGCTATGTCAACTATTGAGCCACACAGTAAGAGCATCTCTTAGGGGGTAGGATTTTTGAGCCCAACTTGATTTTTGTTCCTGAGTGACACCTAAGTCCTAATTGCTTGGATTTTTTTTTCCACCCAAAAATTTAGATAACTTTGATGTAATGAGGTTGCAGTTTTTCTTTTGTAACAGGTTTGATCAGAGTTAGCCACCTATTTTTGGGGTTTATTTTGGGCCAATTACCAAAGGAGTGGAACTCCTTTTTTGTTAGGAAAGGTGAAGGTACAGTAATGGTGGAATTTGCACAGCCTCACCAGCAGTGCAGGCACACTACAAGGGGATGAGGTCTCAGATTGGTTTATTTTAAAACAAAGGTTCTTAATCATGAATACATTTCAAGGAAAGAAAGAATGGGAAGGCTAACTCTTAGACCTACTGGGTTAGAGTCTGCAGGGCTGGGTCCCAGACATGAGAGTGAGAACAGGTTCAGAATGGAAATGATTGTTAGAGTCAAGGTGTGAAGGGAATACTTGGAGGTTCTAGATGGGCATGTGCTTGTGTCCTCTGCTCTTTGGGAGCACTCTTATGCTGATCTGGCAGCCTGTTAAGCCACAGGAATCAGGGTAGGTGCCACATTAGAGCCAGACCTCCTTCATGACATCTTAAGCTAGGATGTTTGGAGGACAGTACAGCCTCTTCCTGTCCATGTCTCTCTGTGGAAATGAGTTATCCAGCCAGAAGCACCATGGGTTATCTGTCTTGTAAGCCTCATATTTTCTTCCATCATTTTATCTTTACCAGTGGTTGAAAGTTAAAAGTGAAGCCTTTCCATTCCTCCAGTATGTCTCTTTTTAGACTCTGCTTCCCAAGTATGTTTGAATACAAGCATCCATGCCAGTCTTAAGAATTTTGATTTATTACCAGCAACTAACCGAAGCTAGCTTAAGCACAAAAATAACTTAGTGAATAGATGTGGATACTCTCTCAGAGTCCAAGGAACAGGACTAGGGCATTCCCAACTGTAGGAATCCAGAGCTGCCTGGGAGAAAGGGAATTGTGAGTGCCTGGAACAACCAGAGTCATTCTTTAGAATTACTTCATTCTGCTAGGGTAGTGGATGGAGACTCTTAAGTCAAAAGTCTTATTATACTTTCCCCCCCTGTAGTCTGTTTAAGACAAGCAATATTAGTTTTCCACTTCAGTAGAGATACAAAGTTTCTTTATTAAATATATTTAAGTAAGAGTAGTAGATCGAAAGAATAATTCCTAAGTAACTGATCTGGCAGTGGTACATACATGACTGCAATGTGGAAATACTTTTTTGGAATGTATTAGTAGCTTTGTTCCTGAATCAGCAGAGCTGTTTTAAGCAAGTGATGGCTTTGTCTTCGATAATGGTGAGTCATCTGAAAAATGTGGGGTTTTTTTTTAATATAGAAAAGGCATAGACAGTTATCTTTTAGAACATAATTAAGAAACTCTCCTCCTTGAAGATTTAAATGTGATTAACCTTTCCTCCTTGCCTTTTTGATTATCCTGTTGCTCTTTCTTTTCTCTGTGACAAGCTGGTCAGATTGGAGAGAGAAACCCACTGTGAGTGACACTGAAATACGCCACCATACCCAGAAGAGTTTACCTCTGATCCTGAGATTAGGGAGCAGATCTCGACTATTACTACTTTTATTCTGTCCTTTCAGTGACAAATAGTCATTAAATGGGTGGCTAAGAGATCTAAGAGTACTTGTGATAAAACAGTCTAATCCAAGTGTCCAAGATGAAGTTCATAAAATCTCATAAGATGCCTAAAGCTATATGTATTGTGTCCTGTGCTATTACATTATAATGTAATGACAGAAGTTCATTCAGCAATTGGATTGATTTTGTATAAGCTAAAGCTTGGTCATTTGGATACTGTTCAGTCTGAAGAAGGAATGAGTTAACCCCAAACTGGATTAGGAAGAAGATGTTCTCCATAGGACAGGAGTACAGCAGCATTGATCCAGTGTTGTTCAGGAGAGACACACAGACTGACTGCCAGGAGTCTCCTAGTCAGGAGACCTTGGGCTTTTCTGTGACCCACAAAAATTTCCTCCCTTTGCTCATATTTCTGAAAGCTTGCTGATACCTGGTTTGGTTCCCTGATCTGGCACTCCTCCATCTGGGGGAAGGGTCCAATGGCCTGTCCTGTTTTGGAAGACCTCTCTCTGCAGTTATTAGGTCTTGGCCACTGGAACAGAAAATGCTGCTTTGTGGAATCCTGGATCCTGCCTTAATCTGTTGGATGTTTGGTTAGTGTGAGTCAGTCCTGGGTGCCTGCATCATTTCTGGCACTGGTTAAATCGAATTTCTGACTGACTGGTGAAGGAACTGACCTTGGACCATTGTGCCTGCACAAAGTTAATGTGCAACTCCCTCCAGGCCCGCTGAGCACCTTGGAGTTTTTAATGGGCAGTCTGAGTGGATGTAGGGTATCTGAATAACCTGATGCTCTATGCAGATTACTGGGTTTGTGGATCTGAGTAAATTTTTTTTTCCTTTGGAGAAAGCCTGGAACATGCTGCCTTTAAATTCTGAAAGTGACTCATGACTCAGAGGTTAAGAACCACTGTTGTGTGATACCTGTGTCTGAGCTCCAACTTGTGTAACTACTGCTGCACAGTCTGAATAGGGATTCTGCTTGGAGTTCAGTCTCCTGGAGGGAGGTGAGACTGTGCCTGAATATATACAGTGAGAAGAGGCATGAATCTGAAGTACAAATTAAAGTTACTAGGAATGCTGAGGGGATCCCGGAGCACTTCATGGGGCGGAGGACAGCATTTGCAATGAAAGCTGAACAAAGTTAATTTGAAGTCTAAAGTCTAGTCACAGGGAGGAATGACAACAACCCCTACCTTTCATGTTTGATTTCAGAGGCCCTCTCCTTCCAAAGACTAAGTGATTTACTGATTTTTGCAGGACAGGTTGCTTGGAAGCGAGCTGTCAAAGGTGTTCGAGAAATGTGTGATGTGTGCGACACCACCATCTTCAACCTGCACTGGGTGTGTCCTCGGTGTGGGTTTGGAGTATGTGTGGATTGCTATCGGATGAAGAGAAAGAATTGCCAACAGGGTGAGAACCGATTTGATTCTCCTCCAGCCCCTCTACAGAGTTAAATCAAGTTTTTTGTTGATTTGTGTTTGGTGGGTTTCTTGAAGCATGTGGAGCCAGTCTATAAGGAACAGTTACTACAAATCAGTTATTTGCAGGTGCTGCTTACAAGACTTTCTCTTGGCTAAAATGCGTGAAGAGTCAGATACATGAACCAGAGAACTTAATGCCCACACAGATCATTCCTGGAAAAGGTATTTCATGTGCTTTTCTTTCCCTTTGTCTTGGTTAACTCATGGGGGCTGGTAGTTTGGTTTTACTTTATTACTCGCTTAAGTTTATTTTTGTCCAGAAGTGTATTAAATAATTCCTCCAACACTTTTTGATTAAAGTTTTGTAGGATAATTTTGTAGAAGAAAAGAAAATGTATTTTGGGGAAGGCCTCTGGAGCAGGATGAAAAGGAGGGAGTGGCAAAAGTAATCCTGTGGGGAATGCCAGCTTCTGCTGTGTAACGTTAAGGTTGAAAGTACCTAATACCCTTGTTCAGATGTTTGCCTCTGCCCTTTCTAGCCCTGTATGATGTTGGAGACATTGTTCATTCTGTAAGAGCGAAATGGGGAATAAAGGCAAACTGCCCTTGTTCAAACAGGCAATTCAAACTCTTTTCAAAGCCAGCCTCAAAGGAAGACCTAAAACAGGTATTTACTGCTTATGTTAAATTCACCATCCCTTGTAATTGTCATTTGTGTTTTTCAAATAACCCAAGGATTTCTATCAGTGCGTTTGAAAGGAACCTGGGGATAGTAATCAGTGGAAAGAGAGAGAGAAATAATTCATACATTTCATGTGGCAGTTCAGAGACCTGTTCTGACTTTTCACATTACTTTTGTAGACTCTTCTGTGGCCTCTTTTAGTAGGTTTTACATTTTTGTTTCTTCAAAAAGCAAAAGGTTCTATAGTAGTCTATCTAATAAGTAGCTGTCGAGTTTGTAAAGGGTTTAAAAAGAATTCTGTGTATTTTGCAGAATTAAAATTATTCAGATAAGCCTTAACATTTTAAAAATTACTAAATATATTTTGCCTACGTTTATGAAGAGTTGAAGGAAATAATGATAAAATGAACCTTTAGTTGCCCATCATGCAATGTAAAAAATGATAATTTTCTCAGTCCTCATATGTCTCCCGGGTAGCATCCCTCTCCTCTCCACCATCACATGTATGCCTTGCTGTCCCTTCTCCCCCTTGTTGCAGTAATCAGTATGCCGCATTGTGTTTAATAATCAGAAATTTACATTTCTATAAAGCTGTGGTGTCATAGGCAGGATGGGAGAACAGAAGACTTGTAATATTTGGAGTCAGAACTGAATGTGAAGTCTTTTCCTTCCACTTGCTAGTTGTGTTACTTTGGCTGAAGTGAGCTGGTTTCTATGTGGTTCAGCTTCCTCATCAGTAATATAGAAATAATAAGCAATATTGATGATTGGGCATCACAGAATTATATCACATGTAAAGAGAGGGCCTGGACCACAACAGGAGTTTGGATATTTTTTTTCCTCCTTCTTATGTATATATAAACTGGCTCTTGCCAGTTTTAAAAATTATTTTCTTCTACAGGAGTCATCTTAGATTTAATTTATGAGTTCTTTTAAGAGCTCCTCATCACATTTTTAAAGCTAAGTCAAAATAGCATTTTCTCTTTCTCTGCATCCTATTTCCTTCTGAAATCACAGCTTTACCTTTCCTGCCTGCCTCATTTATTCATTTTCAACCATGTTTTCTGTGCCTATCCTGGATTCTGGGATGAGTTCATAGGGGAGACAGGCACAAACTGGTCATTTTAAACCAGCATGGTACATAGAGTAATAGGGATAGGTACCAGCAGGGGCTGGTAAAAGAGTGCGCGGGGTAATAGCTTGCTGTGTTTTAAGTTGCTAACATCTCTTCTACCTTGTAGTTACTCTCTACTAGTGCAGGATTACTGCAGCTGTGGGGATACCCAGGGCTAGCTATTAGGTGGTTTTGTTCTGGATATTTATCTCACTTGTCAGTCGGCTATTAGGAGAGAACAAAAGAAAAGGAAGCTGTCATTCTTCAGCTTATGTAAAATCGTCCTTTAATGCTTAACACAGACTTCTTTAGCTGGAGAAAAACCGACTCTTGGTACAGTGCTCCAGCAGAATCCCTCAGTGTTGGAGCCAGCAGCTGTGGGTGGGGAAGCAGTCTCCAAGCCAGCCGGCAGCATGAAGCCTGCCTGTCCAGCCAGCACATCTCCTCTAAACTGGCTGGCAGACCTAACCAGTGGGAATGTCAACAAGGAAAACAAGGGTGAGTGTTTCCTGCTTTCTTGTTTGTTGCTGAGTATTTTAGTCCATTCATGGAAGGACTTGGCAACCTCAGTTGCCGGGAGGACAGTGGTTAGAAGTCCTGTGGAATGGAAAGTGCTTCTCTGGAGTCATCCTGGAACCTGCCACAAATGAAAGTGTTTTTGAAATGCAGTACCAAAGAGGAGAAATTTTTCTGCATTAAAATGTAGAGACTTCTACCTTCTGGCTGTGTTACAGAAGAGAAGAATTGCAGGCCACTTCTTTCATATAAAGATCTGGAACAAAATCGTAATGAATCAAATTTGACACTGTAAATGAAGGAATATTTGAATGTTAGACTACACCTGAATTTCTGGAAAAACCTTTATATAGTTTTAAAAATGTGATAAGGAGCTCTTAAAAGAACTCATAAATCAGGTCTAAGAGGACTGTTGTAGAAAAAAATAATTTGAAAAGCTAGCAAGAGCACAGCTGGTGAGTTTATATATACCTTAGAAAGAGGAAAAAGAATATTCAAACTCCTGTTGTGGTCCAGGCCCTCTCTTTACATGTGATGTAATTCCATGATGCTCAATCATCAGTATTGTTATTATTTCTGTATTACTGATGAGGAAGCTGAAGCATAGAAACCAGCACATTTGAGCCGAAGTAAGACAATTAGCAAGTGGCTGGAAAAGAATTTAAATTTTTCAAGATTTTTCCAGAAATGAAGATGTAGTCTGACATTCAAAAATATAGAAGAATCACGGGACAAGATGCAAGAAAACATTAAGTAAAATTCAGTACCTGTTTATGATTTACAAAAAACTTAAGAACATTCTTAAGAGTTTAAGCAAAAAAACTGGAGACATCATAAATAATCATTGAATTTTTTAAAAAATTTGTTTTTGAGGTGTTTTGAGACGGAATCTTGCTCTGTCCACCCAGGCTGGAGTGCAGTGGCACGATCTTGGCTCACATTGCACTCTACCTCCCAGGTTCAAGTGATTCTCCTGCCTCAGCCTCCCGAGTAGCTAGGATCATAGATGCCTGCCACCACGCCCTGCTAATTTTTGTATTTTTAGTAGAGACGGGGTTTTGCCATGTTGGCCAAGCTGGTCTTTGAGGTTTTTTTGTTTTGTTTTATTTTAACAGTTTCTATGTTCAAGACAAAGGATATTTATTACCACTTTTTATTAAGCATTGTACTGGAAGTCCTGGTCAGTGCATTGAGGGAAAAAAAAGTGTAAAGAGAATGCTGCCAGTATTTGTAGACAGTACAAGCAAAAAATCCAAAAGAATCTACATTTACTAAACATTTGTCAGGGTTGCTAGATACAAAGGTCAATTTACAAAATTCCGTTGTACTGGATAGTTATTGTTTTAACCTCAATGAGGAATCCTTGTCTAAGTAAGTCATATCATTCATACTTATCTCCTAAAGTTTTTTTTTGTTCCAGTAAATAGAAAGCAAGTTCTGAAGTAATTCTGTTTGTAGAATACTAATAAGGGATTTGCCTTTCAGAATATGTTTTCATCTGGATGTTTTGGTTTTATTTTAGAAAAACAACCAACGATGCCAATTTTAAAGAATGAAATCAAATGCCTTCCACCCCTCCCGCCTTTAAGCAAATCCAGCACAGTCCTCCAAACGTTTAACAGCACAATTTTGACACCCGTAAGCAACAATAATTCTGGTTTCCTCCGGAATCTCTTGAATTCTTCTACAGGAAAGGTATATGTTTGTTTGTTGGTACTACATGTTGTAAAGTTGAAAACAGAACAGGAAGAGAGTAGAGAAATTGGAACTGAAAGTAGAAAGGAGACTGAATCACATACTTAACCTTTGTGGGTTCAGAAGGCTTGAGTCATTGGAGGATAGGTTTTATGGGACTATAGTTCTGGGCCAGGCCACTTTCTCATGTTACCTCACTTCTGTGAGTTGTCAAGTGGGGACAGGGGACGTGCCTCTTTGCCTGGGGGACCTGGCTTAGAATCTTCTGGATGTGTAATATATACTCATCATTATGGGAATGGGGTTTCTTGATGGTAGGGGAATGACATATTTGAGACTTTTGTTCTTTCTCCAATTCAGACAGAAAATGGACTCAAGAATACACCAAAAATCCTTGATGACATCTTTGCCTCTTTGGTGCAAAATAAGACTTCTTCTGATTTGTCTAAGAGGCCTCAAGGACTGACGATCAAGCCCAGCATTCTGGGCTTTGACACTCCTCACTATTGGCTTTGTGATAATCGCTTGCTGTGCTTGCAAGACCCCAACAATAAGAGCAACTGGAATGTGTTTAGGGAGTGCTGGAAACAAGGACAGGTAATGTAGGCCTCCCTTCCTCCAGCCCTATTCAGAACCCCCTTCTCAGTTCCTTTGGCAGACTTCTGACACCACCACCCCAGCCTTCTCCCACCCCTTCGCCTTCTGTTTTATTCTTTATTGTTTAGGTGAATATAATCAGGTCAGGATGTGGCTGTGGGTCTTCCTTTTTAAAGCAGATGGTCCTAAATTGACTTTTCCATTCAGGTTTTTATTGCTTCCTACCAGTCCCCGTTGGGTTTTTGATGAGGGCATCCAGGCTTGGTGATTCCTATGGTAAACCTCAGCAGAGGAAGTGAGTGTGACTACAGGCTGATGGGATTTGGGAGATTAGACAAAATGTGGTAGAAAATCATACACCCCTCTTACCTGAATGGAAAGCCTGTGCTGAAGGCAATTCTAGGTAGGCTAGGGCCGTGTAGTGTCATATAGTCCCCATTTGCCTGCTTTAAAGGGCAGTGTTGTTGGATCTTAAGTGTTGGTTAATATCTTTAGGGGAATTTCTAGGCCTGCTTCTGTGCTTTCTTGTTTTGGTTCTGTTTTCTGGATCTTTGGCTTCTCTGGCCAGATAGGGTCTTTGCTAAAGGAATACTCTGCTCTCTTGGACAAGGATTTGGGAGAATTGCCCAACAGAAAAATGTGAGTGTTTAACCAAAAATAAATTTTCAAAAATGTTTTTCTCCATCTAGTGTACTAATAGGATTTGCTCCTTTAATCATATATAGACAAGAAACAAAATGATGAGCTGAATACAGTGCATCAGCAGGCTTTCTTGCTTGTTGCCAATATTTTAAAGTTAGACTATTTCACATAAAGTTAAACTATAAAGTTAGACTATTTCACATAAAATTAAACTATAAAGTCACGTAAAGTTAGACTATTTCATTTAAAGTTAGACTATTTCTCATAAAGGTTAGAGCTTCTGGGTTGTCTTAGACAGCCAAAAGATTTGGCACCCTCACACAGCCAGTAGTAGTGAGGGGTGTCACCGACCATATTCCTGCTTGGCAGTAACAGGCTCAAGTATAGTGGGGTCACCCTGTTTCACCAGTGACTGGTGTCACTGGACACTCCTTCCAGCCCTTGTCTTCTTCACAGTCCGTCTTGCTGTGAGTAATGGAAAGGTGATCCTTTGTCCTAGATGCTTACCCATGTAGTTTTGAGAGCAAGAGGTGTGTAAGCAGATGAATGGTGAAGGTTGGAGGTGCTTCGGGAGCTCAGAGAACTAAGCCTAAACTGTCACATCACCATCTGAGATGGAGCACCAGCTCCATGGAAATACACCAATAGCAGTGTGAAGAGGGACTGCCTTCGGGAGTGGGGACAGAGCTGCCAGAGTTCAGACTAAAGTTGTCTTCTCTTCATTTAGCCAGTGATGGTGTCTGGAGTGCATCACAAATTGAACTCTGAACTTTGGAAACCTGAATCCTTCAGGAAAGAGTTTGGTGAGCAGGAAGTAGACCTAGTTAATTGTAGGACCAATGAAATCATCACAGGAGCCACAGTAGGAGACTTCTGGGATGGATTTGAAGACGTTCCAAGTATGTATAAAAGATCTTTTAAGGGGGTTGAGGATGTGAAAGGAGGGAACACAGGAATGGCAGGAGTCTGAGACCCATCAGTGGCAGCTGCAGCATTTCCCAGGATTTTGGAGTTTAAAATTAACATCTCTCCTCCCCTTCCTTGTTACAATGTTTATGCTTTTAAACTCTGAGGCATTATTACCTGTTCTGTTTGTCTTTATTGTCCCTGGACAGAACATCAGATAGGGTCACTCTCTCTCTCCGAGCAGAATAAGTAATTTGTTCCATGCTGACCTCAGAAAACTGGGTTTACTAAACACCTGTGACCTTTGATTGCTGATGTGCATTGCTGTTGATTAGTTGGGATGCTGCTCACTTCTTCCAGAACACTGTAGAGGAGGAGCAGATTGGATCGATGACAGCTGTCGAAATACCACCTACCTGCAGTGGGCAAAAGGGAGCGGCTGAATCTCCCAAGAACGAGTAGCAGCTTAATAAGCTTCTAGGAAAGACAAGGCACTGACACAAATCCGTTAGTTGGTGATCTTTATTTTGCTGCACCTTGCTGCCTTCTGGGTACAAATGGATTTCTTTACACTGCAGAAATAAAATGGTGGATAGTTGGTAAGAGGGGAAAAATAAGGAGTAATAATATTTGTATACTAAATTTATCAGGTTATGAAAATTTTGCAGAGATAAATTTCTTTGTATTGTTGAAGCATAAAATGCTACTTTGTCATTTATTTTGGTCTGTTTCTGAGTCATAAATAGTAACAGTTCATTCTGGTTACCTTTCAGATCGTTTGAAAAATGAAAAAGAACCAATGGTGTTGAAACTTAAGGACTGGCCACCAGGAGAAGATTTTAGAGATATGATGCCTTCCAGGTATGATTATGAAGGTGGGGAGAGATGATTCTGTCCTTGACTTGGTAGGATAGTGAGAAAATAGTTTTCAAGGAAATAACAAAAGTTCTGTAGTTATACTGCTGCTGATTTTTCATTTCTAGTCTGTAGTCATTGGAGGCATGTTTATTTTTAGATGAGATGAGGCCTATTTTTAGGCCTGGCTAATGGAACACCACACATTTTCCGTGGTAGGCCCTACTAGAGAAGAGGCTCACTTTTTCTTACAAGGCTGATTTGGAGGCAGTTGTGGAATCTGATGTGTAAGGGTCAGAACAGTATAGTCACAGCACTGAGTTAGACAAGAAGACATCTATTGGGTGGATCTATTTTCCTGATTGAGCTTGAAACCTTGAAAAGGGTATCATAACTAATCAATGATGTATCTCTAAGCGTAACTTTTTGTCTAGAATTTATTGCTGACATCTTTTGTCTGAACTGTTACAGCCGATTTTGACACATTTGTGTGTTGTAGGAGAGAAGACATGTTTGTTTGTAACTACTGTAATTCTAATCTTAAATATTTGATGGCTCTCTCTGTCTACATGATCACAGATATATTTGTTCCTTTTGGTGTAAAAGGAACAAAACAGGTTACACAATAATGAATTAGAAAAGCAATCTTATTTTGCAAATTCCTGGTTCTGTTGTTCTAGGTTTGATGATCTGATGGCCAACATTCCACTGCCCGAGTACACAAGGCGAGATGGCAAACTGAACTTGGCCTCTAGGCTGCCCAACTACTTTGTTCGGCCAGATCTGGGTCCCAAGATGTATAATGCTTATGGTAAGGAGGAGATGGCTAACTTTAAACTGGAAATAAAACAACTGAAAATGTTTGGAAAATTGATTTTGTGGGAGGGAAAGGTGGAAAACACCCATAATCTTAATGCTTAATACAGCCACAACCTTCACTTTTACATATTTCTTTTCATTCCCTGGCCACATGTTTGTGTATTTCATTTTCATAGTTGCAGTTGTAGGGCATATGCAATTTTGTGTTTTTCCCTTTACCTAATTTTACATTGTAAACTCTTGACATGTTACGTAATAGTCTTTAGATCACTTTTAATGGTGTGTGATACATCATTGAAAGAATGTACTTTTATTAGTGATTTCAGTGTTCGGACATTTAGGTCAGTCTGCTAGCATTCTAGCTGTCTTAACATCTGCTACAATTAAATGCAGTGTTCTATATTGGTGAGTAGAAGTTAGTTACTTAGGATTCAAAGTACCCTTTGAATTGGACTTTTATTCTTTTGACATGACTCAATACTGTCTAACGAGGATGCCTGGGATAAAGATTGGTTTCTCCATTTATCAGAGCCTTCTTTCATCATTATAACTGTGATCTTTATCAGTTTTACACATGGCCTTTAATTAGGGCTGGATTCGAGTTGGCCATTTTGAAGGAATTATTTGTTATTGAATGCAGCTCTAGTTGTTTGAATATTTCAGTGAATTTTATTTACTCATTTTTACTATTTGGCCCCTACTTTTCCAGTCCTCTTGGAAATTATTTATTTATTCTTCCCATAATTACTTTCATGTCACTTTCCATTTCTAGCCTTAGACCTGTGGGTGTCCTTTTCAAAAAGGACAAGGTCTGTTGTTGTCTTCACCGTGTTCTCCAAAGACTGTTAGGGGAGGGGAGAAGAAGAGGGGCAAGGACTCCAGCCCCACAATTCTGTTATGTTGAGTCAGCTCAGGGAACCGCCAGGAGTGTAGTTGGGGACTGTTGTGACAGGGGAGTGTTTTTGTTTGCAAGATCCCAGCAGTCTCCATGCCCAAGATAGTTCTGCCAGGGCAGGGATAGAGTGAGAAATGGTGTGTGGGTCAGAAGACTCGGTGGGCACAAAGCCTTTTGCCTGTTCCTCACTTCTCAGGTCTCAGTGAGTCCTCCATGTGCTGTGGGTCTGCAGTGTGCTCTCTCGAGGTCCTGTCCCTCGAGCCCTTCAGAGACTGATTAAAGCAGCTGGTTGGGATCTTGAGCAAACTTACGTATATGAGAGCATTTTTCCAATATCATGTGATATTGTAGTTTTATCCATGCATTGTAGAAATCCTGAAGCTTTAAAGGTGGGTATCTGAGAAATTTTCAAAAGAATTGCTTGTGTGGTTTAACTAGCTTGGCAGCAGGTCTTTTCCCCTAGACACTAATAGATGGCAATGTTACTCTATAAAAGCTTTTCCTATGACAAAAGGGTTCCCATCCAGAAGTAAGCATTCAGGGAATGAAAATAATGAAGATGTGTTCATTTTCAAACACCTTATATCTTATTGTAAACATCATTGAAGAGTGGTCTTTTCAAAGGTTGGGTGATTGAGCTGTGACTCTTCAATCAGAGTAAGTGCAAAGGCTCTTTGGAGAGATCATATAATCCAGCCTCTCTTCAGCTCCTGCAACACCCCCCCGCCCATTTTGCAAATGAGGACCAGGACTTGAGGACAGTAGAAGGGACATTGACCTGTTCAGGATCTCTAGGGGGCAGCTAGTGGCAGGTCTGAGACTAGTACTTAGATCTCCTAATTTCCAAGCTAGAGCCCATTTTCCTACTCTTCCTCTACTCTAACTCCCCATCACCCAACAGCCCCTACTATTTCAGCTTTTTTCTCCCTTAAAAGTCCATGGTGTTTTGTTTCAGGATGTTTTGTTGTCTAGCACTCCTTTCCCTTTGACCATTGTGTTTTTACAATTTTGGTTTCATCTGAGTTTACCATAGTTTAGAGTCTGGTTTTATCAATGTACAGTTACCCATGACTGGGATTTGATGGACTTTGGGCCAGTGGCTGGACAGCAGTTTTTTCCTTCCCCGTTTTGCAGTGTGGCACTGGCCGGATCAGCAAGCAGCCAGTCCCTGCCAAGGCTTTGCCTCCTAGTCTCCTTTCCTTACTTTTCTTCCCAGCTCCATCCTCTTCCTATTGCCCTTAGTCTTAACCATCATCTTCAAGTTTGTGTTTATCGTTCACTTATATTTATACTTTTAACATATATACTTGTATTCCTGCACAATATTCTTTGTTTTTAACCTGCTTTTGAACTTCATATAAATAGAATCAGATTTTTTATATTCACCCATGCTGTCATATAATAATATATCATTCATGTGTTCATTTTATTCATTTTATTTCTATTACATTAATTGCTTTTTTCTGAAATTTGGCTTTTTACTGTGGAACTATTTTTCAAACACACTGAAAACTTGAGAGTCTGGTAGTGTATTGGGGAAACCCCACCCCTGATATTCAACGTGGGTTCTTTTCTATTTCCCTAAGTGTCGACTGGTCTGAGAAATAAAGGGGAAGAGTACAAAAGAGAGAAATTTTAAAGCTGGGTGTCTGGGGGAGACTCATCACATGTCGGCAGGTTCTGTGATGCCCCCCAGCTGTAAAATCAGCAAGTTTTTATTAGCAATTTTCAGAAGGGGAGGGAGTGTACAAATAGGGTGTGGGTCACAGAGATCGCATGCTTCACAAGGTAATAAAATATCACAGAGCAAATGGAGGCAGGGTGAGATCACAGGACCACAGGATGGGGCAAAATTAAAATTGCTAATGAAGTTCGCAATTGTCATTGATAACATTGCCATTGTCATTGATAACATCGTCATTGTCATTGATAACATCGCATTGTCATTGATAACATCTTACCAGGAGACAGGGTTTAAGAGCAGACAACCTGTCTGACCAAAATTTATTAGGCAGGAATTTCCTCGTCCTTATAAGCCTGGGAGTGCTATAGGAGACCTGGGCTTATGTCATCCCTTCAGCTTCGACCACAAAAGGCAGCTGCCCCCAAGGGGGCCGTTTAGAGGCCTCCCCTCAGGGACGCATTCTCTTTCTCAGGGATGTTCTTTGCTAAGAAAAATAATTCAGTGATATTTCTCCTATTTGCTTTTGAAAGAAGAGAAATATGGCTCTGTTCCACCCAGCTCACTAGCAGTCAGAGTTTAAGGTTATCTCTCTTGTTCCCTGAACATTGCTGTTATCCTGTTCTTTTTTCAGGGTGCCCAGATTTCATATTGTTCAAACACACGTGCTCTACAAACAATTTGTGCACTTATTGTTCAAACATACATGCTCTGCAAACAACTTGTGTACTTAACGCAGAGTCCTGAGGCAGCATACATCCTCCTCACCTTACAAAGATGACAGGATTAAGAGATTAAAGTAAAGACAGGCATAGGAAATCACAAGGGTATTGATTGGTGAAGTGATAAGTGTCCATGAAATCTTTACAATTTATGTTCAGAGATTGCAGTAAAGACAGGCATAAGAAATTATAAAAGTATTAATTTGGGAAACTAATAAATGTTCATGAAATCTTCACAATTTATGTTCTTCTGCCATGGCTTCAGCCAGTCTCTCCGTTGGGGGTCCCTGACTTCTCACAATAGTAGTGACTCCATATAACTCATCACCCAGTTATGTAAGAGCTTTCAGCTTTTTGCCATAATTGTTTCATTGTCTCCTCTCCTTAAATTTTTTCATCATCCTCTCATCTATACTGATTTCACCCTAATACCAAATGCTTTACCTATTCCTAGGGCTGATATTTCAGCAAGCTGGAAAGAAAAAGTACAACAGGGTTCTGGGGCCCTGGTCCCAACTTGGAATGAAGAAATGTGCCCTCTCAAAAGCGTAGCCCCTCTAAAACCACAGCCCCAGCAAGCCAGAGATAAAGCCTTCCTCCAAAACAGTATTGTGGGGCGTTTTCAGAGGCTGGCAGGTTAGAAAACAGCCGCTGCTTGCTCACTACAAGCTGTGCTTCTCTCTACTGCCCAGCCTAAGAAGCAGAGTCCTAGTGTTAGAATGGGTTACCCAACGTGACTGCAGGGTAAGCTTCAGGATGATTGCTGAGCAAGGTGAGCCTTCTCCTGTGAGCAAGGAATTAGCCACAGATTATGAACATTGGAGGGACCTGTCGTTCTGAATCACTCCTCACCCCTCCTCTTTTACAGTTGAGAGAACCAAGGAATGCGTTGGGCAGTGTTCCTTCTTATACTCATGATAGCCATTTGAGGTTCCAGGTTTATGTGTGTGTGTGTGGGTGGGGGCTTTCCCTTGGACTCCCCATCTTGAGTGGTCCTTGGGCTTTGCCTCTTGTCCCAGAACTCCTAGGCAATGGCAACAATCAGAGCCTGAGCTCACTTGATTTAGCAGATGTCCTTTTGGCAAATCCCACCTTCAGAAGCCTGCTTTACCACTTCCATTTCCTGCTGTTTTTGGCTTCTGAGTATTCCTTCTTTTCTTGCTAGCACATTGATAGGTTAAAGATTTTTTTTTGCAATAGTTTGATCCAGAATTTCTATTCTCAGCAGAAGAGTCAATCAGGGACCTACCATCCCCCAGGTAGTGGAAAGACTATGGCAGCCTTTGTTGTCTTCCGTAAACTTAAGGCATTTTGTTTTTGCAGGATTAATTACTCCTGAAGATCGGAAATATGGAACAACAAATCTTCACTTAGATGTATCTGATGCAGCTAATGTCATGGTCTATGTGGGAATTCCCAAAGGACAGTGTGAGCAAGAAGAAGGTAGGGTGCTGAGCATAAAAGGAGGGCTTACTCTTTGAGCCAGGGCCTGTGGTCTGATATTTGCTTTCTCTTCTTGCTCTAGAAGTCCTTAAGACCATCCAAGATGGAGATTCTGACGAACTCACAATAAAGCGATTTATTGAAGGAAAAGAGAAGCCGGGAGCACTGTGGCACATATATGCTGCGAAGGACACAGAGAAGATAAGGGAATTTCTTAAAAAGGTGTGCTTTTTATGGCATGTGTGAACAGAGGAATAGAGAATAGCAGTATTAAGTTACATGTGGTGAACTGACTGGCTTGGCTAGGGGAACTGTCACGACCTGAAAAGTTAAATCTGTACCTGTCAGATTGAATAGGCTGAAGGTGGTTGCTAAGGAACAAGGATTCTAAATGATTAGGGTTACACTTCTAAAAAAAAGCAGGCCTTGTCTTTTATGGCTGTGTTTTGTGTTACAGTGCATTTAGAGATTTTTGTTCTCTGCTTTCAAGTTACTGTATCTGATCATCTCCCAGCATGTATTTGTTTTTACTGCCTTAAGAATCTGAGCACTTCAGAGGTGCATGTATCCTTGGCCCTGAGTGACCATGTTCTGAGTGAGTTACTAAGTTTGGTTTTGTCCACTCTTATGTAGCAAGTGACCCTACTTGTCATTAGCAAGGGATGCAGGGATTCAGAAGATTCTAGGTTTCCCCTGTAGTTGGCAGGTTTTTTCAGCAAGGGCTATGTGTGGAAATTCTAGGCAACTAGAAAGATGAGACATGTTCAGTTTTAAACTTGTTTGGCACTGAGGCTGCCAGTTGCAACCCGGGTGTCTTTGGCTAATATGCTTCAGTCATTCATGAGTCTTGGATATGAACATTCCTAACCTGTTAGCTGGCCCCAAGTATGTCTTTAACAAGCATTTGTTTGAATCAAAGTGTTTCTGGCTAAGGATCATTTGGCTCTTGCAGGAAACTGGCTTGGTCACCATATTGTTCCTTTGATATTGTCACTCTGAGTCTCTGCTTTACCAGTTACTGGATCAAGGATAAACGGGTCTAATCTGCAGCTGTCTTTGGGACTGTTTCATAAGTCAGATTAAGTGAAGACAGGTTTCTAATAACTTTAAAACAAGTTCATTTATAAGGAGCCTGAGCCTACTTATGTTTAAAAGTCTAGACTAAAATATTGTTTAAATACAGTATTTACAAACTTATACAGAGCCTGCCAGTCATGGTTTATGGGAACTGACATCAGAGAAGCCACATTTTCCTCGTCCTCCTTCTGTTGGTTCATTCAGCTGAAGTCTTCCAGTACTACTTGTCTTTTTCTGCCAATGGGGGCACTTAAGTTGAAGAAGGCCTGACATTTATGAACTGCCAACACTGTTTAGAGGAAAAAAATGGCTTATTGGGCCTTAGCATGTTACTGTTGCATAACATTTTGAGTGTATTCTAGGTGTCAGAAGAGCAAGGTCAAGAAAACCCAGCAGACCACGATCCTATTCATGATCAAAGCTGGTATTTAGACCGATCATTAAGAAAGCGTCTTCATCAAGAGTATGGAGTTCAAGGCTGGGCTATTGTGCAGTTTCTTGGGGATGTGGTGTTTATCCCAGCAGGAGCTCCACATCAGGCAAGAATCATTACTTTTTCTTTATTCTCTTTATAGTATGAACTTTTGGGTTACTGATATCACTTGCTGTTTTTCAGGTTCATAACTTGTATAGCTGCATCAAAGTGGCTGAAGATTTTGTTTCTCCAGAGCATGTTAAACACTGCTTCTGGCTTACTCAGGAATTCCGCTATCTGTCACAGACTCATACCAATCATGAAGATAAATTACAGGTAAAAATAGCACCAATTCCTAGCATTCTCTGGCTATGGCTTCATGGCCCATTCTTGACCTTTTAAAGAGAGTCAGTGGACTTGGCCATATCGTACTTAGTAGCACAGTGAGTTGATGAACTTACTTTATATCTAGTACCACTATCTGCTTAAGTGAGGGAGGAACAAGAGGAAATCTCACCTTGGTTTGATTTAATATTGTTTAGAATCTGTAAGGAACTGTCCCCACAGAGAAAGGCCTTAGTACTGAAAATGGATAGATTTGTCTTCTGACCTTGGCCCAGCTGCCTGTCAGGGGTCATGAACACAGTTCTTAACCTTCAGTGCTGCAGTGTTCTCATCACCCTTAGGTAGAGCAGAACTGAATCTCTGAGACTGAAAGAGGTCTGAAGGGGTGGTATTTTCAAAAGGATTTCAGTAATGAATTATGTAACATAATTTCATGTTTGGAAAATTAGGGAAAAATAATAAAGCTGTACCTTGGAGTTGCCTCTCCCTGTACTCACTGTGAGTAGGTCTACGTGGCATCAAAACCTTTAAAAGGGGGAAAATGAGCTTTTTAAGTTATTGAAATTAATGGGTTTAAAATGTATATGAAATACTGGTCTGAAGGAGCCCAGGGACCTTTGCAGTGTTGACATCTCATACGAATATTGAATTTTAAATTTTGCGAGAAGGTAATAAAATTGGTAGAAGTTTATTCTTAGTGACAGGTTTCAGATTTAAATGTAAAATGACCATATTTTCTATTATTTTTAGGTGAAGAATGTTATCTACCATGCAGTGAAAGATGCAGTTGCTATGCTAAAGGCCAGTGAATCCAGTTTTGGCAAACCTTAATCTCCCTGCACATTGGAAATGAATTACAGGCAGCTGTTCAAACTCTTCAGGCAGGATTCCTGTGGACTTTTGAGATTCATGTTACCTCATCTTCTTTTTTAAACTGTACCCAACTTGTGAGGGTACTCTGTCTAACGTATATTTCTAGTGTTTACAGACAGTAAATGTGTATATGTGGTAACTATTTACAGAACATGCATCCTTAAACTGTGACTTCTCACCTAGTGCAGAACTTTTACCAGGCTGTAAAAGCAAAACCTCATATCAGCTCTGGAACAATACCTGCAGTTATTCTCCAGCTGTTTGGACAACTTAGATTGGGTTTATAACTATTAGGAATCACTGCACAGTTTACTTGGGTTGTATTTTGTTTTGTGTCTGAGTCCCCTCTCCCTCATCCCTTAGGGTCCAGAAGAGCAATGGAGGAAGTGACAGCTCATGTTGCAGTTCTTATTGTATGGCATAGGATTGGGATTATATAGCAGAAATCAACTACTGTACAATTTCTTGGGTTTAACCATCTTTAGTTAAATGGAATTTTAATTTAAATGAAGCTTTGCTAATTTTAAGTGTTAAGCATTTTGCATTAAAATATTCGTATAATATTTTGGCTCAGTTTATTGGCATTATCCTCTCATTGTGGTTTCAACACAACTTTCTTCAAATGCAGGTGTAATGAATTGCTCCAAGAATTCTTCTCAAAAGTGAAGAAGTTTGATGCTGTAGTGATTTTCTGAGTGATTATTACAAAGCTAACATGGAAATTCCTGCTCAGCCAGGTAGAAACCCTGTCACACTTTGTCAAGGAAACACCACCAGTTAAATTTAGAAACAGGAATTAACCAAGAAACCAAGTAGTGCCAGGTTAAATGGTTCTAAAAAGGTAAGTAATGAAACACTTTGTCTTCTGGCCCTTCATAATGTAAGTTTATGAAGGAAAATGAAATTAAGTTCTATGACAGTACTACCTGTGAAGGAAAAAAATTCACAAAGAAGCACCTTTTGTTAGCCCACTGATTCTCCGAGGCCACTCTTTCATTTAATTTCTTTAAAAAAAAGGAATTAAACATTGAAATCAGGTAGTACATAGACAAACCCTAGAACCTGAGTTTTAACTTGTGAGCTGAGTAGGAGGCCAGAGGATCAGTATTAAATTTAAAAACCCATTGCCAAATCTAAGGTCAAAAGATTGGCTCTTATGTTTTCTAGGAGTTTTAAAATTTTAGCTCTTAAATCTTTGACCTATTTGGAGTTAATAATTAAATATGGTGTAAGGTAAAGATTCAACTTCATATTTTTGAATATGGATACCCAGTTTTCCCAGCAACATTTGTCAAACACTGTTCTTTCCCCTATTGAATGGTCTTGGCACTCTAGTTAAAAATCAATTGATCGCAGATGGGAAAGCATATTTCTAGGCTCTCATATTCCATTGGTCTGTGTATCTGTCTTTATGCCAATACTGCACTGTTTTGATGTCTGTTACTTTGTAGTAAGTTAAAATCAAGAACTGTGAGTTCTCCAACTTTGGTCTTCTTTTTCATGATTGATTTAGTTAGGGTCACTGGAAATTCCATATGAATTTTGGGATAGGTTTTTTTATTTCTGCAAGAAACACCATCTGGGTATTGATAGAGATTGCATTGAACCCGTATGTTGCTTTGGGTAGTGTGTCATCTTAACAGTCTACTTCTTGCAATCCATGAGCATGGGATGTTGTGTTTCCATTTATTGGTGTCTAATTTCTTTCAGCAATGTTTTGTAGTTTTCAGTTGTATGAGTTTTGTACCTTCGTGGTTAAATTTATTCCTAGGTATTTTATTCTTTTTTTGCTATGATAAGTGAAATTATTTTTCTTCTTGTATTGCTACCATTTATAAATGCAACCGATTCTTGGCATTGATTTGTATTTTGCAACTATACATATAAAATCATGCCATCTGTGAACAGGGATAATTTTACTTACTCCTGTATATAATCTGGATACCTTTCTTTTTCTTGCCTAATTGCTCTGGCTAGAATTTTCAGTTCCATGTTGAATAAAAGTAGTAAAAGTGGGCATCCTTGTCTTGTTCCTCATCTTTAGGGGAAAGCTTTCAGAGTGACTTAGCTGTGTATTTTTCATCTATGGCTTTTATACTGTTAAGGAAGTTCTCTTCTATTTTTTATTGTTCTTTTTTTATCCTGAAAGGGTGTTGGATTTTGTCATATGTTTTTCTCTGCAACAGTAGAAATCACGTTTTTCCTCCGTTCTTCATTCTATTAATGTGGCATATACACTGAATAATTTTCATATGTTGAACCACCTGTCTATTCCGAGGATAAATCTCACTTGGTTGTGGTGTATACTTCATTTAACAGGCTACTGGACTCGGTTTTCTAGTATTTTGAGGATGTCTGCATCTGTAACCATAAGGGTTTGTTGTAGTTTTTCTTGTGGTATCTTTGTCTGAAATTGGTATCAGGATATTGCTGATATATTGAGATATAATTGTTTATAGCATTCTTTTAAAATCCGTTTTATTTGTGTAGTGGTGGTTTCTCCTATTTCGTATCTGATTTTAGTAACTTCTGCCCTCATCCTCATCCTCCTATAGTCAGTCTAGCTCTAGGCTTGTTAATTTTGTTGGTATTTTTATAGAACTGTCTTTTGATTTTGTTGATTTTCTGTAGTTTTTCTGTTTCCAATTTCATTTATATCTGCTCTAATCTTTGTCCTTTTGCCAGCTCTGGGTTTAGTTTGTTTCTCTTTTTTTCTGGTTCCTTAAGGTGTACAGTTAGGTTATTGCTATGGTCTGAATGTTGTTGACTCTCAAAATTCATATATTGAAATCTAATGCCCAATGTAATAGTATTAAGAGGCCGGGCATGGTGGCTCACGCCTGTAATCCCAGCACTTTGGGAGGCCGAGACGAGCGGATCACGAGGTCAGGAGATCGAGACCATCCTGGCTAACATGGTGAAACCCCGTCTCTACTAAAAAATACAAAAAACTAGCTGGGCGTGGTGGCTGGCGCCTGTAGTCCCAGCTACTCGGGAGGCTGAGGCAGGAGAATGGTGTGAACCCAGGAGGCAGAGCTTGCAGTGAGCTGAGATCCGGCCACTGCACTCCAGCCTGGGCGACAGAGCGAGACTCCGTCTCAAAAAAAAAAAAAAAAAATAGTAGTAAGAGGTGGAGCCTTTGGGAAATAAGTTATTAGGGCTTCACATGAACATCATGAGTGGGATTAGTTCTTATCAAAGAGGCTCAAGCAAGTTCCTCTAACTTTTCGGGAATGTGAAAACACAGCTAGAAGGCACCATCCATGAAGCAGAGAGCAAGCCTTTACCAGACACCAAATCTGCTGCTGCCCTGGTCTTGTGCTTTCCAGCCTCTGGAAAACCTGTGGTACTGTGAGCAATACATTTTTTTTGTTTGTTAAATTACCTAGTCTTAAGTATGTTGTTATAGGAGTCTGAATGGACTATGACAGTTATTGATATGAAATCTTTCTTCTCATTTAATATAGGTATTTATAGCCGTAAATTTCTCTCTGAGCATTATTTTTGCTGCATCCCCTATGTTTTGGCATGTTGTGTTTTCATTTTCATTTATCTCAGGTTTTTTTTTTTTTTTTTTTTTTTTTTTAAGACAGAGTCTTGTTCTGTCACCAGGCTGGAGTGCAGTGGTGTGATCTTGGCTCACTGCAACCTCCACCTCCTGGGTTCAAACGATTCTTCTGCCTCAGCCTCCCGAGTAGCTAGCACTGCAGGTGCATGCCACCATGCTCAGCTAATTTTTGTATTTTTAGTAGAGACGAGGTTTCACCATGTTGGCCAGGCTGATCTCGATCTCTTCACCTCGTGATATGCCCGCCTCAGCCTCCCAAAGTGCTGGGATTACAGGCGTGAGCCATGTCTCAGGTATTTTCTAATTTCTCTTGTGATTTCTTCCTTGACCCTTTGGTTAAGACTGTTAATTTCCACATATTTGTGAATTTTTTAGTTTTCCTCTGTTACTGATTTCTGATTTTATTCTATCCTGGTTGGCAAAGATACTTTGTATAATTTCAGTCTTTTTAAATTTCTTGAGACTTGTTTTGTGCCCATATAGTTTATGCTGGAGATTGTCGCATTTGCATTTGAGAACAGTGTATATTTTGCTGTTGTTGGGTGGGTCATTCTGTATGTCTGTTGGGTCTGTTTGGTATATAGTGTCATCCAAGCCCTCTGTTTCTTTATTGATGTTTTGCCTGGTTGTCATGTTTGTTATTGAAAGTGGGATACTGAAGTCTGCAACTATTACTGTAGAACGTTCTGGCAATTTTTACTTCATGTCTTTTGGAAGTTCTGTTGTTAGGTGCATATATGTTTATAACTGCATATGTGTTTATTATATATTCTTAATGGATTGGTCCTTTTATCAACATATAATGTCCTTCTTTGGTGTCTTGAAATCTTAAACTGAAATCTGTTTTGTCTGACAATTATATAGATAACCCCAGCTTTCTAGTGGTTACCATTTCTATGGGCTCTTTTCCATCCTTTTACTTTTAACCTTTTTTTCTTTGTATCTAAATTGTCAGCATATAGCTAGATCATGTTTTTTATCCCTTCAATCTGCCTTTTAATTGGAGTTTAATACATTTAGAGTAATTAGATGACTGACTTCTGCTTTTTAGCTGTTTTCTGTATGTTTTATCTGGTTTTTGTTACTTAAAATCCCACCATTACTGCTTTATTTCATATTTAGTTGAAACTTTGTACTGTACCTCCTTTTCTTTCCTTTTGTGTATATTTTTAAGTTATTTTATTGGTTATTCCCTCAGGAACTGCAGCTAACATCTTAAGCTTTACAAACTTCAGGAGTTTCTCTTGTTTTGTTTTTGAGACAGAGCCTCACTGTGTCACCCAGGCTGGCACAGTCTTGGCTCACTGCATCTGCCACCTGGGCTCAAGTGATCTTCCCACCTCAGTTTCCTGAGTAGCTGGGACTACAGGCATGCACCACCACACTCAGCTAATTTTTTTATTTTTTATTTTTTTGTAGAGGCGAGGTCTCACTGTTGCCCAGACTGGTCTCAAATTCCTGGGCTCAAGCAGTCCACCCACCTCAGCCTCCCAAAGTGCTAAGAGTACAGGCGTGAGCCATTGTGCCTGGCTTACAAACTGCAATAGTATACAAAAAGTCTGCTCCTATACATTTTCATCTCTCCTTATTTATAGTGTTATTGTCACAGATTACATCTCTATATATTGTGGCCATTAACACAGATTTTTTCTTTTTCTTTTTTTTTTTTTTGAGACGGAGTCTCACTTTGTCGCCCAGGTTGGAGTGCAGTGGCCGGATCTCAGCTCACTGCAAGCTCCACTTCCCAGGTTCACGCCATTCTCCTGCCTCAGCCTCCCGAGTAGCTGGGACTACAGGCGCCCACCACCTCGCCCAGCTAGTTTTTTGTATTTTTTAGCAGAGACGGGGTTTCACCGGGTTAGCCAGGATGGTCTTGATTTCCTGACCTTGTGATCCGCCCATCTCAGCCTCCCAAAGTGCTGGGATTACAGGCTTGAGCCACTGCGCCCGGCCTAGATTTTAAATTATTTATGCATATTTGCCTTAAGGCAAAAAATAGGAAAAAATGAATTACAAACCAGAAGTATAACTGGCTTTTATATTTACTTAGAATTATCTGTACTAGTGTTCGTAATTATTACTTTTTTTGTATGACTTTGTTAGTCTAGTGTTGTTTCATTTCAGCCTTAAGGTCTCACTTTAGTATTTATTGTGTGGCAGATCTGCTAAGAAATAGACTGCCTTCATTTTTGCTTTTCAAGGAACGTCTCAGTTTCTCCTTCATTCTTGAAGGATAATTTCCCTGGAATATAATTAATTCTTCATTGATAGCTTTTTTACTCCCCAGCACCTTAAATATGTTATCCTTACAGCCTTCTGGCCCTCGTGGATTCTGATAAGAAATTACATTGAGGATCCCTTGTACATAATGAGTCACTTCTCCCTTGCTGCTTTAAATTTTTTTTTTTTTTTTAAGTTTGTCTATCGTGTCTCATGGTGGATCCCTTTGGGTTTATCCTGTTTGGAATTGAGTTTCTTGGATTCTTATCTTTCAGATTTTGGAGGTTTTCAACCATTATATCTTCAAATACTCTCCTTTTGTCTCTTTTACCCCTGACACTGCCATAATGTGTATATTGGTGAGCTTGATGGGCTTCCACAAGTCCTTTGGCTTTTCTTCATTCTTAACTCTTTCTATTCCATAGACTGATTTTTTTGAGACAGGGTCTCACTCTGTCACCCAGGCTGGAGTACAGTGGCATGATCATAGCTCATTGCAGCCTCAATCTCCCAGGCTGAGGTGATCCTCCTCCCATTTCAGCCTCCAAGTTGGTGGAAACTACAGGTGTATGCCACTATGCCTGGCTAATTTTTTATTTTTTGTAGAGATGGGGTCTCGCCATGTTGCCAGACTAGTTTCAAACTCCTCTGCTCAAGCATTTCTCCTGCCTTGGCCTCCCAAAGTGCTGGGATGACAGGCATGAGCCACCAAGCCCAGCCTTAGACTGTATTTTTTTCAATTATTCTGTTTTCAAGTTTGCTGATTCCCCCTTGTACCTACTCAAACCTGCTGTTGAACCCCTCTAGTGTATTTTCAAAAATTTCAGTTAGTATACCTTTGAGCTCCAGTGTTTCTCTGTGGTTCTATTTTACACTTTCTGTCTCTTTATTGATATTCTCATTTCATTAGTAGTGTTTTCCTGGTTTCCTTTTTAGTTCATTTGTCCATGGTTTTCTTTTACCTCCCCAGCTTTTCTTCCCAGGTTTTAGGCAGTCCATTGTATGTTTCAACTTTAATCTTTCACCTCAGATAAAAGGTGCACTTTCTTCCTCATTGCCTTACCGTGTTTTCAAGCAATGCTTGCGCTTTTCTGCCAAGGAGGTTCTCAGGCAAACCAGAGATGACACCTTGTGTCAGTCTCCCAGACAGATTTACGGCAGACACATATAACTTGTGAATAAGGCCTGCTTTGTTCCCTCTGGAACCAAGAACCAGGGTCTGTGGGCTGCTGTATTCAAGACCACTGCCATGCTGGGAGGGGCAAGTAAAAATGACACAAAGTTTTCTTACCATTATTAAGTTTCCTTTTTCTTAATCCAGATTTGCTTGGTTGCTTTATAGTAACCTTTGTTTTCCAGAGCTCTGACAAACTGGGTTCAGGGGTGTTCCCCTCTCTGGAAGGATGGGTGTTTGAAGCTGTCTACTCCAACATCTTGCTGATATTCTATAAATCTATTTTTGAAACTATAATTATGTACAGGAAAGAACTTCCTTACTCTAAAAAACAAGGTATTTCCCCACTATGGCCTAGATCTGCGTTTCTGAGATGGTTCAGTGGCTGGGGGATGTTAATTCTGATGTCTCAAAACTGTATTAGTCAAATAAATTTGGGAAAAGCATATGAAAGCCTTAGAAAAGTTTTCAAGAAAACCTGTTTTATGTTTATTTTAACCAAACATTTCCAAGTCTAAGATCCTTTTATTACTGATAATAAAGATTACCATTTGAAGAGCACCTGTCACTACAGTAGGACAAGAAAAATGGTCCCAGTTAGTGAGCGCTTTGAAAGCTGTATGATTTGTCAGTTGTGGGACTGGAAAAAGGCCCAAAGCAGACATGACTAGTACTATTTGGAAACAAATGAGTCAGAACCCCATCTCTCCAGGAGTTCCAAGACAAACACCTGGAAATACATAAAACCAAGGTGCCTAAAGCCATATGAGCTGTATGATTGCTAAGTGTTGTGGAAGACATCTTTGATAAATGAGACAGGGATAGTCAGGTTATAGCCTGCTTGGAGTGAACTACTAGGTGACCACCTCAAGCTGAAAAGTGATTTTTAAAAAGCTATGTTTCAAAACAAATGTGATGGTGGTATGGAATGATATTTTGAGTGCCCTTGGAAATGAATAAAATTAAGGCACCAAGTAGATCCTATATGTGTTTGGGGTAAGATGCGAGGCAGGGTGGGCGGGAGCTGATGCTGCTATTGCTGGACTCAAGTTGAGTACCTGAAGATAGAGAAACTTTTATTGCACGTCTATACAACCATTATTTGCCTTCCACATTATATGCCCTTCTAGGACTAAGTGTCCGACTCACTTTGTCCCCAGTGATGCGTGCGTTAGTCCATTCTCACACCGCTATAAAGAACTACCTGAGACTGGAAAATTTATGAAGAAAAGAGGTTTAATTAACTCACAGTTCTGCAGGCTGTACAGGAAGCATGGCTGGGAGGCCTCGAGAAACTTAGTCATGGTAGAAGGGCGAAGGGAAAGCAAGGACCTTCTTCACATGGCAGAAGGAGAGAGCAAGCAAAGGGGGAACTGCTACACACTTAACCAGATCTCATGAGAACTCACTATCATGAGAACAGCAAGGGGGAAATCTGCACCCATGATCCAATCACCTCCCACCAAGCTTCACCTCCAAGACTCAGGATCACAATTCAACATGAGATTTGGGTGGGGACACACGGCCAAACCATATCATTCTACTCCTGGCCCCACCTAAATCTCATGTCCTCACATTTCAAAACACAATCATGCCTTCCCAACAGCCCCCTAAATTCTTATTCCAGCATTAACTCAAATGTCCCAAGTCAGGTCTCATCTGAGACAAGCCAAGTCCCTTCCTCCTATGAGCCTGTAAAATAAAAAACAAGTTACTTCCAAGATACAACGGGGCTACAGGCATAGGGGTAAATGCTTCCATTCCAAACAGGAGAAATCAGCCAAAAAGGGGCTATGGGCCCCATGCAAGTCCAGAACCAAGGAGGGCAGTCGTTAAATCTCAAACCTCCAGAATGATCTTTGACTCCATGTCTCACATCCAGGCCACACTGACACAAGGGGTGGGCTCCCAAGGCCTTGGGCAGCTCTGCCTCTGTGGCTCTAAATATGGCCCCTATGGCTGCTTTCACAGGCTGGCATTATTTACAGGTGCACAGTGCAAGCTGTCAGTGGATCTGCAATTCTGGGGTCTGGAGGATGGTGGCCCTCTTCTCATAGTTTCACTAGGCAGTGCCCCAGTGGGGACTCTGTATGTGGGCTCCAACCCCACATTTCCTCTCCACACTGCCCTTGCAGATGTTACCCATGAGGGCTCTGCCTCTGCACCAAACTTCTTCCTGGACATCCAGGCGTTTCCATACATCCTCTGAAATCTAGGTAGAGGTTCTTAAACCTCAACTCTTGCCTTTGTACACCCACCTAACACCACATGGAAGCCACCAAGGTTTGGAGCTTGCACCCTCTGAAGCAGCAGCCCAAACTGTACCTTGGTCCCTTTTAGTCACAGCTGGAGCTGGAGTGGCTGGGATGCAGTGTGCCATGTTCCAAGGCTGCACAGAACAGTGGGGCCCTGGGCCTGGCCCACAAAACCATTTCTTGCTCCTAAGCTTCTATGCTTGTGATGGGAGGAGCTGCTGTGAAGGTCTCTGAAATGCTCTGGAGGCATTTTCCTCACTGTCTTGGCTATTAGCATGAGAGTCATCTTATGCAAATTTCTGCAGCCTTGAATTTCCCCAGAAAATGGGTTTTTCTTTTTTACCACATGGTTGGGCTGCAAATTCTCCAAACTTTTATAAAAGCTCAGCGTTCGTTTTAAATATAAGTTCTACTTTCAGGTCATTTCTTTGTTCATGCAAATGAGCATAGGCTTTTAGAAGCAGTCAGGCTACATCTTGAACACCTTGCTGCTTAGAAGTTTTTTCTGCCAGGTACCCTCTCAAGTTCAGATTTCACAGATCTCTAGAGCGGGGGCACAATGCCACCACTCTCTTTGCTAAAGCACAGCCAAGAGTGACCTTCACTCCAGTTCCAAATAAGATTCTTATCTCCCATCTAAGACCAACTCAGCCTGGACTTCACCATCCATATCACTGTCAGCACGTTGGTCACAACCATTCAACAAGTCTCGAAGCTGCAAACTTTCCCTCATCTTCCTGTCTTCTTCTGAGCCCTCCAAACTGTTCCAACCTCTGCCCATTACCCAGTTCCAAAGTCACTTACACATTTTCAGGTATCTTTATAGCAATGTCCCACTTCTCTGGTACCAATTTTCTATATTAGTCCGTTCTCACACTGCCATAAAAAATTACCTGAGACTGGGTAATTAATGAAGAAAAGCGGTTTAACTGACTCACAGTTCCGCAGGTTGTACAGGAGGCATGGTTGGGAAGGCCTCAGGAAACTTAAGAGTCACAGCAGAAGGGCAAAGGCACCTTCGTCACATGGTGGAGTGGGAGACAGTGAAGCAGGAAGTGCTATACACTTTTAAACAACCACGTCTATGAGAACTCACTAGCATGAGAACAGCAAGGGGAAAATCCGCCTCCATGATCCAGTCACCTCCCACCAAGCCCCACCTCCAACACTCAGGATCACAATTCAACATGAGATTTGGATGGGGACACAGAGCCAAACCGCATCAGTGCCCAACAAAGTGTACGAGGGATAAAGGAATGCATGAACCAACAGTGCTCTTTCCTTACCTGAGAGCAAGAATGGAAAAAACATGACCTCTCAACAATTAAACCAACCCTATGTTTAGATCATTTTATTTGAGTGGCTGGAAGAGAGGTTATCACTATTCTGGCTATCCAACCATCTACCGAGATAAAGTTTAATTATCCACCTAAAAAATATTCAGGGATTATGAGCATCCCATAATTCCAACATCATCCTGTGAAGAAACTAGATGGATTAAGGCTATCATAAAACAACCTGGCATTGCTGTATGTCAGTTTTTGCCAACTTCACCTGTGGTTTCAATGCAATCCCAATCAAAACTCAGCAAGTTATTTTGTGGATCTTGACAAACTGGTTCTAAAGTTTACATGGAGAGGCAAAAAATCAGAATAGCTGGCACAATGTTGAAAGAGAAAAAGGTCAGAAGACTGATACTACCCAACTTTAAGACTCACTATAAAGCTACAGTAATCAAGATAGGGTGGTAATGGTGAAAAAACAGACATGATCACTGGAAACAAATCGCCCAGAAATAGCCCCACACAAATACAGTCAACTGATCTCTGACATGGAAGCAAATGCAATAAATGGAGAAAAGACAGTCTTCGCTAGAGGCAGTGGCTCATGTCTAATCCCAGCACCTTGGGAGGCCAAAGAGGAAGGATCGCCTAAGTCCAGGAGTTCGAGACCAGCCTGGGCAATATAGTGAAACCTCATCTCTACAAAAACACCTTTAAAAATTAGCTGAGCATGACGGCATGCACCGGGGGAGGATCACTTGCGCCCAGGAAGCAGAGATTGCAGTGAGCCAAAGTGGCATCACGCTACTCCAGCATGGGTCGACAGAGTGTGAGACCCTGTCTCAAAAGAAGTCTTTTCAACATCAACAAATGGTGGACAACTGGACACACACATGCAAAATAAAAAAAAGAAAAAAGCAAGAAAAAACAAATCTAGACACAGACTTTAACACCCTTCATAAAAATTAAAGTAGATCACAGGCCTAAATGTAAAACACAAAACTCCTGGAAGATAACAGGAGAAAATATAGATGGCTGTGGGTTTGGTGATGATTTTTTAAAATACAATACTAAAGGCACAATCCATGAAAAATACAGATACGCTGGATTTCAATAAAAATTAAAAACTTCTGCTTTGTGAAAGTCGCTGTCAAGATAATGAGAAGACAAACCACAGACTGGGATAAAATACTTGCAAAAGGCACATCTGATAAAGGACTGTTTTCCAAAATAGACAATACTTAAAATTCAATAATCAGAAATACGCAATTAAACAATAGGCAAAAGACCTGAAAAGACAACTTACTGAGAAGCAAGCATATGAAAAGACGTTCAACATGTCATGAGGGGACTGCAAATGTCAATCAATCAGGTACCACCACACAACTATTAGAATAGCCAAAACCCAGAACGCCTACACCACCAAATGCTCGTGAGGGTGTGGAGCAACAGGAACTCATTAATTGCTGGCGGGAATGCAAATGGTGCACTTTGACAAACGAGACAAATCATATGATCCAGCACTGAAGCTCTTGGTATTTATTCAAATGAATTAAAAACATGCCCACAGAAAAACCTGCAGACAGATGTTTACAACAGCTTTATTCATAATTGCCAAAACTTGGAAACCACGAAGAAGTCTTTCAATAGGTAAATGGATAAACTGTTCATCTAGACAATGGAGTATTATTCAGTGCTAAAAATAAATGCACTATTAAGCCATGAAATGACATGGAGGAACCTTAATTGCATATTACTAAGTGAAAGAAGACATTCTGAAAAGGCTACATATTGTATGATTCTAATATGACATTCTAGAAAAGGGAAAACTAGGGAGACAGTAAAAAGTGGTTGCCAAAGAATGAGATCATGTCCTTTGCAGGAACATGGATGGGTTGGAGGCCATTATCCTTAGCAAACTAATGCAGGAACAGGAAACCAAATATTGCATGTTCTCACTTACAAGTGGGAGCGAAATAACATGGACACAAAGGAGTAACACACTGGGGCCTACCTGAGGGTAGAGGGTGGGAAAAGAGACAGGACCAGAAAAATAACTATTGGGGACTAGGCTTAGTACCTGGGTCACTAAATAATCTGTATAACAAACCCCCTTGTCATGAGTTTACCTGCACATGTACCCCCGAACCTAAAGTAATTTTTTTTAAGTGGTTGCTGGGGGATTAGGGAAGAAAGGGATGAACAGGTGAAGCACATAGAAGCTTCAGGGCAGTGAAACTATTCTATATGATTCTATAATTGTAGAAGATACTATACATCTGTCCAAGTCCATACAATGTAAAACACGAAGAGTGAATCCGCATGTAAACTACGGACTTCAGGCGATAATGATGTGTCTGGTGTGGGATACTGATAGTGGTGGGAGGCTGTGCATGTGTGAGGACGGGATATATGAGATTTTTTTGTTCAATTTTGCTGTGAATCTACAACTGATTTAAAAAAATCCTTTATTTAAAAAACTTTTTAAACTATACTCTAAAGATGAAATCAAGAGTAATAGGAGGGTCCTCTGGACTCAAGAATGACTTCTTTTTTTTTTTTATTTGGTAGAGACAGGATCTTGCCATGTTGCCCAGGCTGGTCTTGAACTCCTATTCTCAAGACAGCCTCCTGCCTCAGCCTTGTAAAGCACTGGGATTATAGGCATGAACCACCACACCCAGCCAAGATTGCCATTTTGTATGATGAGGCTGGAAGGACCCCATTGTTTCAGGATTTTGCTACAATATACAAAAACCGATCTGTGAAGACAGTGGCTGGGCTTTTTTCCTGCCTGATTAGTTCAGTGCACATACAACTTGGACCAGAGGATCTGGGTTTGAATCCCAGCTCTGATACTTCCCAAACTGAGCTGTTTTCCTTATTTGTAAAGACTAAATGAGATCGCATATGTCAAAGAGCTTTGTAAACTCTCAACACATACAAAGTGTTACTGTTAAAATGATTTATAAATGTATCTTAAGAATGTCCCAGATGAGTGAATGTTGGTTAGGATGCATGACCACACCTTAGTGTGCTCCTGGTCAGCTCCTGACTTTGAGAAAACACGGAGAGGAAGGCCCATGTTCCATGCACAAGACAACTAGCTCAAAGCAGGGACAGGCAATGAGAGGTGAAAGAGACCTAGTCCTACAGCTGTCTGATCTGGGTGCAACTTGCAATGGGAAGGAAGGGACAGAAGCTCTAAATAGACCCACATACACACCCCAGGACATAATACAGCCACCAGCCAACAGGACAAGCAGCACAATTCCCAAGCATCCTCTTGGTTAAACAGATAAAAGAATGGCTGCCATACCATGTCTGTGAAGGCTGGGGAGCAGCATCCACAGAGCAGAAATCAGTTCTGCTGAGCTTCCAAATCCCATATGCCTGGCCATCACAACTCTTTCCACGCCCAACAAATGAAGCAATCTGGGAGAGCCAACACCTTGAAAGTTTACTGCACAGGGCAATCTACAATGGGGCCAAGTGCTAAAGCAAAAATTTATTAAAATTCATTTATACAGTGTTTTATAGACAAAAGTAGAATCTTCGACATTCACGCAATCACCTGTATTTTCAGAACTGCTTCATGAGAAGATGGATTTCTTTCTCCTCCCCAAAATAAGATATTTCTGTCTATACTCCTAAAAATGATGCATTTATTTACACCACCTTTACAAGAACAAATTCTTTGCGATCCCAAAACCTGGGCAGAGAGTGAAAAGAGACAAACAGAACCTTCTCCAAAATGGTAGTCCTCACAATGGAGGTGTAATGCAAGAGATACATAAAATGGCAGCTCTTGAGAGGAGTGTGAGCACACCCAGCGGGGTAGGCAGCCCCTAGCTGCGGAGTGTGGCCAGCCGGGACTGCATAGCCTCCAGAGCCTCTTCCTCCTCCTCCTCATCTGAGGCAGCCATCGCTCCTGAAGGTTCTGGCTCTGGAAGGGCATCGGTCACTTTACTGGGTGCTTTGCCCAAGGCCCCTGAAAAGAAAGAGCAAAGATGAACACCACATTGGCTTAAGGAAGCAGCCCCTCAATCTTCCCTGCCTTTCATTCCTGGACCAATCTGACCAGATACAAAAATGGGACCGTAAATCAAGTTGTTTTGGGGGGGTTTTACTCACTCTGGGAAATGTGCAAATAGCTACCTGTAATGATGCCAAAGTCATAATAATTGTATAAGAATCTTGGTTCTGAAGCTCCTAATCTAAATTCCTAAATGCTACTGAAAACTTTAAATCTTCTTTCTGAATAAAACTAAACTATTTGTAAATCTTCACAAAATATTTTCTTGGAGTAATTGTCTTCCTTTCCCCAACAACTTAAAACCAACAATGAACAAATAAAAATTAAACCCCACCATATTTAAAGTTAAACATAAAACTCAGAAAATCTACAAGTAAAAAGTTTAAAAACTCATTAACCATCACTTGGAGATTACTATTTTTATCATCTCCCTTCCAGACTTCTATAGACATGTTTTTACACAAAAGTATGTATTTCAGTAAAAAGGCTTTAATCACATATTGTAAGTATCTTTCCATGTTAATGAGTATATTTCTATATCATCTATCACAATATATAGTATACCATTAAAATAAATATAACACAAATGATTTTATTAGGCATTTAGTTTGTTTCGAACTTTTCTTTTTTCTTTTCTTTTTTTTTTTGAGACAGGATGTCTCTCTGTCACCCAGGCTGGGGTGCAGTAGCATGATCATGGCCAACTGCAGCCTGGACCTCCTGGGCTCAAGCAATCCTCCCACCTCAGTCTCCCAAGCAGCTGGGACTAAGGCATGTGCTACCACACCCACCTAATTTATATATTTTTTGTAGAGATAGGATTTCACCATGTTGCCCAGGCTGGGCTCCTGAGTTCAACCAATCAATCCACTTGCCTCGGCCTCCCTCAAAAAGTGTTGGGATTATAAGCATAAGCCACTGCACCTGGCCTTCAAACTTTTGTTATAAAGAATGCTACTACAGACATCGTTGAGTTAAATATTTCAGCACATTCTTAATTATTTCATTAAACTCCCAGAAGTCAATCTGTTAGGTCAAATACTTTTTTTTTTTTTTAATACATATTTTTTTGAGATGGGGTCTCACTATGGTTGCCCAGGCGGGTCTCAAACTCCTGAGCTCAAGTGATCCACCCACCTCAGCCTCCCAAAGTGCTGGGATAACAGGCGTGAACCACTGCACCTGGCGAGGGCAAGGGCTTTTGAATGGCTACGGTCAAATTGCTTTCAAGAAAGTCTATACCAATTTAAAATCCCAACAGCAGTATATGAGAGCAGTATCTTCCTTTAAAATCATGAAAACTCTAAAAATTTAAAGAATTATTTGTGTTTTTTTAAAAGAGGGTTATGGATATTGTGCTTGCTTTTCAAGAAATAAGCTGCATACTCTAAAATGTTAAAAATGTAGAAGGGAGTTAATGCCTAAATAAAAAAGCTACTAGCTAATTTAGTGAATGCAGGAAGAATGGCCATAAAAGAAGAAAGGAGGGATCTCATGGTCATACCTGCTGTAATTTCAAACAGAATTCTGTCAATTTCCATTTCTGCTTCTTCCTCCATTTCTTCCTGATCGTCCATGCTTTCAAAAGTGTCCTCTAACATCTCTTCTATGATCCCAGCCTAAACACAGAATAAATATGTCACTTCGGTCAACTGTTAAATCTGTTCCCATCAGACACCCGACACATCACCTAGACTGAGCTGAGCCTAAGTCTAGTCCATCCTCTTAAGGGCTGTCACACAAGACAGCTGGCCAAAGGAAACACTGGATGTTGTCCTCTCTGCAGAAATGCAAAAGCCCCAAAGGGAAACGGCTCTCTAAATTTAACACCCTAGGGGTGGGGATTGCTACTACTGGCTGTCAGCAGAGCTTCCTCAAGTAACCCAGACTCAATATAATGGCAGCACCTGAGAAACAGCTCGCTGACAGATGAGTGTATTTCCAGTGCCGTTTTGGAAAGCATCTGCCCTAACACTACAAATATAATCCGTGAACGCAGGGGTTGGAATATGGTATGAAAAGTAGTTGGAGCCGTAGTAGACGCTGTGATAACAAATGCCAACAGCAGGGCAGAAGCCAAAAAAGGCCTGGAGAGGACTCCAACTTGTCCAGGTTACATCTGCCAGAATGGGGTAATCTGGTAGGTCTGCAAGGATCAGTTAACCAAAATCTGATCACCCACTCCTGGGAGGACTAAGACAATATTTCTGGACCCAACAAGGTAAAGGCCAGACACTTTTCTGGAAGTCCTGTGCCTGGCAGCATGCAGGAGCCAGCCAGTTAGCCTCTTCTGTTCTCAAGGCAGCAGAGCACCACTGCAGGACACAAGCAAATGGCTTTAACACTGGCCCAACCCAACCTAGCCCTGCAGTCTTTGTGCTCAGCAGTTCCTCAACTCCCAGATAGGGCCCTATTGAATGTTCTTTGTTTGTTACTGAAGCAAAGGGTTGGAACAGCAACCTCCAAAGTCAACAAGGGGGCTGCTGACATCCCTGGGCAGAACAGGTACTGGGGGGTTGAGTGGCTGTGGTGGAGGGAATGGGTTCAGGTTTCTGAGAAGCTGCTAGAAAAAGAAAATCCTGGTTGTCTTGCCACCTGAAAAAACTAAGTCCCTTGCTTTGTACCTTGACGTTCTGGTGATTCAAGGAGCAGAAAGTCACATGTAGCAGCTCCGGCCCTGGCTCCCTTGTACTCAGCCAGGATACAGTTCTCAGTGACTATGCTGAAGGGTTCAGATTTAAAGCAACCCTCTATCCTGCCTGCCTGAATCTAACTAGCACCCTATTCTGCCCATCCTCATATCCGTTCTGTCCAACCAAAATGAACAAATAAATTAAAATTCATGTTCACCCAGGTGGAACCCTAGGGCCTTCCTGAATGGGATCATCTTAGTACTGGGAGCTACTGTAAAAGAAGTGCAATAAATGCTTGTTAATTGGTTAAACAGAGTCCACCAGAATCCTAACTGTAATAGCCCTTCACACTCTGGAGGTAGAAGTTGTCATTTTTTTATTCATTCAATCAGCAACGATTCATCAAAGTCCTGCTCTGTGCCACACAATAGGCCTGGGGATAAACAGAATGACTAAGATGTGTTCCTGCCCTTGTGAAGCTGAGCCCCTACTGGGGCCTTCAGAATCTACCAGACGCAAGCCTTCCTCCAAATCTGTATTACTCCCAGTATTCAGAAACCATTATGAAAAAGATCCCAGATTCTGAAAAAGGCTTCCCTCTCAGATCCTGGTGGCTCTGAGTTAAAATGAACAAGCCTGAAGGTACTCCAAGAATGATCTTATTATCTGGTTCTAGATGAACAGTGATCACCAACTTGGGGGCAAGACACATGCTATTTGTAAAGGACATACCTTCCTGACCCATTCCTTCCTTACTGCTACTGCCCAAGGACTTCTCATTCAAACAACCTGGGCCCTGGGCTTTCTATGTTGTTTTTCTGCAATTTTCTTTTCCAGCCCCTCTCTCCCATGCCCTAAACCCTGTATACAATTCAAGTTCATAAATGAAATTCACTGAGACGAAGGGAGGCGATTTCTATGCACAGCCTCTATACAAGATTTGAGGTGTACACTCTTGGTTGTCAGCCACAGGTCTGCAGCAGGAAACAGCATCTGTGTGAGGGACCTCCCATCCTCATTTCCACGGTGACAACATCAGACATCAGTGCCCCAACTCCAGATCTTCACTTACAACCAAGGTGACCTTAGGAAAACTACCTGATGACCCAAAGGCTCAGTTTCTGTCTATGTAAAAAGAGGACAAAAATCCCTGCCTCTCAAGATGGCTAGAAGAACAGACTAGGAGATAGGACAGTATGTGGCTGCTGGGGCTTGGCGGCAATGCCTTCTTTATCCCTGTCCTTGTCTGAAGGCCACGAGTACAGGTCCTTGCCAGACTCTGATCCTGGGGGTGGCAGGTATTTACATGCTTTCTATTTGATTCTCAGTCTCTCCCTTTTTAGTTTAAAACAGGGATCAGCAAACTACAGCTGCTGCAGGCCAAATATGGTCTCTGCCTGTTTTTGTAAATCAAGTTTCTTTCCATCTCCTTGCCTATGTTGGAGCCCACAAACTTTATTTCCTTGATCCCTAAATGGTTGCTCCTTGGATCCCCCACCTCCTCTAGAGCTCTGGGTAGACTTTTGCTATTTCTACAGAACACTCTGGCAATCTGACCCAGACTCTGCCATGCTGAGCTCAAATGGTTTCGATCAATGTTAACAGCTACTCCTTAAAATTAATTCTGTCTAGCAGGTGTAGTCTGTTCATCCCCACCCACCCTCATCCCTGGACCACTGCTACTTGCTTAGAGTGACTCCGGGGTTTGGAAAGGAAAGCAGGGTTAGCCCTAAGTCACCTTCATCATTTCTTTGGACAACTCCCTCATGGTGGCCTGAATTTCTGGAATCTTCACAAGACTTTGCATAGCCTTCATCACTTCTGTGCTCTTCTGCAAGGAACCAGCCACTCGCAAGACCGCTGAAAGATAATGTGTACAGTCAGGATTGTTCAACAGGATGGAATAAAGAGACACAGCCAAATTATGAGCCATTCCAATAAATAACAGCAGTAGCAGATGGACTCCCAAGGTTATTTGTGTGCCTTTACATTAATTACTGTCCTTGTTGACCAAGAGACTGACTTTTCTAAATTGTATGCTATCTGGGTTACTACTGATGTGAATTCAGTGAGCATGCACACCAGATGACCAATCTGGAGAGTGGCCTGAAGCCACTCTTGACTTTTAGGAAAAGAAACCAGCTTGGAGTAACTGTGACACCCAGGAAAATCACAAATAGGAGGAACAGCTCCAGACCTTGTAAAGGCCACACTAGAAAAGAGAAGGCTTTAGAACCCAAGTAGAGCTCCCCATTCACCAGCCTATGGACAGTGTCTGTTTGGTATGGAGCCAGCTTATCACTGTTCCTCAGAAAAATGAGAGAAACTAGGATAGATACAGTGAATATGTGTATGTGTGTCAGTGTGAGGTGGTTCCTTACTAGAGAAAAACCTTCTGTAGTCTGAGATTATATGCCTACTA
Organism: Trachypithecus francoisi; assembly: GCF_009764315.1. Classification (NCBI taxonomy): domain Eukaryota; kingdom Metazoa; phylum Chordata; class Mammalia; order Primates; family Cercopithecidae; genus Trachypithecus; species Trachypithecus francoisi. The sequence continues at coordinate 37,811,973 of NW_022681462.1, forward strand.
CAATCTTCTTTATAAGAAATCATGGTAGTATCAAAAGATCATTGCCCCACCCTCAATGTCTTTAACATGTCAAAGAGTTGGCAACCATCCAAACCTGTTTTGGAATTTCTGAGACTTGAAGTTCTGAGAGCTGTCATATACAAGCTGTTCCCTAAAACTGGCGCACAGACTTCCTTCCTCCTGGCTAAATCAGGAGTCACTATAGGTTTACCTCTGGTGGAATCCAGACCCTAGGAAGCTTTCACATCTAAGGGAAAGCAAGAGTGACCAGAGAAATGCCTGTCTGACATTTATAGTACTATGTATTTTCTAAAGGAGTAAGGGAGTTTGCTAGTTGCAAAGAACACTTCATTTCTCTTAACACTGACATGGGAAAATAAAATATTTATTAATATTAGTAGAATGACAGAGGAAGTGTCAAGAATCTGTGAGGCTGAAATAAGCAATAAATTACATATGCCATTAAGATGATATAAAAAGTTATAGAATGTTAAAAGTTATTATTGATTATATAAAGATGGGAAGAAAAGGGTAAAAGTAAAGCAAATTCCATACAGTTTTGTTTATAAAGCCTGATGTCTACATGAGCCTGTAATTGTATTATTTTATAATTTGTGTCCTGATACATCCTTATATATATTATAAGTTGCATTATTATTTGCATCCTGAGTCTGTAACCCAGAGAGAGTACCTGAACATGGTATGTGTTCAATAAACTTCTTTGAGCTGAATTAGTGAAAATAAGTAAACAGATGGGAGACATGGAAAAAACTATGACTAGAGAAGTATTTAAACACTGAGTCATTTGTATTTTGAAAAAGGTATAAATTTCTCATTATTAGAAGGTACAAGAAAGGAAGAGTCAATGCTGTAGGAAAAAGAGGACACAAAAATAAACTTAGAAATAAAACTTACTACAAAAACATTCAAGTTGATAACCAATCAAAATGGATTAGGTAAGTGGATTTTTAAAAGGCCAGACTAATTTTATGTTGTACACTTGAAACTCAAGACAAAGGTGGTTGCTATGGTTTGAATATGTCCCCTCCAAAATTCAGGTGTTGCCACTGTGATAGTATTAAGAGGTGGAGCCTTTAATAATACTGATATTTTATGAGTTAATCATAATATAAAGTTTAACTTTAGAACTCAGGGAAATCAGACCTTACTCTTCACAGGATGCTAAATGTTCACCTAGCAGAGGGCGATGGTGTATGCTTACAGCTCAGCTCGGAACAGTGCAGAAGCAGTGAACTTGGTAAATAATTCGTTGGAAAGAAAGAAAGTGTAAAGAAGTAAACATGCAAAGCACAATATGTTAGAATTTATTGCAAACACTTTCAAGATTTGATAATTGTGGGAGATAAGTCATTTCAAATCTTCAAGATTTGTTGAAATATTGGTACAAACTGCCTAGAAGGGGAGAAAATCAGCTTTTGAGATACTCTAGCTTCAAATGACAGATTCAGCTGAGTAGTGGGAATTATATGTCTTTTCACTTTTTAAAAATCTTTTAACTCCATTTCTAATTTTTTAACTTAACACTATTAAAATTATGTTGTTTTACTGTTGTATGCAACAATAAAAATAGGGGTAACTAAAAAAAAAAAAAAAAAAAGGTGATTAGGCCATGAGGTTCCACCCTCGTGAATGGATCAGGTGCCCTTAGAAAAGGGCCTGCAGGAGGCAGTTTGTTCTCCCTTGCCCTTCCTCCTGCCATGTGAGAACACAGTATGCCTACCCTCCAGAGAATGCAGCCTTTACCAAACAACCAACCCTGCCAGCACCTGGATCTTGAACTTCCCAGACTCCAGAACTGCATAAAATAAAATTCTACTCTGAATAAATAACTCAGTCTCAGGTATTCTGCTATAGCAGCACAAAACAAACTAAGGTATAAAAAAAATGTATTTCCTATGTTCCAAAAGGAAAAATGAAATAAGAAGGTATGGCAGGTAAAAATTATTTCATAATAAAAATAGCCAGACCTTCAAAAGAATGAGAAGGCAAGCCACAGGCTGCAGGAAAATATTTGCAAAAGACATATGTGATAAAGGACTGCTATCCATAACATACAAAGAACTCTTAAAACTCAATAATGAGAAAATAACTGAACTTAAAAATGGTCAAAAGACCTGAACAGATAACTCACCAAGATGATATATTAATATAAATGGCAAGTAAGCATATGAAAAGATGTTCAACATCTTATGTCATTTGGGGACTGTAAATGAAAACAATGAGATACCACCAAAACCCCATTAGAATGGCCCAATACAGACCACTGACAATACCAGATGCTGGTGAGAATGTGCCGCAACAGGAACTCTCATTTATTACTGATGGGAATGCAAAATGGCACAGCCACTTCGGAAGACAAAGCCAGACACACACCTACCATATGATCCAGCAAGTGTGCTCCTTGGTATTTATCCAAATGAATTAAAAATATGTCCACAGAAAAACCTGCACACGGATGTCTTATAGCAGCTTTATTCATAACTGCCAAAACTTGGAAGAAACCAAGATGTCTTTCAGCAGGTGTATGGATAAACAAACTGGTACATTCAGACAATGGAATATTATTCAGTACTAAAAATAAATGAGCTCTAAAAGCCATGAAAAGACATGGAAGAAACTTAAATGCATATTACCAAGTGAAAGAAGCCAATCTGAAAAGGCTACGTATCGTATGATTCCAACTATACGACATTCTAGAAAAGGCAAAACTATGGAGACAGTAAAAAAAAAAAAAAAATCAGTGGTTGCCAAGGGTTAGTAGGGAAAAAAGATGAATAAAGACAGCACAGAGAATTTTTCGGGCAATGAAACTACTTTGTAGTTACTGATACTATAATTGTGGATAGCATTATACATGTGTCCAAACCCATAGAATGTACACCACCAAGAGTGAATCCTATGTAAACTATGGACTTTGGGTGATAATGACATGTAAATAGAAGTTTACTAATTGTAACAAATGTATCACTCTTGTGTGGGATGTTGATAGTGATGGAGGCTATGCACGTGTGAGGGCAGGGGTACATGGATCTTCTGTACTTTCTATTCAATTTTGCTCTGAATCTAAAACTGTTCAAAAAATAAATTTACTAAAAAATAAAAACAACTACACCCTGAAGGTGAAATCAAGAGTAATAGAAGGGCCGTCTGTATTCAAGATTGCCATTTTGTATGATGAGACTGGAAGGACTCCAGTCCTTAATATCAGTAGAATGCAGCAACACCTGGCATCAGGCGTTTCCTCCAGAATCTACAAAACCAACATGCCAAAGAGTCGTTGGGCTTTTTTCTGCCTGGTTGTTCTAGTGTACATATTACTTAGACTAGAGATAATTGGGTTTGAACCCCATCTCTGCCATTTCCTCACTGTCATCTTCAGCAAGCTGAACTGTTTTCCTTATTTGTGAAGATTGAATGAGATCACATGTCAAAGAGCTTTGTAAATTCTCACACACATACAAATATAAAGTGCTACTGCTGAAGCGGTTTATAAATGTATCTTAAGAATGTCCCAGATGAGTGGGAATTGGTTAGGATGCATGACCACACCTTGGTGTGCTGCTGGTCAGCTCCTGACTCTGAGAAAGCACTGATGGAAAGGCCCATGTCACACGTACAAGATAACCAGCTTGAAGCAGGGACAGGCAATGAGAGGTGAAAGAGGCCTAGTTCCACAACTCTGCTATAATATAAGCCACTGTAGTAAAGTTTTCTGTTATTTGCTGCCGAACATATTCTTTAGCTAATACTACAAAAAAAAAGCAAAAATATCACCCATTATATTTTATGAAGTATATGTAACACTAATTCTAAAGTTTGAACAAAACCCTAATCATAGAGTTGCCAGATAGTATTCTAATGAACTCAGGTGCTATTTAAAATACTAAAACTATCCTCAAATAGATTGTAGAAACCCATTAAGACCAAAGTAGATTCACATTCAATAGGCATGGGTGGTTTAATCTAAAAATACCACATTCAAAAACCAAGAACACATATTATATACTAAAATATAAATGGCAGAGTAGTGACTGCGTCCCACTATGTTAACAGTATGCTGAATGTACAGAATGCAATCAACAAATAGATGCTGAATGAATAAATGAATCAATCCATAAACAAAGCATCATTTAATGGTAGAAAGTCCCAGAAAGCATGTGTTAGACTGAAAAAGAAATTCCTATCTAAAATCTTCAAAAGACCACAGCATTCAAAGTATCATTATATATTTAATTAAAATGCAAAATTTCATGCTTAAAAATGGTTAAAATGGCAAATTTTCTTATGTATATTTAACTATAATAAAAAACTTCTCCCACATCCCCCCAAATAGGTTAAAATTCTACAGAAAACATTACGAAGTCAGCAATGTAAAAATTAGTTGATCACATTTAAAACTACAGAGATCAAAGTTACACAGAGAGGAATATGAAATAAACTGAGCAGCATTCCATTGGTCACAGCTCTTTCTGTTGAAATGCCTTCCCTACCCCAGGCCTGTCTGGAGATCTCTCTGGATTCAGGCTTTCTCCAACTTCAGGGCCTTTCCACGTGGTCCTCCCTCAGTGTGGAGTGCCAGTCCCACTGACAGCTCCATACTGTAGAGGCTTGGTGGACAAAGTTAAAAAAAAAAAAAAAAAAAGGAATGCTTCAAAGTTTGTATTTATCCTTGTGCAGGGCCACATTAATCTTCTCAGTAGTGTTTCAATTTTAGTATATGTGCTGCCCAAGAGAGCTGGAGTGCAGTGGTGTGATCTCAGCTCACTGCAATCTCTGTCTCCCGGGTTCTAAGCGATTCTCCTGCCTCAGCCTCCCAAGTAGCTGGGATTACAGGCACATGCCACCACACCTGGCTAATTTTTGTATTTTTAGTAGAGGCAGTGTTTCACCATGTTGGCCAGGCTGGTCTCGAACTCCTGACCTCAGGTGATCCACCTGCCTCAGCCTCCCAAAGTGCTGGAATTTACAGGCGTGAGCCACTGTGCCTGGCCACTAGATTCATTTGGGGGAAGACTCACTATTTTATTTCCAGTGCCTAGCACTGTGCCTGACACGGCCGACAATCAAGCATTTGTTGAAAAAACCAATAAATGAATTTAACACTGAGGTGGTTTTATAAAGACTCAAGTGCTCCTACATAGAATGAAAGATTTAGTATTGGGTCAGAAATATGTTTTTTCTTTCTTGTATTGATCATAAAACTTCCAGAACATTTCTTTATTTAAAAAAAAGTTTCGGCTGGGTGCAGTGGCTCACCCCTGTAATCCCAACACTTCAGGAGGCCAAAGTGGGTGGATCACGAGGTCAGGAGATAGAGGCCAACATGGTGAAACCTTCTCTCTACTAAAAAATACAAAAACTAGCTGGGTGTGGTGGCGTGCGCCTGTAATCCCAGCTACTTGGGAGGCTGAGGCAGGAAAATCACTTCAACCTGGGAGGTGGAGCTTGCAGTGAGCCGAGATCACATCACTGCACCTCCAGCCTGATGACAGAGTGAGACTCTGTCTCAAAAACAAAACAAACAAACAAACAAACAAAAATTCATATGACAAATAGCAGGGAGAAGGAAATAGAAGCTCATTCTCCCAGTGTTTTAAATTATAGACAGAACATCCACATACTGATGACAAAAAGCAACTGATGTAGGAAAAGAAATTAAAAACCAGAAATAAAAAAGGTTCACTTTTAAACATTTCATCAAAGAGAATTTTGAAGACACAGAAAAGTAAAGAAGTATCATTTCACCAAACAGGAGATACGGGTGGCAAATAAGCACATGAAAAGATGTTCTTAATCATTAGCCATGAAGGAAATGCAAATTAAAACCACAATCAGCACCATACACCTATCAGAATGCCTAAAATGAAAAACAGTGACAACAACAAATGTTGGAGAAGATGCAGAAAAACAGGATCACTCATACATTGGCTGGTGGAAATTTAAACCTGTACACTTTTACAGCAGCTTTATTCATAATAGCCAACAACTGGAAGCAACTCAGAAGTCCTACAATGGGTGAATGGTTAAATAAACTGGTATATCCATATAATGAAATACTACTCAGCAATAAAAAGAAATGAACTATGGATACATGTAAACACTTGAGTTAATTTCCATAGAAATATGCTGAGTGAAAAAAGCCAATCCCAAGAAGTTACATAACTATATAACTCCATTTATACAACATTCTTTTTTTTTTTTTTTTACGAGGCAGAGTCTCGCTCTGTTGCCCAGACTGGAGTGCAGTGGCGCAATCTCGGCTCACTGCAAGCTCCGCCTCCCAGGTTCACGCCATTCTCCTGCCTCAGCCTCCCGAGTAGCTGGGACTACAGGCGCCCGCCACCTCGCCCGACTAGTTTTTTTGTATTTTTAGTAGAGACGGGGTTTCACCATGTTAGCCAGGATGGTCTCGATCTCCTGACCTCGTGATCCGCCCGTCTCGGCCTCCCAAAGTGCTGGGATTACAGGCTTGAGCCACCGCGCCCGGCCTACAACATTCTTAAAATGACAAAATTATAGAAATGGAGAATTAGTGGCTGCTAAGGCAGAGATGGGAGGAAAGTAGGTGTGGCTATGCAAGGGTGACATGAGGGATCCTTGTATTGATGGAAATGTTCTGTAGTTTGACTGCATCAATACCAATATCCTGACTGTGAGATTGTACTCCGGATTTGCAAGATGTTACCATGGGGGGAAAGTAGGTGAAGGGTACACAGAATCTCTCTGTATTATTTCTTGCAAATACAGGTATACCACATGTATGTGAGTCTACTAGTAGTTTCTAAAAACACAAACCTTAATTTAAAAAACATTAAAGCATGTAAAAATGAAGTTACATTACAACCCCACACCTGATACAAATGAAAAAGGGATATTATACACATAAAAACAATTTCTGCTATAAATATGACCATGTTATAATATCAACAACTAAAGATGGAAGCAACGTAACTAAAAAATTAGTTTCATGGCCAGGCGCGGTGGTTCACGCCTATAATCCCAGCACTTTGGGAGACCAAGGCGGGCAGATCACGAGGTCAGGAGATTGAGACCATCCTGGCTAACACAGTGAAATCTCGTCTCTACTAAAAATACAACAAATTAGCTGGGCGTGGTGGCAGGTGCCTGTAATCCCAGCTACTCGGGAGGTTGAGGCAGGAGAATGGCATGAACCCACGAGGCGGAGCTTGCAGTGAGCCGAGATCGTGCCACTGCACTCCAGCCTGGGAGACAGAGTGAGACTCCATCTCAAATAAAATTAAAAATAAAAATTAGTTTCATAATCAGTAGATGTGGAACCCAGTGAAAATATTCTGAAAATAATCTGGTCACCAATAATGAAAGCAACAAAAACAGAGAACTCTTTCTACCTATCACAGGCTCTCATGGGAATTATTAAAATTTTAGTTAAAATTTTTTAAAATTAGCAAATACAAATGGGACCAGGCATAGTGGCTCACACCTGTAATCCCAGCACTTTGAGAGGCCCAGGCAAGCGGATCACTTGAGCACAGGAGACTGAGACCAGCCTGGGCAATACAGTGAAACCCTTTCTCTACAAAAAGCTAGCTGGGTAAGGTGGCTCATGCTTGTAGTCCCAGCTACCCAGGAGGCTGAGGTGGGAGGATCACCTGAGCCACGGAGGTTGAGGCTACGTGAGTCATGATCGCACCACTGCACTCCAGACTGGGCAACACACCCCATCTCAAAAATAAAATAAAAATAAAATGAAGTAAAAATAATGTTAAAAACAGCATCAAAAACATGCAGCTCATTGGTAGCAAGAGCCCAGGGGAGCAATACATTGACTCAATAGACCAACAGTGTGGGTTTTAAAAGCCAACTTAAAACCGGCATTTACAAACACAATGAATCAGATTATAAGAAAATATGAAATCTTATAACATTTCACAATAATGATAAATGAAAGCTCAGAGAAGGGATATTAAAAACATTTGAGCCTCAAAAGTAAAAATCCCTTGAGAGTAAGACACTTTTTCCTTGTAACAAGAAAAAAAAAAAAAAAACAGTTAAGGGTACATCATGATTTCCAAAAAATCTCTAACACATAATAATATTGAACAGAAAGATAAAAATTAAAAGGAGATAGTACAAACATTCTATAATATGGTAAACCAAAACCAAAAGGATGTCACAAAAGAGTATCGAAACCATGTACATTTCAGAAACTTTAAAAATTTAAAGTCATGTTTATTTATGACTTACATGCTCCACTTGAAAAAAATAACTTGAAGCAGTTTATCAAAAAGATGTATATGGCAGATACAATAAAATAAATTTAAAACGCTCAAAAGTGTGAGTCGATTCCATAAATGTGGGCTGGAGTATCTCAGCAACCACACTATTGACAGTTTGGACTGGGCAATTCTTTTGTTGGAGGCAGTTGTTTTATGCATTCTAGGGTGTTCAGCAGCAACCCTGGTTTCTGCCCACTAGATGCCAGTAGCAGCACCCTTTTTCCTCCTAGTTGTGACAACTGAAAATGGCCCCAAATACTGTCAAATGTCTCCCAAGCCCCAGTTGAGAATCAGTGGCCTAGGCTAATAAAAGCTACTGCAACTGAGATTAAGTTTAGCTGTGAGCATATCAACAGCTAAAACATAAAAGTTAATCATGTTTTGGGCTGTAGGACATTCACTGGTAAAAGCAACACTGTTTCACTAGGAAAGACTTTTTTTCAGGCTAGCTTCTAAGATAAATTTCTTCCATGGCTTTTAATATTAAGGAATATTAAAGTATATAATCTTTATTGACTGCACCACTAATTGTATAGAAGTTATAGAAATAATCTTCATGTGGCTGTTTTCTTATCCACCACAAAAACGCAAAGGAGGGCTGGGCGGGTGGCTCACGCCTGTAATCCCAGTACCTTGGGAGGCCGAGGCGGGTGGATCACCTGAGGTCAGAAGTTCAAGGCCAGCCTCGTCAACATGGTGAAACCCCGTCTCTACTAAATATACAAAAATGAGCTGGGCATGGTGGCGGGTGCCTGTAATCCCAGCTACTTGGGAGGCTGAGTAGCTTGAACCCGGGAGGCAGAGGTTGCAGTGAGCAGATTGTGCCATTGTGCTCCATCCTGGGCAATGCCAACAACAACAAAAAGCAAAGGAATACTATGAAAACAGCTCAGCAAAGGCACTGCTGTGGGAAGTAAAACAGGAGGATGGAGAAGGGTTTCTGAGGATCCAGCTTGTTAACAGGAATTGGACTTTAAAATTCTAGAGGGATGACTGCCTAGTGTCACTCTCACTTAACGCCAATGATGTGTTTTTATATGGTATTTACAGAGTATAAAATAAACATTCATATGAATAACAACTAAAATTAAATATGAAACAATCAATTTGTGAGGAAGGTAGATGACTTTTTCACTCCCTTTAAAAATTTCATTTAATGTTGTATTTTGCTTATGTAGGGGCAAATATTTCATTTGAAAAAGACAATCATGCACTATAGAATTGAAATCTGTAAAAGTTTTGGAGGGGAAAACTTAAAATCCTTGAATAAACACCATCATGAACAACACATGACACGGATATGTATTTATTTTAGAAGATTACTTATTATTCAGCAAGCCTTAAAGAAACTGAATTTTAATCTTGCATATGCTAGATCATAATTTAATATTAAATGCAAAATTTGTTTATTTAAGGGCTCTAATTTGTAGACCTGAGTAATAAATGTGTGTGGTATGTATAAAATGACATAATGTTAGACTAACAAAAGCAAACTGCAGGACAGTTCGTATAGTACTCAAATAGTAGCTACCAGTGGGTAAGGGGGCTGAGGCCAAGACAAAGAAACTGGTGAACAATTACTTTTATTTTACATATTTCTATAGCATTTTAAAAAACAGTAAGTCTATATTAGTATGTTCTCACACTGCTATTAAGACACACCTCAGACTGGGTCGTTTATAAGGAAAAGAGGTTTAATCAGCTCACAGTTCTGTGGGCTGTATAGGCTTTGGCTTCTGGAGAGGCCTCAGGAAACTTACAACCATGGTACAAGGCAAAGGGGAAGCAGGCACATCTTCACATGGCAGGCAGGAGACAGAGAGAGAGAGAGACAGATAGGGGAAGTGCTATACAGTTTCAAACAACCAGATCATGAGAACTCTATCATGAGACACCACTAGGGGGATGGTGCTAAACCATTAGAAACCACCCCCATGATCCAATCACCTCCCACCAGGACCACCTCCAACACTCAGGATCACAATTCAACATGAGATTTAGGTGGGGACACAGAGCCACATCATATCAAAATCTGTAACACTTAAGTTAAAAATACTAGAAAATTATTTAAAAATGTGTTTTGATTCAACAAATTGGTTTAAACTTCACAAACATTATGCTTGACCCCAAAGATCCATAACTTGCAAACTCACTTTCAGGTACTCCAATCAAAGCACAGAAGAAAACAAAATAAAAGGACAAAGGTAGCTAGGTGGATGTACTACCCTACCTGGGCCTCCCTTTTATTGCATGGCCTGCCCCTCTAGACACACTGTCATCAATATATAAGAACTTGGAGCTCTCATGCATCTCTGCCACTCAAAATCCCACCATAGTTCAGCACTCACACCTGCCCCACTGCTTTAATGGTAAAATATACATACATTATTTTAACCCAAAATTATACATAAAATTTGTAATGTATCCATTTTTAAGTATATAGTTAAGTGGAAGTAGGTACATTCATTCACATTTTTGTGTAATCATCACCGCCATCCATCTCCAGAACTTTTCTCATCTTCCCAAACTGAACCCCTGTACCGTCACTCAACTCAATCCCCATTTCCCCTTACCCTTGGCAGCCAACATTCTACTTTCTGCATCTACATTTGAGAATTCAAGGTACATCATGTAAGTGGAATCGTGTAGTATTCATCCTTTTTTGAAGTGCTCATTTCACTTAGCATAATGCCTTCAAGATTCATCCATGTTGTTGTAGCATAAGTCAGAATTTCCTCCCTTTTTAAGGCTGAATAATATTCTATTATACAGATACATCACATTTTGTTTACCCATTCATCTGTCAATGGACACTTGGGTTGCTTCTACCTTTTGGCTATTGTGAATGCTGCTGCTATGAACACTGGCATCCAAATACCTATTTGAGTCCCTGCCTTCCATTCTCTCAGGTAGATCCCAAAAGCGGAATTGCTGGAGCATATGGTAATTCTATTTCCTGCCCCACCTTTGAACTTCTCCCTTAACCCTCTCTTCCAATCAAAACACACTCATCATCTGTCTTACACTACAAGGAGCTGCTGTCAGAAAGCTGTCACCTGGAAAGCATCTAATCATGACAATGTATTAATACGTGACAAGGCTGAACAGATTACCCCTCCCCAGAGGCATCTGCATTTTAATAGGGGAACATCTTAAGAAAGAGGAATGACTTTGTTAAATCTTGGCTTTTCAAAGCAGCAACAGGCTAGGGGTGGGATGGGGCCATGGAAAGACAGCAAAGACATCTCAGGAACTTTGGTTAGTTTTCTCTTTTTCCACTCCCAAAATGTAGTCTTTTCCTTCCTGCCCTGTCCCAAGTTCTATCCTGGTACCTACTCTGCTGTATTTAATCTCCCAACAAGCAACATTCCACTATTAACCAACGCAACAATGCTGTCTAGGAATCCTTCCTGCCAGCAAAAGCTTAGGTGCTGCAGAGGCCAGGTGAACCAAATAGCCACTGATTTCCTGGGGCTAGTCTGATCAGCCCAAGTGAAGACTCCTCTCTTAGACCTGTTCCTCTCCCTGTATTTCCAGTGTCTGTTAATGGCCTTGCAGTCTCTTTCCAGGCTCAAAGGCTCAGAGCATCTCAGCCTTGTTTATACCTTCACTCTGCACCTGTTCTTGTGTCTTCTACTCCATTCTCACTAGACTAACCATTCCCCTACTCCACTCCTTTACCTCTCAGGTCCCACTGCCTCCAATCACAATGGACTGTCCCGCCCTGCACCTGTGCTCTGTGCTTATAATGTGCTAAAGCTTTCAAATGTCTACAAAATAATTTAAATTCCTCAGCCTGATATCTCAGAACTCTGACTCCAACTTACCTTTCCAGCCTCACCTCTCACTGCTCCCCTTCATGCATTCCTGTCAAACTGTTTCCTGAACACAGCCTGAAATATTTCAATTGTGCCTTAGTACACCTAATCCTTCTAGACTCAGATGCTGCCCTGATTCTCCCCAAAATACTTTTCCTCTTAACTCGCATTGCACTTTATCTGCATTGCTACAGCACGTCTTATTTTGAATTTGTCTTTGAGAAACCTTGCTCTTCTAACAGCTGTAAAAACTGTCATCTTCACCTCCTTGCTCATCCTCTCCAGCCATCCCTCCCACTTGCTCAGTACTCAACCTCCTAGACCTTCCTTCTGTGTCAGGAATGCTCAGTTCTTTTTGGCCCCAGGGCCTTCACACACGCTAGCCATCCAACTTGGCATACCGCTTCCCACGCCCCCACAAACTTAATAGTTCATCTTCCTTCAGGATTCATCAGTGCCTGAAGGGAGCCATCCCTGATTCTACATTTCTCTTTTACATTCTCCCAGTGCATATCACAGTTTGCAATTATAAATATCCATTTGATTATTAAATTTATTATTTTTAATTTTTATATTTCTTCAATTATCTGCAATTTACCCCATACCTAGAGGGCAGTGATTGTGCCTGTAATATTCACGATTTTAACCCCAGTGCCCAGCAGTATGCCTAGCACATAATAGGGCTTTTAAGAGATATTTATTAAATGAATTAACATTTTGGTTTTTGTAATTCAGTCTATATGCCTGAAAAGACTAGGGAGGGCAGGTACTCAGAAAGCCTATACTTAAATCTAGCTTCCCCTACCCTCCTCCCTTCCAGTCTCTCCTCTGCCTCCCTCCCTCCCACCCACCTCTTTCTTTAAAAAGAGAAGTGGGATAGGAAAGAAGAGGATGATTGGGAGAAGTTCTGAGAAACAGTATACGGAACGTATGAAAATTTCAAAAAGACAACTATCATTAACAAAAGAAAATACTGCACCAACGAGGAAGAACAGAATGATTTTTTTTTTAAAATAAGAAACTGAGAACTCTTTCTTGAAAATTAAAGTTAAGATAGCCAAAATAAAGAATTCATGAGAAAAAATGGAAAATAAAGTTGAGGAAATTTTGCAAAAAGTAATTACACAGACAAAATTGATCATGATAATGATGATAATATTTAAAACCTATCTATACAGCAATTACTATGCCAGACAATGAAGTGAGCCTCACAACCTGCTTATGAGGAAGGCACTAACTATTATTATCCTCAAAATGGAACATGGAAAAGATAAGAAAATTAAAGGACTAGTCTGAGAAATCCAATAACTAAGACTGTTTGCTTTCAGAAAGAAACAGAAAATAACAGTGCAAAGGCAATGTACATGCACACATCCAAGCACTGTAGGATAGAAGTCCCCAGGACTGAAAAGATGCACCAAGGAATAGAAGGAGACAATGCTTTTCTTTTAGAAATCCATATGGAAATACTTATAGATGAAATTGCAGTTCGTCCTCCATACCTGTGGGTTCAGTGTTTGTAAATTCAACCAACCAAAGACAACAAAATATTCAATATCAAAAATATTCAACCACAATGAAAATGAAAGGCTGTGTCTGTACCAAACACGGATAAGCTTTTTGTCATTATTCCCTAAACAATACAGTATAACAATTATTTACATAGCATTTGCATTGTATTGGATATTACATAATTAATCTAGCGGTTAAAATATACAGGAGGATATGCGTAGGTTATATGCAAATACTACTTCATTGAGCATCCACAAATGTTGGTATCTGTGGGGATCCTGGAACCAACCCCCTGTGGACACCGAGGGATAAATGTATATGGATTCCCAGGCAAAAACATAGGGACTAGGTGAGATAAATATAAATTAAGTAAAATCAGCCAAGAGTTGAAAATTGTTTAAGCTGAGTGATAGGTACATAGAGATTCATTTGGGTATTCACTCTGCTTTTGCATATGCTTAAAATTTCCATGATAAGAAGTTAAAGAGAAAACAATAAGGACAATTCAAACAATCCAACTTCTCTCCTGAGAATAAACCTTTTTCAGACCTCTGTTTATCCACTTATTTATTTACACATCTACACAAACACATCCTCTATTTACTTATTTACAGAGTGCTATCATGCTATAATACTGTTCTGCAACTTGATTTATTAAATGATGCATCATTAACATCTTTCTATAGCTGAATACTATGCTGAAACCTGAATAAATCATAATTTACTAATTCAATCCTTCACTGAAGAAAAATAAAATGTTAACAGTTCCCCTGTTACAAACAACTTTCTGTTGTTGGCTTTACTGATGTGTATTTTACTAATTGGGTAAAAATGCCCAATGCCTATAATTGTACAATTATAAAACTATTTCAAAAACAAACTTAAATATAAAAAAAAACTTCAAAATCAATAAAATTCACATTAACAACATAAATTTCATGTGATACTTTGCTGAACTAAAACACCACTTATAATGTGGGTTATGCTACAGATAAAATACTTGAGAACTATGCATATATATATACTGGTCTCATCTATCTGTCTGGCGACTCCTTTCCCACTTTTCTCCATTAAGACTACTGAGGTTGCAGTGAGCCGAGATGGCACCACTGCACTCCAGCCTGGGCAACAGCGCGAGACCTTGTCTCAAAAAATAAAATAAAAAAAAGACTACTTAAAATCCTTGCATCAGATGGGATTTCTTTGGTAAGGACATTTACATAGTAAGTTGGGTTTTCCTCTTTTCACACTGGATTGCCACAGTGAAATTTGACACCAAACCTCAAAAACAAAAATGCAAATGGGGGGTTGAAGTCTCATGAAACTCATCAATTATAATGTAACCCAGACTATACATATGTTTAATTTTTTAATGATGCCAAAAATTAAAATAAAAAAAAATTCTCATAGTAGAAAGACTGGAAGAAGAGAAAGTGGTGGGAGAAGGAAAATCAAGATTTTTTTTATAGGCATATCAATTTTGAGATACCCCTTAAGACATCTGAGTGGAGATGTCAATTATGCACTTAGAGATAAAGTCAGCCCTGAAGATAAAAATTTAAAAATCAATGGCATTTAAAGGCATGGGGTTAGATAAGATCAACTAGTGGGAGTAAAGATGGAAAGGAGCAGAGGATCTAGAATAGAACCCAAATTTAAAAATCAATGGCATTTAAAGGCATGGGGTTAGATAAGATCAACTAGTGGGAGTAAAGATGGAAAGGAGCAGAGGATCTAGAATAGAACCCTAGCACCTTAACATTCAGAGGCCAAAGAGCAAATACTTCACTTTTCAATTCTGGTAAAGCTACAGTATATATGAAACAAACAACATATTGTTATGGGTGTATATTTAAACAATAGGCTCTTATGTGCAGTGCACAGGGGAGCTTTTGTTATGTATACTGCTGAAAGTGTATGATAAAAGAATTTTTTCCATGCAGACTAATGATTACTTACTATCACTGGCTGAAAAGGTATTTTGGAATCAGGATACAGGAAGAAAGGGCAAAGAAAAGAGAATGCTCTAGTTTAGTAGCTCTGAGAGAACTATTAACACAAGATAACATTTCTCAAAAATAAAAAAGTATGACAATACCAATTAAAAAGGTATGAAAAAAAGAACTCATGAACTGCTGCTGGAAATATAAATTAGTAAAGCTTCTTTGGAGAGCAATTTTGTAATTCTAGTAAAATTTAAACCCAACTATTTACTTAGCAATTCTACTTCTGAGTATACAACTGTCCTAAATCTTTACACATAGCAAAACCTGAAAATAACCTTAATATCCATCAAAAGGGGAACAGAAAAATAAAATGTGATACACCAATGTAATTTCATCTAGTAGTTCAAATCAATGGACTACAGCATGCTCTCCCTCTCTCTCTATATATACATAGATCATTTTATTGTGGTTGCTGTTGGGTTTTTTTGTCTTGTTTTATAGAGACAGGGTTTCATTATGTTTCCTAGGCTGATTTTGAGCTCCTGGCTCAAGTGATCCTCCTGCCACAGGCTCCCAAAGGGCTGGTATTACAGGTGTGAGCCATTGTACCCCACCTACATTTATCCATATGAACATATTTCAAAAACAATGATAAATGGAGAAAAAAGATGCAGAATGGTATCTATAGTATGATACCATTCATATAAATTTTAAGATTCACAACAGTGGTTTTCTCTGGAGAGGATGGGAGAGAAGAGAATGAAACTGGAAAGGGGTAGTAAAGGAGCTTCAACTTTTGTAATAATGCTTTATTTCTTTTATAATATAGAAGCAGGCAAATACAACAAAACGTTAGATTTTATTAGTTCTGGGCCAGGTGCAGCGGCTCACACCTATAATCCCAGCACTTTGGAAGACTGAGGTGGGTGGATCTCTTGAGCTCAGGAGTTCAAGACCAGCCTGGGCAACATGGCGAAACCCTGTCTCCACCAAAAAAATAAATAAATAAAATATAAATTTTATTAGTTCTGCATGATAGGTACATAAAGATTTATTACATTATCCTCTGCTTTCATCTCCACAATTGGAAAAAAGAGGCTGTGCATACACTGCTTTATTCATAGAGGAAAAAAGGCAAAATAAGCAATAAGGAAAGAGTGAAAAATTTTTAAACAAGCTTATCATGGTCAACTGAACATGTGTCTTTTGAGCATGTTGCAGGAAAAATTGAGAATAAATCTGAAACTTTCAAGCTGGCTATAAAAGACAAGAATACTTGAGCTTTCAAACATGACAAGATTAAACTATTTCTTTATGGCACTGATACTCAGTTTGGTCAAAAGTCATATCTAGGTGATATATCCAGTATTTCAAGAACCTAAAATCATCACTTTAGGGCTGAAATAACATGGTATTTAAAAGTGAAGATAGGCTGGAAGTGGTGATTCATGCCTGTAATCCCAGCACTTTGCAGGGCCGAGGAAGGCAGATCACCTGAGGTCAGGAGTTTGATACCAGCCTGGGTAACATGGCGAAACCCCATCTCTACTAAAAATACAAAAATTAGGGGGGCGTAGTGGTGGGCACCTGTAATCCCAGCTACTTGGGAGGGTGAGGCGGGAGAATCGCTTGAACCTGGGAGGTGGAGGTCGCAGTTACCAAGATCGCACCACTGCACTCCAGTCTGGGTGACAGACTCCACCTCAAAAAACAAAAAGTAAATAAATAAAAGATAATCTTGATAGATTTTTTAAAAGATGATGTGGTACAAACATTTTGTCATTTTCTTTACTCTTTCCCACCCCATGATTATTCTCTTCAGTATCTGGAGAAAGAAACTAATGATACATTAATGGTTAGGCATATTTTAAAGCCACATTTGAATGTTAAAATTGAATGTGAAGAAAATACCTTCAGAATGAAATACAACCAAATAATGCATTAGAAACTCATTTGGCACCATTCTATAAATTAAATCACTTCATCTTCTAACTTCTTTTGAGTGTGATCAATGAAGTATCTGACAGAGAGTTGAAAATATTCTTTAGTGAAAAATTTCTCCATAATTTCTTTCTTTTTTACAGACACAGTCTTGCTATATATATTGTCCAGGCTCAAGCACAATGGTTATTCACAGGTGTAATCATAGCTCACTGTGGCCTCAAACCCCTGGGCTCAAGCACTTAATTCTCCTTGCTTAGCCTCCTTAGCAGCTGGGACTACAAAACTGCATGCCACCATGCCTGGCTCTCCATGATTTCTGAGTCTGTATTCAATCTAAGTATCTGACAGTCATTTGCTGCCATTACTAAAGAATTATAGTTCTGAGTTAGAACTACTTCATAATTTAATGGAAATTAAGAAAAGAAACCAACTAGATGAATGACCACAAACAGTACTGTACTGGACACTGAAAGGAAACAATGTTTATTCCTATTTTAAATATCATGAGTTCCTAAAAGTCATCGAAAATGGACAGTTCACATGTATGCTGAATACCCATAATGTGGTTTACAGATTCCTAAGATGTGACGAAGCATTAGGTAGACAGAGATGAAGGAGAAAAGGAGATGAGCCAAAGCCCCACAGCCTGTTGTAACATTTTGCCTGGGGCTGCTCTGGGACTAGGACAAAGGTAGAAAGCTCTTTTCTTCAGTCTCCCTCCAAACATCTAAGCTGGCCCCTTACTTCTACAACTGAATTCTCAGGTCACTTGATAACATTGTTCAATACATTCTAACTTCTAAACAAAGCAGATTTATATGTAGATTTCATTATTATTTAGAAAATACTAACAAAAGAAATCAACATTATTGTATTTTGCATTTGTACGACACTCAACACTAAGAAAATACAAAGAATAAAAACCAGAGTAGAGTTTTTCCTATTCAAGGAACCCATGTTGATAATAACAGCAACACTGGCATTACAAGCTGACTGTAAGGTTAAGTGCAGCCTTACCCAGCTGGTTCTTCATCCCCATGAGCACTGAGTTCATGTGCGCTTTGGAGGCATATAGCTTGCTCACAGCCTTCCTTGACCTGATCATCTCCTTGGCCAGAACGACACAGACATCCTTCTGGCCCTTCTTGGCAGCATCTTTCACAGATCGTTTCACTTTTTCTTCTTCTCTTTGGATATCTAAATTTAGAACAGAACACCAAAAATCAAGGGTAAGTCAGGTTTATTGGCACTCAAATACATTCTTATTGTGATCTAAATGTGTCTATTAAGTAGAAAAACATATAGAAGGACAAACATAAAATCAAAATAACATATTCATCATTTCCAGAAACAACATCAAAGTAGTTTAAAAGAAAAGTACGATCCTATTACACTTGACAAAATTTCAAAACACCCTTCTTACATTTGTTGGTACTGGCCCTAAGAACTTAAAAAAAAAAAATACTGTAAATGCATTCCAGAGCTTGCTCCAATAATCAATAAGTAATATTCCCACAATCATAAGAGTACAATTTCTATACAGTCACTAATCATTTCTAGAAACCTGCAACTTAAGGAAAGCCTGAACATATTATAAGTCTCATACCAGCATCAGCTAAAGGTAAGATATGTCTTTATTATATGCTTTATGATCATTAGTGTTTTCTCCAATTTTTAAACTGTGGCAAAATACATAAAATATACCATCTTAACCATTTTTAGGTGTACAATCAGTGGAATAAAGTAACATTCACATTGTTGTGCAACCATCACCTCCACCCAGAACTTTTTTCTTTTTTTTGAGATGGAGTTTCACTCGTTGCCCATGCTGGAGTGCAACAGTGCGGTCTCAGCTCACTGCAACTTCCATCCCCTGGGTTTCAAGTGATTCTGCCTCAGCCTTCCAAGTAACTGGGATTACAGGCACCCACCACGATGCCCAGCTAATTTTTGTATTTTTAGCAGAGATGGGGTTTCACCATGTTGGCCAGGCTGGTATCGAACTGCTGACCTCAGGTGATCCGCCTGCTTTGGCTTCCCAGAGTGCTGAAATTACAGGCATGAACCACCGCGCCCGGCCCAGAACTTTTTTCAACTTTCCCAAAACTAAAATTCTGCACCCACTGAACAGTAACTCTCTATTTCCCCTTTCCCCTAACTCCTGGCATCCACCGTTCTATTTTCTGTCTTTAAGAATTTTACGGCCGGGCGCGGTGGCTCAAGCCTGTAATCCCAGCACTTTGGGAGGCCGAGACGGGCGGATCACGAGGTCAGGAGATCGAGACCATCCTGGCTAACACAGTGAAACCCCGTCTCTACTAAAAATACAAAAACTAGCCGGGCGAGGTGGCGGGCGCCTGTAGTCCCAGCTACTCGGGAGGCTGAGGCAGGAGAATGGCATAAACCCGGGAGGCGGAGCTTGCAGTGAGCTGAGATCCGGCCACTGCACTCCAGTCCGGGCGACAGAGCGAGACTCCGCCTCAAAAAAAAAAAAAAAAAAAAAAAAAAAAAAAAGAATTTTACTACCCTTGTTACTTCCTTTAAGTGGAATATTTTTCCTTTTCTGACTGGCTTATTTCACTAAGCATAATATTTTCAAGGTTCATCCATGCTGTAGCATACGTCAGAACTTTCTTTTTAAGGCTCAATAATATTCTATTGTATGTATATACGACATTTTACTTAACCATTCATCTGTCAATGGACACTTGGGTTACTTCCAATTTTTAGCTATTCTGAAGAACATGAATGTACAAACATGTCTTTGAGACTCTGATTTCTTTTGTGCATATGCCTAAAAGTACAACTGTTAGGTTACATGGTAATTCTATTTTTAATTTTTTGAGGAACAGCTGCACTTTTTAATTTTATTTAATTTTATTTATTTTTATTATACTTTAAGTTCTAGGGTACATGTGCATAACGTGCAGGTTTGTTACATATGTATACTTGTGCCATGTTGGTGTGCTGCACCCATCAACTCGTCAGCACTCATCAATTCATCACTTATATCATGTATAACTCCCCGATGCAATCCCTCCCCCCTCTCCCCTCCCCATGATAGGCCCCAGTGTGTGATGGTCCCCTTCCCGAGTCCAGGTGATCTCATTGTTCAGTTCCCACCTATGAGTGAGAACATGCGGTGTCTGGTTTTCTCTTCTTGTGATAGTTTGCTAAGAATGATGGCTTCCAGCTGCATCCATGTCCCTACAAAGGATGCAAACTCATCCTTTTTTATGGCTGCATAGTATTCCATGGTGTATATGTGCCACATTTTCTTAATCCAGTCTGTCACAGATGGACATTTGGGTTGATTCCAAGTCTTCGCTATTGTGAATAGTGCCGCAATAAACACACGGGTGCATGTGTCTTTGTAGTAGAATAATTTATAATCCTTTGGGTATATACCCAGTAGTGGGATGGCTGGGTCATATGGTACATCTAGTTCTAGATCCTTGGGGAATTACCATACTGTTTTCCATAATGGTTGAACTAGTTTACAATCCCACCACAGTGTAAAAGTGCTCCTATTTCTCCACATCCTCTCCAACACCTGTTGTTTCCTGATTTTTTAATGATTGCCATTCTAACTGGTGTGAGATGGTATCTCATTGTGGTTTTGATTTGCATTTCTCTGATGGCCAGTGATGATGAGCATTTTTTCATGTGTCTGTTGGCTGTATGAATGTCTTCTTTTGAGAAATGTCTGTTCATATCCTTTGCCCACTTTTTGATGGGGTGGTTTGTTTTTTTCTTGTATATTTGTTTGAGTTCTTTGTAGATTCTGGATATTAGCCCTTTGTCAGACGAGCAGATTGCAAAAATGTTCTCCCATTCTGTAGGTTGCCTGTTCACTCTGATGGTAGTTTCTTTTGCTGTGCAGAAGCTCTTTAGTTTAATTAGATCCCATTTGTCAATTTTGGCTTTTGCTGCCGTTGCTTTTGGTGTTTTAGACATGAAGTCCTTGCCCATGCCTATGTCCTAGATTTTCTTCTAGGGTTTTTATGGTATTAGGTCCAACATTTAAGTCTCTAATCCATCTTGAATTAATCTTTGCATAAGGAGTAAGGAAAGGATCCAGTTTCAGCTTTCTACTTATGGCTAGCCAATTTTCCCAGCGCCATTTATTAAATAGGGAATCCTTTCCCCATTTCTTCTTTCTCTCAGGTTTGTCAAAGATCAGATGGCTGTAGATGTGTGGTATTATTTCTGAGGACTCTGTTCTGTTCCATTGGTCTATATTTCTGTTTTGGTACCAGTACCATCCTGTTTCAGTTCCTGTAGCCTTGTAGCATAGTTTGAAGTTAGGTAGCGTGATGCCTCCAGCTTTGTCCTTTTGACTTAGGATTGTCTTGGCAATGAGGGCTCTTTTTTGGTTCCATATGAACTTTAAAGCAGTTTTTTCCAATTCTGTGAAGAAACTCATTGGTAGCTTGATGGGGATGGCATTGAATCTATAAATAACCTTGGGCAGTATGGCCATTTTCACGATAGTGATTCTTCCTATCCATGAGCATGGTATGTTCTTCCATTTGTTTGTGTCCTCTTTGATTTCACTGAGCAGTGGTTTGTAGTTCTCCTTGAAGAGGTCCTTTACATCACTTGTAAGTTGGATTCCTAGGTATTTTATTCTCTTTGAAGCAATTGTGAATGGAAGTTCATTCCTGATTTGGCTCTCTGCTTGTCTGTTACTGGTGTATAAGAATGCTTGTGATTTTTGCACATTAATTTTGTATCCTGAGACTTTGCTGAAGTTGCTTATCAGCTTAAGGAGATTTTGGGCTGAGACAGTGGGGTTTTCTAAATATACAATCATGTCATCTGCAAACAGGGACAATTTGACTTCTTCTTTTCCTAACTGGATACCCTTTATTTCTTTCTCTTGCCTGATTGCCCTAGCCAGAACTTCCAACACTATGTTGAATAGGAGTGGTGAGAGAGGGCATCCCTGTCTTGTGCCAGTTTTCAAAGGGAATTTTTCCAGTCTTTGCCCATTCATTATGATATTAGCTGTGGGTTTGTCATAAATAGCTCTTATTATTTTGAGATATGTTCCATCAACACCGAATATATTGAGCATTTTTAGCATGAAGGGCTGTTGAATTTTGTCAAAAGCCTTTTCTGCATCTATTGAGATAATCATGTGGTTCTTGACTTTGGTTCTGTTTATATGCTGGATTACATTTATTGATTTGCGAATGTTGAACCAGCCTTGCATCCCAGGGAAAAAGCCCACTTGATCATGGTGGATAAGCTTTTTGATGTGCTGCTGAATCCGGTTTGCCAGTATTTTATTGAGAATTTTTGCATCGATGTTCATCAGGGATATTGGTCTAAAATTCTCTTTTTTTGTTGTGTCTCGGCCAGGCTTTGGTATCAGGATGATGTTGGCCTCATAAAAAGAGTTAGGGAGGATTCCCTCTTTTTCTATTGATTGCAATAGTTTCAGAAGGAATGGTACCAGCTCCTCCTTGTACCTCTAGCAGAATTCAGCTGTGAATCCATCTGGTCCTGGACTTTTTTTGGTGGGTAGGCTATTAATTTTTGCCTCAATTTCAGAGCCTGCTATTGGTCTATTCAGGGATTCAACTTCTTCCTGGTTTAGTCTTGGGAGAGTGTAAGTGTCCAGGAAATTATCCATTTCTTCTAGATTTTCTAGTTGATTTGCGTAGAGGTGTTTATAGTATTCTCTGATGGTAGTTTGTATTTCTGTGGGGTCGGTGGTCATATCCCCTTTATCATTTTTTATTGCGTCTATTTGATTCCTCCCTCTTTTCTTCTTTATTAGTCTTGCTAGTGGTCTGTCAATTTTGTTGATCTTTTCAAAAAACCAACTCCTGGATTCATTGATTTTTTGGAGGGTTTTTTGTGTCTCTATCTCCTTCAGTTCTGCTCTGATCTTAGTTATTTCTTGCCTTCTGCTAGCTTTTGAATGTGTTTGCTCTTGCCTCTCTAGTTCTTTTAATTGCGATGTTAGAGTGTCAATTTTAGATCTTTCCTGCTTTCTCTTGTGGCATTTAGTGCTATAAATTTCCCTCTACACACTGCTTTAAATGTGTCCCAGAGATTCTGGTATGTTGTATCTTTGTTCTCATTGGTTTCAAAGAACATCTTTATTTCTGCTTTCATTTCGTTATGTACCCAGTAGTCATTCAGGAGCAGGTTGTTCAGTTTCCATGTAGTTGAGTGGTTTTGATTGAGTTTCTTTGTCCTGAGTTCTAGTTTGATTGCACTGTGGTCTGAGAGACAGTTTGTTATAATTTCTGTTCTTTGACATTTGCTGAGGGGTGCTTTACTTCCAAGTATGTGGTCAATTTTGGAATAAGTGCGATGTGGTGCTGAGAAGAATGTATATTCTGTTGATTTGGGGTGGAGAGTTCTATAGATGTCTATTAGGTCCGCTTGGTGCAGAGATGAGTTCAA
Source organism: Trachypithecus francoisi (assembly GCF_009764315.1). Taxonomy (NCBI): domain Eukaryota; kingdom Metazoa; phylum Chordata; class Mammalia; order Primates; family Cercopithecidae; genus Trachypithecus; species Trachypithecus francoisi. The sequence goes on from NW_022681462.1 coordinate 37,835,895, forward strand.
TTCCTGGATATCCTTGTTAACTTTCTGTCTCGTTGATCTGTCTAATGTTGACAGTGGAGTGTTGAAGTCTCCCATTATTATTGTATGGGAGTCTAAGTGTCTTTGTAAGTCTCTAAGGACTTGCTTTATGAATCTGGGTGCTCCTGTATTGGGTGCATATATATTTAGGATAGTTAGCTCTTCCTGTTGAATTGATCCCTTTATCATTATGTAATGGCCTTGTCTCTTTTGATCTTTGATGGTTTAAAGTCTGTTTTATCAGAGTCTAGGATTGCAACCCCTGCTTTTTTTTGTTCTCCATTTGCTTGGTAGATCTTCCTCCATCCCTTTATTTTGAGCCTATGTATGTCTCTGCATGTGAGATGGGTCTCCTGAATACAGCAGACTGATGGGTCCTGACTCTTTATCCAGTTTGCCAGTCTGTGTCTTTTAATTGGAGCATTTAGTCCATTAACATTTAAGGTTAATATTGTTATGTGTGAACTTGATCCTGCCATTATGATATTAACTGGTTATTTTGCTCGTTAGTTGATGCAGTTTCTTCCTAGCCTCGATGGTCTTTACATTTTGGCATGTTTTTGCAATGGCTGGTACCGGTTGTTCCTTTCCATGTTTAGTGCTTCCTTCAGGGTCTCTTGTAAAGCAGGCCTGGTGGTGAGAAAATGTCTAAGCATTTGCTTATCTGTAAAGGATTTTATTTCTCCTTCACTGATGAAACTTAGTTTGGCTGGATATGAAATTCTGGGTTTAAAATTCTTTTCTTTAAGAACGTTGAATACTGGCCCCCACTGTCTTCTGGCTTGTAGAGTTTCTGGCGAGAGATCTGCTGTTAGTCTGATGGGCTTCCCTTTGTGGGTAACCCGACCTTTCTCTCTGGCTGCCCTTAAGATTTTTTCCTTCATTTCAACTTTGGTGAATCTGACAATTATGTGTCTTGGAGTTGCTCTTCTGGAGGAGTATCTTTGTGGCGTTCTCTGTATTTCCTGAATTTGAATGTTGGCCTGCCCTACTAGGTTGGGGAAGTTCTCCTGGATGATATCCTGAAGAGTGTTTTCCAACTTGGTTCCATTTTCCCCCTCACTTTCAGGCACCCCAATCAGACGTAGATTTGGTCTTTTTACATAATCCCATACTTCTTGCAGGCTTTGTTCATTTCTTTTTCTTCTTTTTTCTTTTGGTTTCTCTTCTCCCTTCATTTGATTCATTTGATCCTCAATCGCTGATACTCTTTCTTCCAGTTGATCGAGTCAGTTACTGAAGCTTGTGCATTTGTCACGTATTTCTCGTGTCATGGTTTTCATCTCTGTCATTTCGTTTATGATCTTCTCTGCATTAATTAGTCTAGCTGTCAATTCTTCCACTCTTTTTTCAAGATTTTTAGTTTCTTTGTGCTGGGTACGTAATTCCTCCTTTAGCTCTGAGAAGTTTGATGGACTGAAGCCTTCTTCTCTCATCTCGTCAAAGTCATTCTCTGACCAGCTTTGATCCGTTGCTGGCGATGGGCTGCGCTCCTTTGCAGGGGGAGATGCACTCTTATTTTTTGATTTTCCAGCTTTTCTGCCCTGCTTTTCCCCCATCTTTGTGGTTTTATCTGCCTCTGGTCTTTGATGAGGGTGATGTACTGATGGAGTTTTGGTATAGGTGTCCTTCCTGTTTGATAGTTTTCCTTCTGACAGTCAGGACCCTCAGCTATAGGTCTGTTGGAGATTGCTTAAGGTCCACTCCAGACCCTGTTTGCCTGGGTATCAGCAGCACAGATTGCAGAAGATAGAATATTGCTGAACAGCGAGTGTACCTGTCTGATTCTTACTTTGGAAGCTTCCTCTCAGGGGTGTACTCCACCCTGTGAGGTGTGGGGTGTCAGACTGCCCCTAGTGGGGGATGTCTCCCAGTTAGGCTACTCAGGGGTCAGGGACCCACTTGAGCAGGCAGTCTGTCCGTTCTCAGATCTCAACCTCCGTGTTGGGAGATCCACTGCTCTCTTCAAAGCTGTCAGTCGTTCGCATCTGCACAGGCCTCTGCTGCTTCCCCTGTTGTTTTTTAGCTGTGCCCTGTCCCCAGAGGTGGAGTCTACAGAGACAGGCAGGTTTCCTAGAGCTGCTGTGAGCTCCACCCAATCCGAGCTTCCCAGCAGCTTTACCTACTTAAGCCTCAGCAATGGCGGGCGCCCCTCCCCCAGCCTCGCTGCTGCCTTGCGGATAGATCGCCGCAGACTGCTGTGTTAGCAATGAGGGAGGCTCCGTGGGCGTGGGACCCTCCCGGCCAGGTGTGGGATATATTCTCCTAGTGTGCCCGTTTGCTCAAAGTGCAGTATTGGGGTGGGAGTTACCCGATTTCCAGGTGTTGTGTGTCTCAGTTCCCCTGGCTAGGAAAAGGGATTCCCTTCCCCCTTGCGCTTCCCAGGCGAGGCGATGCCTCGCCCTGCTTCAGCTCTCGCTGGTCAGGCTGCAGCAGCTGACCAGCACCGATTGTCCGACACTCCCTAGTGAGATGACCCCAGTACCTCAGTTGAAAATGCAGAAATCACCGGTCTTCTGTGTCGCTCGCGCTGGGAGTTGGAGACTGGAGCTGTTCCTATTCAGCCATCTTGCTCCACCCCCTCCTTTTATTCACAATGGTACATCATTGTACATTCTCACTAACGGTATACAAAGGTTCCAATTTCACTACATACTCACCAACACTTGTTATTTTCTGGGGGTTTTGTTGTTGTTTTAATAGTAGTCATTCTAATGGGTATGAGGTCATTTTGATTTGCATTTCCCCAATGATTAGTGATGTTGAGCATCTTTTCATGTGCTTACTATCTGTACAGCTTATCTGGAGAAATTCCAAAAGTCTATTGAAGTCCTTTGCCTCTTTTTGAGTCAAGTCGTTTTATTGTTGTGGCATTTTAGGTGTTGTGTGTATATTCTGAATACAATCTCTCGTCAGATAAATGATTTGCAAATGCTTTCTCCCAATCTATGAGTTGCGTTTTTACTCTGTTGGTAACATTTTCTTATTTTTTTAATATACAATTTTTCTTTTTCTTTTTTTGTAGAGATAGGGTTTTGCCACGTTGCCCAGGCTGGTCTCAAACGCCTGGGCTCAAGCAATTGACCCACCACAGCCTCTCAAAGTGCTGGAATTAGAGGCGTGAACCACTGTGCCCTCCCAGGTAATCTTTTTAAGATGCATGAAAATTTTTTATTTTCATGAAGTCCAGTTTGTCTACTCTATTTTTTGGAGATGGATCTATGTGGCTCAGGGTGTAGTGCAGTGGCTATTCACAGGCATGAGTATAGCACATTACAGCCTCATACTCCTGGCCTCAACTGATCTTCCAGCCTCAGCCTCCGAAGTAGCTGGGACTACAGTCACACATCACCATGCCCAGCAGTTTGTTCTTCATGTTGTGAAGTTTTGTCCTATGTTTTTTTCTAAGAGTTTCATAGTTTTAGCTCTTACATTTAGGTCTTTGATCCATTTTGGGTTAATTTTTGTATACATTGTTAGGTAAAAGTCCAAGTAAATCCTTTTGCATATGGATATTCAGTTTTCCCAGCACCATTTGTTCAGAACTGTCCTTTCCTCCACTGAATGGTCTTGCTACCCTTGTCAAAAATCAGTTGACAACAGGCACAGTTTTTCTGGATACCTATATTATTCCATTGGTTTATATGTCTGTCTTTATGTCAGTTTAAGTACATTGATTTTATCTCTGTAGCTTTGTAGCAACTTTTGAAACCAGGAAGAGAGTTGTCAAACTTTCTTTTTTTAAGACTATTTTGATTATTTAGGGTCTCTTAAGATTCTATAAGAATTTTAGGACAGATATCTCTATTTCTACAAAAAATGTCATTGGGATTTTGATAAGGATAGCACTATGAATGTATAAGATTGCTTTGGGTAGTACTGACATCTTAACAATATTTAATCTCCCAATCCATGAAAATGAGATATCTTTCCATTTATTTATATCTAATTTCTTTCAGTAATATTTCATCATTTTCATTTACAAGTATTTTGCCTCCTTGGTTAAGTAAATTCCTAAGTATTTGATTATTTTTGATGCTATTGAAAATGGGTTTTCTTAGTTTCCTTTTCAGATTGTCCATTGTTAATACAGAGAAATACACTTGATTTTTTTGGTGCTGATATTATATCCTGTTACTTTACTGAATTTATTAGTTCTAATAGGTCTTTTCTGAAAAATCTTTAGGGTATTACACTTATAGTATCAGCAGCAAACAGATTTTTACTTCTTCCTTTCCAATTTAGATACTTTTAACTATTTTTTTCTTGTCCAAGTTCAGTATTATGTTAAAGAGAAGTGGCAAAAGTGGGTCTCCTTGCCTTGTTCCTGATCTTAGAGGAAAAGCTTTTAGTCTTTCACCATTTACTATGATAGTCCCTGTGGTTTTTTTCATACATGGTTTTTTACTATGTTCAGGTGATTTCCTTCTATTCCTAGTTGTTTTTAGCATGAAAAGGTGCTGAATTTGGCCAAATGCCTTTTCTGCGTCAATCGAGATGATAATGTGAGTTTCTTTTCCTCTTCTTTCTGTTAATGTGATATATTACACTGATCAAATTTTGTATGTTGAATCATTCTTGCATTCCAGGATAAATCGCACTTGGCCATGATGTGTTTAATGTGTTGCTGGATTTGGTTTGCTAGTATTCTATTGAAGATTTTTGCACCAATGTTCGTAAGAGGTACTGGTCTATAGTTTTCTTGCAGCATCTTTGTCTGATATTATATCAAGACAATACTGGCATCACAGAATGAATTAGGAAGCGTTTTCTTTCAATTTCTTGAAGTTTGAGAAGCATTGGTGTTAGTTCTTAACTGTTTGATAGAATTCACCAGTGAAGTCATCAGGTCCACGGCTTTTCTGTCAAGATATTTTTGATCACTGATTCACTCTCCCTGCTAGGTATAAATCTGTTCATATTTTCTATTTCTTCATGTTCTAATCTTGGTAAGTTTTATGTTTCTAGTAATTTGTCCATCACACCTAGGTTACACAATTTATTACAATTGTCCATAGTATTCTTATAATCTTTATTTCTGTGGAATCAGTAGTAAATGTCTCCACTTTCAACTCTGATTTTAGTACTTTCAACCTTTTCTTCTTCCTTAGTCAATCTAGTTAAGGTGTATACATTTTGTTGTCTTTTTCAAGAACCAACTATGGACTTTGTTAATGCTCTATTCTTTTTCTGTTCTGTTTGTCTCTGCTTTTATCTTTATTATTTTCTTCATTCTGCTAGATTTGGGTTGAGTTTGTTCTTGTTCTATTTCCTTTAAGTTGAAAGCTAGGTTATTCACCTGAGGTTTTTTTTTTTTTTTTTTTGAGACATGGTTTCACTCCCGTCACCCAGGCTAGAGTGCAAGGTGGGTCACCATCACAACTCACTGTAACTTCTGCCTCTGGGTTCAAGCAATCTTCCCACCTCAGCCTCCCAAGTAGTTGTGACTACCCATAGACTACAGCACCTAGCTAATTTTTGCATTTTTGATAGAGACAGGTTTCACCATGTTGCCCAGGCTGGCCTCAAACTCCTGGGCTCAAGTGATCTGCCCGCTTTGGCCTCCCAAAGTGTTGGGATTAAGCCACCACACCTGGCATTCATTCTTAATGTAAGCATTTATAGCTATTAATTTTCCTCTGAGTGTTGCTTTTGCGGCACCGTCTAACTTTTGGTATGTTCTGATTTGGTTTTTACTTGTCTGTAAGTATTTTCTAATTTCCTTTGTGATTTCCTTTTTCACCCATTGGTTAAGAATGTGTTGCTTAATTTCCATACATTTGTGAATTTTCCAGTATTCTTTCTGTTACTGATTTCTAATTTCATCCTGTTGTGGTCAGAGAAGATAGCTTATATATCTTTTACATTTGACTGAGACTTAAGTCTAACATATGGTCTGTCCTAAAGAACGTCTCATGTATATGTGAGAAGAATGTGTATTTTGCTGTTGGGTAGTATTCTGTATACATCTTTAGATCTAATTGTTTTATTTCCGTTTTTGTTTGTTTGTTTGTTTTTTGAGATGGGGTCTCGCTCTGTCTCCCAGGCTGGAGTGTGGTGGCACAATCTCGGCTCAATGCAACCTCCACCTCCCAGGTTCAAGCGATTTGCCTATCTCAGCCTCTCGTACCTGGGATTACAGGCACAAACCATGACACCCAGCTAATTTTTGTATTTTTAGTAGAGACGGGGTTTTGCCATGTTGGCCAGGCTGGTCTCAAACTCCTGATATCAGGTGATCCACCTGCCTCAGCCTCCCAAAGTGCTAGGATTACAGGTGTTAGCCACTGTGCTCTGCCTTCATTCTTCAGGACCCCGTTTTCCTACCTAATTCCTATCTAGTTAATAGACCCATTGTTGACAGTGGGGTATTGTCTAACTATTACGGAAGAACTATTTCTCTAATTCTGTCCACTTTTGCTGCATATGTTTTGACAGTCTGTTATTATATACAAAAATATGTACACTTGTTTTATCTTCTTGCTGTATTTAATCTTTTATTAATATATAATATCCTTCTTTGTCTCATATAATCTTTATTTAAAGTCTGTTTTATCTGATAATAACATAGCCGTTTCTGCTGTCTTTTACTTACTATGTCCATAAAATATCTTTTTCCATCCTTTTGCTTTCAATCTATTTGCATTTTTGGGTTAAAGTCTTACTCTTGTAGACAGCATATATGTTTTTAAATATAAGATTATGTTTTGTAAAATCCATTCTGCCAATGTCTGTTATTTGATTGGAGACTTTAAATCCATTTACATTCAAAGTAATTACTGTGGGCTGGGCACAGTAGTTCATGCCTGTAATCCTAGCACTTTGGGAGGCCAAGGCAGGATTGCTTGAGTCCAGGAGTTCCAGACTGGCCTAGGCAACATGATGAAACCCTATCTCTACAAAAAATACAAAAACTAGCTGGTGCAGTGGCATGCATCTATAGTCCCAGGTACTTGGCAGGCTGAGATGGGAGGATTGCTACAGTCCAGGAGGTCGAGGCTGCTGTGAGCTGTGTCATGCCACTGCACTCCAGCCTGGGTGACAGAGCAAGACCCTATCTCAAAAAAAAAAAAAAAAAAGGAATTCTTGATAAGGACAAATTTTCTTCTGCCAACCTGTCATTTATTTTCTGTATGTCATAGCTATTTTGTCTCTTATTTCCTGCATTAATGTTTTCTTGTGTATTTACTTGATTTTTTTTATAATGAAATGTTTTAATTCCCTTCCTATTTCCTTTTATATCGCCATTTTCTTTGTGGATACCACAGGGATTACACTTAACATCCTAAACTTATAACACTCTAATGTGAATTTGCATGAGCTTCTTTGTTTTTGAGTCTCACTTTATCACTCAGGCTAGAGTGCAGTGGTATCAAGATCTCAGCTCACTGCAAACTCCGTCCCCTGGGTTCAAGCGACTGAACCCACTACTTTCTGGCCTCTAATGTTTCAGATGAGAAATATTCTAAAATCTTATGAGGATCCTTTGTATGTGACAAGATGTTTCTCTCTTGCTCCTTTTAAGATTTTCTCATTGTCTATGGCTTTCTACAGTTTGATTATAATGTGTCTTTCTTGGCAAGATCTCACTTGAGTTTATCCTACCTGGAGTTCACTGAACTTCTTGGATGTTTATATTCATATCTTTCATCAAATCTAGGAAGTTTTCAGCCATTTCTTCAAATACTCTTTCTGCACCTTTCTCTCTCTTTTCTCCTAAAATTTCCACAATGCATGTTGGTCTACTTGATGATGTCTGACAGGTTTCTTAGGCTCTGTCCATTTCTTTTTTCTTTTCTTTTTTATAGACAGAGTCTTGCTCTGTTGCCCAGGCTGGAGTGCAGTGGCATGATCATGGCTTACTGCAGCCTCAAGCTCCTGGACTCAAGTGATCCTGCCTCAACCTCCTGGGTAGGTAGGACTACAGGCATATACCACCACACGTAGCTAATTTTTGTTTTTATTTTTTGCAGAGATGAGGTTTTGCCATGTTGCCCAGGCTTGTCTCAAACTCCCAGCCTCAAGCAACACACCTGCCTCAGCCTCCCAAAGCGTTAGGATTATGCAGCCAGTCTCAGTTTTTTCTTCTGTTCCTCAGACTTCATATTTTCAATTGTTCTATTTTGAAGTCTGCTGATTATTTTACCTGCTCAAATATGCTTTTGAATCATTCAAGTAAGGTTTTCACTTCAGTTATTACACTTTTCAGCTCCAGAATTTTGGTGTTTCTTTTCTTGTTTTCTATCTTTCCATTGATATTTCCATTTTGTTCCCATTTTTTTTTAACTTAATCCACCTCTTCCTTTAGTTCTTTGCACATCTGTAAGATACGTGCTTTAAGTCTTTGTTTAGAAAATCTACCATCTAGTCTTTCTCAGCAACAGTTTCTAGTGACTTATTTTTCCCTGCTTTGAGGAGGCCATATTTTCCTGTTTCTTTGATTTTACTGAATGTTTGAATCTTCTAATGTGATAACTCTGGAGATCAGATGCTGCCTCTTCCCCAGGGCTCGTCAGGTTTAGTTTTGTTTTCTAAAATTGGCATAGGGTTTCTGTGGTAAAGATCAGCACAAGGTATAAACTCAAGGTCTTCTGAGCTATTTTATGAGCCTGTACCATTCCCTGGGCAAGCACAGTGACTTCCATATTCCCTCATATATACAGCTACTTTTGAGTAGCCTAGCTCTTGATGACAGAAATGTAAAATGGCCATGGAAAACAGTAAATGGTTCCCCCTAAAATTAAAAATACTATTATTATTTGATCCAGTAATGATTTCGTTTATGTATGCAAAAGTACTGAAAAGAATTGGAAGCAAAACAGATATCTGTACATCCATCTTCATAGCAGCATTATTCACAATAGCCAAAAGGTAGAAACAATCTAAATGTCCATCAGCAGATGAGTGTATAAATAAAATATGGTATATACAGACAACAGAATATTACTCAGCCTTAAAAAGGAATGAATATCTGATACCTGCTACAACATGGATGAATCTTAAAACTATTATGGTAAGTGAAATAAGCCAGACACAAAGACAAATATTTGATTCTACCTATATGAGGTACTTAGAATAGTCAAATACTTAGATACAGAAAGTAGAATAGTGGTTACTAGGGGCTGGGGGTAGGGAGAAATAGGAAGTTATTGTTTAATAGGTACAGAGTTTCAGTATGGATGAGGAAAAAGATCTGGAGATGGATAGTGATGATGGTTGCACAACATTATGAATGCACTTACTGCCACTGAACTGTACACTTAAAAATGGTTACAATGGTCAGCTTTATTTTATGTAAATTTTACAATAAAAACAAAAATCAGCAGCAAGACTAGTATGACTCACTTACAAACAAACGTTTGGGTATAAATACAAAAACAGAGAGAAATATATCTGGAAAAGGATGATCATAAAAAGTATTTGTGGTGGTTATCTCTAAGTGGTCGAACTTCAGAGTGATTTTAACTTTCTTCTTTCTACTTTTCTGAATTTTCACATGTGTATATTTCACCTTTATAGTCATGAGTACTCACCCAAGCTATTTTCATTTGAGGCGCGGATGAAATGAATTACCTAAATTCATTCCAATTATTGCCTATAATGAGTGTTCAAAATGTGTTACATTTGACTGAAAGCTAAACATGTGGACTACCATAAATCTTCCATGAGAAGCTGAGAACACCCTATAGTTACATTTTGCTTTAAGTTACTATTATTTTTCTTTAACTTGTTATTTAAGTATAACATATATAGAGAAAAGTAAACATAACTGTACAGCTATATACATTTTCACAAATTAAACATGCTCATGTAACCAGGACCAAGATCAAGAAACAGAGTATCACCAATATGCCACAAGGCCCCCTTATGTCACCTTTAATCCACCATTCCCCCCCAATAAGCATAGCCAATAGCTTGACTTCTGAGAACATAAATTCATTTTGCAGTTGCTCATTTTTATACTAGTATTTCTTTTTAAATCCATTCACCTTGACTGCTAGTATAAAACCAAATGAAAGATCCTGATAGTGTTTCTATGATAAACCTTCATATGCTTAGCAATCACATTACTTCAGAGTCACACTTTATCAAAGTGCCCCATCCCCCTTTTTGGTATCAACATCAAGTAGTGAAGTCTCTACTGTATGCCAGGTACTGCCCTAAACATTTTACATATGTAAACTGTCACAACAATTCTATGAGATTCAAAGAATTTTATATAAGGACAGGTGATATCAGAGTTTAAACCTGGTAATGTTAAGACTCCAAAATCCATGATCTTTTTCTGATATCATGTTAGAGTTAGTAAATTAATAAATTACTATTAATGACAAATAATAGGAAACATACATGAAAGATATTGGGCTTGAAGATCGTCATTTAAAAGGCAAAATGAGCTATGGATATGAGAAGAAATACAGTGAGCATAGCACAAAAAAGGAATATGCGATGCTGTGAGACACTAATGAAACTTATGAGGTTTCTAACATTTATTTTTGACACAAATCAATTATTGTAATTGCCATACATTTTTACCTCTACATGTTACAAGCCCCACAATACATTATTATTTTTACTTTCAAGAGTCAGTAAGTTAAAAACATTCTTAAGAGGAAAAAATAATTTATATTTACTTACATATTTACCATTTCCAGCATACTTTATTCCTTCACATAAATCCAAGTTTGTATCTGGTATGATTTTTCTTCAGCCTACAACCTCTTTTAACTTTATTTTATTGGCAACAAATTCTTTCTGGCTTTTGTTTGAAATTATCTTTATTTCACCTTCACTTATAAATGTTATTTTCATTGGACTTAAGTCTAGGATAAAATGGGGTTGTTTTGTTGGATTTTTCTCACCATATGAAAGATATTCTAGTTTGCATTGTTTCTGATAAGAATTTAAAATTCATTCTTATCACTGTTTATTGGACCTAAATTTGTCTATTTTGGGGGGTTATCTTTTTGGTTTTCAGTAATTTGATTATGCTTTGCCTTTGTATGGTTTTGTGTTTATTCGATTTGGAGATGAGTTCCTTGGATCTGCAAGCTTAACAGCTTTCATCCTGTTTGAAAAACATTCAGTTACTATTTCATATGATCCCTTCCTGACCCCTCTCCTCCTGAGACTCAAATTACACACATTAGCTCACTTGATATTAAAAGCTCTGTGTTTTTTTTCTTTTTTCTGTCTGTACTACAGTTTGGATAATTTGTATTACAGGTTGAATATCCCTTATCCAAAATGCTTGGAAACCAAATGTCTTTCAGGCTTTAGATTTTGGAAGGTTTGCATCATACCAGTTGTATATCCCTAATCAGAAAATCCGAAATCCAAAATCTGAAATATTTGGGTTGCTGATAGGACACTCCAGGGAAATGCTCATTTGAACATTTTAGATTTTGTGTCTCTTCAATTTCACTTATCTCATTTTCTGTAGTGTCTATTCTGCTGTTAAATACCATTTAGTGAGCCTTCATTTAATTTCACTTCATTTCAGATCTTTCACCTCTAGAAATTCCATTTTGTTATTTTCTGTATTTTGTATTTATCTCCTCATTATGTATACATTATCCTTTAATCTCAACATATTTATAACAGCTGCTTAAAAATCCTTGACTGTGAATTCAATCATCTGTTTTTTGTGTGGGGGTTTTGGATTTTTGTTTTTTTAAAAAAATCTATTTCTATTACCTGGCTTTTCTCCTGATTTGGGGTCACATTTTCCTGCTTCTTCATAATAGCATCTCATTGGAAGCTGGCCACTGTGTATGTTTCATTGTTGGGTGTCTGAATTTTGTAGTCTTCCCTTAAAGAGTGTTAATCTTTACTTTGGCAGGCAAATTACCTGCAAATCAGCCTTCAAGTCTTTTAAGTCTTGTTGGTTAGTTGGTATGGGCTTGTGGTAGCCTTTTTTCTAGGACTACCTACCTGATCCTTATTATTAAGGTGTGACTCTTCTGAGGTCTCTACTGAACATCCCAGAGGTTCAACAAAGTCTCTTTTCTGTGTCTGATCAGAACTCAACCACTTCTCAATCCTTTATTAGCTCTAGGAATTATTCACCTTACAGCTTCCTGGTAGTTGTTCTGTTCCTAGTAATTGTTATTTGCCCAGTCTCTCAAAATTTCACTCTAAGCATGCACAGCTTAGTATTCAGTCAAAGACTCCAATGGATCCTATGGAGACATTTGAAGTTCTTTCTCTGAGTATTTCCCTTCTCTCTGATACTCTGCCCCACAAATTCCAGCCACTCTCTGAACCCTTATCTCTATTCTCAACCCAGTGAAACCACTATGCTCTGCTTGGAATGTCTTTCCATGGGCTATAATCCAGAAAGTATCTCCAAGCAGAATGACAGGGTCATATTAAGGCTCTCTGTCTTTGTTTCTATTCTCTCAGTGATCACAACCCTGTACTGCCAGCTGTCCAATGTTTGAAAACAGCTGTTTCACAGATTTTTGTCCAGTTTTTTTTCTCTCTTGCTTTGTCCAAATTTTTATTTACAATGAGAATGCAAGTTGAAAAGCAATTACTCCTTCATGGCTGGGAGTGGAATTTCCCTCTCCAGTTCTTTTTAAAGAAAGTGATACTGGGATACCTTTATGATATTAACTCTTCTCCAATCACGAGAGTGTTAAAAACCTTAAAAGTTTTAAATATTACCATCCCTTTGTAAGTCACCTTAAATGGTACTAAACAAAAAAAAAATCAACTTTATTTATAAACATACTGTCCTCAATTTACAGTCATGCTAAGATAAACAGAGCAGTGACAATGGAATTGTATCCCTTACTTATATATAATTTATTTAATTTGAATTCCATAAAAGACAATTCTTTATAAGTAGCAAGAGGTTTCTTTTGCTCTTCCAAAACATAAAGTTTCTTCTAACTCATGATCTTTTTTTTAATACTCATTACAGAATTAAAAAGCAAAATAAGTCAGACAGCTATAAGTAACTGATATAGGAATAAACTATGTCTTATGATATATAAATGCAGTTTATTTTTATGAACTGAAGCAAAATATACCAAGAAGGTAAAAAATAGAAGACATAAAATAACTTACCCCTTATTTGCCTGTCCACAACTCTCATTTCCTTTCTTATCTTCAATGACCACTCATTGACCTGGGAAAATTTTTAGAAAAGCAATGAGAAGAAAAGCTGAAACTCCTAACTCAATCTAATTTGAGAATTTTGTATTAGCTCCACATTTATTCCAGATACAAAATTAAAAAAAAAAAAAAAGCCATTTTCAAAGACAGAGCTTTAGGGTCAAATTTTACTTTTTTAAAAATTTCACCTCTTTTTATTCACAGTGCACAGGAGTTTCAACTTATTCAAAGATTCATAGCTGAGAGCAGGCTGTAAGCAGCACTTTATATAAAACCTCAGAAAGAGTATGATACTCTCTAGGTACACAAAGATTTGAAGAAGTCCAAGTGCACAGTTAGCTTTAAGAGCATCAGAAAATTTTCATCTTTCACAGGTAATCATTTCAAAAACTACTCTGCCTGTATCATGAGAACTCATCTTTCCCTTTTTCCCTTTAACAATAATGCTTTTCCATTTTACAAAAGAAAAGCATTCCCCTAACCTATGTCTCTTATTACCATGGTAGTTCCCTGACAGGCAAACATTTCTGAAGCACTAAACAGAGGGTGGACTGGAAATGCTGATGGAGGTATTGTGGAAGTAGTAAATTACTCTAATGATTACCAAATTGTTATGCAAGTGAACTGTTTTCCAATTCTTCACATTTCAAAAACCCTGTAGGAAAACCTGAGTTGTGAGTCAATCATTAAAAGTCAATTTTATGCTAAATTACTATGTGCTTTTTAGTAGTACATGACTCAGAAGTTCAAAAAAATGAGTGACACTGCTATAACTAAACTCCTTCCATTACCCTTTTATTACATCAACAAGGTTTCTCAGCACTTGAGTCTAATAAATCATAAAACAGGAACAGAATTTATGCTGAACCCTTGTAGCATTCATTCATGCAGCAGTCATCCATGGACATACAGACTAAATGGCATTTTTTAAAAGTCCATACCATTAGAAGATGTATTTCCAATAAATTTCATTTTTAATGTTTAATATTGAACAAAACCTGTAAACTATTATGCAACAACAACTGTAATAATTTGTGAAAGCTGTCAGAATCAAAATGAAGTCACTAGTGTATTAAAAAATCTGACATATACAGCTGGAAAGGCTAAGAGGGTTCTCACACTTGTATACCTAGACAAAAACTATCACAAAAGACTCTGCAAAAACCACAGCCTTGCTTGCTCAGAGGCACTGCAATCTTACACAAAAAATACTTTCGCAAGGACATCTGCCCAGCAACTGCCTGTCCAACCTTGGACTGGCATCACTCTTGTTACTGATCTCTGTAGCCAAGGATAATCATTTCAATACATTTACATAACCCTCCTTTTCCCTTTAAAAATCTTTGCCTTCCTTTCCATCCTTGAATATATACATAGCTTACCATGGCAAGCACATTCCCACTGCAATGCTGTTGCCAAAGAACCATCATTTTCTTCTAGGGAACCTCTCCCTGCTTGTTATTTAGGTTGACCAACTCCACTCAGAAGAAATACTTAAGCACTTAAAACTGTATACTCATACAAGTTTTAAAAATCTAATCAGGTTTATGTACTTTTTTCAAAGTGAAATTTATATAATCATTTTAAAGTATACAATTCACTGGCATTTACTGCATTTACAATGTCATACAACCACCACCTCCCTATACCCTTTAAATAATCTCTTCCTATCCCCCCCTCCCCAGTTCCCTGGCAACCACTAATTTGCTTTCTGTCTCGATGGGATTGCTTATTCTGAATATGAAAGGAATCACACAATGTGTTAACTTTTCGTTTCTGGTTTCTTTTATTTAACGTGATGTTTTCAAGGTGCCTCCATGTTGTAGCATGTATCAGTACTGCAGTCCTTTTTATGGCTGGGTATTATTTCTTTATATGTGTATAACACAACTCGTTTATCCATTCAACTGTTAATGCATGTCTGGGTTGTTTATACCTTTTGGTTACCATTTCTACCACATCTCACCAATACCTGTTATTTTCTAATTTTTTTATGATAGCTGTCTGCTGAGTGTGAAGTGGCATCTCACTGTTTTGATTCACATTTTCTTAATGCCCAGTGAAGTTGGACATTTTTTTTTTTTCTGAGACGGAGTTTCGCTCTTTGTTGGCCAAGTTGGAGTGCAGTGGTACTGTAGCAGGACGAGCGGCAGACAAAAATCCTCAGACACCGAGTTAAAGAAGGAAGGGGTTTATTTGGCCAGGGGCATCGGCAAGACGCCTGTTTCAAGAGCCGAGCTCCCCGAGTGAGCAATTCCTGTCCCTTTTAAGGGCTCACAGCTCTAAGGGGGTGCATGTGAGAGGGTTGTGATTGATTGAGCAAGCAGGGGGTACGTGACTAGGGGCTGCATTTACCGGTAATTAGATTGGAACAAAACAGGACAGGGATTTTCACAGTGCATTTCTATACAATGTCTGTAAGATAACATAACCGATTAGGCCAGGGGTTGATCTTTAACTACCAGGCCCAGGGTGCGGCGCCAGGCTGTCTGCCTATGGATTTCATTTCTGCCTTTTAGTTTCTACTTCTTCTTTCTTTGGAGGCAGAAATTGGGCATACGATGATATGACGGGTGGTCTCCTCCCTTATTCCCCCCTTTTGAGACTCTCCCTCATTTTATTAGTGGGAGTTCTCACTTTCATTTTCACTACCCATGTCTTCTTGCAAGACAGACTGATAGTGATTCATATAGCACACTTGTGCTGAAGCATTTTGGTGAACTAAGGTAGTGATGAAGCTTTTTATCATTTGAAGAAGTACACGTATCAAACAAGGGAGCAGTAGGCAGGTTCCTATTACTATTATAACTCCTATTATAAGAGTTTTAAATCCTCCTTGCGCTGGGAACCATTTCCAAACATGGCCCCAGAATCAAATCCATGCCATACTTGCCTGGGCACATGTGCCAGTTTTGTCATGTTTCTATGTCTTCAACTACTTGCCCTTGATCATCTATTTGTAGACAGCAATTAGTAAGGTTAAATTTCCCACAGATCCCTCCTTTAGCTGCTAGCAAGTAGTCGAGAGTCAATCTATGTTGACAGATAGCATTTCTCATCTGAGTTTCTTGCCAGGCCAGAATAGTCAAGCCTCTGCCGGTTTTATTAGTGATTATTTCTAAGACTGCTTGTAACCGTATGATTCGTTTGATCATGTAAATGGGGGTCTGGTATCCCCACAAGCTGTCTTGTGCCCAAGTAGCAGGCCCATAATATTGTATGCTTCTCTGAGGGGGCCATTCATAATCTTTCCAATTTTCTATAACTATGTTCTCTTTTCACGGGAAGCACAGACAGGGAAGCCCAGGAGTTCGCCTGTTTTTATGGGCAGTAGGAAGAAAGATGGTTTAATAGTGCCAATAACACAATTACCTGACCACTAGTCAGGTAATCTGGCATAAACTCTATGCCCACATATCCAATATAAATCCTGTGGGGGGCTGTCCAGTCCCGGTGGGACTCCGGGTGGGTCCACACGGTTTGCAACTTTGGGAATTTGCTGAATGGATTCCTCTCTGTTTGATTTGAACTCCACCAAGTTACTGTTTTTGTGGTACCATTATACAGTTTCTGTCCCGGACAACTAAGTCATCCTACAGGGTGAGTGAATTCTTTTCCTTCTCTAGCTATGCAATATTGTCCAATAATTGAGGCTTTTAGGACCCAGAAATTATCAAGATGATTATTTTGAGCTGGGAATTCATCAGGAACTGGGTCTGTAGGTACTAATTCTCGGAATTCCCATGGCCATTGATCTCCCATTACAGTTCCTCCACATACATAATATGAAGTGACATTGAAAGACTGGGCTACATGCTTGGCTAATTGCAAAAACAAATTTTTTGTTTTTCCTGGAATTTCTGGTACTGATATATTTAGTTCATCATAGAAAGTTTGAAACACTGGTTCAGGAGAGCGTCTGTGAACTTCTCCTCGAACCAAGATATTTACTTGAGGATCCGGTCTGGCCCCATCAATTCCTAAGGTCACACACTCCCCTTTTTTTCCAGAGAGGATCCAGAGGATTGGTTATTACTAGCTCTAAGGGGTTACACTGTCCCTTAGTACAGGAAGGGCCATTTTTTTCCTTTCTGAAGGTGGACTGGATCCTCTTCATTTTTTTATCCAAGTGACCCAAATGACACAAGACTAGTATCCACATTCATTTCCACACAGTCCTAATTCATGACAAATATACTTATTTTTGGTCATATAGCCTTTTTCCCAACTAAAAGAGCCACATCCCCTTTCTAACTTATTGCTATTAATGACGGCACAGGCATCAAATTTCAAGGTGACTTGTTTGGGCACCCTTTTTTTTTTTTTCTGTTTTGGCTATCACTTTACTCATATCATTTATGAGTACCTACCAGTCTTCAGTTCTTAATCTTGTTTTAAAAACTGTGGTCATGGGAGGCTCAGATGAGGCAAAACACACATCAGGTTGGTCATTCCCTGGGCTACATATCTTGCATAGAATAACATTATACAAACAAGTTCTTTTTAGAGTTCTAGTACACTTCTAATGACCGTAAACTAATAGGACCATAGCAACCTTTTGTCCTACCTCAGTGACTTGATGTATACACTAGAAACAGCCCTCAGTCTGAGGAAGGTCAGTTGAAGTCCTTACCGTGTAAGTCCAAATTTTAAGGAAAATGAGTCCCATGATGAGTTTCCTCATGCTTCGGCCATGCATGGACCAGTCAGCTTCTGGGTGTGATTGGAGCAGGGCTTGTCGTCTTCGTCAGAGTCACTTTGCAGGGGATGGCGAAGCTCCTCCCATCCACATACTGCTCACAGTCTACTGATGTTTAAGGATGGTCTCGGAGGTTGGGCCTGCTAGAATAAACTGAGTCCAACACCTCTATACAGTTATGTTCAACTCGGCTCTCTGATACCAGGAGCAAGGTGGTGGGGTTTAGGGTGTTGCAAACTTCAGTGGTTATGTGGGGATTTTCACATAGCAAGCTTTGGTACTTGGTTAATCTAGCATTTGTTAACCAATGATGTCCTTTGGTATTTATTAAAGTTACCACAGCATAGGGAGCCTTTATATTCAGGTTTTGCCTAAGGGTTAGTTTATCTGCTTTTTGTGCTAACAGGGCCGTTGCTGCTAGGGCCCTTAGATGGGGCCCAGCCTTTGGAAACCCTGTCTAGTTGTTTTGAGAGATAGGCCACTGGCCTTGGCCAGGGTCCCACAGTCTGGGTTAAAACTCCAACTGCCATTTTTTCTCTTTGACACATAGAGTGTAAAGAGTTTTGTCAGATCAGGTAGCCTTAGGGCCAGGGCCAATATGAGTTTTTCTTTTAACTCATGAAAACCTCGTTGCTGTTGGTTGTAATAGATGTAGTTTATCTAATCTATATTTTTATTAACTGTCACCCACCAAAATACTGACTTAAATCCTGCAGCTATTTGATTTCCAGCTTTAAATTGACCTGGTATTCCTCATGGGACTCCAATTGTATTAAATAGACATGAGAGTCGAAAGGCCCACAAGGGGCTTCTCTCACTTTACAATGTCTTATTTTTTCTCCCTCTGGTTGATGAAATGCCAGGATGAAAGGGACAGTCAATTAGACTAAACTACAAGTGCTACGTTAGTTATTCGGCAGAGTGCCCAGTAAAGGTCCACCACAATACCACCACACATCTGCTCAGGGATGAACAAGGGCTGACTGATTGATAAGCTCTTGAAAATTCTTAAGCTCATCGCATCCCTTCAGGTCTCCCAGGAATGCTACATTTCCTCCCTGTCGAGAGACACGAACTGAACTTAGTGTTGGGAGATGGAAGCTAGAGGCCCTCAGGGGCTGAACCGCAGGGTGCCGGACTTCAGGATATAGCAGAGAGAGAGCCTGGCATGACTTATTACTCCAAGCTATAGAATCCTGGAAAACAGCTACCATGCAGCCTACACCTGGTCGGCTGGAGGACCACCTTAGTGGAAGGGGGACAATCTGGGCCTCTGGCCTGTCATGTGCACAAGCATAACAATTGCTTTTGTTTAACATGCAGATGGAATATTTGATCCATTTTAACTAAGTATTTGCATCTTAGTATCCTGTCTTAATTGCTAAAGTTTGTTTTAAGTCTTTAACTTCTATGATCCTCTAGTAAAATGAATGTATGGTTTTAGGGAAATTACAAAAACCGGCTGGGGCGGTCCATCCTTGCTCTTTAGTGGTCCACAGAACGTTCAACCAACTACAGCATGAAAACTCTACATCGGGGGGCAAGACTCTTGGTTGGCACTGGGGTCTTTATCGAAATCTCTCTGGATTAAATGGTCCTAGTTTACCCATCCTTGCTCTTTAGTGGTCCATAGAACGTTGGACCAACTACAGCATGAAAGCTCTACATTGGGGGCAAGACTCCTGGTTGGCACTAGGGTCTTTATCGAAATCTCCCCTGATTAAATGGTCCCAGTTTACCCATCCTTGCTCTTCAGTGGGCCATCGAACGCTGGACCAACTATGGCATGAAAGCTCTACATTGGGGGGCAAGACTCCTGGTTGGCACTGGGGTCTTTATCAAAATCTCCCCGGATTAAATGGTCCTAGTTTACTAATGCCCAGTCTGAGGAGAGTCAGGAGGGACAAAAGTGCTTTTCTGAAGTAGAAAGCTGTCTTTGACTTGGCAAGTCCTCACAGGGTATAACAGGGCAAGCATTAAATGCAATAGTTTGAGGTGAAATTGACTTGGTTATGTTGCTGACTAGATGGTCAGCAATAGAACAAGGAAAGAAGAAAGAGTAATAGAATAGATGAAAAGAGTTTAATTTTTCTTAGCTTTAGTTTGGTAGGGTTTTCCCCTGGGACTATGGCCCACGACTCTGGAGTGGGTGGCACTTTCTTGATTCAGGTGTGATGAGTCCATCCTCTCTTTTTTTTTTCTTCTGTACGAACGGCAGTCTCGGTGGTTAGCAGCACAAGGTAGGGTCCTTCCTAGGCTGGCTCAAGTTTTTTTCTTTCCACCCTTTGATGAGAATGTGATCTTCAGGCTGGTGCTGGTTTACTAGAAATTCTAGGGGTGGTGTATGTGCTAAAAGACTTTTAGTTTTATTTATTTATTTTTTTCAATTACCCAGGAGGAACCATCAATCGTCCTGTCCTGAAGGGAGTTCCTCCTAGGTCCGGTCAGACACCCGTATGGCAATTAAGATTTAGATCTCCTGTTAGGAAGCCTGCTGGGTTAAGGGAATTTTCAGTGGTTAATGTTAAATCATCTTTCTCTCTTTGACTTTCCTTTTGCCTCTGTCCTTCTCTCTCTCTCTCTCTCTGCCTCTCTTAATCTCTCTCTCTCTCTCCTTGACTCCCTCTTTGTCTCTTTCTCTCTCTTTTTGCCTCTTTTCCTCTGTCTCTTTCCTTTCTCTCTCTCTGCTGGTCTTTCCTTGCCTCTGCCAGCCGCTTATGCTGCTGTTCTCTCAACCACTGTGTGTTGGGGGTAGGGTGGTCTAAAACCAGCTGTAACCAAGTGTCTATGTACCGCAGCTAGTCTGGGTGCCCTGGCTCACAGGTTACATTGTGCCATATCTTTGAAACAGGGGACCTGTCCAGGCTTCCTTTTAATGGCCAACCTACCTGTAATGCTGGCCAGTCTATCTTACACAAAGTTTTAAGTTTTCCTGGTTTCATATACTCCATAGTCTCCCTTAAATCCTTTTTTTGAAATTTTTCAACATAGTTCCTAGTGGGGTGGGCTTACTTTGTGCTTACCCATGTTTCCTTGAGACAAAACACCACACTCACACCACACACACATCACAAAACAATGGTTAAAAAGGGCACACACACACTTTTGTAGTTTACACCAAACCCGGGGGCGGAGCAAGATGGCCGAATAGGAACAGCTCCAGTCTCCAACTCCCAGCGCGAGCGACACAGAAGACTGGTGATTTCTGCATTTTCAACTGAGGTACTGGGGTCATCTCACTAGGGAGTGCCGGACAATCGGTGCTGGTCAGCTGCTGCAGCCCGACCAGCGAGAGCTGAAGCAGGGCGAGGCATCGCCTCACCTGGGAAGCGCAAGGGGGAAGGGAATCCCCTTTCCTAGCCAGGGGAACTGAGACACACAACACCTGGAAAATCGGGTAACTCCCACCCCAATACTGCACTTTAAGCAAACGGGCACACCAGGAGATTATACCCACACCTGGCCGGGAGGGTCCCACGGCCACGGAGCCTCCCTCATTGCTAGCACAGCAGTCTGCGATCTAACCACAAGGCAGCAGCGAGGCTGGGGGAGGGGCGCCCGCCATTGCTGAGGCTTAAATAGGTAAACAAAGCCGCTGGGAAGCTCGAACTGGGTGCTCACAGCAGCTCAAGGAAACCTGCCTGTCTCTGTAGAATCCACCTCTGGGGACAGGGCACAGCTAAACAACAACAACAAAAAAGCAGCAGAAACCTGTGCAGACGCAAACGACTCTGTCTGACAGCTTTGAAGAGAGCAGTGGATCTCCCAACACGGAGGTTGAGATCTGAGGATGGACAGACTACCTGCTCAAGTGGGTCCCTGACCCCTGAGTAGCCTAACTGGGAGACATCCCCCACTAGGGGCAGTCTGACACCCCACACCTCACAAGGTGGAATACACCCCTGAGAGGAAGCTTCCAAAGTAAGAATCAGACAAGTACACTTGCTGTTCAGCAATATTCTATCTTCTGCAACCTCTGCTGCTGATGCCCAAGCAAACAGGGTCTGGAGTGGACCTCAAGCAATCTCCAACAGACCTACAGCTGAGGGTCCTGACTATTAGAAGGAAAACTATCAAACAGGAAGAACACCTATACCAAAACCCCATCAGTACATCACCATCATCAAAGACCAGAGGCAGATAAAACCACAAAGAGGGGGAAAAAGCAGGGCAGAAAAGCTGGAAATTCAAAAAATAAGAGCGCATCTCCCCCTGCAAAGGAGCGCAGCCCATCGCCAGCAACGGATCAAAGCTGGTCAGAGAATGACTTTGACTAGATGAGAGAATAAGGCTTCAGTCCATCAAACTTCTCAGAGCTAAAGAAGGAGTTACGTACCCAGTGCAAAGAAACTAAAAATCTTGAAAAAGAGTGGAAGAATTGATAGCTAGAATAATTAACGCAGAGAAGGTCATAAACGAAATGACAGAGATGAAAACCATGACACGAGAAATACGTGACAAATGCACAAGCTTCAGTAACCGACTCGATCAACTGGAAGAAAGAGTATCAGCAATTGAGGATCAAATGAATGAAATGAAGAGAGAAGAGAAACCAAACAAAAGTTTACACCAAACCCAAATCGAAACCAAAATCAGAGTATCTGGAAATTCAAGCCAGGTCAAAACCAAAACCAAAGTATCAAGCAATCCAACTCAAGTCAAAAACAAAAACCATAGTGCCAGTACAGGCACACTGTGGGTGATCAGGCCACGCTTCCACTCAAATGGAGTAGGCAGGTTCCCAAGACAAATCCTGTCAAGCAATTCAAACCAAGTCAAAACCAAAACCAAAGTGCCAATAAAGGCACGCCATGGGTGATCAGGCCATGCTTCCACTCAAATGGAGTGGGCAAGTTTCAAAGACTAGTCTTACCAAGTTTTAGATGTCTAAACTCCAAGTGCCCACTCCTTCCTGGTGTTCAGCCACTGCACTGATCCTCCACGGGGGCCTGCCACACACTGCTCTGGCGAAGCGTCCCACTGGGGCAAAGGCCTACCCAGGAGCGCTCTCAGGATCCGCGTCACTCAGGCTGGTCAGAGTCCCCCACAGGGATGTTCCACAGGGCAGGCTTAAGCCGCCTAAGGAGCTGCCTTGACCATCCACTAATCGCCTTGCTTCCCAGTCAGGGAACCAAGAAATATAGCAGGACAAGCGGCAGACAAAAATCCTCATACATCAAGTTAAAGAAGGAAGGGGTTTATTCGGCCAGGGGCATCGGCAAGACTCCTGTCTCAAGAGCCGAGCTCCCCGAGTGAGCAATTCCTGTCCCTTTTAAGGGCTCACAGCTCTAAGGGGGTGCATGTGAGAGGGTCGTGATTGATTGAACAAGCAGGGGGTACGTGACTGGGGGCTGCATGCACCGGTAATTAGATCGGAACAAAACAGGATAGGGATTTTCACAGTGCTTTCTATACAATGTCTGTAATCTATAGATAACACAACCGATTAGGTCAGGGGTCAATCTTTACCAGGTCCAGGGTATGGCGCCGGGCTGTCTGCCTGTGGATTTCATTTCTGCCTTTTAGTTTTTACTTCTTCTTTCTTTGGAGGCAGAAATTGGGCATAAGACGATATGAGGGGTGGTTTCCTCCGTTAGCGCAGTCTCAGTTCACCGCAACCTCCACCTCCAGCATTCAAGTGATTCTCCTGCCTCAGCCTCCCAAAGTGCTGGGATTAAAGGCATGAGCCACTGCGCCCGGCTGAAGTTGGACATCTTTTCATGTGCTTGTTAGTCATTTCTATATCTCCTCTGGAGAATTGTTTATTCGTATCTTCTGTCCATTTTTTAATTGAGTTGTCTGTTTGTTGGGCTGTATAAGTTCTTTATACATTCTGATAGTAGTAGACCTTTCATTGATACATGATTTGCAAATATTTTCTTCCATTCAAGAAAGTCTTCTTTCTTGATAATGTCCTTTGAAACACAAAAGTTTTCAACTTTGAAAAAGTGCAGGTTATCTAAAGAATGTGTTTTCTGAACTTGTTCTTAAAGTCTCAGCTTAAATGTTACTTCAGGGAGACATTCCCTGACTCACAGAATAGGTTCAACCCTCCAGGCAGTACAACTGCACAGCACCCTATACCCCCACCTCTTTTGGAGAGCTCATTGTACTTATGATTACTTACAAGTATAGACTATAAGCTCCAGAAAGTCAAAGACCTTCTCTTATTCACCAAGCCCTTGCATAATACCTGGCACAAAGGACAATAAATATCTGTTGAATTTAATTGCATGGAATACAAAATGTGATGGGACAAAAAATTTCAGCCATAAATAACACTTATGTAACAATCTTCAGAAACTTTCTATGTATGTTTTTAAATGTCAAAGAGTAAAAGTTTCATAAAATCCGTCAAAAAGAGAAATTCCTCTTAAACTTATAAAATCAAAAGGGGCTTACAAAAAAGAAAAACTTACCTAAGAGAAATCTGAAGAACCAAAGTATCCAGTCATGTCTCAGACCAGTGCTTCTCCACCTGAACTACACAAAAGTCAACTGGGAACCTTTAAAAATACTAACTTAACTGGACCAGGGGTAGAGCCCAAATGACAGGTAGCATTTAAAATCTCTTCAGTTGACTGTAATGTTATGTTCGAGTTAAGAAACACAGTCTAAGACAAATAGCTCAAGAAAATGTATCAAGCAAGTCTCATAACTGTAAAGACCACTACAATAAACAACAGGAAATTTAAAACAAATGTAAAGAAAATTCGACAAATATTAATTTGGTGCCAATAGGATTTCAGTAGTATGAGACGCCCTTATAATTAATCAGTAAAACAGAACATAAGGAGTACAGAATAAAAAATCAATTAGTAAATTATACAATATATTTGAAAACCACAAGGAACCTCTAGAGTTTCACACTACCAAAATATTATCCTTTATTCAAAGTCATTCATAGAGAGTCTATTATATGCCAAACTAGGCAAAGGAAACTAACACCATTAAGAGGGTATTTTCCACAAATAATGCTGAGAGACGGCTTAAGACAAATAGAAAACAAAATGATTGAATTCCTGTTCCATCCTTCACTGAAATTCATTCTAGGTGGACTGAAAACATATGGAATGCAAAACTGTGGTGCTTTAAGAAGACAGTACAGGAGAACACATTTATGATTTCAGGTTAGAGAAGGAGTTCTTAAACAAGACACAAAAGCAATAACCACCAAAAGGAAAAGGCTTGTTATTTTTATCTATATTGAAATTACAAAAAAAAAAAAAAAGAAATTACAAATTTTTATTCACCATGACTCCATTAAGAAAGTAAAATGTTGGCCAGGCGCAGTGGCTCACACCTGTAATCCCGGCACTTTGGGAGGCTGAGGCGGGCGGATCACGAGGTCAGGAGATGGAGACCATCCTGGCTAACACAGTGAAACCCTATCTCTACTAAAAAATACAAAAAATTAGCCAGGCGTGGTGGCGGGCGCCTGTAGTCCCAGCTACTCAGGAGGCTGAGGCAGGAGAATGGTGTGAACCCGGGAGGCGGAGCTTGCAGTGGGCCAAGATCGCGCCACTGCACTCCAGCCTGGGTGACAGAGCGAGACTCCATCTCAAAAAACAAACAAAAAAAAGAAAAATGTTACAAACTGGGAGATAATATTTGTAACCATATAAATGGTAATAAATAAAAGGCATTTACTTATTTTTTAAGAATGGAATTCTCAATATAGTCAGTCCTCTATATCTATGGGTTCTGCAGGTGTGGATTCAACCAACTACAGTTCAAAAATATTAAAAAAAAAAAAATGGTTGGCTGCATCTGTATGGAACATGTAGATCCTATCATTATTTCCTAAATACAGTGCAACAACTATTTACATAGCATTTACATTGTATTATGCAGGGGCCATTGAAAATAATATGCTAAGAATAGATAAGGCTCAAGGACAGTATCTCTAGCTAGTTGCACTTTCAATGAACTCCAGTAGCCAAGGACAGTATCTCTAGTTGAACTTTTAATGAACTCTAGTAGGCGCCAAGAAGGCAGACAAAATAAGAAAGAACTTAGAGACAAGGAACTAAGCAGAAGGTTATATCTGGGTGCAGAAAGTTTGTTTTGCATTGTGTTATTTTTGCTGACGTGGGATTTATGGAGTATAAATAAAGTGAGGCGGAGGCTCTAGGTGCGGCCGCCATGTTCTCTGTTTGTCTTTGTCTCTTGTGTCTGTTCATTCTCCACCACCCCCAGCACGGTCCCCAAGATATTAGGTATTATAAGTAATCTAGAGATTAAAGTACACAGGAGGATGTACATAGATTATATGCAAATATTACCTTTTTCTTTTTAAATCAAGGACTTAAGCATCTATGGACTTTGGTATGGGTGGAGGGATCCTGGAACCAATCCTCCTCAGATATTGAGAAACAACTACATATGAAAATCTGCGGGATAATTTAAGTTTCTGAATGATATTGTCTTCTCCCAAAGAGGAATTACATTTGCTTCTGGCAAACATACAGCTTAAGTGTCCTGGCAATTGGTTCTTAACTAATCATAATTAATCCTATCAGGGGATAGAGATTATTTGAAACTGGTCTTCAGTCTTTGTGAAAGTCAGTCTATTTCCAGGTCACTATTATTGCTAAAGGGGATTCTTTCAGAGTCCCAACCAAAAGCCCTGAATATCTACTTATGAACTCCCATTTATTATTTATTATTATTTGTTTAGATGGAGTCTCTGTCACCCAGGCTGGAGTGCGGTAGTGCTCACTGCAACCTCTGCCTCCAAGGTTCAAACAATTCTCCTGCCTCAGCCTCCCGAGTAGCCGGGACTATAGATGCCCGCCACCATGCCCAACTACTTTTTGTATTCTTAGTAGGCGTGAGGTTTCACCATGTTGGCCAGGCTGGTCTTGAACTACTGACCTCAGGGGATCTGTCCACCTCAGCCTCCCAAAGTGCTGGGATTACAGGTGTGAGTCACCACGCCCGGCCATGAACTCCAATTTTTATACTCCCCAATCACAGGGTTTGTCAAAAACTCTACTCAAATTCTATTTGCCAGCCACTGCATTAGGAATTAGAGGATCTCTTTAGGGTGAAGGTAGTTCCAAGAGATTGGGCTCATGTAACTGAGCTTCCCTCTTCGCTGAGATCTTGATTTTGCAATTTCTCACTGCCCTGGTAGCTTTCAGTGATTTCAAATAGTTACACTTTTTGTTTAGCTCTTTTAGTTATTTTTGGCAAAGGGTTGGTTCAAAGCAACTTGGTCTATAAACACCTTCATGATTTTTTAAAGAACATGTTTCCTAGTTCTGTTCCATAAAAAGGCTTAGAAGCAGGGACACTCAAGTAGCAAGAAGCATCATGTGCACTCAAATTTTGGTTTCTAAATAGCATTCCCGCTAAAAGAAACCATTGCATCTTGGAGAAATGGCCGATTTCAGGTCTCAGGTAAGGAATTCATAAATCACACCAGGATATATGCTAGAAAACAAGGAAGTATTCAAAGATTAGTAAAGTTATGCTAAAGCAGATAGGAACTGGCTTGAAATAGCTCCCGCTGACCAAATGTGTAAGTTTTTCAGCATCAAACAGAATAATGGTTAGGGCTATAACACACTAAATATACAAAAATCCATGAGTCCAAAATGGTGCTTCTGAGAGGCATGGGTGGAGAGAGAATGCATTTGATACCACCAGATACTATCATACCAAGTCTTTATTCTAAATATTAGTGATTAAATAAAAAGCATTAAGCACTTATCCTGCATTTTCAATAGAAACTATATGTCAAGGTAACCAAATAGCCCCAGTTAATAAGAGACAGATCTTTACAGAAGACTGCCAGCTAAAAATGAGAAAGAAATCAGAGAATTAGAAAAATAACCACTCTAAAAACTCTTCTAGAATAGCTGATTCCAGAAAGGGACATCTATAAACGTTAATGTGTCTAAGTGAAGGGTTACTGAAGAACTGGACATTCACATGGCGCTAAAATATCACCCCTCAGGTTAGTTACTAGCATAAAAAGGAAGAAAATAATGTAGAGATCTGGTGTGTCACTAACTCAACCAAGTGGCCAAAGTTATTAGCATCATTAATTACGAGACAAACAGACATTATATGCCTCCTGATGTGATACACTATGAAGTACACAGGTTGCCTGTGAGACATTCTTGCTAAAATTGTTTAACCTGGATCTTGTCAAACGTAGACCCAACTTCCATTTCATAGAAAACGCAAAGGGTAGAGAAAAAAGCTAACCACAAAAGGAACAAGATCATGTCCTTTATAGGGACATGAAAGGAGCTAGAAGCCATTATCCTCAGCAAACTAATGCAGGATCAGAAAACCAAACACCGCATGTTCTCGCTTATAAGTGGGAGCCGAATGATGAGAACACATGGGCACATGGAGGGCAACAACACACACTGGGGCCTGTCAGCCGGTGGGAGGGGGGCAGTTTGAGGGGTCGTGGGGGAGGGAGAGCATCAGGAAGAACAGCTAATGGATACTGGACTTAATACCTAGGTGACGGGATGATGTGTGCAGCAAACCACCATGACACATGTTTACCTATGTAACAAACCGGCATATCCTGCACATATACCCTTGAACTTAAAAGTTGGGGGGAAAAAAAAAACTAACCACAAGACACAGACAAATCCAGAACAAGGAACATTCTACAAAACAAATGCCCTACTTTACAAACAAGTCTTTATTCTTACAATGCTATAAGTAGAAAGCAGGGGATTTTTATTTATTATTATTATTATTATTTTTTGAGATGCAGTCTTGGTCTGTCGCCAGGCTGGAGTGCAGTGGTGCAATCTTGGCTCACTGCAACCTCCCGCTCCCTGGTTAAAACGATTCTCCTGCCTCAGCCTCCCGAGTAGCTGGGATTATAGGTGTGCGCCACCACGCCCAGGTAATTTTTGTATTTTTAGTAGAGACTGGGTTTCACCATGTTGGCCAGGATGATCTCGATCTCCTGACCTCATGATACAGCTGCCTCGGCCTCCGAAACTGCTGGGATTATAGGCGTGAGCCACCGAGCCTGACCCAAAACAGGGGATTTTTAAATAAAATCAAGTAACAGCCAAACACAAACCTCACTGAATCCTAAGT
This sequence comes from Trachypithecus francoisi, assembly GCF_009764315.1. NCBI lineage: Eukaryota > Metazoa > Chordata > Mammalia > Primates > Cercopithecidae > Trachypithecus > Trachypithecus francoisi. The sequence continues at coordinate 37,864,816 of NW_022681462.1, forward strand.
TTTAAAAAGTTATAAAAGACATACTGGGAACACTTGCAAAAATTTAAATAGGGACTAGATATTCAATGATATGAAGGTATTTTCATTATATAGAATTTCCATATATTCTAGAGATACAATATGAAATGTTGCAAAATGTGTTATATTTATAATCTACTTCAAAATGACTCAGCTGAAAAATATATATCAAATAACAGCAAAGTGCTATCAACAGTTGATTATACAGGTTTTCACTATACTATTTGCTGTGGTATGAATGTTGGTGCATGTCCCCAAATTCGTATGTTGAAATCCTAATCCTCAAGGTGATAGTATCAGGAGGTGGGGCCTTTTGAGAGGTGATTAGGTCCCTTAGGAATGGGATTAATGCCCTTATAAAATAGACCCAAGGGAGCTCTTTTGCCCCTTCAACCATGTGAAGACAGCAAGAACACATCATCTATGAACCAAAAAGCAGTGCCCTCACCAGACACTATATCTGTCACTGCCTTAATCACAGACTTCCTGGTCTCCATAACTGTAGAATATTAATTTCTGTTGTTTATAAATTACCCAGCTTGTAGTATTTTGTGATAGCAGCCCAAATGTACTAACAACTGCTATTACTTCTACTTTTCTAAAAATTTAAAAATTTTCATAATAAAATTTTAAAATAAAGTACTTGGCATTTCATAGGTGTTCTATTTTAAGAAGAAATTAAACTTGACAAGGTCTCTATGATAATATATACAATAGTGAAATGACAAGCCACATAATTGGAGAATAGAAAGATGTTCAAGCTCACTGGTAATCAGGAAAAAGCCTGATATTCATTTCATTCCTCTAAGACTGGCAAAAGTCAAAAATTCAGTTAATAACAAGTGCTAGAGAAGATCTAAAGACAAGCAACTTTCATACATTGCTGGTAAATGTATAAATCAGTTCAACCCTTTAGAAACCAATTTGGCAGTATTTTTGTACAAAGAAGTCATATCCTAAGATCCAATAACTTCCCGTGTATATAGCCTAAAGAAACTCTCTCACAAATACACAAGCATACAGGTATTAGAATGTTCACTGCATTGTTGTATTACACAAGGAAACAACCTAGAAGTCCATCAATAGAATAAATGTGTGTGTGTGTGTGTGTGTATTTTGACATGGAGTCCCGCTCTGTTGCCCAGGCTAGAGTGCAGTGGGGTGATCTCGGCTCACTGCAACCTCTGCCTCCTGGGTTCAAGCGATTCTCCTGCCTCAGCCTACTGAGTAGCTGGGATTACAGGCGCCTGCCACCACATCCAGCTAATTCTTGTATTTTTTAGTAGACACGGGCTTTCACTATGTTGGCCAGGCTGGTCTTAAACTCCTGACCTCAAGTGATCCGCTTCCCAGCCTCCCAAAGTGCTGGGATTACAGGCATGAGCCACCACTCCCGGCCTTAGAACTAATATATTGTCATAAATTTATACAATCAAATTTCATGGAGTTAAAATACATGAAATACATCTACATATATTGGTATGAATAAACTTCATTTTCAAAATACACAAACAATGCTGAGCAGAAAGGAATCATACCAAATTTAGGACAGTGACTGTCATTCTGTGTGCTGATGTAAGAAAATGGGATAAAGAGAGTAAGCATGTATATAAGTGTATTGTTTCCTGAGGCTGCCATAACAAAGTACTTAAAATATAAATGAGAATCAATTGAACCCGGGAGGTGGGGAATGCAGTGAGCTGATATGGCACCTCTGCACTCCAGCCTGGTGACAGAGCAAGACTGTCTCAATAAATAAATAAATAATAAATGTGCTGTTTCACAGTTCTAAAGCCAGAAATCTGAGTAGCACTAAGCCAAAATCAAGGTAGCAGGAAGGCCATGCTTCCTCTAGTGGATCTAGGGAAGAATCCATTTCTTGCCTTCCAACTTTTAATGGCTACCAGTAATCCTTAGTTTGCAGCCTCATCATCCAATCTTCAAGGCCAGCATCTTCAATGCTGTCTCTCTGCTCCATCCTCACATTGCCTTCTCTTCTTCTGTGTATTTCAAATCTCCCTCTAAATCCCTCTTATAAGGATACAGGTAATTGCATTTAGGGGCCATCTGAATAACTCCCCATCTCAAGAACCTTAATTTATTCATACCTGTAAGGACCCTTTTTCCAAATAAGGAACATATATAGGTTCCAAGGATTAGGACCTGATCTCTTTGGGGGTGGGGGGATTTTTCAGCCTGCCACAATGGATATGTTATCCTCTGTTTTTTTTAATTTAAAATAGTAAAGTTTTTTTTACATATTTAAGAGCGAAATTAAAGGACTGGAAAAATATAACAAGCAAATCCTTAAAAAAAAAAAAACAGAAATACATAAAATCAATTTAAAATAGGAAAATACTGACTCCAGAAAACATTTTTAAGACAATTTCAGACTAGATAATGCATTTAAATGGAACAAATTCAATAGGCAAATAGTGAAAAGTAAGTTTCCTTCCTATTTTTGACCCTCAGCTACCTAGCTCCTCTCCTGGAGGCAATGTAGGATTTTGTATATCTTTCAAGACAATCTAAAATATACATAAAACTAGAAATCAGCCAAAAGCAACAAATACAAGTGATCTTAGATCAAAATCTGCCTATTCCTGTCACTGTCAGCTGAGTATATATCAGCTTGATCATGCTATATTTCAATTGTCCAAGTGTTTTCTCTCACCATTGTAGGAGAACGGTCACGGTGGTGGGAAAAATTGCAAAAAGACACAAACCTTCATGGAAGGTCGGGAGGTTTTACAAAAGCTTCAGAAAAGGATTTGGCTGAAGGCAGCCAGATTCTCTTATCTGGTGCCTGAAAGCTTAGTTTAGATAACAAGGGGATGTAAAGAAACTGATCTAGAACAAGGGGATGTAAAGAAACTGATCTAGATAAGTTAGTTTACTTAGAGCTGGGAAGCTGGCCTTTAATCATCCGCCAGCAGAACTGCTCTCTCCAGGAAGGTGGGGGTGTTAATTACTCACAAGTGTGTTGGCTCAAAGCCTTTGTCATTAAATCTGTAGTGAAATGCCTGCAGGGCCGGCTTGTCAGGGCCGCGGTTACTACAACACCCTCCTCAGGGTCTGTGAGCAGCCTGGTCCCCTAGGCTCTTTCACTGGATACCTGTGTCCGAGTGCATTCTTTCATCCGTTGTTTGGCCAGGATACGCGGGTGGGACACGGCACATCCTGGCTATGTGGGACATCCTTACTTCTGTCCATGAAACAAGCACCTGACGAGCACTTTACTCTTCCTGAGAAAGTTCAACATTATGCCAGCCCAGTGGATGACAGAGAATAAATAGAAATATAATCCTTGCTCTTAAGAAGTTTGTAATTTTGCTGAGGACACAAAGCAGAAGAGAAAAATATTCTTTCAGGATTTCCCTGTGTCTATCTTCTCTCATCTCTTAAATGCTGTCCAAAACTAAGCTCTGGCTCCTTCTCCACTATCACCATTCCCATAAAACTTGCTCCTTTCCTGAATTCTCTCCATTTCAGCTCATGGCACTGCCATTCAGGGGGATGAACAGGTTTGACTGGGGTAGGGTTAAACAGAAACCTAAGAATCATCTTTGCACTCATCCCACATGCAGTAGTTCAGCAAATTCTGACTATCTATGCTAAATATTTCTAAAACTCATCCTATCCTCTCCATTCCCATTGCCATCCTAAGGCTCACATCATCTATCACCTGGGCCACTAACCAGCCTCCCTACCTAAATCTCTTACTTCTAGTTTTTGCCCTAACCCACTGTTCTGAATGCTCCCTATCTTTAGTAGGCATGACACACAGACCTTTATTAATCTGCCCTCTAACTACCTCTCCAATGTTACATCTTACCACTATCGTCACTCCTCTTGCATTCCACTCAGAATAGCATTTCATCCTCCAACCATTCTGAATTTTTTCCCTAGTTCCTCTAACATATGTTCCACAATTCTAAACCCTGCATATTCAGTTCACTTTACTAGGGATGCCTCCCCTTTCCTGATCCTATACCTACCTGTCCACCTGGTGAATGCCACTTGTGACAAGACCCAGAGACCCTCCCTGACCAGCTTCCCTTCCCCGTTCTGAATAATCACTCCCTCCACTATGGCATCAAAGACTTTGTACATGCTTAAATTATTGCTCCTATCTCCCTACAGTGTTTATTTACATGTCAGTCTCCTCCAGTAAACTACATTCTTTTAAGTCATTATATAGTGTCTTATTTTTGTAAACCTTATTCCAATCCAATGCACACCAAAATCTCTTGATATTTGTTGTACGAACTAAGTGAATGAAGCTCTATCTTTTTCTCCATCTCCCCTTCTCATTTTCTTCCCTTTTCTGATAGAATCCCACAACCACGAGTCACGACCCAGTCTAAGAACATAAGTTAGTCACATGATTTAAGAATTCGGATGACACGGAAGGGGGCACTCTCTCTACCCCAAGACTAAATTAGTGAGGTCCCTAAGACAGAACAATTTTCCCAGCAGAACCTCAAGTCTAAGAGAAGAATCTCTTTCCAGCAGAATTCCACGTCCTCCTGATTCCCACCCCAAGATTGTCACAGGTTTCTAAATGGATTTTAAAGCATCCTCATCCTCAGCAGGCCCAGTCTGTCTGATCTTTACTTGCATCCTTTAAAACAAAATAGGTTTCACCACTAAGATGTCTCCATCAAAGTTTGTGCAGGGGCAGAGACTTTAGTCTGTAGAGACTCCTAATATAGTTAATGTTTCCCTAGAGAGTTCCTTGAAATATTGCTCATCTTGGGACTACCTGACCTTAAACCCTACTAAACTTTATTCTGATACTGACTCGTCATTTAACAAATATTTACTTAGCACCCACTGTATGCTGCATGTTATATCAGAGCTCTGGAGAAACCACCTATAATGTATCTTACTTGCCCGAATTGACCTGTCACCATGGCCTAAATGGTACCATGTGTGACAATCATATGGTGTGATATGACTACACCTAGCCTCTGCTTATACTGTGCCAGGACCCAGACCCACATGTCTGCATCTTTCAGCCCCCAACGGAAGGAGCTGTCTTATAAGTTTATCCCAACTCAAAAATGCCCAGCTGAGACTACAGCATTTAGTCAATTCCCTCTCTCTCTAACGCCTCTTCTGTTTCTGCCAACTTTTTCTTATCTTTAAAAAGTTTCCTTCACTTGGCCTCTTAAGTATTTTCTTTCTCCCTTAAAAGAAAAAAAAAAAAAAAAAAAAGCCAAACTAACATTACTTGGCTTCTTATTCATATACAGCTCTCAATACTTTATCAGTGCATCAGCAGTTCTACAGAGAAAAAAGTATTTCCCATCTGTGATGGTTAATTTTAGGTATCTCCTCAGCTGGGCTGAGGGATACCCAGATAGCCGGTAAAGCACTATTTCTGAATATGTCTATGAGGGTGTTTCTGGAAGAGACTGACATTTCCATCAGTGAACTAAAGATCAGCCCCCACCCAATGTGAGTGGGCACCATCCAATCAGTTGAGGGTCTGGATATAAAAAAAGGCAGAAGGCAGATTCTTGCTCTCTTCTGAATCTGGGATAGCCTGCTTCTGCTCTTGGACATCAGAACCGTAGGCTCTCTACTCTCTGGACTCTGGGACCTCCATCAGTGCTACCCCAACTCACTACGTTCTCCAGCCTTCAACACCGGACTGAGCTACACCACTGGCTTCTCTGGGTGTGAAGCATATCACAGTACTTCTCAGCCTTCAAAATCCCCAATTTCCATATTAAATTCCCTCTCAACTACCTATCTATCTATCCATCCTGTTGGTTCTACTTCTCTGGAAAACCCTGATTAAGACACCATCCCTGCTTTACTGGCACTTTCTTGAATTACAGACTCATGCTAAGTAACCACGGCTGGTGACAAAACGCTTTCTTTGGTCACAAGTCACAAATGTGAGAGAAAGCCTAGCAGCACTTGGTAGAAGCTGACCCTAAAGCAGATGGACATTCTTCTAACAAACTAAAACATATCATCAAAACTGAAGGGGTACCTTGAAGAACTGAGGAGGAACTTGAAGAAAATCTTGGGCTGGATATCTCCAGCACCAGATAAAGTGGATCATCTAACACTAAAAATTCTACTAAATAATCAAGAACCCATTCAGGAAGGGGACGGAACACACAACGGTGAAAGGTCAACTGTTTCTGACCATCGCAGCCTGGAGATAATCACTCCAACCACTGAACTCCTATACCTGTGTATGTCGTACTGTATTAGTCAGTTCTTACATTGCTATAAAGAAATACCTAAGACTGGGTAATTCATAAAAAGAAAAGAGGGCCAGGCGTGGTGGCTTACACCTGTAATCCCAGCACTTGGGAGGCCAAGGCAGGTGGATCACGAGGTCAGGAGATCAAGACCATCCTGGCTAACACGGTGAAATCCTGTCTCTACTAAAAACAAAAAAAATTAGCCAGGTGTGGTGGCACACACCTGTAGTCCCAGTTACTCGGGAGGCTGAGGCAGAAGAACTGCTTGAACCTGGGGGACAGAGGTTGCAGTGAGCCAAGATCGTGCCACTGCACTGCCTAGGCGACAGAGCGAGACTCCATCTCGAAAACAAACAAAAAAATAATGTGGCACTATTCACAATAGCAAAGACTTGTAACCAACCCAAATATCCATCAGTGATAGACTGGATTAAGAAAATGTGGCACCATGGAATATGATGCAGTCATAAAAAAGGATGAGTTCATGTCCTTTGCAGGGGCACGGATGAAGCTGGAAACCATCATTCTCAGCAAACTATCACAAGATCAGAACACCAAACACCACATGTTCTCACTCATAAGTGGGAGTTGAACAATGAGAACACATGGACACAGGGAGGAGATCATGACACACCAGGGCCTGTTGGGGGTGGGAGGCCAGGGAAGCGATAACATTAGCAGAAATACCTAATGTAGGTGATGGGTTGATGGGTGCAGCAAACTACCATGGCACGTGTATATATGTAACAAAACTGCATGTTCTGCACATGTAACCCAGAACCTAAAGTAAAATTAAAAAAAAAAAAAAAAGAAAGAAAAGAGGTTTAACTGGCTCACGGTTCTGCAGGCTGTACAGGAAGCACAGCAGCTTCTGCTTTTGGGGAGGCCTCAGGAAGGTTCCAATCATGGGGGAAGGCAAAGAAATAGGCATCTTACATGGCAGGAGCAAGAGAAAATGAGGGGGAAGGTGCCACACTCTTTTAAACAACCAGATATCATGAGAACTCACTATCTCAAGGACAGTACCAAGGGTGATAGTGCTAAACCACTCATGAGAAATCCGCTCCCATGATCCAATCACCTCATACACAGGTCCCACCTCCAACACTGGGGATGACAATTTGACATGAGATTTGGCAGGGACACAGATCCAAACCGTATCAGGTGCCCTATCCAAACTTGTTCTTAAAATGCTTATCTTACTTGCTAGAAATTAAGTTCTTTGGCTTCTTATTTCACCTTTATAATCCCTCTTTGGGATGCAGCATAAATGGCATGGTAGTTCTAAGTACAGGCCTTAGAATACATAACCTCTGGTGCTGTAATTCACAAATTATATGACCTTGGGCACATTACCTAAATACTGTATGCCTCGGTTGCCACCTGTAAAGTGGAGATAATAATAGTTCCTAATTCACAACACTGCAGAATGCTTAACACAACGCCTGGTTCAATATGTTAGGTAAAGGTGGTGGTAGTTAGGGCTAATCTTAATTCACTCTACAATCTTGCTACTCAAGTGCAGACCAGCAGCATCAACATCACCTGGGAGCTTATTGGAAATCTTAGGCCTTATCCAAGAGCTACTGAATCAGATTTTTGAATTCTGACAAGATCCCTAATGATTAGTGTGCATATTAATGCTTGAGAAGCACTGCTCTACAATACCCAGACTTGTCCATAATGGGGAAAAAAAAAAACCTAAAATGTTTATTCAATAAATGATCTTACCTGTTCGGCTCTGGCAAGCATAGTTTTATAAACCAATCTCATGCATCAACCCTGCCATTTTCCAGTGTCAATCAGCTTTCTCAGGTAGATTACCCTACTGAAGAGTGTACTAACATCGTGTTCTTAGGAACTGTATTTATCATTTAAAAGCAATCTAAGTGTATAATATACTATAGTAGTATAGTAATACATATACTAGAGACTAGTTTAAACAGTAAAGCAACCATTTCCCCATGATCTTTTTGTTTCTCCATAATCTTAACTCAATTTACGAATGGCAATGCCAAGGTCAAACAATGAAGGCAATAAATAATCTCTCCCTACCACACTTCTACAATAACAAGAATCTTAGAATATACAGATGTCACAAAATGTGCATCTATATAATGTTCTACAGTTTCCAAAGTGATGTTACACTGTTATTTCATTTAAGCGCCACAATTTCTATTTTACCAAGGAGCAAAACTGAGTGTTTCCTGACGAAAATGAGTGTCTACTGTTCTAGGGCCTTTGATTAACAACAACAACAAATAATTTACATTAACGCACATTACGTGCCAGGAATTGCAAGATGCATAAGATTGGTTTTTAAAATGTGCCTGCTAGAGCTGAACAGGTAAGATCATTTATTAAAGGATTTCAGAATTTTTTTCCATTATGGAGAAGCCTAAGTGTTGTAGAGCAGTGCTTCTGAAAGCACTGATGTGCACACCCATCTTAGGGAGCCTGTCAGAATTCAAAATCTGACTCAGTGGGTCTGGAGTGGGGTCCGAGATTTAACAAGCTCCCAGGTGATGTTGATGCTGCTGGTTGGCACTTGAGTAGCAAGGCTGTGCCGTATTTAAAGAATTAGCCCTAACTACCAATATGAAAACTTTACATCCCTGAATCTTCAATTACTCTGAGATAACACTACTATTATTCTGGCTTGACAGACGAGAAGACTTAAGGCACTGAGAAGTGAACTTTCCAGAGATCACAGAGCTGAGATGTGGAAAGGCAGGATTCAAACTTAGGTTGACTGACTGCAGGGAACTTTCAACTGCTTGCCTCCCAATATTATCTCCATTAATAGGTAACGAGAATTCGAAGCTGGGTCCAGAGCTATCTTCTGTAACATTCTTCTGGCTCGGGTCCCTGCCCTGCTATAATATGTAACTAGGGTCAACACAAGGTTGTAGGGCTGGGGAAAGAGGAAACAGTCTCCTTTTCAATACAACGGGGAGGACCGAGAACAGGCGGCAGGTGCCAGGCTCCTCCGGCAGAGGCGACCCGGCCAGCTCCAAACAACGTTCCGGGTAGGGGAAGGTTCTCCCGGTGGTCAGCAGACGGGCGTGAGGGGTGGGGCCTACGCTGGGAAAAGGTTCCGGGCGGGTCGTACCAACGCGCGCAGGGGGAAGGGGTTTCCGAGGCCAGGACGGTGTCGCTGCCTACGCGCTCGGTGGCGAGGTGAAGAAACTCTTCATCCACCCCTCGGCTACCTGGTCGAGAGGTGGCACCAGGAGCTCTCGCTCCCCAAAGCCAACTCCTAAAGACTCTTCCTCCGGGTCCCCCGTCGAGTGGGAGGCCCCGGAAATGGGGGCCGGTCGGTATCGGGCAGGCGGTGGGGAGAAGAGTGTCCTGTCAATTACTAACTCCAGTTCGCCCCACACAGATCCACCCGCTTATCTGCCGCCGCCATAGCCCTTACCAGTTCTTTGGGCGGCTTCTCTTGGGTTTTTCCAAACAGCCCCATGACGAACTGAACCCGTCTTGCCCCTTCCGGCTTTCCGTTCCCCGCGCCCAGGCAGGTCACGGGCAGCCGCCTGGGCGGGGCCCGCGGAGAGGGAGGTAGTCCCGACGCCCAGAGTAGGGAAAGGCAGCAGTAGAGGATGGTGCGCGTGCGCTGTACGCATGCGCAGAATTGAGTGCGTGGGAGACTAGTCAACAAGGCTGACGTCATTGTGCATGTTCTGGGCGAGTCTATGTAGGGGAGACCACGGATTCGGTGTTTTTCGTGGGGTGTAGAAATGATTGCTCTGAAAGATACGAATGTGTTGACTATAACTGCTTCTCATACTTCACCTAAACCTAGATGTTGCACCAGAAGTCTGGATCTCCACGCAAACGTGTACACTTACCATTACTTTCCTGACAGCTTCGTCTTTGTGTCCAGTAGGCGACTCACAGGTGACAAACCAAAAATAGCCTCTTTTTCCTCCCGCCAACCCACTCCTCCCGTCTGCTTGCACCACCATCACCTGGTCACTAAACCCTAGGCGTCCCCCTCTCTCCCCTCTTACTAACTCCCAACCATTCTAACTTCAGTATGTCTGAACTTCAGCCCTCTCCTTTCCATCCCAACTGAGGTAGTTTTTGTTTAGGCATCGCCCTTTACAGTGTGGGCGATTCCTGCCTAGCATTTGTCCATGTGTGTGCCGTCCTACACGCCACACCGACCGTGAGCGTAATCACACTCTCAAAGGAATCTGACTAAAGAGAACTAGACACATTTTAGCACGGACAGTCCCTGATTAGGCCTATACGGTGAGCTGATGGTTACTGTCATTACCTCATCCGAGGATGGTGAAGGGACCATTTGTTACCTCAGCCCCATACTCCTGTCTCTGGTGGAATCATAAAATGGTTCGGCAGCTTTGAAAACATTTTGGCAATTTCTTAAAATGCTAAACAAAGCCAGCCTTCCATTCCTAGCTATTTACCCAAGAGGGAAAAAAGCATAAGTTCTTAAAAAGACTTGTACACAAATGCTCATAGCAGCTCTATTTGTAATAGCCGTAAACTGGAAACAATCCAAATGTCTGTCAACAAGTGAATGGATAAATCAGTTGTGATTGATCCATACGGAGGAATAGTACTGAGCAATAAAAAAGAATAGACTATTGATAAATGCAATAGCATGGATGAATCTCAAAATAATTCTGCCAACCGAAAGAAGCCAGAATCGTGTGATTCCATTTATATAACATTCTGGAAAATGCAAACTAATACGTAGTGACAGAAAGTACATTGGCGGTTGCTAGCGGATAGGAGTGGGGTCAGAAAGGGGCAGAAAAGAGGGATTACAAAGAGACACGAAGTTGAGGAGGATGATGGATAATATCTTGATTGTGATGATGGTTTCACAGATGTATACAATATCAAAACTTAACAGGTTGGACACTAAGTATGTGCAATTTATTTTATGTCCATCATACTTCAATAAAGTTCTCTTTTAAAAAAGCACTACCTGTTCATTGTGAAAAGTTAAACCCCCATTCTCACTTCCTCAGGGGAAAAAGTCTCAAAGGATTCACATCAACTATTAAATATAGTGTGACTCTTCTGAAACCTTTTCCTTTGGAAAATATACTTTTATTTTTATTTATGTATTTGTTTTTGAGACAGGGTCTCACTTTGTCACCCAGGCCAGAGTGCAGTGGCAGGATCTTGCCTCACTGAAGCCTCCACCTCCCAGGCTCAAGCGATCCTCCCACCTCAGCCTCCTGAGTAGCTGGATGCCAGCCACCACGCCCAGCTGATTTTGTAGTTTTTCTGTAGAGACAAGGTTTAGCCATGTTGCCCAGGCCAGTCTCAAATGCCTGAGCTCAAGTGATCCTCCCACCTCAGCCCCTCAAAGTGTTGGGATTACAGGTGTGAGCCACCTTGGCCGGCCCTATTTTTACTTAATTGAGATTATATTATATACATTGAGCCACCTCACCCAGCCCTATTTTTATTTAATTGATATTATGTTGTATACATTGTCCTACAATTTCCTTTTAAACAAATTTTATAGAGATTTTCATCAGTATCAATACCTTTGGCAAGCCATAGCAAGAATGTACCATAATTTATTTAACTACTTCCCTATTATATAAGATTAAGTTGTTTCTAGTTTTTCCCTAGTAAATAATCCTGTAAATATAGGCACAGTTAAAAATTTTAAACTTAATACCAGTATCTTCCATATACATTGCACTATTGTGAACTACCAATAGTGTATACCAGCAATCTTATTCCCTAAATCCATGCTAAAAGTGAATGTTATCGATATTTTTAATTTGCCAATCTAAGGGCATAAAATATTGTTTTTAACTTTAATTTCCCAGACTACTAGTCTGGATAAGCATCTTTTTATATATTTGTTGGCCATTTGAATTTCTTCTGTGACTTGCTTCTTCATAACCCTTGTTCATTTTCCATTTATCTCCCTTCTTCCCTTCCTTATTTCCTTTCTTCCTTCCATTTTAAAGGTGAAGGAGTTCTTTGAAAATGTGGAATTTTTTTAAGTCTCTTTCACCACACCCTTCTTCCTTTTTTTGAGAATAAACTATAAGCATTTTTTTCAAGTGGGTGGATACTGGATAGCCAATTAGTCCACAGTATTTCTCAAATGCCTACTATATGTCAGGCATTCTATAGGCTTCAGGAAAATGGCAGTGAGCAGAAAAGAATCTCCTACAATCTGATGAGAAGGACAATAGTATTAAACAATGGTTGTAAACGAAATTGTGTTACTACAGATGTGCAAAATTCTGACTATAAGAAGAACGTGCTGATCAGTGACTCTTCCCTGAGCAGATGACAAATAAGCTGAGGCCTGAAGGATGAGCTAGCAGAGAGAGGAAGAGTATCCAGAGTAAAAGAAACAGCATGTGTCAAAGAGCCTTCCCAGTTTCTGGGTGGAGGTTTTAGGTCACAGCCATTTCAGATCCTAAAGCTGCATTTGTTCTAAAGCTGGCCATCAATGGCAGAGAGGCCTGGCAGGGTGTGGAGGAAGGTTTGACTTGGCACATGGCGTCTCAATGTCATACAGAGCTCATAGGTACTGACAGCCCTATCAACACATCAGTGCAGTTCCTCTGCACTGTGCAGCTTGCTTCCACACATTTTCTAGGCTCTATCTTTAGAGTAACATGTACTCTCCACTTGTGTCCTGATACTGCTTTTGCATTGGACAAAGCACTCCTTAGTTGAGTTTAGGGCTGAAGTTTGTCCTTCCTACATGGACCTCAGGAAGCAAACCACAGATCCTCCCACCTGCTAAGACTCACACATCTGAGGGGGTGGGAGGAACTAAGTGAGCAGGCATGCTAGCTCTTTACTCCTACCAAACACAGCGAGTGTTTAACAGGATCACACTCCCCTGCCATATGTTCACATAGATGTTTGTTCACACACATTTTCAAAGGCTTTATGTGCATTCTCCTCCTGATCTCTGAAAAATATAAATAGATGTGTATCCTTGAGAGGTACTTCAATGCCTATGCTTTAAATCCTTCCCTGAATTTTAAATGAAAAATAGAAAGGACTGTTTTTCCTCCACTTTCCAGTTTTCCTTGTTCATTTCACTAAAGATATCCAGCCTTAGGAGCTTCCTGGCTCACAACTGTTCCCCATTTGCCAGGTAGATTGTTGAATGAAATGCTTTGGGCAGGAAAATCATAACCCAATTCCTGGCAAGAATTTTGGCTTTCTAAAGCCAAGATACACCTTGTTTTATACAACAGATGGACCCTGGAAATGTTAGATATAAATCAATGTTTGGAAATTGAACTTTCTCCCATGACTTATGTAATAATTTTGGAGTGGATTTATCTTTGTTCCTGACTAAACTTCAGGACCAAGGGGCTCCCAACCCACAACTTATGACTTGAGATAAGGCAAAGACAGACCTTGAGTCACCTCCTGTCCATTTGCAACCTTTCTCCACCAAACTTACAATAATCCTTGTGTTGATTTCCTAGGACTGCCATAACAAAATGCCACAAACTGGGTGGCTTAAAACAATAGAAATGTATTCTTTCAAAGTTCTGGAGACTGTAAGTCCAAAATGAAGGTGTCAGCAGGGCCATGCTCCCTCTGACACTCTGAATAGAATTCTTCCTTGCCTCTTCCTACCTTCTAGTGATGGCTGTCAATCATCAGCATTCCTTGGCTTGCTGCTGCATCGCTCCAATCTGCTGTGAACATATAACCCAATTATATGTTCTCCCCATATGTCTCCAGTCATACTGGATTAAGGGCCGATCCTAAATTCAGTATGACCTTAACTTACTGTTTACATCTGCAGTTATTATACCTTATTTTCAAATAAGGGTTGTATTAAAAGGTACTAGGGGTTAGGACTTCAGCATAATCTTAACAGGTCACAATTCAATCTATTAACAACTGTCATAGACATACATGGGTGCCTCACTTTAAAGGAAAAAGAGGGTGGGCAGGCACGGTGACTCACACCTGTAATCCCAGCACTTTGGGAGGCCAAGGCCGGTGGATCCTGAGGTCAGGACTTTGAGACCAGCCTGGCCAATATGGTGAAACCCTGTCTCTACTAAAAATACAAAAATTAGCCAGGTGTGGTGGTGCATGTCTGTAGTCCCAGCTACTCAAGAGGCTGAGGCAGAAGAATTGCTTGTACCCTGGAGGCAAAGGTTGCGGTGAACTGAGATCGCGCCACTGCACTCCAGCCTGGAGATAGAGTGAGACTCCATCTCAAAAAAAAAAAAAAGAAAAGAAAAGAAAAGAAAAAAGAGGGTGATAGAGGGTGAGGGGAGAATGGTTAGCTGAATCCTTCTAAAATAAACAGACCTCTGTCCTCCATGATTGTGAAGGGAAAGTCGATTTGTCAGGCTTGACCCTAGCTTGGAAGTGGCACCTTCTCCTGGGAATTATAAAAATCACTGTGGCCGCCTCACATTGCCCTGTAGAGCACCATTTCTACCACTAAAGGTCCTCTCATGGAGGATTCACACACCTTGCCTTATTTCCCTCACAGCAGAGAAAAAGCCTGACGTTTAATTTAAAAATCCAACTGGAATATTTAAACAATACTAAAGTCTCCAAAAACAGTATCAGAATTAGAAGAGTGGCATGTGAGATACACATCACCATTATGGTGGAGTGGATGAAAAACCCACTACAAACACAGAATTTTGGTAAAATATAACCAGAATTATTTTATGTGCATGGATGATCTCTTTTTAAAAAGTAAGAGAAATCAGGAATATCTGCCAATAACAGGAACCCAGAACCTTGTTTGCATATTTTTTTTGATGTGATAAAGCCTATAGTCAGTAAAATGCACAGATCTAAAGTGTAAAACACGATTAATTTTTACAAATGTGTAATATTTGTAAATATTTAAAACATTTTCTAAATCTAAACTGGCTCCTTCATGCCCATTCTCAGGCAGTACCCTCAAAGATAACCATTATTCTGATTTCTACCTCTGTAGATTAGTTTTGCCTGGGCACAGTGACTCATGCCTGTAATCCGAGCACTTTGGGAGGCCGAGGCGGGTGGATCACAAGGTCAGGATATCGAGACCATCCTCGCCAACATGGTGAAACCCCATCTCTACTAAAAATCCAAAAAAAAAAAAAAAAAAAAAACTAGCAGGGTGTGGTGGCAGGCGCCTGTAGTCCCAGCTACTTGGGAGGCTGAGGCAGGAGAATGGTGTGAATCCGGGAGGCGGAGCTTGCAGTGAGCTGGGATCGTGCCACTGCACTCCAGCCTGGGCGACAGAGCGAAACTCCATCTCAAAAAATAAAATAAAATAAAGGCCGGGCGCGGTGGCTCAAGCCTGTAATCCCAGCACTTTGGGAGGCCGAGACGGGCGGATCATGAGGTCAGATCGAGACCATCCTGGCTAACACGGTGAAATCCTGTCTCTACTAAAAAAAAAGTACAAAAAACTAGCCGGGCGAGGTGGCGGGCGCCTGTAGTCCCAGCTACTCGGGAGGCTGAGGCAGGAGAATGGCGTGAACCCGGGAGGCGGAGCTTGCAGTGAGCCCAGATCGCGCCACTGCACTCCAGCCTGGGTGACAGAGCGAGACTCCGTCTCAAAAAAATAAAAATAAAAATAAAAATAAAATAAAATAGTGCTTGGTTTTAATGTTTGGACAGGGGAACAAGAGGCAAGGCTTTTGGCTGGGCAAAATGGTGAAGCAAAATTGAGATGCCCTAAAGCTGGGAGTTTTGAAGACTTCATTCTCAGTGAAAAGACAAGCTAGAGGAAAAAAAAATACTTACCTGCCAACAAAGGGAGCCAACCAGAAAATGTTTGTTTTAGGGTGTAGCTCTGGTGAAAAAATAAAAATACAGGTTTCCTTGAGAAACCACAATCATAAGGCTGTCCTCTTGTTACGTCTAAATTTATTCTACTTTCATGGTATTGGAAATCTTAAACTGTTCTTAGGTTGATAACATCCTGGGGATCTGGTGAAAGCAGTACAGACTCTTTTTGAATGAACATACCCCAAATCCAGACACTGTAGTATTTCTACAAATTATGGCCAACAAAAATTACCAAATATATGAGATAAACATTAATGGCCAGGAGTAAATTTTAAAAGCATCACATTTATGTTTCAAAGCACTTCAGATATTAGAATTCTCAAATGTAGAGTATAAAATGTTATGCTTAAAATGTTCACAGAAATAAAAGAGAGACTTGAAAGAAACAAGAGACCATTAAAAAATGACAAAGTAAAAGAAAGAAAAAACAAACAAAAATTGACCAGGTAAAATTAAAAATAAAAGAATTTGTAGACATGAAAAATATAGTAATTGAAATAAGAAACATAGTCACCAAATAAACCTCAAGGAATAAATTAAGCAACAGATTACACGTAAGAAAGAATAAGTAAATCAGAAGATAGATCTGAATTATCCAAAATAATAATAATGCCTGAAGACACAAAGACATGAATATATAAGAAAGAAGATGACATACAGATGTTAGAATATGGATATCAATTACATGTTTAATTGAAGTTCCAGAAAGATTGACATGAGAAACTGGAAGAGACAAGATTTTGAAAAGATAATGGCTAAGAATTTCCCCAAATTTATTAAGATGTTAATCTTGAAGATTCAGGAAGTAGTCATGCATCACTTAATGATGGGGATACGTTCTGAGAAATGTATTGGTGATGTCATCGTTGTGCAAACTTCATAGAGTGTACTTACGCAAATCTAGATCATATAGCCTACTAGATACTTAGGCTATATAACCTATTGCTACTAAGCTAAAAACATATATGGCATGTTACTATACTGAATACTGTAGGCAGTTGTAACACAATGGTATTTGTGTATCTAAACATAGAAAAGATAGAGGAAAAATATATATGATATTATAATCTTATGGGACCACTGTTGCCTGAAAGGTTGTCATACAGTGTGTAACTGTACATAAACCTTAGGCAGGTTCAACACAAACAGCTACACATTATAGTGGCAGTGCAGAACATCGAAGACACCAAGATTTTAAAAGCAACCAGAGAGAAAAGATGGAATACATACAAGAAGACAACACACACTGTCAACATCCTACTCAATAGCAACAATGGAAGCTAAAATAAAGGGAAAGAGCGTATTCAAATTACTGAGGAGAAAAAATCCCCAAAGATCTAAAAATCAAAGTAATTGAACTCATGGAGATAAAGATCAGAAGGATGGTAATCAGAGGCTGGGAAAAGTAGTGAGGGGCTTGGGGGAGGTGGGGATGGTTAACGGGTACAAAAAAAATTAGAAAGAATGAATAAGACCAAGCATTTGATAGCACAACAGGGTGGCTACAGTCAGTAGTAATTTAATTGTACATTTAAAAACAACTAAGAGAGTATAACTGGATTGTTTGTAACACAAAGGATAAATGCTTGAGGGAATGGATACCCAATTTTCCCGGATGTGATTATTATACATTGCATGTTGTATCAATACATCTCTTGTGTCCCGTAACTATATATACCCTACTAGGTACTCACAAGAATTAAAAATTAAAACATTTTAAAAATCCTCAAAATAATAACTTATAGTCATGCCCTGCTAAATTATCACCCCTATGTGAAAGCAAAATAAAGACATCTTTAATGGGGACAAAAACCTAACAACAGACACAAAAACCCCACAAACCAACAGATCAACACTAAACAAAATTCTAAAGAATGTAGTTTAGAAGTAATAACCATGATCTCAGAAAAAAAGGCCCTTACATATAAGAAGAAATCATGACCATTTAGTTAACTTGTGGTTAATCTTTAAAAAGTTGATTATATAAAAATTATCTAATTCGAGAAGTTCAAAGAGAGAGAAGTAAAGCATTTTACCACAATCATATGAAAACATAGATGAGAAGTCATTGAAGTTAAAATGATTCTGGACTCTAATTTTTTCGAGAAAAGGTAAAGATATTGACTCATTTATATATTAAGTTTGTTAGAATTTTAAGG
This sequence comes from Trachypithecus francoisi, assembly GCF_009764315.1. Taxonomy (NCBI): domain Eukaryota; kingdom Metazoa; phylum Chordata; class Mammalia; order Primates; family Cercopithecidae; genus Trachypithecus; species Trachypithecus francoisi. The sequence continues at coordinate 37,883,012 of NW_022681462.1, forward strand.
ATAGCTGCTAAAATAAAATCAGTACTTCCAAATGGTAGAGAAAAAATGGAATTAAGAATATTACTCTAAGTAAGGTAAGAAGGACAATACAGAAAAGTGGAAGACACAAAAGACAATTACACAATTAAATTAATTAAGTTAAAGATACATTTGTATTCATAACAAAATGGACTAAATTCTCCAGTAAAAAGGTTTTCAAACTAGATATTTATTTACATCTAGTTTTAAGCTATTTAAAAGAGACACACATGCAACATAGGATACAGCAAGACTGAAACCAAAAAAGAAAGACATGAAAAATCATATTTACCAGACAAATATTAACCAAAATAAAGCTGTTATAGCTATATTATTATCAGATAAAATAGAGTTTCAGGCAAAATAACTTTTTAGGGATAAAAAAGTATTACATAATGATAAATTTTTCAGTTTACCCAGATGCTAATCATGTAGTCTCAAAAAAAGTGAAGCAAAACTGACAGAATTTCAAGGAGAAATATAAGCCCACTGTGTTAGTCTTCTCAGGCTGCCATAACAAAATACCAAAAACTGAATGGCTTAAACAACAAGAATTTATTTTCTCACAATTCTGGAGGATGGAAGACCCAGATCAAGCAAGGTGCTAGCAATAACAAGCAAGGTGTCAGCGATATGGTTTTTGGTGTGAGCTCTCTTCCTGATTTACAGATGACCACCTTCTCACTGTGACCTCATGTGGCCTCTTCTCTGTGTACCCACAAAGGGGTGGGGGGGAGGGATGGAGAGAGAGAGATCTGTGGGAATCTTTTCCTCCTTTTATAAGGGCACCATCAGTTATCAGATTAGGGCTTCATCCTTATGATTTCATTTAACCTTAATTACCTCTCTAAAGGCCCTATCTGCAAATACAGTCACATTGGGGGTTAAGGCTTAAACATCTGAATTTCAGGGGTACACAATTCTGTCCATAACACCCACCATCATGAAGGGAAATATTTAAATTTTTCTTTCATTAATCGCTCAAGAAGACAAACATTTGGTACAGAGAAGACATGATAACAAGATATGCTTCATTGAATTGTCACATCCTGTCCACATCAAGTAAATAATAAGTTACCACATACGGAATGTTTATAAAAATGGACTGCACACTAGAATATAAAGGAAGTGAATAAATCACTCTAATACACATTGCATTTCATGACCACGTTTCAATTGGGTTAGAAATCAATGACAAAAAAGAAATCAAAACAAATATTTTGTAAACATAAAACACATTGCCAAATAACTCAAAAGTCAAAGAAATAATGGAAATTGGGAAACCTGGATTTCTACCACATCTGGTAGTAATGAGACAACCATGGGGTGGTGTCAGAGAGGGCTAGTGGAGACCCAGAACTTTCACCATCACCCAGTGGTAATGAGAGCATCCCTACCACTGTGACTTTTGAAAATGTGTAGAGAACTGGAGCTCCCACCTCTGCTCAGCATTAAGCAGGAAGCTCTCCAAGATCTCACTGGAACTAAGCAGGGAACTTGGACTTCTATGTCTGCCTAGAAGCAACAAGGTGGCTCCCCAACTTCCCCTACCAAAGCAGCGTCAGAGCAGCAGAAACTGAAGTTTGAATGGAATGCAGAATCTCAGGACATAATATGAAAGTCTAGATTTCAAATGAAAATCACTCATCATACCAAGAACCAGGAAGATTTCAAACTCAATGAAAACAGACAATCAATAGATGCTTTAGCGGATTGAATAATGTCTCCTAAAAATTCATGTTCACCTGGAGCCCATGAATGTGACCTCATTTGGATATAGGGTCTTTGCAGATAAATAAAGTTAAGATGTCATACAGGGCCAGGTGCGATGGCTCACATCTGTAATCCCAGCACTTTGGGAGGCCAAGGCAGGTGGATCACTTGAAGTCAGGAGTTTGAGACCAGCCTGGCCAACATGGTGAATCCCTGTCTCTACTAAAAATACAAAAATTAGCCAGGCATGGTGGCACCATAAATCCAATATGACTGGTGAGTTTATATGGGAAATTTGGCTACGCACACACAGGGAAGAAAGCCATGTAGAGACAGGGGCAGAGACTAGAGTGATGCATCTAAATGCCAAAGAACACCAAGGGATTATCTGCAGCCCCCAGAAGCTAGATGAGGCAAGGAAGGATTCTTGCCTAGCACCTTCACAGGGAGTATGACCATGCCAACAACTTGATTTCAAACTTTTAGCCTTAATAGCCATGAGAGAATAAATAGATATATTTTAAGCCATGTAGTTTATAGTAATTTCTTACTAATATAGGTGACAAGACCTAGATGACAGAGATATTAGAATTATCTAATAAAGATTTTTAAAGTGTATTTTTAATTGACAAATAAAAAGTGTACGTATTTATGTGTACAACAATATTTTGAAATATGTGTACATTGTAGAATTGCTAAATTTAACTAATTAATATATGCATTACCTCATTTGTATCATTTTTGTGTGTGCCAAGAACACCTAAAATCTACTCTCTTAGCAATTTTCAAGTATATAATACATTATTATTGACTTATAGTTACTATATTGTCCAATAGATCTCTTGAGCTTATTCCTCATATATAACTAAAATTTTGGATCCTTTAGCTAACATCTCCCCATCCTCCTCCCCACACCCCAAATCCCTGGTAACTACCATTCTATTCTCTGCTTTTAGGAATTTGATGTTTTTTCAGATTCCACATATCAGTGAGATCATGCAGTATATCTATGTGCCTGACTTATTGCACTTAATATAATGTCCCCCAGATTCATCCATGTTGTCAGAAATGACAAGATGTCCTTCTTTTGTTTTTAGGAAATCAGGTAACTCTGTTGCTCAGGCTGGTCAAAACTCCTGGCCTCATGCTATCCCTCCACCTCAGCCTCCTAGAGTGCTGGGATTACAGGCGTGAGCCACTGCACCTGGCTTCCTTGTTTTTTGTTGTTGTTGTTTTTTCTTTCTTTCTTTTTTTTTTTTTTAAGTCTGAATAGTATTCCATTGTGTATATATGCGACATTTTCTTTATCCATTCATTCCTTGGTAGACACTTAGGTTGATTACATATCTTGACTGTTGTGAATAATGCTACAATGAACATGAGAGTGCAGATATCTCTTTGACATGTTGATTTCATTTTCTTTGGATATATATCAAATAGCGGATTGCTGGGTTGATAATAGATCTATTTTTTTTTTTTTTTTCACCCAGACTGGAGTGCAGTGGCATGATCTTGGCTCACAGCAACCTCCACCTCCCAGGTTCAAACGATTATCCTGCCTCAGCCTCCTGAGTAGCTGGGACTACAGACATGCACCACCACATTTGGCTAATTTTTTTTTTTTTTTTTTTTTTTAGCACAGATGAGGTTTTACCACATTGGCCAGGCTGGTCTCGAACTCCTGACCTCAAGTAATTGGCCGGCCTCGGCTTCCCAAAGTGTTGGGATTACAGGTGTGAGCCACTGTGCCCAGCCAATAGTAGATCTATTTTTAATTATTGAGCAACCTCTATACTGTTGTTTTCCATATGACTGTACTCTAACAAAGGTGTAAACAGCTACAATTAAAAAAGAAGTTTCAACAAGCAATTAAAAATATGCTTAAAACCTGAAGAAAATACAAAGTCTCAGCAATGAAAATGAATATATAAAGAAAACCAAATGAAAATTTTATAATTGAAAAATACAATAACCAAAATAAAAAAGCTCAGTAGATGGGCTCAACAGTATATTGGAGAAGACAGAAGAGAAAATCAGTGAAGTAGAAGATAGAACAATAGAAATTACCCACCGGGTACAGTGGCTCACACCTGTAATCCTAACACTTTCGGAGGCCAGGGTGGGTGGATCATTTGAGGTCAGGAGTTTGAGACTAGCCTGGCCAATATGATGAAACCTTGTCTCTACTAAAAATAAAAATAAAATGCCTGGGCATGGTGGCAGGTGCCTGTAATCTCAGCTACTTGGGAGGCTGAGTCAAGAGAATCAGTTGAATCCAGGAGGTGGGGGAGGCAGGGGTTGCAGTGAGCCAAGATTATGCCACTGCACTTTAGCCTGGGTGACAAAGTGAGACTCCATCTCAAAAAAAAAAAAAGAAAAAAGAAAAAAGAAATCACCCAATCTGACCAACAGAAATAAAACGGACTGGAAAACAACAAACAAACAAAACAGAACAGAGCCTCAGCAATGTGTGGGACTATAACAAAAGATATAACATTTATACAATCAGAAAACTGGAAGAAGAAAAGAAAGAGGGAGGGCTAAAAAAGTACTTGAAAGCAGCAAGAGAAAAACAACACCTTACCTCTACAGAATAAAACAGTTCAAATGACAGTGGATTTCTCATCAGAAACCGTAAAGGACAGCAGGAAGAGATACAATATTTTTCCAGTACTAGAAGAAAAGAACTAGTCACCCTAGAATCCTGTATCCAGAGAAAATATTCTTCAAGAATGGAAGGTGTGGTAGTTAATTTTAGGTGGCAACTCGACTAGGTTAGGGGATACCTAGATAGGTGATAAGGCACTATTTCTGGGTGTGTCTGTGAGGATGTTTCTGGAAGAGATTGACATATGAGTCAGTGCACTCAGTGGGGAAAATCTGTCCTCAATGTGGGCAAGCACCATCCAGTTGACTGGGGACCTTGATAGAATAAAAAGGCAGAGGAAAAGTGAATTCACTCTTTCTGTCTCCTGGAGGTGGGACCCCTTTTTCTCCTGTCTTTGGACATAGAACTCTAGGGTCTCCAGCCTTTGGACTTTAGGACTTGCATCAGTGGCTCCCTGGGTTCTCAGACCTTTGGCCTTGAACCGAGAGTTAATACCATCAGCTTCTTTGGTTCTGAGGCTTTCAGATTTGGACTGAATCATGCCACCAGCTTTCATGGGTTTCCAGTTTGCAAATGGCCTGTCATGGGACTTCTCAGACTGCATAATCACATGAGACAATTTTCTTATAAATCACTTCTCATCCATCTATGTATGTATTTGTGTGTGTGTGTGGTGTGTGTGTGTGTGTGTGTGTGTGTTTATCAGTCAATCAATTTACCTCCTATTGATTCCATTGCTTTGGAGAACACTGATGGGAAATCAAGACATTCTCAGATAAAAGTAAACTAAGAGAATCTGTCATCAGAAGACTACCCTAAAAGAATGGGTAGTCTCTAAACAGAAAGTTCTCTAAACAGAAAAAAAATGATAAAAGAAGGAACCCAGTAACACTAGAAAGGAAGAAAGAACACAGTAGGTAAAAATATGGATAAATATTAATACCATAGGTTTTTATTCTGCTTTCAAATTTTTTAAGATGCATTTGACAACTGAAGCAAAAATGTTAACACTGTCTACCTAATGTGGTTCTAAAAATACATAAAGGAGATAGTTAAGATCATTATATTGTAAATGGAGAAGAAAAGGGGGACTTAAAGGGAGGTAAGGTTTCTATACATCATTCAAACTGGTAAAATGATGGCACTAGTAGATTGTAATAAATTTTGTATATATAATGTAACACCTACAGCAGCTACTAAAAAGCATATACAAAGACATACACTAAAAAATGTCATAGATATTAACTATCAGGGAAATGCAATCAAAACCATAATAAGATCCATTTCACACACTAGGATTGTATAATAATTTTTAAAAAGACAGATAATACCAAGTGTTTGCAAGGACCTGGAGAAACTGGAACCTTCATACACTGCTGTATGAAACTGGCAAGAAGGTAAAATGTTGCAGTAATATTGGAAAACAGTTTGGCAGTTCCTCAAAAAGTTAAATATAGAGATACCACATGATCCAGGAATTCCACACTAGGTATATACTGCCAAGAAATTTAAATGTATGCTCACACAAAAACTTGTATACAGATATTCATAGTTGTATTATTCAAAGTAGCCAAAAAGTGTAAACAACACAAATGTCCATCAACTGATGAATGGATAAATAAAATGTGGTATATCCATATAATGGAATATTACTCAACCATAAAAAGAAATGAAGTACTGATTCAAGCTACAACACTGATGAAAAATTGAAAACATTACACTAAGTGAAAGAAACCAGACCCAAATGACACATGTTATATGACTGCATTTATATGAATTATCTAGAATAGATACCACAGAGAGAGAAAGTAGACTAATGGTTTCCAGGGCCTGGGGGAAGGCCAGCTGGATTGTAACTGCTAAGATATGGGGTTTCTTTTGGGTGGTGGTGAAAATGTTCTGGAATTAAATAGTGGTAATGATTGCACAACCTTGTGAATATACTAAAAGTCATTAAATTGTATGCTTTAAATGGGTGAATTGTACAGTATGTGGATTATCTCTCAATAAATCTATTATAAAACCCTGTAGATATATCAAAATGGAATTCTAAAAAATGTTCAAGTTACACACAAGAAAACAGGGAAAGAAAACAAAGAGGACAAATGGGAAGCAAAATATAAAAGACATATTTAATCCTATCATGTTGATAATCACATTAATTGTAAATGGTTTAAATATAACAATAGAAGAAATTGGCAGAGTAGATTTAAAAATATGACCCAATTATATATCATCTACAATAAACTCACTTCAAATATAATGATATGAGAAGGTTGAAAATAAGAGGATGGAAAAAAAACTTTATAATGTAAATATTAATCAAAGAGAAGCAGGAGTGGCTATATATATGTGTGTGTTTTTTTGGTTGTTGTTGTTTTCTTTTTTTTTGAGATGGAGTCTCACTTTTTCCCCCAGGCTGGAGTGTAGTGGCGCAATCTCGGCTCACTGCAACCTCCACCTCCCAGATTCAAGCGATTCTCGTGCCTCAGCCTTCTGAGTGCTGGGATTACAGGTGCTTGCCACCATGCCAGGCTAATTTTTGTATTTTTAGTAAAGACGGGGTTTCACTGTGTTGGCTAGGCTGGTCTCGAACTCCTGACCTCAAGCGATCCACCCGCCTCGGCCTCCCAAAGTGCTGGGATTACAGGTGAGTGGCCATATTAGTATCAGATAAAGTAGACCTCAGAAGAAAGAAACTCACCAGAGACAAAGAGACACACACATCATGATAAAAGTGTCAGTGCACCAAGATACACCAATCCTAAATGTGCATACACCAATAGCAGAACTGCAAACTATGTGAAGTAAATTTGATAGAACTGAAATGAAGAAATATACAGATCCATAGTTATAGTTGGTTGCTTCAACACCCTTCTCTCACCAATTAATAGAATAACTAGATAGAAAATACACAAGGATATAGAAGAACATCATCAACCAACAGGATCAAATTGAAATTTATAGGACACTCCACCCAACAACAAAAGAATACACATTCTTTTCAAGTCCCACAAAACATCAAGATAGACTCTATCCTGAACCATGAAACAAACCTCCAGAAATTAAAAGAATTGAAATCATACTGAGTATGTTATTCAACCACAGTGCAATTAAACTAGAAATCAATAACAGGAGAATCCCCCTTAACACTTGGAAACTAAACAATACACTTTTAAATAATCAATGAATCAAAGAGAAGCCCCTAGGGAAATTTTAAAGACACATTGAACTGAATGAAAATAAAAATATCAATGTTTGTGTGGTACAGCTAAAGCTGTGTTGAGAGGGAAATGTATAGTACTAAATTCATATATTAGAAAAAAGGAAAAATTTCAGATCGGTAATCTAAGTTTACACCTCAAGAACATAAAAGTGAAGAGCAAAATAAACCCAAAACAAGCAGAAGGAAGGAGAGAAAAATAAGAGCAGAAATCAATAAAATTGAAAACAGAAAAGCAACAAAGAACGTTAATGAAACAAAGAGCTGTTTTTTTGAAAAGACAAACAAAATTGACAGACCTCTAAAAAGACTGACAAAGAAAAAGAGAGAGGACATAAATGATCATTATCAATTAAATAAAATATCACTACAGATCCTGCACACACAAAAGGAATACTAAAGGATGAAATGGACTGATTTTCCCCAAACACAAACTACCACAACTATCCAATATGAAATATGTGATATAATAGATATTGATAATATAATAGATGATATTTAATTAAGAAAATTGAATTTATAATTTTAAAACTCCCAAAAAGAAATCTCTAGGCACAGATAGTTATTCTACCAATGTTTAAAGAAGAATTAATGCCAGTTATACAAAATCTCTCCCAGAAAATAGAAAATTGAGCCTTTCCCAATTCATTTTAGGAAATTAATATTACCCTTATATCAAAACTAGATACAGAAAACAGTATAAAATAAGAAAACTACAGACTAAAATCCCTTGTGGTATAGGCATAAAAATTAACAAAATATAGCAAATAGAATTCAGTAACATAGAAAAAGAGTTATAGACCATGATCAAGTAGAGTTTATTTCAGGGATGCAAAGATACATCTATCTATCTATCTATCTAGATCTATCTATCTATCTATCTATCTATCTATCTATCTATCTATCTGGCTATCTATCTAGATCCCTCCATCTATCTAGAGATAAGACAGATAGATATCCAGATAGATAGCTAGATAGATATCTAGATACCTATCTAGAGAGATCTAGAGAGATATCTAGATACCTATCTAGAGAGATCTAGGGAGATAGATAGATACCTATCTAGAGAGATCTAGAGAGATAGATAGATACCGATCTAGAGAGATCTAGGGAGATAGATAGATACCTATCTAGCGAGATCTAGGGAGATAGATAGATAGATACCTATCTAGCGAGATCTAGGGAGATAGATAGATACCTATCTAGCGAGATCTAGGGAGATAGATAGATACCTATCTAGCGAGATCTAGGGAGATAGATAGATACCTATTTAGAGAGATCTAGGGAGATAGATACCTATCTAGAGAGATCTAGAGATATCTAGATATCCAGAGATCTAGAGAGATCTAGAGATATCTAGATAGATAGATAGATAGATAGATAGATAGATATCTAGATAGATAGATAGATAGATAGATAGATAGATAGATAGACATGTATATATAGTCCCAAACTCCTGGCCTCAACTGATCTTCCCACCTTGGCCTCCCAAAGTGCTGGAATTACAGGTGTGAGCCACTGCACCCAGACTATTTTTAAAAAATAAGTGTAAGCCACCTTATTCATGGACTAAGGAAGAAATATCTCATGACCGTATCAACTGATGCTGAAAAAGCATTTGACAAAATGCAATACCTACTCATAACTAAAACAAAACAAAAATCTCTCAGAAAATAGAAACAGAGGGGAACTTTCTCAACTTGATAAAGATTGTCTACAAAAAACACAGCTAACATTAAACTTAATGGTGAAAGACTGAAAGTTTTCCCAAAAGATTGGAATATTCACTTCCACCACTCAACATAGTGCTGGAAGATGTAACTACTGCAATAGGGTAAGAAAAGGAAATTTAAAAATACCAACCAGAAAGAAAGAAATTAAACTTTTGTTGTTTGAAGACAATATGATTGTCTATGTAGAAATTCCCAGACATCTACCAAAAACTCCTAGAACTAAAGATGAGTTCTGTAAGGTTGCAGAATAAAGATAAATTTACACAAAAAATAATAATTTTATATATCATCCTATGTACTAGCAATGAATACACGAGCACCAAAATTTAAAATATATACCATTTACAATGGCTCAAAAATGAAATACTTGGATCTAAATCTAACTAAACAGGTACAGGACTTCTATGCTAAAAATCACACAACACTAATGAAAGAAATTATTGATCTGAATAAAATGGAGACACATACTATGTTAATGGACTGGAAAATGCAACATAGTAAAGATGTCAGTTCTCCCCACATTGACATATATAGGTTTAACATAATTTCTACCAACAAAAGCCAGTAAAAAAAAAAATTATATATATATAGTATTTCTATACACAAGTAATAATTACAAAATGAAATTTATAAAACATAATCATTTGTAATAGCATGAGAAAAATCAAATTCCTATGAATAAATTGAAAGAAAGATATACAAGACTCCTTTACAGGCAACCACAAAACACTGATGATAGAAATTAAAGATCTAAAAACATGGAGAAATATACTACATATTGGAAGGCTCAATATTGTAAAGGTAACAATTCAATCCAAAAGTGATCTACAAATTTAATGCAATCCAGTTAAAATCCCAGAAGGGCTTTTGGTAGTAGGTTTTGATAAGCTAATTCACAAATTTTATGTGGAAATGCAAAATACTAAAGTCAGAAGATTCATGATACCTGATATCAGTGGTATTTTTGAATTCTGAAAACTAAAATTCAATAGTGTTGTGAAATTATTGTATAGAACAATGGAACAGAATAGAGAATCCAGTAGCAGAAAGATACATAAACACTGTCAGTTGATTTACAACAAATGCTACCACAATTTAGTGGAAGCCGTGATATTCTTTCCATTAAGTTTTGTTAGGTCTATTTAGATATCCACAAGAAAGCCGGGTGTGGTGACTCATGCCTGTAATCCCAGCACTTTGGGAGGCTGAGGCAGGCGGATCACCAGGTTGAGAGTTTGAGACCAGCCTGGCCAACACGGTGAAACTCCGTCTCTACTACAAATACAAAAATTAGCTGGGTGTGGTGGCATGTGCCTATAATCCCAGCTACTTGGGAGGCTGAGGCAGGAGAACCACTTGAACCTGGGAGGCAGAGCTTGCAGTGAGCCGAGATCGCGCCCTTGCACTCCATCCTGGGTGACAGAGCTAGACTCCCTCTCAAAAAAAAAAAAAAAAAAAGATATTCACAAGAAAAAGTGAACTTTAATCTCTACCTCACACCACACACAAAATTAATCTGAGATGGACTGGGTGTGGTGACTCATGCCTGTAATCCTAGCACTTTGGGAGGCTGAGGTGGGTGGATTGTCTGATTTCAGGAGTTCAAGACCATCCTGGACAACACAGTGAAAACCTGTGTCTACTAAAATACAAAAAATTAGCTGGGCATGGTGGCATGCACCTGTAGTCCCAGCTACTCGGGAGGCTGAGGCGGGAGAATTGCTTAAACCCAGGAGGCGGAGGTTGCAATGAGCAGAGATCATGCCACTGCACTCCAGCCTGGGCAACAGAGTGAGACTCCATCAAAAAAAAAAAAAAAATTAATCTGAGATGGGTTGCAAACTGGAATAAGACAGGTAAACAGACAAAGCATCAAAAACAGGAAAATATTTTCATGACTTTGAGGTAGGCAAAGGTGACTTAAACAGAACACAAATTTTAATTAGCTATAAAAATTGTTAAATTGGATTTCTTAAACATTAAGAACTTCTATTCATTAAAAGACACCATTAAGAGAGTAAAAATGGTCTGGATGTGGTGGCTCATGCCTGTAATCCCAGCACATTGGGAGGCCAAGGCAGGTGGATCCCTTGAGGTCAGGAGTTCGAGACCAGCCTGGCCAACATGGTAAAATCCTATCTCTGTTGAAAATACAAAAATTAGCTGGGCATGGTGGTGCACACCTATAGTTCCAGCTATTTGGGAGGCTGAGGCAGGAGAATTGCTTGAACCTAGGAGGCGGAGGTTGCAGTGAGCTGAAATCACACTGCTGCACTCCAACCTGGGCAACAAAGTGAGACTCCATATCAAAAAGAAAAAAAAAAAGAGAGAGAGAGAGAGAGAGTAAAACAGGAAGCCAGAGACTGTTAACATATTTCCAACAGAATACTCATATCAAGAATACATATAGAACTCTTACAAATTAATAACATCATAATTTTTAAATGAGCAAAATACTTAAATAGGAACTCCACAAAATAAGATATTAAAAGTGCCAGTAACAGTATGAAAGGATGATTAACATCATATTCATCAGAGAAATAAAAATAAAAACCATACTGAAATACCATGGAAAGCACTCACAATATCAAATGTTGGAAAATGATATGGAGCAACAGGGACTCATACACTGCTAGCTGGAGTGTACATTGGTACAAGCAGTTTGGAATATTCTTTAGCAGAGTCTACTAGAGCTAAACATATTAAATCTTCTGCTAGAACAATTCTATTCCTTACATATATTCAACATAAATAAGTGGTTATATCCACTGAAAGTCATGTACAGTAATATTCAAGGGAGTTTTATTCATAATAGCAAAAACTGGAATCAGATGTTCATCAGCCACAAAATGAATGCATAAATTGTGGGATATTTATACAATATAATATACACAATATTAGTTTTTAAAGAAAGAACTATGGATACATGCAGCATTATGGCTGAATCTCATAGGGACCACCACGCTTTGCTTGGACTCAAGCTTTTTGCACTGCAGTAAGAAAACTGCCCTATGCAGACAGCTAGGTAATCACAGAGTTTACCCTGTTAGTTTCCTTTCTCTCAAAGATCTCAATCTTGTACTTCCTATTATTCATTGCCTGAAAACAACTACCTCATGTATTTTTGTCCAGTTTTACATTTACTTGTAGCAAGAGGACTAGTCCAGTACCAATTACTTCATCACGGCCAGAAGTAGAAATCCTGAGTCATTTTTAAGAGGTAGAACGGCACTTAGGAAAACTGGATGTTGGGGTTGAGAGCAGAATGAAGATTAGATGACTACAGGAGCCTTTACTCAGACTGGCATTATAGCATACTATGGTGGAAAGATGACTAGCAAATTTTGGATATGGTGTGACTAAGATGCTGTCATAGTTAAAGGCTAAGCCACTATAACAGATACCTCAAAATACAATGACTTAAATAAAATAGAAGTTTATTTCTGTTTTGTGGAATAATCCAGTAATGTCCATAGTAGGGCAGCTCTGCTCTGTGAAGTCATGCAGAAACATTGGTTGACTAAGCAACTCTGTCCGCCAGTCATATCTAACTTTCAAGATTGCATCCATTATTAACATATCTAGCAGATTAGAAGTAGGAAGAGAAAGTGGTAACACACATACCCAATGTTTTAAGTCAAAACCCCAAAGCGGCATGCATTATTTTTGCTTACATTCTATTGGCAAGAATTAGTGACAATGCCCATACCTAGCTACAATGTGGGTTGAGAATTACAGTTGACAACTGGGTATTTGTTCAGCTAAATTTCTAGTATACTGATCAAAATCAAGGCAAGGATGTCCATTCTTATCCTTCCTTTCAACGTTTTACTGAAAGTCCCAGTGAATGCAGTAAGACAAGAAAAGAAAATAAAAGGTATACTGATTGGGAAGGAAGAAATAAATCTGCCTTTGTTTGAACATGACATGATCATCTATGTAGAAAATCCAGAAAAACCGACAAAAAAAAAAAAAAAAGAGAGAGAGAGAGAAAATATAAAACCTCCTGGTGAGGAAAATTACAAAACTCTGATGGAAGAAATCAAAGAAGAACTAAATAAATTGAGAGATATTCTATAGGATAGGAAGACTCAATGTTGTCAAGATGTCAGTTCTTCCCAACTTGATCAATAGTCAATGAAATTTCAAAATCCCAGCAAGTTAATTTGTGAATATCAACAAACAAATTCTAAAATTTATGTAGAGGACAAAAGACAGAATAGCCAACACAATATTGAAAGAGAACAAAGTTGCAGGACTAAGATTACACAACTTCAAGAATTATTTTTAAGCTACAATAATACTATCACAATTAAAACAGTGTGATAATGTCAAAAGAAGAAACAAATAGACCAATGGAACAGAATAGAGAGCCCAGAAATAATCCCATATAAATAAAGTAGTCTATTGGTATCCACAGGGGACTGGTTCCTGGACCTCCTGCAGATAGCAAAACCCACAGATGCTCAATTCTCTGATTTAAAATGGCATAGTATTTGCATATTACTTATGCACATCCTCCTGGGTACTTTAAATCATCTCTAGATTACTTGTAATAATACAACATAAATGCTATATATTAGGTTGGTGCAAAAGTAATTGCAGTTTTTGCCATTACTTTCAAAGGTAAAAAACCACAATTACTTTTGCACCAACCTAATAAATAGTTGTTACACTGTATTGTTTAGGGAATGTGTTCAGTATATTTCTAATATTTTTGATCGATGTTTAGTTGAATCCATGGATGTGGAACCCACGAATATGAAAGGTTGAATGTACAGTCAACTGATCTTTGATGAAGGAGCAAAGGCAACACTATGGAGAAGAGATAGTCTTTTCAACAAATGGTGCTGGGACAACTGGACATCCACATTAAAAAAAAAAAAAGGAATCTGGACACAGACTACACCCTACATAAAAATTAACTCGAACTGGATCATTGTCCTAAATGTAAAATGCAAAACTATAAAACTACTAGAAGATAACACAGGAGAAAATTTAGATGACCTTGGGTTTGGTGATGGTATAACTTGGTGATGATATCACACCAAAGGCACAATGCATGAAAAAAATGGATAAGCTGAATTTCATTAAAAGAAAAAACTTGTGCTTTGTAAAAGACAAAATCAAGAGAGTAAAAAGACAAGCTGTAGGAAATGGGAGAAAATGTTTGCAATAAACTCATTTGATAAAGGACTATTATCCAAAATACACAAATAATTCTTTCAATTCAGCTGCGGATGGTAGCATGAGGCTATAATTCCAGGTATTTGGGAGGCTGAGGCAAGAAAGTCTGTTAAGCCCAGGAGTTTGAGACTAGCCTGGACAACATGGAGAGATACTATCTCAAAAAAAGAGAGCTTTTTAAGTTCAACAATAGGAAAACAAACAACTCAATTAAGAAATAGTTCAAAGACTTTAACTGACACCTCATTAAAGAAGATATGCAGATGGTAAATGAGCATGTGAAAAGATGCTCCACATTTTAAGTCATCAGGGAAATGCAAGTTAAAACAATAATGAGATACCACCACACATCTATTAGAATGGCCAAAATCTGGAACACTGATTACAGGAAACACTGGTGAGAATGTGGACCAACAAGAACTCTCATGGGAAGCCAAGATGGAAACCACTTTGGAAGACAGTTTGTCAGTTTCTTACAAAACTAAACACTCTTAGCATAAGATCCAGCATTAGTATTTATTTAAAGAAGGTAAAAACAAAAACCTACACATGTATGTTTATAGCTGTTTATTCATAATTGCAAAAACTTGGAAGCAAGCAAGATGTCTTTCAGTAGGTGAATGGATAAACTGGTGCATCCAGACAATGAACTATTTATTCAGTGCTAGAAAGAAATGATCTATTGAACCATGAAAAGATGTAGAAGATGGCCAGGCACGGTGACTATGCCTGTAATTCCAGCACTTTGGGAGGCTGAGGCAGGTGGATCACTTGAGGTCAGGCTTGATGACCAGCCTGGTCAAGATGGTGAAACCCTATCTCTACTAAAAATACAAAAAAATTAGCTAGGCGTAGTGGCGTGCACCTGTAATCCCAGCTATTAGGGAGGCTGAGGCAGGAGAATCGCTTGAACTCAGGAGACATAAGTTGCACTAAGCCGAGATCACACCACTGCACTCCAGACTGGGTGACAAAGCCAGTTGCCATCTTGAAAAAAAAAAAAAAGGTAGAAGAAATTTAAATGCATATTACCAATTTAAAGAAGCCAGTCTGAAAAGGCTACATACTGTATGATTCTAACCACAGGACATTCTGGGAAAGGCAAAACTAAGGAGGAGGTAAAAAGACCAGTGGTTGCCAGGGGTTGGATGGAGGAAGGGTTGAACAGGTGGAGCACAGAGGATTTTTAGAGCAGTGAAATGACTCTGAATGATACTACAATGATGGATACGTGCCATTATACATTTGTCCAAATTCATAGAATGTATAACACCAAGAGTGAACCCTAATGTAAACTCTGGACTTTGGGTGAGTATAACATGTCAATATAGGTTCATCAATATTAACAA
This sequence comes from Trachypithecus francoisi, assembly GCF_009764315.1. Lineage (NCBI taxonomy): Eukaryota > Metazoa > Chordata > Mammalia > Primates > Cercopithecidae > Trachypithecus > Trachypithecus francoisi. The sequence goes on from NW_022681462.1 coordinate 37,898,843, forward strand.
ACATACCACTCTGTGGGGGATGTTGATACCTGGGAGGCTATACATGTGTGGTGGTATGGCATGTAAGGGAAACCTCTATACCTTCTCTCTTTTGCTGTGAACCTAACAGCTCTAAAAAAGTTCTAATTTTAAAAATCGTTGAAATCTAGTACAATGGAAGAATGGATTGGAGCTGGGTGAGGCAATCAGCAGTCTGTCTTGGATGCCTGTGGGTCATCTAAGTGAGACTTCCAGCAGATAGTCTACTTGCAGATCTGGTCTTAAATAGTGTTCTGGACTGGAGATGTAGATTCAGAAGCCATCAGCATGTACGTGGGAGTCAAAGATATGAGTATTGATGAAATCACCCAAATGAATTAAAAACTGGAACAAAACTCTAGGAAAACAATAACTCCGAAGAAGCAGGGGAGGAAGAAAATTTCAGGAAGGAAATTATGAAGGAAAGATCAGAGAACTAGGTAAAAATCAGGTAGAGTAGTACAACAGAAGTTCAACAGAATGTGTCTATGTTTGTAACAGTACCATGCTGTTTTAGTTCCTGTAGCCCTACGGTATAGTTTGAAGTCAGGTAACGTGATGCCTCCAGCTTTGTTATTTTTGCTTAGGATTGCCTTGGCTATTCGAGCTCTTTTTTGGTTCTGTGTAAATTTAAAAATTTTTTTTTCTAGTTCTGTGAAGAATGTCATTGGTAGTTTGATAGGAATAGCATTGAATCTATATATTGCTTTGGGCAGTATGGCCATCTTAATGATATTTTTCTTCCTATCCATGAGCATAGACTGTTTTTCTATTTGTTTGTGTCAGTTCTGATTTCTTTGAGCAGTATTTTGTTATTCTTATTGTAGAGATCTTTCACCTTCCTGGTGAGTTGTATTCCTATGTATTTTGTTCTTTTTGTGGCAGTTGTGAATGGGATTACATTCCTGATTTGGCTCGTGGCTTGGCTCTTGTTGGTGTATAGGAATGAGAAATGCAAATTAAAACCACAAAGAGATATACCTCTATACAGTCACCAGAAATGCTAGTATGAAAAAATATATGTAACATCAAATGTTAGTAAGAATATGAAACACTGGAACTCTCTTATACCACTGAAGAAAATGTAAATTGGTACAGGAAAACTATTCATGTTTACCAAAAATGAACATAGCACACTCAATAACACAACACCCTCAGGAGAAATATAGAATATACATGAGCCAAAATTATATACAAGAATATTCATATAGTAGTTTTTTTGTTTTATTGTTGTTTTTATTTTTTCATTATATTTATTTATAGTAGTACTATTTATAATTGCCAAAAACTGAAAATAACCTAGATTGCTCACCATAATAGAATGAATAACTATAAATTGTGGTGTGTTCATACAATTCTACACAGTACTGAAGATGAACAAGTTGCTACTACATATGACAGAGATGAACCTCACAACTGTAAATAAAAGAAACTATAGGCAAATGACTATATCCTATATGAGTTAAATCATATAAAAAAGAGGCAAAATGAATCTATGAATGTAGAAGTTATCATAGAGATTACATTTGGGGAGAAATATGAAGGGTAGAACTTCCCTCTGGTTCCTTCTGAATGTGCAATTGTTCTGTTTCTTTTACTGGGTAATGGGTTACATGAGGGTGTTGACTTTGTGACAAATTAATGATCTTCATATTTGAAACTTGTATACTTTCATGAAGATATATTTTCCTTCAATGAAAGCTTTAACTAAAGGGATAAAATAATGTATTTTCCTTAGATGGCTGGAAATGGCCAAACAAGAGTTGGTAAGGATGCTGCACATTTGTTCCATCCCTTTCCTGTCCCAGCCCTCTCCTTTTTAGCTAATGAATACATGCTATGAGGCATCAAAAGCTCTTTCCACTTCCTACATGTGGTTTGCCCTATAGGAATATTATTTCAGAAAACACTACTACTCCATTCAGACTGTGGAATAATTCTCAGATAATATGTGGCTTATAGTTAACATCACATGTTCCTTGACAAAAGCTCCAAGCTGCTTGAACAAAATCTAGGACTTTGAAGACATGTTTTTGCAGAATAGGTTAATTAGATACATTTCTGCTTAGGTTAAAGGAATACAACTGAATGAGTTACTGCAGGCTTTTCTCATCCTTAGAAATATTTGAAATTGTAAAGGGTCTTTAATTTCTGCATAGCCCAATTTAGTGCATATTATGCAACAAACTCTCTTTTGCTTTGGTAGTGTTACCTCTCATCCTTTCCATGCTTTGGTAGTATTACTTCTCATCCTTCCCATAGCCACAGAAATACAGTGAAGTCGTGTAAATCTGCCCTTGTTCAGTAATGGCAGAGAGTATGCTTGCTGAAGCAGAAGAAAGCTGCTCTCATGCCTCCTGTTCCCTTTTATGGAGATGTTCAGGGTAGTAAAATGAGTTTAGTGCTGAACTCATGAGGATGATCTTTAATGCCTTACATTCACAGATTTCTCTCTAAATAAAAATCCTGGTTAACTATGAGCCATTTTGATGAATAATGGAAATATATTTCAGAGCAAGTAGGTTCTATTAGGACTAGCTTTTTTAAAAAGATAAACTCCTGACTCATCCTGCCTCCCAAAGATGATGACTGGGAGGTGTCCAACAAAGCGTCCAGATCTGGGCTTTCAGCACTTGCTGTTGCTGTGTTGCCAGCTCACTGCACGCTTTTCTGTGGATCCTGGCAGGTGGAATGTTTATAGATTTTTGCAAATGTAGCATGCCTTTTGTGAGATGATAAGTGTGCCAATTTGTAACTGGGACATAAAAGAATCTAAATTCATAGAGAAAATTGTACTAAATGACCTTCACATTTGCTTCTGACACTCAGATTCTATTATTTTAAACAGAAAAACTATAAGAATCACATTCTTTTTTTCCTCACCAAACAAACCTAGATGCTTTTAAAACAAAGCAATGTATGTCAAGATTGGACACCAAGTCTACCACATTCAAAATTAATGAATAATTTTAACAAGATGGTTTTAAAATTCCAAGATATTGCCATGTTTGGCATTTTGAGAGTTATCTCTTACCTAAGCCTCTGGCAACAAAGCGAAGAGTCAGCTCGAAGAATTCTGTTCCAGAAACCTACTGTTTTAGCCACTTGGCTCAGAAATTAAGTAAAAATAAATGAAGCGCACTTAAACCAAAAAAACAAAAGCTACCCTGAAAATATCAAGAAGTTCTAATTTTCCTTTTGCTGTGCCTGAAACCCTACTACTTCATCTTTGTGAAAAGACTTCACAAAACTAAGTTATGCATGTGGAAACATGGCCCGAGGCTCTGTTTTGTCGATAAATAGACAGCATTGTCAAAGCAACTTCCCCAATGAAAAGAGTTCACAGAATTTTAGAACAGTAGTGACATTAAATACACACTGTATGTGAACATCATTTTTATATTATACAACTGATGGCACGGTTTAAGGCAAAATTGGTGAGACTGTTCGACCATTAACCTTTTTTTTGTCATCCCACGTTCAAGCGATTCTCCTGCCTTAGGCCCCTGAGTATCTGGGACTACAGGGAAGTGCGCCACCACGCCTGGTTAATTTTTGTATTTTTTAGAGACTGAGATTCACCATGTTGCCCAGGCTAGGCTAGCATTGAACTCCTGAGCTCATGCGACCTGCCCACCTCAGCCTCCATTAACCTTTTATAAGGGAATCTAGGAACAAGATTTCTGTCCTTCTCACTCCACCACCCAAAATGAGTTTTCCTAGAAACAGAAACTTTTCACTTTGCCAAAACATTTCAAAGTTAATTGTTTTGAATTTTATAAAATGAATCTTCCTGACTTCTTGTGCAGATGATACTGGTAAAATATTTTTCTTGGTGACACAGAATCATTGTTGGCAAGATAATGACATTCTTTCAAGACATTATTTGTTACTACACTACCTGGCCACAAACTACTGTCTTTTGTTTTGTTTCTTCATAACTTCCATCCTTTACGTCAAAGGTTGTGTAACTATGATTTCTTTGGCCTGCCTCTGGCATGCCCCTCCCCTACTCCATAGCTTCTATAGGTGTGACTCCTGAAGACTGGGAAGCCAGATCAATAAGCTCACTGAAATCTATGCAAAGTAAAAATAAATTCTCTCTGGCTCCTCATTCATTCAGTAGATGCTTATGAATAAGAAAATGTCTGCATACCTTTGACATCTCTTTAGGTGCTTCTCTATTTTCAAGCTTACTTTTGTTCTTCATTATTAGATAAATAGGCTATAAATTTAGTTAAGTATCCTCTTATGTCAACACCAAGAGTGTATTTTAAAAGAGGCTGTAAATAAGAGTACTCGAAAACCATTTAACATCTAATGTAAGGAGTCTACTATCCCATTATGCACATAAACGAAGGGAATTTGACAGTAATAAGTGTCAGTGTCAGGGATACCTTGTTTAACTGCACTTCACACCTTACTGTGCACCACAGATTCTGTGGGTTTTTTTTTTTTTTTAGATGGAGTTTTGCTCTTGTCACCCAGGCTGGAGTACAATGGCAAGATCTCTGCTCACTGTAACCTCTGCCTACCTGGTTCAAGTGATTCTCCTGCCTCAGCCTCCCAGGTAGCTGAGATTACAGGTGTGTGCCACCATGCCCAGCAATTTTTTTATTTTTATTTTTAGTAGAGACAAGGTTTCACCATGTTGTACAGGCTGGTTTTGAACTCCTGACCTCAGGTGATCCACCCGCCTCGACCTCCCCAAGTGCTGGGCTTACAGGCGTGAGCCACTGCGCCCAGCCAGATACTGTGTTTTTAACAAATTGAAAGTTTGTTGTAATCCCGTGTCAAGCAATTCTATCAGTGTTATTTTTCCAACAACATGTGCTAACTTTGTGTCTCCATGTCACATTTTGGTAATTCTAGCAATATATCAAACTCTTTCACTATGATTATATCTGTTATGGTGATCTGTAATCCGTGATTGTTGATGCTACCATCGTAACTGTTTTGGGGCATCATGAATTGATCCTGTATAATACAGCGAACTTAATTGATAAATGCTGCATGTATTCTGGCTGCTACACTGGCCAGACATCTCCAATTAGGCCAATTAATAACCCTACAATGGCCTCTCAGTGTTCAAGCGAAAGAGTTGCAGGTCTCACATTAAATCAAAAGCTAGAAATGATTATGCTTAGTGAGGAAGGCATGTTGAAAACTGAGATAGGCTGAATGCTAGGTTTCTTGTGCCAAACAGCCAAGTTGTGAATGCAAAGGAAAGGTTCTTGAAGGAAATTTAAAGTGCTACTCTAGTGAATATATGAATGATAAGAAAATGAAACAACTTTATTGCTGATATGAAGAAAGTTGTAGTGGTCTGGATAGAAGATCAAACCAGCTACAAAATTCCCTTAAGCCAAAGCCTAATCCCGAGCAAGGCCCCAACTCTCTTCAGTTCTGAAGGCTGAGAGAGGTAAGGAAGCTGCAGAGGGAAAGTTGGAAGCTAGCAGAGGTTGGTTGATTCACGAGGTTTAAGGAAAGAGGCCGTCTCCGTAATGTAAAAGTGTAAGGTGAAGTTGCAAGTGCTGATGTAGAAGCTGCAGCAAGTTATCCTGAAGATCTAGCTAGGATCACTGATGAAGGTGAGTACACTACACAATAGATTTTCAGCATAGGCAAAACAGCCTTCTATTGGAAGAAGATGCCATCTAGGACTTTCACAGCCAGAGAGAAGACAATACCTGGTTTCAAAGCTTCAAAGGACAGGTTGACTCTCTTGTTAGGGGTTAATACAGCTGGTGACTTTAAGTTGAAGCCAATGTTCATTAATTAACCATCCCCCAAGTCCTAGGACCCTTAAAAATTATGTTAAATCCACTCCGCCTGTGCTCTATAAATGGAACAACAGAACTTGGACAACAGCACATCTGTTTACAGCATGGTTCACTGAATATTTTAAGCTCACTGATAAGACTTACTGCTCAGAAAAAAACATTCAGTTCTAAATATTACTGCTCTTTGACAATGTGCCTATTCACCCAAGAGCTCTGATGGAACACTACAAGGAGATTGTTTTCATGCCTGCTAATGTATGAGAACATCCATTCTTCAGCCCGTGGGTCAAGGAGTAATTTTTATTTTTAGTCTTATTATTTAAGAAATATAGTTCTTGGCAGGGTGCGGTGGCTCATGCTTGTAATCCCAGCACTTGGGGAGGCCAAGGCAGGCGGATCACTAGGTCAGAAGATCGAGACCACGGTGAAACCCCTTCTCTACTAAAAATACAAAATATTAGCCAGGCGTGGTGGCGGGCGCCTGTAGTCCCAGCTAGTAGGAGGCAGGAGAATAGCATGAACCTGGGAGGCGGAGCTTACAGTGAGCCGAGATCACGCCTCTGCACTCCAGCCTGGGCGACAGAGAGAGACTCCATCCCCCCCCTCTCCAAAAAAAAAAAAAAAGAAAGGAAGAAAAAGAAAAAGAAATAGAGTTCTTAAGGCTATAGCTGCCATAGATAGTGGTTTCTGTGATGGATCTGGGCAGAATAAACTGAAAACCTTCTGGAAAGGATTCACTACTATAGATGTCATTAAGAACGTTCATGCTTCATGGGAGGAGGTTAAAATATCAACATTAACAAGAGTTTGGAAGAAGATGATTCCAATCCTATGGATGACTTTGGGAAAGTAACTGCAGATGTGGTGGAAATGCCAAGAGAACACGAAGAGGAGCCTAAAGATGTGACTGAATTGCTGCAATCTCATGTTAAAAGTTGAGTGGATATTTTATTCTCTTTGAAGCAATTGTGAATGGAAGTTCATTCCTGACTTGGCTCTCTGCTTGTCTGTTACTGGTGTATAAGAATGCTTGTGATTTTTGCACATTAATTTTGTATCCTGAGACTTTGCTGAAGTTGCTTATCAGCTTAAGGAGATTTTGGGCTGAGACGATGGGTTTTTCTAAATATACAATCATGTCATCTGCAAACAGGGACAATTTGACTTCTTCTTTTCCTAACTGGATACCCTTGATTTCTTTCTCTTGCCTGATTGCCCTAGCCAGAACTTCCAACACTATGTTGAATAGGAGTGGTGAGAGAGGGCATCCCTGTCTTGTGCCAGTTTTCAAAGGGAATTTTTCCAGTTTTTGCCCATTCAGTATGATATTAGCTGTGGGTTTGTCGTAAATAGCTCTTATTATTTTGAGGTACGTTCCATAAGAGAATAAAATACCTAGGAATCCAGCTTACAAGGGATGTAAAGGACCTCTTCAAGGAGAACTACAAACCACTGCTCAGTGAAATCAAAGAGGACACAAACAAATGGAAGAACATACCATGCTCATGGATAGGAAGAATCAATATCGTGAAAATGGCCATACTGCCCAAGGTTATTTATAGATTCAATGCCATCCCCATCAAGCTACCAATGAGTTTCTTCACAGAATTGGAAAAAACTGCTTTAAAGTTCATATGGAACCAAAAAAGAGCCCGCATTGCCAAGACAATCCTAGGTCAAAAGGACAAAGCTGGAGGCGTCACGCTACCTGACTTCAAACTATACTACAAGGCTACAGTAACCAAAACAGCATGGTACTGGTACCACAACAGAGAAATAGACCAGTGGAACAGAACAGAGTCCTCAGAAATAATACCACACATCTACAGCCATCTGATCTTTGACAAACCTGACAAAAACAAGAAATGGGGAAAGGATTCCCTATTTAATAAATGGTGCTGGGAAAATTGGCTAGCCACAAGTAGAAAGCTGAAACTGGATCCTTTCCTTACCCCTTATACGAAAATTAATTCAAGATGGATTAGAGACTTAAATGTTAGACCTAATACCATAAAAACCCTAGAAGAAAATCTAGGTAGTACCATTCAGGACATAGGCATGGGCAAGGACTTCATGTCTAAAACACCAAAAGCAACGGCAGCAAAAGCCAAAATTGACAAATGGGATCTCATTAAACTAAAGAGCTTTTGCACAGCAAAAGAAACTACCATCAGAGTGAACAGGCAACCTACAGAATGGGAGAAAATTTTTGCAACCTACTCATCTGACAAAGGCTAATATCCAGAATCTACAAAGAACTCAAACAAATATACAAGAAAAAAACAAACAACCCCATCAAAAAGTGGGGAAAGGATATGAACAGACATTTCTCAAAAGAAGACATCCATACAGCCAACAGACACATGAAAAAATGCTCGTCATCACTCGCCATCAGAGAAATGCAAATCAAAACCACAATGAGATACCATCTCACACCAGTTAGAATGGCAATCATTAAGAAGTCAGGAAACATAGATGTTGGAGAGGATGTGGAGAAATAGGAACACTTTTACACTGTTGGTGGGATTGTAAACTAGTTCAACCATTATGGAAAACAGTATGGCGATTCCTCAAGGATCTAGAACTAGATGTACCATATGACCCAGCCATCCCACTACTGGGTATATACCCAAAGGATTATAAATTACTCTACTACAAAGACACATGCACACGTATGTTTATTGCGGCACTATTCACAATAGCAAAGACTTGGAATCAACCCAAATGTCCATCTGTGACAGACTGGATTAAGAAAATGTGGCACATATACACCATGGAATACTATGCAGCCATCAAAAAGGATGAGTTTGCGTCCTTTGTAGGGACATGGATGCAGCTGGAAACCATCATTCTTAGCAAACTATCACAAGAAGAGAAAACCAAACACCGCATGTTCTCACTCATAGGTGGGAACTGAACAATGAGATCACTTGGACTCGGGAAGGGGAACATCACACACTGGGGCCTATCATGGGGAGGGGGGAGGAGGGAGGGATTGCATTGGGGAGTTATACATGATATAAACGTTATGCACATGTACCCTAGAACTTAAAGTATAATAAAAAAAAAAAAAAAAAAATAAAAAAAAAAAAAAAAAAAAAAAAAAAAGTTGAGTGGATGAGGAGTCACTTCTTATGGATGAGCAAAGTGACTTGTTTTCTTTTTAAGATAAAATGTAGTCCTGGTGAAAATGCCGTGCACATTGTTAAAATTACAAGAAAGGACTTAGAATAGTACATAAACTTAGTTGATGAAGCAGCAGCAGGATTTGAGAGGACTGACTTCGATTTTAAAAAAGGTCTGTGAGTAAAATGCTGTCAGACAGCATCGCATGTTACAGAGAAATCTTTTGTGAAAGGAAGAGTCAATTGATAGGGTCAACTTCCTTGTCACAGCCACACCAACTTTCAACAACGACCACCCTGCTCAGTCAGCAGCCATCAACATTGTGCACCAGCCCATGATTATGACTTGCTGAAGGCTCAGGTGATCATTAACATTTTTTAGCAATAAAATATTTTTAAATTAAGGTATGTACATTTTAAAAGACACAATGCAATTCGGGAGTGGTGGCTCACGCCTGTAATCCTAGCACTATGGGAGGCTGAGGCGGGTGGATTGTCTGAGGTCAGGAGTTAGAGACCAGCCTGGCCAAACTGGTGAAACCCTGTCTCTACCAAAAGTACAAAAATTAGCCGGGCGTGGTGGTGGGCACCTGTGATCCCAGCTACTCGGAGGGCTGAGGCAGGAGAATCGCTTGAACCTGGGAGACAGAGGTTGCAGTGAGCTGAGATCATGCCACTGCGCTCCAGCCTAAGCACCAGAGCAAGACTCCACCTAAAAAAAAAAATTAAAAGTAGAGCATACACATTTCTGCTCTCATCACTCCTGACTTAAACTTTCCTGGGACCCTGAAGACATGCAAATTTGAAAGCTGCATCCTAGTCACATCTGTGACTATCTGCATTGTCCTGAGTTCTTAATCATCTATAAAGTGGGAATTCTTCTACTCAACCTGTTGCACAAGGATTTTATGAAGTAGAATAATCTAGTATATATAAAACAATAAAATATTTTGATGAGATTTTACATCATTACAAAAAAATGACTTTATATCATTACACTTAATTATCAAAAAATTAAATGAAAAGATTGCCTAGGCCGGGCGCAGTGGCTCAAGCCTGTAATCCTAGCACTTTGGGAGGCCGAGGCAGGCGGATCACGAGGTCAGGAGATCGAGACCATCCTGGCTGACACGTTGAAACCTCGTCTCTACTAAAAAAATACAAAAACTAGCTGGGCGAGGTAGCGGGCGCCTGTAGTCCCAGCTACTCGGGAGGCTGAGGCAGGAGAATGGCGTAAATCCGGGAGGTGGAGCTTGCAGGGAGCTGAGATCTGGCCACTGCACTCCAGCCCGGGCGACAGAGGGAGACTCCGCCTCAAGAAAAAAAAAAAAAAAAATGCAAAAAATTAGCCGGGTGTGGCGGCGGGCGCCTGTAGTCCCAGCTACTTGGGAGGCTGAGGCAGGAAAATGGCGTGAACCGGGGAGGCGGAGCTCGCAGTGAGCGGAGATGGCACCACAGCACTCCAGCCTGGGCTACTGAGCCAGACTCTGTCTCAAAAAAAAAAAGAAAAGAGAAGATTGCCTAAACTGATCATGTCAATAAATTTAATTATTGACAACAAAGAACAAGAATGATTAAAACACAGATGATTCAAAAATATTTTAACAATTAAATTTCAATTTATTCTTCTCTGAGTTTTTAATCAGATCCAATAGCAAAAAGGACCTAACATCTCATCTTTCTCTACCTCATGTCCCTTTGGTAGAATGTTAAGGAATAATAAAATGGCCAAGGAGAAAAACATGGGAGAACAAGGAGAAAGATCACATAAATAATCTGCTAGGCTCTCAAACAATGTAAGGAATAAATAAAAAGAAATATGTAACTATGGGGAAAAATTAAGATTTTCGTCTTGGAACAGGCCATAAATATTTTTGTCACTTTTAATGGGCACTAAAAATACAATCTGTTTTCTTCAATCTTTTCCACCTATTCTAAATGGATAGAAAAAAGTTTGGCAAATGCTGGCGCAGTGGTTCATGCCTGTAATCCCAGCATTTTGGGAGGCTGAAGCAGGTTGATTACTTGAGGTCAGGAGTTCAAGACCAGCTTGGCCAACATCGGGGGACTCTACTAAAAATACAAAAATTAGCTAGGTGCAGTGGTGTTCACCTGTAATCCCAGCTACTCAGGAGGCTGAGGCAGGAGAATCACTTGAAACCAGGAGGAGGAGGTTGTGGTGAGCCAAGATCGTGCTACTGCAATCCAGCCTGGGTGACAGAGTGAGATCCATCTCAAAAATAAATAAATAAATAAATAACAGTTTGGTAAAGGGAAAAAATAAAATAGATTCTTAAATTTCAAGCCAACAATTATTGACTGAATATCTACTCTGAGTCTAATATGTTAAGGATATAAGAGTAGATTATAGTGTTACTCCTGCCCTCAGGGAGCTTATCCTTAAAGAAAGAAAAGACTACACAAGAAATTATTAGAGAAGACGGAAGAAAGACTCTTGATCAGAAGAAATCTGTCCTACCTACTATTAGAGTTAACCATAGAGTTCAGTAACTACATAGCCCACATACTTGAAATCCATAGCTTATTACATGAAATAGGTTGTTCTAAGAATTCAAACTTTTCTTTTAAACACAGCTAAAGTTTAGAGTTTGTCAACCTTAAGTATTTCCTTCAGTGCTCCACCTCCAGGAAAATCTGACAAAAGCATTATTACTTGTTGTGCTTGACAATTAAGCGATGAGTCAAGCTCGCCTGGAGACATGTAACTTTGGCAATTATTTTCCCTGTGATCTCATTGTAGTATTTTTATTGCTTATCTAACGTTGAAAATGTATTATGTCTATTTTGTGCCTTCACTGTGGATACTTGGATGGATAAAACAGTTCCTACCATAAAGGAGCTCACCAAATACACAAGAGTTTTAATTCAATGCACCTAAGCGTGACAGGCATGTACATGGTATCACTGGGATATGGAGGAAGGGCACACATAGGATGATGGTAAGTCTGATCACTTGGGTGACATTCACCTGAGTGTCCATTGTATATTTTTGTCTCTTTATAAGCCTGGTGAGGAAGGAGAAGATGGGTAGGAAGGGACAGAATTTCTGGAGAATGTGGGAATTTGCCAGGCAAAGCACAGAGGAAGGGGTGAGAATATCAGGTAGAGGGAATAGCAAAGCACCAACCTGGGGAAAAATCAGAGCATGAGCCTGGGCCACAAGCAGAATAGAGTGTCACGATGAGTATAAGAGGTAGGCCAGTTGCAGATTATGAACCTTGAAAGCCAGTGTTAGAGATTGGTTTATCTTCCAAGTTAGTAGTCTCCAACGTATGTCCTGGAATCCTGGAGAAATTTTAATTCTCTTAAAAAATTTCTATGCTTTTGTGTACATTTCATATGCATGCATGTGTGTGTATATATGTATATAAATACACACACACATGTACATACACACGTGTATATAATTTTTCATTCATTGAAATAAGGACCTTAATTAAGAGGATGACTGGGAATGGGATAAATGAATAAAAAAGCTCTTTTAGGGTTATTAAGTACTTAAAAACATCCAGGAGGAGCTGTCCAGCAGATAGCTATAAATGAAAGTGAAGATCTAGGAGGGACCTTTGCTTAGATATGTAGATTTAGGAGACATCCAATGAAGAGAGAAAAAAAGTCAATGAACCAATGGCAGAATCTTGGGAAACACTAACATTTACAATAATATGGGCACTTAAAATTTTTTTAATTTGTTTTTTGTTCATATTTAAGAACTGTGAATGATTACTTTTTTCAAAAGTAAAATTAGAGCACAAGAAGCAGTGCTTGTACTTTTATTTAAAAACTCCCAAATATTAATACAAAGTAACTGCTAGGCCTTATTATTCCTTAGCATATGAAAGTGAGACACAATGCGTTTTGAAGGGGAAAAAATGTTTGTTAGTAGTCCAACAGCAATTCAGAACGAAAAAAATTTCTTGACATTTTGGGGGGCATCCAATTAAGGATTTTAAAAATCTACCATGAAATGGGCACTTTGAAGAAATGGCTGATTACAGGGCTGGCTCAGGGAAAATACAAAGTGAACTTAGGATACCTTGTGTCAAGGAAGTGCTTCAAGATTAAAGGGACTGTCAATAGGAAGTAAGAGTAGGCTTAGAGAGGCTCCCTCTAGCCAAATCTGGGATGATTTGAAAATCAAGAATAATAATAAATTCTAACACATAGGGTATTTAAAAAAAATCTGTGAATCAAAAGTGTGAAAGAAAAATGGAAAGTTCTTGTTCACAAAAAGCCAATAAATGTAGAATGAATGATGGTATTAGAAACCCCCCATCTTAGCCAGGCACGGTGGCTCATGCTTATAATCCCAGCAATTTGAGAAGCTAAAGCGGGTGGATCACTTGAGCCCAGGAGTTTGAGACTAGCCTGGCAACGTGGCGAAACCCTGTCTCTAAAAAAAATACAAAAATTAGCTGGATGTGGTGCCACACATCTGTGGTCCCAGCTACCCAGGAATTTGAGGCTGCAGGGAGCTGTGATCATGCCACTGCAACTGCAGCCTGTGTGACCGAGCAAGACCCTGTCTTGAAATAAAGAAATAAAATTCCCATTTGCAACTTCTATTTAATAACTGATTGATGCAAAGAATCAACAGATGTTAAAGTCATTGGGCTAGATTGTTGAGGAACAGGATATTTGCATAGTCTCAACAGACTCCTTCTTAAAGTGAAAAAGTATCTTAGAATGGGAAGATAAGGCAAATATCACTTTAACCAAATGTCACCAATAATGGGAGAAACTCACATGTGCCTTCTGATGCCATATAAATGGAAAGTACATATCTTCTAGTGCAAGATCCTTTAATTAAATCTAATCATGAAAGAAACAAACAAATCTAGAATGTGGAGCATTCTGTAAGTCAACCATCCTGTAGTCTCCAAAAATGTTAGTAACAGAAAAGGCAACTAGCAAGGCATGATGGCTTGTGCCTGTAACCCCAGCTACTCGGGAGGATCGCTTGAGCCTAGGAGTTTAAGACCAGCCTAGGCAACAGAGCAAGACTCCAACTCTTGAAAAAAACAACAACAAACAAACAAACAAATGTAGCACTGTGGCTCGAGCCTGTAGGTCCAGCTACTTGGGAGGCTGAGGCAGGAGGATCCCTTGAGCCCAGGAGTTTGAGGCTGCAGTAAGCTATGCTGATGCCACTTCACTCCAGCATGGTCAACAGAGCAAGACCTTGTCTCTAAAAAATAAAATAAAAATAAAATAAAATAAAATAATAAATAAATTGGCCAGGCGTGGTGGCATATGCCTGTAATCCCATCACTTTGGGAGGCCGAGGTAGGCAGATCACATGAGGCTGGGAGTTCTAGACAAGCCTGGCCTACATGGCAAAACCCCGTCTCTACCAAAAATACAAAAATTAGCCAGGCATGGTGGTGCACGTCTGTAATCACAGCTACCCAGGAGGCTGAGGCACAAGAATCACCTGAACCAGGGAGGCGGAGGTTGCAGTGAGCTGAGATCATGCCATGGCAGTGCATGTCTGTAATCCCAGCTATTCGGGAAGCTGAGGCAGGAGAATCGCCTGAACCAGGGAGGCAGAGGTTGCAGTGAGCTGAGATCTTGCCACTGCACTCCAGCCTGGGCGACAGAGAGAGACTCTGTCTCAAAAAAAGAAAAAATAATAATAAAATAAAAATAAAACAGAACACCAGAGAGAAATCAAAGAAGTCTACTTTTTTAAAAGGGGGGCAGTGACCAAGTGCCGTGGCTCATACCTGTAATCCCAGCACTTTGGGAGCCAAGGCGGGCAGATCACCTGAGGTGGAGAGTTTGAGACCAGCCTGGCCAACATGGAGAAACTCAGTCTCTACTAAAAGTACAAACATTAGCTGCGTGTGGTGGCGGGTGCCTGTTATCCCAGCTACTCGGGAGGCTGAGGCAGGAGAATCGCTTGAACCCGGGAGGCGGAGGTTGCGGTGAGCTGAGATCGTGCCACTGCACTCCAGCCTGGGAAACAAGAGTGAAACTGTCTTTAAAAAAAAAAAAAAAAAGAAAAAGAAAAAGGTGGGGGCAGGGGGAATTACTGTAGAGGAAAGGATGTAAAGGAGGAGACTAAACCTAATGTATCAACTATGTCTGAGTTCACAATAAAAATAAAGCAAAAACATTTAGATATAAAGGATATTTTAGGAGCAATTGGGGAGTATCGATTTTTATATACATTAGCTATTTTTCAGTCAATGTTAAATGTCTTGAGTGTCATAATGGTATAGTGGTTACATAAAAGAATGTCCTTGTTTTTAGATATGTGGTGATATATTTATGGCTCAGTCATCATGATGACTGAAATTTATTTTCTAAAGGATCAGTGGCCAGGCGCGGTGGCTCATGCCTGTTATTCCAGCACCTGGGAGGCCTAGGCGGGCGGATCACGAGGTCGGGAGATCGAAACCGTCCTGGCTAACATGGTGAAAACCTGTCTCTACTGAAAATAAAAAAAATTAGCTGGGCATGGTGGCAGGCGCCTGTAGTCCCAGCTACTACCGGAACCCAGGAGGCGGAGCTTGCAGTGAGCCGAGATCGTGTCACTGCACTCCAGTCTGGGCGACAGAGTGAGACTCCATCTCAAAAAAAAAAAAAAAAAAAAAAGAAATACACACATAAGAGACAGGAGATAAAACAGATGTAACAAAATATGAACACTTGGTGAAATTAGATAAAAAGAAATGGATGTTCACTGTACTATGTTTATAGCTTTCTGTAGCTTTAAAAACTTTCAAAAGTAGAAGTCAGAAAAAACATAATTTATGCATGGCTAATATGCTACAGTTGATTTTATTTAGATGAATGTGCTAAGTACTAATAAATTATTTAGTACTTTTTCAAAAGCCCACCATGAAATTCTTTCCCATCAAAGCTAACCAAGCTAAAAGGTGAACTGTCACTTCCAGCAAGTGCCAGCAACATTTTGTCTTCCTCCCCAACGAGTCAAGAATCATGTTTGATCTACCTGTGAAATTAACAAACCAGCAAAACACCTATATCATTCAGCCACCTTATCAAAAAATATTTAACATTGGAAAATCTGTAATCTTCTGGTTTTAAAATAATTTATTTCATAGGTCTGTTTTAATTTCATGTCTCACAGCATACATTATTTAACCAAGAGGTGTTGGACAGAGATTGTAAAAGGGGAGGAAACATTTAGGATAAGAAACCGGCTCAATTCCATTAGAATTTGATCCTATCTTGTAAAGTCTTGCTAGGATAAATTTCTATCATACTTCTTTTGTGCTTACAAAAAACATTAACTTCTGAATTTCCAATGTTGTAAATAAAAAATTTTACAATTAAGTATGCATTCAATTAACACACAAGGCAACCACATAAATTCTGCCATCAACATTAGCATAATGTGTATTTCCTGTCACTGCACTAACATTAAACAACTTCAAACCACAAAAACATTGTGACTAACATTAAAAAGGCAAGCTGTAAGATACTCAAAGCTTATAAAGGACAAATTGCACATGGTTAAGATGGGACATCATTCGACAAGGGCTGGTGTTGTGCATATGGCTGCTTTTTTTTATAAGAAGGCCACCGGCAAACAGGGCAACAATGTCGGCCCCCAGCCAACCACATCACAATACAATTCTGATGAAACACATGACCACAAGGCAACCCCATTAGCAAACATCCATTTTCAAAATTCTCTAGGCAAACAACACATTCAGTACAGTGCAGCATATCAGCAGGCCAAGTTAACCAATCAGGTTCCATATCTTCATTAGCATTATATGATCCATATGACCTCCCCTTCCTTTCATATGGGCTGGTCTGACAATATTTATTGGCACATGAACAAGCCTCAGCATCACAGTGACTTGTTCTTCCTGGAGAATTGTGAAGTACGCTTTGCTTATCTTCAAATACTTCCTTCTCACTGCTCAAAGTGTCTGTGTTCTCACTTTCTGAGTCATTTTCAGTATCTTGAGATCCCTCTGACACTTCCTCTTCAGACTGGACTCCAAGACATTTAAATCGCCACATTGGTAAGTTTTTAATATAATCAGTTGGTATCAGAGGGTGAAGCCAAAGGTCAGGAAAAGCTAAGCGCTCTAAGAATAAGTCAGGGTCTTCGTCCCAATCAGATTCTACAGGAAAGTTCTGAAAAGAAGCAATCGGGTGGAAGAGGTAGCTGGTGTACCAGTCCCACAGACTTGATAGCCATTCTAAGTTATTGGCATTGACTTCATCATTGTTGTTGCGCCTTCTCTTCTTCTCAAAGTAATCAATTAGTAAACCATGTCCAAGGTATGTACTGAGAAACAGGGCTGGGTGTGAAGAGTAAAACATCCAGTCTGCCCTTACCCATGAAGCCAGTGTGGTTGTATTGGAATATCTCAACAATTTTAAGCTATATTCATAAAAGCTGTCTAAGTAAGGTAGCTGTAAAAAGCCCAACACAGGTAGCCAGGAAATAATTAATAGAGAATTATATGTCCCTAAAGTGCTTATGAGAACCACAAATCGCTTGATGGTAGCTCCTTGTGTAATAAATAAGTCCATCCAAGCCATAAGATTAACTAGAACCAAGCTCAAAACAAACAGATCATTTACCTCAGGTTGTAATGAGCGCAAAAATGAATCCATGGCCTGAAGGGATATAAATTCGCCTGTGTGGTTTCCATATCTGTAAATTCCTTCAGGAGTTCTAAGTATGTATGACGGCATATTATATATGCCAATATCTGTCATATAACTCTTGTTGTCCCAATTTTCTACATTAACAAAAATAAACTCAACTCTTCCAGTAAACTTTATACTTAGTGCAGAGAAGAAAGCTGGGGGCTGGTCAAGGTTTGCAAATAGGTATATTTTTAACCAATACTGATCACTTTTATTCCATTCTTCTTTCAAATGTTCAGCATTATAAATGGTTTTGATCCGAGAAGCTGCATGAGCAGTTATCCATTTAAAAATGTGCTCTACTTCAATCTTGCGTCCACTGTATTCCTTAAGCATGACTTTCCCTTTTGAAGTACTTGTTTGTGGAACAGACATAATGAGTGTGGATCGGACCCAGCCTCTTCTCCTGCAATATCTATAAGAGAGGAAACTGTAAGTAAGCAGCTAGGCTATAATGCAATCAATTTATCTTCCCTGATAAATTTCTTTAGCACCTGTTCCCAAAACCAAATAATCTCCAAATAATCAAAAAGTAGTACCACTACTTGGCAGCTGTGAAAAGCAAGCTCTGTTGTTTTAGTTTGTTTTGTATTTCTATGTTTCTTTTTTTTTTTTAATAAAGTGTATCTTGAAAAGCCTGATTCAAAGGAATCAGCAATTACTTCAGCATCTCTTATGTACCTACAACTGCGTTATGTGCTAAGATCCAGAAGATAAGAATAATTCATGCTCAGAAGGAATTTAAAATCCTATTAAGGAGACAAAAGAGAGATAAAACTTTATATATTCTGTTGCTAAATAATGCAAAAGAAGTTCAAAGTTTGGGATGGTGCAGATTTCATGAATGGTTCAGGAATTGAACTAGGTCTTGAAGGATGGTTAGAATCCAGATGGGTGGAGAAAAGAGAAGAAAACAGATTATCCTAAGGCTGAGTCATTGGTTTGGTACAAGCTCCTTGAGGGTAGCAGTCATGCTGACTCATTTAATTAACAACTACCACAATGCCTGACTGCTACAAAGTAATCTGCACAAAAGCCAACCAAGAAAAGAGCAACTGCAAGCCCCATATATGTTTGTATTCTCTTATTTCTTCAATGAAGATCATGAAGAGGAGTATTTAACAAGAGGAAACAAAAACAGGAAGTATTTAGATTAAGAGGTTCACTTCAAGAATGATCCCCATTTTACAGCAGAGTATATTCAGAAGAATTTAACTAAAATTCAATCATTCGTTTACTAGATTTATCTAGTAGGGTCAGGACTGTCTTCCTTTTGGAAACCTGTCTATTGACAGGTTCTTGCTAGGAGACTTGTGACATCCATCTCCCCTTAGAAAACTAGGTAATGAGAGAAAAGAAATATTGAAAAATGAAAACAGGCTGGGCGCAGTGGCTCACACCTGTAATCCCAGCACTTTGGGAGGCCAAGGTCAGGAGATTGAGACTATCCTGGCCAACATGGTGAAACCCCATCTCTACTGAAAATACAAAAATTAGCTGGCATGGCAACGCGCGCCTGTAATCCCAGCTACTTGGGAGGCTGAGGCAGAAGAACTGCTTGAACCTGGGAGGCAGAGGTTGCAGTGAGCTGAGATCACGCCACTGGCACACTCCAGCCTGGGCGACAGAGCAAGACTTTGTCTCAAAAAAAAAAAAAAAAAAGAAAAATGAAAACAGCTGTTGTATCCCAGTAAAGAGATTGTAAGTGAAAGTATTTTCCTTTTGTTTTTTATTTTTAAATTTTTAGTTATTTTATTTAAGAGACAGGGTCTTTCCCTGTCACCTAGGCTGGAGTGCACTGATGCAATCACAGTTCATTGTAGTCTTGAACTCCTGGGCTCAAGCAATTCTCCTGACTCAGCCTCCTTGAGTAGCTAGGACCATATATGCACGCCACCATCCCAGGCTAAGTTTTAAAATAATTTTTTGTAGAGATGGGCCTCATTATGTTGCCCAGGCTGCCTTTTGTTTTTAGTTTTAGCTCGTTTTAGTTTCTTTTTTCATGTACCACACAGAAGAGTTAATCTTTCGTTTTTAGAAAGTATTTTTTTTTCCCAAAACCTACCATGTGAAATTTTTAAGTAAAATTTACCTCAATAAAATTGTAAAAAAAGACAATCTACCACATGGATACGTTTTATTTGTTACAGATTTGTATATGCATAGTAATAAATATCTGACTTCTCATTTTGCTACTAAGAATATTGATGTAAAACTCATAGATATTATGCTTTACTTAGCATGGATTATATTTTATTAAATAAGCATATTACACATGATATAATCAGATGAAGAGAGAAGAGTCTTGACGTAGGTAGCATATGGCTTTATAATGATAATATGACTAATTTTATCTCAGGGATTTTGTGATATAGTTTAAGATAAATGATGACAAGATGCTATGTTTTAAGACAAGGTTAGTGATGATTCTGGAAAACTGTCTAGGTGACTCAAAATCACAGACCGTGACTCTTAGCTTCTTGTTGAGTTGATTCACTTCCTTAATAAGACAGATTCCATTAATATCATTACTGTTTTAACTGAAATGGTCTGAAAAGTATATATTCCTACAAAATAAATATCTTCTACTCAATGCAAAATAATAATTCATTGATTGACATGAATTCTATTTTTACCCTATCCCAAAAAAGTTACAAGTCAAATGCATATGGACAATTGTCTTATTTATATCTTAAATATCTTCAAGTATCTTTAACGTTTTCATTGCACATGATATTTGTGATGACACATTTCAACTCTTGGCCATCCATTTTATCTTCCTACTGTGGCCTCTGATTTGTGTCATAAATTAGATGACTTTCTGACAGAAAACTTACTTTGTAAAATGAACAAGTTCTAAGTGCAGACATTTCTTCATATAAGAAAACAAACATATTATGTGCTTTCTTTTCAGTTCAGAGCTAAGTAAGAATTTTATCGTTCCAGATAGAATAATGTTGTATTACCTTACATCAATATAAAAACTTTTATTGCCAATTCAAATTTATTTTTTACAATCTGAATAAATTCAATGACAATACCATGAAAATATCCTCTAGTTTTTAAACTAAACCTTTTGAGTTCTCTTAGAGACCTTTTAAGATCTCTTAGAGAATTTTAAGACTAAAAATGATAGGAAACATGGCTTGTGAGTTTTGGTCTTCCAGTTGCTGATGTGGCATGCTATATTTAAAAAGAGCTAGGCTCGGTGACTTACATCTGTAATCCCAGCACTTTGGGAGGCCAGGGCAGGCGGATCACTTGAGGCCAGCAGTTTGAGACCAGTCTGGTCAACATGGTGAAACCCTGTCTCTACTATACAAAAACTAGCTGGGCATGGTGGCGTGCACCTGTAATCCCAGCTACTTGGGAGGCTGAGACATGAGAATCGCCTGAACCCAGTAGGCTGAGGTTGCAGTGAGCTGAGATCGTGCCACTGCAGTCCAGCCTGGGCAATACAGTGAGACTCCATCTCAAAAAAAAAAAAAAGAAAGAAAAAGAAGAAAGAAAGAAAGAAAGAAAGAAAGAAAAAGGAAGGAAGGAAGGAAGGAAGGAAGAAAGGAAGGAAGGAAGGAAGGGAAACCTTAACATTTCTGTTTATGTATGCTGTTTTTTCAGACAAGGTCATTGGCCTCCTTGGCTTTCCTGGCTCTCTCTGCAATCCCTTCTCTTCTCCTTCCCCATTTTTTCCACAGGCCACTATCCCTGACACTCTTGCCATAAGGCTTACTGTTTACCACTCACCTCCTGCAATTCCCATGTCCTCTATCTTCTCTTTACCAACCCCCATCTCCCCAACCCTACCCACACACATCATTACCACCTCATCTCCTATTTTCTCAAAAAAATTACAGAGTATGAACCTCATAGGAAAAGCTCTCTGAAATCGATCTGTTGGTTAGGGAATGAGAAGAGATAAAGCCAGGCAAGGCCACTCCTTTTGGGTATATGGGGAAAGAAATTAAAGTTGCTACAACTAGACAGAGTCAGAAGCTGCTCTGAAGTGGTAGTCCTGAATGTTCTTAAGGGAGCTGCTCTGGTTTGGTTACGGTTTGTCTGTCCCCACCAAACCTCATGTTGACATTTTCTTCCCAGTGTGGCAGTGTTGAGAGGTGGGGCCTAGTGGGAGGTGTCTGGGTCATGGAGGCGGATCCCTCATGAATACTTAGTGCTGCTCTCAAGTTAGTGAGTGCTAGCTCTGGCAAGACTGAATTGCAGTGGGTTGACATAAAGCCACATGCCCTTCACATGTGGTCACTTCCCCTTTGACCTTCTCTACCATGTTCTGGCAGCACAGAAGCCTCATTAGAAGCTGAGCAGATGCTGGCACCATGCTTCTTATACAGCCTGCAGAACAGTGAGCTAAATAAATCTATTTTCTTTATAAATTACTCAGCCTCAGGTTTTTTTTTTTTTTTTTTTTTGAGACAGAGTCTCGCTCTTGTCACCCAGGCTTGGAGTGCAGTGGTGCAATCTCAGCTCCCTGCAACCTGCACCTCCTGAGTTCAAGCGATTCTCTTGCCTCAGCCTCCCGAGTAGCTGGGACTACAGGCACCCACCACCAAGCCCGGCTAATTTTTGTATTTTTAGTAGAGACGAGGTTTCGCCACGTTGGCCAGGCTGGTCTTGAACTCCTCACCTCCGGTGATCCACCCGCCTTGGTCTCCCAAAGTGCTGGGATTACAGGCATGAGCCACCACTCAGCCTCAGATATTCTTATAGAGCAACACAAAACAGACTAAGGCAAGAGCTAAACAGGTAAGGAAAGTATAGCTCTACAGTGGGACCAGCATATTGAAGTCAGCTGCCCAGAGGCCACCCCAGAGAAGGGACTACAGTCAAAGAATGCAGCACAGACTTTTGGTATTTTTAAAACTCCAAAATCAAGATGATGACTCAATTACTCAAAATATGTGATTAAAACACTTCCTGAATAACACTATTCTCTGCCCACTTATACCCTGCATTGAAATTCTGAACATTCTTTTCTGTATCTCTAAATTTTGTTCTTCTCTATCTCCATAGTCATCAAAAGAAGAAAAAAATGACCCTGACTAAGCATAGCTTCTATGGCAAGAACAGTTGTTATTCCAGTTGGAGGACTTTCCAAATGAGGAGTCATGGACACATTATTGGAACTGGTACAAGTCACTGTGCAACAAAATCATTTTCTGATGAAGTTGAGTAGAAGTACTTTTTTTAAATAACAAAAACTATAGCTACAATCAACAAAAAAGCAAAAAGTTACTCAAAAAAAAAACATTGCTTCAATTGTAAATAAGAGCTAGGATTATTTGAAGATGAAGGATTTAGAGGAAACCATCTGGAGCTAGGTTATATGTATCTCTTCACCATTTCTCAGCTAATACAGAATCAGAGCTTTTTAAAAGAAGAGCTAAACAAATTTGCACTAAAATCCACTAGACTGAATTATGACACTTCTGATGCACTCTGATTTATAAGATTATGATCTGTCTGCCTTCACCTAATCATTCTTTCAGTTTTTCATATTTAACAATTATTTTTACTTTGTGTTTTTGAATTCTTTATTATCTAATAACATTAGACTTTAATTAATGTATTCAACTTTATATAGTTTTAAAATGTGTTTTTATTTGATGTTTTCTAATATATTTATAAACTATGTTTGAAATATATTATTTAGTTCCATTGAGTTTTTAAAAATACATTAAGTATTTTAAAAGAAGATAGTGATATGAATACTGACTTTTGACATAAATTTAAAAATCTAAATATCAGCATTATCATTTGTTCTAGTATTGTAAAAATCAGTGAGGGAGACAAAGACCTTTCACTTAGACTCTATTTGGAAATGATGGAATCAGATCAAATCCTAAGTCTTTGGTAAATGATGGATGGAGATCAGAATGATTTCCTTTTCAAAAGAGCATTAAGACTTAAGCTATTTTGGACATTTCAACAAAAAGTCAATGGGATGTGATTAAGATTCTGTGGTTACCAGCCTGGCAACACAGCAAGACCCCATCTCTAAAAAAAAAAATAAAAATTAGCCAGGTGTGGTGATGCATGCATATAGTCCCAGCTACTTGGGATGCTAAGGTGGGAAGATCACTTGAGCCAATCCATCAGTTGGAGGCTGCAGTGAGCTATGATCACACCACTGCACTCCAGCCTGAGTCACAGAGCCAAATCCTGTCTCAAAAAAAGAAAAGAAAAAAAGACTCTGTGGTGAAGATGAGCATGAGAGCTTTGCAGGTAGATGAGGAGACTAAATGTGAGTTAAGAGATGCAGGAACTTCCCTCCTATTCCCAACTCTTAGGGGAACTCTACCATCGATCTCACCTTATATTACTAGCAGACAAAACAGGGGTTCTAAGCAGAAGAGAAGTAAATGTAAGGCTAAGGAAGGGAGGTATAGTCATGGTTTAGGAGAGTTTTCTACAACCAATGGGTTGCCCATTACGGCTAACACATATAAAGGATGTAAGTCAGGCATATCTACCTACGTTAGAAACTAGCTAATATTGTGGGGTTTTTGACATATATATATATATATATGCCTCCTCGTCCATACAAAACAAAAACATGCTGTACATGCTAATCTTTCATTAAATATTCACCAAATGGAAAATCAAATGAATTAATGAGTCTAAGTTATAACTTGTTAGCATGAGAAATGGAAAAAAAAGGCATTTCAAAGAAGAAATAATAGAATAATAAAACAAGAAATAATGTGACAGACTGAATACTGGAAATGATGACAAAAAAACAAAACATAAACAAAAACACCTCTGAGGATTCTTATTTGAGAAAATGGGGGGAAAACCAGCGAAGGACAGAAAAAAAGAAAGGTAGAAGGATACATGGATGATTAAAGAAAAAGAGAATGAATCTGATTTCAGATACTAGGTTTCAGGGAAAAGAAAATATCTAGGGATACTTGCAGAGCCAATGGAAATAAGCAAAGAAATGCAAACTAGAGGTCAGAATGATAGAAGAAGATTTAGATCAGCACAGAGATATCACCTAAAGCCATGAAAAAACACAGAAGAGCCAGAGAAAGGGACAGGGAGAGAGAGGGAAATAGAGAAGACAGAGACAGATCTTAGAGTAAAAGTAATTAACTGCCAGTTTATTAAAAACTATTAATCAAGCACCTGTGTAACTAAGAGTGTGCTACACATTATAATAAGCTTTCAGTTCAAGCAGGCTTCTAGTATCATTGTCCTTTTCAAACAAGAAAGATGCTGGTCAGGACTCAAATTCTAAGAATTGCCTAATCAACTTACCTGGGATCACTGGAACAGTTAAATGTGCCTGTACGTATTCCAAATCTTGACACCTTTTTAACCATTTTCTCCCAGTGAATTTTGCCCACCAAGGGACTTCTGTCATTTGCTATGACCTATTCCCAAAAAAAGAGAAAAAGGAACTTGAATTACCTAAAATGGAGTCAAACCAACCATTTATATCAACAATATAATTTCACTTAAAAAAAAGATATTCTGTTCCCAGTTATTGTTTACTGTATCATCACATTATCATTACAATTGTTATAGAAGGAGCAACTATCCAATAGGAAAAAAGACTTAAAACACTGAAAAGTAAATTAAACTCTCCCACACTCTGTGGCAGTTACAAAGAGAGTTAGGAAGTCAAAACTGTATTAAAAAGCTAGCCATGTTCTCCACCACGTGGCCTCTTCTCTCTAATTAAGTTACACAGAAAGAAAATGGCCCTTGGAATAATTTCTCTTTGCTCTGAAAAGAAAATTTTAAACAATAATCCAAATAAAGCTTACTAAAAATGATTACATGTAGGTTCAACAAGTTCAAATTTCACTGTTTAAAAAGTATAATTATGGAGCCAAGAGTCAAACACATGTTTTCTATTAAAGGATGTTTTGACTAAACCAATAAATACTACTACTTCTATGGCTTTTTGCTTAACAATCACGAATGGCTCTAACATACAAAAATAATTACCATAATGAATTTTACATTATTGAACTTGTACTTCAAATTTGCAAGAGTTTTCAAACACAATTAGGATTAGGAAAAGAAAAAGAATCTTAAGAAAAGAAAAGGAGGCCAGGTGTGGTGGCTCACGCCTGTAATCTCATGTTGGGAGGCTGAGGCAGGTGCATCACTTGAGTCCAGGAGTTCAAGACCAGCCTGGCCAACATGGCAAAACCCCGTCTCTACTAGAAATACAAAAATTAGCCAGGCGTGGTGGCAGGCACCTGTAGTCCCAGCTGCTCAGAAGGCTGAGGCATGAGAATCACTTGAACCTGCAAGGTGGAGGTTGCAGTGAGTAGAGATTGTGCCACTGCAATCCAGCCTGGGTGACAGAGCAAGACCTTCAAAATATGTTAAGACTTCTCTTATCAATGTCAGCCTTTCTAATCATTAATACCTTTCTCTTTATCTCCTAATCTTCCTGCCTTTAATGAAGGCAGAATTTCAATGCAGATACCAGTAAAAACCAAAAAACATTAAAAACAAGACCATAAAAAATAACTAAATGGGAAGTTAAAGGAAAGCCAAAAATGTCTAAAGTCATCATGAAACCATCTGTTTAAGTCCAGGGTATATAGGCCAATTTTATTTTCATAAATGTTATATTACTGATACTATACAATTCAAAATTACAACATAATACTCTGGGGACCTCTAATCTTTCTGGGAGGAAGGACCATTTTCACACTCACAAAGCCTCCAGGAAGTGAAGTTGCAGGTAGGTGAGTAAAATGAGTGCTGACAGTCAACTCCTTGGGAGATACAAGAGGTGGTGCAGCCACCTCATCTGTGGTCTCTCTGCTAGAACGTCTAACAAATGTCAGAGGGCAGCAGAAGAGACAGCACATGGTGATGACAAGTGACTTGAAGTGCCAAATAACCCGTGACATTCCACTACCATCCTCATACTTACCAAGACACACATGCATACATAACACCTTATCACGTAAGTCTGAAGCTTAATGAATACATATACACAATTTAGGGCATTAAGCAAATGGTTTTGATATTACTTTTTTTTTTAAAGGGACAGGGTGTCACTCTGTTCCCCAGGCTGAAGTGCAGTTGCTCAATCATGGCTCATTGCAGCCTCAAATACCTGGCCTCAAGTGATCCTCCTGCCTTGGCCTCCCAAGTGTTGGAATTCTAGGCATGAACCTCTGCACCCAACCATGGTTTTGATAGTACTTTTTAATGAAAATAAGTGGTCTTATTGAGGCAGATACAATTTATTCAAATAGTCAGACAGTTGAAGTAACCAGGAAGAAGGCAATCTGGGGGACATGGACTTAATAGGTGAAAGCTCTTTTGAAGGATGCTTATACCAGTTACCCTACCCAGTAAGTCCCTAGCTTTTACATTATTCTCTGGCCCCAAAGTACTTTATAAGTTTTACCTAGGAGGCTGGACGCGGTGGCTCACGCCTTTAATCCCAGCACTTTTGGAGGCCGAGGTGGGTGGATCATTTGAGGTCAGGAGTTCAAGACCAGCCTGGCCAACATGGCAAAACCCCATCTCTATTAAAAAAACAAAAATTAGCCAGGCGTGGTGGCGCACACCTGTAATCCCAGCTACTTGGGAGGTTGAGGCAGGAGAATCACTTGAACCCGGGAAGCAGAGGTTGCAGTGAGCCGAGATTGTGCCACTGTACTCCAGCCTGGGTAACAGAGCAAGACTCCATCTCAAAAAAAAAAAAAAAAGAAAGAAAAAAAGGTTGTACCTAGAAAATAAGGAAGATCAAACAAAGCAGACTGCTGCTGCCTCTTTTCTTTTTTTTAATTTTTATTGCTACCACCCAAGAGTCAATCTGGTAGTTCTTTTGGTCAACCAATCAAAGACACGTTTAATTTATTTTTCAGATTCCTTAGGAAGATTAAGAAGTATGTGTGCAAGCATACTACCATACTCTTTACTCTTTGCCCTCTTTCAAAAATAACTCACTTTTCAGGCATTATCCCATTTCTTGATCAAGGTTGCAAATAACTCAAACAGTTCAGGTCTGTGTGCAGAATGACACTGCTCCAAGGAGTTTAGAGGTTGCCTCGCCAGTGTAAATATTTAGTTCCTAAGTCTGGAGGCAGCTTTCAGTGAAGACCCTGTTCACTGCACAGGTATCTTTGAGACATGTGATAAGAGCTCCAAAGTTAGGAAAAGAAGGAGGAATGAGAGGGGTTCTTCCCAGGTACGGCCTGGTTCCAGCAGAGATAGCAGAAGTGAGTGAAAAGAGTTGGGAACATACTCTTTTCCTGTGAAAAGAGTTGGGAACATACTTGTACCTGGGGCAGGTACAAGACAATGTTCAATGCCAGGGCCTTATTTATTCAGCAACCTGTTCTAGCATTTGTTTTTGAAGAGTTTAAGGATCCCTGACTGAGCTACACAAAAATGAAAAATCTTGTAGGCATTGCATGAAAGCATTTTATATTACTTTACAGCTATATTTATGCAATTAAAAATTTGTCCAATGTCCTATATAGTTATATAATTCAACTGAAGGTTTAGCAGAAATTAAATCTGGTGGAGTTTAAATTAACCAACCACTATAAAAATGCTAATATTTTCACAAAATAACTAATCTAGCTGAGTCACAGAGCACAAAAAATATTCTCAGCCTAATATATACATATATATGCCTTATATATTATGTATTTTATATATATATACACACACACACACACAAACACACACACTATGTCATACCAGTAAGAGTCCCCAACTTATAGCTCATATCCTAGAAGTATGCATGATGATTCTGAGTAGCATTCATATGGCTGGTCTCATTAAAAGGAGAGACATTTTCCTCAGCAGCTCAGGAAGGAACACTGTATGTGGGGAACATTTTCAAAGACTAGAAGTACAGCTTGAGTTCCAGGTCTGGAACAGACCTGGCAACACAGGCTAGAAGTGAAGCAATCTTTCCATTCCCTTTCCCAGGATATCTGCCTCTGGCATCCCCACACTTGCTCACCACTGTGGTCCCTGCAGCTAATATCGTGCCCAACTCATATGGGTGCTCAGTAACTATTTATGTCAAACCGAACAATTTCAGCTTCTTACAGTTTAATAACTCATTCTTCTAGTTCTGATTACACAGAGTCTCTAAAGGAAAGACTCTTAAGCTTCTGAGTTCTGTTATAATCAAAGTCCCTTCCCCAGCAACCTGTACCAAGATGTTTTCTGGACAAACAGTGGCATAAATAGTACTCTGCTAAGCAACTGCATATTAATGTTCTTGACCTCAGTCAGACATAAAGATGTCTAATTCAGTGCATTTTAAAATGCCCATTATTTAGAGGTGAGGTTTATCACTGATCAAACCATGTGGCATACCCCTTTTAATATTGTTAATCTCCATATAATAACATCCAGGTTTAGTTAAGTAACATAACTCCCTGGAACAATAAGAGCATTGTGCTATGATATTTTCTGCATTCTCAGTATTTCATTATAATAGGGAGTCTCTACTTTCAAAATCATAAGGCAACCTAGTATATACATGCAAACTATATAAAATCATTAAGAGTAAGGACAAGTGATTGACAAAAACAAAACAGTGGTCTTTTAATTTTTTGTATTCTTACTTTATGAATTTATAAAATTTTTTTTACCACTACAAAATATAAGATAAAGTGGCTTGCTATGTGTTTCACCTCCATAGTAGCGTCAAGAAAGAAATACGTAACTTAGAATCTCCTCGAACAAAACTATTGTCTAGGAGCAAAGATAAACAAGTTTAAAATCAGCTATTAACTCTTGTAAGCCAAACAGGAAATATATTGATATAATACTTCAGTAAATATTGACCCAAAGCTTTATTTTAAATCATACGATGCTTCTCACTGCTACAATTCCAGTGACTTTAAATTCTGTATGATGTAACACAGCCAGTAGGCAACAAATATGTCCTTCTTTGAACTATGACAAAAGTCAAAACAGAGAAATAGAAATGTTAAGAGGAGGATAAATCCATAAAACCCATAAATTATGCTAACTTCTCCACCTCAGAAGCCTATCTAATGTGCCATCTGCCTCTCTGACTAAGGGTCTTTTGAAAGAAAAGTAACCATCTTCTATTTGTAATGCTATGAAGACTGGGGCCAAAGAATCCACAAAACTGTTAAATGAATAGCTAATGAAAGATACGAGCTTGGGTTAGGAACAAAGGAGAAAAACAATGTTAGAAATAACTTAGAAAAAAGAGCACTTGGTTCTTCATGTATATCACAGTGTGTCATTGGTAAAGATGTCATACGTATGTTGCTACCTTGAAAACTAAAATTAATTCTGTTCACGTTACAGAGACTATATTGTAAAATGGACCTGGAAAAGCTTGAAAATGTGAAGAGGATTGAACTGGCTGGCATCTTTGCATCTTCATCTATGAAAACACTCCTCATAGACTTAAAACAAATGACAGAGAACAAATTAGTCAGCTTCTTCTAAAATACAGTGGTCTCCCCTTATCCTCAGTTTCACTTTCTGCAGTCAACTGCAGTCCGAAAATGCTACATACAATTAGATATTCGGAGAGAGAGACACCACATTTACATAAATGTTATTTCAGTATATTGTTATAATTGTTCTATTTTTATCATTAGTTGTTGTTGTTACTGTGCCTAACTTACACATTAAACTTTATCACAGGTATGTATGTATAGGAAAAAACATAGATTATATAGGATTTGGTACTATCCATGGTTTCAGGCATCCACTGGGGGTCTTGGAACGTATCCCCCTCAGATAAGGAGGGAATACCGTAAACCGAAAATAACAACAATTCAAATTGTTAAAAACTGAATTCTTGAAAGTTATCCTTTACAATAGATTAATATATATGATCTGAGCTGAAAGAATGGCAAGCAATGGAGACATTTCTCTTCTGTTTCTAGTAGATATTTTCAATTTTAAGCATAGTTTAAAAAAAAATACAACCCTCTTTTAAGGGCTTAAACCAAGGTGGCTGTGCTGATTGGCTTAGCTGGCTAGTTCACAGTGCCACGGACAAGGTTTCAATCTCATTCTTCTCAGTTGTCCTGACAGAGATTGTTATTTCAGACCAGGCCAGCCATTTGACAGATGTAAGCCACTGGCCTCAAGGAACACAAGCCAGACAGTGGTGGTCAGTGCAAACCTTGAGCATCATTGGAAAAATTAAGTAGGTGTCCTACTGCATCATTTCCATATACAGAAAACCATAGAAATACATTCTATTTTTTAAGAGTTGTTTTTCAGCTATTAATACCTATGAGGTTTAAAAATATTTTCAGAAAAAAAAATTTAGCAACTAGAATTTACAATGCTACCATTTACTATCATTATTTGTTCTTTACTTCATTTGCCACCTTACCAGAGAATTCCTTGCCACTCTCCTCTCCTTAATCTGCTTATTTTTATTCTTAGTACTTTCCACTAACTGATGTTATATTAGATATTTATTTGGTGTCTGCCTCTCCCAACTAGAATGTGAGCTACCTGACAGAGCAAGGACTTAGCTTGGTATGTGTTTCTGGTATATCTTTAGGGCCCAGAACAGGGCCTGACACACCCACAACTGCTAAATAAACTTTTGATGAATTCTGTCACATATTTATTATAGGAGCTTAATTCATGAATATCTTTAACAGGACATCAAAAACAGTAGATCATTTATAAGCCAAGAATATACTGCTAACTATTGAACCAGAATGTATTTGTTGTCTATAGGCAGCAGCCTATATAGCAAAAGAACTCAAGATTTTTGACATGGCCCTTCCAAGTTTCAAGGGTGTGCAACATCCTCACCATTTATTTCCATGGGATCAGTCAATGTGGATGACAAACATTTAGACACTGAACGCAGGGCAGTGGGACTGGCTATTCAACTCATCCTCAGTAATAAAATCTAAAATTATCAAAACCAGTGTCTTTCTCAATCAGACTATTAGAAATAAGTACCAGAGAAAAGAAATGGAATAACAATATACTTATAAATTAAAGCTTTAAAAAAGCTACAGCTTATTTTTCAACTTCATTAACACAGAAATAAATTAAAATTTAAACAGATAATGTATGGACTACACCTATACCCTCGCATTCTCTCCCACTGCTGAACTTAAAATTACTGGATTAGATTATCTGGAAGGTAAAAGGACAAATGCAATAGGAAGGTTACAATAAAGAAAGGCCATGGATAAACAATGTCATCTCTGGAAGAATTCCCAAACCTCAACCCTTTAGCACAGAGGACTACTGTAATATTTTATCCTTTTTAGATGTATATGTATTTATTTGAGGTCATGTACAACAGAAAAATATACCTATTCACAATCATACTGCTAGTCAGTGACAGTACCAGACCTGCAACTAAGGTCTCTGAACTCAAAGCTTTTCCTACCATATTTGCAGTCTTTACTCTCAGAAAGAAACATGAAGAAACTATTTTAATTTTCATGCCCTGAATCAAACTTTGCCTACTCCAGGGTGAAATGACAAGAGTACTGGACAAGAAATCAGAAGATCCGGGTTTCACCCTGGTTCAATATTACCAACTACTTCCATGACCTTGGGCAAGCTACTTCACCTCTCAGAGTCTCAGAAAAGGCTAGTCTGATACAATTTCCAAGCTTCAGCCATTCACAGACTACATTAATAATTTTAGCCACATTCATGCTGTTAATTTACTTGATATATCACTTTAAGTGAATGTACAGTTTTAAAATGTAAATAACTTTAGTCCTTCCTAAGCAAAATTTATGAAATTTACATGTTAATATAATTTTTCTAATTTAAATTAAAATATGTAAACGATAATTAATGCATGCCCACTCGCCATAAATTACATCTTGGAAAGTATAAAATATTTTTAAGGTCCTTCATAGCTCTAAAATTCTAATATGCTAAGTAAGTCTCACAGTTTTGCTATCATAAAAACGAGGGTTAAAAAATTATAATCTCATCATCATGAGTTATGTAATGAGCACCCCCACCATTTTCCACAACAGCTTCTCTATAGTCACAAATTGGCTATTTCCCTAATAAATGATTCCTTTACTTTTACTTTAGGGTTCTTACTTACATATAAAAATTATTCAGGCCACTGAATTAAAAACTGGAGGTAACAAAAACTGAGAGAAACAGTGCAAATCACTAAATAAAAGGGATATATATGTGTATTTCTCAATTCAACAAAGGTCCAATAATTAAAATAGATTTGCTTCTGGGGATTCTAAACAAAAAATTGACCCCCATCCCCCAACTTTCTCTTTCCCACTAGTCAATTTTCATTTTCCTCAGTCTCCAAAACCTTTTTAAGAAGATACTAGAATCTCCCTAAGAGAACTGAGTTATGTGTGAGAAACAAGACACAAGTACACGGAAGTGTCACTGGCTGGTACATACTATTTTAGTAAAAATAATTTTTTTAGGGTTCTCAAAATATCAAATTATCACTGCTTTTCATACCTGAACCAGCCAGATGCCATCTTTTGTGTCTTCCACAAGCTCATAGAAGTGCATTTCACCACTGAAATTGGTACTAGAAACCGATTCGGATGCTTCTTCTTCCTTGAGAGCAGAATAGAGCTCACCCTCCATCAAGTCACCTAAAGAAAGGAAAAGAGTAACACCAATAAGGTTGCAAGAATCCTAGATTCCCAATTTCAGTAATTCCATTTTTTACACTGTTAAGAATCACATGATATTGTACTTTCATTGTATTCTATAGACAAGAGCTACTAGTAGAACCTGGATATACCCACTTAGGTGTCATACATTCAGTAAGTATATAGTAAGAACTTCCTACGTGTCAGGCAAAAGTGAACAAAATAGAAAAAAATCTATCTCTTATAGAATAGGGCTTATATTTTAGTGGGGTTATCACAAAATTATTAGGAAATTACCAAATTTGTACCACTCCAAAAAAGCACCACTTTATTAATTATGTAGTTTTACGTATGACACATACAGGCTTCATATACATTTTTAAACAGTATGGCTCATATGCTTCTTACTTAAAAGATGTAGAATTGGGTTCACAGAATTTGCCATCAGCCCTGCTTAAAAGAGCAACAGGGTTTGTATGACTTGGAGGTTAGAACTTTACCGGTTAGAACAAACTTCACATTCATATACAAATTTACAGTGTAAATTTAGAGCTTGTATCATTAAACAAAAAGGAAAGGAAAACACTAAAGTCAAATTATTTTAACTTTTGCCTTAAATATTAAACAGTGAGAAACCAAGCACTGCACCATGATAGCAGCAAAACCATTCACAATAAACACTTAAATTTTTAAACAGCTATACCATGACTTTTCTGCCATAAAATGTGTGATTTGTGTCATACTGGGCTGTGCGTCTTAAAGTTTTATGTGGACTCCTAATACATTCAATGTGCCAAGTATTTTTAGTCCCGAAAGAAGGCAATAATAAATAACTGTCAAAAGAAAAAAAAAGTGTGATCAAATTATTTTCCATAAAAAAATGATGGCTTTAGTAATTAAGACACTTCTCATCTCTAAACCAAGAGAGTTTATTTAGTAGAGATCTGTTACCCTAATTACTCCACTTCTTCCCCCTATGGTAGAAATAAGAATCACCATAAACCAGTCAGCAAACAAGGGGCAAGAATAATACACGATTTTATATTTTCTCTAAAGAAATATTTATCACTTTTGCAGAGTGGGTTCCTCTCCTCTATCCTAACAGTGAGATATGAGTTTTATAACCCACAACCTACAAATATCCAAGTGTTAAACTGCTAGCGAGTTCATATTCTTGTCTATCATGCTACATGTCTATAGCGTACTAAAGAAGGAAAAGATTTGTTTTGTAAAAGACAGCTGACAGAAATACTTGAAACAACAAAAAAAGATAACCATCAGTTTCAGCTGCTCCCTACAGCAAGGCAGAAAGCCTTTCTCAAATTACATTCCACTTTCAGGAAGTATATCCAAACAAAGATATACTTTGTCCAGCAGTGAAAAAAAGTAATCATATTTCTCACCCAATCCTACCAAAACCCACAATTACTAAAAACACATTAAGACATTGAATATTCTCTCAGCACTATTTCACTTATATTTCTCAACCCATTAAACAATGCAAGGGTGCCTGTGACACAGAAGACAAAAAAAAAACTTTCTTTTACATCCAAGATGCAAATTAAAATAATCCTAACAGAAATATAATATAAACTCGAACATGGCAAGCATTTACACAAAATGCTTGTCTTACTCAGACTTACTCACCTTCTCAGACTTAAAGTCGGTGTACACTGTCTATATTCAAACTCATGATTTAACATTCAAATCCTAGGCCCAAGTGCCTCTGAAAGTAAGTATTCCAAAGATGTGTCCCCACTCTGGGTACCTTATTATTACTATCGTGACAAATACTACTATTGATAGACAACGTTTTGGAGTTTTTCTTACGTTTTTATGAACTTCAACTGACAAATAATGCTTTCCAGTTTGTAACTAGTTCATATTCCTGAATTTTGAGAAAATCACTCAACTTAGTAAACAATGCTAAGAAGCCACACTTTAAACTGTCATTTTACGATAACCTTAAAAGGATACACCAACACCCCTCCAAGTAATTTCAGCCTCCTCCTCAAAGCTGGGATCCGCATACTTGATTGTAGAAAGCTTGGACGAAGAAACCTGGGCAGCTTTAACCCTTCCAGGGAAGGCCTCACTCTGGGGGAACAGCCAGGTACCAGGAGGTACAGGTCGTCCCCTCTCCCAGGTGGAGGGGACCCTAGGGGAAGCTCGATACTTGCCTGACTTTTCCACCAGCTCCCGGACATCCTTCTTCTCAGGCAGCCCTGAGTAGCCCAACCCTCGGCACTCCAAAATGGTCTTCAGCTTCTTGAAGCTCAGCGCCACCGGATCCACCAGCTGGGTGGCAAAGATGCCAGTTTCATACCATACAATGGCCTCAAAAAACCTGGCCAGGACGAACAGGACCAGGAAATAAAGGAGCAAGAAAAAAAGCTTCAGCCACATCTTCCCTGGCGTCTCCTCTCTTTCCAGAGAGCTCGGAATACGGGAGAGAGAAGGGTCGAGGGCGTAGGCCGCGGCTCGGTGGCAGCTTGGGCGAGGGCCCCGTGTCCACGCGCGGGCCACCCGGCGCCGTCACTGGCCGGCCATCCACGACGGGGAGGAAGGTGACGGGATCTGCGCGGGTGTGAGGTGGCGACGAGGGACGCAGAGGCGCAGAGCCTCGCGCCGGGCCTCCCAGTCAAGAGGCGACAAAAATAAATGAGGAAAACTCAAAACCGCCATCCATTAAGCACCGAAAGGCGAGGGGGCGCGGGGAGAGCTCGCGGGGAAGAACAAAACGAGGGACGCTTCCTTCTGCGGGGTCGGCCCTCCGGTGCCGCGATCTCGAGGGGGAGGGACCAAAAAATAACTCAGATTCGCCCAGGAGGCGGGGATCCGGGCTGCAGGCCCGGGCCCGAGGGGCCGTGCGGGCCGGACTCCCGCGGCCGCGGGTCAGGAGGGCGCGGCGCTCTGCCGGGCCAGGCCTGGGGCCCAGCGTGTCCTGCGCGGGGAGGAGCGGCCGCCGCAGCGCCGCGCCCGAAGCCCAGGCCCCAGGCCCCGCCGACCGCCCAGGCTCCGCGAGAAGCGCGGCGGGCACGGCGGGCACGGCGGCGGCTCCACGTTAGCTCGGGCCGGCAGGCGGGCGGCACCTCTCAGGCAGGCGGGCACCGCAGCCCGGCCCAGGATGGGCGTCGCGGTCTCCGCAGAGGGAATCGGTCTCGGTGGGAAAAAAACCAATAACAGGCCCCGAGACTGCTCCTCCAGGCGGCTACCCGGCTGTCTTTCGGCCACTCAGCGCCCGCCCCGCTCGGATGGGCGGCGCCGGTCGCGGCACGGGTCCCCAGCACCCCCGCCACCTCCGGAGGCCGCGGCCGTAGCCTCCACAGCCGTAGATCAGGGGCTGCCGCGGCCGGGCTGAGACACAACAACTGACGTCGCGACGAGGCGGGGCTGGGGCGGGGCCTCCAGGGCGGGCCAGCAGGGGCGGAGGGCGGGGAATTCGGGGAGCCGCGGGGCTCGCGGACTACCGAGCAAGAAGCCGGAGAGGCGGAGCCCCAGCCTGGTCCGGGCCTTCCCGCGGTGCCGAAAGTTGCCTGTCCGTGCTTTTGTTGCGTGGTCTCCTCTTTTGCCCCGCCAATGTTTAGCAATTGATTTCGTCTGAGTATTAGTCTTTGGACTGTATCACTTTGTGTATTTTCTGTAAAAATAGAGCAGTTAATTATTCTCTTAGAATCGGTAAAAATAGAAATATACGTTTTTTGATGAATCCTGGTGAAGAGGGAAATTTTTGGCATAGTTGGTTTGAGATGGTAGAAGGTTAAACCCAGAAAGTAAATGTTTTGCCCCCTCTTCGTGAGAATGTGGCTTTGCACGTGTGTGTCGGAGGAGGTTTGGCCAAAACTGGAGTTAGCGTTATCCTAGGCCCAGTTGTCGCTGCCAGTTATAGCCTTTTCCCTCCTTCAGTCTCAGGGGTGTTAAAAGCCTGGTGTGAACTCCCTGAGTTCCTAGGACAAAGGTTGTTGAATGTTGATACGTCCAGGTGCAAAGTTCTGGGTGCTTTATTTTGTACATGGGCCGGGCGCGGTGGCTTACTCCTGTAATCCCAGCACTTTTGGAGGCCGAGGCGGGCAGATCACGAGGTCAGGAGTTCGAGACCATCCTGGCTAACACGGTGAAACCCCGCCTCTACTAAAAATACAACAACAACAACAAAAATTAGCCAGGGGTGGTGGCGGGCGCCTGTAGTCCCAGCTACTCGGGAGGCTGAGGCAGGAGAATGGTGTGAACCGGGGAGGCAGAGCTTGCAGTGAGCCGAGATCCTACCACTGCACTCCATCCAGCCTGGGTGACAAAGCAAAACTCCGTTTCAAAAATAAATAAATAAATAAATAAAATAAAAATAAATAGTCACATGGACAAGCATGAGATACCCAGTTCTGTGCTTATAAATTTAACAGGGCTGAGCGTACTCTTTACCTCAATCTCTGTCAGTCTTGAGGGG
The DNA here is from genome assembly GCF_009764315.1 of Trachypithecus francoisi. NCBI lineage: Eukaryota > Metazoa > Chordata > Mammalia > Primates > Cercopithecidae > Trachypithecus > Trachypithecus francoisi. The sequence goes on from NW_022681462.1 coordinate 37,936,458, forward strand.
GGAAGGAGTTGGATTCATAAATTGAACCAGGTTGTCTTTGACCAGCCGCTTTTGATAAGGAAGGAAAACAAACAAACAAACAAAAAGCAGAAATTACTGGGAAATGTGACTATTTGTGCAAAACTGTCAACTATCCGAAACTAGGGATGACAGTTTTAGAAAGAAAGGGATCATGATCCCGGGTCATGGAGCAAGTGAGGAACGGGAAGCCAAGAATGGACTGTGAGAATGTAGCCTCCGAATGGTACCCATTTAAAATAAAGTGAACAAGGGCATTTCAGTGCCGGGCTAGTGGGGGAGGAGTTGGAAGGGGATGGGCCCAGGGAGCATTGAGAATCAGAGAAAGAGGTGTAGGAATGTCCAGCCAGCGACTGGACACTGCCGCTCTGTCTTTAGCTTCCATGTGGCTTTGTTCTCATGGCTGGCAGATCGGTGTGGGAGATTCTGTTAAACAATTCATTCTAACAAGCCTGGTTCTGAAATTTCAGAATTCTTGGGCATGTCACGGTGACCCTGTGATGATACTGTTGTCCAAACCTTGACACTTAAGGTGATGTCCCTCACCTCAAAGGAATGTATGTACTCTCTAGTGAGGAGAGACTGACCCAATCTCAAAAATACAGAAGAGGGATGGGCAGGGAAAGTTGGTGTGTGAGCTGAGGGTGGAACCAGTCAGGCCAGAGTTCCAAATTGGAAAAAAAACATTAGCATTAGAGTGTGGGAGGGACTAGAAAGAAGGAATTAAGAAACTCTTTTGAAATTTCTTATTTGTTTCAACTGCCTCCCATCCCAACCCCCTTGCTTTGTTTCGTTCATGGTTTAACCCACAGGAGGGATAAAAGCATTGATAAGAGAACACATTGGGTCATCTGAATATGAGAGTATGGACAAGCACATTCTATGTTGGTAGGGTATACAATGTGGGTTAGAAGCCCCCTGTAAAATACAAGCTCTTTGGCACAGTAGTCTATCTTCGGGAAATTTATCCTGAGGAATAACTGGACATGGGCACAAAGATGTGTGTATAGAATTTCGTGGTCGTTGCAGAGTTAATGCTGGAAAGAAAAAAGGAAGAACCCAAATATCTAGTGACAGAGGATTGATCAAATACAGTAATTCAAATGATGAACCGTGAGGCAGCCACTAAAAAGAAAAATGTAGACACATGGTTACGGACATGGAACCATGTCCAAAATATAGTGTTTGGTGAAAAAAAAGCAGGTAACTGAGAAGTTTGCATCATATGATCCTATTTTTGTATTTGTATTACAAAAAGACAGAGATGTATACATTAAATTGTTAGGTGTATTCGCCTCTAAGTGATGGGGTTTAGAATATTTTTTCTTTTATCCTATATCTCTATTTTCTTATGTTTTCGGAAATAATCATGTATTACTTTGTAATCTAAAAACAAACAAACAAACAAACAAACAAACAAACAAAAAAACCACTAGGGCTGTTTTCCTGGTCCGGAGGTTTAGCAGCAGTGATTCATCCTCTGGGACTCCAAAGATGACAGGAGTTAGGGGTGTGGGCTGTCTTCCCATGAGATTGATTTCAGTTTCCACTAAGCCTAGCTAGGCTTAGAAATAAATTAGAATTTATTTTCAAAAACAGAAGAATGTTTGAATTATTCATTTTCATAATCTGTTTTTCTAATAGGCTATTAATCTGGGTTATTGGTTTTATAGCTCAGATTCTGTTCATTTGTGGGATGGCTTAAATGCCTTATCATTTGATATTGTGGCAAGAGCATGCATACTACAATTAGAGGGCCTGGCCCAGTGGACTAGCGTCACCTTAGTAGGCAATCAGAAGACCTCCTTAACTTCATTTTTTTTTTTTTTTTTTGAGAGTTTTGTTCTGTTGCCAGGCTGGAGTGCAGTAGCGCAATCTCAGTTCACTGCAACCTCCGCCTCCTGGGTTCAAGCAATTCCCCTGCCTCAGCCTCCTGGGTAGCTGGGACTACAGGCACGTGCCACCACGCCCGGCTAATTCTATGTATTTTAGTAGAGATGGGGTTTCACCATGTTGGCCAGGATGGTCTCGATCTCCTGACCTCGTGACCTGCCTGCCTCGGCCTCCCAAAGTGCTGGGATTACAGGCATGAGCCACTGTGCCCGGCCCCTCATTTTTATCATCTATAAAATGAGATAGGATGCTTACCCTATGAAGCTGTTGTAAGGATTAAATGAGTGAGTGATTGTAAAAGTGCTTCGAAATACACATGGCTTGTAATTAATTTAAAATGAAGAATTAGTTTTTGGATACATTCTAATGTACAGAGGGTAAAAATTGAAAAAAAAAAACCCAAGAATTAGTTTTTAGAAAAAAGAAAATTAAAGTCTTTGAGCTTGATGAACGAGAGTTATTTTATTTAAGGTCCAAAGAGCCTTCTCTTTTTATTTCACTATTATCAAAATATCATGCATACAGTTTAAAAAATGAAGTAGCATTTCAGGGCTACATACAAAACTGGGACAACTTTGGGAGTAAAAGAGGCAATGGTAATGAAATTATGCCAGACTAGGGAGGAAAAACTGAGAATGTCCCTGATAAACCCTACTTATAAAAAAACACATTGGCCAGAAGAGGTGGCTCACCTGTAATGTAGCATTTTGGGAAGCCAAGGAAGGAGGATCACTTCAGCCCAGGAGTTCCAGACCATCCCGGGCAGCATAGTGAGACCCTGTGTCTACAAAAAAAATACAATAAATAAATAAACAAATAAACCAGGCATGGTGGTCCCCCTCCTGTAGTTCCAGCTACTCAGGAGGCTGAGGCAGAAGGATTGCTTGAGCCCTGGAGTTTGAGGCTGCTGCAGTGAGATGTGATCCCACCACAGCACTGCAGCCTGGGTGAGAGAGTGAGATCCTGTCTCAACAAAACAAAACAAAACAAAACAAAGACCACATCCACCGCTTTTCCCTACCATCTCTGCTTCCCATTCCTCAGAGACATTGCCTTCAATTATTTTAGCAATTTTTTCATGTTTACCTCTATATTTTCAAAGAATAGGTTTTTACTGCTTTTCTTGATTTTTCCATTTTATACATTATCTATTGATTTCTTACTATGGACGATGAGGAATTCTGTCTTTTATGCCCTCTATTCACACACCATTTCCCTCCGCTCATTCCCAACATGATTATATTATATGTTCATCTTTATATTAATATGCCCATATAAATCTTGTTCATAGCTGAACCATATAAGAAACCTTTCTTGTGCAATTGTTCATTGCCCCTGGAGTTAATAATTAACTCAAATTTTGGTTTGTTCTATTTTCTATGGCCCCAGCCACTTATTCATCCCCAAACGCTCTGAACTCTAAGATTACTCAAACAGCTAACCCAAATCAACAGAATATACATTCTTCTCAGCACCACATCACACTTATTCCAAAATTGACCACATAGTTGGAAGTAAAGAACTCCTCAGCAAATGTCAAAGAACAGAAATTATAACAAACTGTCTCTCAGACCACCATGCAATCAAACTAGAAGTCAGGACTAAGAAATTCAGTCAAAACTGTTCAACTACATGGAAACTGAACAACCTGCTCCTGAATGACTACTGGGTACATAACGAAATGAAAGCAGAAATAAAGATGTTCTTTGAAACCAATGAGAACAAAGATACAACATTACCAGAATCTCTGGGACACAATTTAAAGCAGTGTGTAGAGAAATTTATAGCACTAAATGCCCACAAGAGAAAGCAGGAAAGATTTAAAATTGACACCCTAATATCGCAATTAAAAGAACTAGAGAAGCAAGAGCAAACACATTGAAAAGCTAATAGAAGGCAAGAAATAACTAAGATCAGAGCAGAACTGAAGGAGATAGAGAGACACGAAAAACCCCCCAAAAAATCAATGAATCCAGGAGCTGGTTTTTTGAAAAGATCAACAAAATTGATAGACAGCTAGCAAGACTAATAAAGAAGAAAAGAGAGAAGAATCAAATAGATGCAATAATCTATTAGTTTCATATTTTACTGGAAATAAACCTTCTGTCCTCAGTCCTCCCACTCCAGGTCAGTCTGGCTCCTATTCAGACCCACCCACAGCTGTTGTCTCAGGACTTCCTGCCTTTTCTCTTCTGTGCTGGATTCTGTTTTCTTGATCCCATGGTTGCACTTTAGTTCTTTCATTTTCTTGTTTGCATGAGCACATCCACTTCTACAGTGGCTTAGTAAGAAAGTGGTCATGGAGATAAACTTTGGAGGCCTTACATGTCTAAAAATTCCTTTATTTTACCCCCATTAGTTGTATGGGGCTTTTTTTTTTTTCAGACTTAGAGAAGACTTTACTTGCAAGAATATTACAAAAAGTGTTCTTACCAATTCGCCAATTGTTAACATTTTGCCATATTTGTTGAATCACATCTTTTCTCTAAATTGTAAGTGCATACTTTTTTTGTGTGTGAACCATTTGAGGATTAGTTGCAGTTATCCTTACGTTGGATGATAGTTTGGCCAAATATAGAAATCTAAACTGGACATCATTTTCCCTCAGAATTTTGAAAGCATTGATCTATTAGCCTTAGGCTTCTGTTGTTGCTGTTGGAAGGCTAGCATCATTCTGACTCCTGCCCTTTAAAAGTGACTTGTTTGTTCTATCTCTATGCTTTTTGAACTTTCTTTCATCTTTGGTGTTCTGAACTTTTATGATGTACCTTAATCCAAGTTTCCTTCCCTTAATTGTGTTGAGTACTTTTCAATATGGCAACTCATGACGTTCAGTTCTGGGAATTTCTTTGATAATTTCCTCTGTCCATTTTCTTACTTTTCTGGAACTCCTATTAGCAAGATGTTGGAACTCCTAAATTGATCCTATAATTATATTCTCTTTTTTCTCCAGTTTTTCTTTCTTTGCCATTCATTTCATTTTCTAAGAGATGTCTTCACCTTTATCTTCTGCCCCTTCTATTAAATTCTTTTTTTTTTTTAGACATGGGGTTTTGCTCTGCCATCCAGGCTTCAGTGCAGTGGTGCAATCATAGCTTACCGCAGCCTTGAACTCCTGGGTTCAAGTGATCCTCCTGGCTCGTCCTCCCAAGTTGCTGGGACCACAGGCATGCACCATCATGACCAGTCAATTTTAAAATTTTCCTCTTGTTGAGATGGAGTCTTTCTATGCTGCCTAGGCTGGTCTTGAACCCTTGGCCACAAGGGATCCCACCATCTCAGCCTTCCAAAGTACTGGCATCACAAGCGTGAGCCACCATGACTGCCTAACTTTCTAATTTTGTCTATACTCCTTTTTCATTTTCAAAAGCTTTCTTGTTACTGGGATGTGCCTTTTCTGTGGCATCCTATTCTTTTTATGTATAGAATATGTTTATTCTCCTATCCTTCTGAAGATATTAAGTATAGTGGTCCCCCCTGAGGTTTCTTTTGCCCTTTGCATTGCCTCTGGATTAATTTTCTATTTGTTTACTTTTGACTTTGCCTTTCACATTACAGGCTCCCTATAATTGCTTGGTAATTCTTGGGTCTGTATTCACAGGTCCATAAACATGAGGCACTGAAAAGCTCATTAGAAATTCTCTGACAGTGAATGGAGCTCACTGTAGGTAAAAGAGAAGAGCTCTGCTCATTTCACTGGGAGGATCTATCTATAAGTCCTTTCTCCACGCTGTTCTCCTTCTTAAGGGAGGAATCCTGCCTAGAGGGTTCAAGTATGGCTGCCAGCATTTTGGGACTGAGTGGGAAAGGAGCTGGGGTTATCAAGTCTTAGCCACTAGGCTTGTGCCTAATCCCATGGTTTTCAGTAGGGTGTCTCATCTCCTCTCCCTTGCTTAGCTCTGAGTTAGGAGAGCCAATCTGTTAATTTCAGAGGATAAACCCCCACCTTCCCCTGGGGTAGGAGAGGGGCAAGTGCCTGGCTGCACAGGGCCCAACTGCACTTTATGAGACTTTGAGCAAATCCTCAGGTTTGGGCCTCACCCTCCACCCTGGGCTTCTAAAGTGCTATGCTTCCAATTTCTGACTTTTCCTGGGTTCTGTGGCACTAACTGGTTAGTGTGGCAGAGGTCATGTGATGGGTCCAACATGTCATTGTGTCTTCCCAGGAGTTTAAACATACCAGAGTTTATGACCTTTCTTGCAGTTAGGTTGGATAAGTGACTGAATTGTAATTAGTGGGAGTGATGTCCACCCCTTTCAGACCTGGCCCTAAAAAACAGCCTCTAGTCCTTTCCAGACTGTAGGGAGTGGGGTGGGCCCAGAGCACAGCCCTGAGACCTTTGCTCTATAGCAGGCCCTTTAAACTAGGGATGAAAGAGTTGGGCCCTGAGGCCCCTGGGATTTCTTCTTATCTTTAGCTGAGATATACATATTTCTCCCTCACACACACGCACACATACATACATATATATTTGCTATAGAGCTCTCTGCATCCAAGACACAGTCAATTTCAGAGTACCAGGGGAGCAAGGCCTGGGCTCCCAGGAACCTGAGAATTGGGAGCATAGGAAAAATAATCCTTCACTAGTTTGCTTTCTGTTGTGGCGGGAGAGTGGCAGACAGAGGCAAAGGAAAAGACCCTATTATCTTCACTTCACTCTCTAACTGCATTATGAAGAACACATTTTGGTTAAAAAAAAGTGTAAAAATGGCTAGAAATGGTAAAAATTAAAAAAAAGGCTAGAAATCTGCATCCTACTTAGATAGATGGGATGGGTTGGTTTGTTATCTTAGATCTAGCTGATAAACACAGCTAGGCACAGATTTTAGGCAGGTAAGCAAGTGACTTTAAGTCTGTCTCCAGCATATAGACATATTTGATATTTCTTTTGGGGACATAAATGTTAATTTCATTAGTGACTAATAATAAACAGTATGATATGTGTTTCCCTTGACTTAGAAAAGTTCGCCCTTCAGCAGTTCGCCCTGGGGGCCCCTTGCCAGTTCCACAGCTGTTAAAAGGTGAAGCCAAGAGGTGCACACACACACACCCTGCTACCTACACTCCCCCTGGATTCTTCCCTTTCAGCCCAAGCTCCTCTTTCCTTTTCTAGCCCTTTCCTCCCACATTTCCCACACTTACACAAGCCCACTTCTGGGGAGTTCCCTAAACAGTTAAACAAAGATCATTGAAAATTCGTATAATTGATTTCTGTATTCCCAGACTGATTTACATTTTGAAAGCTTACCACTGGGCAGTATATAATAGTATCATTTGTAGTTGATTTGAATATGGCATTTATGGTCAATAAAAAAGGAGGGTTAAGATTAAGCTGTCAGCACTCAGCTACCTACTATATCAGTGCTGTGAGAAAATCCAACTTGCCCCAGAATGCCTTCTCCAGGCACAGCCCCTGCTGCGATTGTGAGCCTCTTTCCTGTTCTTCCTGTGTGGAGATGACCCTGTTGACTGACTCCCCACAGCATTGGTCCCAAGCTGCTTTTTCCAATGCATTAAGGCCATTATCTGCAGGAATGAGCAATGCCAAGTGCTTTATTCAGAGCTCTATCTGGCACTTGAACTGGTGTCTTCAAAAGCGGGACTGCCTTTTCTCCAGAGAGATACCTGCAAAAACTGGCTTTCAATAAAGCTGAAAGGAATGCACCCTGGGGTAGCTTACTTTGTACATTGCCATCCTGATAATAAACAGCTCTTCTACTCTGGCCAGCCAGCCTGCTAGTCAACTTTTTGTGTGATTTCCTTGAAGATGAGGTTGCCGAAATGAGGAATACACAGCGTCAAAACAGAAAGTTACAGGACTGCAGTTACGGGAGGTGATGGTTAGTCACACAGTTTAATAATCTCAAATTCCTGATTTCTCATTTCCCTTTTTCCCACCACCTTTTCCCATGCACAGTCAAGAAACTATATCAGTGCTGAGCATGGTGGCTCACGCCTAGAATCCCAGCACTTTGGGAGGTTGAGGTGGGGATCACTTGAGGTCAGGAGTTTGAGACCAGCCTGGCCAACATGGTGAAACCCCGTCTCTACCAAAAATACAAAAATTAGCCAGGCATGCTAGTGCATGCCAGTAGTAATCCCAGTTATTCGGGAGGCTGGGGCACAAGAATCGCTTGAACCCGGGAGGCAGAGTTTGCAGTGACTCAAGATCGTGCCACTGCACTGTAGCCTGGGCGACAGAACAAAACTCTGTCTCAAATAAATAAATAAATAAATAAATAAAAGAAAAGAAGAAATTATATCAGTGGTTGGCAGCTTCCTCTGCCGGAAACAGTCACCACTGCTATCTTCTCCCAACACCAGTAACAGCAGTAGGACTCCCTGAATAAACACTTAGAAGGCAAAGATAAAGAAGGGTGGAATAAACAAATAAGAAGTCACTGTTCCTCATGGAGTAAACCATTCCCTTCTCTGATTGCCTGAAGCCAACCACGGGACAGCAGGACTGGCTACATAATTTTCCAGCCTAGTATAAAATGACAGTGCAGGCCCTTGTTCAAAGGCTAGGAAGAAAAAGTGCCATTAAAAGTGCTAAAATACAAAGCTTTTCCTCTCTTTCACCATCTCTCTCGACCTGTCGGTCATGGTGTGCTTTTAAAATTTGCTCTTTAATATAGCTTGTCTTTGGGCAGGGGATACTCCCAGGGTAAGTGTGAGTCCTCACTGGCTCAGGGGCCACCCTCTCTCCAGCCACAGGCCAATGCTTGGCGCTGGGCCAACCTGCGGCAGATGGTTGACCCTGAAGGGATTGAAACCTCAGTACCAGGACAAGCTCAGTGCCTGGATTGGGGGTGGGGCAGAGGCGAGTTGCCCCCTAACGGTTGTGCTACCAGGCCCTGCTGCAAAGAGACCCTGGATGCCCAGCCTCAAGTCTTCCCGGGTGCAACCCAGGTCCCTATTGAAATCAGAGGATGACAGCAGAATATTACCCCCCAACCCCCATGTCTGCCAGACACAACCCAGTTGCTATCCCAGGTAAAGGCAGGCAGGGGCCATAGTGGGGAGAGCAGATGTGGAGAGGGGGTGGCTGGGCAGGGTCCCAGGAACCAGGCAATGAAGAACAGGCTGCCAAGGACCTATTCTCAGGGAGGTGGAGAGCTGGCAGCAGGCAGAACCACATGTAAGCTAATGGCACGTGCTCCAATGTCCATTGGACTTCACTTGCAAAACACAAATTCAAAGATTAAATTATTAAGAATATCAAGACAGCAACTGCAGAGCATTGAACTCCAAGCATGCAGGGCTCCTCTGAACCTGGGGCCATGTGCAGCTGCACTGTTCGCATACCCATGAAGTCCGTCCTCTGCAACCAAATTACTGAAATCAGTGAAGGTCCAGAAAATGTGTGTTTAAAAACATGTGTGTAGCATTTCTCATACACTGCCTTGTACATAGTCTTATTTCTATACTACCCTCTTTCCTTGCTGGATGCCATCTGCATAGCCTAGCTCCTGTGCTTTCAGGCTAATCTCTAGCATGTTAGAGCCCCCCTCTCTAACCCTGATCTGTAAAACAGAATAACAATAATCTCATAAAAGTGTTGTGAGAACCAAATGAAGTAAAGCTTAGAAGCCATTTAGCCCAGAGTCTGACACATGTTTTTTTGTTTGTTTGTTTTGTTTTTGAGATGGAGTCTCACTCTGTCACCCAGACTGGAGTACATTGGCATGATCTCCACTCACTGCAACCTCTGCCTCTCAAGTTCAAGCTGTTCTCCTGCCTCAGCCTCCCTGTAGCTGGGACTACAGACGCACGCCACCATGCCCGGCTAATTTTTGTATTTTTAGTAGAGATGGGGGTTTCACCATGTTGGTCAGGCTGGTCTCGAACTCCTGACCTCGTGATTCGCCCGCCTCAGCCTCCCAAAGTGCTGGGATTACAGGCATGAGCCATCGTTCCCGGCCAAGGCACATGTTTTATGCATGCGAACACACACACACACACACACACACACACGTGCCCACATACACTGATAGGAATGCATCTCTGTTATGACGCATACGGACAGTACCAGAGTACACAGAACATACTTAATACGTCTATCTTTAGACAAAAGAACACAGGGTGAACATGTTTTAAGTGTCAATCTGGCTAATGTATATTTTAAATGAAATGTAGTGCAAATATAAGTCTATTAAATTAAAGAGAGACTAGAAAAAGCTTTTTCAAAAATTCAAGTCATAAGGTAGAGTAATTCTGAAAGTAAACTCAATTTAGCTAAACACAAGGCAAAAATAAAGTCTTAAAAAGCCCGATAAAGATAATTTCAGTATGAAAAGTAGGTCTTCTAAGGAAAGAGGAAGGAAATTGGAATTGGTTAGCATGGAGGAGAGAAAGAGAAAGAGAACATCAAGATAGCGAAATTGCTCTCAATTAAAAGGGGAAGATTAAAGTGTATATTTTGTGGCCTGGGGCAGTGGCTCACTCCTGTAATCCCAGCACTTTGGGAGGCTGAGGAGGATTACTTGAGCCCAGGAGTTTGAAACCAGTGTAGCCAACATGGTGAAACCCTGTCTCTACTGAAAACACAAAAATTAGATGGGTGTGGTGGCACACACCTGTAGTTCCAGCTACTAGGGAGGCTGAGACATGAGAATCACTTGAACCAGGGAGGTGTAGGTTCCAGTGAGCCGAGACTGTGCCACTGCACTCCAGCCTAGGCAACACAGAGAGGCTCTGTCTTAAAAAAATAATAAATAGTAGATTCTGAAATAGCTTTCCTTGCATGTCTAAAATAAAAGTATTGTATGTAAAAAAAATAAAATAAAGGGTACATTTTGTTACAAAAGTAATTCATATTTATTATAGAAATATTCAAAAATACACATAAGCAAAAAGAAGAAAATGTAAAATATGCATAATCCCACCACTCTCATATAGCAAACAAGTTCATATTAACTGATTATCCTACTGTAAATGTACTCTCCTGACTCACCTGGAGTTAGGTGTGGACATGTGGACTTTCACTGGCCAATGAAACATCAGAAGTGACATTTTTCACTTCTGGGCTGAAGTTAAAAAAAAAAACTTTATTTCTAAATGTGCACTTTATTGTACATCAATTATATCTCAATAAAGATAGACATATGTGTATATATATACACACACACTAAAGTTTACACATAAATTTTATATTCAGATACATAAGCCTTATATATATATATAAGCTTTACAGTAAACTGCATGTTTAAATTCTACAATTTTCTTTTTTTTTGAGATGGAGTTTTGCTCTTTTCACCTAGACTGGAGTGCAATGGCACGATCTCTGCTCACTGCAACCTCTGCCTCCCAGGTTCAAGCGATTCTTCTATCTCAGCCTCCCAACTAGCTGAGATTACAGGTAGCCTGCTACCATGCCAGGCTAATTTTTTGTATTTTTGGTAGAGATGGGGTTTCGCCATGTTGGCTAGGCTGGTCTCGAACTCCTGACCTCAGGTGATCCACCCACCTCAGCCTCCCAAAGTGCTGGGATTACAGGTGTGAACCACTGTGCTCAGCCCAAGTCTACAATTTTTACATGTGTATACACCCATGAAATCCTCACTGCAACTGAGACAGTGAACATAGCTATTACCCCCAAAAGTTTTCTCATAAGCCATTGTAATACCTCTCTCCCACACCATCTCATCTCCCACCTCTAAGCAGACACTGATCTGCTTTATGTCACTATGGACTGTTTGCATTTTCTAGTTTTATATAAATTTAATCATATAGTATGTACTCTTTTTTTTAAGCAGGCTTCTTTCACTCAGCATGATAATTTTAAGATTCCTCCATATGTTGTATATAGCAATCATTATTTTTATGGCTGAGTAGTATTCCATTTTACAGATATGCCATAGTTTATCCATTCACCTCTTGATGGACGGTGGAGCTGTTCCCAGCTTTCGGCTATTACAAATAAAGTCTTTATGAATATTTACATAAAAGTATTTATATGGTTATATATATTAATTTCCTCCAGTAAATATCCAGGAGTGAAATGAGTGGATCATGCTGTCATTACATGTTCAACTTCTTTTTTTTTTTTTTTGAGACAGAGTCTTGCTCTGTCGCCCGGGCTGGAGTGCAGTGGCCGGATCTCAGCTCACTGCAAGCTCCGCCTCCCAGGTTTACACCATTCTCCTGCCTCAGCCTCCCGTGTAGCTGGGACTACAGGCGCCCGCAGCGTCGCGCAGCTAGTTTTTTGTATTTTTTAGTAGAGACAAGAGTTTCACCGTGTTAGCCAGGATGGTCTCGATCTCCTGACCTCATGATCCGCCTGTCTCGGCCTCCCAAAGTGCTGGGATTACAGGCTTGAGCCACCGCGCCCGGCCATGTTCAACTTCTTAAGAAACTGCCTGATTGTTTTCCAAAGTGGTTCTAACATTTACATTGTAACAAAAGTTCACAAGAGTGCAGTTCTCCACATCTTCATAATGCTTGGTATGTCAATCTTTTAAATTTTAGCCTAATAAGTGTGTAGTGCTATCTCATTGTGGATTTAATTTGCATTTTCCTAATGGCTAATAATGTTGAACACTTTAGTATATGCTTCTGCAGACGAGATATTTGCCTAATCTGAGGTCACAAAGACTTTCTCCTATGTTTTCTTCTAGAAATTGCATAGATTTATGTTTTTAAATTTAGGTCTATGATCCACTTTGAGTTAATCTTTGCATGTAGTATGAGCTTGGTTCTAAGTTCACTTTTTCCCATGTGCTTATGCAATTGCTCCAGCACCATTTGTTGAGAAGGCTATCCTTTTTCTAATTCATTACCTTTGCACCTCAGTCAAAAATCAGTTGTCAATATATGTGTGGATTTATTTATGTACTTTTCATTCTGTTCTGTTGAGCTATTTTTTAACTTTATATCAATTTCATACCGTATTCATTAATGCTGCATTATAATAATTCTTGAAATCAGGTTGTGTCATCCCAACCTTGTCTTTTTCAGAATTGTTTGGCTATTCTAGGTTCTTTGTATTTCCATAAAAATTTCAGATCCAGCTTGTCAATTCTGAAAAAAAATCCTTCTGGGACTTTGAGTAGGATAGTATAGGATCTATAGATCAATTTGAGAGCAACTGATGTCTTTACAACATTGAGTCTTCTGATCTATGAGCAAGGCATATCTCTTCATTTGTTTAGGTCTTCTTTAATTTCTTTCAGCCATATTTTGAAGTTTTAGTGTATAGGTATTTTGCTAATTTTGTGAAGTTGAACTCTAAGTATTTCATTTTTTAATTTTTGTAAGTGATATTTGTAAACATTTCAATTTCCAATTATTTGTTGCTAGTATAGAAAAATATAATTGATTTTTGTATTTTGTTCTATTCTAAAATCGTACTAGTCTCAATTACTAGTTCTAATAGATTTCGTTTTAGATTCTATCATATTTCCTACACAGACAATCATGTCACCTACAAATAAAAAGAGTTTTATTTCTTCCTTTTCAATCTTGATGCCTTTTATTTCTTTTTGTTGCCCAATCACACTGGCTAAAACCACTGGTACAATGTCAAATTTAAGTGCTAATAGCAGACATTCCTGACTTGTTCCTGGTGATAGGGGGAAAGTATTTAGGCTTTCATCATTAAGTATAATGGTTGCCATAGGTTTCTTAGCTGCCTGTTTTCAGGTTGAAGAAGATTCCTTTTAATTTGAGTTTTCTGAGAGTGTTTATCAGGAATGAATGTTTAACTTTGTTAAATGTTTTCTCAACATCTATTGAGATAATCATATAATATTTTTTAGTTTGTTAATATGTTGAATTATATTGATTAACTTTCTTTGATTTATTTAATTTTTTGAAACAGAGTCTCGCTCTGTCACCCAGGCTGGAGTGCAGTGGCACGATCTCTGCTCACCGAGAGCTCTGGCGCCTCCTGGGTTCACGCCATTCTCCTGCTTCAGCCTCCCAAGAAGCTGGGACTACAGGCGCCTGCCACCATGCCCGGCTAATTTTTTTGTATTTTTAGTGGAGACGGAGTTTCACCGTATTATCTAGGATGGTCTCGATCTCCTGACTTCGTGATCTGCCCACCTCGGCCTCCCAAAGTGCTGGGATTACAGGCGTGAGTCACCACGCGCGGCCTATATTGATTAACTTTCAAATGTTAAACCCTGCATTCCAATGATAAATCTCACTTGGCCACATGATATATTGTCCTTTTAATAATTGTTGAATTCAATTTGCTACCATTTTGTATATGGCTCATTTATGAGAGATATTGGTCTATAGTATTCTTTTCCTGTAATGTTTTTGTCTGATTTTGTTTTAAGGGTAATCCTGGCCTTGGAGAAAGAATTGGGAACTATTCCCCTATTTTAAATATTTTTGAAAAACTTTGTGTAGAATTGGGATTACTTGTTTTCCTTAAGTGTTTGATAGAATTCACCCACGAAGTCATCTGGGCCTGGAGTTTTCTGTGACAGGTTTTTGAACTATGTCATTTTCTCTAATAAGCACAGGGCTATTTAGACTATTTATTTCTTTTTGAGTGAGTTCTGGTAATTTGTGACATTCAAGGAAATTATTAATTTCATCTAAATTGTCATATTTATTGGCTTAAATTGTTCATAATATTCCCTTATTATTCTTATAATATCTGTAGCATCTGAAATGATGTCACCTGTCTTATTCCTCTCATTGTCATTTGCTTATTCATCTTTCACTAATATGTCTAGCAACATTTTTAAATCAATTTTATTGATTTTCTCAAAGAACCATCTTTCGATTTCATTGATTTTATCTATTGTTTTTCTATTTTCTTTTTTTGAGATGGAGTTTCACTCATCACCCAGGCGAGAGTGCAATGGCACAATCTCGGCTCACTGCAACCTTCACCTTCAGGTTCAAGCAATTCTCCTTCCTCAGCCTCCCGAGTAGCTGGGATTACAGGTGCCTGCCACCACGCCTGGCTAACTTTTGTATTTTTAGTAGAGACAGTTTCACCATGTTGGCCAGGCTGGTCTTGAACTCCTCACCTCAGGTGATCTGCCTGCTTCGACCTCCCAAAGTGCTGGGATTACAGATGTGAGCCACCACACCTGGCCTGTTTTTCTGTTTTCTATTTCATTAATTTTGCCTTGATCTTAATTTTTGTTTTCTTCTGCTTAGTTTTATTTAATTGTCTCTGCTTTTTCTAGTGCCTTAAAAGTGGAAGCTGAGGTTATTGATTTGAAAACTTTCTTTTACTATAAGTGTTTGGTGCTATAAATTTCCCACTAAAAACTGCCTTAACAACATCTCAAAAGTTCTGACTTGTTATGTTTTTCTTTTTAAAAATTTTTCAGCTGAATTTAAAATTTGTTTTTTATTTTTATCTATTCAAAATAATTTTAATCACTTTTTAATTTATTCTACCTATATGTTATTTAGAAGTATATCATTTAGTATCCAAATATTTGGGAATTTATCTAAAAATATATGTTATTAATATCTAATTTAACTCCATTATTGTCAAAGAACATACTTTGCATGGCTTGACTCTTTTTGAATTTATTGAGACTTGTTTTATGACCAGAATATGATCTATTTTGGTGAATGTTCCATACACACTTGGGAACAACATGTATTTGACTGTTATTGGTGTTTGGTAAGTGATAATCAAGTCAAGTTGGTTAATATTACTTACATCTGCTTTATCCTTGCTGAATTTCTGCAAACAGTATTGAAATCTCCAATTCAACTTGTGGATTTGTCTACTTGACACTATCGATTTTTGTTTCATGTGTTTTGAAGCTCTGTCACTAAGTGCGTCATTTTGATTATCATTATGAAATGAACCATTGTCCACAGTGATATTCTTTGTTCTGAGATCTACTTAGTCTGAAACTAGTTCAAGTATTCTAGCTTTCTTATGGTTCATCGTTTTCTCTTCTTTTACTTTGAACTTAGATCACTTGGTTAAGCTGGTGTCTGTCAGGTTTTTTAAATGAAAAGTTGTTATTGTTCTCTTTGTAATTAGTAATTATCTGTGGAGAGATACTTAAAAACCATCCTGTTTCTTTTCTTTCTTTCTTTCTTTCTTTCTTTCTTTCTTTCTTTCTTTCTTTCTTTCTTTCTTTCTTTCTTTCTTTCTTTCTTTTGTGAGAGAGTCTTGCTTTGTCACACAGGCTACAGTGCAGTGACTCGATCTTTGCTCACTGCAACCCCTGCCTCCCTGGTTCAAATGATTCCCCTGCCTCAGCCTCTTGAGTAGCTGGGATTACAAGTGTGCACCACCAGGTTTGGCTAATTTTTCTTTTTTTGTATTTTTAGTAGAGATAGGGTTTCGTCACGTTGGGCAGGCTGATCTCAAATTCCTGGCCTCAAGTGATCCATCCACCTGGGCCTCCCAAAGTGCTGGGATTACATGTGTGAGCCACCTGCCATCCCCTCCCCCACTTTTTTTTTTTTTTTTAGAAGACCAGATCTCACTATGTTGCCTAGGCTGGACTCAAACGCCTAGCCTGAAGTGATCGTCCCACCTCAGCTTCCTGAGTAGCTGAGACTACAGCTGCCTGCCACCACACCCTCATTATACTTTGTCCATGAGTTTTAGCATTCTTTGCTAAAATGATGCTTGTCTGCAACAGTTATTATTGTGGTATTTGCCAAATGGTGATTTTCTGTCTTCATCTTTCTATCTACATTTGTTAATTGGAATTCCCCTTCAAGGAAGAGCTGTATATTCTCCTCCAATTATTTACTTATTCAATTTTTATATTAGTATGTACTCAAGGGTATTTATTTTATTCTATGATTTTTTATTGGTCACATTTATTACTAATTTTTATTGATCACATTGTCCCAGATTTGGTCACTGGGAGCACCTTCACATTGGCTCATCTATGTTTTTCAGTATTCCCAATACAGCACTTTCTTACTTTCTTTTTCCAGAAGATGTTCTAGGCTTTTGTAACTTTTTGTCCTCACTTTGGAATAAGACATTTCTCTGAGAAGCCCTGGTTTCCTTTAGTGGAGAATGGAATTTTGAAACCAAGATCTCAATTCTAGGTGTGCTCATTGCTTCTAGGGTGTCATTGTTTCTAGATTCAACAGAGAGAACTAAGAAATATATGTATGTTTGCACATACATATGCACACATCTACATTTATTTCTATACTCATCTATTTGCATGCATGTTGGAAACCAACAGTCCACTCTGAAACCTTCACTGCCAGTCCAACACTATTAAGTTCATTCTATCCTCCCCTGTTTCCTTTTTCCCTCTTCTGACAGTGAGAAATCTGGCTGTCATCATCCATAATACATTTATTTATTTTTGTAGTCCTAGAACACCCATAAAGTAGTTTTAGAATTGTTCATCTGTTTCTCTGTGAAAAACAAATTTACTAATTAGAATGCAATATTTGTATTCCTTTTACTGTCGGCCTTACAGTAGCTAGTCAAAATACTCTTTTCCAGTTACGTATGTTAGTTCTTTTCTTTCCTAACACCTTCAATATTGTTATTCATACATAATACAGCTAGGTTGATTTGTTATCATTTGTACCTATTTGCATTTCCTCTGACACTTGTGGCTGATTTTAATCATGTATTTAGTTTAAATGTTAAGATACAATTCACATACCATAAAATTCACCATTTTAAAGTATACAATTCAGTGGTTATTAGTATGTTCACAAAGTTAGCCAATCACTATCATTATCTAATTCCAGAGCATTTCATCCCTTAAAAATAAGCTGATATGGTTTGGATCTGTGTCCCCACCCAAACCTCATGCTGAATTGTAATCCCCAGTGTGGGAGGTGGGGCCTGGTGGGAGGTGATTGGATCATGGGGGAGGTTTCTAATGAATGGTTTAGCACCATCCTCTTGATGCTGTCTTTGCAATGCTGAGTGAGTTCTGTGAGATCTGGTTGTTTGAATGTGTGTACCACCTCCCCAGCTGTTGCTCCTGCTCCAGCCATGTGACTATCTGCTCCCCCTTTGCCTTCTGTCATGACCGTAAGTTTCCTGAGGTCTCCCCAGAAGCCACCAGATGCCAGCATCATGCTTCCTGTACAGCCTGTGGAATCATGAGTCAATTAAATTTATTTTCTTGATAAATTTTAATTTTTTAATTTTTTGTGTTTTTTATTATACTTTAAGTTTTAGGGTACATGTGCACAATGTGCAGGTTTGTTACATATGTATACATGTGCCATGTTGGTGTCCTGCACCCATCAACTCGTCAGCACCCATCAACTCGTCATTTATATCAGGTATAACTCCCAATGCCATTTCTTGATAAATTACCCAGTCTCAGATATTTCTTTCTTTCTTTTCATTTTTCTTTATTTTTTTTTTATTTTGAGACAAAGTCTTGCTCTGTCACCCAGGGTGGAGTGCAGTGGTGCCATCTTGGTGCACTGCAACCTCTGTCTCCTGGGTTCAAGTGATTCTCCTGCCTCAGCCTCCCGAGTAGCTGGGATTACAGGCTTGTGCCACCATGCCTGGCTAATTTTTGTATTTTTAGTAGAGATGGGGTTTCACCGTGTTGGCCAGGATGGTCTCGATCTCTTGACTTCATGATCTGCCCTCCTCAGCCTCCCAAAGTGTTGGGGTTACAGGCGTGAGACACCATGCCCAGCGAAGTCTCAGCTATTTCTTTATAGCAATGTGAGAACGGACTAATGCAGAAACCCAGTACCCATTTGCAGTCATTCCATATTACCCTTCCCAACCCCCAACCCCCAACACAGTTTCTGGTTACCACTAATCTGCTTTCTGTCTCTGGATTTGTCTATCTGGATATGTTATATATTTTTCATCTAGCATAATGTTTTCAAGGTTCTCCACCCTATAGAATGCACCAGTACTTCATTTCTTATTACAGTTGAATAATATCCCATTGTATGAATATCCCAAATTTCATTTAGTGTATTTATTTTTTAGTGTGTGGAATCTCAACATGGTTCTAAAAGTTAGAACTATACAAAAAGGTATACTCAGAGAAGTGTGACTTCTCCTCAATCCCTTATCCTGTTCTTCCTCCTCCATTCTTTCTGTCCTGGTCCCACCTGCTCTCTGCAGTTAGTTTATGGTGCATCCTTACTTTATTTCTTTTTGCAAAAATAAGGTCATGTATATTTCTTATAAACCTTTCTTTTTCACATGAAAGGTAGCATACACTCAACACTTTTCTTGAACATTAGAAAGCAAAATTTTAAAATTTGTGAGTTGTGATAGGGTGTTAACTGGTTACTATCTTATTTCTTGGAAGCCCTCACAGCCAACCAAAGCTGTTGTCATGGTTTAGTTCCCAGTTTAATTCAAATTGACAAGTATTGGTTGAACACGGATTACAAATGCTCAAGCTCTCACTACTGAGTGGATTACAAAAATAAGGAAAGCAAAGTGTCTGCTTTCAAGGAATTTACAATCTAGACATGAACTACTACAACTAGGAAAGACATGGTAAGTTCAAAAAGCGGATTAAACAAAGAGCAATGGGCATTCAAAAAAGGGAAAAATAAGGAAAGGTACCACCTAGGAGGTGGCACTTGAGAAGGATCTGGACAAAAAGAGCTCAAGTTTGACAGATGGAGATAGTAGGTGCAGTCCTCCAGAGTCCTCCAGAGGAAACAGTATATAAGCTGAGACAGGAAAACATAGTGTATGCTTGGGGAACTTCATTTTGACTGGAGTTCTGGGAAGTAGTGGGAGATAAGGCTATAAGGATATCTTGGAGAATATTTATAAGACCCTAAAATCTTTATACTTAGTTGGATAGGCATTTGCATGCCACTGACTTTTTTTAAGCAAAAGAATCTTTTCTCTTCACCTTCTACCTTCAGGCCCTGGTGGGGCTACATCAACCATTACCGTCTGGAAAATTTCAAATGGTTGGATTGCATCACTAAGTCCCTTGCTTAAAACCCTTTACTGGTTCCCACTGCACTTAGGATAATCAAAATTTTTCAGGCTCTGCATGGTTTGCCTTCTAACTATCTTATTTCCTATCTTTCTTTCCCCCAACTTTGTTTAGTACATTCTGCTTCCATCAGCCTCCTCTTACTTCCTCAAACACATCCACGAGGCGACTCGTATTCAAGCTGCCTTCTCTGTGTCTCACTCTGCTGGCTTGCTCTGAGGGAACTGCCTCCTGCCTATTGTCAGCTGCAGTGGACAGGCCCATATGACAAAGAACTGATGTTTCTGGCCGATAGCCAGTGAGAACCCAGAGCCTGCCAACAGCCACGTGGGTGTAATTGGAAGCCCATTCTCCTCCAGGACAGCTTTGGGATGACTGGAGACCCAGCTAATACCCAGAATTTAGCCTCATGAGAAAGAAACCCTGAGCCAGGCAAACCCAGGCAAGCCATGCCCCGATCACCGAACCACAGAAACTGTGAGAACAAATATTTGTAATTTAAAGCTGTTACATTGTGGGATAAGTTGTTATGCAGCAATAGGTAACAAACACACATGGCTGGCTCGCTCTCATCCTTCACCACTCAGCTCAAGCATCACCTTCTCAACAGCCTTTCCTTACCACCCTGGCTAAAGTAACTTTCTCCCTGTCTTCCGTCTTCCTCAAGTTACTTCCTAATATGGTGCCCTGTTTTCTTTCTTTCATCTCACTTATTACCATCCTTAATTAATTATTTTACTGTGTATTATCTGACATCCCACAACTGGAATGCAGACTCCTAAAAGGTAGGGCAATGGCCTGGCTAGTTCACTGCTCTATCCCCAATACCTAGAACAATACCTGGCTCAAGTACTTGGTGAGTACATGAAAGGGAGTAATGTTTCTGAAATACTTGCTCCAGAAATTTCCTGGTGTTCAGAAAAGCCAAATCCTATGAGCCAAGCATAATCTGTGCTTTCATAAGAACCTTGACAGCCAACAAGGCCTGGGGCTGTTTTCAGGTTTTAGCACAAGGTCTGCTTTTACTTTTTGGATCAGGAAAGTTACTTGCCAGAGCCACAGAACTAGCAAGTGGCAGAGCTGGGATTCAAACCAAGGTCTATCTGAGTTCAAAGCCCTTGCTGCCACAAAAAAATATAAATAAATAAAATAAAAATACTTAAAGCAAAATAGAAGAAAGGAGACAATAATCAAGGAGATGGGGGAGGAGATGAAAACCACATACTGGTCCATGGGAAATAGAAGTGGAAAAAACACGGAACCTTGGGCTTGTTTAGAAGCCTCTGAGGTATGAAAGGGATCACATAGGGAGCAGCCTGTGAGTGAAATGCGTCGATGTAGAAGCACTCACACTACCTTGGTGCCTGTTACCAACCCCTGTAATACTGGAAATATCTGCATCTCTTTCACAAGGTTGCTGCAAGTGTCAAGTAATGATCCATGGAAAACTTGTAGGGGACTGGTCAGTTCACAGCAAGCACTGTATGAATTCCATGTACGGCCATTGTTTGTCACACTATATCATAATATATATTTATCACAACATAGAACATCCTTTATTCCTCCAGCTTTCAGCTGGACATTTATGTTTTCGATTATTCTACTAGAAACAAATAAAAGAGAGAAAAAACTAAAGGTGCTCCACATAGATAATTGTTACTGATGAAGCCAATGACAAAAATGTTGGGGACATTTTTTTCCTCAAATTTAATACAAACAGATTTAATTCAAACAGAATTTATTTAAAGATCACATGTGCATGCTACTCTGAGATGACCGATGAGGGGGAAAATTCTCAGTTGGGGTATAAGACTGATGTTTGGAATTATTTTAAGGCATAGGTTTGTTTGCCAGCTCTTGGTTAGTTGAATGTGTCCCATCCATACTAGGCCTACTCTTTGCTCAGCTACCGTGGGTGGTCCATGGTGTCTTGAACTGGATAGCCATGGAGAGCTACCTCAAAGACTTCCCCAGGCATGCACAAAATTCTGAATATCAGAATCACCACTGTCTTTTCATTCTTCATAGGCCATATCAAACACAACCCTCCATCCCACAGAGCTTTCCTTGGAAATGTCTCCCACACGTGACCTCGCCTTTCCATTCACCTTTTACTTTGCCACACTTTAGCATGTCTCCAAACCATTTCCTTGGAATACCCTTCCGTTACTCTCCATTTGTCCGTATCAGAACCATTCTTAAATTTGCAGCTTTTTTTTCTTTCTTTTTTTCATATAACAGTTTTTATTATTTTTATGCTGGAACTTATATAATCAAGAGTTGTGCTCTTGAAGATAGTCAATCATCTTGGTTGAATTTACATGACTTTCTTTTTTTGAGAAGTTGTTTCAGAACATGACTTCATTGTATTATTTCACACACCTTCAGCAGAATCTCATCTTGCTTCTTTTTAGGGCAGCTTTGATTTCTGGAAATAGCCACAATTCATCTGACATGAAGTCTACCAGGTAAAATTGGTAAACAAAAGAGATACCTAGATTTTTGATGCTGATGGAGATGTGGCTCTGAAATGATAACACTGATTTGTATTTGTATTTTGAACTGGCGTTAATGACTGTGAGATAAACATAATGGCAGCCTCATTGTTTATATGATTTACAGGTTTATAATTCCTGAGGTTGCTTTTTCTTTTATTTCTCCCTCTCTTCTCCCTGAAGCTACTCAGGTACTTCTCTTGCTGCTTCTCCTGCCTCTGGCATCTCAGCTAATGGTATTACCCACCAGGAGACAACCTCTTCTGAAGGAATATACTCTTCTTCCTTTGAGACCAACATAGTTATCCATTGAGTTACCAGCAGCTGTGTCAGCCTATGCTATCAATTTTTTTTCTGAATCCCCATCCTGGCTAAGTCCATACCTCAGAACCACCTACATGTCCTTAAACATTTAGTTTACCAGTTGTGTGTATGTGGGCTATTCCTTGCTCTATACTTGTCCCAGATTGTTGTGTGAAGAAAATGTGAAGGCCACCTACATGTCCTTAAACATTTAGTTTACCAATTGTGTGTATATGGGGTATTCCTTGCACTATGCTTGTCCCAGATGGTTGTGTGAAGAAAATGTGAAGGCCATGACATAGCGAGGTAGAGCTAATGCAGGGACAAGCAGTCTCCCTAAATTGAGGAAATGATGCTCAGAATATGTGAAGACCAAAGGGACTAGAGTTTGCCTGACAGAGTACTAGAGAAGAGAATTTCACGGAGAGACTACTCCAGACATTTTCAAAGGGTTCTCCTAAAGCATTTAGTTGAGTATTCATCAGCACAAGCCTGTGAAGGAACTGCCCAAGGTCAGGTAAGGAACCACTTGAAAGGATTAGAGGTAACAGTGACTGGCATTCATACAGGGCTGGGAGTAGTCCCTCTTACCACCAGCCAGACTGAAAAAGTTTATGATTTACAGAGCATTGGCTCACATACAGGGAAGGATGTTGTCTCAATAGGGGAATAATTAGCTACAAACTGAGCACCTGTCCAGTTCCACCTAACAAATCATGATAGCAAGGTCCAAAGTATTAAACTGTTGCCAAGTAACTTAGCTACATGCCACAACAAAGCTCAAGAATATTTATAGAAATCAAAAATACCCACCTCCCAACAAGGTGAAATTTACAATGTCTGGCATCCAATCAGAGATTGTCAGACATGGAAAGAAGCAGGACAATATATCTCATATGAGGATTTTTAAAAAAAATCAATCAATCAGAAATGAATCAGAATTGACACAACTTTTAGAATCAGCAGTCGATAACATTACAACAGTTATTATAACTGCTTTCTATATGCTCAAAGTTATCTAGAGACATGAAGATATAAAACCACCCAAATTGAATATATAGAGATGAAAACTATAATGTCTGAGATTAAAAATACACTGGATGCTATTAATGGCAGATTAGACATTGCTGGAAAAAAAGATTAGTGAACTGAAAACCTAGCACTAAAAACTATACAATGGAATACAGAGGGAAAAGTGGATTTATTAAAGAGAAAAGAAAAGAAAAAGAGCATTAGTAAGCTGTGGACAACTTCAAGCCTAATATATATGTAATTGGCATCTCCAGAGGAAGTGGGAAAGAAACTGGAAAGCTGAAAAAATTTGAAGACATAATGGCCAAAATTTTCTGATATTTGATGAAAACTATAAACCCACAAATCCAAGATGCTCAGTAAACCTTTAAAACAATAAATATGAAAAAAAATGCACTGGGACACATCATAATCAAATTGCTAAACAAAAATTGATAAAGAAAGCATCTTAAAAGCAGCTAGAGGGAAAAGACACATTACAGAGGAACATTTATAAGAATAACAGCAGATTTCTTATTGAAAGTAGGATGAGATGATAATTTTAAAAATATTTTAAAAACTATAAGGAAAGAACTGTCAACCTAGAATTCTTTACCCAGCAAAAGTATATTTCAAACATGAAGGACTTAGAGACAGAAAATAGATTAGTGTGACAAGATCTGTGGGGAGGGGAGAATGGTCAGTGGCTATCAATGATTATAGGGTTTTGGGGGGATAAATGTCCTAGAATTAGATAGTAATGATAGTTGGGCAACCTTGTGAACATACTAAAAGCCACTGAATTATACAGTTTAAAAATGGTAAATTTGATGATATGAGTTATATTTCAATTTTTAGAAGCTAAAAATGAAAAACGTAATAAAGACTTTTCCAGACACAAAAAAGATGAAAGAATTTATCATGAACCAACCTGCATTGCAAGAAATGATAAAGAAAATACTTGAAGCAGAAGAAAATGGTACCAGATAGAAATACAGATCTATGCAAAGGAAGGGAGTACATTAGAAACATTATACAGTAAATATATAACTTTTTATTGTAATTTAAATCTCTTTAAAAGACAACTTTGTAGATGAAAGTAATGAAATAATAAAAATGCATGAGGGGGTTTATACCATGTGTATTAGTAAAATGTATGACAACAACAGCACAGAGCAAGAAGTGACATCACAACATATTTTACAGATATTAAAAATAATAAGGGAAGATTATAAACATCTTTACACCTTTAGAATAAAGTCAACAACTTAGAAGAAATAGTCAAATTCCTTGAGTGACACAAACTATCAAAGTTTACTCAAGAAGAAATAAATAATGCTACTAGCTCTCTTTAAAAAATTGAATTTGGGCCAGATGTAGCTCACACCTGTAATCCCAGCACTTTAGGAGGCTGAGGTGGGACGTTTGCTTGAGCCCAGGAGTTCAAGAGCAGCCTAGGCAACATATTAAGACACCCCATCTCTACAAAAAAATATAGAAAAAATATTAGCTGGGTGTGGTGGCATGCACCTGTGGTCCCAGCTACTTGGGAGGCTGAGGTGGAAGGATCAGTTGAGTCCAAGAGGTGAAGGCTGAAAGAGTTGCAATTGCACCACTGCACTCCAGCCTGGGCAACAGAGTGAGATTCTGTCTCAAAAATAACAATAACTAATTATTAAAAATGGAATTTGTAGTTAAAAGCCTTCCCAAAATGAAGACTCCAGACCCAGATAACTTTACTGAATTCTACCAAATATGTAAGAAGTAAATAATATTGGGATTGTACAAACTCATCCTGATATCAAAACCAGAAAAAGACTTTACAGGAAAAGAAAACTACAGAAAAATATCCTTTATGAACATACACATAAAATTTCTAAACAAAATCTTAGCAAATCAAATCCAACAATTAAAAAAAGGCTAATATTGAGAGGCTGAGGCTCACTTCAGGCCAGGAGTCTGAGACCAGCTTGGGAAACATAGCAAGACCTGGTCTCCACAAAGAATAAAAAAAATTAGCTGTGCATGGTTGTATGTGCCTGTAGTCCCAGCTACTTAGGAGTTTGAGGCAGGAGGATTGCTTGAGCCCAGGAGTTCAAGGTGGCAGTGAGCTATGATCCTGCTATGATCATGCCACTGCACTGCAGTCTGGAGTGAGACTCTTAAAAAAAAAAAGATAGAGGGGGCGGAGCAACATGATCAAATAGGAACAGCTTCAGTCTCCAGCTCCCAGCGCGAGCGACACAGAGGACAGGTGATTTCTGCATTTTCAACTGAGGTACTGGGTACGTGTCAGTAGGGAGTGCTGGACAATCGGTGCTGGTCAGCTGCTGCAGCCCGATCAGTGAGAGCTGAAGCAGGGCGAGGCATCCCCTCACCTGGGAAGCGCAAGGGGGAAGGGAATCCCTTTTCCTAGCCAGGTGAACTGATACACACAACACCTGGAAAATCAGGTAACACCCACCCCAATACTGTGCTTTACCAAGGGTCTTAGCAAACGGGCACAACAGGAGATTTTATCCAACACCTGGCCGGGAGGGTCCCACTCCCACGGAGCCTCCCTCATTGCTAGCACAGCAGTCTGCGATCTAAGGGCAAGAGAGCAGCGAGGCTGGGGGAGGGGCACCCACCATTGCTGAGGCTTAAGTAGGTAAACAAAGCCGCTGGGAAGCTCAAACTGGGTGGAGCTCACAGCAGCTCAAAGAGGCCTGCCTGTCTCTGTAGACTCCACCTCTGGGGAAAGGGCAGAGCTAAACTACAACAAAAACAACAACAACAACAACAACAACAACAACAAAAAGCAGCAGAAACCTCGGCAGAAGCAAATGACTGTCTGACAGCTTTGAAGAGAGCAGTGGATCTCCCAACATGGAGATTGAGATCTGAGAACGGACAGACTGCCTACTCAAGTGGGTCCCTGATCCCTGAGTAGTCTAACTGGGAGACATCCCCCACTAGGGGCAGACGAACACCCCACCCCTCACACAGTGGAGTGAACCCCTGAGAGGAAGCTTCCAAAGCAAGAATCAGACAGGTACACTCGCTGTTCAGCAATATTCTATGTTCTGCAGCCTCTGCTGCTGATACCCAGGCAAACAGGGTCTGGAGTGAACCTCAAGCAATCTCTAACAGACCTACAGCTGAGGGTCCTGACTGTTAGAAGGAAAACTAACAAACAGGAAGGACACCCACACCAAAACTCCATCAGTACGTCACCATCATCAAAGACCAGAGGCAGATAAAACCACAAAGAGGGGGAAAAAGCAGGATAGAAAAGCTGGAAATTCAAAAAATAAGAGCACATCTCCCCCTCCAAAGGAACGCAGCTCATCGCCAGCAACAGATCAAAGCTGGACAGAGAATGACTTTGACGAGATGAGAGAAGAAGGCTTCAGTCCATCAAACTTCTCAGAGCTAAAGGAGGAATTATGTACCCAGCACAAAGAAACTAAAAATCTTGAAAAAAGAGTGGAAGAATTGATAACCAGAATAATTAATGCAGGGAAGGCCATAAACGAAATGACAGAGATGAAAACCATGACACGAGATATATGTGACAAATGCACAAGCTTCAGTAACCGACTCGATCAACTGGAAGAAAGAGTATCAGCGATTGAGGATCAAATGAATGAAATGAAGCGAGAAGAGAAACCAAAAGAAAAAAGAAGAAAAAGAAATGAACAAAGCCTGCAAGAAGTATGGGATTATGTAAAAAGACCAAATCTACAACCTCCGTGTTGGGAGATCCACTGCTCTCTTCAAAGCTGTCAGACAGAGTCATTTGCGTCTGCAGAGGTTTCTGCTGCTTTTTGTTGTTGTTGTTGTTGTTGTTGTTTTTGTTGTAGTTTAGCTCTGCCCTGTCCCCAGAGGTGGAGTCTACAGAGACAGGCAGGCTTCCTTGAGCTGCTGTGAGCTCCACCCAGTTCGAGCTTCCCAGCGGCTTTGTTTACCTACTTAAGTCTCAGCAATGGCAGGCACCCCTCCCCCAGCCTCGCTGCTGCCTTGCAGTTAGATCGCAGCCTGCTGTGCTAGCAATGAGGGAGGCTCCGTGGGTGTGGGATCCTCCCGGCCAGGTGTGGGATATAATTTCCTGGTGTGCCCGTTTGCTTAAAGTGCAGTATTGGGGTGGGAGTTACCCGATTTTCCAGGTGTTGTGTGTCTCAGTTCCCCTGGCTAGGAAAAGGGATTCCCTTCCCCCTTGCGCTTCCCAGGTGAGGCGATGCCTCACCCTGCTTCAGCTCTCACTGGTCGGGCTGCAGCAGCTGACCAGCACCAATTGTCCGGCACTCCCTAGTGAGATGAACCCAATACCTCAGTTGAAAATGCAGAAATCACCGGTCTTCCGTGTTGCTCGCACTGGGAGCTGGAGACTGGAGCTGTTCCTATTCAGCCATCTTCACAAGCATTCTTATACACCAGTAACAGTCAAACAGAGAGCCAAATCACGAATGAACTTCCATTCACAATTGCTTCAAAGAGAATAAAATACCCAGGAATCCAACTTACAAGGGATGTCAAGGACCTCTTCAAGGAGAACTACAAACCACTGCTCAGTGAAATCAAAGAGGACACACACAAATGGAAGAACATACCATGCTCATGGATAGGAAGAATCAAAATTGTGAAAATGGCCATACTGCCCAAGGTTATTTATAGATTCAATGCCATCCCCATCAAGCTACCAATGAGTTTCTTCACAGAATTGGAAAAAACTGCTTTAAAGTTCATATGGAACCAAAAAAGAGCCCGCATTGCCAAGACAATCCTAAGTCAAAAGGACAAAGCTGGAGGCATCACGCTACCTGACTTCAAACTATACTACAAGGCTACAGTAACCAAAACAGCATGGTACTGGTACCAAGACAGAGCTATAGACCAATAGAACAGAACAGACTCCTCAGAAATAATACCACACATCTACAGCCATCTGATCTTTGACAAACCTGACAAAAAGAAGAAATGGGGAAAGGATTCCCTATTTAATAAATGGTGCTGGGAAAATTGGCTAGCCATAAGTAGAAAGCTGAAACTGGATCCTTTCCTTACCCCTTATACAAAGATTAATTCAAGATGGATTAGAGACTTAAATGTTAGACCTAATACCATAAAAACCCTAGAAGAAAACCTAGGTAATACCATTCAGGACATAGGCATGGGCAAGGACTTCATGTCTAAAACACCAAAAGCAATGGCAACCAAAGCCAAAATTGACAAATGGGATCTAATTAAACTAAAGAGCTTCTGCACAGCAAAAGAAACTACCATCAGAGTGAACAGGCAACCGACAGAGTGGGAGAAAATTTTTGCAATCTGCTCATCAGACAAAGGGCTAATATCCAGAATCTACAAAGAACTCAACCCAATTTACAAGAAAAAAACAAACAACCCCATCAAAAAGTGGGCAAAGGATATGAACAGACATTTCTCAAAAGAAGACATTCATACAGCCAACAGACACATGAAAAAATGCTCATCATCACTGGCCATCAGAGAAATGCAAATCAAAACCACAATGAGATACCATCTCACACCAGTTAGAATGGCAATCATTAAAAAGTCAGGAAACAACAGGTGCTGGAGAGGATGTGGAGAAATAGGAACACTTTTACACTGTTGGTGGGATTGCAAACTCATTCAACCATTACAGAAAACAGTATGGCAATTCCTCAAGGATCTAGAACTAGATGTACCATATGACCCAACCATCCCATTACTGGGTATATACCCAAAGGATTATAAATCATGCTGCTATAAAGACACATGCACACGTATGTTTATTGTGGCACTATTCACAATAGCAAAGACTTGGAATCAACCCAAATGTCCATCTGTGACAGACTGGATTAAGAAAATGTGGCACATATACACCATGGAATACTATGCAGCCATAAAAAAGGATGAGTTCGTGTCCTTTGTAGGGACATGGATGCAGTTGGAAACCATCATTCTCAGCAAACTATCACAAGAACAGAAAACCAAACACCGCATGTTCTCACTCATAGGTGGGAACTGAACAATGAGATCACTTGGACTCGGGAAGGAGAACATCACACACCAGGGCCTATCATGGAGAGGGGAGAGGGGGAAGGGATTGCATTGGGAGTTATACCTGATGTAAATGACGAGTTGATGGGTGCTGATGAGTTTTTGGGTGCAGCACACCAGCATGGCACAAGTATACATATGTAACAAACCTGCATGTTATGCACCTGTACCCTAGAACTTAAAGTATAATAATAATAATAATAATAATAATAATAATAATAAGGTAATATATTGTGAGCGAATGGGATTTATGCCAGGGATGCAGGTTGATGTAACATTTGAAAAATTAGTCAATGTTATTTGTCATATTAACAAACTAATAAAGAAAAGCCATATTCTCATCTCAGTAGACACAGCAGAAGCATTTGTGATAAAAACTCTCAGCAAAGGAGAAATTGATGGGAATTTCCACGACCTGATAAAGGGCATCTGGAAAACCTACAGCTACCATCACACTTAATGTGATGCTTTCCACTCTATTCCTTACTATGCTAGAGGTTCTAGCCAGTGCAATAAACAATTAAAAGAAATAAATGGCATCCAGATTGGTCAGGAAGAAGTAAAATTGTCTTTATTTGGGATGACATCATAGTCTACATAGGGAATCTAATTCTATTGTGGTTTTAGAAAAAGTAAGCTTAGTTAGGTCATAAGATGCAAGATCAATGTTTTTTAAAATCTTACATGTCCTGCAGTAAACAATGGGAAATTGAAATAAAAGTTACCATTTACAATAATATTTTAAAAAATCAAATAGAGATATATCTGACAAAAGATATGAAAGACCAGTACACTGAATACTATAAAACATTACTGACAGAAATTTTTAAAAATTAAAAATAGAGAGATACACTGTGTTGATGGGTCAGAAGACTCAATATTGTTAAGATGTTATTTCTCCTAAAATTGGTCTACAGGTTTAACGGAATCTTAAAAATCCAAGCAAGTTTTTTAATGATAAAAATTGACAAGCTGATTTTTTTTTTTTTTTGAGACAGAGTTTCACTCTTGTCCCCCAGGCTGGAGTGCAGTGGCATGATCTTGGCTTACTGCAACCTCTGCCTCCTGAGTTCAAGTGATTCTCCTGCCTCAGTCTCCTGAGTAGCTGGGATTACAGGTGCGCACCACCATGCCCGGATAATTTTTTGTATTTTCAGTAGAGATGGGGTTTCACCATGGCCAGGCTGGTTTTGAACTCCTGACCTCAGGTCATCCACTCACCTTGGCCTCCCAGAGTACTGGGATTACAGGTATGAGCCACCACACTCAGCTGACAAGCTGATTCTAAAGTTAATATGGAAATACAAAGGATCTGAAATAGTTAAAACATTTGAAAAAGTATGATAAAGTTAGAGAACTAACACTACCTGATTTCAAAAATTATTATAAAACTATAGTAATTAGGGCAGTGTAGTATCGGCACAAAATCAGAAAAATAGATTAGTAAAACAGAATAGAGATACTAGCAATAAACCCAGGACAACTGATTTTTTACAAAGGTACACGCAATTTAGTGGAGAAAGGAAAGCCTTGCCATCAAATGGTGCTAGAACAATAGGAGATATTCAGATGCAAAAACAAAACAAAACAAAACTACTTCAATCCATGCCTGTACCATATATAAAAATTTACTCAAAATAGATCTAAAACTATAAAATTTCCAGAAAAAAAACAAAGTAGATAATGTTTGTGATCTTGGGTTATATAAACATTTCTTAGGTATATTATCAAAAGTGGAATTCATTTTTTAAAAAACCCAAATTAATAAATTGGACTTAAAATTAAACACTTCTACTCTTTGGAAGACACCATTGAGAGAATGAAAAAAGAAGCCACAGACTGAGAGAAAATATTTTAAAATCATATATCTGGGCCGGGCACACTGACTCATACCTGTAATCCCAGCACTTTGGGAGGCTGAGGTGGGCAGATCACTTGAGGCCAGCCTGGCCAACATAGTGAAACCCCATCTCTACTAAAAATACAAAAATTAGCCAGGTGTGGTGGTGCACACCTGTAGTCCCAGCTACTTAGAAGGTGAGACATGAGAATCACTTGAACCTGGGAGGTGGAGGTTGCAGTGAGCTGAGATCTATACTACATTCCAGCCTGAGTGACCTAGTGAGACTTCATCTCAAAAATAAATAAATAAATATATATATGATATAAAAAGTTGTGGATCCAGATTGTATAAAAGCTTTCAAAACTCAGTAATAAGCAAACCAACAACCCATGCAAAAGTTAGAAAACTATTTTAATGGACCCTTAGTTAAAGAAGACACATGGTTGGCAAATAAACATATAGTAAGGTTTTCAACATCATTAGCCATTAGGAAAATACAAATTAAAACCATAATGAAATACCATTACATACTCACTAGAATGGCTAAGATAAAAAAAACTCACTGTTCCTAGTGTTGGAACTCTCACACACTGCTGGTGGAATTATAAAATGGATATCCAGTTTGGAAAAACGACTTGGCAGGTTTTATTTATTTTTTACTTTTAAAGTTAAACCTATCCCTACTGTGTCAACCAGCCATTCCCCTCCTGCATATTTTCCCAAGAGAAAATAAAGCATATATCCAAACAAAGACTTGCATAAATGTGCATAACAGCTTTATTTGTGTTAGCCATTGTCAGTTTCAAGCCCCAGCTGAGGCCCAATGGGAATGGGTGGATGAGGTGGGGAAGAGGAGGGCAGGGAACTGGAAGACACAGCAGGTAAATGGGACATGGCTTTATTCAGCCCGGCTGTCACAGTGTTGGTGCTGCATTTATACACCTCACAGAAAATAATGGCTCAGAGCCAGGTGATGAGCTTTCCCATCTTCTGTGATTATATAATGCATTAAATTGTGTGCCTGTGCTCCAATCCTGCTGAGTCATGCAGGATGTTTGCCTCCACCTACGCCTGCCTGGCCGCAGTGCAGTCATGTCCTTACAGCCATGTATTCACTTATATAAAATTCACAACCATCCTATAAGTAAGTAGCCTCCATATCCTTATTTTCCAGAATATTGTTAGGAAGTGGGGAGGTGTTGAGTTAGCCACTTAACACCTGTTCACCAACTGGGCCAATAACAGCACCTGCTTCAAAATGGGTTGGGAATTTCAAATTGAATAGTGCATATGGAGTACCCGGTCCAGTGCTGAGCACGTTGAATATTCTCAATAATATAATTGATGATGCCGCTGAAAATGGTTATTTTATAGTAGGGCAATGATAGTCCAAATTCATGTAGACAGAGACTAGAATTAAGAGGACTAAGATATATAGGATTCTTTGCCATATTTTGCCATGTATTTTAGAGAAGTTAAAAATAAAGAGCTTGTTTTGTAAGGAAACAAACAGTAACAAATTTTAATAAAATATTATTGAATTCCGGAGGCAGGCAGGAAAGTATGCATATTTCATTCCTTTAGGAAACAGGCAAAGCTACTGAATTAGGA
The DNA here is from genome assembly GCF_009764315.1 of Trachypithecus francoisi. Classification (NCBI taxonomy): domain Eukaryota; kingdom Metazoa; phylum Chordata; class Mammalia; order Primates; family Cercopithecidae; genus Trachypithecus; species Trachypithecus francoisi. The sequence goes on from NW_022681462.1 coordinate 37,969,548, forward strand.
CCAAACTGTCACATCAGGGCCTCCAGATGAGAAACCTGTACTTCCCCACACCTTCACAGTTATAACAGTGGAGCTGGTCAGCGTATAACATGAGAAGATCTGTTTTCTGAAGACATATTTCCTTTTATCAGAAGGGCAGGCCCACAGTGTAACACTCTTTACTGGTCTGAGAGAAGCAGGTGACTACTTGTCTGGATAGGCAGGACATTAACTCTTCACTTAAGGTATTTCCCTTCTAGTCATCAAGACTTTTTTTTGTTGTCATTTGACTACACAGTTATTTGTGATCTTCTGAGAAAAACAGAAAAATGACAACAGGGGAAGCAGCAGAGGCCTGAGCAGACGCGAACGACTCTGTCTGACAGCTTTGAAGAGAGCAGTGGATCTCCCAACATGGAGGTTGAGATCTAAGAACGGAGAGACTGCCTGCTCAAGTGGGTCCCTGACCCCTGAGTAGCCTAACTGGGAGACATCCCCCACTAGGGGCAGTCTGACACCCCACACCTCACAGGGTGGAGTACACCCCTGAGAGGAAGCTTCCAAAGTAAGAATCAGACAGGTACACTCACTGTTCAGCAATATTCTATCTTCTGCAACCTCTGCTGCTGATACCCAGACAAACAGGGTCTGGAGTGAACCTCAAGCAATCTCCAACAGACCTATAGCTGAGGGTCCTGACTGTCAGAAGGAAAACTATCAAACAGGAAGGACACCTACACCAAAACCACATCAGTACGTCACCATCATCAAAGACCAGAGACAGATAAAACCACAAAGATGGGGGAAAAGCAGGGCAGAAAACCTGGAAATTCAAAAAATAAGAGCGCATCTCCCCCTGCAAAGGAGCGCAGCCCATTGTCAGCAACTGATCAAAGCTGGTCAGAGAATGACTTTGACGAGATGAGAGAAGAAGGCTTCAGTCCATCAAACTTCTCAGAGCTAAAGGAGGAGTTACATACCCAGCACAAAGAAACTAAAAATCTTGAAAAAAGAGTGGAAGAATTGACAGCTAGACTAATTAATGCAGAGAAGGTCATAAACGAAATGACAGAGATAAAAACCATGACACGAGAAATACGTGACAAATGCACAAGCTTCAGTAACCGACTCAATCAACTGGAAGAAAGAGTATCAGCAATTGAGGATCAAATGAATGAAATGAAGTGAGAAGAGAAACCAAAAGAAAAAAGAAGAAAAAGAAATGAACAAAGCCTGCAAGAAGTATGGGATTATGTAAAAAGACCAAATCTACGTCTGATTGGGGTGCCTGAAAGTGAGGGGGAAAATGGAACCAAGTTGGAAAACACTCTTCAGGATATCATCCAGGAGAACTTCCCCAACCTAGTAGGGCAGGCCAACATTCAAATTCAGGAAATACAGAGAACGCCACAAAGATACTCCTCGAGAAGAGCAACTCCAAGACACATAACTGCCAGATTCACCAAAGTTGAAATGCAGGAAAAAATCTTAAGGGCAGCCAGAGAGAAAGGTCGGGTTACCCACAAAGGGAAGCCCATCAGACTAACAGCAGATCTCTCGGCAGAAACTCGACAAGCCAGAAGAGAGTGGGGGCCAATATTCAACGTTCTTAAAGAAAAGAATTTTAAACCCAGAATTTCATATCCAGCCAAACTAAGTTTCATAAGTGAAGGAGAAATAAAATCCTTTACAGATAAGCAAATGCTTAGACATTTTCTCACCACCAGGCCTGCCTTACAAGAGACCCTGAAGGAAGCACTAAACATGGAAAGGAACAACCGGTACCAGCCATTGCAAAAACATGCCAAAATGTAAAGACCATCGAGGCTAGGAAGAAACTGCATCAACTAACGAGCAAAATAACCAGTTAATATCATAATGACAGGATAAAGTTCACACATAACAATATTAACCTTAAATGTTAGTGGACTAAATGGTTCAATTAAAAGACACAGACTGGCAAACTGGATAAAGAGCCCAGACCCATCAGTCTGCTGTATTCAGGAGACCCATCTCACGTGCAGAGACATACATAGGCTCAAAATAAAGGGATGGAGGAAGATCTACCAAGCAAATGGAGAACAAAAAAAAAGCAGGGGTTGCAATCCTAGTCTAGGATAAAACAGACTTTAAACCATCAAAGATCAAAAGAGACAAAGAAGGCCATTACATAATGGTAAAGGGATCAATTCAACAGGAAGAGCTAACTCTCCTAAATATATATGCACTCAATACAGGAGCACCCAGATTCATAAAGCAAGTCCTTAGAGATGTACAAAGAGACTTAGACTCCCATACAATAATAATGGGAGACTTCAACACTCCACTGTCAACATTAGACAGATCAACGAGACAGAAAGTTAACAAGGATATCCAGGAATTGAACTCATCTCTGCACCAAGGGACCTAATAGACATCTATAGAGCTCTCCACCCCAAATCAACAGAATATACATTCTTCTCAGCACCACATCGCACTTATTCCAAAATTGACCACATAATTGGAAGTAAAGTACTCCTTAGCAAATGTCAAAGAACAGAAATTATAACAAACTGTCTCTCAGACCACAGTGCAATCAAACTAGAACTCAGGACCAAGACACTCAATCAAAACGCTCAACTACATGGAAACTGAACAACCTGCTCCTGAATGACTACTGGGTACATAACAAAATGAAAGCAGAAATAAAGATGTCTTTGAAACCAATGAGAACAAAGATACAACATACCAGAATCTCTGGGACACATTTAAAGCAGTGTGTAGAGGGAAATTTATAGCACTAAATGCCCACAAGAGAAAGCAGGAAAGATCTAAAATTGACACTCTAACATCACAATTAAAAGAACTAGAGAACTAAGAGCAAACACATTCAAAAGCTAGCAGAAGGTAAGAAATAACTAAGATCAGAGCAGAACTGAAGGAGATAGAGACACAAAAAACCCTCCAAAAAATCAATGAATCCAGGAGTTGGTTTTTTGAAAAGATCAACAAAATTGACAGACTGCTAGCAAGACTAATAAAGAAGAAAAGAGAGAGGAATCAAATAGACGCAATAAAAAATGATAAAGGGGATATCACCACCGACCCCACAGAAATACAAACTACCATCAGAGAATACTATAAACACATGTATGCAAATCAACTAGAAAATCTAGAAGAAATGGATAATTTCCTGGACACTTACACTCTCCCAAGACTAAACCAGGAAGAAGTTGAATCCCTGAATAGACCAATAGCAGGCTCTGAAATTGAGGCAACAATTAATAGCCTACCCACCAAAAAAAGTCCAGGACCAGATGGATTCACAGCTGAATTCTACCAGAGGTACAAGGAGGAGCTGGTACCATTCCTTCTGAAAATATTCCAATCAATTGTAAAAGAGGGAATCCTCCCTAACTCATTTTATGAGGCCAACATCATCCTGATACCAAAGCCTGGCAGAGACACAGCAAAAAAAGAGAATTTTAGACCAATATCCCTGATGAACATCGATGCAAAAATTCTCAATAAAATACTGGCAAACCGGATTCAGCAGCACATCAAAAAGCTTATCCACCATGATCAAGTGGGCTTCATCCCTGGGATGCAAGGCTGGTTCAACATTCGCAAATCAATAAACGTAATCCAGCATATAAACAGAACCAAAGGCAAGAACCACATGATTATCTCAATAGATGTAGAAAAGGCTTTTGACAAAATTCAACAGCCCTTCATGCTAAAAACGCTCAATAAATTCGGTATTGATGGAACGTACCTCAAAATAATAAGAGCTATTTATGACAAACCCACAGCTAATATCATACTGAATGGGCAAAAACTGGAAAAATTCCCTTTGAAAACTGGCACAAGACAGGGATGCCCTCTCTCACCACTCCTATTCAACATAGTGTTGGAAGTTCTGGCTAGGGCAATCAGGCAAGAGAAAGAAATCAAGGGTATCCAGTTAGGAAAAGAAGAAGTCAAATTGTCCTTTTGCAGATGACATGATTGTATATTTAGAAAACCCCATGTCTCAGCCCAAAATCTCCTTAAGCTGATAAGCAACTTCAGCAAAGTCTCAGGATACAAAATTAATGTGCAAAAATCACAAGCATTCTTATACACCAGAACAGACAAGCAGAGAGCCAAATCAGGAATGAACTTCCATTCACAATTGCTTCAAAGAGAATAAAATACCTAGGAATCCAACTTACAAGGGATGTCAAGGACCTCTTCAAGGAGAACTACAAACCACTGCTCAGTGAAATCAAAGAGGACAGACACAAATGGAAGAAATACCATGCTCATGGATAGGAAGAATCAATATCGTGAAAACGGCCATACTGCCAAGGTTTTATAGATTCAATGCCATCCCCATCAAGCTACCAATGACTTTCTTCACAGAATTGGAAAAAACTGCTTTAAGTTCATATGGAACCAAAAAAGAGCCCGCATTGCCAAAACAATCCTAAGTCAAAAGGACAAAGCTGGAGGCGTCACGCTACCTGACTTCAAACTATACTACAAGGCTACAGTAACCAAAACAGCATGGTACTGGTACGAAAACAGAGATATAGACCAATGGAACAGAACAGAGTCCTCAGAAATAATGCCACACATCTACAGCCATCTGATCTTTGACAAACCTGACAAAAAGAAGAAATGGGGAAAGGATTCCCTATTTAATAAATGGTGCTGGGAAAATTGGCTAGCCATAAGTAGAAAGCTGAAACTGGATCCTTTCCTTACTCCTTATACGAAGATTAATTCAAGATGGATTAGAGACTTAAATGTTAGACCTAATACCATAAAAACTCTAGAAGAAAATCTAGGTAGTACCATTCAGGACATAGGCATGGGCAAGGACTTCATGTCTAAAACACCAAAAGCAACGGCAGCAAAAGCCAAAATTGACAAATGGAATCTCACTAAACTAAAGAGCTTTTGCACAGCAAAAGAAACTACCATCAGAGTGAACAGGCAACCTACAGAATGGGAGAACATTTTTGCAATCTACTCATCTGACAAAAGGCTAATATCCAGAATCTACAAAGAACTCAAACAAATATACAAGAAAAAAACAAACAACCCCATCCAAAAGTGGGCAAAGGATATGAACAGACATTTCTCAAAAGAAGACATACATACAGCCAACAGACACATGAAAAAATGCTCATCATCACTGGCCATCAGAGAAATACAAATCGAAACCACAATGAGATATCATCTCACACCAGTTAGAATGGCAATCATTAAAAAATCAGGAAACAACAGGTGTTGGAGAGGATGTGGAGAAATAGGAACACTTTTACACTGTTGGTGGGATTGTAAACTAGTTCAACCATTATGGAAAACAGTATGGCGATTCCTCAAGGATCTAGAACTAGATGTACCATATGACCCAGCCATCCCACTACTGGGTATATACTCAAAGGATTATAAATTATTCTACTACAAAGACACATGCACACGTATGTTTATTGCGGCACTATTCACAATAGCAAAGACTTGGAGTCAACCCAAATGTCCATCTGTGACAGACTGGATTAAGAAAATGTGGCACATATACACCGTGGAATACTATGCAGCCATCAAAAAGGATGAGTTTGCGTCCTTTGTAGGGACATGGATGCAGCTGGAAACCATCATTCTTAGCAAACTATCACAAGAAGAGAAAACCAAACACCGCATATTCTCACTCATAGGTGGGAACTGAACAATGAGGAAACTTGGACTCAGGAAGGGGAACATCACACACTGGGACCTATCATGGGGAGGGGGGAGGGGGGAGGAATTGCATTGGAGAGTTATACATGATATAAATGATGAATTGATGAGTGCTGACGAGTTGATGGGTGCAGCACACCAACATGGCACAAGTATACATATGTAACAAACCTGCACGTTATGCACATGTACCCTATAACTTAAAGTATAATAAAAAATAAAAAAAAATAAAAAAAAGAAAAACAGAAAAATGTGATCAAACAAGATGAGAGTACAGAAGCCTTACAAGCCCACCTATCTATTAATGCCTTCATGGATATCTTTCCAGAACTTTTTCTAGGCAGTTTTAACAAGAAACAAAAATGGGATAATGGCACACATATGTATTGTTTGTAAATTGATTTTTTTTAACTTGACGATAGAATCTGAATTTTTTTTCATTTTAATTGATGCATTTCTGAAACACCATTAATCTTTGTATAGGTATATCATCATCTATTTAACTAACCCCCTAATTGTGGACATTTCCAATTATTTGATATTCTAACGGGGCTTTTCTCACCATCTTTAATTCTACCACATGATTGGACAAATTATCATGACTGACAATTTTCTTAGTGGAAACTGTCTAGAAGAGAAATTGCCTAGTCAAAGGGTCGGAACTTTTTAAAGATTTTTTGATGCATTTCCAATTTCCCATCAATGAAGCTGTGCAACTCTCACTGTCAGAGCACATACTGTTACTTTAAGATAAAATCCATAAGGGGAGGCTGTAATAAATTCATGTATTACTAGTGTATACCTTTTAATCTTCAAGCAGTCAAATACTATGCAAATGGGGTTACTTTGTACATCTAAATTGGGATTAGGGTAGGCAACTTCGGGTAATCAGGTCAAGGCAGATGGATTTATCCCGAGCTGAGGAGCATGAAACATTAACCAAAAGATAAAAATAGAAGAAAAGAAATAGAAGTGAAAAGCCTACTCAAGGAAAGATGAAGCAATCAATAGCATATTTTTTTTTTTGCTGTTGATCTTGTAAAATTGCTTCTATCTATCTATCTATCTATCTATCTATCTATCTATCTATCTATCCATCTACCTATCAATCGATTGAGATGGTGTCCTGCTATGTTGTCCAGGCTCGAATCAAAGTCCTGGGCTCAAGGGAGCCTACTGCCTCCACCTCTCAAGTAGCTGGGACTACAGGTGCTCACTATTGTGCCCAGCGATATATATATTCTCTGTTACCCAGGCAGGAATGCAGTGGCACGATCTCAGCTCACATCAATCTCCGGTTCAGGAATCCTCAGGTTCAAGCAATCCTCTTGTCTCAGCCCCCCAAGTAGCTGGGATAACAGGCATGCACCACCATGCCCGGCTAATTTTTGTACTTTCGATAGAGATGGGATTTTGCCATTTTGACCAGGCTGGTCTTGAACTCCTGTCCTCAGGTGATCCAACCACTTTTGCCTCCCAAAGTGCTGGGATTATAGGCATATATAGTTTTAAAAGAAAAAAGGGCAATTCCATTCCAAGATGGCCCAATAGGAACAGCTCCAGTCTGCAGCTCCCAGCGTGATTGACACAGAAGATGGTGATGTCTGCATTTCCAACTGAAGTATCTGATTCATCTCATTGGGACTGGCTGGACAGTGGGTGCAGTCCATAGAGGGCGATCTGAAGCAGGGCAGGGCATCGCCTCACCGGGGAAGGGCAAGGGGTCAGGGGATTTCCCTTTCCTAGCCAAGGGAAGCTGGGACAGATTGTACCTGGAAAATGAGGACATTCCTGCCCAAATACTGCGCTTTTCCAACAGTCTTAGCAAATGGCACACTAGGAGATCATATCCCATGCCTGGCTTGGTGGGTCCCACGCCCATGGAGCCTTGCTTACTGCTAGCGCAGCAGTCTGAGGTCGACCTGTAAGGCAGCAGCCTGGCAGGGGGAGGGGTGTCCGCCATTGCTGAGGCTTGAGTAGGTAAACAAATTCAAAGTGGCAAAATTCACCAGCTTTTATGCTAAAAACTCTCAATAAAGTAGGTATTGATGGAATGTATCTCAAAATAATAAGAGCTATTTATGACAAATCCACAGCCAATATTATACTGAAAGGGCAAAAACTGGAAGCATTCCCTTTGAAAACTGGCACAAGACAGGGGTGCCCTCTCTCATCACTCCTATTCAACATAGCGTTGGAAGTTCTGGCCAGGGCAATCAGGCAAGAGAAAGGAATAAAGGGTATTCAATTAGAAAAAGAGGAAGTCAAATTGTCCCTCTTTCAGATGACATGATTGAATATTTAGAAAACCCCATCATCTCAGTCCAAAAATCTCCTCAAGCTGATAAGCAACTTCAAAAAAATCTCAGGATACAAAATCAATGTGCAAAAATCACAAGCATTCCTATACACCAATAACAGATAAACAAAGAGCCAAATCGTGAGTAAATTCCCATTCACAATTGCTACAAAGAGAATAAAATACCTAGGAATCCAACTTACAAGGGATGTGAAGGACCGCTTCAAGGAGAACTACAAACTACTGCTCAACGAAATAAAAGAGGACACAAACAAATGGAAGAACATTCCATGCTCATGGATAGGAAGAATCAATATTGTGAAAATGGCCATACTGCCCAAGGTAATTTATAGATTCAATGCCATCTCCATCAAGCTACAGATGGCTTCCTTCACAGATTTGGAAAAAACTACTTTAAAGTTCATATGGAACCAAAAAAGAGCCTGCATTGCCAACAGGTTCCTAAGCAAAAAGAACGAAGCTGGAGGCATCACACTACCTGACTTCAAACTATGCTACAAGGCTACAGTAACCAAAATAGCATGGTACTGGTACCAAAACAGAGAGATAGAACAATGGAACAGAACAGAGGTCTCAGAAATAGCACCACACATCTACAACTGTCTGATCTTTGACAAACCTGACAAAAACAAGAAATGGGGAAAGGAGTCCCTATTTAATAAATGGGCCTGCAAAAACTAGCTAGCCCTATGTAGAAAGCTGAAACTAAATCCCTTCCATACACCTTATACAAAAATAATTCAAGATAGACTAAAGACTTAAATGTTAGACCTAAAACCATAAAAACCCTAGAAGAAAACCTAGGCAATACCATTCAGGACATAGGAATGGGCAAGGACTTCACAACTAACACACCAAAAACAATGGAAACAAAAGCCAAAATAGACAAATGGGATCTAATTAAACTAAAGAGCTTCTGCACAGCAAAAGAAACTACCATCAGAGTGAACAGGCAACCTACAGAATGGGAGAAAATTTTTGCAATCTACCCATCTGGCAAATGGCTAATATCAGAATATACAAAGAACTTAAACAAATTTACAAGAAAAAAAAACCCATCAAAAAGTGGGTGAGGATACGAACAGACATTTCTGAAAAGAAGGCATTTATGCAGCCAACAGACACATGAAAAAAAGCTCATCATCCCTGGCCATCAGAGAAATGCAAATCAAAACCACAATGAGATACCGTCTCACACCGGTTAGAATGGCGATCATTATAAAGTTAGTAAACAACAGATGCTGGGAAGGATGTGGAAAAATAGGATGCTTTTACACTCTTGGTGGGAATGTAAACTAGTTCAACCATTGTGGAAGAGAGTGGTGATTCCTCAAGGTTCTGGAAGTAGAAATACCATTTGACCCAGCAATTCCATTACTGGGTATATACCCAAAGGATTGTAAATCATCCTACTATAAAGACACACGCACACGTATGTTTACTTTGGCAATATTCACAATAGCAAAAACTTGGAACCAACCCAATATCCATCAATGATAAACTGGATTAAGAAATGTGACACATAAACACCATGGAATACTATGCAGCCATAAAAAAGGATGAGTTCATGTCCTTTGTAGTGATATGGATGAAACTGGAAACCATCATTCTTAGCAAACTATCGCAAGGACAATCACCACATGTTGCGACTCATAGGTGGGAATTGAACAATGAGAACACATGGAATCAGGACATCACACATCACAAAGAAGTTTCTCAGAAAGCTTCTTTCTTGTTTTTATTTGAGGATATTTCCTTTGTCAGCGTAGGCGTCAATGCGATCTTAAATATCCCTTCTCAGAGTCCCCAAAAATAGTGGCAACAGACTGCTTCATGAAAAGAAGGAGTAACTCTGTGAGATGAAATCACACATCAGAAAGCAGATTCTCAGAAAGCTTTTTTCAAGTTTTCATCTGAGGATATTTCCTTTTTCACCATATGCCTCAATGTCTCCCAAATATCACTTTGCAGATTCCACGAAAACAGTGTTAGCAAACTGCTTCATGGAGAGAAAGATGTAACACTGTGAGATGAATTCACAAGTAACAAGCAGTCTCTCAGAAATCTTATTTCCAGTTTTTATCTGAGGATATTTCCTTTTTCACCATAAGCCTCAATGCCCTCGCAAATATCACTTTGCAGATTAAATGAAAACTGTGTTAGGAAACTGTTTCATGAAAAGAAAGGTGTAACTCTGTGAGATGAATTACACATCACAAAGAAGTTTCTCAGAAAGCTTCTTTCTAGTTTTTATTTGAGGATATTTCCTTTGTCAATGTAGGCTTCAATGTGATCATAAATATCCCTTCGCATAGTCCCCCAAAAAAGTGGTAAGAGACTGCTCCATGAGAAGAAAGTGTAGCTCTGTGAGATGAATTCACACATTAGAAACCAATTTCTCAGAAAGCTTCTTTCTGGTTTCATCTAAGGATATTTCCTTTTTCACCCTATGCTTCAATGCGCTCCCAAATATCACTGTGCAGATTCCACAAAAACAGTTTTAGGAAACAGCGTCATGAAGAGAAAGGTGTACCTCTGTGAGATGAATTCACACATCACAAAGAAGCTTCTTTGGAAACTTCTTTCTAGTTTCTATTTGAGGATATTTCCTTTGTCAGTGTAAGCCTCAATGCGCTCCGACATATCACTTTGCAGGTTCCACGAAAACAGTGTAAGCAAACGGCTTCATGAAGAGAAAGGGATAACTATGTGAGATGAATTCACACATCACAAAGAAGTTTCTCAGAAAGCTTCTTCTAGTTTTCATTTGAGGAATTTCCTTTTTCCACGTAGGCTTCAATGTCATAAAAAATATCCCTTCTCAGATACCCCAAAAACGATGGTAACAGACTGCTCCACGAAAATAAAGTGTAACTCTGTGAGACAAATTCACCCATCAGAGAACAGTTTCTGAGAAACCTTCTTTCTAGTTTTCATGTGAGGATATTTCCTTTTTCACCATATGCCTCAGTGTGCTCCCAAATATCACTTTACAGATTACAGGAACACGGTGTTAGCAAACTCCTTCATGAAGAGAAAGGTGTAATTCTGTGAGGTGAATTCACACATCACAAAGAAGTTTCTCAGAAAGCTACTTTCTCGTTTCTATTTGAGGATATTTCCTTTGTCAGCGTAGGCTTCAATGCGATCCAAAATATCCCTTCTCAGATTCCCCAAAAACACTGGTAACAGACTGCTCCATGAAACGAAAGTGTAACTCTGCGAGATGAATTCACACAACTGAAATCAGCTTCTCAGGGCACTTCTTTCTGGTTTTCATCTGAGGATATTTCCTTTTTCAGCCTATGCCTCAATGCGCTCCCAAATATCACTTTGCAGATTCCACGAAAATGGTGTTAGGAAACTGCTTCATGGAGAGGAAGGTGTAACGCTGTGAGATGAATTCACACATAACAAAGCAGTCTCTCAGAAAGCTTCTTTCTAGTTTTTTTTTTTTTTTTAGCTATTACTTCTTTTTTTTATTTTTTTATTTTTATTTTTATTTTTTTTTTTTTCTTTATTATACTTTAAGTTCTAGGGTACATGTGCATAACGTGCAGGTTTGTTACATATGTATACTTATGCCATGTTGGTGTGTTGCACCCATCAACTCGTCAGCACCCATCAATTCATCATTTATATCACGTATAACTCCCCAATGCAATCTCTCCCTCCTCCCCGCTCCCCATGATAGGCCCCAGTGTGTGATGTTCCCCTTCCCGAGTCCAAGTGATCTCATTGTTCAGTTCCCACCTATGAGTGAGAACATGCGGTGTTTGGTTTTCTCTTCTTGTGATAGTTTGCTAAGAATGATGGTTTCCAGCTGCATCCATGTCCCCACAAAGGACGCAAACTCATCCTTTTTGATGGCTGCATAGTATTCCATGGTGTATATATGCCACATTTTCTTAATCCAGTCTGTCACAGATGGACATTTGGGTTGATTCCAAGTCTTTGCTATTGTGAGTAGTGCCGCAATAAACATACGTGTGCATGTGTCTTTGTAGAAGAGTAATTTATAATCCTTTGGGTATATACCCAGTAGTGGGATGGCTGGGTCATATGGTACATCTAGTTCTAGATCCTTGAGGAATTCCCATACTGTTTTCCATAATGGTTGAACTAGTTTACAATCCCACCAACAGTGTAAAAGTGTTCCTATTTCTCCATATCCTCTCCAACACCTGTTGTTTCCTGACTTCTTAATGATTGCCATTCTGACTGGTGTGAGATGGTATCTCATTGTGGTTTTGATTTGCATTTCTCTGATGGCGAGTGATGATGAGCATTTTTTCATGTGTCTGTTGGCTGTATGGATGTCTTCTTTTGAGAAATGTCTGTTCATATCCTTTGCCCACTTTTGGATGGGGTTGTTTGTTTTTTCTTGTATATTTGTTTGAGTTCTTTGTAGATTCTGGATATTAGCCCTTTGTCAGATGAGTAGATTGCAAAAATGTTCTCCCTTCTGTAGGTTGCCTGTTAACTCTGATGGTAGTTTCTTTTGCTGTGCAAAAGCTCTTTAGTTTAATGAGATCCCATTTGTCAATTTTGGCTTTTGCTGCCGTTGCTTTTGGTGTTTTAGACATGAAGTCCTTGCCCATGCCTATGTCCTGAATGGTACTACCTAGATTTTCTTCTAGAGTTTTTATGGTATTAGTTCTAACATTTAAGTCTCTAATCCATCTTGAATTAATCTTCGTATAAGGGGTAAGGAAAGGATCCAGTTTCAGCTTTCTACTTATGGCTAGCCAATTTTCCCAGCGCCATTTATTAAATAGGGAATCCTTTCCCCATTTCTTCTTTTTGTCAGGTTTGTCAAAGATCAGATGGCTGTAGATGTGTGGTATTATTTCTGAGGACTCTGTTCTGTTCCATTGGTCTATATCTCTGTTTTCGTACCAGTACCATGCTGTTTTGGTTACTGTAGCCTTGTAGTATAGTTTGAAGTCAGGTAGCGTGATGCCTCCAGCTTTGTCCTTTTGACTTAGGATTGTCTTGGCAATGTGGGCTCTTTTTTGGTTCCATATGAACTTTAAAGCAGTTTTTTCCAATTCTGTGAAGAAAGTCATTGGTAGCTTGATGGGGATGGCATTGAATCTATAAATCACCTTGGGCAGTATGGCCATTTTCACGATATTGATTCTTCCTATCCATGAGCATGGTATGTTCTTCCATTTGTGTGTGTCCTCTTTGATTTCACTGAGCAGTGGTTTGTAGTTCTCCTTGAAGAGGTCCTTTACATCCCTTGTAAGCTGGATTCCTAGGTATTTTATTTCTTTGAAGCAATTGTGAATGGAAGTTCATTCCTGATTTGGCTCTCTGCTTGTCTGTTACTGGTGTATAAGAATGCTTGTGATTTTTGCACATTAATTTTGTATCCTGAGACTTTGCTGAAGTTGCTTATCAGCTTAAGGAGATTTTGGGCTGAGACAATGGGGTTTTCTAAATATACAATCATGTCATCTGCAAACAAGGACAATTTGACATCTTCTTTTCCTAACTGGATACCCTTGATTTCTTTCTCTGGCCTGATTGCCCTAGCCAGAACTTCCAACACTATGTTGAATAGGAGTGGTGAGAGAGGGCATCCCTGTCTTGTGCCAGTTTTCAAAGGGAATTTTTCCAGTTTTTGCCCATTCAGTATGATATTAGCTGTGGGTTTGTCATAAATAGCTCTTATTATTTTGAGGTACCTTCCACCAACACCGAATTTATTGAGCGTTTTTAGCATGAAGGGCTGTTGAATTTTGTCAAAAGCCTTTTCTGCATCTATTGAGATAATCATGTGGTTCTTGACTTTGGTTCTGTTTATATGCTGGATTACATTTATTGATTTGCGAATGTTGAACCAGCCTTGCATCCCAGGGATGAAGCCCACTTGATCATGGTGGATAAGCTTTTTGATGTGCTGCTGAATCCGGTTTGCCAGTATTTTATTGAGAATTTTTGCATCGATGTTAATCAGTGATATTGGTCTAAAATTCTCTTTTTTTGCTGTGTCTCTGCCAGGCTTTGGTATCAGGATGATGTTGGCCTCATAAAATGAGTGAGGGAGGATTCCCTCTTTTTCTATTGATTGGAATATTATCAGAAGGAATGGTACCAGCTCCTCCTTGTACCTCTGGTAGAATTCAGCTGTGAATCCATCTGGTCCTGGACTTTTTTTGGTGGGTAGGCTATTAATTGTTGCCTCAATTTCAGAGCCTGCTATTGGTCTATTCAGGGATTCAACTTCTTCCTGGTTTAGTCTTGGAGAGTGTAAGTGTCCAGGAAATTATCCATTTCTTCTAGATTTTCTAGTTGATTTGCATAGAAGCATTTATAGTATTCTCTGATGGTTGTTTGTATTTCTGTGGGGTCGGTGGTGATATCCCCTTTATCATTTTTTATTGCGTCTATTTGATTCCTCTCTCTTTCTTCTTTATTAGTCTTGCTAGCGGTCTGTCAATTTTGTTGATCTTTTCAAAAAACCAACTCCTGGATTCATTGATTTTTTTGGAGGGTTTTTTGTGTCTCTATCTCCTTCAGTTCTGCTCTGATCTTAGTTATTTCTTACCTTCTGCTAGCTTTTGAATGTGTTTGCTCTTGCCTCTCTAGTTCTCTTAATTGTGATGTTAGAGTGTCAATTTTAGATCTTTCCTGCTTTCTCTTGTGGGCATTTAGTGCTATAAATTTCCCTCTACACACTGCTTTAAATGTGTCCAGAGATTCTGGTATGTTGTATCTTTGTTCTCATTGGTTTCAAAGAACATCTTTATTTCTGCTTTCATTTTGTTATGTACCCAGTAGTCATTCAGGAGCAGGTTGTTCAGTTTCCATGTAGTTGAGCGGTTTTGATTGAGTTTCTTAGTCCTGAGTTCTAGTTTGATTGCACTGTGGTCTGAGAGACAGTTTGTTATAATTTCTGTTCTTTGACATTTGCTAAGGAGTACTTTACTTCCAATTATGTGGTCAATTTTGGAATAAGTGCGATGTGGTGCTGAGAAGAATGTATATTCTGCTGATTTGGGGTGGAGAGCTCTATAGATGTCTATTAGGTCCACTTGGTGCAGAGATGAGTTCAATTCCTGGATATCCTTGTTAATTTTCTGTCTCGTTGATCTGTCTAACGTTGACAGTGGAGTGCTGAAGTCTCCCATTATTATTGTATGGGAGTCTAAGTCTCTTTGTAGGTCTCTAAGGACTTGCTTTATGAATCTGGGTGCTCCTATATTGGGTGCATATATATTTAGGAGAGTTAGCTCTTCCTGTTGAATTGATCCCTTTACCATTATGTAATGGCCTTCTTTATCTCTTTTGATCTTTGATGATTTAAAGTCTGTTTTATCAGAGACTAGGATTGCAACCCCTGCTTTTTTTTGTTCTCCATTTGCTTGGTAGATCTTCCTCCATCCCTTTATTTTGAGCCTATGTGTGTCTCTGCACGTGAGATGGGTCTCCTGAATACAGCAGACTGATGGGTCTGGACTCTTTATCCAGTTTGCCAGTCTGTGTCTTTTAATTGGAGTATTTAGTCCATTTACATTTAAGGTTAATATTGTTATGTGTGAACTTGATCCTGTCATTATGATATTAACTGGTTATTTTGCTCGTTAGTTGATGCAGTTTCTTCCTAGCCTCGATGGTCTTTACATTTTGGCATGTTTTTACAATGGCTGGTACCGGTTGTTCCTTTCCATGTTTAGTGCTTCCTTCAGGGTCTCTTGTAAGGCAGGCCTGGTGGTGAGAAAATGTCTAAGCATTTGCTTATCTGTAAAGGATTTTATTTCTCCTTCACTTATGAAACTTAGTTTGGCTGGATATGAAATTCTGGGTTGAAAATTCTTTTCTTTTCTTTTTTTTTTGGGGGGGGATTTATTTATTTATTTTTATTTATGATACTTTAATTTCTAGGGTACATGTGCATAACGTGCAGGTTTGTTACATATGTATACTTATGCCATGTTGGTGTGCTGCACCCATCAACTCGTCAGCACCCATCAATTCATCATTTATATCTTGGGAAAATTCTTTTCTTTAAGAACGTTGAATATTGGCCCCCACTCTCTTCTGGCTTGTCGAGTTTCTGCCGAGAGATCTGCTGTTAGTCTGATGGGCTTCCCTTTGTGGGTAACCCGACCTTTCTCTCTGGCTGCCCTTAAGATTTTTTCCTTCATTTCAACTTTGGTGAATCTGGCAGTTGTGTGTCTTGGAGTTGCTCTTCTCGAGGAGTATCTTTGTGGCATTCTCTGTATTTCCTGAATTTGAATGTTGGCCTGCCCTACTAGGTTGGGGAAGTTCTCCTGGATGATATCCTGAAGAGTGTTTTCCAACTTGGTTCCTTTTTCCCCCTCACTTTCAAGCACCCCAATCAGATGTAGATTTGGTCTTTTTACATAATCCCATACTTCTTGCAGGCTTTGTTCATTTCTTTTTCTTCTTTTTTCTTTTGGTTTCTCTTCTCCCTTCATTTGACTCATTTGATCCTCAATTGCTGATACTCTTTCTTCCAGTTGATTGAGTCGGTTACTGAAGCTTGTGCATTTGTCACGTACTTCTCGTGTCATGGTTTTCATCTCTGTCATTTCGTTTATGATCTTCTCTGCATTAATTAGTCTAGCTGTCAATTCTTCCACTCTTTTTTCAAGATTTTTAGTTTCTTTGTGCTGGGTACGTAACTCCTCCTTTAGTTCTGAGAAGTTTGATGGACTGAAGCCTTCTTCTCTCATCTCGTCAAAGTCATTCTCTGACCAGCTTTGATCCGTTACTGGCAATGGGCTGCGCTCCTTTGCAGGGGGAGACGCGCTCTTATATTTTGAATTTCCAGCTTTTCTGCCCTGCTTCTTCCCCATCCTTGTGGTTTTATCTGTCTCTGGTCTTTGATGATGGTGACGTACTGATGGGGTTTTGGTATAGGTGTCCTTCCTGTTTGATAGTTTTCCGTCTGAGAGTCAGAAGGACTGTCTGTTGGTCTGTTGGAGATTGCTTGAGGTCCACTCCAAACGCTGTTTGCCTGGGTATCAGCAGCAGAGGTTGCAGAAGATAGAATATTGCTGAACAGTGAGTGTACCTGTCTGATTCTTCCTTTGGAAATTTCCTCTCAGGGGTGACTCCACCCTGTGAGGTGTGGGGTGTCAGACTGCCCCTAGTGGGGGATGTCTCCCAGCTAGGCTACTCAGGGGTCAGGGACCCACCTGAGCAGGCAGTCTGTCCGTTCTCGGATCTCAACGTCTGCGTTGGGAGATCCATGGCTCTCCCCAAAGCTGTCAGACAGAGTCATTTGCGTCTGCACCGGCCCCCGCTGCTTCCCCGATTGGACTTCAGCTGTGGGCTGTCCCCAGAGGTGGAGTCTACAGAGACAGGCAGGTTTCCTTGAGCTGCTGTGAGCTCCACCCTGTTGGAGCTTCCCAGTGGCTTTGTTTACCTACTTAAGCCTCAGCAATGGTGGGCGCCCCTCCCCCAGCCTCGCTGCTGCCTTGCAGATAGATCGCCGCAGACTGCTGTGTTAGCAGTGAGGGAGGCTCCGTGGGCGTGGGACCCTCCCGGCCAGGTGTGGGATATATTCTCCTGGTGTGCCTGTTCCCTTAAAGCGCAGTATTGGGGTGGGAGTTACCCGATTTTCCAGGTGTTGTGTGTCTCAGTTCCCCTGGCTAGGAAAACGGATTTCCTTCCCCCTTGCGCTTCCAGGTGAGGCGATGCCTCGCCCTGCTTCAGCTCTCGCTGATCAGGCTGCAGCAGCTGACCAGCACCGATTGTCCGGCACTCCCTAGTGAGATGACCCCTGTACCTCAGTTGAAAATCCAGAAATCACCTGTCTTCTGTGTCGCTGGCACTGGGAGTTGGAAACTGCAGCTGTTCCTATTTGGCCATCTTGCCTTTCTAGTTTTTATCTGAAGTTATTTCCTTTGTCACCGTAAGCTTCCTTGCGCTAAGATATGGCCCATTGTCAATTTCAAGAAAACAGTGTTAGCAAACTGAGCAATGAAAAGTGTAACTCTGTGAGTTGCATTCACACATCACAAAGCAGTTTCTGAGAATGCTTCTCTCCAGTTTTTATCTGACGATGTTTCCTTTTTCACCATAAGCCTCAATGCGCTCCCAAATATCACTTTGCAGGTTCCACGAAAACATTGTTAGCAAACGGCATCATGAAGAGAAAGGTGTAACTATGTGAGATGAATTCACACATCACAAAGCAGCTTCTCAGAAAGCTTCTTCTAATTTTTATTTGAGGATATTTCCTTTGTCTGCATAGGCTTCAATGCGATAAAAAATATCCCTTCTCAGATACCCCAAAAACAGTGGTAACAGACTGCTCCGTGAAAAGAAAGTGTAACTCTGTGAGACGAATTAACACATCAGAGAACAGTTTCTGAGAAACCTTCTTTCTAGTTTTCATCTGAGGATATTTCCTTTTTCATCATATGCCTCAGTGTGCTCCCAAATATCTTTGATTACAGGATTTGCAGATTACAGGAACACAGCGTTAACAAACTCTTTGATGAAGAGAAAGGTGTAATTCTGTGGGGTGAATTCACACATCACAAAGAAGTTTCTCAGAAAGCTACTTTCTTGTTTTTATTTGAGAATATTTCCTTTGTCAGCGTAGGCTTCAATGCGATCCAAAATATCCCTTCTCAGGTTCCCGGAAAACACTGGTAACAGACTGCTCCATGAAACGAAAGTGTAACTCTGTGAGATGAATTCACACAACTGAAATCAGTTTCTCAGAGTGCTTCTTTCTGGTTTTCATCTGAGGATATTTCCTTTTTTACCCTATGTCTCAATCGCTCCCAAATATCACTTTACAGATTCCATGAAAACGGTGTTAGGAAACTGCTTCATGGAGAGGAAGGTGTAACTCTGTGAGATGAATTCACACATAACAAGCAGTCTCTCAGAAAGCCTCTTTCTAGTTTTTATCTGAAGTTATTTCCTTTGTCAACATAAGCTTCCTTGTGCTAAGATATGTCTCATTGCAGATTTCAAGAAAACAGTGTTAGCAAACTGATCAATGAAAAGTGTAACCCTGTGAGTTGCATTCACATATCACAAAGCAGTTTCTGAGAACGCTTCTCTCCAGTTTTTATCTGACGATATTTCCTTTTTCACCATAAGCCTCAACGAGCTCCCAAATATCACTTTGCAGATTCCACGAAAACAGTGTTAGCAAACGGCTTCATGAAGAGAATGGTGTAACTATATGAGTTGAATTCACACATCACAAAGCAGTTTCTCAGAAAGCTTCTTTCTAGTTTTTATTTGAGGATATTTCCTTTGTCTGCGTAGGCTTCAATGTGATCCAAAATATCCCTTCTCAAATACCCCAAAAACAGTGGTAACAGACTGCTCCATGAAAAGAAAGTGTGACTCTGTGAGACGAATTCACTCATCAGAGAACCGTTTCTCAGAAACCTTCTTTCTAGTTTTCATCTAAGGATATTTCCTTTTCACCATAAGCCTGAATGCACTCCAAAATATCACTTTGCAGATTCCACAAAAACAGTGTTAGCAAACTGTTTCATGAATAGAAAGGTGTATCTCTGTGAGATGAATTCACACATCACAAAACAGTCTCTCAGAAAACTTCTTTCTGCTTTTTAACTAAGAATATATCCTTTGTCACCGTAAGCTTCAATGTGCTAAGAAATACCCTATTGTAGATTCAAGAAAACAGTGTTAGCAAACTAATCATTGAAAAGTGTAACTCTATGAGGTGCATTTACACATCACAATGCAGTTTCTCAGAACGCTTCTTTCCAGTTTTTATCTGAGGATATTTCCTTTTTCACCATAGGCCTCAAGACGCCCCCAAATATCACTTTTCAGATTCCACAAAAGCAGTGTTAGGAAACAGTTTCATGAAGAAAAAGGTATATCTCTTTGAGATGAATTCACACATCACAAAGGAGTTTCTCAGAAAGCTTCTTTCAAGTTTTCATCTGAGGATATTTCCTTTTTCACCATAGGCCTCAAGGTGCTCCCAAATATCACTTTGCAGATTCCAGGAAAACAGTGTTAGCAAACTGCTTCAGGAAGAGAAAGGTGTATCTGTGTGAGATGTATTCACACATCAGAGAGCAGTTTCTCAGAATGCTTCTTTCCAGCTTTTATCTGAGGATGTTTCCTTTTTCACGATAGGCTTCAACGTGCTCCAAAGTATCACTTTGCAGATTCCAACAAACCAGTGTTAGAAAACTGCTTCATGAAGAGAAAGGTGAATCTCTGTGAGATGAATGCACACATGACAAAGTAGTTTCTCACAAAGCTTCTTTCTGGTTTTAATCTGAGGATATTTCTTTTGTCACCATAAGCTTCCTTATGCTAAGAAATATCACATTGCAGATATCAAGAAAACAGTGTTAGGAAACTGATCAATGAAAAGAAAAGTGTAACCCTGTGAGTTGCATTCACATGTCACAAAGCAGTTTCTGAGAATGCTTCTCTCCAGTTTTTATGTGATGGTATTTCCTTTTTCACCATAGGCCTCAAAGTGTTCCCAAATA